>NC_141008.1:26047094-27444073 GCF_052327205.1 Somniosus microcephalus | reverse complement strand
GTAAATATGCCTATTAGACTCCCCTAATGATAAGCTTTCTTTTGATATAACATGCGTGTAGGTACGCTCTATAACTTTTGAGTGTATAGCGGACAGACAGACAAACAGACAGACGGACCGGTTTATATATAACTAGCTGGAGTGCCCGGCGGTCCCAAGGGTTTTGTTGAGGGCATGTTGTTGTTGAGAAGAGAGAGAGAGAGAGTTGGAAGAGAGAGAGAGCAGCCAGAGGCTAGAGATAAGACAATACAGAGACCGACTGAACAGCTGCACTCCCACACTGAACAACAGCAGCAGACACACAATACAGGGGCTGCCACACCAGCATATTGAAGCTCAGTCTTCCCCCACCACTGTGGAACCACAAGCGAGCCGCTCACAAGAGGAGCGCACACACCAGACATGACCACCCCCAGTCCAACACACAACCTATGAGTCCAGGCGAAAGCCACCAGCCAGTAAACACCAACAAGGCTGACATCGTAATACTCATAGACTCAAATGGGAAATTTCTATGGGAGAAAAAGCTCTTCCCTAGACATATAGTAAAAAAGATCCGGTGCCCAACAACAGACAGAGCCCTGGAATGCTGACCAAAACCCGATTAGGCTCCCCCCAACACATAATAATACACACTGGCACAAATGGCCGAAAGGCCCAGCAGAAAAGGATAGCAACATCGCTCAGATCAGTGGATTGAGAAGGCAAGCAATACATTCCGAAACACTAGAATCACTGTTTCCACACTATTGCCGAGAACAGACTTTAACAACAAAAACAATCCATGAGATAAATGCCAGCATAGCAAGAGACTGTGAATTAAAACACAACGTGCACCTGGCCCAACACCCCACCATCGATGTGGAATGTCTTCACGACCCGCGTCCATTATCCACAGGAAACGAATATCGATCTTTGCTAAAGCCCTGAAGGACATTGCTTTTAACTGGGTCCATACCCAGACTCGAGGAGGACCCCCCCCCGACCACCAGAGATCATCGGGGTACATACCAGGACTACTACAGAGACCACCACCACACCAACCGGGGACCAGAGAGGATCACCATGCACAACAACAATGTCGGACCTGCACCACTCCTGTCCTACAGGGGAACAGGACCGGCCACCAGCCGGACAGAGGGAGAGATGCACAGGGCGTACGCAATACCTCAGGCAGAGACAATCCATTAAGAGACATTATGCAGATGCGCAGCAGCATCTGCTTCCGCTTTATTGATCAGAAAATGAAAAATAATTAAGGACTAGTTACTAGAAAGAGTTGTAACCAATTAGTATTAGCATTTATAGACAATTGAAATGTTCTTTTTTACCCCCATTTAGACACGACAAACACATATCATTCTTTAACCTATCATAGTAAAAGATCAAACTTAACATGAAGTCCTTATATATTTCGACCTGGAATATCCAAGGTCTACGCTCTTCTGTGCTCGACATGAAGAGTAGGACCCCAGAGTTCATAGATGAAACTAAAGATCTGGATATTATCATTTTACAGGAAACTTGGTGTAGAGGAGAAGGACACACTGGCCGTCCCCATGGGTACACAGAGCTGGTGGTCCCCTCCAATAAATTGCCAGAAGTAACCCAAAGCAGAGACTCTGGAGGCATACTGATTTGGTTTAAAACAGAGCTTAAGAATTGCATCAAATTTATAAAAAAGGGCGAAAACCACATATGGCTCAAAATTGAGAGGGGCATTATCTCTAACACTCAAGATGTTTTCATTTGCGCACTCTATATCCCCCCAATGGAATCCCCATACTTTAAAGAGGACACCTTCTCCAACATTGAGAGGGAGATTATCCAATTCCAGGCCCAGGGGAACGTGTTGATCTGTGGTGACCTCAATTCAAGAACTGGCGAAGAACCAGACTTCACCAATAATCAGGGAAACAATTACATATTTGGGAATAACCACTTCGATATCCCTTCCCATCCATACAGGCATAACTGCGACAAACAGACAAATGCTAATGGAAAACAGCTCCTGCAGCTCTGTCGAATCCTGGGTCTGTACATTGTCAATGGTAGGTTCATGGGAGACCTCCTTGGAAGATCAACCTATTGCTCACCTCTTGGCTGCAGCACCGTAGACAATATGATTACGGATTTGGACCCATCCTCTTTCAGAGCATTCACAGTCAAACCACAAACAACACTGTCAGACCACAGTCAAATTACTATGTATCTTAAAAAGACAGAAACAACCAACACAGAAACACAACCCAGTAAGCTGTACAACACCAAAAAATCCTACAGATGGGCCAAAAACAGCACGGAAAAATACCAGAAAGCAATTAGCAATCAATCAACTCAAGCTCTCTTGGACACCTTTCTGGAAAACATATACACTCACAATAAAGAAGGCGTAAACCGGGCAGTGAATAACCTAAATAATATTTTTGATAATTTGGCAACAAGGTCAAACTTGAAAGTTCGCAAGAACAAACCCAAAACAAAAAACTATGAAAAATGGTTTGACCCAGATTGCCATAACATGAGGAAAAAACTTAGAAAAATATCAAACCAAAAACACAGACAGCCAGAAAACGAGGAATTACGCCTTACTTATTGTCAGACACTAACACAATACAGAAACACACTCAGAACCAAAAAAGAGCAGTATATTAAGAATACACTCAGCTCCATTGAGGAATCCATTGATTCCAATTGTTTCTGGGACAACTGGAATACATTAGACAAAAAACAACATGACGAATTGGCCATTCAAAATGGAGACACATGGGAAAACCACTTTGAAAAATTATACCAGAAAAACACACTAAGCCCAGAGCAATACAAAATATGCAAAAAACTGGAAAAGCTCGAAATGGCCATAAAAGATAACCAAAACCCGCTAGACTCCATAATAACAGAAAAAGAGCTATTTGAAAAACTCAAGGACCTGCGACCAGGAAAAGCTTGCGGTGCAGACGGCATACTAAGCGAGATGATTAAACACACGGACGATAAAATGAAACTGGCTATCCTAAAACTCTTCAACTTGGTTCTGAGTGTTGGTTGCTTCCCTGATATCTGGAACAAAGGACTCATAACGCCCATATACAAAAGTGGGGACAAAGTTGACCCAAATAACTATCGAGGCATCTGTGTAAACAGTAACCTGGGGAAGGTATTCTGTAGTATCATAAACAAAAGACGTATAAACTTCCTTGAGGAGCACAATGTCTTGAGTAAAAGCCAAATTGGATTCCTACCAAACTATAGAACATCAGATCATATCTTCACCCTACAGACCCTAATTGACAAACATGTTCATCAAAACAAAAGCAACATTTTTGCCTGCTTTATAGATTTCCAGAAGGCTTTCGATTCCATCTGGCACAATGGTCTATTCCTGAAACTTATCGAAAGTGGTGTAGGGGGAAAAACATATGATGTAATTAAATCAATGTATACAAAGAATAAATGTGCAGTTAAAATTGGAGACAAACAAACAAAATACTTCCCACAGGGGCGTGGTGTGACGCAGGGCTCACCCATCTCACCGACACTCTTTAATATTTACATAAATGAATTGGCAAAACTACTTGAACAATCTACAGCAACCTGCCTCACCCTATATGAATCCAAGGTTAAATTCCTCCTCTATGCAGATGACCTGGTTCTGCTGTCACCAACTAAGGAGGGTCTACAGCAGAACCTGGATCTGCTGGAGTCGTTCTGTCAGACCTGGGCCCTGACAATAAACCCCCAAAAAACCAAAGTCCTTGTGTTCCAGCAAAGATCCAGACATCAGGGACCCAGAATAAATTTCACACTAGGAACAACTAAAATTGAACAAACCACTAACTACACATACTTGGGCTTAAAAATCAGTTCTACGGGAAATTTTCATCTGGCTGTGAATGAACTGAAAGAGAAAGCAAGAAGGGCTTTCTATGCCATTAAAAAATCAATCCAAATAGAAATCCCAATTAGCATTTGGCTCAAAATTTTCAAATCTGTAATTGAACCAATTGCACTCTATGGCAGTGAAGTGTGGGGACTGCTAACACAACAAGAATTTGCAAAATGGGACAAACACCCAATTGAGATCCTACATGCAGAATTCTGTAAAAGTATCCTCCAGACTCAAAGGAAAACCGTAAACAATGCATGCAGGGCAGAACTAGGCCAATATCCATTAATAATCACTATCCAAAAAAGAGCCACCAAATTTTGGAAACACCTAAAAATGAGCAACCCCCACTGCTATCATTACGAAGCCCTGAAATGCCAAGAGAGGACCATAAAGAAGAATACCCTCAGTCAACTAGTCCTGGGACTCAGTGAAGTAACTACTAACACTACTAACAATAACCAGCTCCAGGACAGAGACAGTGTAACTCAAAGAATTTGACCCAACACAATCGTCACTAAGCAAAAGGAAAAATATCTGTCATATTGGGCAGAAACAACAAAAACCCAAAACAAACTCAATTGCTACTTGGCCCTAAACAGACAATACAACATGGCTGATTACCTGTAAAGGATAGCAAACTGAGAAAAACCTTGACAATGTACAGACTTAGTGAACATAGCCTGGCCATCGAAAAAGGTAGACACAGGCAGACCCGGCTACCAAGAGAGGACAGGATATGCTCTCACTGCAGCCAGGGAGTGGTGGAGACAGAGATGCACTTCCTCACAGCTTGTAGAAAATATCAGGGCATAAGGGAGAATTTCTACCCAAAATTCACAAAAATATGCCCGGAATTCAGAAATTTGAATGACGACCAAAAGCTCCCATACCTACTAGGGGAAGAGAGAAATTGTGTAACCTTAGCGGCACACTATGTTACAGCTTGCCATAAACAGAGGGACAATCAGTAAATCTAAGAAAAGAGTATATACAAATTAGATGAATGTATATTTATACACTCAGGGATATATCTGTTTATACACTGTATGGATAGATCTGTGTTTATGGGTTCAACCATAAATGTTTTTCGATGCTTTGGCAACATAAGATGTACCTTGTCATGCCAATAAAGCGATTTGAATTGAATTGAATTGAATTGAGAGGCTGGGGGGAGTAGAGAGAGACGGGGGGAGAGAGAGAGAGTGAGAGACTGGGGGGGAGAGAGAGAGAGACTGGGGGGGAGAGAGAGAGAGGCTGGGGGGGGAGAGAGAGAGAGAGAGACTGGGGGGAGAGAGAGACTGGGGGGAAGAGAGAGAGACAGAGAGAGAGGGAGAGAGAGACAGAGAGAGAGAGGGAGAGAGAAACAGAGAGAGAGAGGGAGAGAGAGACAGAGACAGCGGGAAGGAGAGAGAGAGACAGAGGGAAGGAGAGAGAGGGAAGGAGAGAAAGGGGAAAGGGGTGGGGGAAAGGGGTGGGGGGACAGGGGTGGGGGACAGGTGTGGGGGGAAAGGGGTGGGGGAAAGGGGTAGGGGAAAGGGGTGGGGGGAAAGGGGTGGGGGAAAGGGGTGGGGGAAAGGGAGGGTGGGGGGGAAGGGGCGGGTGGGGGGAAGGGGGAGGTGGAAGGGGGAGGTGGAAGGTGGGGTGGGGGGATGGGGATGAGGGAATGGGGGGAATATGGGGGGAAGGGAGGGGGGAAGGGGAAGGGGAGGGGGGAAGGGAAGGGAGAAGGGGAAGGGGGGAGGGGGGAAGGGGGGAGGGGGAAGGGGGGAAGGGAGGGGGGAGCGGAAGGGGGTGTGTGGGAGGGGGAAAGGGGGGGTGGGAAGGGGGGAAGGGGGAAGGGTGTGTGTGGGAGTGGGGGAAAGGGGGGTGAGAAGGGGGTGTGGGGGTGTGGGGGGGGAAAGGGGGTGGGAAGGGGGTGGGGGAGGTAAGGGGGTGTGCGGGGGAAGGGGTGGGGGGGAAGGGGTGGGGGGAAAGGTGGGGGAAAGGGGTGCGGGGGAAACAGGTGGGGGGAAAGGGGTGGGGAGGTGGGTTGGGGGAAGGGGGGTGAAGGAAAAAGGGGGCATGGGGGAAGGGGGTGTGGGGGAAGGAGGGGGGAGGGGGGGAAAGGGAGGGGGGAGCCAGCAGACCCTCTCCCCTCTGCCAGTGTTGAAAGTTGCACTGCCGGCGGCGATGGAGAAGGCTAGGCTCCGGGGCCTTGGGCACCCGCATTGACATGGCCCAGCCGAGCCCAGCGCCCTGGGCAGCCTGAGCTCTGCAGCCGCCGTTCGGCCACAGGCCACAAAGCACCTGAGCCCAGCGCCGGCGATGGCTCCGCGGAGCTACATACCGCCCCGCCAGCCTTTACAAAGATGGCAGCGGTGGCTACGCTCGGCTCAGGCCCGCCCCGCCAGCCTTTACAAAGATGGCGGCGATCGCGGGCCGCTTGTTGAGCAGGACGGGAGGTGCCTAGCTCGGGCATGGCTGGGGAGGAGAGGCCGAGGCTTCGAGGCCTGCAGCCGTGGTAACCCTGGAAGGTTGCAGCGCCCGGCGGAGGTAGCGAGTCAAGAGGAAAAAAAAAGGTGAAAGGTAGTTAAATTAATGAGGTTAGAGAAAATATTTACAAATTAATTAACTTTTTTTAAAAACAATTTAATTGTGTTTTAAAAGCAACTTTTTTTGCTGGAAATCTAGATTTGAAAATAAACACGCAGAAAGTGGGAAAAATAAATGAATCGTTAGGAATCAAGATGGCGGCCACTCACCTCAGCTCAGAAGGATTAGGCCCGCTCACACACGCAATGAAATGCCCCCCATGACGCACCGATTGGTCAACCATCAGGTTAATCCCCTGTATGATTGGTCAACCATCACGTCACTCAACGCTAATGAGCGGAATGTTGCCATTTTTTGAAACTTTTTTGTATACTGTCGGAACAATTTTTGTCTGACCAAAAAGTAAATATGCCTATTAGAGTCCCCTAATGATAAGCTTTCTTTTGATATAACATATGTGTAGGTACGCTCTATAACTTTTGATTGTATAGCCGGACAGACAGACGGAAAGACAGACGGACCGTTTTATATATATAGATTATGTGCACAAAAAACACTGAACCAATAGACTAGATTCCAATATCTCATTCCAAGATTTCCATTATATTCTTTACATATATCAAGTGTTAGCTTGGCTCAGTGGTACCACGCTCATCTACGAGCCAGAAGGTTGTGAGCTCAAGTCCCACTCCAGGATTGAGTACATATTCAGTGCAGTACTGACGGAGTGCTGCCGTGTCGGAGGTGCCATCTATTGGATGAGATGTTAAAACAACTGGCGCTGCTCCTGGCATGCTCTTCTGATGTTCTGTGAGTAGCGCTTAATCATCTCTTACGTCCACCCGAGGAGGCCCATGTGCCTCCTCAAAGAACATCTGTAAGAAATCACACAACACCAGGTTATAGTCCAATAGCTTTATTTGAAATCACAAGCTTTCGGAGCGCTGCTCCTTCGTCAGGTGAAGTGGAGAGATGCATAAAAACACAGCTTATATAGTCAGAGAATAATGTCAGATGTTTACAGGTAATCTTTCTAACTGCCATTTATCACACCTCGGCAGAGAGATAATCACAGCAATCAATGGTGTAAATGGTGTCCAAACAGGTCAGTCAGGAAAACATTGCATCAAAGAGCAATGAGGTGGGGTCACAAGGGGTCAAATGTTGCAGATGCTGGGGTCTGTATGAAAAACAAAAAAACAGACAAAAAACATTTATTTTTTTTTGCTGGAAATCACAGCAGGTCCGGCCCAGTGACCCCACCTCATTGTACGTTGATGTAATGTTTTCCTGACTAACCTGTTTAGACACCATTCACACCTTTGATCGCTGTGATTATCTCTCTGCCGAGGTGTGATAAATGGCAGTTAGAAAGATTACCTGTAATCATCTGGCATTATTCTCTGACTATATAAGCTGTGTCTTTATGCATCTCTCCACTTCACCTGATGAAGGAGCAGTGCTCCGAAAGCTTGTGATTTCAAATAAAACTGTTGGACTATAACCTGGTGTTGTGTGACTTCTTACATTTGTCCACCCCAGTCCAACTCTGGCATCTCCACACCATGCTCTATTATGAGTAAGGACACATGAGAGTAAGTTTAATCAAATACCACATACAAAGAGTACGGTAGAGTTAAAAACCTACTCCGGAGAAATCCTAGAGACATGTGGACAAATGGAATGTACAGTTCAGCACAATGGTCAGTCAGTAAAGCTGCCTATTATTGTAGGGAGCTATAACAACAGGCCAACCCTCATGGGCAAAGACTGGTTGAGAAAGTTAAAACTAGACTGGAAAACATCTTCAGTGTCGTTGCTTCAAAGAAGCGTCTCGACACAATGCTGAACAAGTATAAAAGCATGTTCACAGACAATTATGAGGGCATCATTAGGTATGATGCACATATCCACATTAAGTCCAACGCGAAGCCTGTCTATTGTAAGGCAAGGCCGGTCCCCTATGCATTGAAAAGTCAGGTGGAGGAAGAGCTAGCGAAGCTCAGAGAACAGAGTGTTTGTAAAAACTGACAAAAGTGAATGGGCTACCCCGATTGTGGTAGTGCCCAAAGCAGACAAAACTGTACAGTGTGCAGTGACTATAAAGTTACTATCAACCAAGCAGTTGACGATGAGCAGTACCCGTTACCTACATCACAAGATTTATATGCAGCACTCTCCGGGTCAAAGGTTATCTCCAAGCTTGACCTGTCGCACGCTTACACTCAGCTGAATGTTGACAAGGAGAGTCAACGGTATCTCACCATCAACACACACAAGGGACTGGACTCATACACCAAGCTGTCATATGGTGTAAAGTCCTCCCCCAAAATCTTCCAAGCTACGATGGATAAGATTTTGCAAGGAATTCCAAATTGCTTATGCAATCAAGACAATGTGCTGATCGCAACAAGCAGTGAGGAAGAAAATCTAGAAGTTTTAGATTTAGTGATTCAAAGGTTGAATTCCCACAATGTCAAATTGAAAAGGAGCAAATGTGCTTCTGTGCAGCCCGAGGTTGTGCACCTTGGTCTGAAAGTTGATGCAAATGGCTTGCAACCAGTGAAAGAAAAGGTTGATGTTGTCATCAATGCTCCAAAGCCATGGAACGTGTCGGAGTTAAGATCTTTCCTTGGAATGGTCCAGTACTATGCACGTTTCTTACCTGAGTTAGCTCCATTGCACGAGCCCCTCAAGAAGGATGTCCAGTGGAAGTGTACAAAAGCGCAACAGGAAGCTCACAACCTTTATAAGAGAAGTCTCTTTAGCGATGCTCTACTTGTGCACTATGACACAGAGTGTGATGCTTCTAGCTACAGTGTGGGAGCTGTCATAAGCCCTGTAATGGATGACGGCCAAGAGAAACCAATCGCATTCGCATCGCGAACCCTCACAAAGTGCGAAAGAAACTATGCACAAATTGAAAAGGACGCACTCGTCATAGTGTTTGGAATCAAGAAATTTCAACAGTTCCTGATCGGCAGAACGTTTACCCTGATAACCGATCACAAACCGTTCCTAGCAATATTGGGGCCCAAATCTGCCATCCCAGCAATGGCCGCATCAAGAATACAACATTGGGCAGTGTTGTTGTCACATTATAACTACACGATTGAATGTTGCACTTCAAAACAAAACGAAATCGCAGAGGACTTGTCCAGGTTGCCACATGAGGACTCATGTGTTGGGAGTGAGGGTGAGATTTTGTGGATTGTAGTTCATTTGTAGGATTTGTAGCTCATTTGAAAGAAAAAAAGCCCGGAGTTTTTGTTATGTGGTACATGTAATGCTGAGAAAGGTGGGACCATAGTTTTGTTGTATTTGAGAGGGAATATGTACATTTTTTTAAGGGGAAAGCAGTGTAATGTATTATCACATGGTTTGTCACATGGTTTAGTATGAGCATGCTCAGTTCGCTCTGGCCTAGTAAAGTAAGCACATGAGTAGCAACTCATCCTGTTTCTGTCCTTCATTGGTTCTACCCACATATATTACATCGCCCTTTACCGCCCCTGATTCCTGCCCCAAGTTAAAATTGGCCTAGTGTCTATTATTTCTCTATATACAAGTCTTTTGCACTACTTGATAATTAAACTTACGGTGGGGTGGGAGATTGCTACTGTTTGCTATTGATGCCAACATCATTTGGTATATGCATACTTATTATACATACAATTACTATGCACATGTTCATTATATGTATGCTGCTTATACACTCCTTCATTGCATGTACATTATTTAATCAGGCGTTCAGTATACTTGCATTTGCTATACTTGCATTCATTGTATACACGTTCTTGCATACACGGTGATTATGCATAGATTCTGTGTGCATGTGTCCACTAATGTATATTATATAAGTGTTTATTGTAAACCTATTTATTGCACATGATGGGCCGGAATTTGTGGTGGGTAATACAGTGAACTAACAGCATTCGCCATAATTACCCCTTTGAAACCGACTGCAACTTCAGAATGTAGCGCATGCGCATCTAAACCTTATCCCCATGTGAGAGCCTCAAACTTTCTTTCGCTCTCTGTAACATTTTTTAAAAGTCTGAATAAAAGCAGGTTTTCATTTCCTGCTTCCCAGTCTGTGAGAATTCTGCATTGTGATTGGCTGCTTAGACAGCTTGTTGCCGTCACAGCAGATCGCGTTAGGGAATCCCCACTATACGGCACTGAAATCACTCACGCATCGAAAAAGCTGGACTTCTCGCCAGAGAGACCGCGAGATCTTTGTGGGCAGCTTTCTTCAGGGACAGCGGCAAACGCCTTTGCTTCGCCGCTGACCGCAAATTCCAGGCTGGTTTCTCTATAAGTAGCAACCAGCAAAATTAATCCCAGCCAGTTATTAATTTTATTTAAGAAACTTAAATCTATATTAAAGTGAGTTAGAAGTATTGCACATTAAATATGCAGTAACTCATTTTATGCAAATGGTATGTTGGCCTTCATAGCGAGAGGGTTCAAGTACAGGAACAAGGATGTCTTGCTGCAGTTGTACAGGGCCTTGGTGAGACCACACCTTGAGTATTGTGTGCAGTTTTGGTCACCTTATCTGAGGAAGGATGTTCTTGCCATGGAGGGAGTGCAGCGAAGATTCACCAAACTGATACCTGGGATGGCAGGAATGACGTATGAGGAGAGATTGGGTTGATTGGGATTATACTCGCTGGAGTTTAGAAGAATGAGAGGGGATCTCATTGAAACTTATAAAATTCTAACAGGACTAGACAGACTAGATGCAGGAAGGATGTTCCCGATGGCCGGGGAGTCCAGAGCCAGGGGTCACAGTCTAAGGATAAGGGGTCGGCCATTTAGGACAGAGATGAGGAGGAATCTTTTCACCCAGAGAGTGGTGAACTTGTGGAATTCTCTACCACAGAAGGCAGTTGAAGCCAATTCATTAAATATATTCAAGAAGGAGTTAGATATATTTCTTAAGGCTAAAGGGATCAAGGGATATGGGGAGAAGGTAGGGACAGGGTACTGAATTTGGATGATCAGCCATGATCTCATTGAATGGCGGAGCAGGCTCGAGGGGCCGAATGGCCTACTCCTGCTCCTACCTTCTATGTTTCTATGTTTCTATTACTGGAGAACAAGAGGCAAAGTCACAATTAAAATTCTCACTTTAGCTTCTGTTAGAATCAGTATTGTTAGAAGTCCAAGAATGATGTCTAATGGGATTATGTCAAGTTTAAATAAAGCCCTTTTCTATATGCATAACCCTTGCAGACGTGTGGAAAATTATGTTCATCTGCCAATCCTCCCACTCATGCTGAAAGACAGGGCAGCAGGAAGATAACATTTTTAATAATAATCTTCCACCCACTATTAAAGCCCCCGACTACCAACCCAGCTGAAACCTTCTAGCTCAACACACTCCAGGATTTGACCTTGGACCTTCTGCATCTGCATTGTTCAGGATAAATTCACTGAGGCACTGGGCGAACCACGGACAATTCTGGTCTTCTTCACTAACAAGGAAAATGCAATTTTGTTTCTGCAAAAGAGCAGTAAATATGCAGAACAGACACCGAGCAAAGGCAATTAATGTGCTGCTAATTAACCCCATCAATAACTGGACAAATACATGAGTAGAAATGGGATTGAAGATTATAGAGCTGAGTACAGACAGGAGTTATTAAATACTTCATGGAAAACAATGGCCCTTGTGCTGCTGTGCCCAATAGTTTAGAGACTCGAGGGGCAAGTAGCTTAGACCTCTTCAAGGTCAAATTAGATAACGATCTTGAGGAGAATCACTTCATTGGTTCCAACTGCTAGGGCAGCAGGAAGGTGGACCAGATGGGCCTCTGGGCCTTCAAATTCATAGAAAAAAACTAGAGGCCATCAACATAAGACAGTCACCAAGAAATCAAATAGGGAATTCAGTAGAAACTTTTTTACCCAGAGTGTGGCGAGTATGTGGAACTCACTACCACAGGGAGTGGTCGAGGCAAA
This sequence comes from Somniosus microcephalus, assembly GCF_052327205.1. Taxonomy (NCBI): domain Eukaryota; kingdom Metazoa; phylum Chordata; class Chondrichthyes; order Squaliformes; family Somniosidae; genus Somniosus; species Somniosus microcephalus. The sequence continues at coordinate 27,431,682 of NC_141008.1, read as the reverse complement.
TAGTATAGATGCATTTAAGGGGAGGCTAGATAAGCATATGAGGGATAAGGTAATAGAGGGTTATGCTGATAGAGATAGATAAGTAAAGACTGGAGGAGGCTCGAGTGGAGCATAAACACTAGCATTGACTGGTTGGGCTGAATGGCCTGTTTCTCTGCCGTACATCCGATGTAATTCTATGGGTTCTCCTTACTGCTATAATTTTGGTGGAACATTGAAAAGATGGCATCAATGGCTGTTTATGCTGTTCCTTCGGGGGTTCTGCCAATCTTCTGCCCAAGTTACAGCAATCGACTCGGAGAACCCCCGTGGAAATTGCAGGCGATGCTTTCTTTCAGACTTGAGGTTTACCATTTCAGTGTACCTGACCAAGCAAGTGGCACCTGTGGAAAGTGAGGGTTGCAGAACACAGTCTTTTCTTGGGAGATTAAGTGGGTGGGGTAGAATCTGCAATCAAAAGGTAGGGTAAATTTTCACCTTAGCATTCCCGCTACAGACATTTGTGCTCTCTGAAGTCCCACTATGTAACTCTGCTGTATGAAGCTGTGCACTGGGAGTGCCACAATTTCCCCTTGGTGGATGGAGCAGACTTGATAGGCCAAATGGCCCGGTTTGCTTTCCTTACTTTCTTACACCCCTACAAATTGGTAGGATACTCGGGTAGATATGTGAATTAATATACAGTCCCCAACACGTGCAGCAGTTAACGTGATTTGGCCTCTATTCGGCGTGAATGGTGAATCCATTGGAGTCTCTAATAATGTCTTTTAAGAGGGGAAAGCCCTACAAACTGCCCTGGTCAATTTCAAAGTTCTTGAACCATCTTTCAGAAATGAACATTTAATAAGTGGGTGATTCAAATACATTAAAACAGGGTGAACGGCAGTGGACAGAAGGTGACCCCGAACAGTTGTTTGAACTGTCCGAAATAGTCGGCCCGGTTAATACCGTTTAAGTGGTGCCTTTGTAATTGACGCTCATGGTAATGGCAAATGGTCAGCGTCATTTGCCTGGTAAAGACAGCTGTCTGGGATAAGTGGGGATGGTGTAACTGGTGGGAACTGCAGCTAGATACTCAGACAGCAGGATCCGAAGCTACCACTGCTATATATGGCTAATGAGGTAACACCACTGGGTCAAAGAACAGAGGCTCGGTCACACTTACTGATCACTGTATCTATTTAATTAGTGTTTCGGCTTCTCACAGTGTAAGAGGAAGAGTTGCTTAAACCCTCTGGGATCTGTGCTGTTTAAGTCTGAGCCCACACATAATGCATGCAGCACATAGCAGGCACTGAGCACCTCCTGGGCTTTAATGGATTTTGTTTAACATTTATTTGGATTCACTTCATTAAAAGTATGATTTAACAAGTGAGGAAATCGCTGTAAAGGATTAGAGAACTTAAACAAATAGCAAAATTCATTTAATAAACTTGGATTCCACAGATCAAACAAATTACTATAAAATTTTAAGAAGATTTAAAATAAACCCTTTTTAATAATGCATCATTTAGTACTGTATTGGGTTGTCAGTGAAAAAGATATATTTCTATCAAATACAATCACCAACTGAAGTAAGGTGGTACAAAATACAGCCCAGGGAAATGCTCCAGGGCAGAACATTAAGATCAATATCTCAAGCACAAGAATAATTGTCATTTATATATCTTTGGGTGTCTGAGAGTCTCAATGGTTCGGAGGCCTTCTCCATTATTCGCGCTCCATCACTCCTCCTCCGTCACTCCTCCTCCGTCACTCCTGCCCCGTCACTCCTCCTCCGTCACTCCTGCTCCGTCACTCCTCCTCTGTCGCTCCTGCTCCATCACTCCTCCTCCGTCACCCCTCCTCCGTCACCCCTCCTCCGTCACTCCTCCTCTGTCACTCCTGCCCCATCACTCCTCCTCCATCACTCTTCCTCCATCACTCCTGCTTTGTCACTCCTCCTCCATCACTCCTCCTCCATCACTCCTGCTTTGTCACTCCTCCTCCGTCAATCCTGCCCCATCAATCCTCCTCCGTCGCTCCTGCTCTGTCGCTCCTGCCCCGTCACTCCTGCCCCTTCACCCCTGCCCCGTCACTCCTGCCCCGTCACTCCTGCCCCGTCACTCCTGCCCCATCACCCCTGCCCTGTCACTCCTGCTCTGTCGCTCCTGCTCCGTCACTCCTGCTCCGTCGCTCCTGCCCCGTCACTCCTGCTCCGTCACTCCTGCCCCATCACCCCTGCTCCGTCACTCCTGCCCCGTCACTCCTGCCCCGTCACTCATGCCCTGTCACTCCTGCTCTGTCACTCCTGTTCTGTCACTCCTGCTCCGTCGCTCCTGCTCCGTCGCTCCTGCTCCGTCGCTCCTGCTCCGTCACTCCTGCTCCGTCACTCCTGCTCCGTCACTCCTGCCCTGTCACTCCTGTTCTGTCACTCCTGCTCTGTCGCTCCTGCTCCGTCACTCCTGCTCCGTCACTCCTGCCCTGTCACTCCTGCTCTGTCGCTCCTGTTCTGTCGCTCCTGCTCTGTCGCTCCTGCCCCATCACCCCTGCCCCGTCACTCCTGCTCTGTCGCTCCTGTTCTGTCGCTCCTGCCCCATCACTCCTGCCCTGTCACTCCTGCCCTGTCACTCCTGCTCTGTCGCTCCTGTTCTGTCGCTCCTGCTCTGTCGCTCCTGCCCCATCACTCCTGCTCCGTCACTCCTGCTCCGTCACTCCTGCTCCGTCACTCCTGCTCTGTCACTCCTGCTCCGTCACCCCTGCCCCATCACTCTTATCACACATTCTGCTTCAGCCAAGGCTACAATCTGTTTTGTTGCTGGCTTCTCTTTAACCATGGGACTCAAAGATCGCCCACAATCTGCCATCAAAATCCTACTCTTTGTGTTGCTATTTCAGACACATCAGTTTCTCTCCTTCCCCCAACACACCTCCCTCACCCACAACAAAAAGTCACAATTCAACAGATTTATCTGGCAGTTTAGCTATTGATTGTTGAAACTCAGCCAGTTGAGGTGCTTGAGACTGAGATTCAGGCAGCCTTTCGACTTCAATTCATGGGCTTTGTGATTGGGAGTATGGAGACACTGGGGTGAATTTGGACTGGGGCAGGAATGCAAAACCGGCAGAATTGCATTTGCTGCTCTTTATGCGGCACACCCAACATTCCGTTCTATTGAAGTCGATGGGACCGAATATTGAGCGGGGCGTATAACGGCCGAGCATTGCCTTACCGCCTGGTTTGTGACCCGCCCATGTCTAATTCCACCCCCATTATATTATGAGCTGCAATCCCTGAAGTGAAAGGGCAGGGCAACCCATGGGAAAATACTTCTGAGTACATTAATACTATTACAAAGTATTACAAAGTATTTTCAACACAGAAACAGGCCATTCGGCCCAACTGGTCCATGCTGGTGTTTATGCTCCACACGAGCCTCCTCCCACCCCTCTTCATCTAACCCCATCAACATATCCTTCGATTCCTTTCTCTCTCGTGTGCTTATCTAGCTGCCCCTTGAATGCATCTATGCTCATTCAACCCTATCATAACTTTAAAGACCTCTATCAGGCCACCCCTGAGTCTTCTCTTTTCTAGAGACAAGAGCCCCAGCCTGTTATTTGATATGAAGTATATAAATGACTCCAGAATACAATTATTATTGGCTCCAAGAAGCAATGTAGTTAACTGGTGCCAAAGCAGCTCTCTGCGTGGCTCCAGCTATGCTTTCACCTCCCGTGTGCCACATGTTTTGTGGAGCACGTCACATCCCTGTTGGAAATTCTGCGTGAGTACTCCTCATTGTCTCAATCAGCCACTTTTCACTCCTATGCATTTGGGGATTAGGGAATGTTTATACAGAACAGGGCCGATTCTATACTCTCGGCAAGGAACACGGGATAGAAGACCGCAGGACCGTAGCCCGCGATATTCCACCCTGACTGCAGGTCTGCAATTTGCTGACCTGTGCTCCCTGCTAGCGTCACTCCTCACTGGGAGCACCCAGTCGGAGCATCAGCCACAAGGAGATTAAAGTAGAAAAAGCATGTGATCACTCTATTCTTCATCCTTTTTGTCAACACTTGGTAAAAGGGTTCAGCTGAATCGCGAGGCATTATTAAATACCTGCTAACCTGATAAAAGGCACAGTTTGATAGCAAGGACAGAAATGACTTGTCGATAACAGCAGATGATGGCTTAAAGCCTCCATTAAAGTAGCAGGTAAAGGGGGGGATCGTGTGAGTGCGGTAAGCCTCCATCCTCTATTATTATCATCAGTAATTTCTGGCCTATGCTCTTTTAATAAGATGAGTGGCTCACAAGATTAAAATCAGTTAAATAGGAGTAAGAAAGGAAGTCAAGCAGAACCTTTTTTACACAAAGGCTAATCGAGTTAAGGAATAGAATACCAGGGAAGGAGTTTGAGGCGGACAATATTAATGGGTTCGAGACAATTAGATGCACTTGTGGAGGGCAAGGTAATTTAAGGATACGCTGATCAGGCAGATGGTTGATGTGCCGAGTAGGGATTGTCTTGTTATGGTTATTGGCCTGCCCTGCCTCCTAGGTTCCTAGGTTCCTATGGTACTAGTCACCCATTGCTGTGTACCCAACACGCTATGTTTTCCATTAGGGTTCTTGTCAGTGTTCAGTGTTGTTGCAGAGTCAGACCTTTCATTAGTACAACGGGAGTAAGCTTCGAATCTGAGGTCAGAGGCAAAAGCAAGTTCACCCTTTGAGCAGGTAGCCTATCAGCGAGGGGTGAGTATGTCCCTGTGCACAAGTGCCAACAAAGCGATAAGGTTTACATTAATCGTGTGATCAGAAATTTGTGTTTAAGAGACGAAGAGACAGGAAATTGTGATTAACAAAGTAACAGCTGCCACTGGTGGGCTCTGGGGAGAAGATCGAGTTGTCAAACTCATTCCAATACCAGATGCACTTTAAAAAGGATCTGCAGGATTTATTAAAGAGGGAAATTCAGCTCAATTAATGGATGCAATGTAAACAGTGGAGCCAGGAGAGTTCCACCTGTCACACACCAGCTGATAGAATGTGATTTAACAAGCCTCAATCATTTCTCTACAGTTTAACCCATCCCTCCATACAGTATGTATGGACTTAACTTTCCTTCAATATACTCCCCTCTTCTCCTGAAGGTGCTAACTTTTGCTGGGATGCTGTTCTCAGGCACAGGTTGCCTTCTGCCACCTTTAACCAGTTGGCCTATCTTCAAGCACAAACTTAGACAGTGAATGTTAGCTATTCAACTCTCATGAACATCACAGAAGAGCCCTCATCTGAGCCCCCCACACACGCACTTTTAACTAGTCACTGGATAATAACCATCCCTAGGAATCCGGGCTCATTTACTTTCTCTCTCGCTGGCCCAAGGCCCCAATTGCTATGCCTACCACCATCCTGGCTGAGCTCAACTAACACAGACCAGGGACTCAGGCTCTGTATGGCTCACTCAGTTCCACACTGCAGAACCCAACAGAAACATGAACTGTGTTTGCCAAGTGCTCCAGCCTCAATACAATTACCTTTAGGAGGAAGGTGACAACAACTGAACCCATTCCTAGAATTTCTCCCCTGAGCTACTCCTCACTCAGGAAATGCCGGTTTTCCGCGCATGCTGAAAACCGGCACTTCCATCGGGCCCACGCGTGAGTACCCCGTCCGTACTCACGCATTGGGCCCGGAATTACTGGCCCATTGTGTGTTTGTACAGTGGGTTTACAGTGCATATTATCCTATACTCGCCATTGTAGCATAGTCTCCTTTACAAAATACACTCCATCTAACACCTCAGTCAAAAGCACACATAGCCCAGGCTAAGTGATCTAAATATCAGGCAGCAATGGGGTTTGAGCCTGCTTGCAGGATCTGGACAGGACAATAAGCCTCTGAACCAGCATTGGCAGACACATTACCCACTAGCCACATGTGGATAATTGTGAATCCAGATGTGGCTAATTGCATTTCTGATTAGAAAATAAAGAAATGAGTAATAGACATCACCATTGGGCATGTGATCTTCAAACAGTGTATGCATGTGAACTTTAACCTTTTTGTGCATTTTTTGGTAAAATGAAAAGCAGAGTGTGCGAGTGTTTTTTGATCGTTGTGACTTCTTTACTTCCTTGGTTACTGAATGATGTTAGATGTTTGTTAAGCAAATGTGCACATATGAAATACATTTACCTGTATTGTGGGAGTGTTTGTAAGGCTACTTAAAGTGGTGCATGTGGCTAAAACGGTATCGCTCGCTGTAGTCACACCCGTGGTTAGTCAGCGATTTCTATTGGACAACACTGATCTAAACCACTAACTAAACTATCAAAAACAAAGATTCCGAATAACCCATCATTATTTAGGTCTTCCCCAGTTCCCTATTTTTCTCTAGTTTGGCCATCAGAATGAGAAAAAAAAACTTGCATTTCTATAGCGCCTTTCACGATCACCGGACGTCCCAAAGCACTTTACAGCCAATGAAGTGCTTTTTGAAGTGTAGTCACTGTTGTAATGTAGAAAATGCGGCAGCCAATATGTGCACAGCAAGCTCCCATAAACAGCAATTTGATAATGACCAGATAATCTGTTTTAGTGATGTTGATTGAGGGATAAATATTGGCCAGGACACCGGGGATAACTCCCCTGCTCATCTTCGAAATAGTGCCATGGGATCTTTTACATCCACCTGAGAGAACAGACTTGGTTTAATGTTTCATCCAAAAGCCTGGCACCTCCGACAGTGCAGCACTCCCTCAGTGCTTCACTGGAGGGTCAGCCTAGATTTTTGTGCTCAAGTCTCTGGAGTGGGACTTGAACCCACAACCTTCATGACTCAGAGGCGAGCATGCTACCCACTGAGCCACAGCTGAGACATAAAACTTCTCTTTAGTTTTATTTTATTTTCTTCCTCCGCTTTCCAGCAAATGGCTCCACCTCCCCTCCTGTCCCCGCAGATGTGCTTCTGGCATAGGGTCACTGGAGACTGATCAGGCATGGGAAGACTGACCGATTTTCCGATCCCAAGATGCTGAGGTCAATTGCAGCAGTCTCATCACAGCTGAGATCTGTTAACTCAGCACAGACCAAAGACCGAACCTGAGACCTTTCTGGTCTGTATGTCCTGGCGACTCACTGAATTAACTAGCTTAACCAGCAGACAAGCCCCCACAAACTTCTCTTGACCTTCATGCTGTTCCTTGTGCTGTAACTACGTAATTACAACAGTGACTATGGTTCAAAAGTGTTTCATTTGTCTTGTTTTGCACACTTTGTACAAAAATAATAAATTGCAGGACAACGGAGTATTACAGTTTAAACTCTTTAATGAAGCATCAGGTCTGCAAGCTTTCTCAATCAATACAGCAGTACAGCACCGTGTGGACAAGATGGAGTCAGGACCCTGGGTCCTCCAAAACAATAGCAGTCCTTACAGATGCCTGCAGGCCAATGACAACTCAGCACGTGATCACATGTGAATATAATAGGTGTTCCTTGCAGATGCCTGCGGGCCAATGATAATTCAGTATGCAAATGTGACATCACTGGCTGTAAATGCTTTGGGACATCCCGAGGTTGTGAAAGGCGCTATATAAATGCAAGTCTTTCTTTTACTGACAGGAGGAGACAGAAGAGCTCGTGTATTATACTAAGGCATCCGCCTGTCTATACTCAGCACTGTGCTGAAAGTGGCTGAGTGTTATCTACTCACTACCCACCCAAGGAAGTGGGAATTCCACTTAAATCGATTCTCAGTGACTGCAAGCAAAGGGCAGTGTGGTGACTGCAATTCCCTTAATTACATGACAAAATTACTTCTCTGTACCATACACTCAGGCAATCCAACAATACAGAAGTGGAGGTTGAGAAAGTGATGTGAAGGTAGGGACAGGTGCTGTCGGCCAGGGTAAAATGGAACCAAAGTCTGACAGGAAAAACTGTAACGCAACAATGGGTGATCTTTAAGGAGGAGATGTTGCAAGTACAGGCTAGGTACATTCCAACAAGAGGGAAGAGTAAGGGAACCAAATCAAGGGCTCCTTGGATGACGAGGGAGATAGAGAAGATGCTGAAACAAAAAAAGAGGGTGTATGATGCATGTCAGGTGAATTCTTCAAGGGAGAACCAGACCAAAAACAATAAGTTGAGAGGGGATGTGAAGATGAAAATAAGATTGGCAAAGAGAGAATATGAGAGTAGAATGGCGGTTAACATAAAAGGGAACCCAAAAATCTTCTACCGGCATGTAAACAGTAAGCGGGTAGTAAGAGGCGGGGTGGGGCCTGTTAGAAACAAAGAAGTTGATATATGCTTAGAGGCGCAGGGCAAGGCTAGAATACTCAATGAGTACTTTGTATCGGTGTTTACTAAGGAGGTGGATGCTGACAAAATATCGGTATAAGTGGAAAAGGTAGAAGCAATGGAAGGGGTGAAAATTGATAGGGAGGATGCCAGGGTGAAAATTGATAGACAGGATGTCATAGGGCAGGATTTTCATTGAGCTGTGGAGGCGGGCTTGTAGGCGTGCGGGGGGTTAAAATCGCAAAAACTGGCAGGTGGGACCCCCCCCCGCCTGGTTCCCGATGCCGAGCAATTTTAACTCAGGCGTGTCTGATGGTCCCGACTCCGTCCCGCATCTAACAGGTGGGACTGGTCTTTAAGGCCCTTAATAACCACTAAGTGGCCTCTATAATCCTATTTTAAAAGGCCCTTGCAAATTTAACACTTTTCCCACGTAAAACACGCCTGGTGGGAAACACGAATGTGAAACCTGGCGGGAGCACTATTGGATTGCTGACTATCAACTGCAGGTCAACCATTAAAGAGGAGATTTGATCAGCCATCATTTGCAGGTGGCAGGACTTTGTTGTCTCAGGTCTGGGGCAACTTTTAGAAGGCTTCACCACACCTGTGGAAGGTTGGAGCCACACACCCAGCTCCAGCGTGGCTTCCTGGGAAACCCCTCTCGCCACCTTCACTCAGCACTTCCTCAATGGAGGCATATACCAGAAGCATGGGAGCCATTTATTTCCTTCCCATCTGGGCATTAGAGGAACTCGAGCACCAGCCGCGGCACCAGCAGAACCAGGAACAACAGCAGCACCAGCAACAGCAGCAGTAGCAGGAGCGCCAGGCTGCTGCTCACCCACCTGAAGCTGCACAGGCCAGAAGGGGCCAGCGCCTGGAAGGCCGTCGGTGCAGGAGATACCTCCAAACAGGGTCTACAGATGCAGGGTCACCTATCTCAACATGTCTGAGCAGCAGTGCCAAAGGCGGCTCCAACTTTCGCGAGAGGTAGTGACTGACATCTGTGCAATGCTACAGCAAGACCTGCTGCCCAGAGGACCAGGTGGACAAGCATTATCAGTGGCCGTCAAAGTCACCACCGCACTCAACTTTTTTGCCTCAGGCTCATTCCAGGGATCAGCAACAGACATCAGCGGCATCTCCCAGGCGGCCGCACACACTTGCATCATGCAGGTAACCGATGCCCTCTTTGCCCTCGCGCACAATCACATCCATTTCACCAAGGATCGAGCAAGTGTCACGGTGCAAGCGGTTGGATTAGCTCATCTGGCAGGCTTTCCAAGGGTGCAGGACATCATTGACTGCACACATGTGGCCCTTAAGGCACCCCATCGCAATCCAGTTATTTTTGTCAACCGCAAGGGCTTCCACTCCCTTAACGATCAGCTGGTGTGTGACCACAAGAAGGAAATTTTGCATATTTGTGCCAAGTACCCTGGCAGTTGCCATGACTCCTTCATACTGCGCCAGTCTAGTGTGCCTCCACTATTCAGTCCACCAGACCAACTTAACGGATGGCTACTTGGAGACAAGGGCTATCCCCTGAGGACGTGGCTGATGACGCCGTTGAGGAGACCATCCAATGAAGCTGAGGAGAGCTACAACTCCAGCCACATGTCCACCAGAGCCATAATCGAGCAAACCATCAGTTTGCTGAAGATGTGCTTCAGATGCCTGGATAGATCAGGTAGAGCCCTGCAGTACTCAGCAGCCAGGGTCTCCAGAATCGTCGTGGTTTGCTGTGCACTTCACAACATGGCACAGCGTCGTGGCTTGCAGATTCCTGAGGACCAAGTGGCTCCTCACATATACTCCTCAGGTGAGGAGGAGGAGGAGGAGGGTGAAAACGAACATCCTGCAGAGGCCCATCAACCAGTGGCAGCATTACGTGAGAACATTGCTGCCCGGGATGCAAGGAATGCACTCATCCTGGTCAGATTTGCTTAGCCTAGTCAATCAAACATTTTTGCCTCGCAACTTCTTACCAGAGCATTGACAATGGTCAAGAACCAGAGGATTCCTAGCACTCTGACCACCATACTGACAGCTGCAAGTATTCCTAAGGCCTCAATGTGGAAGTCCCAATAGCGAAATGACAGACGCCACAACTGCAACATTTGCCATCAGAATTTTTATGTACAATTATGACGTGATGGCATTTTTACACTAAACACAAAATTCCACCCAAGTGACTACCCTTGTGACTACTTGTGCTTTATTTTCCTCTTACGCATGCTCCTACGTAGTGCTTCCCCTGTGGCTTCAGCAGATGTGGAGGCTCCTGCTGCTCCTGCCTCGACACCTTTGGCGGACATCCTCTGGGGTTGCGAGCCTGTGAGGGCTCGTCAACAGTCTGTTCCTCCTGCGGCTGTGCAGGGGTTGAGACGTCTATCTCGCTTGGGTGTGGACTCCGGTGGGGCTCTGACCGAGGGCTCTGCAGTGGCATGGAAGTGTGAGCGCTTGGAGAGGCTCCCTCTCATGGGTCAGGTCCCTCTCAGCGCCTGCAAGTGGCTGGAGAGCACCTTACTGCACATCAGGGGGGCCATGGGGACCCGTATCTGCAATGGCAGTCCTACTCAGAAGGACTTCCATGAAGGTCTGGTTTCTCTGTTCAATAAATGCCCATCGCTCCTCAAGAGATGTCATTCTATTCTGAACAATGACCATGTTTTCCATACCCTGGCGACTAAGCTCTTCCATAGCCGTAGCCCTCCTCTCCTCTCCTCTACCGTAGCCATCCTCTCCTGTACGGTAGCCAGCCTTACCATCACAGAATCACAGAAACCCCACAGTGCAGATAGAGGCCATTTCGGCCCATCGAGCCTGCACCGACACATATTCCACCCGATCCCCGTAACCCCTACACCAACACATATCCCACCCTATCCCTGTAACCCCACGTATTTAATCCCCCTAACACTAAGGGTCAATTTATCATAGCCAATCAACCTAACCCGCACATCTTTGGACTGTGGGAGGAAACCGGAGCACCCGGAGAAAACCCACGCAAACACGGGGAGAATGTGCAAACTCCACACAGACAGTCGCCCGAGGTCGGATTCGAACCCGGGTCTCTGGCGCTGTGAGGCAACAGTGCTAACCACTATGCCACCGTGCTGCCCATGGAGGCAGCAATCATTTCCACGTAGGTAGCCATCCTTTCCGTGTTGATGCGTTCATGCACCAATGACTCCACAAAGGCTCTGCTCATGTTCGCTATGGACTCCTCCATTCGCTCCACACACGCAGCGACCCTAGAGACAAAACCTGACAGAGACTTCTGCATCTGTGCCTGTAGTTCCATCACCTCTGATCTTATGGATGAACCCAGAGGCAGAGGATCGACATGCTGCTGAGCTGAGCTGGCAGAGTCCTGCGCCCTCCGACTAGGACTTGCCACTGCTGTCCCTGTCTCCACTATCTGCTGATGCTCACTTGTGAGCTGTGATACACCAGGTGACAACACTAATCTATGTCCCAAAAGTCCCACCGACGTGTGAGTGTCTGCGCTGGTGCTGGGTGGGCTGAATTCTGGTGACGCTGCGCCCTCAGAGGTTGCAGCTTCCTCTGAGGAGTCTGGCTGCTCAGCCTCTTCTTCCTGGCTAGGGGGGACGGATGCTTGTGATGGTCCTGTGGGGGAGTAAAGGAAAGAGTCAGAGATGTGATGCAAAGGCTACATGCATATAACTTTTTGCAGATGCTCATAAGTGCATCTGTTACAGCTTCACAATCATTATCAGTGACTCATACAATGTCAAAGAGAGAGATGGGAAACTTTTCTGTCACCAGCTTGCTGTGTTGCACCCGTCTGTCCGTCCCCCATGCGCGAATCATCCTCAATGCCCATAATTTCCAGGACGGCCTCCTCCCAGGGGGTCAGGTGGGCTATTGAGGCTGTCCCTCCTCCTGTCCTGGCTCGCTCTCTTTTGTTGTGAGCTCTCTTTCCCTGCAATGAGGGAGACAAGTGGAGGTTGAGTGAGAATGAAGGAGTGAGTGTAGAGATTGCATAGCATAGATACTTAGAAGGAGACAACGATGGAGTGAGGTTGCAAGACCAAGGGCCCTCCCTGTGTGTTATCAGTTGTGTTCAAAGCATCAGAGTGATAGGGAGTGTGAGGGCTGCATGGTGGAATATTTATGTGAATGTGAGCAATGATGAGAGGGGGAATGGGTAAGTGTGCATGGATGTCAGTGTCAAGTGGGATGTGGAGGAAGAGATTGCTAAAGCTGAGTGCTGGTGAAGAAAGGCAATGGGGATCAGATTGAGGGTGATGGGAAATTCATACTCGCTTTTCCAGTGCGCTGAAGGTCATGAAATCTTTTCCTGCACTGTATCCAGGTTCTGCGGGTGACTCCCAAGGAGTTGACCTCCTCAGCCACCTGCATCCACACTGCCTTGAGTGGGAGGCCTCTTCCTCCCTGATGAAGAGAACAGCACCTCCCTGTTGGCCCTAGCCCCATCGACTAATGCCTGCAGTGCCGCCTCGTCAAAGCGAGGAGCTGATCTGGCCCTCCCACTTGTCATTTTTGCTGCAGCTCCCTCACACTGCACAGTCAAGAAGCTTGGCAGTCTGCAGAAGAAGCAAGGCTTGCTGTGGACTTTAAATGCAGCAGCAATGATGATGTCATCGGAGGGGACATTCAGTCATGAAAAACCCATTTGCAAAGGCTTCCCACACGTTGGAAATCAATTGGCCAATTAAGTTAAAATTGCATCAATCTCCCACATCCATTTAGATTCGTGTGGGAAATACGAAATTCGGATAACACGACACCAGCCCGCACTTGAGTTAAAATCCAGCCCATCGAGTCCGTGCCGGCTCTCTGTAGAGCAATCCTTTCAGTGCCATTCCCCCGCTCTATCCCCGTAGCCCTGCAAGTTTATTTCCGTCAAGTGCCTATCCAGTCTCCCCTTGAAAATATTGAGTGTCTTCGCTTCCACCACTTCCGTCGGCAGCGAGTTCCAGGTCCTCACCACTCACTGCATTTAAAAAGTTTTTCCTCACGTCCACCCTGTATCTCTTGCCCAAAACCTTAAATCTGTGTCTCCTAGTCCTTGTACCATCAACTAGTGGGAACAGCCTTTCCCCATCTAGCCTATCCAAACCCATCATAATCTTGTACACCTCTATCAAATCACCCCTGAACCTCCTTTGCTCTAATGAAAACAAATCCAGCTTCTCCAACCTGTCCTTGTAGCTTAGATTCCCCCATCCCCGGAATCATTCTGGTAAACCTCCTCTGCACCCTCTCAAGGGCCTTCACATCCTTCCTAAAGTGTGGTGACCAGAACTGGACGCAATACTCTAGTTGTGGCCTAACCAGCGCTTTATAAAGGTTCAGCATAACTTCTCTACTTTTGTACTCAATACCTCTATTTATGAAGCCCAAGATCCCATATGCTTTGCTAACCACTCTCACAATATGTCCCGCCATCTTCAGGGACCTATGCACATTAATTCCCAGGTCCCTCTGTCGCTGCACACTCTTTAAAACTCTGCCATTAAGTGTATATTGCCTCTCCCTGTTCCTTCTGCCAAAATGCATCACCTCACACTTCTCTGTATTAAATTCCATCTGCCACTTGTCTGCCATTTCTGCTAGCCTTTCTATGTCCTGTTGCAGTCGATTGGTATCATCCTCACTGTTGGCCACACCCCCAAGTTTGGTGTCATCTGCAAATTTAGAAATTCTACTCGGTATTCCTCCTTTAACCAATCTCTGGTGGTCTGCCATGGTCTGTATGTGGGAATGTTGGTGTGAGCGTGTGTGTGGATGGTTTTGTATATGTGTGTCTAGTAAATTTCAGTAGTCCTGTTCATTCTATCTGAGCACATTATCATTCACAATGCAGAACTCACATTTTGACAGTAACTTGCTTTGATGCTCTTCAGCTCTTAAGTGAAGATATGCTGTGTCACATCAACATAACTGATGGCCTTGACATCAATAGTGACTCATGCCCCAGGCACCTTCAGGGGAGTGTTTGTGGCCTGTCGTGCATATTCCACATAGACAGCTAAGGGGTTTCAATACCCCTTGTGACACTATGTACTGTCCTAGTTTACCACTGTTCCACATCTGTTTCTGATTCCTTTCTTGTTCAAAAATTCACTCTGTCTCTCATACACACACATGCATTCACACATACTTACACACAGATATTCACACACATATACAAAACCATCCACACACACGCTCACACAAACATCCCCACATACAGTCTGCCTTGGCTCAGTGGTAGCACTCCAAAGACTTAAGCACATAATTCAGAATGACACTGCAGTGCAGGACTGAAGGGGTACTGTACTGTCAGAGGTGCCGCCTCTCAGATGAGCCATTAAATTGAGGTCCCATCTGTCCTCTTCGGTGGGACCTCATGGCATTATTCGAAGAACAGGATTGTTCTCTCAATGTCTTGGCCAACATTTATCAAGAGCTGCCTGTGAAGCTGGCAGGCACTCAAGGTGAGGGAGCGGGCAGAAAATGCCCAGATGGTTATTTTTAAGGACCAACATCTTAAAACATTTATGATGCACAATGGCGCAAAATCGCCAATAGCCCTGAAATCAGATTGACTGCACTTTATGCCCTGCCAAGGTCCCCTCAGATTGGTGGTCTCCTGCCACTGTAGGATTTGCAAGTGCTTTAACCTGACCCATGTTTCCTTTCTGGCCTAACAGGGATGGTTCAACTATCACAAAGAAGCTTCCTTACAGCCTGGCCAAAAACTGACAGTCTTCACAGCGTCACTGACACCTCACATTATGGACAGCTGTGAAAGTAAACCAACAGTTCCATCAGCAGAGAGTCACAGTAACCTCTGCCACCCCTGCGTCCTCAGCTGGGAGATGGAAGACACAAAAATGATAGTATTCCAGTTGTATCAGATTGATTTGAGTTGGAGGACGGATGACAGTAGTGTATCCCAGTATTACCAACATTACCTTTTTATGGTGCAGGTATGTGTGTGCGTATATGTATGTGTGTGTGAGTGTGTGTATGTGTGTGAGTGTGTGAGCATGATCCTGACCAACAGTTCCACCACAGACCCAATTCACATACGAGCTAGGGTCATCGCACCAACGCTCTTCTCGATCTTCCTTGCTGCAATGCTCCAACTCACCCTCAGTAAGCTCCCCACTGGAGTAGAGCTAATTTACAGAACAAACAGGAAACTGTTAAACCTCCGTCGCCTCCAGTCCAGATCCAAGGTCGTCCCATCCTCTGTCGTTGAATTACAGTATGCAGACGACGCTTGCACCTGCGCTCACTTAGAGGTCAAACTCCAAACCATCATCAACACTTTCACCGAAGCGTACGAGAGCATGGGCCTTACACTAAACATCCGTAAGACAAAGGTCCTCTACCAACCTGCCCCCGGCACACAGTACTGCCCCCCGATTATCAAAATCCACGACAAGGCTTTGGACAACGTGGACCACTTTCCATACCTCGGGAGCCTACTGTCAACAAGGGCAGACATCGGCGACGAAGTCCAACACTGCCTTCAGTGTGCCAGTGCAGCCTTTGGTCGCCTGAGGAAGAGAGTGTTTGAAAACCAGGACCTCAAACCCAGCACTAAGTTCATGGTCTACAGAGCAGCAGTGATACCCGCCCTGCTGTATGCCTCAGAGATATGGACCATGTACAGCAGGCACCTCAAAGCACTGGAGAGGTACCACCAACGCTGCCTCCGCAGGATCCTACAAATCCATTGGCAGGATAGGCGCAGCAACATCAGTGTTCTTGCTCAGGCCAACTTCCCCAGCATCGAAGATTTGACCACGCTCGATCAGCTCCGATGGATGGGTCACATTGTCCGCATGCCCGATACGAGACTCCCAAAACAAGCGCTCTACTCGGAGCTCCGGCACGGCAAGAGAGCCCCAGGTGGGCAGAGGAAATGCTTCAAGGACACCCTCAAAGCCTCTTTGAAAAAGTGTAACATCCCCACCGACACCAGGGAATCCCTGGCCCAAGGCCACACAAAATGGAGGAGAAGCATCCGGGAAGGTGCCGAACACCTCGAGTCTCTTCGCCGGGAGCAAGTGGAAGCCAAGCACAGGCAACGCAAGGAGTGCACGTCAACCCAAGCACCCCACCCACCCGCCCCTTCAACCATCGTCTGCCCCACCTGTGACAGAGACTGTAGGTCCCGCATTGGACTAATCAGTCACCTGAGAACTCATTTTTAATGTGGAAGCAAGTCACCCTCAGTTCCGAGGGACTGTCAAAGAAGAAGATTTGTATGAGTATGTGTGTGTGTGTGTGTGTATGAGTATGTATGCATGGGCATGTGAATGTCTGTGATTATGTGTGTGTGCATGTGTATGTGTATATGTATGTGCATGTGTGGTTGGTGGGGTTATTGTGTTCCAGATTCTATTCCATATTTGCTGGTTATTAAGGTTGAAATATATAGTCAGAACTGTTATGAATAATATTGTCAACTGAAACCACATTGAGTGAACTTATTGGCCCAGAAATTCGGGTCGGGGTCTTCCCGTGGGTGTAAGCCCCCAACCCACACTTAGCTTGCGCACGGGCTGTTGAGCTGTGGGGCCACGTGGAATTCTGATCCGGGGCCTGGTCCAGCTGCCGGCACGCAGTACTTGCGTATCCCAGGGGCGCAGTTAGTTCGATGTGTCCCCTGGGATCACGTGGGCCATGGGGAGCCAATCGGAGCAGGGAATGCTCCATTCATAAGATTGACAGGAAGAGCTGTCAAAACTTATAAATACTACGGCCCCAAAACAGCACTAAATCTTCAAATACATTTTTTTTTAAATCACGTTTTTTAAATAAACTATAAATTACATGAAATAACTATTTTAAACAATAATTTAAATTTTTGAAAAAATAATTTTATTTTCTAACAGGGCTAAAAATAAACTTACCTTGCTTTAAAGTATTTAAAAATAATAAACCTGTGGAAAAAATGTTTTAATTTTAATTAATTCACCACTTACCTTGTAAAAAACAGGCCTTACGTCTGCTTTTTACATGTCTAACTTCTGCAGACTTACCCTCCCGGGAAAACCTGCAAAAAAAAATGAAGTTTGATGCACACACGCAGCCTCTCCTGCGCACGTGTTTGAACTCTGAACCCCTTCTTTCAGGGGAACGGAAGTGCTGGTTTCCCGCGCATGCGCAGTGCATGCAGGAAACCGGCACTTCCATTGGGTTTACGGGTGAGTACCCCGTGCGTACTCACCCGTGGAGACCCGAATTTCTGGGTTTAGCATTTTCACAAAAGTAATTGAATGAAGTGTGGTCCCAGCCCTTTAATAAAACTGGAAAAGAAAGCCTCAAATAATCTCAAAGCCCATTGGTTCTCAGATTGAATACTGGTTTACATGTGTCTGTTTGCTGTTGTTACACGGTCGAACCTCAGGCTGTTTCTCTAAAGATTAACCAGGTCTGAACATGAGCTTTTACAATGTGAAGAGATTATCTTGTTATTTTGAAGATCTACGGGAGAACCAACTGATTATAATTGGACCAGGCAGAACCGTCGCTCATATCCAACCCTCGTACTGTCACTTCTGTCTCTGAAGTGGCTGCTTGCTTTCTTCCTAACATGCTCACTGCCTTCCCACACGAACATTGCCAGCTCTCTACTCTGTAAAATTAAAACCAGCAGGAGTTGTTGTGGAGCTGCTGTTGGCTGTTCAGACACCTACACAACCAATGACAATTATATCATTGTAATTTGCCACAGCATTCCTGACCAAACATGTTCCAGCCATCAGAAGACATTCTCAGTGAAGAGAAAAGATTGTGTGCTCAAGCGGTCTGCGGACAGCCTCTTCTCATCATGGATTCACTTTCTACAAAGGCACGTTGGAAACGCTTGCATCCACCTTCAGTGTGTCTTCATCAGCCTCCCTTCCAGGTGGACAACTGCTTGACCAACATCTTACAGTTTGGGAGAGCAAGGATTGAATCTTGTGAAGACGCTTTCACAATGCAGCATGTGTATGTCTAAGGCATGGCCACAAAATTATAGACTAGCAGATAAAAAGGATTTCAGTCCATCAACCTACAGTTCAAGTGACAGTCAGTTAATGGATAATTACATCAAGCAGAACTAAAGCCAAACAGAAATTCTTGGAGGTGTGGTAAGAAGCCCTAATCAATCTTGGGATTAGCAACTCAGCCCTCAAGAGTCTCAGAGGACAAAGAAAGGAAGGTTCCAGAAGCAAGAGTATATTTTAAAATTGGCAAAGTTCACATCAGCATGCTCGTACCTGATTCCTCTGTGCTAGATGAATGCTATTAAGGATAAATAGGTAAATGCCTGATTAGTAATAGTGCACAGAGGGATCCAGTATACACAGATGTGAACTTTATCGACTGAAAAATAAGTCCTAGATAGTCTCTGTAATACAGTCTTTCATAAAACTGAAACAAAAATGGAGTGCAATTCTGTTTTTAAATAAATCAGCTTAAAATCAAGGCAGACCTTGGATTAGTTTGGTAACAGGGAGGTACTGAGATGTTGGCCTAGAAATTCAGTATAGCCACTTTTGGGGCGGTAAAGTCGGGCGGGCGCTAAAGTCTGCGCCCGCCGGAAAGTGGAGGCCACTTCGCCGATATTCAGTAGCTTTGGCCAAGGAGTTTGCTCGAGCGCTAAAACTGGCGTTGCACCCCTATCTTTAGGCGCTAAGCCGGCGGTGCAGACTGATACCGCCGAGGCCGGGCGCAGCGCAGGTGCGGTCATGTTTTGATTGACAGCAGACACCCTGGCTCTTAAAGGGGGAAGGGTCGACTTGGTCTGCTGCCACGCCCTGGATACTGCAGCCCTCCAGCTAGGCCTAAACACTGCTGCTGGAGAGAAATAGCGCCAGCAACGATGCAGAGGGCCCGTGAGCGAGCGCAGCGCTTCTCTGCCCATGATTTGAAGGTGCTGCTTAGGGGTTTGGAGAAGAGAAGAGATATCTTGTGCCCGGACAGTGGCAAGAAGGCTCCCAAGAGGCTGTACAGGAGAGCCTGGAGGGAAATCGCCCAGAGGGTCACAGCCAACAGCGATGTCCCCAGGACTGGTGACCAATGCCGGAAAAAGTTTAACGACCTCACTCGGTTGGTCAGGGTGAGTACCCTTTCCATTGTCCTCCTCATCCTTGCATGTGCACCTCACATTATGGGCAAAGGGACCTCAAAGGACTAATGGCCAGCCCTCCTCCAGCAGCTATGGCACTGGCATGAACATCAATAGCACTTTCTGCACTTTACACACTGGCCAAGCTATTCGACCATGGGAGGCAGTGCACACAACAACAGGGCACCACACTGGCCAAGCTATTCGACCATGGGAGGCAGTGCACACAACAACAGGGCACCACACTGGCCAAGCTATTCGACCATGGGAGGCAGTGCACACAACAACAGGGCACCACACTGGCCAAGCTATTCCACCATGGGAGGCAGTGCACACAACAACAGGGCACCACACTGGCCAAGCTATTCCACCATGGGAGGCAGTGCACACAACAACAGGGCACCACACTGTACTTAGAGGCCGTCCTTTCTCTTGCAGGCCAAGCTGGCCCAGAATCTGAAGAGCCGGACTGTCACCGGGGGAGGCCGTGCCCAGTTCCAGGAGCTCAGTGACCTGGAGGAGCGCGTGGGTCGACTCATGGGTGCCCGGGTGATTGGCCCCGTTGCAATTGGAGATGCCGACCCTGTGCTGGGCCCCAATGGTAAGGACATGAGCGTTTGGACCTCTCTCGTTCCCCTTGCGCTTCAGATCTACATCCTTTGCCACTGTCCGACCAATGCGCATAATGCCACCACTCATGCCTCCCTCGCTGACGCCCTGTCCTCACTCTAAAGCTACTCTTGTGCCTTCCTGCTTTCAGCTGGTGAGGAGGAGGTCCCTGAGGCTGCGAGTGTCAGTCCCTCGGAAGAGGAGGACGACGAGGAGCAAGAGGAAGGCGGCACATCGGGGGAACCCTCATCCGCGCCAGGGGATGGCAATGGAGGGGACACGTCTTGCCTGGAGGAGAGCCAGGGGGAAGTGTTGCAGGGGGGTGTAGCTCCTGTGCCCAGTGGCGTCCAGCCACGCGGGAAGGGTCGGGCAGCACAGCTGCCTTCTCCCCAGAGGGGGGAAGTGTTGCAGGGGAGTGTAGCTCCTGTGCCCAGTGGCATCCTGCCACGCGGGAAGGGTCGGGCAGCTCGGCGGCCTTCTCCCCAGAGGGAGAGTCCGGCCTCCAGTCCGGAGACGGTCCTCGCCCAGGAGATGCGCCTCCTTGATTAAATGTCCGCGGACTCGGATCATCGGCACACCGAGTTCATGGGGGTTGTGGGACGGTTGCCTGAGGCCATTGAGTCCCTGGCTCATAGTGTGGCCGATTTCGGGGCCTCACAGGCCAGGGGTTTAGAAGAACTCGCGGCAGCACAGGCCAGGGGTCACGAACAATTCGGGGCAGCACAGGCCAGGGGTCACGAAGAATTCAGGGCATCACAGGTCGCGAGTCGGGCCGATTTCAGGGCAGCACAGGCAGCGAGTGCAGAGTTGATGAGTGGTGCCGTGCAGTCACTGGCTGGTCTGATGCGGGCACAGCCCAGGGCAGTACGGGCACTCACTGCTGCCACACTCGCTGTGTCACGCACGCATCGCCAGGGCACCCGCCGCGCTGCTGCAGCACAGCGGTCTGGGCTTCACCAGATTGCTGCGCTTGCTGCAGTGCCAGCCCGGCCGACTGCCAGTGTCTCTGGCGACCAGCGAGCGCCTGGCATCAGCCAGCTTGCCCCCATTGCTGCAGCCGCCACTGCCACTCCCCCAGCAAAGCTGCGACGAGCTGCTGGAGAGACTGATGCTGCCCAGCCACAGCTGCAGCAGTCAGCAGCTGGCCCCTCCAGGGCCGGAGCTCGTCTAGGCCGACCCCCAAGGGCATCTGCTGTCACGCATTGTGTCCCTCAGGAGCCTTCCCCCAGCCTTGCAACACCCACAGGGCCCAGGTTGAGGCGGAGCAGCAGGTCGGCCAGGGGCCGGAAAAGCCTGGACAAGGACTCGCCCTCTCGGCACACAAAGTAGAGTGTGTTGCCAAATGTTTTTTTATATGGGGGTGTTTGTGTTCTATATGGGGGGGGGTTTATTTTGGTAAGGCCGAAGATGAAGGCAAATGTTTTTTTATATGGGGGTGTTTGTGTTCTGTATGGGGGGTTTGTCTTGGTAAGGCTGAGGATGAAGGCCATTTGGATGGACAAGTTTTGTTATTCCTCCCCAGGTTGTGGGAGTGAGATATGTTTTTGACTGTTTTTTGGGGGTCTTGTCTGTTTTTGGGTTTCATGTGGGAAGGGCCCTGAGTTTGTTAAATAAAGCTTTTTATTTATTCAGCTTGTCCATGTGTGATGTTTCAAGTGGTTGTTGCGTTAACCGGCTGAGGGCTTGCGGAGCGGCTGCATTCAGGTGCGTTCATTGCCACAAGCCATTCCCTGACAGGGGGCCTAGAAGTGTCGTTCAATAAGCCGCCGATGGACGGCCCTTGGACCTTGTGGCTCCCTCCTGGGCTGGTACTCCTCCTCCTCCTCCTCCTCCTCCTCATGGTCCTCCTGAGGTGGTGGTCCAACGTGAGGTGGCAGTGCCTGAGTCCTGCGGATAGCCAGGTTATGCAGCATGCAGCAAACGACGACGAACTGGGAGACTCTATCCGGCGAATACTGTAGAGATCCGCCGGAACGATCCAGGCAGCGGAACCGTTGCTTGAGGACGCCAATCGTTTGCTCTATGATGTTCCTTGTGGCTTGATGGCTTTCGTTGTATGCCTCCTCAGCAGGGGTCCTGGGCGCGCGGAGCGGGGTCATGAGCCATGTACACAAAGGATAGCCTTTGTCCCCGATAAGCCATCCTCTTGGGGGAGGCTGTGCCTGGAACATGTCAGCCACAGTAGTCTGGCGCAGGATAAATGCATCGTGGCTGCTTCCTGGAAAGCGGGCATTGACAGCTAGGATGCGCTGCCTGTGGTCACACACCAGCTGTACATTGAGGGAATGGTAGCCCTTCCGGTTGCGGTAATCCTCAGCATTGTCGATAGGTGCCCGCATAGCCACATGTGTGCAGTCAATGGCGCCCTGCACCATGGGGAAGTCGGCGATCCTCGCAAATCCGACTGCACGCTGCTCCTGCCTCTCTAGGGTCATGGGGAAGGAGATGAATTGGTGTCTCCTTGCGAAAAGGGCATCAGTGACCTGCCGGATGCAGCGATGCACGGCGAACTGGGAGATGTTCGCTATGTCCCCAGCAGCGGCTTGGAAGAAGCCGCTTGCATAAAAGTTCAGAGCCACCGTGACCTTCACTTCCACCGACAGAGACGTCCTGCACATCAGCTGTGGACGCAGATCTCTGTGAAGCAGCTGGCAGATCTCTGCAACCACCTCCCTTCTGAAGCGCAGCCTCTTAACACAATGCGCGGCAGTCATGGTGAGATTGGACACCTGCTGGCGGTATTCCCTGAGTGGGTAAGGCCTACGTTGCCAACGCCTGATGGCCCCTCTGCATCTAGGCATGGCTGCCCCTCTCACACAGCGTCTGTGAGCCCTTCGCACATAATGCTGGAACTGAGGGTTGGAACCCCGTGCAGCCCCCATAATATACTTGCAAACAGTGAAATCACAATGAGACAAATTTGCAAGCTCTGGCCAGAAGCCAAAAATACCTCTCCTATGTTGGCCCAATTCAGTAAGGTCTCTTCCTTGGTCTCTGTCCAGAAATCCGTAGCACTAAAGTCATTGCAGCAAAATGGCTGCCCTTTATAGTTCAGTCTAAGTGCCCTTTAATTAGCGCTCCCCGAGGCCCGCAGGGCCTCTGCTGCGTTCCACTTCACAGTTCTTAACAGCGCCACGCCCACATTGGGCGGGCGCCACTGAAGTTCCGGTTTGGGGCGCACAAACGGCATTGCACGACGAAATGACGTCATAAGCTGCGCGCGCAGCTGAGAGCACGCAAACACTTTGCGCCGGCGCTAAATGTCAACTGAAGTTGGGCGTAGGCACAGATCGGTCTGCGCCCGGGCGCTAAGTGCCTAGCGCTTGAAATCTACCCCTCTTATGGCGCTAATGGCTGGCGAACGCAACTGAATTTCTAGGCCGTTGTTTATTTTTATTCGTTCATGGGATGTGGGCATTGCTGGCAAGGCCAGCATTTATTGCCCATCCCTAATTGCCCTTCAGAAGGTGGTGGTGAGCCACCTTCATGAACCGCTGCAGACCTTGTGGTGAAGGCCGACTTCGTCGACGACGAAGTCCAACACCGCCTTCAGTGTGCCAGTGCAGCCTTCGGTCGCCTGAGGAAGAGAGTGTTTGAAGACCAGGACCTCAAACCCGGCACTAAGCTCATGGTCTACAGGGCAGTAGTGATACCCGCCCTCTTGTATGCCTCAGAGACATGGACCATGTACAGCAGGCACCTCAAAGCACTGGAGAGGTACCACCAACGTTGCCTCTGCAAGATCCTGCAAATCCATTGGCAAGATAGGCGCACCAACGTCAGTGTTCTTGCTCAGGCCAACGTCCCCAGCATTGAAGCTCTGACCACGCTCAATCAACATCCGATGGACGGGTCACATTGTCCGCATGCCCGATACGAGACTCCCAAAACAGGCGCTCTACTCGGAGCTCCGGCACGGCAAGAGAGCCCCAGGTGGGCAGAGGAAACGCTTCAAGGACACCCTCAAAGCCTCCTTGAAAAAGTGTAACATCCCTACCGACACCTGGGAATCCCTGGCCCAAGACCGCATAAAGTGGAGGAGAAGCATCCGGGAAGGCGCCGAACAACTCGAGTCTCTTCGCCGGGAGCAAGCGGAAGCCAAGCGCAGGCAGTGCAAGGAGCACACGTCAACCCAAGCACCCCACCCTCCCGCCCCTTCAACCATCATCTGCCCCACCTGTGACAGAAACTGTAGGTCCCGCATTGGACTAATCAGTCGCCTGCGAGCTCATTTTTAATGTGGAAGCAAGTCATCCTCGGTTCCGAGGGACTGCCTAAGAAGAAGAAGAAGGTGCTCCTACAGTGCTGTTAGGGAGGGAGTGCCAGGATTTTGACCCAGCGACGATGAAGGAACGGCAATATATTTCCAAGTCAGGATGGTGTGTGACTTGGAGGGATACTTGGAGGTGATGGTGTTCCTATGCACCTGCTGCCCTTGTCCTTCTAGGTAGTAGAGGTCGCGGGTTTGGGAGGTGATGCCGAAGAAGCCTTGGCAAGTTGCTGCAGTGCATCTTGTAGATGGTACACACTGCAGCCACGGTACGCTGCTGGTGGAGGGAGTGAATGTTTAAGGTGGTGGATGGGGTGCCAATCAAGCGGGCTGCTTTGTCTTGGATGGTGTCGAGCTTCTTGAGTGTAAGTGGAGAGTATTCCTTCACACTCCTGACTTGTGCCTTGTAGATGGTGGAAAGGCTTTGGGGAGTCAGGAGGTGAGACACTCGCCGCAGAATACCCAGCCTCTGACCTGTTCTTGTTGCCACAGTATTTATATGGCTGGTCCAGTTAAGTTTTTGGTCAATGGTGACCCCCAGGATATGGATGGTGGGGGATTCGGCGATGGTAATGCCATTGAATGTCAAGGGGCGGTGGTTAAATGCTCGCTTGTTGGAGATAGTCATTGCCTGGTACTTATGTGGCGTGAATGTTACCTGCCACTTATCAGCCCAAGAATGTCGTTCAGGTCTTGCTGTATGCGGGCATGGACTGCTTCACTCTCTGAGGAGTTGCGAATGGCATTGAACACTGTGCAGTTATTAGCGAACTTCCCCACTTCTGAATTTATGATGGAGGGAAGGCCATTGATGAAGCAGCTGAAGATGGTTGGGCCTAGGACACTGTCCTGAGGAACTCCTGCAGCGATGTCCTAGTGCAGGCCATGCCCATGGCTGAATTTACTCTCCAATAATTCTTGTCCGTGATGGTGATTACTATATAGAACAGACAGCATTCTAAATGACTGGAGAAAGATCTGCAGGTAGGACAAGACAGCCTGGTTTTAATTGTTTCCTTGACGTGGGGCCCATTTAATAAGCAGGCAGGATTTTAGCGAGGATCCCATTCCAGACTGGATTTCCTCTGTGGGAAGGAGGAAAATCGAGGCTAGCAGTTAAATTTTAAAAGGCTGCTGTAGCTGAAATGGCCAGAAGCACAGCAGGTGTAAGTGAGATTCCAATAGCTGGCATATCCCTACTTCCAACTGACTGGCTGTAACTAGAGGAGTTCCCAGGGCTCAGGAATTCATCTTTCGATAGCCACTGCTGTAGCAGAAGGCTACTTCTTGGGGTGGGGCGGGGGGGCGGGGGTCTGGTGGTATAGAACCCCAGGAATGCCTGAATGGGAGGTGCAGCTAGCTGGACTCCATGCCCAATGGAGAGCCTACGCACTTCCTGTCCTTATCCGAGAAGTCCTATGCAGTGCTGCACCTGCAGGAGTCGCAGGTATTCAAACCAATCAGTTTTGTCATGTTTATAACCTCTGACTTCCTGTCTCATCACAGGTCACAGGTCATCAGCTGCCCACATAATAAGGGGATGCCAGCCCCAAACAAAGAGCTTCTTTAATGCTGTGAGGCCTGAGTCAGCAAAGGTTCTAAGGTACAGGAGGTTTAGTTAATGAGACTGTAATGATCAGTAACCTGTCATTCTGGAATGGTACACTAGGTGGTGCTGTATGTATATAAGAGTGCACTACCCATGATGCACTAGGCTACCCACAAGGCAGCAGTCAAGATGGAGGCCTCTACAGATACTGTACCTAGTCCACATGTGCTCAATAAAGTGTCTAGCAAAAGCTAGCTGTTCTTAATAAAAACGACTAGTTATTAATGAACATAACATGGTACCAGGATTGGTAAGATCGGCTGAATATTGTGCAACACGACATGGAGAATTTGAAGCCACCAGAGCGTTTGAAACTCACAGGAAATATCGACTACAATTGGCAGACTTTTAAACAACAATTCGAACTCTACATTGCTGCCATCGGGTACGGTACGAAGCCAGACGCAAGGAAAATAGCATTGCTGCTCACGGTTGCAGGCCCGCAGGCGATAGAGGTATTTAATACATTTGTATTTAATCCAGAGGAGAACAGAGAAAAATTAGACGATGTGTTAAAGAAGTTTGATACACATTGTTCTCCCAAAAAGAATGAAACCTATGAGAGGTACATCTTCCGTTCTCAGACACAGCAGCAAAATGAGACTTTTGATAGCTTTTTGGCTGATCTGAAACTGAAAGCACAGACATGTAATTTCTCTGAGCTGAAAGCATCCATGATTCGTACCCAGATTGTGTTTGGTATTCATGATAAAAAAAGTCAGGGAACGCCTGTTGAGAGAAACTGAACTAACATTGGAAATTGCTGTGAAAATATGCCAAGCCAGCGAGCTAGCTCGAAAGCACACGAAGACTTTCAGTGAAATCAATAATGATGCGATTGTAATGAGTGATAATGCTACTGTTGGTGCTGTGGCCTACAAGAGGAAGAAACACGGGCAGAACAGAAATGAAAAGCAATCGGAGGATGAAATTTTTAATTGTAAACGCTGTGGTTACAAACACCAGTTAAGACAATGCCCAGCCTTTGGAAAAATGTGCACAACGTGTAATGGAAAGAATCACTTTGCCAAACATTGCTTTTCAAAAGTAAAAACAAAGAAAGGGCAACGAGTTAATGTGATTGAGGACACTGATTTAAGTGAGACATGTTTTGTAGGAATGGTGTCATGTGACAATATCAAAAAGGATACAGAAAATGTGCAGCCCTCAGGAATTAACAATGCTGAACATAAAGTTAATGCAGTAAAAGGAGATAAATGAATGATCCCACTGCAGGTAAATGGAGCATTAGTTATATTGAAACTAGACACTGGGGCAAAAGCAAACTTAACCAGTATGAGTGACATTAACAATATGAAAGAAAAGCCCAAAATACAGAAAAAGTCAGTACTACTGAAGGACTATAATGGACAGAAAATAGATAGCTTAGGTGTATGCAGACTTAAAGTGACAGTCAAAGACAAAGTGCATCATCTCATGTTTTCTGTTGTGGCTGAAAGACTTGATTCACTACTGGGTGACAAAGCTTGTGAGGACTTAGAACTGGTCAAGAGAGTCTACCGTATAAACTGTGCCATAAGCAGACCAGATGACTCAGTGGATTCTGTAGTGAATAATTTCCAGGATGTGTTCAAAGGATTTGGAGTACTACCATTCACTTACAAGATCCAGTTAAAGGAGGATGCTCAGCCAGTGGTACATGCTCCACAAAGAGTTCCAGCACCCCTGCGTGACCGGCTCAAGAATGAACTGGGCAGAATGACCACACTAGGAGTCATCAGGAAAGTTGAAGAGCCAACAGACTGGGTTAACTCCATGGTATGTGTAAAGAAAAAGAACAATGATCTAAGAATATGCATGGATCCAAAGGACTTAAATGCAAACATAAAACGTGAACACTACCAGATTCCCAAGCAAGAAGAAATCACCAGTGAAATGTCAGGTGCCAGATACTTTACAAAGCTCGATGCCTCACAAGGATTTTGGCAACGAAAACTGGATGAAGAGAGCACCAAATACTGTACCTTCAACACACCATTTGGCAGGTATTGTTTCCTCAGAATGCCTTTCGGGATAATATCTGCATCTGAAATCTTTCATAGAGCGATGGAACACATAATTGAAGGTCTGGAAGGAGTTCGGGTCTATGTTGATGACATCATCATCTGGGGCTCCACACTGAAAGAACACAATGAGAGACTGACTAAAGTGCTACAGAGCATACGCCGGAATGGACTGAAGCTCAACAAAGCCAAGTGTCAGTTTGGCGTCCAGGAAGTCACTTTCCTAGGAGATAATCTATCTGGTAAAGGAATAGAGCCAGATATGGAAAAAGTAAACGCCATACTCAAAATGCCCCGACCCACTGACAAAAAAGGAGTGCTACGCATCATGGGGATGATAAACTTAATTGGAAAGTTCATTCCTAACTTGTCAGCCAAGACAGCCTGTCTGCAAGACCTGCTACGTAAAACAAATGAGTTTGCATGGACAGAAAGACATGAACAAGAGTGGATCAACCTCAAAACAATGCTGACAACCATGCCTGTACTCACCTTCTTTGACCCAACAAAAAGAATCAAAGTGTCAACGGATGCATCAAAAGATGGCCTAGGCGCGGTTTTGCTACAAGCAGAGGGTGAAGATTGGAAGCCTGTTGCCTATGCCTCCAGGTCTATGACTGATACTGAGTGTCGATACGCCCAGATTGAAAATGAATGTCTAGGCTTGGTAGTTGGACTAGAAAAGTTTCATGGCTACATATATGGACTTCCCACCTTCACAGTTCAGACAGCCCACAGCCCACTGGTTGCCATCATAAAAAAGAACCTGAATGAGATGTCTCCAAGGATTCAACGACTCATGATGAAGCTGCAAAGATATGACTTTGAACTGATCTACACACCAGGCAAATACATAGTGTTAGCAGATGCACTATCCCGAGCACCCACAATGAGTCATGTGAGCTCTACTGAAGAAGACGTGGATGTTCATGTGAGTATGATCACTGCTGCGCTGCCCGTGTCAGACACAAAATCAAAGCAAATAGCAGAAGAAACAGTAAAAGATATAGTATTACAAACAGTAATAGAGAACATTCATCATGGTTGGCCAAAAGGTTCCTGTCCAAAATATTTTCACATAAGGTTAGAATTGAGTGTCGCAAGTGGACTATTACTAAAACAGAACAGAATAGTCATTCCACAGGCTCTACGTCAAGACATGCTCAAAAGGATTCACGAGGGACACCTCGGAATTGAAAAATGCAAAAGGAGAGCAAGAGACACTGTTTATTGGCCTGGCATAAATAAGGACATTGAGAACATGATAGGCAAATGTGAGACATGTCAGAAACACCAAAACAAACAAGCAAAGGAACCAATGATAGTAGCTGACTTACCAACAGCACCATGGCAAATGGTTGGTATGGACCTTTTTCATTTGAATGGTAAAGAATATGTATTAGTGATTGACTACTATTCTAACTATCCTGAGATGGCGCTGCTCTCAAGCACCACAGCAAGCAGTGTCATAATGCATGTGAAATCCACCTTCGCCAGACATGGAATTCCCAGGATTGCCGTTAGCGACAATGGTCCGTGCTTCAACTGTAAGGAGTGGCAACAGTTTGCAGCACATTATGACTTTCAACACATCACATCCAGTCTTTTGTATGCTCAGTCGAATAGTAAGGCAGAGAAAGGTGTTCAAGTTCTCAAGCAGCTGCTGAAGAAAGTGACAGAAAGCAAGTCTGATCCTTATCTCGCCCTGCTGAGCTACTGAGCCTCACCTTTAGACTGTGGTTCTTCACCTGCTGAACTCCTAATGGGTCGCAAGTTGCATACCACGCTACCCTGCTGTGCAAAAGAAAAGCAGAGTAAGGAACTGAGACAGAGACTTCAACTGTTAAAGCTGAAACAGAAATCATACTATGATAAGTCATCCAAAACTCTGAAACCATTGACAAGGGATGATGTTGTCAGGATTGAAGATCCAGATGCATGGAACAGGAAAGCTACAGTTCTTGAGGAAGTAGGACCAAGGTCATACACTGTTAGAACTGAGGAAGGACAGATTCTCAGGAGGAACCGCCGTTCCCTCCTAAAAACACAAGAGACTATCGAAGAGCAAATCGATGACAATGCCGCAACTGAATCTTGTCACTCACCACCAGAACAATCTAACACAAATACACATACAGGCTCTCATGAAAACACATCAGACTTACCTGTGCTGAGAAGATCCACACGTGAAGTAAAAAAGCCTGATAGACTTTGTGGTAAACCACTGTTATTGTTTTCATTGTTGTTCACTACTGTTATCGTTATTGCACATTGTTACCTCTTGCTACTCACTGTGTACCAATGCATGCCTCAGCTGGCTCCGCCTACATGACCTGGTGTAAAGGTGGCTGCCCGGCAACCCACTTCCTTCTTGGAACCAGTCGTCCACGAGAGGCATGCTCTGTTCTTTAGTTAATAAAAACCTTTTCATTACTTTCCTAATTCATCGCCTTTTATGGAGTAATTGATAAGCGTATCAATTTTATTAACTAAAAGTAAAATGTCCGGAACTGAGCAGCAACAACAGCAGGCGTTGCTGCGAGCCCTCAGACCAGCATGCCTGGACCTCGACCCTCAAGCAGCGGGTTCATCTACCAATTTCGAACACTGGCTGAGCTGCTTTGAATCCTTCCTAGAAGCCTCCGCCGTGACATCGGAGGAGAACAAATTAAAAGTCCTGACCGCCCAGGTGAGCCCTCAAGTATATACACTCATCCGGGACGCTACTACGTACACGGCGGCTCTCGACCTGCTAAAAGGGCAATACACGCGCCCAGTGAATACGATTTACGCCAGACACCTCCTGGGATCCCACAGGCAGCAACCGGGGGAATCGGTAGAGGCATTTTTACGGGCGTTACAGACGCTCTGCATGGACTGCGACTGTAAGGTGGTAACAGCTGCGGCGCACGCGGAGGGACTTACCTGTGATGTCTTCGTTAAGGGCCTCCAGTCCAACTACTCCCGGCAGAGACTGCTCGAAAGCAAGGAGCTCGACCTGAAGACGGCCGTAGCCCTCGCGCTCTCACTAGATGCGGCCCACCGAAACCTCGAAGCATACGCACGTAACGGGGCCGCGCCATGGTCATCGCGACCTTGGGACATGGGACCGCCGCCCCCGGTACCAACTACTGCAGCGATGTCCCGAAAGCAACCGGGACCGCCGCCCCCAGTACCAACTACTGCAACGATGTCCCGTAACCAGGCCCAAAAATGCTATTTCTGTGGCCAGTTAAAACACCCCAGAGCGCGCTGCCCGGCGAAGACCGCTACCTGCTCTGGCTGCGGGAAGAAAGGCCATTACGCCAATGCCTGCAGAGGGAAACCCGCAAACGCCAGCAGCGCCGCGTGTGAACCGTGGGGGCAGCCATCTTCTCCGCCATTTTGTGCACCTCCGGCCGCGTGGGGATCGGAATCATGGCCGCCGCCATTTTGCCCGTCACACTCAACCGCCAATTTGTCTCCGGACTCGACCACCGTCTCGTCGGACGACCACATCAGCTCACTCAGCCATACACTGGCCTCCGTTACGCTGGATCAAGCCCTCCCTCATCATCTGTCCAGGTCCATGATGGACATTACGGTAAACGGCCGCGCCACTACTTGCCTGTTTGACAGCGGGAGCACGGAGAGTTTTATTCACCCCGACACGGTGCGTAGCCACTCCCTCACGGTCCTGCCAACGCGCCATCGGGTTTCTATGGCGTCCAAGTCCCATTCAACGGACGTCGGCGGCTACTGTGTGGTGACCCTTTCGGTTAGGGGCACTGAATATAAAAATTTAAAACTTCTTGTCCTGCCCCGTCTTTGCGCTGCCGTTCTGCTAGGGTTGGATTTTCAGTGCCACCTCAAAAGTGTCACATTGGCATACGGTGGACCCCTTCCCCCACTCAGTCTGCAACCAACAGCTTTTAAATCGCCCGCCGCGCACCACTTGCAGCCTTTCCACACTCAAAGTCCCCCCCCCTCCCTTGTTCGCTAACCTCACCCGCGACTGTAAACCCATCGCTACCAAGAGCAGGTGGTATAGCGCCGGGGACAGAGCTTTTATTAGCGCTGAGGTGGAGCGACTCCTGAAGGAGGGCATTATCGAAGGGAGCACCAGCCCATGGCGAGCCCAGGTTGTAGTCGTTAAGACCGCCGATAAACGCCGCCTGGTCATCGACTACAGCCAAACCATAAACCGGTACACCCAGCTGGACGCATACCCCCTTCCCCGCACATCTGATATGGTCAATCAGATTGCGCAATACAGGGTATTCTCCACCATTGACCTTAAGTCAGCATACCACCAACTCCCTATCCGCCATGAGGACCGCCAGTATACTGCCTTCGAGGCAAACGGCCGCCTCTACCACTTCCTTAGGGTCCCCTTCGGCTTCACCAACGGGGTTTCGGTCTTCCAAAGGGAGATGGACCGGATGGTTGACCAGAACGCACTGCAGGCCACCTTTCCCTATCTGGATAACGTCACCATCTGCGGCCACGACCAGCAGGACCATGACGTTAATCTAGCGAAATTCCTCCGTACGGCCCAGCGGCTGAATCTAACATACAATAAAGAGAAATGTATGTTTCACACCACGCGCCTTGCCATCCTCGGTTGCGTAGTGGAGAACGGAGTCATCGGGCCCGACCCCGACAGAATGTGCCCCCTTATGGAGCTCCCCCTCCCCCACTGCCTATAAGCACTGAAGAGATGCCTGGGGTTTTTCTCTTACTATGCTCAGTGGGTGCCCAACTATGCAGACAAAGCCAGACCCCTCATCAAGTCCACCTCCTTCCCCCTGACATCAGAGGCGGGTGCTGCCTTCACTCTTATCAAGAGTGATATTGCGAAGGCCACAATGCACGCAGTGGATGAGTCCATCCCTTTCCAAGTGGAGAGCGATGCATCCGACTTCGCCCTAGCTGCAACCCTTAACCAGGCGGGGAGACCCGTGGCCTTTTTCTCAAGGACCCTCCAGGGCCCCGAGATTCGACACTCCTCTGTCGAAAAGGAGGCCCAGGCTATTGTGGAAGCGGTGCGACACTGGAGGCATTACCTGGCCGGAAAACGATTTACCCTTCTCACTGACCAGCGTTCAGTTGCTTTTATGTTCAATAATAAGCAGAGGGGCAAAATCAAGAACGACAAGATCTTGAGGTGGAGAATTGAACTTTCCACGTACAACTACGATATGTTGTACCAGCCCGGGAAACTCAATGAGCCCCCAGATGCTCTATCACGAGGTACATGCGCCAACGCGCAAGTTGATAGATTGCGGACCCTCCACAATGACCTCTGCCACCCCGGGGTCACCAGATTCTGCCACTTCATTAAGTCCCACAACCTGCCCTACTCCATCGAGGAGGTCAGAACTATGACCAGGAACTGCCAAATCTGTGCCGAATGCAAACCGCATTTTTATAGGCCAGACAGAGCAAGCCTGATCAAGGCCACTCGCCCCTTCGAGCGCTTGAGCATCGACTTTAAGGGGCCCCTCCCTTCCTCTGACCGCAACGTGTACTTCCTCAACATTGTTGATGAGTACTCCCGTTTCCCGTTTGCCATCCCTTGCCCAGACATGACCAGTACCACGGTCATCAAATGTCTGAATGACCTCTTCGCCTTGTTCGGGTTCCCCAGCTATATACATAGCGACCGGGGCTCATCTTTCATGAGCAACGAACTTCGTCAGTACCTGCTCGCGAGAGGTATTGCTACGAGCAGGACCACCAGCTACAACCCCCGGGGGAACGGCCAGGTGGAAAGAGAGAACGCGACGGTTTGGAAGGCCGTCCTCTTAGCCTTAAAATCTAAGGGCCTTCCGACCTCTCGCTGGCAGGAGGCCCTCCCTGCGGCGCTCCACTCCATCCGGTCACTGCTTTGTACTGCCACTAATGCCACCCCTCATGAGCAAATGTTCATTTTGCCCAGGAAGTCCACATCGGGAACCTCGCTACCGACATGGCTGACTTCTCCTGGGCCCGTCCTACTGCGGAGGCACGTGAGGACCCATAAAATGGACCCCCTGGTCGAGAGGGTGAACCTCCTACACGCCAACCCCCAGTATGCCTACGTGGCATGCCCAGACGGGCGGGAGGACACGGTCTCCATACGAGACCTCGCACCCTCAGGCGCCCCTGAATCACCACCGTTATTATCCACCACTTCCCCCAACCCAACCCCTGTAGACGGCATGCCGGAGCCCCAGGACCCTTCCTCGACCACTCAGACACCAGACTCGACGTTGGATACTGCAGCACCGCCGCCGCTGCTACGACGATCAGGACGGCATACAAGGCCTCCTGATAGACTTACCTACACAAACTTTTAGTACACTTCACCCCGCCGGACTCAATTTTAAACAAGGGGTGAATGTGGTAAACCACTGTTATTGTTTTCATTGTTGTTCACTACTGTTATCGTTATTGCACATTGTTACCTCTTGCTACTCACTGTGTACCAATGCATGCCTCAGCTGGCTCCGCCTACATGACCTGGTATAAAGGTGGCTGCCTGGCAACCCACTTCCTTCTTGGAACCAGTCGTCCACGAGAGGCATGCTCTGTTCTTTAGTTAATAAAAACCTTTTCATTACTTTCCTAATTCATCGCCTTTTATGGAGTAATTGATAAGCGTATCAGACTTAATCTTTGAGTACAAAGAAAACTACATTGAAAATGTATTGACTGTTGAAGATGTTTATGTTGTTATTGATTGATATTGATTGATACTGATTTTGTTTAACCTCAAAGAAAGGGGGGTGTAATGATCAGTAACCTGTCATTCTGGAATGGTACACTAGGTGGTGCTGTATGTATATAAGAGTGGGCTACCCACGATGCACTAGGCTACCCACAAGGCAGCAGTCAAGATGGAGGCCTCTACAGATACTGTACCTAGTCCACATGTGCTCAATAAAGTGTCTAGCAAAAGCTAGCTGTTCTTAATGAAAACGACTAGTTATTAATGAACATAACAGAGACGTCATTGCTTTATTGTACAGATATAATCATAGAAACCTACAGTGCAGAAGGAGGCCATTCTTGATATTCTAGACCTTAAAAGGATAATGTCTCCCACAAGGTTCTGCTGCAGTGAGGGCCAATGTCAAAGCTGTATGATAAGAGTCCCCTCTGGAATCCTTCTGTACTTGTGCTAACTGGAGGAGGAGGAGGTTGAGCAGGGAGCTGTTTTAGATGCAAGGATAGCAAGGCAGCACCAGAGGAGGAGAGCACTGACTCGGTGGGGATCCAACTGAGTGGGTTTATAGACCCCTACAGACATCCCTGGACCTTCTTGCAACTATGACAGTGGCTCTAGCTTAGTAGGGAGGTCATCAGAGTGTTTTGCCCTCTGCTGAGAGGACCTGAAACCACAGTCCTGAGCTTTCACTACACTGCCTGTGCCAGCGAAGATCACCACCGCACTCAATTTCTAAACCATTGGAGGGTTCGGGTGGGCAGGGGCCATAAGGCACATACCTTGCATAAGCTGGTATAGCGTGGATGCCAGGGAGCAAAAAGAATGTGCCCTTGGTTTCTGCCAACTCGCTGGCTTTCCCAGTGTGCAGGGTGTGATTGATGGGACCCATGGAGGCCTTTTATGAATTGAAAGAGGTGCTACCCCCAGTAGTGTCCAGCTAGCATGCGATCATGATAACAGAATGATGCAGGTGGGTACAGCTCGCACAATGCCATCATCAGACAATGCACCATCCCACCCTTAAAGGGCAAGGATTGAGGTGCAGGCTGATAGGGAACCTGAGCTACCCACTATTGACACTGCCACCCCGTGGGTTCCAACAAGTGATATGGGCAGAGATATAATGAAGCTCGAGAGGCTATTGGCCTTCTGAAGCAGAGGCTGCAGTACCTGGATTGTTCCAGGGATATCCTACAATATAATCCAAGCAAGGTAGCTGTGATCATAGTATCCTGCTGTGTGCTCCACAAACCGGCCTCTCTCAGGGGAAGCCACCTAGAGGAGCAAGGAGCAAGCACAGGGTGAGGAAGATGAAGTCAAACCGCATGGCAGTCAGGCTGCTTCTGGCCGAAGCAGCCGTTAAATCCCATCCTGTAAACCTCCTGTTGGCCATGTACAACCACTACACTCAATAGCGACCTCTAGACCTTCTTCGTCAAGAAAGACATCGCTGGAAAACTTACTCTGAATCCATCCACATCCCCTCTCACCATCGTTCAATCTGCTGCAAAAACCTCAAATGCAGTAACATCAAAAGGGCTATGCACAAAGCATAATCTGCAGTCAACCCATTTATTGCACACACATAAAATAGTGACTGTCAACTTAATCCTTTCCACCACGCTGCTTCCCCTCTCTAACAGTGGCTGTCTTATGTGCACGGTTAACTGGTCTGATGCTTCATCTAAGTGATTCCCCTAAGGCAGGAACATAACAGGAGGATGACATCTGTATGTCACTTTATTTAATACAGCAGTATTCTTGCTGACTTCTAAATTCAGTCCTAATATCACTCTCTTTCGACTCCTGGTCCTGCACTCCTACTTTCCCAGCTCCTGGACCCATGCAGACCTAGCTGTGTCAGCCATGGCTCAGTGGATAGCACTCTTGCCTCTGAGTCAGAAAGTTGGTGGGTTCAAAGTCCCACTCCAGAGACTTGAGCACAAAATCTAGGCTGACACTCCGGTGTAGTGCTGAGCGAGTGCTGCACTGTTGAAGGTGCTGCCTTTCAGATGAGATGTTAAAACAAAGCTCCGTCTGCTCTCTCAGGTGGACGTAAAAGATCCCATGGCACTATTTTGAAGAAGAACAGGTGAGTTCTCCCTGGTCCCCTGGCCAATATGTATCCTTCAACCATTACCACTAAAAAAACAGATTATCTCGTCATTATCGCATTGCTTAATGTTTTTGCCCTTTTGATGTTACTGGAGTTTGTGGGAGCTTGCTGTGCACAATTTGGCTGCAGCATTTCTTATATTACACTTCAAAAGTAATTCATTGGCTGTAAAGCACTTTGGGACATCCTGAGGTGATGAAAGGCGCTATAGAAATGCAAGTTCTTCCTTTCTTTTCCTGGAGCTGCCTTTTGCACATTCTCATTGCTCTTCACATCCATCTGTTGATGCTCTTCTTCTTAGAAGTCCTGATTTAAACCTCTTGTCGTAGAAGATAGGAGCAGGAGTAGGCCATTCGGCCCGTCAAGCCCGCTCCGCCGTTTAATGAGATCATGGCTAATCATCCAAATTCAGTTCCCTGTCCCTGCTTTCTCCCCATATCCCTTGATCCCTTTAGCCTCAAGAAATATATCCAACTCCTTCTTGAATATATTTAATGAATTGGCCTCAACTGCCCTGTGTGGCAGAGAATTCCACAGGTTCACCACTCTCTGGGTGAAGAAATTCCTCCTCATCTCAGTCCTAAATGGCTTACCCATTATCCTTAGACTGTGACCCCTGGTTCTGGACTCCCCCGCCATCAGGAACATCCTTCCTGCATCTAGTCTGTCTAGTCCTGTTAGAATTTTATAAGTTTCAATGAGATCCCCTCTCATTCTTCTAAACTCCAGCGAATATAAGCCCAATTGACCCAATCTCTCCTCATACGTCATTCCTGCCATCCCAGGTATCAGTCTGGTGAATTTTCGCTGCACTCTCTCCATGGCAAGAACATCCTTCCTCAGATAAGGATGTCGCCACTGTTATTTTGGAAACGCATTATGGGACAAGGCCCCTCCACCTGAGAGGTCTACACATTGGAACTGTTGCTTCTAGACCACCAAAGATTTATGTATTGAGATGGTGACTGGCATTGTGCACCTTGTAGAACCTGCTCTGTGCTGGGATTTGAAGGTGATATATGGATATTAGAAATCAGGATTGCAGTAGATAAACACAGGCCCCAGCAACGAACCTCCTAACATGTCCTCTCCTTGAAATAGTTGTGAATGATGCCTTGCCTGAAGATATAGGCAACATTTGCACCGGCAGAAAAGCATGATTCTATGTGTATGATTTTAAAGGCGATGGTCACAGACCATTTTTAAAATTAATTCACAGGATGTGGCCACCGTTGGCAAGGTCAGCATTTATTGTCCATCTTGTAATTGCCCTTGAGAAGGTGGTGGTGAGCTGCCCTCTTTAACTACTACAAGGTACTTCCACAATGCTGTTACGTAGGTAGTTCCAGGATATTGACCCAGCGACAGTGAAGGAACAGTGATATATGTCGAAGTCAGGATGCTGTGTGACTTTGAGGAGGTGGTGGTGTTCCCATGCGTCTGTTGCCCTAGGCGGTGGAGATCGCAGCTTTGGGAGGTGCTGCCGAAGAAGCCTTGGTGAGTCGCTGCAGCACATCTTGTAGATGGTACACACTGCAGCCACGGTACACTGGTGATGGAGGGAGTAAATGTTTAAGATGGTGGATGTGCTACCAATCAAGCAGACTTCTTTGTCCTGGATGGTGTCGAGCTTGTTGAGTGTTGTTGCAGCTGCATCCATCCAGGCAAGGAGTATTCCATCACACTCCTGACTTGTGCCTTGTAAGTGGTGGAACGGCTTTGAGGAGTCAGGAAGTGAGCCAATTGCCGCAGAATACCCAGCCTCGAGTAGCCATGGCATTTATGTGGCTGGTCCAGATGAGCTTCTGGTCAAAGGTGACTCCCAGGATGTTGATTGTGGGAAACTCAGTCATGGTAATGCCATTGAACATCAAGGGGAGGTTGTTATGCTCTGTCGTTGAAGATGGTCATTGCCTGCGAATGTTACTTGCCAATTATCAGCCCAAGCCTGCATGTGGTCCAGATCTTGCTGCATGCAGGCACGGACTGCTTCATTATCTAAGGAATTGTGAATGGAGCTGAACAGTGTGATGTTGATGGTGGGGGACTTGGTGATGGTAGTGCTACTGAATGTTAAGTGGTTAAGCTCGCTCTTATTTGAGATGGTCATTGCCCTGCACCTGTGCTCATGGAGTAGAATCTCTGTCTATTGCGGTGTGGCTTTGCACAGCATTTTGATGCTCGGATGACCACATGTGGTGTCAGCAGCAGCGGTGGTGGCAGTGCGGACCTGCAGGGAACGAGGCAGCGGCGGCAGTGATAAAAGGTGAGCAAGAGAACCAGGTAGGTTTACTAATCTCCAATCTCAGAGCTTCGAGAGTGGGAGAGAGAAGTAAAAAGTAATAAAAGTGTGACGTCATCAGTAAGTGATTGGTTGCTGAGTTTTTCTCTCTTTTTTAGACTTAAACTCTGTGGTTTATAGTTTCTAGGGTCTCTGTGGTGTAGCAGGGACTGTTGGTAATCCAGGGCCCTTAATTATATCATTTAACTGCAGTGAAATTGGTGGGATTGATTTGTTTAATTTAATTTGAATTAATTAAAGGGTAAGCCATGGCAGGACAGCTCGGTGCCGTGGTATGCTCCTCCTGCGCTATGTGGGAACTCAGGGACACTTCCTCTGTCCCTGACAACCATGTGTGCAGGAAGTGTGTCCAGCTGCAGCTACTGACAGACCACATTGCGGCACTGGAGCTGCGATTGGATACATACAGGACCATTCGCGATGCTGAGGACATCGTGAATAGCACGTTTAATCAGTTGGTCACACTGTAGGTAAAGATTGCACAGGCAGAAAGGGAACGGGTGACCAACAGGCAGAGTAGTAGGCGCAGGCAGGTAGTGCAGGGGTCCCCTGTGGCCATCCCTCTCTCAAACAGATCTACCGCTTTGGATACTGATGGGGGGATGGCTTACCAGGGGAAGGCAGCAGCAGCCAACTTCCTGGCACCAGGGGTGGTTCTGCTGCACAGGACAGGAAGAAAAAAAAGAAGGGGAGAGCTATAGTAATAGGGGATTCTATTGTAAGGGGAATAGATAGGCGTTCCTGCGGCTGCAAACGAAACTCCAGGATGGTGTGTTGCCTCCCTGGTGCAAGGGTCAAGGATGTCTCAGAGCGGCTGCAGAACATTTTGGAAGGGGAGGGTGAACAGCCAGTTGTCGTGGTGCATATAGGTACCAACAATATAGGTAAAAACCGGGATGAGGTCCTAAAAGCTGAATATGGGGAGTTAGGAGGTAAATTAAAAAATAGGACCTCAAAGGTAGTAATCTCAGGATTGCTACCAGTGCCATGTGCAAGTCAGAGTAGAAATAGAAGGATATTTCAGATGAATACATGACTAGAGGAATGGTGCAACGGGGAGGGATTCAAATTCCTGGGACATTGGAACCGGTTCTGGGGGAGGTGGGACCAGTACAAAACGGACGGTTTGCATCTGGGCAGGGCCGGGACCGATGTCCTAGGGGGAGTGTTTGTTAATGCTCTGGGGGAGTGTTTAAACTAAAATGGCAAGGGGTTGGGAACCTGAGCGGGGAGACAGAGGAAAGGGAAACAAGGATAAAAGCAAAAGACAGGAAGGAGAAAAACAAAAGTGGCAGGCAGAGAAATCAAGGGTTTAAATCAAATATGGCCACAGTAAATAATAATTCTAAAAGATCTAAGAGCATTAAAAAAACAAGCCTGAAGGCTTTGTGTTTTAATGCGAGGAGCATCCGTAATAAGGTGGATGAATTAGCTGCGCAAATAGAGGTAAACCAATATGATATGATTGGGATTACGGAAATATGGCTCCGGGGTGGCCAAGGCTGGGAACTCAACATCCAGGGGTATTCAATATTCAGGAAAGATAGGCAAAAAGGAAAAGGAGGTGGGGTAGCATTGCTGGTTGAAGAGGGATTAACACAATTGAAAGGAAGGATATTAGCTCTGATGATGTGGAATCTGTATGGGTAGAACTGAGAAATACCATGGGGCAGAAAACGTTAGTGGGAGTGGTGTATAGACCTCCAAACAGTAATGCGGAGTTTGGGGATGGCAGTAAAAGGGAAATTAGAGAAGCGTGCAATAAGGGCAGAGCAGTTATCATGGGTGACTTTAATCTACATATAGATTGGGCTAACCAAATTAGTAACAATACTGTGGAGGAGGAATTCCTGGAGTGTATATGGGATGGTTTCCTGGACCAATATGTCGAGGAACCAACTGGAGATCAGGCCATCTTAGACTGGGTATTATGTAATGAGAAAGGATTAATTAGCAATCTTGTTGTGCGAGGCCCCTTGGGTCAGAGCGATCATAATATGATAGATTTCTTCATTAAGATGGAGAGTGAAATAGTTGACTCAGTGACTAGGGTCCTGAATTTAAATAAAGGAGACTACGATGGTATGAGGTGCGAGTTGGGTAGGATTGATTGGGGAATGTCACTCAAAGGGTTGACGGTGGATGGGCAATGGCAAACATTCAAAGATCGCATGGATGAACTACAGAATTTGTTCATCCCAGTTTGGCATAAAAATAAAACAAAATGGTGACTCAACCGTGGCTAACAAGGGAAATTAGGGATAGCATAAGATCCAAGGAGAGGACATATAAATTGGCCAGAAAAAGCAGTAAACCTGAGGATTGGGAGCAGTTTAGGATTCAACAAAGGAGGACAAAGGGATTATTTAAGAGGGGGAAAATAGAGTATGAGAGTAAGCTTGCAGGGAACATAAAAACTGACTGTAAAAGCTTTCATAGATATGTGAAGAGAAAAAGATTGGTGAAGTCAAGCGTAGGTCCCTTGCAGTCAGAATCAGGGGAATTTATAATGGGGAACAAAGAAATGGCAGACGAATTAAATACATACTTTGGTGCTGTCTTCACAAAGGAGGACACAAATAACCTCCCAAAGATGTCGGGGAACATAGGGTCTAATGAAAGGGAGGAACTGATAGAAATCAGTATTTGTAGGGAAATGGTGTTAGGGAAATTGATGGGATTGAGGGCCGATAAATCCCTAGGGCCTGATAATCTACATCCTAGGGTACTTAAGGAAGTGGCCCTAGGAATACTAGATGCATTGCTGGTCATCTTCCAAAATTCAATAGACTAAGGAACAGTACCCATGGATTGGCGGGTAGCTAATGTTACCCCACTGTTCAAAAAGGGTGGTAGAGAGAAAACGGGGAATTACAGACCGGTAAGCCTGACATCGGTAGTGGGAAAAATGCTAGAGTCCATTATAAAGGATGTAATAGCAGGGCACTTGGAAAAAAGTGACCGGATCGGATAAAGTCAACATGGATTTACAAAAGGTAAATCGTGCTTGGCTAATCTACTGGAATTTTTTGCGGATGTAACTGGGAAAATAGATAAGGGAGAACAAGTGGATGTGGTGTATTTGGACTTTCAAAAGGCTTTCGATAAGGTCCCGCATAAGAGATTAGCGTGTAAAATTAAGGCACATGGGATTGGGGGCAAGGTATTGACTTGGATAGAGAACTGGTTGGCAGAGAGAAAGCAAAGAGTTGGAATAAACGGCTCTTTTTCCGAGTGGCAGGCAGTGACTAGTGGGGTACCGCAAGGATCGGTCCTTGGACCCCAGCTATTCACAATATATATTAGTGATCTGGACGAGGGAACTAGATGTAATATCTCCAAGTTTGCAGATGACACAAAGCTGGGTGGGCGTGTGTGCTTTGAGGAGGATGCCGAGAAACCCCAGTATTATTCGGACAGGTTGGGTGATTGGGCAGAAGCATGGCAGATGCAATATAATGTGGTTAAGTACGAGGTTATCCACTTTGGTGTCAAAAACAGGAAGGCAGATTATTATCTGAATGGCAATAGATTGGGAGAAGGGGAAGTGCAA
The DNA here is from genome assembly GCF_052327205.1 of Somniosus microcephalus. Classification (NCBI taxonomy): domain Eukaryota; kingdom Metazoa; phylum Chordata; class Chondrichthyes; order Squaliformes; family Somniosidae; genus Somniosus; species Somniosus microcephalus. The sequence goes on along the minus strand of NC_141008.1, from coordinate 27,389,102 downwards.
CGAGACCTGGGCATCCTTGTGCACCAGTCGCTGAAAGTAAGCATGCAGGTGCAGCAGGCGCTTAAGAAGGCAAATGGTATGTTGGCCTTATTAGCGAGAGGGTTTGAGTACAGGAACAAGGATGTCTTGCTGCAGTTGTGCAGGGCCTTGGTGAGACCACATCTTGAGTATTGTATGCAGTTTTCGTCGCCTTATCTGAGGAAGGATGTTCTTGCCATGGAAGGAGTGCAGTGAAGATTCACCAGGCTGATACCTGGGATGGCAGGAATGACGTATGAGGAGAGATTGGGTCGATTGGGCTTGTACTCGCTGGAGTTTAGAAGAATGAGAGGGGATCTCATCAAAACTTATAAAATTCTAACAGGACTAGATGTTGGAAGGATGTTCCCGATGGTCAGGGAGTCCAGAACCAGGGGTCACAGTCTAAGGATAAGGGGTAAGCCATTTAGGACAAAGATGAGGAGCAATTTCTTCACCCAGAGAGTGGTGTACCTGTGGAATTCTTTACCAAAGAAGGCAGTAGAGGCCAATTCATTAAATATATTCAAGAAGGAGTTGAATATATTTCTTAAGGCTAAAGGGATCAAGGGCTATGGAGAGAAGGCAAGAACAGGGTACTGAATTTGAATGATCAGCCATGATCTCATTGACTGGCGGAGCAGGCTCGAGGGGCCGAATGGCCTACTCCTGCTCCTATCTTCTATGTTCCTATCTTCTATGTTTCTATGATGTGCATTGCGATCTGGGAAAGCTAGTGCATCCATAAAATTGAATAGGACTCTCCTATTGCTGCTGACGGTTCATCCTGAGCTATATAAAAGTGTTGTGGTGTTGACAGAGGGCATTTATGGCCTGACTAATTCTATGATAAACAGCATATTGACTCGCACCTGCTGCATCCCCTGTAGCTGTCTCAAAGGAGCCAAAGGCATAAAAGAGTTCAGTGTGTTTGTCACATTCCCCAGTTAAAGTAGTCCTGGGGGTTGATTGCATCTCCAGCAAGAGATGACGGCCTAGAAATTGGGTATAGCCCCGCTTGAGGCGTTAGAACTGGCGCTGCGCAAAGTTTATAGCCAGACGCAACTTATCACCGCCTGGCGCGATATTGGGTTGCATCGCCCCCAAAGGTGATTGAGGCGCAAATTCAGGCATTGCACGGGACTCGTAAGGCGCTAAACTTCCGGCGCAATCCAATATCGGCGCGGACGGGCGCAGCGCAGGTGCTCTCAATTACCGATAACCACGAGACTTCCAGGCGCCGGCCGGCTCTTAAAGGGGTGGGTCAGTCAGCCTCAGCTTCCACACTCAGCGCCTTGTAGGCCTCAGAATCGGCGCAGGCCCTTCTCTGGCGCTAAAAACTTGGACCAAATGGAGAAGGTGAGACAGAGAGCAGAGCGCTTCAGCAATGAGGCTCTGGAGCAATTGGTGGCCGCAGTGGAGCGCCGTCGAGATGTTCTGTACCCAGACAATGGCAGGAGGCCGAATCATAAGGACTACCAACGAGCTTGGAGGGATGTATGCCAGAGGGTAAACTCCAGCAACATGGTGACCAGGAGCCCTGTCCAATGCAGAAAGAAATTCAACGACCTCACTCGGGTCGTCAGGGTGAGTGTTGTTTCTTCAAACTTCTGCATCCCTTCATTTGCACCTGTCTTTATGGCTACAGGGTAGGCTGTGCCCTATTGGCCATCTGCCAGCAAGCACCGATGGCCCTTTCTGGGCACACACATCCACATTTGACTCAGGGCATCATGTAAGGGCTCTTGCACCATGGGGGGCATGAGATGCTCACTCAGAGCATCATGTAAGGGCTCTTGCACCATGGGGGGCATGAGATGATGAGTCAGGGCATCATGTAACATAACTTCCCCTCCTTTCCCCTGCAGTCCAAGCTGGCGAAGATTCGCAAAGACCAGCTTCGAACCGGTGGAGGACCTCCACAGGTGGTCACTCTCACGGATCTCGAGGAGAGAGTGCACCAGATTCTTGGAGGATGTCTGAGTGGTCCTGTTACCACTGCAGCTGCCGACCCCATTGTCGACAGCGATGGTAAGGTTCTCACCTTTTACAACTGTCTCCTTCCACTTGTTCCCCCCACCAGCATGCTTTCTCACTGTGGACCCATGTCATAGCCTTGCCGCAATCTGGCATTTCTTGCTGCCAAGCTGTCCTTTTGCTAAAGCCACTCTTCCGCCTCCCTGCTTTCAGATGCTGCATCACCAGCTCGGGAGCCGGGCCCTGAAGCTGCCAGTGCCAGTGCCTCCAGAGGCGAGCATCAGGAGGCACTGGCACTGGCACAGAAGCCAGGCCATCCGTTCCAGCCTCAAGGAAGCCTACACATCTGCAGACTGGGGATAGTAGTTCCCTGGAGGGGAGGGGGGGGGCTCTGATAAGGAGCCAGTTGCCGGAACAAGCGGCCTGCAGCATCGCGAGGGGGGTAGGCAAGTTCGGGGACCGGCTCCCCGGAGGGCAAGGCAGGGCACGATGACTGCTGCACAGCGTGCAGAGGAGGTGCGTAGCCTTGCCGAAATGAGCACCCAGGCCCGGCTCAGGCACACTGAGCTTATGGCTGCAGTGGGGAGGATGCCTCAGTCGATCGACACACTGGCAAAGAGTGTGCTGGACTTTGGGGCAGCAATGGAGAGGACTGTCCAGGGCTTCGAGGCCGCTATGGAAAGGATTGTTCAGAGCTTCGGACAATCCCTGGAAAGCTCTGTCCAGGGCTTGTCCGAGGCAGTGGAACGGACTGCTCCGGCCTTGTCCGAAGCAATGGAAAGAACTGTCCAGGGCTTCTCCGAAGCACTGGCACCTGCCACACAGGTCCTCACTGCTGCCACGCAGTCACTTGCTGGCCTCGTCCACACCCAGATTGAGGCAACGCGAACTCTCACTGCTGCCACCCTCTCTGCATCAGCCAGGATCACCCCGGACCCTTCCAGTACCACAGGAGGCCATGAATCAGTGGAGCAGTCGATTGTGGCGGATGATCCGAACCAGTCCCCTCAGAGAGCCAGTGTGTTGTCCAACCATGGTGCAGGTGTCCTCTCTCGGCAGGTGAGCATTGCTCATGCCACCGCTGGAACGTCTGCAGTGCAGCTGCCACCACCTGCAGTGCACACTGCTTCCAGCCATGCCCAGTTGAAGCAGCCAGCTTCCGCGCCCTCCAAGCCCAGAGGTCATCCAAGCCGTCCCTCAGGGGCTTCTGCGCTTCCAGACACTCAGCAGGCGTCCCCCAGCCTTGACGCCGCCACTGGGGTTCAATTACGTAGGAGCTGCAGGGAAGGAAGGGGCCGACCGCGAAAGAGAAGCCGGTCTCCATCAAGGGGCCAGCAGTAGAGGGAGGTGCTGAGACGTATCTTTCTCCAAATTCAAGGACGCCCTCACCTGTTGTGATTGTTTGTGATGGCTTGTTTAGTTTTGCGGCTTTGCCAGAGAGTTATCTGTTATTTTGTTAGATATGGTTTCTGTTGACATGACGTTGTAATGCTGGAAGAAAGCACTTTTTTGACAATAAAGAATTTTTTAAATTTACAATGGTACTCCGAACTATTTACAATCATGGTGGCCTTCATAGGCTTTCTGCGAGCCGAAGTGCGCGGTACGAATGACACCCATCATTCCGTCAGAGGGGCCTAGAACCGAGTCCTTATGAGCCTCTGACGGACGGCCCTTCCAGTTTCAGGAGCCCTCCCATCTTCCTCCTCCTCCTCCTCCTCCTCATCCTCCTCCTCTTCCTCCTCGTCCACCTGCTCTTCCTCCTCCTCCTCCTCCTCCTCGTCCGCCTGCTCTGCTGGACCTTGAGGGTCGGCTGGCATTGGCTGGGTTCGTCAAATGGCCAAGTTGTGGAGCATGCAGCAGACGATGACGATGCGACCCACTTGCTCCGGCGAGTACTGCAGGGCTCCCCCTGAATGGTCTAGATAGCGGAAACGCTGTTTGAGCACACCAATAGTGTGCTCCACAATGTTCCTGGTCGCCTGATGGCTGCTGCTGTAAAGCTCTTCTGCCGGGGTGGCGGGCAAACGGAGTGGTGTCATGAGCCATGGGCAGAGAGGATAGCCCTTGTCACCAAGAAGCCAGCCTCGTGGGTGAGCCGAGCCCTCAATAAGGTCAGAAACTGAGGTCTGCCACAGGATGAACGCATCGTGGCTGCTCCCAGGGAATTGTGCGTTGACTGCCATGATCATCTGTCGGTGGTCACAGACCAGCTGGACATTGAGGGAGTGGAACCCCTTGCGGTTGCGGAACTCCTCAGGATTCTGTAATGGCGCCCACAAAGCCACGTGTGTGCAATCAATGGCCCCCTGCACCATGGGGAAGTCCGCAATAGCAGCGAAGCCCTGCGCACGCTCCCCCTGCTTCTCCAGGGTCACAGGGAAGGTGATGAATTCACGTCTCCTTCTATAGAGGGCAGCTGTCACTTGCGGAATGCAACAATGCACTGCAAATTGTGATATATTCGCGATGTCCCCAGTGGCTGACTGAAAGGATCCGCTGGCGTAAAAGTTGAGGGCAACAGTCACTTTGACGGCCACCGACAGAGAGGTCCTGCACCGTAGACGCAGCTGCAGATCTTCAGCAAGCAGGTGGCACAGCTCAGTCACAACCTCCTTACCAAATCGGAGCCTTCGCAGACACTGCTCCTCCAACATGGTAACGTATGACACCTGCTGCCTGAAAACCCTCTCAGCGTATCGTCGGATTGGGCGACCTCCATTGCCCCTCCTCCTTCTGGCCAATCCCGGCCCTCTCGCCCGCTGTCTCTGTGCCCCTGTCAAATGTCCGGCCATGAGGACGTTCCCCTCCAAAGCAGCTCCCATTGCTATGCCAGACGGGCAAGACACAGTTAAGTCTAGCGCTCCAACTGCTCCGGACAGGGCTGCAGGTCCCAAGTCTCCGAAGGCTAAATCAGAAAATTACTGTGCAACAGAAGGTCAGCAACTCTCTCCAGCAACGATCAGAATGAACAGGCCAAGTGGCTGCAGCTTTTATACTAGAGCTGTCCCCTTTAAATAGCGCCCCCCGACTCCGAGAAGGGCCTGGGAACGTTCCATCCAACTGTCACTAATAGCGCCAGGCGGAAAGGTTGCGGGCGCCACCGAATATCCGGTCCGGGGCGCCAAAAAGGTGTTGCACACTGAAATGACGTCATGATCTGCCTGCGCACGCGGGCGCGCGCAAAGAGTTAGCTCAGGCGCTAAAAGGATACTCAATATGGGAGGTGGCGCTATCTTCATTGCGCCCGCCCGAACATTGGGTAATGCCCCAATTCTCGGGCTCTTTAGGCGCTAATCGCTGGCGCAACCAACCAAATTTCTAGGCCGACATCATTTAGTGACTGCCGTTCTGTCAGTCATTCTTCTGCAACACAGAGTAGGGGTACAGACTGGTCTCTTCTCTCTTGGAATGCCTTCTCCTGTTCTTCCTCAGCCAGAAACAGCATCAAATAGAAGAGTGTGCAGATCCCCATATTGTAGCATGTGTGGGACAAATCGCCCATGGCAACCTAGTTGCTGCTCTGTTCCGTGCTTGAATGCTTCACCAACGCAGAAAGCATGAATAAAATGAGACCAATCCAAAGGCCTGCGAAATATGGAGCAGGAGGTTAAATAGGCTTTTCACAGGCGCTTAGCAAACTGAAAAAGCATTTAACCTGCAACGCTTACTACTTCATGGGGTCTGCACTAACAGAACAATGGAATTTCTGGAGAGGTGTTAAATATGTCAGAATCAATACTTGTACTGAACTCCCGAATTTGTGCAGCGATATCAACAATAAACTATCAATTGGCAAAGAGAAATATACATTTTGATACAGGGTCTTTAAGATGTCCCAAAGCACTTCAGAACCAGCAGATTACGTTTGAAGTACAGTCACTGTTATTTTGTAGGCAAATGTGGCAGACAATTTGTGCACAGCAAGATCCCACAAACCGCAAATGAATAAGTGACCAGATTATCTGTAACTGTGATGTTTCCTGCTCTCGCCCCGAACTGGAAACTTTCATCAACTTTGCTTCCAATTTCCATCCTTCCCTCGCCTTCACATGCTCCCTTCCCTTCCCTACCTCGACTTCTCTATCTCCATTTCTGGAGGTAGGCTGTCGACCAATTTCCAATATAAGCCCACTGACCCCCACAGCTTCCTGGACTACACTTCCTCCCACCCCACCTCCTGTAAGGACTCTATTCCATTCTCCCAGTTTCTCTGTCTCCATCTCTGCCCTTGCCTCAGCTCATCCTCTGCTGAAATCCTCATCCATGCCTTTGTTACCTCTAGACTTGACTATTCCAATGCACTCCTGGCTGGCCTCCCACATTCCACCCTACGTAAACTTGAGGCCATCCAAAACTCGGCTGCCTGTGTCCTAACTCACAGCAAGTCCTGTTGCCCATCACCCCTGTGCTCGCTGACCTACATTGGCTCCCGGTTAAGCAGCACCTCAATTTCAAAATTCTCATCCTTGTTTTCAAATCCCTCCATGGCCTCACCCCTTCCTATCTCTGTAATCCCCTTCAGCCCCACAACCCCCCGAGATATCTGTGCTCCTCTAATTCTGCCCTCTTGAGCATCCCTGATTATAATCACTCAACCTTTGGTGGCCGTGCCTTCTGTTGCCTAGGCCCTAAGCTCTGGGATTCCCTGCCTAAACCTGTCCGCCTCGCTACCTCTTTTTCCTCCTTTTAAGATGTCCCTTAAAACCTACCTCTTTGACCAAGCTTTTGGTCACCTGCCCTAATTTATCCTTATGTGGCTCGGTGTCAAATTTTTTGTCTTAAAATACTCCTGTGCAGCACCTTGGGACGTTTTACTATGTTAAATGCGCTATATAAATACAAGTTGTTATTGTTGTCATCTCCGTCGCATCTGTTCTGATGATGCCACCTTCCATACTAGTGCTTCTGATATGCCTTCCTTTTTCCTCAACCGAGGATTCCCCTCTACCATGGTTGACATGGCCCTCGACCGTTTGCGTTCCATTTCCCGCACTTCTACTCTCACTCCTTCCCCTCCCTCTCAGAACCATGATAGGGTTTCCCTTGTCCTCACCTTCCACCCCACCAGCCTCCACATTCAACGAATTACCCTCCCCCATTTCTGCAATCTCCAGCGTGATGCCAACACCAAACACACCTTCCCCTCCCCTTTCAGTATTCAGAAGGGACTGCTCCCTCCACGACATCCTGGTCCACTCCTCACCCCCAACACCCCTTCCCCTTCCCACAGCACCTTCCCGTGCAAGTGCAGGAGATGTAACACCTACCATTTTACCTCCTCCCTTCCCACCGTCCTGGGTCACAAACACCCCTTCCAGGTAAAACAGCAATTTACTTGTACTTCTTGCAATTTAGTATAGTGTATTCGCTGCTCACGGTGTGGTCTCCACTACACTGGGGAGACCAAATGCAGATTGGGTGACCGCTTTGCGGAACACCTCCGTTCAGTCCACAAGCGTGACCCCAAGCTTCTGGTCACCTGTCATTTTAATTCTCCCACTCCAACTTTGACCTGTCTGTCCTCAGCCTCCTGTATTGTTCCAATGAAGCTTGAGGAATAGTACCTCATCTTTAAATTGTGCACTTTACTGCCTTCTGAACTCAAGAATGAGTTCCACATTTTCAGATCATAAACACTGTCACCATTTTTTCTGACAGTAGATGTTGGTAATGATTCTGCTATTCCCATTTACACCTCCTCTAGACCCATCTTTTGTTTCTTTACTTGTCCCATTACCTTTTGCCTCGCACCATCATCCCTTTAAAGTGCAGCACTGATGGAATAATATTTCAGGTCTATGAGCTTGCTCCAGCCTCCATGGCATACAAGTACAGTGACGCACTATGGGTGAAGCTTGCTGGTTTTTGGCCAGACCTGTGGATGGAACGTCTGTGTATGTGTGGGAGGAGGGAGGGGCAGAGTGCTCCATCCTATTACAGAACAAAAACACTAGGCATGCCAACCATATACCCCTGTGCCCACATCCCACTACTGATGCAGAACAGCAATGGAGTGCAAATGTTTGTGACCGGCATAGCCTCTGGCCTTTTGGTTAAATGGGGGCATTGTGGAGGTGGAAAGGATGAACCCAGGTGTAAGTGGTTTTGATCCTAGCCCAATTGCTAGACGGACGGTTCGAATCGCCCCCGCCTTACGAAAGTTCTATACCCGGGAATTATTATTCAGAGTGTAAATGAAATAAGTCACGGACAGGAATGCTTCGGTGAAAAATCAAACTTATATTTATTTGGTCTAACATACACTGACTAAAACATGCACTACTAAACAAAATCACTGTCCCTGTGGAGAATAAAATCCAGGTTACAAACAACATACATACAGTACACAACTGGGGACTATAACAAGCAGTAATTCCCTTGTTGCTATGGTGGACTCTAATTCCCCCCCTACCAACGAATTACCCAGTCGCTAAACCCCTTCGCCTAGCTGAACCAAACGAAGTTCCCCCCCTCGGAATAGCCCAAAAACTTCACTTCTGAGAAAACTCTGAACCCTTACAACTCACGGGTTACCAGCTTGGGACACTCGAGACTATGCTTACCCCCACACGCGGTCGGTTTTGATCGCTCCGCTCGGCGGCTTCTCTGGTACTTCTTGTTAGGTTGATCTTGTTGGAGCAGGAGCGAGAGAAAGAAAGAATGGTGGAAAAGAATTTATCTTTATAGGAGTCTGGCTACCCCTATCTTTCCCGCCAATCTTTGAAATCCTTTTGCTTCTGAGCACTCCGGTGCTTAATCAGTGATGGGTCATCATCGGACCCATGAGTATTCCGTGATTGGATTAATGGCCCTAAGTCTGGGACATATCTTTGGTCTTTGTGTTGGGAAAAACTGGCTCCTCTTCAGCTGGCTGAGGCTAGTGGGTTCATTGTTCTGCTTCTCTTCTGAGATGGAGGTGAGACGTGCTTTTGCATATTAGAGTGGCCTTTTAATCAAGTTCAAGTTCAATGGCCCCCTTCCTTTTTCCAGGACTGTCGGGCGAACCCTTACATTCTGGGTGACTGACAGTTCTTTTGTCACAGCCAACTGCCATGCGTTCTCTGGAGTTTTAACAAACCAGTCCCCCACGCATCTGCACAGGGCGATCCCACCACAGGGAAAACACCCTCAGCCCATAAAGTCCACAAAAATATTCTCGACTGAGTCCATTCTTCAAACAGAGACTTTGCGATCTCTTCACAGGGATACGAGAAGGAGTGTGCCTATCCCGACTAAGGCAGATCAGAAATGTTGTTTGAGCCAGAGATTGTGCGTATTCTGCATTGTAGTAAGTTTCTCAAGTTTTACTGCACATCTGTCCTTACCACAATTTGCCTCTGTGATCTTCACATAAGGTGTCACATTCAGTTCTACGCCAGTGTCTTTCTGTCCATCAGTAAAGTGTCCATTAACTGGACTGGACACGTACCACCTGTTCTTCAGCCCTGCAGCCACCAGCACTTGCAAAGCTGTCCTGTTCTTCAATGCCCCAGTCACTGCCACTCTAAATTAAAGCTCATCCCCTCTCGAAAGTTAACAGCTGCTCTGAGACTTTACCACGTCTGCCTGTGATGCCTGCTGTATGTGTCTATTTTCTCAGTTCAATCGCTGTACGTGGAAGGGCAACTTTAATTGAAGTGGGGTTGGCCAGATGGAGTTCTGGCTGGGTGAAGAAGGCTAGTTGGCCGTGAAGCTGCACATCTGTCAAAGCAGTTGGAGACCATTGAGATAAGAGTCACATTCAGTGTGAGCTGTGCTTTGAGCAGGAGTTAACAGCACTCAGCTGCCCTCACTTACTCTCTGCCTATCATAAAGGCAAGTAATGCAATTGGGATTTCAATGTCCCTTTAAGGGACGCTGTCAGATGTGACCTTTTGTTAGCCTCATTTGATGAGATGTTGGTACACCTGACTGTGTGCCACAAACAGCACTGCTTTGTGTATATAAAAGAAAAATAAATTAAAGGCAGCTTGTGACATAGCCAGACTGATCGAAAGGACTGCGCTGCACAATTTCTAGTCTGTGCTGATTCAGATGATGGTTGTACGGCTCTTACCATTGACCTCAATGCCCCAAGCTAAGAATACCAAAGAAAAATCAGGTAGTGTTCCCAGTCCTCATCACGATCTCGCAACTACCTGTGTGTGAATGTCAGATGAGGGCAGGATTGGGGCTCCCTCATGTTTGATTAGCCTAGGCAACGCACAAAGGAGACCGTGCCCAAGTAAGTGTCAGCGCCTTCAAGGGCAAAAAAAGGCTGAAAACAATTAGAAAAAGGAGAGACGGAAAGAAAAAAATGCAAAGTAATTAGCAGATGGAGTATATGATATTAAGATACAGCACAAAGGGGGAATAATTGGGTTGCTATGCGTTTAGGGTGCTAATGGGGCGGAAAGCAACTAGCGCCCGGGTGTGGCACCGCCCACGCCTCCCGCAAAATTCAGCGGGAGGTTAGCGGCGGCACTAACCGGTAGCGCCCCGCTTCCCCCTTGGGGCACAACCACTCAATTTCCAGCGCGGGGGTGCTAAAAGTAATGCCCCGGCGAAGTTAGCGCCCCGAACTCAATTTTTAGCCCCAAGTACCACAGTTATCTATTATGTTCGGGGGTGAATTTCTGCAGGAATTCTCCCACTCGTCCACCCTAGCTTCACTGGAAGAAAGATCTTGCATTTCTATAACACCTTTCATGACCTCAGGATGTCTCAAAGCGCTTTACAGCCAATGAAGTACTTTTGAAGTGGAGTCAGTGTTGTATTGTGGGAAACGTGGCAGCCAATTTGCACACAGCAAGCTCCCACAAACAGCAATGTGAGAATGGCCTGATAATCTGTTTTTAGTGATGCTAATTGAAGAATAAATAGTAATAGCTGCGGAAGCCCCCAAAAATCGGCGTAAACACCCCGTGGTGTTTTTCTGTGGTTTCCATGGTTCTTCCGCCAAATTTATGGGAGATGAACGGGAGAATCCCGCAGAACGGGAGAATCCCTGCAGAATGGTAGAATCCCGCAGAACGGGAGAATCCCGCAGAATGAGAGAATCCCGGCAGAATGGTAGAATCCCGGCAGAACGGGAGAATCCCTGCAGAATGGTAGAATCCCGCAGAACGGGAGAATCCCGCAGAATGAGAGAATCCCAGCAGAATGGTAGAATCCCGGCAGAACGGGAGAATCCCAGCAGAATGGGAGAATCCTGCAGAACGGGAGAATCCCTGCAGAATGGGAGAATCCCGCAGAACAGGAGAATCCCTGCAGAATGGGAGAATCCCGCAGAACAGTAGAATCCCTGCAGAATGGGAGAATCCCACAGAACAGGAGAATCCCGGCAGAATGGGAGAATCCCGCAGAATGGGAGAATCCCGCAGAACAGGAGAATCCTGGCAGAACGGGAGAATCCCGCAGAATGGGAGAATCCCGCAGAATGGGAGAATCCCGCAGAACAGGAGCATCCCTGCAGAACGGGAGAATCCCGCAGAACGGTAGAATCCCGCAGAATGGGAGAATCCCGCAGAAAAGAAGAATCTACACTGAAATCACCCCCTTTATTTTTTAAAAGGTTAGTCTATCCCATTCTCTCTGGTGAGCACAGCCACGACCTACTAATGCCCAATCTCCCCTCCAAGTGTCACTGAGAACAGGTTCCCCCTATGCTTGTATAACAGGAAGCCTGAATGTGAGATTGAAAAAGACTGGGGCAACAGAGAGTGCCTATTGAAGCTTTGATGCTTCAGTGGCCAGCAGTCCCCGTGGAAAGCGAGTAAATTTGATATACGGAGAGGCTGCAGAGCGACAAGCTAGAGTCCCTCTGTAATAACAACAGAAAATGCTGGAAAAACTCAGCAGGTCAGGCAACATCCGTGGAGAGAAATTTGAGTTGACGTTTCGGGTCGAAACCTTTTTTCAAAACTGGAAAGGAAATAAAATAGATCGAAGGCAGGGCTGCGATCGAACAGAAGAAGTAAAAGAGACATTAAAAGGTATTCAAAACCAGACGAGATGGTAATAGGCCAGTGGAGACAAAAGACAGCTGAGATTAGGTGTGAAGTGTACTGGCAGGATAAGAGACAGCTGCCAGGTGGGAGAGAGAAAAAAAAGGAAAGGGCGGGGGGGGAAAGGAGGACCCAAAACAAAGGGGTGGAGAAAAATATAAGTAAAAAAGTAATAGGGGCCAAGGTTATGATCTGAAATTGTTGAACTCGATATTGAGTCCGGAAGGCTGCAAAGTGCCTAATCGGAAGATGAGGTGCTGTTCCTCGAGTTTACGTTGAGCTTCCGTGGAACAATGCAAGAGGCCAAGGACGGTGAGGTCCGAGTGGGAATGGAGCGGTGAATTAAAATGACAGGCGACCGGAAGCTCGGGGTCACCCTTACGGACTGAACGGAGGTGTTCCGCAAAGTGGTCACCCAATCTGCGTTTGGTCTCCCCAATGTAGAGGAGACCGCATCGTGAGCAGCGAATACAGTATACTAGATTGCAAGAAGTACAAGTAAATCGCTGTTTCACCTGGAAGGGGTGTTTGGGGCCCTGGACAGTGGGAAGGGGGGAGGTATAGGGACAGGTGTTACATCTCCTGCGCTTACATGGGAAGGTGCCAGGCGAAGGGGAAGGGCTGTTGGGGGTGATAGAGGAGTAGACTAGGGTGTCTTGGAGGGAGCAGTCCCTACGGAATGCTGAAAGGGGAGGGGAGGGGAAGATGCATTTGGTGGTGGGATCACTTTGGAGGTAGCGGAAATGGCGGAGGGTGATCCGTTGAATGTGGAGGCTGGTGGGGTGAAAGGTGGGGACAAGGGGAACCCTATCGTGGTTCCGGGAGGGAGGGGCAGGGGTGAGGGCAGAAGTACGGGAGATAGAACGGACATGGTGTAAGGGGTTTTCGATCGCAGAGCTTTCTCTCTCTAGAGGCCTCTCTCTCTTGCACAGTAAAACCTTGAGTGGTTCGACCCACTCGCCCCTTAGGTTCTAGGCACTGGAGTTTGATGCAGGAACTACAATGTAGAGAATACTCGATAGGCCAGGTTTAATGGAAACGAAATGGAATTTTATTGCATAGAGTAAAACAAATCAAAGGCAAGTCAATAAAAGGTACATGGGAGGGGAAAAAACCCAAATTCATAATACATTACTAACTGAGATAGATACAGGCATATTATACGTTACAAAAGTCATCATGAAATGGGGAAACACACGGAACATCGAGGGGCAACAACTCATTGTTAAAATTACCCCTTAAATGCCCACCCCCTAAGCCTATCTAGGTCAGATTGTGAGGGGCCAGAAACATGCTCACCAATCCAGTTAGGAACTACAAGAGTTTTGAAACAGGTCTGTGTTTTGATCCTTTCAGGCGTCCTGTCTCCACGTGGTCAGCGTTGCGGGCTGCGACACTCTCTCTTCTTCCTCGAGGTGAAGGTCACGGACAGGCTGGACACTGGCAAGCCTGGACATCGGCGGGGACGGCGACCACCTGTTTGACCATAGTAAAAGAGGTCTCTTTGCAGAGTCTAGCTGATTACCATATTCAGCTAGATTCCTTCTGTAGGGCTGCTGTCCTTTGTCTCTTCAACGGCCCGGGGATTGTCGATGATCTCCCGATGGTTACCCCGGGGCGGGACGCAGACTCGAATCACCCTCTTGGTCTCCGCATCGACGTTCCTCCACAGCTCTTAAAAGGACACGCTGGCTACCAAAAGCTGCACAAAGCAAAAACAAACGCTGCAAAAGCCCCCGATGGCTACCCCGGGACTCCAGTTATACTTCTCAAAGAAGCCTTTGTCTCCCGCCAAATCAAGGTTAGTCTTTGTTTAACTTTTGGCGGGCTTGTATCACAACGGGGTAGTTATTATATTTAAACTGCTTTCGGGATGACCGGTGATGGCCATCTCTGGTCTGGAATGACCTTGTATTGTTTTGAATGTCTTCTTGATGTCTTTAATGGGTCATTGATGCTCCCCTTATGAATATAAAACTGTTTCCCTTTGTCTGGGTAAACATGTAGATGGCCTTTATCTACAGGCCGATCTGACTGGATCTGCATCCAATCCATATGTATGTGGTTCTGTCTGGTTTCGTTTTCTCCGAAACGGCCTTCCAGAACTTACTGTGGGCTGAATCCACAAAGGCTGTCTGGGGACTGCAGGAACCATTTTAAAGTGTCCAAAAAGCTAGTCACAGGGCCTGGCGGCCATTTTGTATGCCCCTTTTTCCTGGGCTTCTTTTAAAACAGTCTTTTAAAAGTAAAGGCCTCTTCTGCCAAAGGACCCTTATCTGACAATATTAATTTTGCGAATCTTACAACGGTCGAGGGCCGTGTCAACCACGGTAGAGGGGAATCCTCGGTTGCGGAAAAAGGAAGACATGTCAGAAGCACTGGTGTGGTAGGTGGCATCAGCGGAGCAGATATGGTGGAGACGGAGAAACTGGGAGAATGGAATAGAGTCCTTACAGGAGGCGGGGTGGGAGGAAGTGTAGTCCAGCTAGCTGTGGGAGTCAGTGGGCTTGTAGTGAATATTGGTCGATAACCTATCCCCAGAGATGGAGACAGAGAAGTCGAGGAAGGGAAGGGAAGAGTCAGAGATGGACCATGTGAAGGTGAGGGAAGGGTGGAAATTGGAGGCAAAGTGAATGAAATTGTCTAGTTCGGGGCGAGAGCAGGAAACGGCACCGATACAGTCATCAATGTATCGGAAAAAGAGGTGAGTAGGACTGGAACAAAGATTGTTCCACATATCCCACGAAAAGGCAGGCATAGCTAGGGCCCATGCGGGTACCCATAGCAACACCTTTGATTTGGAGGAAATGAGTGGAGTTAAAGGAGAAGTTGTTCAATGTGAGAACAAGTTCAGCCAGGCGGAGGAGGGTGGTGGTGGATGGGGACTGGACGGGCCTCTGTTCAAGGAAGAAGCGGAGCGTCCTCAGGCCATCCTGGTGGGGGATGGAGGTGTAGAGGGATTGTACGTCCATGGTGAAAAGGAGGCGGTTGGGGCCAGGAAGCTGGAAACTGTTAAAGTGGCGGTGGGTGTCCGAAGAGTCGCGGATGTAGATGGGCAGAGACTGGACAAGGGGAGAAAAGATAGAGTTGAGATAGGAAGAGATAAGTTCCGTGGGGCAAGAACAGGCTGAAACGATGGGTCTACCAGGGCAGTCCTGTTTGTGGATCTTGGGAAGGAGGTAGTAGCGGGCTGTGCGGGGTTGGGGAACTATGAGGTTGGTGGCAGCGGGGGGAAGATCTCCAGAGGAGATGAGGTCAATGACAGTCTTGGAAACGGTGGTTTGATGTTCGGTAGTGGGGTCATGGTCCAGGTGGAGGTAGGAGGAGGTATTGGAGAGTTGAGGCCCTCTGTAATTGATCGACTGTTTCTCAGTCCAGTGTCAATCCCTTTATCCCAGGCCATGCTGGGTCACTCCATGCAGTAAAAAGAAATTCTGGCAATGAGAAATAAACCCAGCATGTGCTGGCAATTCACATCAGGTTCACCAGCATCTGAAAAGAGAAAAGGTGTGGACCCCTTTGTCTGAACTGGGAAGTGGAATCTGCTAAGACCCTTTCCTGGCCCATTAAAGGGACTCGTTGATTTCCCAGTCCTGATGAAAGGCTTAAGCCCAAAATGTAAAACTGACATTTTCTCATTCAGATCGATTCTGTTGGATGCTCGGTGTATTTCCAGCATTTCCTGTCTGAATTTTACGTGCCAGTACAGTCAGCGTCTGGTTGCGGGGGGATGGGGTTTCGTGCGGACTGTTACGGAGTTAATGGGGAATCAGCTGCAGCGTGGCACTGAAACCTCAGCAGTCCCAGTGTACGCAAACAACGCCAGACTCCGCTGCTTTTGTGTCGCTTCTCTTCCAAACATCAATCATTGCTTTTCCTCCAGTTTCTCCCCTTCCCTTCACCATTGTCTTTTGCCAGTCGCACACAGGCATCACCAGCTCTCAAGTATCCAAGAGACCAGACTTGGTGTGTGCACCTTGACAGTGAGTGTCAGCAGACTTTATGATCATGGAAGGCATCATAACAGAGCTTAATCATGCCCTTTCACCTGACCCAAGCACACACACACACATACGCACACACACACTCGTGTGCACATGCACACACGCATGCACACAAATGCACATGCGCGCACCCCCACCCACTCACCTTTCAGTGGAGGTCACTGGACAACGATCAGGAGCACCTACTTGTGAATGACTTGCCTTGACACCTTAACTGTTTCATTTCAAGACTAGCTAAAACATCCTTTACTGGATACCTGCATTACATCCAGAGGCAAGCTATTGCTATTGATGCCATTCACCATTTTAAACATAATACCGCAGCCCTCCCCCCTCCTACTGCTGACTGCAATATTTCCTCTGCGCTCTCACACTTGCAAGAGAAAGAAAAGCAACAAAAAAAACGATTTTACAGGGTGAGACTTTGAAAAATGTTAATGGCAATTGCCCTGTGCCCCCTGCTATCAGCAGCTATTTTTCCTGGTGACTGCCTTTCGTTCATTGTATGTAGTCCTATGAGTCCTGCGCCTGCAGTCCAGGGCTGACCGAGCATTGGCAGGTCTCAGGTGGTCCTGATACACATCAGCTGGTTTTTACCATCCACCATCTTGTCAGTTGTGACATTTAATTTTAAAAGGATTCTTGACCCTGCAGGCCATAATTAATGATGGACATCTGTAGCTGAGAAAGAGCCGGTAGCCTTTGCTCGCACACTGCTGTATGTCGTCCCTTCAGACTGTGCTCAAAGCATTTTTTTATAAACCGTCAGTACCATGTAAGTATCAGAGTCACCAAAAACAGGTGCATTAATGTAGCTTCAGTTCATTATCAATGAATTACCAGTATCCAGAAAGCCCAAGCCCCAGTCTGTGCTGAGTCAGCGGAGCTTATCCAGGATGCTGCAATCGCCCTCAGGGGCTCTGGATTAAGGAAAGTAAAAATAATCGACGAGACTTCCCGCTTGGAATTGCTATCTGCTGACCTCTGCTGGGAATTGCGCATGTGTGTGCTTGTCAAGTGAGGACTCTGATGCCTTCCATGGTGGAGTAGCCATTATCTGGGCTGATATATGAAGGGTGGGTGCTTGAATGAGGTACTCGAGTCTTTCTGGTATCTGTGGAGCCTGTAGCTCACCAAAGGGCTGCACCTTCAGGAGAGGAGAAAATTGGAAAAAATGAAAGAATATCGACCAGTGGTTGTGATGCCTTTAATAAGCAATTGATCAGCTTCTATTCATCTCATCATTTATCCTTCTCCGACCCTTGATCACCTAGTCCCAGGACTCTGATCTGCAACCTGCATAAGTGGGGCACTTTGTGTTTATTCAATCTTCTTGCAGAAGTTGGCATACAATGCCTGCGAAAGGCAGAATCCATCTCCAACATAGGTACTCCATGCTATATGAGGAGAAGGCCATGGAGCTCATGGGGAGCCACTCAGCTCTTGTGGGCGACAGCAAGGGTGAGGGCAGTGACTGAACACCTACACTATCGCCCTGGCATCCCTGTAAAGCACTATACAGACTCAAACCCAGGCCACCTTTCTCTGTCTCCTTGATCTCAAGGGGGCAATGCTCACCCGTTCTTAGCTTCTATCATCCTTTCCTGCAGATCCAGGTGGAAGATGATGATGAGGAGGAAGAATAGCATAGCTACAACAACCGCCTTGTGAACTACGATGATGAAGACAACAAGGAGGATGATGATGAAGAGGAGGATGAAAGAAGGGGGGGTCAGACTCAAACCCACCCATGAGCTCTTGCAAATTCCTTTTGCCCATGTTCCTTTGTCCCAAATACCTCCACATTCTTCAGTCTCACAAACCCCGCCTGGCAGCAGCTGCACCTTATGATCATCAATCTGCGTGCATCACACCACAGGTCCTCGTTATAATATCTGTAAATGAGGGCACTTGGGACCCGGTGGGCAGATAGCAGGAAGAGCGAAAGAGCATTGGGGAAGGCAGGGCGAGCAATTTAACAGCAGAAAACTGTTGGAAATGGCTTCTGCCATTTCCCTGCCACAGAAGTCACCTGCCTGATCACGCAGCGGAGATATGCTGAAAAAACTCACCTTCTGTGTGTTCAAGTTCCAGAGCGGGACTTGAACCACAACAGCCTGACTCAGAAACTGCATAAAAGGGACTGAAAGCAAAACTGCCAGCCTGAGTTGTAGGTACTGCAAGTGGCCACATTCCAAGGGTCGGGAAATCATTTCTTTACTTTACTTTGTGATGTTCTTGTCAGACTAGCATGTCCATAAAGAGCAGATTGATGACTAACCAGCTATCCTGCACAGTGCGGAACAACAGTTCTGCAAACAGTCATAAACACTGTCCTACACAATCTGCGATTCAATTCATCACGGATTATTTACACTATTATATTGACAAATAATTTTTTCTTCAAAGTAAAACTGTTCCTAAGGTAGCAAACATACATTATTATTGATCAATGGAACCTGCAATCATTAATGTGAGCTGGGAACACGTCTCCCTTTCAGATAACTGTGAGAAGCCTGTATATCATATTCAGTATTTTCTCTCAACGTATGTAGTGTTGACCTAGGCTCAGTGCCAGTATGGGTAAGGACACTGAGAGCTATTGTTTAATGTGAGGCACATTTGCATTATGGTTTGATCATAAGAAACATTAGAAATAGGAGCAGGATGTGGTAAACCACTGTTATAGTTATCACTGTACATTGTTCTCACTGTTCTCACTGTCACATCACTACACGAGGTCGCCTCTTGACTGCAGGCCACATTCCCCTACCTAGATAACGTCACCATCTGCGGCCGCGACCGGCAGGACCACGACGTGAATCTGGAGAAATTCCTCCGTACGGCCCAACGGCTGAACCTCACCTACAATAAGGAGAAATGCGTGTTTAACACAGCGCGCCTTGCCATCCTTGGCTGTGTAGTAGAGAACGGAGTCATCGGCCCCGACCCCGAAAGAATGCGCCCCCTCATGGAGCTACCCCTCCCCCACTGTCCAAAAGCACTTAGGAGAACCCTGGGGCTTTTCGCCTACTATGCCCAATGGGTACCCAATTATGCGGACAAAGCCAGACCCCTCCTGAAAACCACATCCTTCCCCCTCACGGAAGAGGCGTGCGCGGCCTTCTCCCTCATTAAGGGAGACATAGCCAAGGCCACAATGCACGCAGTGGATGAGTCAATCCCCTTCCAAGTGGAGAGCGATGCATCCGACTTCGCCCTAGCCGCTACCCTTAACCAGGAGGGTAGGCCGGTAGCCTTCTTCTCAAGGACCCTACAGGGCCCCGAGACCCGACACTCGTCGGTCGAGAAGGAAGCCCAGGCAATTGTGGAGGCAGTACGGCGCTGGAGGCACTACTTGGCAGGCAAACGATTTACCCTCCTCACCGACCAACGCTCGGTTGCCTTCATGTTTAATAACAAGCTGAGGGGCAAGATCAAGAACGACAAAATCTTGAGGGGGAGAATCGAGCTTTCCACCTATGATTATGAGATCTTGTACCGGCCCGGTAAACTGAACGACCCCCCTGATGCTCTTTCACGCATTACATGCGCCAGCGCGCAAAGTGATAGACTTCAGACCCTCCACAATGACCTCTGCCACCCCGGAGTCACCAGACTCTACCATTTCATTAAGGCCCGCAACCTGCCATACTCCATCGAGGAGGTCAGGACCATGACCAGGAACTGCCAGATCTGTGCTGAGTGCAAACCGCACTTCTATAAGCCGGACAGAGCAAGCCTGATCAAGGCCACCCGCCCCTTCGAGCGTCTGAGCATCGACTTCAAGGGGCCCCTACCGTCATCCGACCGTAATGTGTACTTCCTCAACATCGTTGATGAGTACTCCCGTTTCCCCTTTGCCTTCCCCTGCCCAGACATGACCAGTAACACGGTCATTAAATGCCTGAACAAACTCTTCGCCTTGTTCGGGTTCCCGAACTATATACATAGTGACCGGGGCGCCTCCTTCATGAGCGAGGAACTCCGTCAGTTCCTATTGGAGAGGGGTATTGCAGCAAGCAGGACCACCAGCTACAACCCCCGAGGGAACGGCCAGGTGGAAAGAGAGAACGCGACGGTATGGAAGGCCACCCTCTTAGCCTTAAAGTCTAAGGGCCTCCCAACCTCCCGCTGGCAAGAGGTCCTCCCGATTGCGCTGCACTCCATCCGGTCACTACTTTGCACTGCCATTAACACCACCCCCCATGCCCGAATGTTTGTCTTCCCCAGGAAGTCGACTACGGGAACCACCCTACCAACCTGGCTGACCTCTCCGGGACCCGTCTTGCTGCGAAAGCACGTGAGGGCCCATAAAACGGACCCCCTGGTCGAGAAGGTGAACCTCCTGCACGCCAACCCCCAGTACGCCTATGTGGCTTACCCAGACGGACGGGAGGACACTGTCTCCTTACGAGACCTCGCACCCTCACCCCCCCCTCCCAACCCCCCGAGTCCAGCCGAGGTAGACGGCATGCCGGAACCCCACGAGCCTTTGCCGACTACGCAGACACCAGCTTTAACACCGGATAATGTAACACCGCCGCTGCGACGATCGGAGAGGCTAACGAAGCCTCCGGACAGACTGACATACCAGAGCTGGTAATACACTTCACCCCGCCGGACTCTAATCTAAACAAGGGGTGAATGTGGTAAACCACTGTTATAGTTATCACTGTACATTGTTCTCACTGTTCTCACTGTCACATCACTACACGAGGTCGCCTCTTGTCGCACTGTTATACCTGGGCTGACCACCTCCGACTCCGCCCATTACCTGCCCAGGTATAAAGGTAGCTGACTGGCTAGTATTCCTCCCTGTTGGATCGGATCACCCACGAGGGTGGGCTCTGTTATTTAGCCAATAAAAACCTTCAGTTACGTTCTTAACTCGTCGCCTTTTATTGGACTAATTGATAGGCATATCACAGGAGTCGGCCATTTGGCCCCTCAAGCCTGCTCTGCCATTCTGTAACATCATGGCTAATCTTCAATCTCAACTCCACTTTCCCGCCCTGTCCCCATATCCCTTGAGGCCCTTAGTGTCGAAAACTATCAGAACTATGCGAGGCCTGGGCAATCAAGGCAAAATCTTCAGAGATCCTGCCTGAGAGCTGGACCTCACACACAGTGTGCGGCCTATCAGAAAATCATAGATGCCCGGGAGAGTCCTTCAGATACAGGCCTGGCCACTGAGCTCGGGGTCTTCTGTCTGCTGGTGGAGAGCAGTAGCCAGAAGGCCTCATGGCCCCAGCATCCAGAGGGTCAGCCTCAAAATGTCCTTACCTGCTCCTCCAATTCCCCACTGCCAGCTTCTTAGGGCACCTCTGGATCCGGGCATACCTGGGTCGCCATGTACGGAATTGAGTCAGGAAGCTGAGAATGCCCCTTCCTGCCTAGTTTCCATTGTCATGTTGGGCCTGCACCTATTTAATGCAGCTCTGCTTCTTCCCTAGGGCTAGGCCCTGGAAGCCAGGGACAATGGGAAAGGGGGAAGAGACCTCGTTGCCCAGGAAATAGGTATTCCAGGGTAGGGGAGGACAAAGTTCAGAAAAACTAGATTTGTTATTTTTTAAAATTAATTACATCTCTTTTTCTTTTATTGCTTATATAAAAGAAACATCACAGATCTGAGCCTAGGAATGGCTGTTGGCAATATTTGTGGACAAACACCTAATGGCCAAGAGTTTCAGCTTAGGGCGCAATCGCCGATCTGGATGCAAATTGCGCTAGTTTTGAGAAGCGTTTTTTCCCCGAGTTGCCGCTCAAACTCATTTGCATATCACCGAACGCACAATATGCCATGAACCATGAAATCGGGGAGCGTTTCTGAACGTAATTTTGAAAAAAAGCAAGTTTTGCATTAAAAAACATTCCATGATATATTTAGGAGTGGTAACTTGGTGAGATTTGATTAAAGCTAAAGTAAACTTGTCGCAACAGCAGTGAACTGCAATAACAAAAATAACATCCAAAGCAAGGGCTTCGCCACTGGCACACACCACTGAAATAAAACAGCGCAGATTAATCACTTTGAGTACTTTTGGAACCAGCACGTTTTGTTAACTGCCACACAATTTCGCTATTAGTGTCCTTGCGCCAAAAAAAAAAGGCTTAATTTTAACAGCCTCCTGGAAGGCCCGCAAACGGGTGCAGTTAGTGGAAACTCGCCATGGTGATTCATTTGATCTGGAGACGTGTCAGATTTGTGGGCGGGGCCGGCCTCCAGTGCGATGCTTTTTAAACCCGATTTACGCGGGATGTAATTTGTGCTTGAAATTCCTCAATCTTTTGCGCCGGTTTGGCTGATTTCGGGCGAATTGCGTTGAAAAAACCAGGGCAACCCCAGGCCAATATGTTCATGTGACAGTCCTCGGCCCCTATTGTAAATTCGGGCATTAATTGGTTTATTTTAAACAGATTAACACCTCCGTTACAATAGTGAACAGAGATTATCATATAAACACATTAACTGCTTGTCCATTAATACCATTAACACAAATTTCTCGGCTGTTATTATAATTGGACTTAACGGAAAATTGAACCACAAATCTAATTATAGGTTTATTCCATCTGGCTGGCAATTTTGTGAAAATTATATCCACCCTTAATGCCAGGGAAATGCTTAAATGGGCAATTTCCTTTTTTGCCTTTAACCTCTGCCCTCTTCTCTCTGAAACGTTGACTCGGTTGGCGTTTTGTTCCGTGGGTGCCAACCGACCTAGCGCGCCCACAGGGCATGTCCGATTGTGGAGGGCATCACAAGCAAATCGGTCCCTTGTTCTCTCAGAAACCTTTTCATGATTATCAGAAGCAAAATACTGCGGATGCTGGAAATCTAAAATATAAGCCAAAAATGCCGGAAATACTCAGCAGGTCTGTGGAGAGAGAAACCGAGTTAACATTTCGTCAAATAATGACCTGGATTGGGAGCACTGGCTGATTCTTCTCTAAATGGACAAAGGTGGCCTTTCTCACAGTCACTTGTAGCTACAGTCTGTATGATGCTGATGTGTCTGGTATTAAATCCTTTGTATTGCAGCCAAGCGAGTAGAGAATAAAATAATACAGCTCTACAGCAGGAGAAGGTTGTAAAAATATCTTATTAAAGGCACATTTATGTCATAAAAAGGCATCATTCTTTGTCAAGAAATGGACCATTAATCGACTTGGCAAACTAACCCTAATGTTTCAAGGGGACTAAGCTCAAATGGGTCGCTTTATCCACTGGCCAGGCAACTAATCAGTCACCTCAACGAGAAACCGCACATTTCTTCACTCAGAGGGTGGTGAACCTGTGGAATTCTCTACCACAGAAGGCAGTGGAGGCCAAGTCACTGAATATATTTAAGAAGGAGATAGATTTCTAGACACAAAAGACATCAAGGGGTATGGGGAGAGCACGGGAATATGGTATTAAGATAGAGGATCAGCCATGATCATATTGAATGGCGGAGCAGGCTCGAAGGGCCAAATGGCCTACTCCTGCTCCTATTTTTCTATGTTTCTATGACAGAACATGCTAGAAATACACAGCCAGGAGCACACCCCGAACTGCCTATTACGCTCTCCCACTGGCTGTGACACCCCCCTGGGAGGCCGCAATTGTAAAATCAGCCCTGGCCAGTCAGCGCCTGCAGGGGGAAAATAGGCGGAAAATTGTGGAGTGCGGCCGCAATCTCCCAACATCTGCCCCTCCCAACATCTGTGCCCAACGGGCGAGGATCCCCACCAGGAATGCACAATTGGAACATTGGCGCCAGCATGTCAGTCGACAACTGTAAAGAGAACAGAAGGGTTTTACCGCTTCAGGAGCTGTGCTGTCGGGTTGTGCCCGAGGTGAGTGCCTGCCTTTTCTTCTGGACAGATGCTGACTGACCTGCATAGCAGTTCCAGCACTTACTGTTTTCTCTTTCGGATTTCCAGCATCCAAAGTGTTTTTGGTTTTCTTTTCACTGAATTAATACTCAGTCCGCTCAGCCTTCTAAACAAACAGCAAATCACACCGCTTCAAATAAAATAAAATTAAATGTCAGTGGTGGCGAGGGAATACAATTCAAAGAATGAAATGCTATAATTTAATCAAGGGGTTCACGGAGGTTGTAGTGGCGCTTCTTAGTTTCCAAACAGGCAGGCCACTGGGCTGTGGGGCTTTTAACATCGAGTAGACGCGTGTCGAAATAAAACGTTCCCAAACGTAGCTTTGTCTTTTAAACGGTTTACTATAACACTTAACAAACAGAATTACAAAGCAAACACGTATAAACGAACACGGTCAAAAACTGTACTGCTCCAAACCTCACAGCTTCTGCCTCTTTCACCACGTGCAGTTTAAACTGTAAGATGGCTGCACCCATGTGTGGCTTAGGGACTGTTCCATTGTGGCAAGAATGAAGGGGGTGTCGGACTATACTACTGGAGCAAGAAAATAGGGGGTTTCTTAATACAATAAGTCGTTCAGGTAAATTAACTGTATTATGCCATTTAGCCACTATTTTAAAGTATTTTCTTAAGCTTTTATGGCTCTTACATTCCGGCCCCTAATTGACTAGGCACATGAAGCATATCAATTACTCAAACATTAAGAGTCATAAACTAATGAGTTCAACATATTTACAATACAAGTGTCCACTTTTTTCTTTCGTTCAGGAGCTTTTCACGCTGCTTCTTGTAGCAGGCAGAGCTTTGTGATCGGTCTCTCCAGGGTACTGGTCTTGGTTTGCAAACAGACGCGACGAACGACGCCTCTGGAGTCTGACATGGTCTTAATTATTTTTCCCATCAACCAAGAATTTCTAGGGGCTGAATCATCCACAATTAAGACAATGTCTCCGCCGATGAAGTTCCTCTTTATTTTGGACCATTTTTGACGCTCCTGTAGCAGAGGTAAGTATTCTCTTGTCCATCTGGTCCAGAAGAGGTCTGACATATACTGAACTTGCCTCCACTTCCGACGGGCATACAGATCTTCCTTTTTGAAGACTCCCGGGGGCATGGCTGGCTGTGTTTTCAACAACAACAGGTGGTTCGGAGTCAGGGCTTCGAGGTCATTGGGATCATCTGATGTCTTAGTTATCGGTCGGTCATTAATGATGGCTTCGACCTCGCACAGAACGGTTTGGAGTCCCTCGTCGTCCAGCGCTTGCTGCTTCAGTACAGAACTGAGTAGTTTTCTTACGGTGCGTATCTGTCTTTCCCAGACGCCTCCGTGGTGGGATGCAGCTGGAGGATTGAAGATCCACTTAATTCCTGTTTGCATCATGGCTTCCTGTATTTTAAGCTGATTCCAACCTTCAATAGCTTCCCGTAGTTCTCTCTCCGCTCTGACGAAATTAGTGCCATTATCAGAACGCATAATGGACACCTGTCCTCTTCTACAGACAAAGCGCCGCAAGGCGTTAATACAGGAATCAGTGTCAAGCATGTGTGCCACCTCAATATGAACTGCTCTGATGGTCAAACAAGTGAAAAGCACACCATATCTCTTGACAAGGCTCCGTCCTCGCTTTACCTCGAAAGGCCCGAAATAGTCCACCCCTACGTTTGTAAATGGGGGCTTGTCTGGTAACAAACGGTCTTCAGGCAGGTCTGCCATTTTCTGCTCCCCAGCTCTAGCGTGTAACCGTCTGCAAACAATACATTCAGAGAGTATTTTTCTTATTACGGAATTAGCTCCTGGAATCCAGTATCTTTGTCTTAGCTTCGCAAGCACGTGATTCCTCCCACTGTGTCCAATACTCTGGTGTATATGCTGAAGAATGAGAGTAGCAACCCGGAGGTCCTTAGAAAGGATAGCAGGATGCTTGGCCTCCTCTGGCATAGCAGATTTGTTTAGTCTCCCTCCCACCCTCAGTATTCCATCTTGCAGTGTAGGGTCCAGCTTGTAGATATGACTACCTTTCTTGATTGGAGTATTTTGCTGTAGAGCTTCGGTTTCTTTTGGGTATCTTTGTCTTTGACTGAAGCAAACTATCTCCTTCTCAGCCTTGGCCAAATCCTCCACGGTCAATGAATTCTTGCTCAATGTGGTCTTGTGCTGATGCATATACTGCTGTAGAAGCATTCTCTGCTTATCAGGGTTACTTTCAGACCGACTGATAGTGGCTCGGTACTCTTTTCTCTTACCGCTCAGGTGTAGCAGCAACTCTTTCAACCTTAGAAACCATGCAACTGCTTTCCTCAACTGGTGCCATCCTGAGAAATGGTTAACAAGCTTGTTCACTGTGTCAAAGTTCTCTTTTGTAGTTATGAAATTTACTGTGACTGATCTCTTGACTTCGACGTCGTCTTCAGTAATCTGACTTGGCATATCTGGTCTTTCTGGCCATGATCTCTCTGTTTCCAGCAGATAACTTGGGCCTTGTATCCAAGTTTCACTCCTCATGAAGTTTTCAGCCTTCAATCCCCGTGAGGCTTGATCTGCTGGGCTTAATGAGGTGTTTACATACCTCCATTGAGATGGTTGTGTAGCTTCTCTAATGGATGAGATTCTGTTTGCTACGAAGGTCTTGAAGCGTATCTTCTCATTCTCTATATACTTCAGCGCCGTCGTGCTATCCGTCCAGAAGACAGATTCTTCTAATGGGAGCTGTAACTCTTTACGCATCACCTGGTCAACTTTAACTGCAACAACCGCTGCCGTCAATTCCAGTCTCGGGATGGTGACCTGCTTCAGCGGAGCCACCCTGGATTTTCCCATGAGGAAGGCACAATGTTTCTGGCCCTGTTGATTTGTCAGCAAGAGGTAGGTAGCCGTGCCATAGCCGTCCTCACTGGCGTCCGAGAAATGATGTAGTTGAGCCGTCTTTGTAACTCCAAAACTCGCGGGCTTGATGCATCTACTGACGTTGAAGCTAGAAAGTTGTTGCAAATCTGTCAGCCATCTGTGCCATCTCTGAGCTTGACCTTCTGGGATATCTTCATCCCATCCTCTCTTGTCTCTACACAGCTCTCGTAGCATCAGCTTCACCGGCAGAATGAGTGGTGCCAGGAATCCGAGAGGGTCGTAGATGGAACTGACCACGGAGAGAATCCCTCGTCTTGTGGATGGTCTTTCGTTCACCATTATCCTGAAGTTGAACGTGTCTGACTCGATGCACCATTGTACACCAAGAGCTCTCTCGATAGGAAGGACATCGTGGCTCAGGTCCAGATCTTTGACTTCAGTGGCTCTTTCCTTTTCTGGGATAGAAGCTAGAACTGCTCTGCTGTTGCTTATCCACTTAGTCAGATGGAATCCTCCATTCGAACACAGAGTTCTAAGGTCTCTTGACAGTGCGATGGCATCGTCTTCTGTTGATACGGACTTCAGACAGTCATCGACATAAAAGTTTCTGAAGATTGTCTCCACAGCCTCGGATGGCGCTTTGCCCTTGCCATCTTCTGCAGTTTTTCTGAGAGCGTAGCTTGCACAGCTGGGAGATGATGTGGCTCCAAACAGGTGTACGGCCATTCTACATTCCACCATCGCTTCACTAACGTCGCCGTCTGGCCACCAAAGGAAACGCAGAAGATCAGCATCTTCGTCAGGGATTCTGACTTGGTAGAACATTGATTCTATGTCTGCCATCATGGCAACGAGCTCTTGTCTAAACCTAGTCAAGACGCCAATGAGGGTATTAGTAAGATCAGGACCTTGAAGCAGCTGGTCATTCAATGAAGTTCCTCTGAATGAGGCGGCGCAGTCAAACACTACACGGATCTTTTTCTTCTTTGGGTGATACACCCCGTGATGAGGAATGTACCAGACCCTTCCATCGTCTCTGTTCAACTGTTCTTCGGGCACTTTTACAGCATAGCCTTTCGCTATGATGTTTCTCATGAAGTCTTTGTAGTCTTCGTGAAAGTTGGGGTTCTTGTTCAGCTTTCTCTTTAGATTGATGGCGCGTTGCTCTGCTATGCAGCGATTGTTCGGCATCTTCGCGGTCTGTCTTCTCAGTGGCAAACCAATGTGATAGTGGCCATCAATGAACTGTGTAGACCTTGTCATCAAACCCATGAACTGATGGTCTTCTTGTGACATCTCTGTCTTTTCCTCACAGCTGCGTTCTGAGAAGTCTGCGTTGAACTGCTGTATCAACAGCTCTTCAATGCTTGCGATAGAGATGCGATTAACTGTGACGTTTTGTCGTTCCTCCTTGTTCGACTTGTGGCCATCATCTCTCCTTACCGGTCCATTGATTACCCATCCAAGGGCTGTCCTGACGGCGTAGGGTCCGTCATCCTTGCTGCTTATCACCTGCCATGGCTCCATAGTTTTGTAGGCATTGGTTCCAATTAATAGGCCAATTTCTGCTTCAATGTGTGGGAGACGCACCTTTTCTAGGTAAGGCCATCTATCCACATCCTTCTGCAGGGCTAGGTTCCCTATTCTAACAGGAATCTCCCTCTGTGTGAAAACATTAGGCAGGTCTATGAAGTCCTTCTCTTCAAGTCCACACACTTCTAGGTCTGACAGGATATAGCTTTGCATTGACTTCTCATGACCCATGGTGCGTAATAGGATTTCTGTTCTTCTGCCTCTAACGTTCAGCTGTCGCATGAGTGATTCTGTGCAGAACGTTGCTGAACTACCTGGACCCATGAAGGCGTAAGTCTCCACAACCTTCTCACTCCTCTTAGACTTGATCCTTACTGGTACGATGGCAAGAATACAGTCACTGTCGCCGGCCCCAGTGAGTCCACAAGTCTCTGGTTCTAGCGACACCAGAGCACTTGAAACAACCTTCTCGTCGGTATTGTTTTCTTCACTCTTCTTAGAGACTTGTTCTTCTGTATGGATATGCAGCAGACTGGGATGTTTCCGAGTGCACTCTCTGCATGTTGTTCTTTGCTTACAGTTTCTACTCAGGTGCCCCTGAGAGAGACATCCAAAACATAGGCCGTTGTACTTCAGGAATTCGATTCTGTCCTTATGTGGCTGTGCTTTGATGTCGCTGCAGAAGTCCAATGTATGATTCTTCTGGCAGAATAAGCATGGCTTCTGAAAGGCATTAGCAGGCGTCACTGTGCTGCTCTTTTTGGGAGATGAGTTCTGGGGCCTTTCTTCCTCGGCCTGAGTGATGATAGTTGCAAAGCTGCTTCCCCTGGAACCACCTTTCCTGAGAGCCTTTGATTCAGCAGGCTTGGCTTTCACTCTTCCATCGGTGGTCGGGCTGACATCCTGGATGTTTCCAAACAATGGGTCCCTAGCAATTTTAGCCTGTTTGTCTATGAAATTCACTAAGTCTGCAAACCTGGCTCTACTTTTCCGTCTCTCCATTATCTCAAAGGCTGTTCTTCTCCATTGTTCTCTCATCCTGTAAGGAAGCTTAGAGATGACGATTCTCATAGTCGTAGGATTGTCCATCTCTTCCATGAATTCAACATCCTCCATGGTGTTGCGACATCCTATGAGGAAGAGAACATATGCGTTCAATGCCTCTCCGTCTTCCGATCTGATCTGTGGCCACTTGGTAGCCTTTTCGATATATGCAGTGGCTATCTTCAGCTCGTTACCATAGTGCTCCTGCAGCAACTTCCTGGCTTCTATGTATCCCCGGTCCGGTCTCATGTGTTCACAGCTTCTGACCAGGTCTTGTGGTTTACCACTGGTGTACTGTCCCAGGTAGTACAACTTATCACTGCTGCTCTCTGTCTTGGAGTCAATGGCTTGTTCAAAGGATCTGATGAAGGGCTTATACTTGAGTGGGTCGCCTTGGAACACTGGTATGTCTCTTTGAGGGAGTCGAAACAGATTCTGTTGTTTTACAAGCATCTCTGTAATTTCGTTCTGACGTTGCATCACTCGGTATAGGCTTCTCCCTGTGTCTTCAGGCCTCTGGTGGTCATCAGCAGGGTCTAGTCTAGACCGTCTGACATCTGGGGTAGCATCACGTGCTCCTGTTAGTGGAGAGGCCACTCTTCCACGCTGTAATGCCGGGGAATTGCTTTCGGGCTCTGTTGTAACTCTTGAAGGTGCCCTGGATCCAACTCTATGTGGCAACATTGACTGGCAGTGGCTCCCGCCGTCCCGTAAGCCTTCATAATCTTCGTACGCACTCAACCTGGCATCTGAGACCTCGATCGCTGTTTTCATCTCCAGCCGTTCTTTCTTTACCTGCACCTGGGCCCGCTGGGCCTGCACTTGGGCCTGTTGGGCCTGCACTTGGGCCTGCAGTTGGGCCTGTTGGGCCTGCAGTTGAGCCTGCAGTTGGGCCTCTTGGACCTGCAGTTGTGCCTCTTCCCGTTCAAGAGCTTGCTTCTCATCTAAAGATGCTGCGCGCGCCATCAACGCCGCCCGTTCAGCCTCTGCTCTCATGCGTCGCGCCGAGCTTGTGGTAGAAGCGACTGACCTGCGTCCAGAAACAGAGCTACCTTCTTTTTGATTTTTGCTCGGTCTGGCGGAAGTCTCTGAAATGCTATCGTCTGGTCCGACTTCATCGTCAACCTTATCTTTCTCTGCTGTATCAGCATCTTGACGAATTTTTAACATCCACTGCTCCGTGGCCTTGATATAGTCCTTAATGCTGGTTGATTTAAGATCAAACCAGTCGTGCTGATCAGTGTTTCCCTCTTCTTCAGACAGAAGTGCTAATACATCTTCATTGAGTATATTAAATTCTTCATGCAGCCTGGAGAAATCGTAATACATCATGTCTTCAGCTTTCTTAATATTAGCATTATCTTCCATGAGACGATCAATTATCTTCATTTTTCCAGTTATCTGAACTAATTTAGCCTTCCTTGCACCTATGCTTCTATGTAACTTCTCTTCCCTTGCCTTTGGGGTGAGCTTTATTTCCCTCTTTTGGCCAGCAATCCTTCTGGCTGGGGGAAGCTCCTGGCTCCGTAAGGCCTCGGCCATTTTACCCGCAGCTCTTATTTAGCTTCTCAACAGAATGAACGAAGCAAGTAATAGTCACTGTACCTTCGCTTTCTTAAATTGTCGTCTGGCTCCGTGACCATTCATGTATACGTTCGCCGACGATTCCGTCCCTTCCTTCTTAGGGAGCTAGTTTTTGACTAATGTAGTGGCGCTTCTTAGTTTCCAAACAGGCAGGCCACTGGGCTGTGGGGCTTTTAACATCGAGTAGACGCGTGTCGAAATAAAACGTTCCCAAACGTAGCTTTGTCTTTTAAACGGTTTACTATAACACTTAACAAACAGAATTACAAAGCAAACACGTATAAACGAACACGGTCAAAAACTGTACTGCTCCAAACCTCACAGCTTCTGCCTCTTTCACCACGTGCAGTTTAAACTGTAAGATGGCTGCACCCATGTGTGGCTTAGGGACTGTTCCATTGTAGCAAGAATGAAGGGGGTGTTGGACTATACTACTGGAGCAAGAAAATAGGGGGTTTCTTGATACAATAAGTCGTTCAGGTAAATTAACTGTATTATGCCATTTAGCCACTATTTTAAAGTATTTTCTTAAGCTTTTATGGCTCTTACAGAGGTGATAAACTAGCGGAATGAAGCTCAAACGCTTTATGAATATTGTCCGAACCCTTAAATTGAACTGCAGCCATTTATTCACTTTATTTTCTATATAATATATTACAGATTCAATAGAAGAAAAACACTTAATGACAGCTGAAAGTAAAACAGAAATTACTTCAACTGAGGAATGTACAAGGAACAACACACAGAGCAGCGACACATCGAGCAGGTCAGATGGTTTATATTGTACACAGGGCACAGGCTGCAGTGTGTCACAGGGCACAGTTTAATAATCAAGATAATAGTGACACTAGACAATTGCAATCTCTCACTGTGAAGGGATTCTTGCATTTTACACAATGAGGTAGATTTCCTTACATCTGTGCCGACCTCCTAGGACCATTAACTTTCTCGGGGATCCTCATAGAATCATACAATGGTTACAGCACGGAAGAAGGCCATTCGGCCTGTCGAGCCCGTGTCGGCTCTCAGCTATTCCCACTCCCCTGCCCTTTCCCCATAGCCCTGCAATTTTTTTTCCTTCAGATACTTATCCAACTCCCTTTTGAAAGCTATGATTGAATCTGCCTCCTCCACCCTTTCAGGCAGTGCATTCCAGATCTTAACCACTCGCTGTGTAAAAAAAGTTTTTCTTACGTCGCCTTTGGTTCTTTTGCCAATCACCTTAAATCTGTGTTCTCTGGTTCTCCACCCTTCTGCTAATGGGAACAGTTTCTCTCTTATCGACTCTGTCTGGACCTCTCATGATTTTGAACATCTCTATTAAATCCCCTCTCAATCTTCTCTGCTCCAAGGAGAACAACCCCAGCTTCTCCAGTCTATCAATGTAACTAAAGTCCCTCATTCCTGGAATCATTCTCACTAATCTTTTCTGCACCCCCTCTAAGGCCTTCATATCCTTCCGAAAGTGTGATGCCCAGAAGTGGACACAGTACTCCAGTCAGGGCTGAAGTGTTATCATCACAATTTCCACACTTTTGTACTCTATACCTCTATTTATGAAGCCCAGGATCCGGTAAGCCTTTTAAACTGCTTTCTCAATCTGCCCTGTCACCTTCAACGATTTGTGCACACATACCCCCAAGTCTCTCC
This sequence comes from Somniosus microcephalus, assembly GCF_052327205.1. NCBI lineage: Eukaryota > Metazoa > Chordata > Chondrichthyes > Squaliformes > Somniosidae > Somniosus > Somniosus microcephalus. Next base: position 27,356,577 of record NC_141008.1, on the reverse strand, counting down.
CTTCATGCACCCACTTCAGGATTGTATCATTTAGTTTATATAATCTCTCCTCATTCTTTCTACCAAAATGCATCACTTCACACTTTCCTGCGTTAAATTTCATCTGCCACGTGTCCGCCCATTCCACCAGCCTGTCTATGTCTTCCTGAAGTCTACCACTCTCCTCCTCACTGTTCACTATACTACCAAGTTTTGTGTCATCTGCAAATTTTGAAATTGTGCCCTGTACACCCACATCCAAGTCATTAATATACATCAAGAAAAGCGGTAGTCCTAGAACCGGCCCCTGGGGAACACCACTGTGTACCTTCCTCCAGTCCCAAAAACAACTGTTCACCACTACTCTCTGTTTCCTATCACTTAGCCAATTCCGTATCCATGCTGCCACTGTCCCTTTTATTCCATGGGCTTCAACTTTGCTGGAAAGCCTATTATGTGGCACTTTGTTGAACGCCTTTTGGAAATCCATGTACACTACGTCAATTGCATTACCCTCATCAACCCTCTCTGTTACCTCATCAAAAAACTCAATCCAGTTAGTTAAACAAGATTTGCCTTTAACATATCCATGCTTGCTTTCCTTAATTAATCCACACTTGTCCAAGTGACTGTTAATTTTGTCCCTGATTACTGTTTCTAAAAGCTTCCCCAGTACTGAGGTTAAACTGACTGGCCTGTAGTTGCTGAGTTTACCTTTACACCTTTTGTTGAACAATGGTATAATATTAGCAATTCTCCAGTCCTCTCGTACCACCCCCATATATGGAGGATTGGAATATTATGGCCAGTACCTCCGCGATTTCCGCCCTCAATTCCCTCAACATCCTAGGATGCATCCCATCCGCTCCTGATGATTTATCTACTTTAAGTACAGCCAGCCTTTCTAATACCTCTTCTTTTCAATATTTATCTTATCAAGTGTCTCCACTACCTCCTCCTTCACTATGTCTATGGCAGCATCCTCTTTCTTGGTGAAGACAGATAAAATGTACTCATTTAGTACCTCAACCATGCCCTCTGCCTCCATGCGTAGGTCTCCATTTTGGTCCCTAATCGGCCCACCCCTCCACTTACTACCCTTTTGCTATTTATATGCCTGTAGAAGACTTTTGGATTGCCTTTTATGTTGGCTGCCATTCTATTCTCATACTCTCTCTCTTTGCCCCTCTTATTTTCTTTTTCACTTCTCCCCTGACCTTTCTATATATAGCCTGATTCTCAGATGTATTTGCAACCTGACATCTGTCATACACCCTCTTTTTCTGCTTCATCATATTCTCTATCTGTTTCGTCATCCAGGGAGCCCTGACTTTAGTTGCCCTGCCTTTCCCCCTCGTGGGAATGTACCTCAACTGTACCTGAACTATTTCCTCTTTAAAGGCAGCCCATTGTTCCATTACAGTTTTACCTGCCAATCTTTGATTCCAGTTTACCCAGGCTAGATCTGTTCTCATCCCACTGAAGTTGGCCCTCCCCCAGTTAAACATTTTCACTCTAGATTGCTCCCTGTCCTTTTCCATAGCTAATCTAAACCTTATGATACTATGATCACTGTTCCCTAAATGTTCACCTACTGACATTTGCTCCACTTGACCTATCTCATTCCCCAGTACCAGATCCAGCAATACCTCCTCCCTCGTCGGGCCAGAAACATACTGATCGAGAAAGTTCTCCTGAACACACTTCAGAAATCCTGCCCCATCTCTGCCCTTTACACTATTACGGTCCCAGTCTATATTAGGATAGTTGAAGTCCCCCATTATTACTACTCTATAGTTCTTGCACCTCTCTGTAATTTCTCTGCAAATTTGCTCCTCCATATAGAATGCACCTAGTAATGTAATGGCACCTCTATTATTTCTTAACTCTAGCCATATAGATTCTGTTTTGACCCCTCCAGGACATCCTCCCTCTCCAGCACTGTAACATTCTCCTTAACCGATACTGCCACGCCACCTCCTATCTTTCCTTTCTTATCTTTCTTGAACACCTTATAAACAGGAATATTTAATACCCAATCCTGCCCTTTTTTGAGCCAGGTCTCAGTTATTGCCACAACATCATATTCCCATGTGGCTATTTGTGCCTGCAGCTCACTTACCCTCGGCATCCATTTTGTTGCAGTGTGTATTTGCACTACTCGTCATGTTGGTGCATTAGGCAATGAGGACCTCTAATGAGCAACAGATGCAGAAAAGTAAAAGGTAATGGCCCGTATTTTCCGATCGAAGGCTTCCTGCGTGCGGAGGCCTCCGATTTGGAAAAAATCTACGCCCTTAACTCCGGAGGTCTGGCCATTTCCGCTCCTGGGCCTCTCCACTACGAAATGCGCAGGGCCCAGGTATCCCAGGGGTGCAGGTGGTTCGCAAACGTCCCTGGGATCACGTGGGCCATGGGGAATCAATAAAAGAAGGGATGTCTCCCTTCATACTTTTGACAGCTTAGACCTGTCAAAAATATGAATGGAGATCACTCCACAAACACATCAAAACATTAAATAATTTTTTTTTAAATCACGTTTTAAAATTAGTTAAAATTACATTAAATTAAATATTTTAAACAAAAATGTAATTTTTGGAAAAAAAAATTAAAGCTTTTTATGGGGCTAAAAATAAACTTACCTTTTTTAAAAGTATTTTTAAATTATAAATGAGTGAAATTTTTTAAAAACTTTTTAAAACTCTTATGCTGGTAAAAGCAGGCCTTACGACTGCTTTTACCAGGCGTAAGATTTTTGAGTGATTTCAGCGGGCGGAGGTTCTGCAGAAAGCGGAACTCTCCCCCCGCAGAGGCCCTTCTCCACAGCAGGCGTCCGATCTGTCAAGTGGATTCCTGACACATCGGAAATGCCGGTTTTCAGCGCATGCACTTCGCGTGCCTGATACTGGCACTTGTGAGGTCTCTACGGGTGGGTACACAGCTCGTACACACCCGTAGGGACATCAGAAAATACGGGCCAATGATTGAAGCAAAAGGAAGCTCATAGATGGATGGGAGAAAACAAAAAACAAGCCGAGAAAGTGAGAGAGAGAGAGAGAGAAAAGTGAACCAATAAGCAGTTTTTGAAGAAAATATCGAGGAGATCCAGGTCTTTGAAATGCTGAGAGGAATCGGTTGATGTAAAGCTAAGCAGGGTATTCGAGTCCAGAGATTAGAAGGGATTTTCTCTGCATAGAGCTGTGAGTACATGGAATGGTATCCCAACAAAAGCGGTTAATGTCGTTTCAATTAGGGTACAAGAAGACTAACAATGATGGAGAAGCAGTCGAAGAATGGATGGACGCTAACCAGCTTAGTCTCATCCACGATCCTAAATTGCCAGCCTCCTTCCACAGTGCCCGCTGGAAGTGTAGATATAATCCAGATCTTGCCATTGCCAGCAACGACATCGCTGGCCTCTGCAAGAAGCTTGTCACAGACCCAATACCACAGATATTGGCATCCAGGTAAATGCAGCAGTGTTACCAACCGTCGTACCATTCAAAAGGCGCTTCAACTTCAAGAAGGCCGATTGGAACGGTTTTACACGAGCACTTGACCGCAAGGTTAAATGCATTAAACTACTACCTGAGCACTACAACCTCTTTGCAAAAGCTGTCCAAAAAACAGCTAGAAGGAAGATCCCCCGAGGTTGCAGAGTACACTACATCCCTGGTCTCACCAAGGAGAATGCTGAACTCTACTGGGAGTATGTCTCAATGTTTGAATCTGAACCCTTCTCAGAGGAAACAATATCTACCGGTGAGAGGGTGATGTTAAGTATCTCTCAAGAATGTCAAAACACCTGGAACACCTTGATAGAGACAACAGATCTTACAAAAAACAGCAAGAAGGCATGGTCTCTCATACGCAAACTTGGAGGTGATCCCAAGAAAGCTGCCCAACATCCAAATGTGTCTGCTAACCAAGTTGCACACCAGTTGCTCCTAAATGGAAAAATCAACAAGAAACAACCAAGAGCACAACTAGATAGGAAGAAGTACAGCGATCATCCTGGCTTCACTAGACCATTCACCATGGAAGAGCTGGAAACTGGTATATCTAGTCTAAAACACAGGAAAGCAACGGAGCAGATAAAGCATTTTGGACAGAAAGCAAAGAAATGGCTCCTACAATTGTTCAACCACTGTCTGGCAACACACAAGCTACCTAATATCTGGCAGAAGGCACATGTAATAGCACTATTAAAGCCTGGAAAAGGTCCCTCAGATCCTAAGAGTATTCGGCCAATTTCACTGCTTTGCCACACCTATAAGCTGTTTGAACGCCTGATACTCAATAGGATAGCACCAACTGTAGATGAGAAGATCATTCCAGAGCAAGCAGGTTTCCGCCCCGGCAATTCAACAACAAGCCAACTGTTCAACCTCACACAACACATCGAAGATGGTTTTGAGCAAGGGATGGTAACAGGTGCTGTTTTTGTAGACCTGTCAGCAGCATACGATACAGTGAACCATAGACGTCTCCTCTGCAAGATTCTAGAGATGACAAAAGAGATTCACTTAACAGAGCTGTTAGAAAGCATGCTTCAGAATCGCCGGTTCTATGTTGAACTAGGTGGGAAGCGCAGCAGGTGGCGTATTCAGAAGAATGGTCTTCCTCAGGGAAGCGTGCTTGCACCGCTGCTGTACAACATCTACACGAATGACCAACCTATAGACGGTGTCACACGCCGTTTTATATATGCTGATGACTTATGTGTCACTGCCCAAAGCACTGATTTTAACACCGTGGAGAAAACGCTTTCTGAGGCCTTGGAGGGACTAAAATCCTACTATGAAAAAAACCACCTTCGCGCAAACCCATCAAAGACGCAAGTTTGTGCATTCCACCTCAGAAACCGTGAAGCCAAACGCCAGCAGAAAGTAACCTTGTGTGGAGCAACACTGATGCATTGTGAGCACCCTATCTACTTAGGAGTCACCCTTGACCGATGCCTCACCTTCAAGAACCACATCTGTAGTGTCCGAGGATCAATAATACTCAGACTGCAGGAGAACAATAAAACAGGTATTTACTGAACAGAGAGTAATTCAAGACTGAAGTACAGAAGCCTGCTATGGCTTTATACACAGGGGTGGTCACTGCCAGTACTGCAGTATAGAATCAGTTCTTCTCTTAAAGGTACATACACAACAATTCCTCCCCTTTTAGATAAACAGTACATAACATTCATTTAATAACTAAATAATAACTAATTACAATTACAATTTCCTCTGTACTATATACATCAACTGAAATAATCATTTATAAGTTCAGTCTTTGAGGAGGCTTCCTGATCCTGACTGGATAACGCCTTTCTCGAGTATCCTGTTCTTGCGGCGGAGTTGATTCTGGCTCATTGTCATTGGTTGGTTCGTCAGCTTCCAATACCACTGCTTCTGAGGTAGACGCAAACTGTACTTCGGGTTGATTACCAGGTGCACCTGCTCGTGGTATGGGTTTGGCTTATTCCTGTGACTCTAGAATCTGGTCAGCATGGCGTCTCACGATGCTCTCTCCAACGTCCACTGTGTACATTAGTGGTCCCTGCTGTGTGCATATCGTTCCTGGCTGCCATTTTTCTGTTCGGTAGTCGCGGGCCAAGACTGGTTGCCCTATCTTGAAGCTCCTGGTTGGCTTCTCATTTATGTGCTGGAATTGCTTATCCTCAACATCTCGTCTTATGTTTGGTTTGAGCAAATCCAGGCGACATCTTAGCCTTCGGTTGAAGAACATTATGGCTGGAGTTTGGTTGGTGACGGCATGTGTCGCATTCCGGTAAGCAAACAAGAAATTATCCACCTTGTGTTGTAGTGGTATGTCGTCATTATGCATCGCCTTCATTGCCTTTTTAAAGGTCTGAACAAACCTCTCAGCCAATCCATTTGTGGCTGGATGATATGGGGCAGATGTGTAATGTTTCACCCCATTATTCCTCAGAAACCTCCGGAAATCCTCGGACACAAACTGTGGCCCATAGTCGGAGCAAACCTGTTCTGGCAAGCCATTCCTGGCGAAGATGGTCCGTAGGACTGCAATAGTTTTCTCCGTGGTGGTGGAGGACATTTTGATGACCTCTGGCCATTTCGAATGGGCGTCCACAGCGATTAGGAACATTGAGTCCATAAATGGACCAGCAAAATCAATGTGTACCCGTTGCCATGGAGATGAGGGCCACTCCCATGGATGTAGCGGGGCCTGTGGTGGAACGTTTTGGACCTTCTGGCATCCTGTGCATCTCTTGGTCATATCCTCGATTTCTTTATCGATTCCCGGCCACCACACAAATGCCCTGGCTAGGCTCTTCATTTTTACCCCTCCCAGATGACCCTCATGAAGCTCATTGAGCACTCTATCTCTCAACTTGGGTGGAATTACCACTCGGGATCCACACATCAAGGTCCCCCGGCACACTGACAGCTGTTCTCTCCTTGGCGAGAATGCTGGCAACAGTGAGTCGCCATGTGCTGGCCATCCCTTCACCGTCAAATCATAGACCCGAGAGAGTGTCGGGTAATTTCGGGTTTCCTTCTCTATACTTGAGTTTGTAACAGGTAGACATTCGACTATGGTCGCATGGAATATCTCAACAGGGTCCACTGCAGGTGCTTCCTCTACCATAGGCAACGGTAGGCGCGACAGCCCATCAGCGTTTCCATGCTGTTTCGTACCCTTGTACTCTATGTCGTACTGATGTGCCCCTAGAAAAAGTGACCATCTTTGCAGTCGTTGCGCCGTCATCACTGGAACGCCCTTCTTTGGGTTAAAAATGGAGACCAGGGGCTGATGATCAGTCAGTAGGGTGAATTTCTGCCTGTGCAGATAGTGATTGAACTTCTTCACCCCCCACACCAGGCTGAGGGCCTCTCTGCCAATCTGGGCGTAGTTACGCTCGGCTGAGGTTAACAAGCGCGACGCAAAGGCTATTGGCCTCTCTGAACCGTCAAGGAATTTGTGTGACAGCACCGCTCCAATGCCGTAGGGAGACGCATCACATGCTAACCGAATCAGTAGTGTTGGATTGTCGTGGGCCAATACTTCTTTTGAAGTGATTAGGCATTTACATTTCTGAAAGGCACGCTTACACTCATCACTCCATTTCCATGTTACTCCAGTTTGCAGTAGGGCGTTCAGTGGGTGCAGAATTGTAGATAAATTCGGCAAGAACTTATGGTAGTAGTTCACCAACCCGAGGAACGACCTCAGTTGCGACACATTTTCCGGTGCTGGAGCCTTGACTACAGCCTCAATCATGTCCGGCGACTTATGCAACCCTTCCTCATCAATCATGTGGCCACAATACGAGATTTGTCTCCTGAAGAACTCGCATTTGGGGCGGTTGGCTCGTAGCCCATATTCCTGTAATCTCGTGAGCACCTGCTCCAGGTTGGCAAGGTGTTCACTGTCATTTTCGCCCGTAACCAGGATGTCGTCCAAATAACACTGGGTCCCCGGGATCCCTTGCAGGACTTGTTCCATCGCCCTCTGCCAAATAGCCGGGGCTGATGCTACCCCGAATACCAGTCGATTGTACTGGTAAAGGCCTTTGTGAGTGTTTATCGTGAGGTATTTCCTAGATGCTTCTTCCATCTCCATTTGTAGATACGCTTGGGCCAGATCAATCTTTGTAAAGTGTTTCCCTCCAGATAGTGAGGCGAAAATATCTTCTATCCATGGAAGTGGATATTGTACTGTGTGCAGGACTGGGTTCACAGTTACCTTGAAGTCCCCACAGATGTGAACCTTCTTCGGTTCCCCAGGCATGCTGCTCAATGATTTCTTCATTACAGGAATGATGGGTGTGGCCCACTCGCTCCAGTCCACCTTCGACAGCACACCCGAATGCTCCAGACTCTCCAGCTCTGCTTCAATGGCTGGGCGGATCGTGTAAGGTACCGGTCTGGCCTTAAAAATTTTGGGTTTGCGTTATCTTCGATTTTTATCGTTGCCGTTACTCCTTTTAGAGTCCCAAGTCCTTGTTGGAACACCTCTTTCGTGTCAGTTAGAATTTTTGACAGTCGTCCAGGTGTGACATCATCATCCTTTTTATCAGTCACAGTTAGCGCCTGAATGGAATGCCAATCCAATTGTATTTTTCGGATCCATTCACGTCCCAATAGTGGTGGTCCTCCATCCGGTAGTATATATAGATACAGTTTCTGTGTTTCCTTGCCGTTGTATTCAACTGGCACCCTTATTTTTCCTCTGGGGTAGACTTTTTGCCCCGTGTATGTCTTCAATACAATGGACGTGTCCTTCAAGGGTATGTGTGAGAATAGCCGCTCATAGTCTCATCGATTCATGACAGTTAGGGCTGATCCTGTATCCAATTCCATCTTTACTTGGGACCCTGCTATCATGAGGGTGACCCAAATGGTTCAGTGATCCTCCTTTGCAATCACGTTGTGTAACTTTAGATAACTTAGTCTCCTGCTCCCGGAGTCATTATCACTCTCCTGATCTTCCGAACTACTGTCTGTCTTTTTTTTTACTTTCTTGTACTTTTCCTTGGTAGTTCTTGTAGTGTTGGTTTTCTTTCCCGACCTGCAGACTCTTGCTATATGTCCCATTTTCCCGCATTGCCTGCATACTTTGTCCTTAAACCAGCAGTCCTTCTGATCATGGGTTGTTCTGCCGCAGCGATAGCACTTTTCTGCTCCATACGCCATTTCGTTAGCGCTGTATTCTTGTGGTTTCTGTTGTATTCCCGCAGCTCCCCGTGCTGCTGCTTCGTAGGATACTGCCACGCTGAAAGCCTGTTCTAGCGTCAGGTCCTTTTCCGAAAGTAGTCGTTTCTGGGTTCCTTCACTCTGGAGCCCGCAGACAAACTTATCCCGTAAGGTGTCTGCCAGTCCTGCTCCGAGCTGGCAGTGCTTCGATAACTTGCGTGGTTCCGTAAGATAGTCAGCATTGTTCTCATCTTTGTGCTGGTTTCTTTTATGGAACTTGAATCTTTCTGTTATCAGCAGCGGTGTAGGGTTTAGGTGTTCCTGTAAGATATTAACAATCTCTTCAAAACTTTTCTCCATTGGTTTAGCTGGGGTAATTAAATTCCGCAATAGGCCGTACGTTCTCGCGCCCATCAAATTTAATAATACCGACGCCTTCTTTCCATTGGCCACCTCATTGGCATTGCAGTACACTTCAATTCTTTCCACATATGTGGTCCAGTCTTCGACCTCATTGTCGAAAGCAGTGATACTGCCACTCTTCGGCATCTTGGGTGATTTAAAATGGCGCCTCCCGCGCTTTTTCTTCTTCCCCAATGTCATAAAATGGCGCCTCCCACGCTTTTCCTTCTTCCCCAATGGAATAAAATGGCGTCTCCCGCGCTTTTCCTTCTTCCCCTTGTTGCCAGGCTGCTCCTTGCGTTCTACAGGGTAATGGCGGCGACCCGCGGCTTCGGCGCGTCTCACTTTTCCTTCCCCGCGTTCTATCCTCTCCATGCTGCCCTGTTCTTGAGCACCGACCGCGCCCTCTGCGCTCCACCCTCTCTCTCTCTCTTCCTCCCGACGACGCTGCACGGCCCCTTTGCAGAGCCGCTCGATCGAGCCCGAGCCCGCAGCAGTCCGGAAGGGTCAGCGCACTACCTGCTACCAGCACGACTTGCTGGAACACCTCGACTGGGGAGCCAGGCCCAGCTCTCCACAGCCTCCCCTGCAACTCTCCGATGGATCCCTGGGCGGTTGCCCGCGGTCGACGCCCGCCGTTCTGACTTCGACCTCCAAGAAGCTTCTCTTCAGGGAAAAGATCCCCGTGAGGTGATGCAGTACTGCAGGTGAGTTCAAACCTGCCCATCGCCAGTGTAGTGTACGAGGATCAATAATACTCAGACTGCAGGAGAACAATAAAACAGGTATTTACTGAACAGAGAGTAATTCAAGACTGAAATACAGAAGCCTGCTATGGCTTTATATACAGGGGTGGTCACTGCCGGTACTGCAGTATAGAATCAGTTCTTCTCTTAAAGGTACATACACAACAACATCGAGAAGACAAAGGCAAAAGTGAGCGTACAAAACAACATCCTGAATAAGCTCACTAACACAAGATGGGGAACAAGCCCGAAAACATTGCGAACCAGTGCACTTGCTCTTTGCTATTCCACTGCCGAATACGCCTGCCCTGCATGGGAAAGGTCTACTCATGCCAAGAAGATGTATGCCGTTCTGAATGCAAGCTGCCGATTTATCACAGGTTGCTTAAAACCAACAAACACTAACAGCCTATATATCTTGGCGGGTATCGCTCCCCCTGATATAAGAAGAACGGTAGCCAGCAAGAAAGAACGACTCCGTCAAACATCAGATGAGAGACACCCTCTGCATTGTCATACACCTACACCCAGCTGCCTAAAGTCAAGAAAGAGCTTCATGAACAGTGTTGTTCCATTACAATCAACCTCATCTGAAGCCCGCATCGCCTTGTGGAAAGACCGGCTCGCCAGTCTTGAACAACCCCCAGCGATGGAAATTTTACTTGATGAAAGCCTTCCCCCTAGGAGCTAATTGCAACTGGGCAACCTGGAAGTGCCTTAACAGACTTAGGACCGGTGTAGGTTGCTCAAAGGTGTCACTAAGCAAATGGGGATATTCAACCAGCCCGACGACTTGTGAATGTGGAACTGAGGCACAGACTATGCAATATCTCCTGCAATGTCCATTGTTAGAGGAACCCTGCACTGTTGCAGATCTTGCCGAATTCAACAACAAGGCGCAAAAATGTGTCCAGTTCTGGCTGGGCTATGTATAGACTGTCCGTGGACATGATAAGAAGAAGAATTAACTGCTTCTCTAAAGGAGTAGAATAAAGGTTTTGAACCTCACAGTGTGAGGAGTGAAGGGGTATAATTCATGATTTAACAGCACTCCTAGCACAGGGCTGTGTGCGATGGGAGTACATGTTAGGAATCTTGCCTTGGAGTCCAGCACATGCTGCACATCCATTACAACAGAAGATGGCGTGGAGTGTGATGACCTCCACGCCTGAATTCCCGATAGGCGCTTCCACGAGGTGAAACTCTACGCCTGTAAAACTTTCCCCAAAATGTTAAACAGTGGCCAGCCCAGGAAAGGGTACTCAATTCATTGCCGATGCTAGCAATGTTAAGTAAGGGTTTTGTAATATATGTGGGTAGAACAAATGAAGGACAGAGACACGACGACTTGCTCGTCAAGGTCCTTGTTTACTAGGCCAGAGTGAACTGAGCATGCTCATACTAAACCATTTGCTAATACATTACACAGCTTTCACCTTAAAAAGAATTACATGTTCCCCTCTCAAATACAACAGAACTATGGTCCCATATTTCCCAGCATTACATGTACGACATAACTGAATCTCCTGCTTTCTGTTAAATGAACTACAAATTCAGTTTAATAAAAGGTTTGCAGAACCTTCCTGACCTCCTTACAAAAGGTTTTGGTGTTGAATCAATTTTCGGGCTATTTTGTTCTGGTTCCGAACTGAAAGATGATCCTGTTTCTATCTCAGATTTGTTTGAACCTGGTACTTCAGTTACTGAAGTCTGAACTAAGTCCTTTTGAGTCTCATTTGCAATCTCGGTTGCATTCAAGGGAAAGTCTTTGTCAACTGCACCTTGTGTGAAAATCTCACCTTCACTCCCAACACGAGTCCTCATGTGACAACCTGGACAAGGCATCTGCGATTGCGTTTTGTTTTGAAGTGCAATATTCAATCGTGTAGTCATATTGTGACAACACTGCCCAACATTGCATTCTTGATGCGGCCATTGCTGGGATGGCAGATTTGGGCCCCAATATTGCTAGGAACGGTTTGTGATCGGCTATCAGGGTAAACTTCCTGCCAATCAGGCACTGTTAGAATTTCTTAATTCTAAATACTATGGCGAGTGCTTCCTTTTCAATTTGCGCCTAGTTTCTTTCGCTCTTTGTGAGGGTTCGCGATGCGAACACGATTGGTTTCTCTTGGCCGTCATCCATTACGTGGCTTACGACAGCTCCCATACCATAGCTAGAAGCATCACACGCTAACTGAAGCTCATGCTCTGTGTCGTAGTGCACAAGTAGAGCATCGCTAGAGAGACGTCTCTTACAAGCGTCGTAAGCTTCCTGTTGCGCTTTTGTCCACTTCCACTGGACATCCTTCTTGAGGAGCTCGTGCAATGGAGCTAACATGATCGCTAACTCAGGTAAGAAATGTGCGTAGAACTGGACCATTCCAAGGAAAGATCTTAACTCAGACACGTTCTGTGGCTTTGGAGCATTGATGACAACATCAACCTTTTCTTTCACTGGTTGCAAGCCATTTGCATCAACTTTCAGACCAAGGTACACAACCTCGGGCTGCACGAAAGCACATTGGCTCCTTTTCAATTGGACATTGTGGAAATTCAACCTTTGAAGCACTAAATCTAACACTTCTAGATTTTCTTCCTCGCTGATTGTTGCGATCAGCACATTGTCTTGATTGCATAAACAATTTGGAATTCCTTGCAACATCTTATCCATCGTAGCCTGGAAGATTTTGGGGGAGGACTTTATACCATATGGCAGCTTGGTGTATGAGTACAGTCCCTTGTGTGTGTTGATGGTGAGATACTGTTGACTCTCTTTGTCAACGTTCAGCTGAGCGTAAGCATGTGGCAGGTCAAGCTTAGAGAAAACCTTTGACCCAAAGAGTGCTACATACAAATCTTGCGATGTAGGTAACGGGTACTGCTCATTGTCAACTGCTTGGTTGATAGTAACTTTGTAGTCACCGCACAAGCGTACAGTTTTGTCTGCTTTGGGCACTACCACAATCGGGGTAGCCCATTCACTTTTGTCAGTTTTTATTCCGTTCTCTCTCAGTTTCTCTAGCTCTTCCTGCACCTGACTTTTCAACGTATAGGGGACCGGCCTTGCCTTACAATAGACAGGCTCCACTTGGACTTAATGTGGATATGCATGTCATACCCAGTAATGCCCACATAACTCTCTGTGAACATGCTTTTGTACTTCTTCAGCATTGTGTCGAGTCGCTTCCTTGAAGCATCTACACTGAAGATGTTTTTCCGGTCTAGTTTTAACTTTCCCAACCAGTCTTGGCCCATGAGAGTTGGCCGGTTGTTGTAGCTCCCTACAATAATAGGCTGCTTTACTGACTGGCCATTGTGTTGAACTGTACATTCCATCTGTCCACATGTCTCTAGCATTTGTAAGATCTGCAAAATTAATATTGTACTGTAAGAGTCCTTTGGCAGAAGAGGCCTTGATTTTAAAAGACTGTTTTAAAAGAAGCCCAGAAAAAAGGGGCATATAAAATGGCCGCCAGACCCCGTGACCGACTTATTGGGACATTTAAAAATGGTTTCTGCAGTCCCCAGACAGCCTTTGTGGATTCAACCCACAGTAAGTTCTGGAAGCCGTTTCTGAGAAAACGAAACCAGACATTAACACATACATAAAGATTGGATGCAGATCCAGTCAGATCAGCCTGTAGATAAAGGCCATCTAAATGTTTACCCAGACAAAGGGAAACAGTTTCTTATTCATAAGGGGAGCATCAAAGACCCATTAAAGACATTAAGAAGACATTCGAAACAATGCAGGTCATTCCAGACCAGAGATGGCCATCACTGGCCATCCCGAAAGCAGTTTAAATATAATAACTAGCCCGCTGTGCAACAAGCCCACCAAAAGTTAAATTATATTTGGGGAACCCGGGGTAGCCATCAGCAGTGATTAGCCATCAGCAGAGAGATTAGCGATTAACTGTTGAAGAAGACGAAACAGCCATCAAGAAGGCAATTCGAGCCTGCGTCCCGCCCCGGGGTAACCATCGGGAGATCGTCGACAAACCCCGGGCCGTTGACGAGACAAGAGGGCAGCAGCCCTACAGAGGAAACCTATGTGAAAATGGTAACTGGCTAGAAGAGACCTCTTGAAAGTGGTCAAACAGTTGACCTTCCTTCATATCGACGCCCAGGCCCGCTGAGATCCAGCCTGTCCGTAACCTTCACCTCAAGGAAGAGAAGGCATGTCGCAGCTCGCAGCCTGCAGCGCTGACCACGAGGAGGCAGGACGCCTGAAAGGATCAAAATGCAGACCTGTTTCAAAACCTTACAATTCCTAGCTGGATTGGTGAGCATGTTTCTGGCCCTTCATAATTGGATCTAGATAGTGTAATGTATGTACCTTTAAGGGGGGAACTACTTTCTACAGCTCATGTATACTATAGTACCGGCAGTGACCACACCTGTATATAACGTGGAGCAGTAATCTGTTGTTTCAGTTGCAGTTTGAACCACGTTGAGTAAACACCTGTTGTACCGTTCTCTGCAGTCCTTTTCTTATTATTACATGGACGTAATAGTGGCAACGAGCAAGTTCGAACCTACCAGCAACTCTGCATCACCTCCCAGGGATTCGCTTCTGGAGAACAGTGGAAGAAGGTCGAGTCCAGAAGCACGGGCGTCGACCATGGGCAACCGCCCAGTCATCCAGCGGAGATTTGAGCATCGCAGGGGAGGCTGTCGAGAGCCAGGCTTGGCTTTCCAGTCACGGTGGTCCAGCGAAACGGGCTGGCAACAGGTACTGCGCAGACATTTCCCGGACAACGACAGGCTAGAGCCCGACCGAGCGGCACAGAAAAAGGCCGAGCAGCATCGATGGGGGAGAGAGAGAGGGCAGAGCGCACAGGGCGCAGCCGGTGTGCAGGACCGAGCGGCGTCAACGGGGGAGAGAGGCAAGAGAGAGCAGAGCGCAGCCGGTGGTCAAGGGCCGAGCAGCGTCAACGGGGGAGAGAGGCGTGCAGGAAAATGCGAGGCGCTGCCATTGCCACGAGAACCGCAGAGAGTGGCGTTGGCAGCAGCGCAGGAGCAGCGCATGAAACCCACAGGGCGTCGCCATTTGCCACGAGGACCGCCGAGAGCGGCGTTGGCAGCAGCGTGGGAGACGCCATTTTAAGCCGCAGCAGGGAAGAAAGGAAAGCGCGGGAGATGCCATTTTAAGCCAGTCTAACCACACCCAAAAATGCCGAAGAGTGGCAGTATCACAGCGTTCGACAATGAAGTCGAAGATTGGACAACATATGTTGAACGCATAGAAGTATACTGCAAGGCGAATGAAGTGCCAGATGACAAGAAAGCGCTGGTATTGTTGAATTCAATGGGTGCAAAAACGTATGGCTTACTACGAAACCTAGTAACCCCAGAGAAGCCAGTAGAAAAGGATTTTGAAAACATAGTGTCAATCCTACAGGACCACTTAAACCCCACACCGCTGCTGATAGCAGAAAGATTTAAGTTTCACAAAAGGAACCAGCATAAAGATGAAAGTAATGCTGAGCATTTAACGGAACTACGCAAGCTATCGAAACACTACCAGTTTGGAACAGGACTAGCAGATACTTTAAGGGACAAGCTTGTGTGTGGGCTTCAAAGTGAAGGAACCCAGAAACGGCTTCTATCAGAAAAGGATCTTACGCTGGACAAGGCTTTCAGCATTGCAGTATCACATGAAGCAGCAGCACGGGGTGCTGCAGAGATACAACGGAGTCCGCAAGAATATGGCACAAATGAAATGTCATACGGAACAGTGAAGTGCTATCGCTGCGGCAGAACAACACACGACCATAATGATTGCTGGTTCAAGGACAAAGTGTGCAGACAGTGTGGAAAAGTAGGACACATAGTAAGAGTCTGCAGGTCAGGAAAGAAAACCAGCAGCAAGAAATCTCCACAGGAGAAGTACAAGAAGGTACATAAGGTGACGGAGAGTAGTTCAGACGAACAGAAGAGTGATACAGACTCCGGAAGCAAGGAGCTGGGTTGTCTGAAACTACATAATGTGATCAAAACGGAGGATCACCAAACTATCTGGGTCACGCTCAAGATAGCAGGAGTCCAAGTGAAAATGGAATTGGACACAGGATCAGCCCTAACAGTCATAAACCGAAGGGACTACAAGCGGCTATTCTCACATATACCCTTGAGAGATACAAAGATTGTCTTGAAGACGTACACGGGGCAAAAAGTCTACCCCAAAGGAAAAATAAGGGTGAATGGCAAGGAAACACCAAAAATGGACCTATATGTATTGCCAGATGGAGGACCACCACTACCTGGACGTGAATGGATCTGGAAGATACAGCTAGATTGGCATTCCATACAAGCACTGACTGTAGATGCCAAAAAGGATGACGACGTCACACCTGGACGACTGTCAAAAATGCTAACTGATGCACAAGAAGTGTTCCAGCAGGGATTCGGAACACTAAAAGGCATAACAGCGATGATCAAAATAGAGGAAAATGCAAGCCCAAAGTTTTTTAAGGCCAGTCCGGTACCTTATGCGATCCGCCCAGCTGTCGAAGCAGAGCTGGAAGGTTTGGAACGTTCAGGAGTACTGTCCAAAGTGGACTGGAGCGAGTGGGCTACACCCATCATTCCTGTAATGAAGAGGTCATTGAGTAATACGCCTGGGGAACCAAAGAAGGTTCGCATCTGTGGGGCCTTTAAGGTGACAGTGAACCCAGTCCTTCACACTGTACAATATCCGCTTCCCCGGATTGAAGATATTTTCGCCTCACTATCTGGAGGGAAACGCTTCACTAAGAATGATCTGGCCCAGGCGTACCTGCAAATGGAGGTAGAAGAAGCCTCGAAACAGTACCTCATGATCAACACTGATAAAGGTCTCTACCAATACAACCGGCTGGTGTTCGGGGTAGCATCAGCTCCAGCTATTTGGCAAAGGGCAATGGAACAAGTCCTGCAAGGGATTCCAGGGACCCAGTGTTATTTGGACGACATCCTGGTCACGGGCGAAAATGACAGTGATCACCTTGCCAACCTGGAGCAGGTGCTCACTAGATTGAAGGAATATGGGCTCCGAGCTAATCGCCACAAATGCGAGTTTTTCCAGAAGCAGATCTCATATTGTGGCCACGTTATTGATAAAGAGGGGTTACATAAGTCCCCAGAAAAGATTGAGGCAGTAGTCAAGGCTCCAGCACCGGAAAATGTGTCACAACTGAGGTCGTTCCTCGGGCTGGTGAACTACTACCATAAGTTCTTGCCAAATTTGTCTACCGTACTACACCCACTGAACACCCTACTGCAAACGGGGGTACCATGGAAGTGGAGTGACGAATGTAAACGAGCTTTCCAGAAGAGCAAAGTATTGATCACATCAAAAGAGGTGTTGGCTCATTTCAACCCAGCACTACCAATTCGGTTGGCGTGTGATGCATCACCCTATGGCATTGGAGCAGTGCTGTCGCACAAATTCCCGGACGGCTCGGAGAGGCCAGTAGCCTTTGCGTCTCGGTCACTAACCTCAGCCGAGCGTAACTATGCCCAGATTGACAGGGAGGCCCTCAGCCTAGTGTGGGGAGTGAAAAAGTTCAATCACTATCTGCACGGGCAGAAGTTCACCTTGCTGACTGACCACCAACCACTTGTCTCCATCTTTAATCCAAGGAAGGGCGTTCCAGTGATGACTGCGCAACGGCTACAAAGATGGTCCCTTTTTCTAGGGGTGCACCAATATGAAATCGAGTATAAGGGCACGAAACAGCATGGAAACGCTGATGGGCGATCACGCCTGCCACTGCCTACTGCGGAGGAAGCACCAGCAGTGGATCCTGTCGAAATATTTAATTCGACTATAATTGAATGCTTGCCAGTAACTAACGCTGGCATAGAGAAGGAGACCAGAAATGACCCGACACTGTCTTGGGTATATGATTTGACGGTGAAGGGATGGCCAGCACATGGCGACTCACTGTTGCCAACATTCTCATCCAGAAGAGAACAGCTGTCAGTATGCCAGGGGACCTTGATGTGTGGATCCCGAGTGGTAATTCCACCCAAGTTAAGGGAGAGAGTGCT
This sequence comes from Somniosus microcephalus, assembly GCF_052327205.1. NCBI lineage: Eukaryota > Metazoa > Chordata > Chondrichthyes > Squaliformes > Somniosidae > Somniosus > Somniosus microcephalus. The sequence continues at coordinate 27,338,735 of NC_141008.1, read as the reverse complement.
CAATGAGCTTCACGAAGGTCATCTGGGAGGGGTGAAAATGAAAAGCCTTGCTAGGGCTTATGTGTGGTGGCCGGGGATCGATCAGCAAATCGAGGACCTGACAAAGAGCTGCTCAGGATGCAAGAAGGTCCAAAATGCACCACCACATGCCCCTCTACACCCATGGGAGTGGCCCTCATCTCCATGGCAACGGGTGCATATTGATTTTGCTGGTCCATTCATGGACTCAATGTTTTTAATAGCCATGGATGCGCACTCGAAATGGCCTGAGGTGATCAAAATGTCCTCCACCACCACGGAGAAAACTATTGCAGTCCTACGGACCATTTTTGCCAGGAACGGCTTGCCAGAGCAGATTTGCTCTGATAATGGACCACAGTTTGTGTCCGAAGAGTTTCGAAGATTTATGAAAAGGAATGGGGTAAGGCATCACACACTACTGCCCCGTATCATCCAGCCACAAATGGATTGGCTGAGAGGTTCGTACAAACCTTTAAAAAAGCAGTAAAGGCCATGTGCGATGACGACATTCCACTGCAGCATAAGGTGGACAATTTCCTGTTAGCCTACAGAAATGCGACACATGCAGTCACCAACCAGGCCCCGGCCATGATGTTCTTTAACCGAAGGTTGAGATCTCGTCTGGATTTGCTCAGACCAAATGTACGAAGAGATGTTGAGAGTGAGCAATTCCAGCACATCAATGAGAAGCCGACAAGGAGCTTCAATGTAGGGCAACCAGTCTTGGCCCGCGACTACTGAACAGAGAAATGGCAACCAGGAATGATATGCACACGGCAGGGGCCACTAATGTACACAGTGGACGTTGGGGAGAGCATCGTGAGACGCCATGCTGACCAGATCCTAGAGTCACAGGAACGAGTCAACCCCATGCCTCGCCCATACGTACCTGGTGATGAACCCGACGTACAGGTAGCATCTACCCCAGAAACAGTAGCATCGGAAGCTGATGAACCAACCGACGACAGGGGGCCAGAATCGCCTCAGCACCAAGAGCAAGACACTCGGGAAAGGCGCTATCCAGAAAGGATCATGAAGCCTCCCCAAAGACTGAATATATAAATAGACTATTTTCAGCTAATGTTGCATGTTAAATGGGTGTTATGGTACTGTTAATCTAAAAGGGGAGGAATTGTAATGTATGTACCTTTCAGGGGGGAACTACTTTCTACAGCTCATGTATACTGTAGTACCAGCAGTGACCACACCTGTATATAACACTGAGTAGTAATCTGTTGTTTCAGTTGCAGTTTGAACCACGTTGAGTAAACACCTGTTGTACCGTTCTCTGCAGTCCTTTTCTTATTATTACACGGACGTAACAGATAGGTTTAAGGGGGTGGGCATTTTGGGTATAATTAACATGAGTTGTTGTCCCTTGATGTTCCGTGTGTTTCCCCATTTCATGATGACTTTTGTAAAGTATAGTATGCCTGTATCTATTTTAGCTAGTACTGTATTGTTATGATTTGTTTTTCCTTATGCAATAAAATTTCATTTTGTTTCATTAAACTTGGTCTATAAGAGTATTCTCTGCATTGTAGTTCCTGCATCTAAGTCCAGTGTCTAGAACCTAAGGGGTGAGTGGGTCGAACCACTCAAGGTTTTACTGTGCAAAAGAGAGAGAGAGGCCTCTGGTGAGAGAAACCTCTGCGACCTCAGAGAGAGAAAACCCCTTACAGATTTCCCCAGAGTAGGTTTTTAACTCTACGGTACTCTTTGTAAGTGGTATTTGATTAAACTTACCCTCATATGTGTCCTTACTCATGATAGAGCAGTCCGCCGCTGTGTCAATACACATATCAATATATTGGTCATTGATCAAATTTTTGCACGGAAGTCTTTCTCACGACTGCTAGCGTGGCCACGAGTGGCATAGATACTGTAGATGCCTAGTTCTTCAACATCAGGTGTGTTCACTTCAATATTGTGAATTTCTCCCTTTTGCTGTCACTGCTTTGCATTGCCACTAGAATGGTTCTTACTTCCTGCTTTAGATCTAGCTCTGCAAGCTGTTGAAATATGGCCTTGCTTCTGGCAGTGAAAACACTTCACATTTCTGTATTGGCAGGACTGTGGTGAGTGGTTTCCATTGCAGCGATAAGGATTCACTGAATTGTTCTCACCGACATGTTTTTGACTTGGTCTCACAACTTTAGGTTTGGCGGTGGCTTTGTGACTGTAGACCTCAGCTGCACTGGTCACTTGAGTTGGACGGTGCTCTCTAGCATTCTTAGACACCATCTCCATAGATAGGGCAATTTTGCATGTTATGTCAAATGTTAGGTTCGGAGTGTTCAGTAACTTGGACTGTGTGCGCTCATCCACCAGTCCACACACAAACTGATCTTGTGACACACGATCCAACAATGTGTCGAAGTTACAATGCAAAGACAGGTTCTTAAGAGCTACAATGTACTCACTGATGGTTTCACTTTGTTTGTGTTTCTGGTACCAAACTGTTATTTCTAATGGCTTTGGGTCAAAATGGTCCTCAAGTTTCTCGACAATGTCTTCAAACGACACACCCTTCACTTTCCTTGGCGCGAGTAGGTTTGTCAATGTTCCGTAGACATCTGACCCGATCTCCGTTAGAAAAATTGCTTTTTTACATTAACGAATTACTTTATTTTGAGCTTGAATATTTTCATCTGCACCTTCAGTCTCAATAATGTTATTGGCCCTAAAAAGGAATTCCATCTGTGCAATGCAAGAACTGAATGGTTCGTGAGCTCGGTCATACATGCCGAGGCTTCTGATGAATCCCGTAGGTGCGGCCATGATTGTCCCGATCCCATTGAACAGTGACTCAGCACGCTACCTGTGAGAATCAATGCCGCTGTTGCTGTGTATACATACACACAAAGGTGAAGCACAGATGATTCTGCATCAGCATTAACAGTAAAACATCACAAAAATTCAGTTCAGGTATCACAAATTCACCTTAAACTTTTCCGCTTGAAGGTTGAACACTGTTTCCCCAATGATCCCTAAAAATGGCTTTGGGATCCCATTCTTGTCACCAAAAATGTAATATATGTGGGTAGAACAAATGAAGGACAGAGACGGGGGAGAAATTCGGTGGGCTGCGCCACCAGTTAGCGCCTAAAGAGGGCACTCAGTGGTTTTAGCGCCACTGGCCACGCCTCCCGCGATATTTAGCTGGGGCGCTAATGGCGGCATTAGCCTGTTGCGCTGCGCCATCACCGATGACGTCATCGGTGTGCGCAGCGCCCCGCTACTGCCCCGATCGCGATATTTGGCAGCGACCGCCTCTAGCGCCGCTCGCTAATCGCGCCCGGTTCACGGGGCCTACCTGTGGTGGCAGTGGTGCAAATTAAGGTGGAGGTGCAGGGCGGCCGTTTTTTTCAGCAGCCGCCTGCCAGCACCTCCGTCCCCGGCCTCCTGTTCTCCCCCCGCGGCATTGCCGGCTGTTTTCCGAGAGCCCGGCACTTCTCCTCGGTGGCGGGCTCTTTTGCCGGCACTCGCGATCGCTCATCGCGCTGGTGCAGGCCCCTCCCCCTTAAGAATGGGAGGAAGGCCTGCAGTACCGCAGCGCGCTGTGCCGCAGCGTGTGGCGCTGTGGCACGTTGCACTGCGATATTCAGTTTCAGTGCCCTAAGAGGGACGCGGAGCGCCTCGATCCTCACCCCGTGTCCCTCTTGGGGCGCTCAAGCTGAATTTCCGGCGATCGCTGCTGCTCCAATCGCAGTGCAAAATCTGGTGCCCAGGCGAGCTGGGCGCCCCGTTTGTGGCTCAACCCAATTTCTCCCCTGATGAGTTGCTAGTCCATGTGCTTATTTTACTAGGCCAGAGCGAACTGAGCATGCTCATTCTAAACCATGTGATAATACATTACAGGTTTTATCAAAGGGTAAATCATATGGAAAAAATTGGTTCAGACATTGCCTGGAGTGATAATTATCTTCTAGTGAAGCTTCACTGAAAGCCTTTTCAAAATAAATATCATAACCAAAGGCTGGTATAAGCGAACTGCACCATGAGTAGGAAGTACCAGCTAGTGGATATTGAGAGCCACTAACAAAAACTTATTTATTTGACATTATGTGTTCAATTTTCATCTCTGATGCCGATCGGGTGGACGGTGGGTCAGGACTCAGCTCCATTTCACCCAATGATGACATCGATGGCAGACCTGATCGATTTAGTGATCGGGCCTCATTTAAACACAACAGGTGAGCTGCCAACCCCAATCGCACAGCGGCCATTTGGAAGGCTGACAAATCCTGCGGGCCTGTTGCCACTGATGGCATTAAAAGAGAAATTAAAGAAGCGTGCAATAAGGGCACAACAGTCATCATGGGTGACTTTAATCTACATATAGATTGGGCCAACCAAATGAGTAACAATACTGTGGAGGAGGAATTCCTGGAGTGTTTATGGGATGGTTTCCTGGACCAATATGTCGAGGAACCAACCAGAGATCAAGCCACCTTAGACTGGGTATTATGTAACGAGAAAGGATTAATTAGCAATCTTGTTGTAAGAGGCCCCTTGGGTTGGAGCGATCATAATATGATCGAATTCTTCATTAAGATGGAGAATGAAGTAGTTGACTCGGAGACTAGGGTCCTCAATTTAAATAAAGGAAACTATGATGGTCTGAGGAGCGAGTTGGGTAGGATTGATTGGGGAATGGCACTCAAAGGGTTGACGGTGGATAGGCAATGGCAAACATTCAAAGACCGAATGGATGAACTACAGAATTTGTTCATCCCAGTTTGGCATAAAAATAAAACAAAAAAGGTGACCCAACCGTGGCTAACAAGGGAAATTAGGGATAGCATAAGGTCCAAGGAGAGGGCATATAAATTGGCCAGGAAAAGCAATAATCCTGAGGATTGGGAGCAGTTTAGGATTCAACAAAGGAGGACAAAGGGATTAATTAAGAAAGGGAAAATAGAATATGAGAGTAAGCTTGCAGAGAACATAAAAACTGACTGTAAAAGCTTTTATAGATATGTGAAGAGAAAAAGATTGGTGAAGTCAAGCGTAGGTCCCTTGCAGTCAGAATCGGGGGAATTTATAATGGGGAACAAAGAAATGGCGGACCAACTAAATACATATTTTGGTTCTGTCTTCACAAAGGAGGACACAAATAACCTCCCAGAGATGCCGGGGAACATAGGGTCTGATGAAAGGGTGGAACTGAAAGAAATCAGTATTTGTAGGGAAATGGTGTTAGGAACATTGATGGGACTGAAGGCCGATAAATCCCCAGGGCCTGATAATCTACATCCCAGGGTACTTAAGGAAGTGGCCCTAGAAATAGTAGATGCATTGCTGGTCATCTTCCAGAACTCGATAGACTCTGGAACGGTACCCATGGATTGGCGGGTAGCTAATGTTACCCCACTATTCAAAAAAGGTGGTAGAGAAAAGGCGGGGAATTATAGACCGGTAAGCTTGACATCGGTAGTGGGGAAAATGCTCGAGTCCATTATTAAAGATGTAATAGCAGAGCACTTGGAAAGCAGTGACTGGATCGGACAAAGTCAACATGGATTTACAAAAGGTAAATCATGCTTGACTAATCTACTGGAATTTTTTAAGGATGTAACTGGTAAAATAGATAAGGGAGAACCAGTGGATGTGGTGTATTTGGACTTTCAGAAGGCTTTCGATAAGGTCCCGCATAAGAGATTAGCGTGCAAAATTAAGGCACATGGGATTGGGGGCAAGGTATTGACTTGGATAGAGAACTGGTTGGCGGACAGAAAGCAAAGAGTGGGAATAAACGGGTCATTTTCCGAGTGGCAGGCAGTGACTAGTGGGGTACCGCAAGGATCGGTCCTAGGACCCCAGCTGTTCACAATATATATTAATGATCTGGACGAGGGAATTGGATGTAATATCTCCAAACTTGCAGACGACACAAAGCTGGGTGGGAGGGTATGCTGTGAGGAGGATGTCGTGAAACTCCAGCACGATTTGGACAGGTTGGGTGATTGGGCAGAAACATGGCAAATGCACTATAATGTGGATAAATGTGAGGTTATCCACTTTGGTGGCAAAAACAGGAAGACAGATTATTATTTGAATGGTAATAGATTGGGAGAAGGGGAAGTGCAAAGAGACCTGGGTGTTCTTGTACACCAGTCACTGAAGGTAAGCATGCAGGTGCAGCAGGCGGTTAAGAAGGCAAATGGTATGTTGGCCTTCGTAGCAAGAGGGTTCGAGTACAAGAACAAGGATGTCTTGCTGCAGTTGTACAGGGCCTTGATGAGACCACACCTTGAGTATTATGTGCAGTTTTGGTCGCCTTACCTGAGGAAGGACGTTCTTGCCATGGAAGGAGTGCAGCGAAGATTCACCAGGCTGATACCTGGGATGGCAGGAATGACGTATGAGGAGAGATTGTGTCGATTGGGCTTATACTCACTGGAGTTTAGAAGATTGAGAGGGGATCTCATCGAAACCTATAAAATTCTGTCAGGCCTGGACAGACTAGATGCAGGAAGGATGTTTCTGATGGCTGGGGAGTCCAGAACCAGGGGACATAGTCTAAGGATAAGGGGTAAGCCATTTAGGACTGAAATTAGGAGGAATTTCTTCACTCAGAGAGTGGCGAACCTGTGGAATTCTCTGCCACAGAGGGCGGTGGAGGCCAGTTCATTAAGTATATTCAAGAAAGAGTTGGATATATTTCTTAAGGCTAAAGAGATCAAGGGATATGGGGAGAAGGCAGGGACAGGGTACTGAATTTGGATGATCAGCCATGATCTCATTGAATGGCGGAGCAGGCTCAAAGGGCCGAATGGCCTACTCCTGCTCCTATCTTCTATGTTTCTATGTTTCTATGTTAAAGACAACTTGAAATCCTTAAAGGTGAGGTGCACAGTCCAAAGATGGTCAGTGGAGAGTATGTTATTCAGGCAGCAGTCAGCATAAAGTTGGCCAGAGGACCCCAATTCTCCAATGCAGCTGTGGAGGTACTCATGGAGCAAGTGAGCAACAGGAAGAGGTGTTCTTTCCTTTAGATGGTCAATGAGTGCCCTGGCCATTTACTTCCTGAAGGACAGCCAGTGACCCTTTCACAGCTGCTGGTGTAGTCTTGTTGCTCTCCTCTGCACCCCTTCCAACCTGTGTGCATGTGTATGGCCTGGTGACCAGAGTTGAACACAGTACTCCAGGTGGGCTTTGAATGTTGTTTTGTAAAACATGAGCGTAACTTCTGCAAACATTTACCATACTGTTCTGGCAAAGTGCTCGAGCACCCCGTCAGCTTTCTAAGCAGCTTTGCTACATTGCTCAAATGTTGAAAGTGATGATATCATTAAACTTGGTGTAGGAGCAAAGACAGACCCCTGGAGAGTGCATACGATTCAACACAAAATTGAAATTTGGTTCTGGAAGTCTTTCTCATTTATATTTGATACCAGACCACTTGATAATTAACAAGTGTTAAATTTTTCTCTCATAAAATCCAATTTCCATCCCTCAACTCCAATCTCCAACTTCACTCTGTAATCATTGTTTTCCTTTTCTATTTATAGATACTTCTGTGCTCATTCCTCCTCAGACCTTTCCAGTTGTGTTCCCGCTAAGGCTGCCCTACACAATCTATGGGGGAGAAATTTGTGTGGTTTGCGCCACACATAAGTGCCACGAGATGGCACTAAAACACCGTTGAGAGCGCTAATGACACCTGATGCCGGTTCCAGCACCACATGTCATATTGGTCATTGGTCTTGCCCGTAGCGCTGCTGCTGACCTCGATCGCCAGGGACCTTGCCATCATGGAGGTTGTGACGTCAGTGAGTGTGCAACGCTCACTTGACACCCGATCTCCCAACTCCGTTACAGCCAATGAACTTACCAGCTGGAGAAAACAACGGCAGCTTCAGGTGGAGTGCAACAGCAGGAAGCCGACTCCAGTGATGCTATTTAAAGGGACCATCACCAATCACTCGGACCTGACAGGGTTTTGAAGTTTGAGTTGGCTGTGTGCTACTTCCTGCTACTGGAAGAGTTTTCTTTATTAATTTCAAGGTTCTTTGGTATTAGGGAGTGTTGTGGCAAGGACAAAACTCCATAATTATTTCTGAAAAGTTCCAACCTGCAACACTTGCTAAAAGTCATGAGGGCTGTACTGGGAGTGGACCTCGCCCTCCAGGATCTACGGCGGAGACAGCGAGAAAGATGGGAACATGTGTTCAGAGGGAGGAGGAGGGCCATCAGAGCTCTCAACAGGAGGCCTTACCCTCCGAGGGCCTTCCGACATCACTTTTCCTACCTTCAATTAAGAGAGGAGCAGCGTCTTAGGAGGCTTCACTTCACCAAGGAGGTGGTCACAGAACTCTGCCACTTCCTGCAACCAGACCTCGAGCCTCAGACCAAGGCAACCGCGGCTCTCTCAGTGGCAGTCAAAGTCACCATCACCCTCAATTTCTTCACCAGCGGATTCTTCCAGTCTGCAACAGGAGACATAGCTAACATCTCGCATTTTGCCGTCCATCGCTGCATCCGGGAGGTCACTGAGGCTCACTACACCAGGAGAAGAATTGGCTTCTCGATCACTAGAAGAAGCAGGACAAGCATGCATGTGGCTTTGCCAGGATAATGGGATTCCCCATGGTGCAGGGCGCCACTGACTGCATCCATGTGGCTTTGCAGGCATCGCATAACAATCCTGAGATCTTCCGTAACCGCAAAGGCTACCACTCACTTAATGTGCAGTTGGTACATGACCACACACAATGAATCCTCAATGGCAATGCCCGTTATCCTGGCAGTAGCCACGATGCCTTCATCCTGTGCCAGAATGGAGCCAGGACTCTTCCAGCCACAACATCAAGCTCGTGGGTGGCTGCTCGGAGACAAGGGCTATCCGCTCTCCACCTGGCTCATGCCTCCCCTCCACAAACCCAACACTCGTGCCCAGCACTCATATAATGAGAGCCATGCTGCCACCAGGAACATCATCAAGCAGACTATCGACCTACTGAAGCAACGGTTCCGCTGCCTTGACCACTCAGGGGGAGCCCGCCGGTACTAGCTGGAGCAGGTGTCCCATTTCGTGGTGGTCTGCTGCATGCTCCACAACTTGGCCATCATGAGGGCGCAGCCCTTGCCAGCAGGGATTGTGGGACCACCTCAGGAGGACGACGAGGCAGAGGAGGAGGAGGAGGAGGATGAGGAAGAGGACAAGGAGGAGGAGGAGGAACAGGAGAGAGGGCGGAGGCAGCGAGACAATTGGCCTTCCAGACGGGCTGTTCATGACCGACTCATCAGACTCCGATTCGCATGAATGAAACCCCAGATCCCTGTAGCTCACCACATCCTCCTCATACAATCCCAGTCTCAAGCCACATCACAGCATCCTCCTGGGTGCAACGGTGAAATGCGAGAGACAAAATATTCCAAACACAATGAATAAATTTATCTATAAACATATCACACATATCACATGAATTCTAATAATTCATGACCCTTGTGCCTGCTACAGTTGAATAGCTGTCATTGAGCTCAAGGTATGAGATGTGGGTCTGAATGTTGCTAGGTAGAGATTGTTGATGGGTGAGTGCTGGGGGTGTGGTGCATTGAGCAGTGTGTGAAGTTTGTGGTACAGATGGTGGCATATAGCATTTGTTGAAGATTTCACTCATCCTGACCACCTGTGTGAGGTCGTTAAACTTATTCCTGCACTAGGTGTTATTATGCCCATGTGTAATTGAGACACGGACTGCAGGAGTTGGTTATAACAGGTCTTTACTGAGTGGAGACAAACTGGAACTAACTATGCAAAGTTACTAAACAGGCTTATATACAGGGGTGGTCACTACTGGTACTGCAGTATACAGGGGCTGCAGAATATAGATCCTTCTGCAAAGTACATACACTACAATTCCACCCCTTTTAGCTAAACAGTACATAACATTCAATTAATAATTAAATAACATATTTACAATTACAGTTGTCATATACATTAGCTGAAGTTAAGCAATTATAAGTTCAGTCTTTGAGGAGGCTTCCTGATTCTGTCTGGATAACGCCTCTTTGGGGTATCAGGTTCTTCTGGCAGAGTTGATTCGGAATCAACGTCGTTGTTGGGTTCGTCTGCTTCCAATATTCCCGATTCTGAGGTAGATGCAATTGGTACTTCGGCTTCATCACCAGGTGTATCGGATCGTGGTGTGGAATTGACATTTTCCAGTGACTCTAAAATCAGGTCAGCATGGCGTCTTACAATGCTCTCTCCAACGTCCACGGTATACATTAGAGGTCCTTGCTGTGTACAGATCAATCCTGGCTGCCATTTCTCTGTGCGGTAGTCCCGGGCCAAAACTGGTTGACCTATCTTAAAACTCCTGGTCGGCCTTTCATTCATATTCTGAAACTGCCTGTTCTCCACATCTCTTCTGATGTTTGGCTTAACCAAATCCAAGCGGCATCGTAGTCTTCGATTGAAGAACATCATGGCTGGAATTTGGTTGGTAACCGCATGTGTCGCATTCCGGTAGGCAAACAAGAAGTTATCCACCTTGTGTTGTAGGGGTATGTCTTCATTACACATTGCCTTGATAGCCTTCTTGAATGATTGAACGAACCTCTCAGCCAATCCATTGGTGGCTGGATGATATGGGGCGGATGTGTAATGCTTAACACCATTGTTCTTTAAGAACCTCCGGAACTCTTCAGACACAAACTGTGGTCCATTGTCGGAGCAAATCTGTTCAGGCAGCCCATTTCTGGCGAATATGGTTCGTAAGACTGTGATAGTTTTGTCTGTGGTGGTTGAGGACATTTTTATTACCTCTGGCCACTTTGAATGTGCATCCACCGCAATTAAAAACATTGAGTCCATAAATGGACCAGCAAAATCAATGTGCACCCTTTGCCATGGAGATGAGGGCCACTCCCATGGATGTAGAGGGGCTTGTGGTGGGGCGTTTTGGACCTTCTGGCATCCTGCACAGCTCTTGGTCATCTGTTCGATTTCTCTATCGATTCCCGGCCACCACACAAACGCTCTGGCTAAGTTCTTCATTTTTACCCCTCCCAGATGACCCTCATGAAGCTCATTGAGCACTCTATCCTTCAATTTGGGTGGAATTACTACTCTGGATCCACACATCAAGGTTCCTCTGCACACTGACAGCTGTTCTCTTCTCGGCGAGAATGCTGGCAACAGTGGTTTGCCATGTGCTGGCCATCCCTTCACTGTTAAATCATAGACCCAGGAGAGTGTCGGGTCATTTCGTGTTTCCTTTTTTATGTTTGCATTCGTCACAGGTAGACATTCGACTATGGTCGAGTGGAATATCTCCACTGGATTCACTGCAGGTGCTTCTTCCACCATCGGCAATGGTAGGCGCGACAATCCATCAGCATTCCCACGCTGTTTAGTTCCTTGTACTCGTTGTCTCATATTGGTGTGCCCCTAGGAAAAGGGACCACCTCTGTAGCCGTTGTGCTGTCATTATCGGGACGCCCTTCTGAGGGTTGAAAATGGAGACAAGAGGTTGATGATCAGTTAGTAGAGTAAATTTCTGGCCGTGCAGGTAGTGATTGAACTTCTTCACCCCCCACACCAGGCTGAGGGCCTCTCTGTCAATCTGGGCGTAGTTACGCTCGGCTGCAGTTAACGAGCGTGATGCAAAAGCTATCGGCCTCTCTGAACCATCAAGGAATTTATGTGACAGTACAGCTCCAATGCCGTAGGGAGACGCATCACACGCCAGTCTTATCGGTAGTGATGGGCTGTAGTGAGCCAATACTTCTCTTGAAGTGATTAGGTCGTTACTCTTCTGAAAGGCCCGCTTACATTCATCACTCCATTTCCATGCTATTCCAGTTTGTAGTAGGGCGTTCAGTGGGTGCAGAATTGTGGACAAATTCGGCAAAAACTTATGGTAGTAATTCACCAATCCGAGGAATGACCTCAGTTGCGACACATTTTCAGGCGCTGGAGCCTTAACTACCGCTTCAATTTTGTCAGGGGACTTATGTAACCCCTCTTCATCAATCACGTGGCCACAATACGATATTTGTTTCTTGAAAAACTCGCACTTGGGGCGATTGGCTCGTAGCCCATGTTCTCTTAGTCTAGTGAGCACCTGCTCTAGGTTGGCAAGGTGTTCACTGTCATCTTCACCTGTCACTAGGACATCGTCCAAGTAACACTGAGTCCCCGGAATCCCTTGCAGGACTTGTTCCATCGCTCTTTGCCATATCGCCGGAGCTGATGCAACTCCGAATACCAGTCGATTATACTGGTAAAGACCTTTGTGAGTGTTTATCGTGAGATACTTCCTAGAGGATTCTTCAACCTCCATCTGCAAATATGCTTGTGCTAGGTCAATTTTTGTAAAACGCTTCCCTCCACATAGTGAGGCGAAAATATCTTCTATCCTCGGGAGAGGATATTGTACTGTGTGAAGGACTGGGTTCACCGTCACCTTGAAGGCCCCACAGATGCGAACCTTCCTTGGCTCCTCAGGCTTATTGTTTAACGTTTTCTTCATGACAGGAATGATGGGTGTCGTCCACTCTCTCCAGTCTACCTTAGATATCACGCCTGCATTCTCCAGATTCTCCAGCTCTGCCTCGACGGCTGGGCGAATTGTATATGGTACCGGTCGTGATTTGAAAAACTTGGGAATTGCTTTCTCTTCTATTTTTATCGAGGCGGTTATGCCTTTAAGAGTTCCCAGTTCATGTTGAAATACCTCTTTGGCGTTAGTTAAGATTTTTGACAATCGTCCAGGTGTGACGTCGTCATCCTTTTTCCCAGCCACCGTCAGTGCCTGAATGGAGTGCCAGTCTAAACTTATCTTTCTGATCCATTCACGTCCCAATAACGGTGGTCCACCATCTTGCAGTATGTACAGATACAATTTCTGTATTTCCTTGCCGTTGTATTCGACAGGCACCCTTATTTTCCCTCTGGGGTATAATTTTTGCCCCGTATACGTCTTCAAGACAATGGATGTCTCTTTCAAGGGTATGTGTGAGAATAGCCGCTCGTAGTCTTGTCGATTCATGACGGTCAGGGCTGATCCTGTATCCAATTCCATTTTGACTTGGGACCCTGCTATCGTGAGGGTGACCCAAATGGTTTGGTGATCCTCTTTTGCGATTACATTGTGAAGTTTGAGACAGCTTAGTCTCTTGTTCCCGGATTCACTATCGCTCATCTGGTCTTCGGAACTACTGTCCGTCATTTTTGTACTTTCCTGTACTGTTCCTTAGTAGCCTTTTTGTTGTCGTTAGTCTTCTTCCCAGACCTGCAAACTCATGCAATGTGTCCCATCTTTCCGCATTGCCTGCATATTTTGTCCTTGGACCAGCAGTCCTTCTGGTCATGGGCTGTTCTGCCGCAGCGATAACATTTTTCAAATCCCCGTGTCATTTCGTGGGTGCCGTATTCCTGTGGCTTTTGCTGTATTTCTGCAGCTCCCCTTGCTGCTGCTTCGTACGATACTGCCACGCTGAAAGCCTTATCTAGCGTCAGCTCTTTCTCTGAGAGTAACCTCTTCTGGGTTCCTTCACTCAGGAGTCCACAGACAAATTTGTCCCGTAGGGTATCTGCCAGTCCTGCTCCGAACTGGCAGTGCTTTGATAGCTTGCATAGTTCCGTAAGGTAATCAGCATTGCTCTCATCTTTATGCTGATTCCTCTTGTGGAATTTAAATCTTTCTGCTATCAGCAGCGGTGTAGGATTTAGGTGTTCCTGTAGGATAGCAACAATTTCGTTAAAACTCTTCACCATCGGTTTGGCTGGAGTAATCAGGTTCCGCAATAGGCCGTACATTCTTGCGCCCATTAAGTTTAGTAGTACCGATGACTTTTTCTCATCGGCTACTTCGTTTGCCTCGCAATATACTTCGACTCTTTCCACATACGTGGTCCAGTCTTCTATTGCATTATCGAAGGCAGTGATATTGCCAGTCTTCGGCATCTTGGAAATCTAAGATGGCGCCTCCCGCGCTTTGCCTTCTTCCCCGATTTAACAAAATGGCGCCTCCCATGCTTTCCATCTTCTCCGCTGCTGCTAGCGCTGTTGCTGGCGTTTTATGCCTTGATGCCGCACTTCCCCCCGCGCTGCTGCTAACGCCGCTCTCCGCGGTTCCCGTGGCAAACTGCAGCTCCTCGCGGCTTTCTGCGCTTCTAATTTCTTTTATTTCCCCGTCGTCGGAGCAACCCTGTGGGACACTTTCCTCCCTCTTCTCGGGTCTGTACGCTGCCCGGCTTCGTAGCACCGGCCACGCCCTGTGTGCTCCACCCTCTTTCTCTCTCTCCTCTTCCCGACAACGCTGCTCGGCCCCGTTGAAAAGCCACCCGATTGAGCTCTAGCCCGCCGCAGCCCAGGAAGGATCAGTGTACTACCTGCCACCAGCCCGATTAGCTGGAACACCATCGACAGGATAACCAAGCCCCGCTCTCGACAGCCTCTCCTGCAAATCTTTCACTCCGATGAATCAGAGGCGGTTGCCCACGGTCGACGCCCATTTCTTCTGATTGTTTTATTTTTTTTTATTTTTTTTTCTTTCTTCCTTCTGGCCTCGACCTCTGACAACTTCGCTTCAGGGATGGATCCCCGTGAGGTGGTGCAGACTGTAGGTAAGTTCGGATCTGCTCGTCGCCAGTATTATGTCCGTGTGTAATTGAGACACGGACTGCAGGAGTTGGTTATAACAGGTCTTTACTGAGTGGAGACAAACTGGAACTAACTATGCAAAGTTACTACACAGGCTTATATACAGGGGTGGTCACTACTGGTACTGCAGTATACAGGGGCTGCAGAATATAGTTCCTTCTGCAAAGTACATACACTACAGGTGTGGGTCCTGGGAAGCACACTGCTGCCCATGACGTGGTGTGCCAGCTCCCTCCACATAGTCCGGCAGACTTTTGGTGAGGGCCTCCTGCCAGTTGCCTGGTACAGGACCGCCTGCCTTCTCTCCATTGCTAAAACCAACGGCTCCAAAGCTTCATAAGAAAACCTCCAGGCTCTCTCCCTGGGGCGGCGATCAGCCATCAGGATTTGTAAATAAGTGCTCCTTCTCCTTGTCCTTCTTCTTTTGGTTGTTGAGGCAGCTGCACAGCCAACAATGCTGAGAATGAGGTGCTGCAGCATCAATGAACCTCCCCTTTAAGCAGTGAAAAAAGCCTGTGGCAATCATTACATGCATTTAGACTACACCCGATATTGTTCCATCTTTTCAATGTAACGCCAATGAGCTTGGGTTTTTAGATGAGAGTCATGACTGCAATCATTTTAATGAAGAGTGAGGACTAATTTTGTGTGCAGCCTAGATGATTTTCAACTGGCGCTACTTCACCATTTTTAGTCTAAACACTGCCCATTCCTTGGTTATAATGAATTTCTAGCCTTACCTCCTCCCTGCTTACTCATTATTGCAATTAAGATACCTTGCATGGGGGTGGGGGGGAGGTGGGGGGAGAGGGCCGCATGGGGCGGGTGGCCATTTTAACTTGCCTCACCTGGTGAGAAACTCTGAAACTTTTAACTTTCCATTGTGGAAATTAAAATCGGACTGGGTGTAAAATGGGCAGTTGATCCAATCCCATCATTTTCCCGCTGTACTGGTTAGGTTAAATGTACCCCCACTATCTCCTACTCTAACATTCTTTCCCTGGACTTCAGCAGCACGGAATACCTCACCTACCTCAGTCTTGCCTTTCCCCTACCAGGCACAGACCTTTAAAATCCAAACTTGGTGTCAGTTAACCACTGCTACTGATCTACTGAGCTCTCCCTCCTCCTATTTGGTCAAACCTGATGGCGTCCTGCACTTTAAGCATTGGCCTTTTGCCTCAGTTTCTCAATGCTCAGAAAACGATAGATATTTCTTTCTTTTGGGTTCATCAGATTTTTGCCAAGATTGGTCAATTCTTAATGCTCTTCAAGGGATTTTTAATCAGCTGAAGAAAATTTTGTGCATCCAGCTTTTAGGCTGCACAAACCCCGAGTCAATTTGAAGAGCTCCCATCAGGATGAGGCTGAGGTTTGCTGGTGTCTTTGACGAACAGTCAGTTGGATGATTTCAGCATTTTTTTTGATTGCCGTTTTAAGTGGTTCAGCAAAACAATTCTCTTGCACCTTTACCTACTTTCCAAGCAAATCTCATGCATCTGTCTGTTCCCCTGAACATTAATGATCTCACACATCACACAAACAAGAGCTTCCTGCCACTTCTTTGATGTTTCTAAGAGTATTCGGCTTTGCCTCGATTTAGTTCCTTTGAACCCTGACTATCATGGCGTGTTCTCTTAGGTATCATCTTAACTCAGCCAGCCTAGGATAACTTAACATGAGCAGAAAGCATCATGTATTAGAGAGAGAGAGCAGGTACAGCATGCATCAAGAACATCAACAGAAAGCCTGATCTAAGCAAGATAAGACAGCTGGTATGCAAGTATTCCTGCAGAATTAGGTTTAGACAATAGGCTCTTAGATGAAAATCGTATCACATGATTTTAGGGGTATATAAGTTTAAAATAGTTAAATGGGGTTACCATGGCTACAGACATATAGTGGAAAAGTTATGAACAGAGCAACCTTGAAGAGATAAGGGATGAGACCTGTAGTGTATGTACCTTGAAGAAGGAACTATATTCTGCAGCCCCTGTATACTGCAGTACCAGTAGTGACCACCCCTGTATATAAGCCTGTGTAGTAACTTTGTATGGTAGTTCCAGTTTTGTCTCCATTCAGTAAACACCTGTTATAACCAACTTCTGCAGTCCGTGTCTCAATTACACACGGACATTACATTGGCGACGAACAGATCCGAACTTACCTACAGTTCTGCACCACCTCATGGGGATCCATCCCTGAAGCGAATTTATTAGAGGTCGAAGCCAGAAGGAAGAAATCCAAAAAGAAAAAAAAACAAACAGAAGAAACGGGCGTCGACCGTGGGCAACCGCCCTCTGATTCATCGAATTCGAAGATTTGCAGAAGAGGCTGTCGAGAGCGGGGCTTGGTTATCCAGTCTATGGTGTTCCAGCTAATCGGGCTGGTGGCAGGTAGTACACTGATCCTTCCTGGGCTGCGGCGGGCTAGAGCTCGATCGACTGGCTTTTCAACGGGGCCGAGCAGCGTTGTCGGGAAGAGGAGAGAGAGAGAGAGGGTGGAGCACACAGGGCGCGGCCGGTGCTACGAAGCCGGGCAGCGTACAGACCCGAGAAGAGGGAGGGAAGTGTCCCATAGGGTCTGCTCTGACGACGGGAACAGTAATTAAAATTAAAGAAAAAGAAATTAGGAATGCAGAAAGCCGCGAGGAGCTGCAGTTTGCCACGGGGACCGCGGAGAGCGGCGTTGGCAGCAGCGCGGGGGGAAGCGCGCGAAGACCATAGGGCGTCGCCATCAAGGCATCAAAAGGCCAGCAACAGCGCTGGCAGCAGCGGAAAAGACAGAAAGCGCGGGAGGCACCATCTTAATCCAGCGGGGAAGAAGGCAAAGCGCGGGAGGCACCATTTTGTTCAATCGAGGAAGAAGGCAAAGCGCGGGAGGCGCCACCTTAGATCTCCAAGATGCCGAAGACTGGCAATATCACTGCCTTCGATAATGCAATAGAAGACTGGACCGCGTATGTGGAAAGAGTCGAAGTATATTGCAAGGCAAATGAAGTAGCCGATGAGAAAAAGGCATCGGTACTACTAAACTTAATGGGCGCAAGAACGTACGGCCTATTGCGGAACCTGATCACTCCAGTCAAACCGATGGAGAAGAGTTTTAACGAAATTGTTCATATCCTACAGGAACACCTAAATCCTACACCGCTGCTGATAGCAGAAAGATTTAAATTCCACAAGAGGAATCAGCATAAAGATGAGAGCAATGCTGATTACCTTACGGAACTACGCAAGCTATCAAAGCACTGCCAGTTCGGAGCAGGACTGGCAGATACCCTACGGGACAAATTTGTCTGTGGACTCCTGAGTGAAGGAACCCAGAAGAGGTTACTCTCAGAGAAAGAGCTGACGCTAGATAAGGCTTTCAGCGTGGCAGTATCGTACGAAGCAGCAGCAAGGGGAGCTGCAGAAATACAGCAAAAGCCACAGGAATACGGCACCCGTGAAATGACACGGGGATTTGAAAAATGTTATCGCTGCGGCAGAACAACCCATGACCAGAAGGACTGCTGGTCTAAGGACAAAACATGCAGGCAATGCCGAAAGATGGGACACATTGCACGAGTTTGCAGGTCCGGGAAGAAGACTAACGACAACAAAAAGACTACTAAGGAAAAGTACAGGAAAGTACAAAAGATGACGGACAGTAGTTCCGAAGACCAGAAGAGCGATAGTGAATCCGGGAACAAGAGACTAAGCTGTCTCAAACTACACAACGTAATCACAAAAGAGGACCACCAAACCATTTGGGTCACCCTCACGATAGCAGGGTCCCAAGTCAAAATGGAATTGGATGCAGGATCAGCTCTGACCGTCATGAATCGACGAGACTACGAGCGGCTATTCTCACACATACCCTTGAAAGACACATCCATTGTCTTGAAGACATATATGGGGCAGAAAGTATACCCCAGAGGGAAAATAAGGGTGCCTGTCGAATACAACGGCAAGGAAATACAGAAATTGTATCTGTACATACTGCAAGATGGTGGTCCACCGTTACTGGGACGTGAATGGATCAGAAAGATAAGTTTAGACTGGCACTCCATTCAGGCACTGACTGTGGCTGG
The DNA here is from genome assembly GCF_052327205.1 of Somniosus microcephalus. Lineage (NCBI taxonomy): Eukaryota > Metazoa > Chordata > Chondrichthyes > Squaliformes > Somniosidae > Somniosus > Somniosus microcephalus. Next base: position 27,320,016 of record NC_141008.1, on the reverse strand, counting down.
TAAAAAGGATGACGACGTCACACCTGGACGATTGTCAAAAATCTTGGCTAACACTAAAGAGGTATTTCAACAAGAACTGGGAACTCTTAAAGGCGTAACCGCCTCGATAAAAATAGAAGAGAATGCAATTCCCAAGTTTTTCAAAGCAAGACCGGTACCGTATGCAATTCGCCCAACCGTCGAGGCAGAGCTGCAGAATCTGGAGAAGGCAGGCGTGTTAACTAAGGTAGACTGGAGCGAGTGGGCGACACCCATCGTTCCTGTCATGAAGAAAACGTTAAACAATAAGTCTGAGGAGCCAAGGAAGGATCACAACTGTGGGGACTTCAAGGTGACTGTGAACCCAGTCCTTCACACAGTACAGTATCCTCTTCCGAGGATAGAAGATATTTTCGCCTCACTATCTGGAGGGAAACGTTTTACAAAAATTGACCTAGCGCAAGCATATTTGAAGATGGAGGTTGAAGAATCCTCTAGGAAATATCTCACGATAAACACTCACAAAGGTCTTTACCAGTATAATTGACTGGTATTCGGAGTTGCATCAGCTCCGGCTATATGGCAAAGAGCGATGGAACAAGTCCTGCAAGGGATTCCGGGGACTCAGTGTTACTTGGACGACAGCCTAGTGACAGGTGAAAATGACAGTGAACACCTTGCCAACCTAGAGCAGGTGCTCACTAGACTAAGAGAACATGGGCTACGAGCCAATCGCCCCAACTGCGAGTTTTTTAAGAAACAAATATCGTATTGTGGCCACGTGATTGATGAAGAGGGGTTACATAAGTCCCCTGACAAAATTGAAGTGGTAGTTAAGGCTCCAGCGCCTGAAAATGTGTCGCAACTGAGGTCATTCCTCGGATTGGTGAATTACTACCATAAGTTTTTGCCGAATTTGTCCACAATTCTGCACCCACTGAACGCCCTGCTACAAACTGGAGTAGCATGGAAATGGAGCGATGAATGTAAGCGGGCCTTTCAGAATTGTAAAGGCCTGATCACTTCAAGAGAAGTATTGGCTCACTACAACCCATCACTACCGATAAGAGTGGCGTGTGAAGCGTCTCCCTACGGCGTTGGAGCGGTACAGTCACATAAATCCCTTGATGGTTCAGAGAGGCCGATAGCTTTTGCGTCACGCTCGTTAACTGCAGCCGAGCGTAACTACGCCCAGATTGACAGAGAGGCCCTCAGCCTGGTGTGGGGGGTGAAGAAGTTCAATCACTACCTGCACAGACAGAAATTTACTCTACTAACTGATCATCAACCTCTTGTCTCCATTTTCAACCCTAAGAAGGGCGTCCCGATAATGACAGCACAACGGCTACAGAGGTGGTCCCTTTTCCTAGGGACACACCAACATGACATCGAGTACAAAGGAACTAAACAGCATGGGAATGCTGATGGATTGTCACGCCTACCGTTGCTGACGGTGAAAGAAGCACCTGCAGTGGATCCTGTGGAGATATTCCACTTTACCATAGTCGAATGTCTACCTGTGACGAATGAAAACATAGAGAAGGAAACACGAAATGACCCGACACTCTCCAGGGTCTATGATTTAACGGTGAAGGGATGGCCAGCACATGGCGAACCACTGTTGCCAGCATTCTCGCCGAGAAGAGAACAGCTGTCAGTGTGCCGAGGAACCTTGATGTGTGGATCCAGAGTAGTAATTCCACCCAAATTGAAGGATAGAGTGCTCAATGGGCTTCATGAGGGTCATTTGGGAGGGGTAAAAATGAAGAACTTAGCCAGAGAATTTGTGTGGTCGCCGGGAATCGATAGAGAAATCGAAGAGATGACCAAGAGCTGTACAGGATGCCAGAAGGTCCAAAACGCCCCACCACAAGCCCCTCTACATCCATGGAGTGACCCTCATCTCCATGGCAAAGGGTGCACTGTGGTGTATGTAACTTGTTCCACCTTAAGAGAACTTAAACCTGTTCCACCTTAAGAGATGTACTACTTTCTCTGGCTGCTGTATACGGTAATACCGGTGGTGACCACACCGGTATATAAGTGCTGTGTAGTAATTTGCTGGGTAGTACAGCCCTAACCTCCGAATAGTAAAGACCTATTGAAAAGTTATTCTTGTAGTCTGTGTCAGTAATTGACCTTAAATATAACTGGAACACACAGACTTAACAGTGGCGACGAGTCCAATCTTACCCTGCGGCAGTTTACATCCACGGCAGCTTCGTCCTCAGAACGGGCGTCGAGAAGAGGCATCCACCCTCATCATCCTGCTGAACAGCACGTCGTGCGGGAGGCATCGAGGACCCGGAGTGAAGAAGAGAAATTCTGAACTCGAAGCCCCCATCAGCGGCAGACAGCTATCTTCCTTCTACCATGGTGGTGGGTAAGCCAATCAGCGAAAGTCAGCCGCGTTGGCTGTAGCGAAGGGGAGGGAAGACGGAGGAAAGAGGGCGGTGAAATCGACCGCGGCCGGTGAAAAGGGCCGGGCCGCATTCGGGCCGAAAGGCGCAGCGACTGGGGCAGCTGAAGGCACGAGAGCCGCGGTGAATTCGAACGCAGCGGGTGCACATAACCGGGCTGCAAGAAGGGCTGCGAGGCGTGACGGCAGGGAAGCGCGAATGCCCACGGGAACCGCGGTGGAGTAGAAGCAGCGTCGGGGGAGTTGTTAACCACTGGGGAGGCGAGACCGGCAGCAGCACAGCAATCGCCATTGCAGCCAGCGGGTGAAGAAGACGAGCGCGGGAAAGACCGCCAAGCGCGGGAAGCCGCCATTTTGAAAAAAAAAAAAATTGCAAAGATGCCTCAACATGGGAACATTAATACTTTTGATAGCAACATCGAAGATTGGACCACGTATGTAGAACGCATAGAAGTTTATTGTAGAGCAAATAAGATACCAGATGGGGAGAAAGCACTAACCTTATTAAACTTAATGGGTGCGAAGACATACGGGCAATTGAAACACCTTCAATCACCAGAGAAACCGGTGGATAAGACTTTCGCGGATATTGTTGCCGTCCTGAAAAATCATTTAAGCCCCATGCCGCTGATGCTAGTGGAACGATTTAAATTTTACAGCAGAAAGCAGCTGAAAGATGAAAGCAATGCTGAATTTTTAATTGAATTGCGTAAGCTAGCAAAGTACTGTCAGTTTGGAACAGGACTAACAGATGCGCTAAGAGATAAATTTGTGTGTGGATTGTTAAAAGAAGAGACACAAAAGCGACTGCTTGAGGAGAATGAGCTGACGCTTGATAAAGCTGTCGCTATGGCAGCATCGCACGAAGCCGCAGCGAGAGGCACGGCGGTAATGCAGCTACGGTCACCGGAACTCAGCACAAATCAAATGGTCTTGGGTACAGTAAAATGTTATCATTGTGGAAAGACAACGCACGATCAGAACCAGTGCTGGTTCAAAAATAAGGAATGCAGAAAATGTGGCAGGCTTGGTCACATAGCTAAAGTATGCCGGTCAGGAGAGAAGACCAGCAACAAAAAGTCACCGCAGGGAAAGTACAGAAAGGTACACAAGGTGACAGAGAACAGTTCAAACAAACAGAAGTCAGATTCAGATGCCAGCAGTAATGAACTGGGTAGCTTAAGAGTACACAACGTTGGTAAGGAAGCAGACCTCCAGACAATTTGGGTCACACTTCAGATAGCAGGAGTCCAAGTGAAGATGGAATTGGACACTGGATCGGCATTGACGGTCATGAATAAGAAAGATTACAAAAGGTTATTCCAACATATTCCCCTACGGGATACGGAGATTGTATTGAACACATACACGGGGCAAAGAGTATACCCCATCGGAAAGATAGAGGTAAAGGTGGTCCACAAGGGCAAAGAAAGCCGAGGAATGGACTTATATGTGCTACCTGAAGGAGGTCCACCACTACTGGGACGGGAGTGGATTAGAAAAATGAATATGGACTGGCATTCCTTAAAAGCACTAACGGTAGATGCCAGGGAAACAGATGTCAAACCTGAACGATTGTCCAGAATATTGGACGATGCTAAAGAGATGTTCCAGCAGGGACTGGGAACACTGAGAGGAATTACGGCAAACATCAAGATTGAAGAACATGCACAACCAAAATTTTTCAAAGCCAGACCGGTACCCTATGCGATACGACCTGCTGTGGAAGCGGAGCTGGAAGCGCTAGAACGTTCAGGAGTACTGCCTAAGGTAGACTGGAGTGAGTGGGCTACTCCCATTGTTCTCGTGATGAAACGTTCTTCGAGCAACAAGCCGGGAGAACCAGGGAAGGTTCGCATCTGTGGAGATTTCAAGATCACTGTTAATCCGGTGCTTCACACGGTGCAGTATCCGCTTCCGCGGATTGAGGATATCTTCGCTTCATTGTCGGGCGGGAAACACTTCACCAAGATAGACCTGGCGCAGGCGTACTTACAGATGGAAGTAGAGGAAGAGTCACGCCAGTACCTCACGATCAACACGCATAGAGGCTTGTACCGGTATAATAGACTGGTTTTTGGAGTGGCATCGGCTCCAGCAATTTGGCAGAGGGCCATGGAGCAGGTATTACAGGGAATTCCAGGCACACAATGTTACCTGGACGATATTCTGATTACAGGAGATGGTGACGAGGAACACCTCGCAAATTTGGAACTGGTGCTCATCAGATTGAAAGAATATGGACTTCGAGTTAATCGGCAGAAATGTGAGTTCTTTCAGAAGCGGATCTCGTACTGTGGCCATGTCATTGACCAGGAGGGACTTCATAAGTCTCCTGACAAGATCGAAGCGGTTGTGAAGGCTCCCGCTCCGGTTAATGAATCTCAGTTGAGGTCGTTCCTAGGATTGATTAACTATTACCATAAGTTTCTGCCAAATTTATCCACGGTACTGCACCCGCTGAACGCTCTTTTGCAGAAGGGAGTACCATGGGAGTGGAGCGAGGACTGTAAGAAGGCCTTTCGCAAAAGCAAGGAATTGATAACCTCAGAGGAAGTGTTGGCTCACTTCAACCCAACACTGCCTATTCGTTTGGCTTGTGATGCTTCTCCATATGGTATTGGGGCAGTACTCTCACACAAGTTGTCAAATGGCACGGAGAGGCCAGTCGCGTTTGCATCCAGATCATTGACCTCCGCTGAGCGCAACTATGCTCAGATAGATAGGGAGGCTCTCAGCCTTGTGTGGGGAGTAAAGAAGTTTAATCATTACCTGCAGGGCCAAAAGTTTACGCTTCTGACAGACCATCAGCCGTTGGTATCCATTTTTAACCCTAAGAAGGGTGTGTCGGTGATTACAGCACAGAGACTCCAGAGATGGTCCCTTTTCCTAGGGGCACATCAATATCAGATAGAATTCAAAGGTACAAAGCAGCATGGTAATGCTGATGGGCTGTCGCGCCTGCCACTACCTGAAGAAGAGGAGACAACGAAGGTTGACCCTGTTGAGTTATTTCACTCGACCATCATCGAGTGTTTACCAGTCACCAATGCAAGTATTGAAAGAGAAACCAGGAACGACCCGACACTGTCCCGAGTCTACGAGGTGACAGTGAAGGGATGGCCAGCACATGGTGATTCTCTGTTACCGGCATTCTCGGCAAGACGAGACCAGCTGTCCGTCTGTCAAGGAACATTGATGTATGGAACGAGAGTGATTATTCCTCCTAAGTTAAGGGAAAGAGTTCTAAAGGAACTGCATGAAGGTCATCTGGGGGGAGTCAAGATGAAAAGCCTTGCTAGGGCTTATGTGTGGTGGCCGGGTATCGACCAACAGATAGAGGAGCTGACGAAAAGCTGCTTAGGGTGCCAAAAAGTGCAAAATGCACCTCCGATTGCACCGCTGCATCCATGGGAATGGCCTTCAGCCCCATGGCAACGCGTACATATTGACTTTGCTGGTCCATTCATGGACTCCATGTTTCTAATTGCGGTGGACGCACATTCTAAATGGCCAGAAGTGATCAAGATGACTACCTCTACTTCAGAAAAGACAATTGCGGTGTTAAGAACGATATTCGCAAGGAACGGATTGCCAGAACAAATATGTTCCGACAACGGACCACAGTTCGTGTCAGAAGAATTCCAAAAATTCTTAAAGAAGAATGGGGTGAAGCATTATACCTCTGCCCCATATCATCCGGCTACAAATGGGTTGGCCGAGAGATTTGTACAAACATTCAAAAAGGCAATAAAGGCCATGAGCGAAGATCAGATTCCACTACAACATAAGGTGGACAAGTTTCTACTGGCATATCGAAACGCCGCTCATGCAGTGACAAACCAAAGTCCTGCCATGATGTTTTATAACAGGAGGTTGCGGTCCAGGTTGGACTTGTTAAAACCAAATGTGCGGAGGGAAGTTGAAAACAAACAGTTCCAGCATATAAATAACAAGACCACTCGGAGTTTCGAGGTAGGACAACCAGTGTTGGCCAGGGACTATGGAAACGAGAAATGGCAATCCGGAACAATTCGGGCCAGACAAGGACCCCTGATGTACACGGTAGATGTTGGTAAAAATGTAATACGGCGTCATGCTGACCAACTGGTAGAATCGAGAACAAGGGTCGAACCCATGGTTATGACAGAGACAACCGTGGAAGAAGTTAGTGAACCTGAAGCATCTACCTCGGCAGTGAATGTACCTGATGATGATGTCCAAGACATAAGAGACCAACTAGAGGAGTCACCTCAGCAACAAGAATCAGAGACCCCTGAAAGGCGTTATCCAACTCGAATCAGGAGGCCTCCTGAGAGACTGAACCTTTGAACTGTTTCTACATGAAGTTTTATGTGTATATATGTTATTATGTTATGTTAAATGGGGATATAACTGTTAAGCTAAAAAGGGAGGATTGTGGTGTATGTAACTTGTTCCACCTTAAGAGAACTTAAACCTGTTCCACCTTAAGAGATGTACTACTTTCTCTGGCTGCTGTATACAGTAATACCGGTGGTGACCACACCGGTATATAAGTGCTGTGTAGTAATTTGCTGGGTAGTACAGCCCTAACCTCCGAATAGTAAAGACCTATTGAAAAGTTATTCTTGTAGTCTGTGTCAGTAATTGACCTTAAATATACTGGAACACACAGACTTAACATGCACAATGATTTTGCTGGTCCATTTATGGACTCGATGTTTTTAATTGCGGTGGATGCACATTCAAAGTGGCCAGAGGTAATAAAAATGTCCTCAACCACCACAGACAAAACTATCACAGTCTTACGAACCATATTCACCAGAAATGGGCTGCCTGAACAGATTTGCTCCGACAATGGACCACAGTTTGTGTCTGAAGAGTTCCAGAGGTTCTTAAAGAACAATGGTGTTAAGCATTACACATCCGCCCCATATCATCCAGCCACTAATGGATTGGCTGAGAGGTTCGTTCAAACATTCAAGAAGGCTATCAAGGCAATGTGTAATGAAGACATACCCCTACAACACAAGGTGGATAACTTCTTGTTTGCCTACCGGAATGCGACACATGCGGTTACCAACCTGTGATGAAATAACTCTGTTCTGATATTTGGACTTGTACTTGTAATGTCTGGAATGTTCCACCGGGGGGAACCACTAATGCTCCTCCCTGGCCCCGCCCCTCTTCTGGTATGTTCTACCAAGGGCTCGGTCGATGATGAACTCTGTTAACTCTGCCATGATTCTTACTTAATAAAAGCCCTCAGTCTTAAACTTTAACTTCACGGATTCGGGCAGTTATTTGGCACATCAATTTTATTAAGTAACAACTTTTGGAAGATGGATCGATTTTTGAAACCAGAGCGTCTGGATATCGATCCGCATTCGGCAGACGCGTCGAAGAAATTTACGCATTGGCTGCGATGTTTTGAACACTTCATCGCATCGTTCGATTCGACGGTTAACAAGTTGGGTCTTCTAACCAACTTGGTAAGTCATCAAACTTACTCTATAATTGAAGATATTACTACATATGAAGAGGCCCTCGCAGCTCTTAAAGCCCAGTACCTTAAGTCGGTTAACGAAGTATACGCCAGGTATCTCCTGTCTACTCGCAGGCAATTACCCGAGGAATCTCTGGACGATTTCCTGCAGGACCTTAAGGCTTTGGCTAAGGGTTGCAACTACAAGGCTGTCTCTGCCATAGTGTATCAGGAAGAAGCCATCTGCGATTCTTTCATATCTGGCCTCCGATTTAATTATATTAGACAGAGACTCCTCGAGAACGACTCGTTAGTTTTAAAAACGGTCGTCGCTGCTGCTCGATCGTTAGATGTAGCCCAGAAGAATTCAGAAGTGTATGCATCAGCCCATGCATCTCTCTCAGCCTCGTGTGTTCCGAGTATGGAGGCATCCATAACACCAATGGAGCCCCCACTTAATCCTATTGTTGCGGCTGTGCCCCATGGGTCTAAGTGTTATTTTTGTGGCCAATCTAAACACCCCAGGCAAAGTTGCCCAGCCAGAGAGGCTACCTGTTTTAAATGTAAGAAACGGGGACATTTTCGTAAAGTGTGTAAGGGTAACCTGTACCCGAGGTCTTCTCTGCTGCCGCCTATCATTTTACTCTAGCCTCGGCTACGGTTGACCAGACCATACCGTGTTCCTTGTCAAAATCTATGATGGACATCAAGATTAATGGTCGTCCTACTGGGTGTTTGATAGACTGTGGCAGTACTGAAAGTTTTATACACCCCAACCTTGTTAACTCCTGTTCATTGAAGGTGTATCCTACTCGAAGTGAAATTGTGATGGTGTCCAAATCCCTTACTTCGGAGGTAACTGGATATTGTAAAGTCACATTGACCGTTAAGGATACGGAGTATAAGGACTTTAAACTCCTCATATTACCTCAGTTGTGTGTGAACTTAATATTAGGCTTGGACTTCCAGTGTCAGCATGAGAGCGTTACCCTTAAGTATGGTGGATCTCAGCCTCCACTCACAGTCTGCGGCCTTTCTACTTTAAACGTAAGTCTGCCTTCTTTGTTTGCGAACCTTGCTCCGAATTGTAGACCTATAGCGACTAAGAGTTGACGGTATAGTTCAGAAGATAAAACATTTATAAAAGAGGAAGTGGAAAGGCTTCAACGGGAGGGAATCATCGAACACAGTGGTAGCCCATGGCGTGCCCAGGTGGTGGTGGTTAAAACTAATGAGAAGAAAAGACTTGTGGTTGATTATAGCCAGACTATAAACTTGTATACCCAATTAGATGCCTATCCTTTGCCTCGTATTTCTGAGATGGTGAACCAGATAGCTTAGTACCGTGTGTTCTCCACCATTGATTTAAAGTCTGCCTACCATCAACTCCCCATCAAAATAGAAGACCGACCTTATACGGCCTTCAAAGCTAATGGGCGCCTGTACCAATTCCTTCGGGTGCCCTTTGGAGTGACGAATGGGGTATCCGTCTTCCAACGGGAGATGGATCGTATGGTGGATGAATATGCGTTGGAAGCAACATTCCCGTACCTGGACAATGTTACCATCTGTGGGCGTGACCAACGGGAGCATGATCAAAATCTCGCGAAGTTCCTAGAGACTGCAAAGAGGTTAAACCTGACCTACAACGAAAACAAGTGTACCTTCAATACTACACGTTTGTGTATTCTTGGTTGCGTTGTGGAAAATGGGGTAATCGGGCCAGACTCTGAAAGATTACGCCCACTTAAGGAATTACCTTTGCCTCACACTGTAAAAGCTTTAAGAAGGTGTCTGGGATTCTTCTCGTACTATGCCCAGTGGGTGGCTAGCTACTCAGATAAAGTCTGATCTCTTATTAAGTCGACGTCTTTTCCGCTATCGGCGGAAGCTCAGGAGGCTTTCCTTAATACCAAACGGGACATTGAGAAGGCAGTGGTATGTGCCGTGGATGAGAAGATCTCTTTTCAAGTGGAAAGTGATGCATCTGATTTTGCGTTGGCAGCAACTCTTAACCAAGGTGGTAGACCAGTAGCTTTCTTCTCTCGTACATTGCAAGGACCAGAAGTTCGACATTCTTCAGTGGAAAAGGAGGCACAGGCAATTATCGAAGCAGTCAGGTATTGGAGACATTATCTCGCTGGCCAACGTTTTACGCTCATTACTGACCAACGTTCCGTGGCCTTTATGTTCAACACTAAGCAGAGAGGCAAGATCAAAAATGATAAGATTTTAAGATGGCGAATAGAACTGTCAACATATGACTATGATATTCAGTACAGGCCTGGAGTATTTAATGAGCCATCGGATGCTTTGTCACGAGGAGTATGTGCTAGTCTAGGTACAGATAAGCTTCAAAGTCTCCACAACGCACTCTGCCACCCTGGGGTTACCAGAATGAACCACTTCATTAAGTCCCACAATCTACCCTACTATATTGAGGAGGTCCAGACAATGACCAGGACCTGTCATGTTTGTGCTGAATGCAAACCCCGCTTCTATAAGCCATCCGAGCCAGCTCATCTTATTAAAGCAACTCGACCATTTGAGCGTTTGAGTCTCGATTTTAAAGGTCCCCTTCCATCGAGCGACCGTAATGTCTATTTTCTTAATATTATAGACGAGTACTCTCGGCTCCCTTTTGTTATCCCCTGTCCGGATGTGACTAGTGCTGTTGTAATTAAATGCCTCTGCCAACTGTTTTCCTTGTTCGGCATGCCTAACTATATACATAGTGATAGGGGTTCTTCCTTTATGAGCGAAGAATTACGACAGTTTTTGCTATCGAAGGGGATTGCAACGAGTAGAACTACCAGCTATAACCCTCGTGGTAATGGGCAGGTCGAGAAAGAAAATGCGACAGTGTGGAAGGCTATCGTACTGTCTCTGAAGTCACGAGGCCTGCCGACCTCTCGCTGGCAGGATGTCCTGCCAGACGTGCTGCATTCCATAAGGTCTCTTTTGTGTACAGCGACGAATGCCACCCCTCATGAAAGGATGTTTAGTTTTCCAAGAAAAGCTACTAATGGAGTATCGTTACCCACATGGTTGACGACCACGGGCCCTGTGTTGTTGCGCAGACATGTGAGAGGCCACAAGACTGATCCACTGGTGGAGGAAGTACAACTCCTCCATGCTAATCCCCAGTATGCGTATATTCAATATTCAGATGGACGAGAGGATGCGGCCTCTATTAAAGATCTTGCACCTGCTGGAGCTCGAAAAGAGTTCAACTCTGAGAGTAGAGTTTTCAATCGTGGTATTGGACCTTCAGAGACACAAACCCTCAGTGTGGAAAATACTGATGATTCTGGGAATTCGAATGAACCGGAGTTAGTACTCCGGGAGGAGCCTCAGCAAGAGTTACGTCGTTCCCAGAGGATTATCAGACCTCCTGACAGACTGAATCTATAGCAGGGGGTGAATGTGATGAAATAACTCTGTTCTGATATTTGTACTTGTACTTGTAATGTCTGGAATGTTCCACCGGGGGGAACCACTAATGCTCCTCCCTGGCCCCGCCCCTCTTCTGGTATGTTCTACCAAGGGCTCGGTCGATGATGAACTCTGTTAACTCTGCCATGATTCTTACTTAATAAAAGCCCTCAGTCTTAAACTTTAACTTCACGGATTCGGGCAGTTATTTGGCACATCACAACCAAACTCCAGCCATGATGTTCTTCAATCGAAGACTAAGGTGCCGCTTGGATTTGGTTAAGCCAAACATCAGAAGAGATGTGGAGAACAGGCAGTTTCAGAATATGAATGAAAGGCCAACCAGGAGTTTCAAGATAGGTCAACCAGTTTTGGCCCAGGACTACCGCACAGAGAAATGGCAGCCAGGAATGATCTGCACACAGCAAGGACCTCTAATGTATACTGTGGACGTTGGAGAGAGCATTGTAAGACACCATGCTGACCACATTCTAGAGTCACTGGAAAACGTCAACTCCACACCACGATCTGATACACCTGGTGATGAAACCGAAGTACCAATTGCATCTACCTCAGAATCGGTGATATTGGAAGTAGACGAACCAAACAACGATGTTGATCCCGAATCAACTTTGCCAGAAGAACCTGATACCCAAAAGAGGCGTTATCCGGACAGAATCAGGAAGCCTCCTCAAAGACTGAATTTATAATTGATTAACTTCAGCTAATGTACATAGCAACTGTAATTGTAAATATGTTATTTAATTATTAATCGAATGTTGTGTACTGTTTAGCTAAAAGGGGAGGAATTGTAGTGTATGTACCTTGAAGAAGGAACTATATTCTGCAGCCCCTGTATACTGCAGTACCAGTAGTGACCACCCCTGTATATAAGCCTGTGCAGTAACTTTGTATCGTAGTTCCAGTTTTGTCTCCATTCAGTAAACACCTGTTATAACCAACTTCTGCAGTCCGTGTCTCAATTACACACGGACATTACAAGACCTATTGTCTGCCTTGCAGAAACAGACAAAACTATTATTTTTCATTACAAAGAGAATAGCACATAGTACTATGGTTGCATCATACCCTGTGACCAAAAGTGGGTAAGTTATAGCAAAGGTATAAAGATTAGTGTAATCTAGTGGCCGGGGACAGCTGCAACTGAAGACCCTGGAGTTAAACTCAAGGCGCTTAGGGTGTCATCAAGCAGGCTGGCTATATGTAAGTATATGTTCATGTCACTTGTTGGATTAATATGATTGATGTATCAATAAAAAATAAGACAACAGCCAAATTCTTGCAGGTAGATTGTGCTGGATGGGAATTAGCCCATGGTGGGGTTAGACTGCCGGGTGGAGGTGAGTCTATGAGAAGATTAGACTATGTTGGGTGGAGGTGAGTCTATGAGAAGATTAGACTGTGTTGGGTGGAGGTGAGTCTATGAGATGATTAGACTGTGTTGGGTGGAGGTGAGTCTATGAGATTAGACTGTTGGGTGGAGGTGAGTCTATGAGAGGATTAGACTGTTGGGTGGAGGGGAGTCTATGAGAAGTTTAGACTGTGTTGGGTGGAGGTGAGTCGATGAGAAGTTTAGACTGTGCTGGGTGGAGGTGAGTCTATGAGAAGATTAGACTGTTGGGTGGAGGGAAGTCTATGAGAAGTTTAGACTGTGTTGGGTGGAGGTGAGTCTATGAGAAGTTTAGACTGTGCTGGGTGGAGGTGAGTCTATGAGAAGATTAGACTGTGCTGGGTGGAGGTGAGTCTATGAGAAGATTAGACTGTGCTGGGTGGAGGTGAGACTCTGAGAAGATTAGACTGTGCTGGTGGAGGTGAGTCTATGAGAAGATTAGACTGTTGGGTGGAGGTGAGTCTATGAGAAGATTAGACTGTATTGGGTGGAAGGGAGTCTATGAGAAAATTAGACTGTTGGGTGGAAGGGAGTGACATAAATTGTGCCATTCATGTAGAAATGACTTATGAAATATACTGGGTGGCCTGCTGGTGGCGCTGTCCAGGGAGAGTATAAATACTTGGGCACGGGCCCAGCTTGCTCAGGGACATTTTGTAAACAGGAACTAGTGAAGGATAACTAGACTTCCATGTTGTGAAACAGTTGGTAAAGTCTTGTTTAAAGACGTTGACCAAGTGCCTAGTAGTTTTCTTACGTCAATTTAATCGACTGTTTGCTGCTCTACGCTCTGAGTGGTTTTGGGAACAGACGGCTATGACTCAAATGGTAGAAGGGAACCAGAGGTAGTAATCAATCCATCATGGAGAAAATACTATGACCCGCCCGTCTTGACCTGGACTCAAATTCACCTACAACGGCTTACGTATGGAAACACTGATTACGTACCTTCAGCAGCTTCCTCAGGGTGTGTGGTGAGAATGTTCCTGATAAGTTAGAGATACTTGCCAATTATGTATCCCCTCATGTGTTTGACTATATCGAAGACTGTGTAGACTATGACTCCGCTATCCAAATACTACAGCAACTATATGTTAAGGTCCCAAACAAAATTTTTGCTCGGCAGCTACTGGCCACAACTCGACAACAACCCAGAGAATCACTTGATGAATTCCTTCAAAAGCTTTGGAGGCTCAGCAAGGATTGTAATCTTAAAGCTGTTACAGCTGAGCAGTACCAGGGGGAGTTAATTCATGATTCCTTTATCAACAGAATTGCGTCTCCTTTCATACGCCAGCGTCTGTTGGAGAATAAAACCCTCAAGTTACAATCTGCCTATGACCAGGCATGTTCTCTGGACTTAGCAAAAAAAATGCAGCTGCCTATGACCAGGCATGTTCTCTGGACTTAGCAAAAAAAAATGCAGATGCCTACCTTATACCACGTGCACAGACTGCTGCTATCATTTTTGGTGACTCCTCCAATGGGCCTCGGGCGGAAGCCCTCACTGATGACTACTCTATCCTAGCCGATGACGACCCTACCCTAGAAGCCCTCACTGATGAAGACCCTGCCCTAGCGACATCTTGGCAATCTGGAAGGAAGTGTTCTTCTGTGGAGGTGCATTCCACTATAGGAAATTTTGTCCTGCTCGTAACGCAACCTGCAGTCATAGCAGTAAGAAAGGTCACTTTTCTAAGGTATGCCAGTCAAGAGCATCTATTAGTAAGAAAGGTCACTTTTCTAAGGTAAACCGGTCAAGAGCCCCTGTTAGTTTTGCAGCTGGTATCTATAAAACTGCTCCTCCCCCAAGAGCCACTACCAAGGTTACAGCTGCTATCTATAAAACTGCTCCTCCCCCAAGAACCACTACTAAGGTTACAACTGTCAAGGGTAAAACTACTCCTCCTCCCATCACAGCTGTTTTTCCCCAAAGCCTGTCCCATGCAGCCATGAAGGTTTCGGTAAATGGACACCTTTTGAGTGCACTAATCGACTCATGCAGATCTCACAGCTTCATCAGTGAGCAGGCTATCCGTAAGTTAAAACTGCATATTTACCCCTCAGACAGGGACATTGCAATGGCTCTGACGACACTGACCACCAACTCTTCCGGCTTTTGTCTTGTCGACCTTATTCTCAATGGCTGCACTTATTCTGCCACCCGGCTTGGGGTGCTCAAAAACCTATGCAGTGATGTGCTCCTGGGACAGGATTTCCAGAAACAACACAAAAGACTCATTTTTGAGTTTGGAGGGTCGAAACCGGAGCTTACTATTTCCAAAGTACCGTTTTGTGCGCTTTCGGCGGCTTGCTCGATGAGCCCTCCTTGTTTGCCAATCTTTCCCCGCCCCCCCCCGCCGATGTAAGCCCATAGTCACTAAATCACGACGTTTCAGCCAAGATGATCTATCCTTTATCAAGGCAGAGATCTCGCCTTCTAGCTAACGGTATCATTGAGCCATGTTCATCTTCCTGGCAGGCTCAAGTCGTTGTTGTTAAAAATCCTCTGAAGCAACACAAAAAACGTCTTTGCATCGATTACTTGCAAACTATTAACCAGTATACCGACCTGGATGCCTACCCACTACCACGCATCGATGACATGGCCAATAACCTTGCCAACTACAAGGTATTTTCAACTTTTGACTTAAAGAGCGCATACCATCAAGTAC
Source organism: Somniosus microcephalus (assembly GCF_052327205.1). NCBI lineage: Eukaryota > Metazoa > Chordata > Chondrichthyes > Squaliformes > Somniosidae > Somniosus > Somniosus microcephalus. The sequence goes on along the minus strand of NC_141008.1, from coordinate 27,304,630 downwards.
CGTTAAATAACTCTGACAAAAAGTATACGGCCTTTGAGGCCAATGGTCGGCTTTACCAGTTTCGTCGCCTTCCAGTTGGGGTTACCAATGAGGTGGCCGTATTCCAATGGGCAATGGATAGCCTAGTCAAACAGGAGAACTTAATGGACACTTTTCCATATCTGGATAATATCACCATTGCTGGTCATGACCAGAAGGAGCACGATGCTCACCTCCAGAAATTTCTTGACGTTCTCCATTGTCGCAACTTAACCTTAAATGAGTCCAAATCTGTGAAATCAGTACCATCAGTCAACATCCTTGGCTACTGGGTGGGCAATGGTGTCATCAAACTGGATCCAGAGCGACATCGTCCGCTTCAGGAGCTCCCTCCTCCTACGAATCTCGGCTCTCTTCATCGGGCACTCGGCATGTTCACCTATTATGCGAAGTGGATACCCCACTTTTCCGACAAGATGCAGCCCCTGCTTCATGTGAAGTCATTTCCATTGAAGGCAATGGCTATTTCAGCTTTCAACCTCCTCAAGCAACAACTGGAAAAAGCCACGCTTCGTTCCATCGATGAAAATCTCCCTTTCGTGGTTGAGTGTGATGCATCGGATGTGGCGATCTCTGCTACCTTGAATCAAGGTGGTCGACCCGTTGCATTTCTGTCCAGAACTTTGCAGGGTAGCGAGCTCCATTATCCTCCTGTCGAGAAGTAGGCTACGGCTATCATCGAAGCAGTACTTAAATGGAATCATTTTCTCGCTCGTCGCCATTTCACACTTATAACCGATCAGCGCTCCGTGGCCTTTATGCTGGATAACCAGAAATGCACTAAGATCAAGAATAACAAAATATAACTCTGGAGGATGGAATTGGCCGCCTTTGGCTACACCATACATTATCGACCCGGCAAAGAGAATGTGGCCCCGGATACCCTTACGCGGGCATTCTGCTCTTCTATATCAACTTAGACTCTTGCAGATTTTCCTACTGACTTATGCCATCCTGGCATTACCTGTATGTTACACTTTGTGCGATCTAAAAATCTCCCATTTTGTACGGAAGACATGAGAAAAATATGCTCCACTTGTAGAATTTGCGCGGAATTAAAACCACAATTTTTCCGTCTGTTGGATAGCTCGCTCATACACGCTATGCAGCCTATGCAGCGACTCAGCATTGACTTTAAAACATAGAAACATAGAAGATAGGAGCAGGAGTAGGCCATTCGGCCCTTCGAGCCTGCTCCACCATTCAATGAGATCATGGCTGATCATCCAAATTCAGTACCCATCTCTAGGGCCACTTCCTTAAGTACCCTGGGATGTAGACCATCAGGCCCTGGGGATTTATTGGCCTTCAGTCCCATCAATTTTCCTAACACCATTTCCCTACAAATACTGATTTCTTTCAGTTCCTCCCTTTCATCAGACCCTATGTTCCCCGGCATCTCTGGGAGGTTATTTGTGTCCTCCTTTGTGAAGACAGAATCAAAGTATGTATTTAGTTGGTCTGCCATTTCCTTGTTTCCCATTATAAATTCCCCTGATTCTGACTGCAAGGGACCTACGCTTGACTTTACCAATCTTTTTCTCTTCACATATCTATAAAAGTTTTTACAGTCAGTTTTTATGTTCTCTGCTAGCTTACTCTCATATTCTATTTTCCCTTTCTTAATTAATCCCTTTGTCCTCCTTTGTTGACTCCTAAACTGCTCCCAATCCTCAGGATTATTGCTTTTTCTGGCCAATTTATATGTCCTCTCCTTGGATCCATTGGCCATTGCCTTCCTCAACGCGAAACACCTACTTGCTTACTATGGTGGACGTATATTCATGCTTTCCCTTTGCTTTCCCCTGTCCCAATATGCTTACTTCCACAGTAATCAAATGCCTCGATCAGGTCTTTTCCCTTTGCGGTACGGCCAATTTCACCCACTCTGATCAGGGTCCCTCCTTCATGTCAAGCGAACTCAAAAGTTATCTTTCCCAATGGGGAATCACCACAAGTAGAATGACACCGTATCATCCTATTGGAAACGGACAGGTTGAGAGATACAACGTTGTCATTTGGAATGCTGTTCGTCTTGCACTGAGGTCACACAACCTATCAGACCAGCAGTGGTAAACTATGCTCCCTGACGCATTGCATTCCATCAGTTCTCTTCTTCCTACATCAACCAACGCTACTCCTCATGAATGATTCTTCGGGTTCCAGCATCGCTCCACTCATGGGACGTCACTACCATAATGGTTGGCAGCTCCTGGCCCCGTGCTGCTCCGAAGAGTCATCCAATACTTTAAGAGTGATCCCCTCGTCGACGAAGTGGAACTGACGGATATCAATCCCACGTATGCATACGTGCGGTACCCTGATGGCCGGGAATCCACAGTGTCACTCCGGGATCTGGCTCCCTGCCCAACCAGTCCCACCGACTCAATCGATGGTGGGACCCGTATCAATAACGCCGATACCCTGAGTTCCTCTGAGGATGATGCCCTACTCGGGACGTCAAGGATCTGTCAGCTATTCCGCCGGATCAACCCAGGGAACAGAGCGCTCCCCGCGGGATGGCCACCCGAAGCCAGGACGCCGGTCAGTCACCGACTACTGGGCAGGGTGAAGCCAGCTCTGTGCCTGTGGGGGCCCGCACCCGGAGCCATGATCTCCCCAGTCCCCCTCAGATCCGCTGGTATGAACTAAGCGACCCAGGGACCAAAACACAGTCTGAGGAGACATGCCTTCCGGCCACCAACAGATATCCAAACGGACCCGGAGCCACAATCTCCCCAGTCCCCCTCAGGTTGATCAAAGTGGCATGGACTCTGCCAGCCCGCTGGTACGAACTAAGCGACCCAGGGACCAAAACATTGTCCAAGGAGACGTGCCTTCCTGCCACCGACGGAGATCCAAATGACTGCGTCTATTCTTAGTCCGACTAATTCGGTAGAAAGAAGCCGCCAGACTTCCAATTGTTCAGGCGGGAAGAATGACATAAACCGTGCCATTCATGTAGAAATTACTTATGAAATATACTGGGCGGCCTGCTGGTGGTGCTGTCCAGGGAGAGTATAAATACTCGGGCACGGGCCCAGCTTGTTCAGGGACATTTTGTAAACAGGAACTAGTGAAGGATAACTAGACTTCCATGTTGTGAAACAGTCGATTAAAGCCTTGTTTAATACTCTGACCAAGTGCCTAGTAGTTTTCTTACGTCAGTGAGTCTATGAGAAGATCAGACAGTTGGGTGAAGGGAAGACTATGAGAAGATTAGACTGTTGGGTGGAGGTGAGTCTATGAGAAGGTTAGACTGTTGGGTGGGGGGAGACTATGAGAAGACTAGTCTTTTGGGTGAAGGTGAGTCTATGAGAAGATTAGACTGTGCTGGGTGGAGGGGAGTCTATGAGAAGATTAGACTGTGTTGGGTGGAGGTGAGTCTATGAGAAGATTAGACTGTTGGGTGGAGGTGAGTCTATGAAAAGATTAGACTGTGTTGGGTGGAGGTGAGTCTATGAGAAGATTAGACTGTGTTGGGTGGAGGTGAGTCTATGAGAAGATTAGACTGTTGGGTGGAGGTAAGTCTATGAGAAGATTAGACTTTGTTGGGTGGAGGTGAGTCTATGAGAAGATTAGACTGTGTTGGGTGGAGGTGAGTCTATGAGAAGATTAGACTGTGTTGGGTGGAGGTGAGTCTATGAGAAGATTAGACTGTTGGGTGGAGGTAAGTCTATGAGAAGATTAGACTGTGTTGGGTGGAGGTGAGTCTATGAGAAGATTAGACTGTGTTGGGTGGAGGTGAGTCTATGAGAAGATTAGACTGTTGGGTGGAGGTGAGTCTATGAGAAGATTAGACTGTTGGGTGGAGGTGAGTCTATGAGAAGATTAGACTGTTGGGTGGAGGTGAGTCTATGAGAAGATTAGACTGTGTTGGGTGGAGGTGAGTCTATGAGAAGATTAGACTGTGTTGGGTGGAGGTGAGTCTATGAGAAGATTAGACTGTTGGGTGGAGGTAAGTCTATGAGAAGATTAGACTGTGTTGGGTGGAGGTGAGTCTATGAGAAGATTAGACTGTGTTGGGTGGAGGTGAGTATGAGAAGATTAGACTGTGTTGGGCGGAGGTGAGTCTATGAGAAGATTAGACTGTTGGGTGGAGGTGAGTCTATGAGAAGATTAGACTGTGTTGGGTGGAGGTGAGTCTATGAGAAGATTAGACTGTGCTGGGTGGAGGTGAGTCTATGAGAAGATTAGACTGTGTTGGGTGGAGGTGAGTCTATGAGAAGATTAGACTGTGCTGGGTGGAGGTGAGTCTATGAGACGATTAGACTGTGTTGGGTGGAGGTGAGTTTATGAGAAGATTAGACTGTGTTGGGTGGTGGGGAGTCTATGCGAAGATTAGGCTGTGCTTGGATCATAAGGATGAGGTCAGGAAACTTCTCAAAACAAGCATAAGACTTTAATCTGTTCGATAGATGGGCTATCCAATGCTGTTAACTGATCTAAGGAGTCTAATCCTAAATCAATCGCACCAATTTATATCAATCTCAGTCACTGATCGCAACTGTAAATTTATGATCAGCAAGCAGTTAAAGCTGAATTACTGTGACATAACTGATCTGCCTTTTAACCTCTTATTTATTGTATGAATTAACCCATTGATTATTGTTATACTTACTGTTTAAGTGCTGCTAACTCTGATTCTAAGGTTAACAAACAATTGTTAGTTCATAACTTTGTTATCTGACTTCTTTGATAACTGGCAAGAAAGGGTTAATTCATCCACTCAGCAGCTCCTGAGGATCCTGGTCGGAGGTTGAATGTAAAAATGCTAACATAATCTGAACTGGTTCAATTAAAACAGTTTGTTGAGCCTATTTAAGCATCGCTACCTCCTGTGCTGGGTGGATGTGAGTCTATGAGAGGATTAGACTGTACTTGGATCATAAGGATGACGTGTCAGCTGTGGCTCAGTTGGTATCACACTTACCTCTGAGTCAGAAGGTTGTGGGTTCAAGCTAGGCTGACACTCTAGTGCAGTGCTGAGGGAGCACTACACTGTCGGCGGTGCTGTCTTTCAGATGAGACGTTAAACCGAGGCCCTATCGGCTCTTTCAGGTGAATGTAAAAGATCCCATGGCACTATTTCGAAGAAGAGCAGGGGAGTTATCCCCGGTGTCCTGGGGCCAATATTTATCCCTCAACCAACATAACAAAAACAGATTATCTGGTCATTATCACATTGCTGTTTGTGGGAGCTTGCTGTGCGCAAATTGACTGCCGCGTTTCCCACATTACAACAGTGACTCCACTTCAAAAGCACTTCATTGGCTGTAAAGCGCTTTGAGACGTCCGGTGGTCATGAGAGGTGCTATATGAATGCAAGTCTTTCTTTCTTTTACACATAGACTGGGTGACCAATTCCAGAAAGGGTGAGCTGAATCCTGGATGGGATTTATAGCTTCAAGGGCTAATCGTCAGACTCCACACACCCAGGCGGCAGCCTTGTCCACTTTAAGTGCGTATGAGATATTTGGAATTGTGCAGCGCCTACATTTCTGATATGGGGTGCTAACAAATGAGGCTCCCCACCAGAAGCACAGAGATGGTCAATTGCCCCTTTTTAGCATCTGATTGAAATGTACATAAACTACAAATTAGAAGGCCAAGGGGTAGGGTTTCCGCTTTGGGCGCAATTGGCGATTTTGTGCAGTTCACAAAATTCTTTGCACCTCCATGGGAGAAACCAAATTATGATGATGCGTCCAAAGAAATAAAAACAGAAAATGCTGGAAATACTCAGCCGGTCAGGCAGCGTCTGTAAAGCAACTCTTAAAGGAATCCTCCTTTAAAAATGTCCATATTTTTGCAAATTACCATGTGGTGCCTTTAAGAGCTTCTCTGTCACAAAACACCCAGGGAGTTATTTTAGTAGAAGGGTAAAAACTGCCTGTTTGATAGTCTGGTTTTAGCCTACAATTTTGGTTCTAATTGCTGATTACCATGATTTGAACGTGCCTGGAGGAGCTAAACCAGAACCCTGCAGGTTTAGCACTCAAGCGCTGATTAGACACAATTTTCATGGAGCAGTGTATGTGGGCTCCTCGCACCCACTTCTACTGAAGGTGCTGGCTGTGCTGGCTGACACACAGCGGCAGGTTTCAGGATGCTTCAGGGACCAAGGGAGAGGGCGTGGGCGCACAGGTTCTCGGACTTGACACTGGAGGTCCTGGTGGAGGAGGTCCAGAGGAGGAGGGATGTCCTGTACCCACAGGAGGGAAGGACTCCACCTCGCCCTCCTGTCCCTCTCTCCTGCAGCAGCTGGTGCTGCTCTGCCCGGCCTCATCTCCTCCTCCCATTCCTCCTGCAGACCAAAGGGGACCCCTAGCAAGAGGCCCATGACCAAGCACTCCCTTTCTCCTGATGACTCCTATAAGGTGTCCAATAAGGCACTGTAACACTGCACTGACTCTTTTTAGGTGAAGGCCTCAGAGAATTTCTGGAATAAATGTTGACAGAGTGTTGGTGAAGTCTTCACGAATTGTCCCAGAAAATCTCCCGATGTGTCTCGAAAGTCCTCGTTGAACCTCCAGCAGCAAGTGAACAGTGAACGGTGAGTATGCCTTTAAGTAGCACGCAAAATCCTCAAACGCCTTGTTTACCCCTGTTCATCTGGTCGCTGTTGTTAGGAGAGGTCGTTAGTTGAAGCGCTAGCCACCAAAATGCCGTGCAGCCTCTTCAATGAGTGCTAGCAGGCAATTTAATTGTCAATCAGACCCTTAACGATCCTCCAAGTGGCTGTTCTGAGCGCAAGCTTCAACTTATAGAAACATAGAAACATAGAAGATAGGAGCAGGAGCAGGCCATTCGGCCCCTCGAGCCTGCTCCGCCATTCAATGAGATCATGGCTGATCATCCAATTTCAGTACCCGGTCCCTGCTTTCTCCCCATATCCCTTAATCACTTTAGCCTTAAGAAATATATCCAACTCCTTCTTGAATATATTTAATGAATTGACCTCCACTGCCTTCTGTGGTAGAGAATTCCGCAGGTTCACCACTCTCTGGGTGAAGAAATTTCTCCTCATTTCTGTCCTAAATGGCCTACCCCTTATCCTTAGACTGTGACCCCTGGTTCTGGACTCCCCGACCATCGGGAACATCCTTCCTGCATCTAGTCTGTCTAGTCCTGTTAGAATTTTATAAGTTTCAATGAGATCCCCTCTCATTCTTCTAAACTCCAGCGAGTATAAGCCCAATTGACCCAATCTCTCCTCATACGTCATTCCTGCCATCCCAGGTATCACTTCTTCACCAAGATGGCGTCTTGCACTAAATACGGGCTAAACCAGCATTGCAGCTCAAGACCCCATCTTGGCCACCTCGGAGGCTGTTTAGCGCCTAAATTATCTGGGAAAAATCACTCCCCCCACTATTTTAGAATAATGTGTCGGTGACTACACAAACCACTCCGAGTACAGGTACATTGTGTATCAGTTAAACAGTCTGTGACTACACAAACCACTCCGAGTACAGGTACATTGTGTATCAGTAAAACAGTCAGTGACTACACAAACCACTCCGGGTACAGGTACATTGTGTATCAGTAAAACAGGTTTATTAAGCACTAAACATCCAGTACAAAGAAGTAATACTTAACAAGGAGATAGTCGCAGTCTGTTCATCGAACCCCGGCATTCCTTCCGAGTGATTGTGGCGTGGTTTCTCTATTCTCTTGCTGTGTTCTGTTGACTGAAGCTTCTCATCCTCTGGTTTCGCGCTGCTTTCAGTGTTCAATAGCTATTCCTTTATACCTTTTTTCCCCTTCAAAATACATAGCAACTTGCAGCTGCTTGGGCTATCTCACCATTCTGACCTTCACAAATACGGTCTATGAGTCCCTCCCCTTTTCTTGTCAATCATCTTACGACCTTGTTAGTTCTGCTAAGCCTATTTCTGTGCATAACAAAATACCCTTACCTAAGAACTTCAATTTACAGAACATCCTTGAGCTGTTTTCTAAACAGTTTGTCTATTCTGCTGTTTCTAAAATGAAGGCTCCAACTCCAATCTCTCTTCCATAACAGTACCAAACTCCATGTCCCTGACAGTCTCCGTATTGACTTAGCACTACATTCCATTACTTCAGTAATTTAAAACAGAGGTTTTTAGTGAAGTTGGCATAATTTCCCATCCTGCTTTGGTCTCAGTCATTCGCCATTTTATACAGGCTTTTTAGGTTTTTAACTTACAATTTCACATATTATAGTTATATAAAAATGGTTATAGAATCTTAATAGTGTTTACTAAATCCTACAGGTACACTCTATCCTACAGCACTACGGCATGACAGAGCACGGACATCAAAGAGGTTCAAAGTCAGACATATTGGCTGCGGGATCAGTAAGAGCTCCCTGGCTTGTTATCCTGCTCTACCTTAATGCCCCCACCCTGTTCCCCCTTCACCCTGACCTCTAACCTCTAATACTGCTCTACCTTACACTTACCCCACCCCCAGCCTCTAACCCTCCTCTACGATTACCCCCATGTCATCTAATCCCACCGATTTTTTTTCCTCTCTTCCCACCCACCACATTCTGCGTTCGTCCCCTGCCCGCATCTCACCTTCAACATTCCAGTCCTCTCTCAGTTTACATTCATTTATTTCCCATCCTCCATCTTCAACTGGAAGCTGCACTTCATTCTGACTCCCATTGTGAAGTGCCACAGGAGATTGACTAGCGTAAATATAGCTTAGAAGCTTTCAAAAGGAAACTAGGCGAGTACATGAGAGAAAAAGGAGTAGAAAGATATGCAGAAAAGCAGAGATGAGGCAGATGGAATGGGAGGAGACCGTGCGAGCATAACACCAGCGCAGACGAGTTGGGCCAAATGGTCTGTTTCTGTGCTGTATATTCCATGTAAATAAATATCTGCAAAATTTCCTGTTCTATGTTATTCAGTGATCCAAATGACTAGCACCCCTTAATTGTGCTAATTGATATCTTTTTACATTTACAAGTGTACTTTTACTTCCAATAGAGACAGTTCTTCCCAGCAAACTTCACTTAACATCTCCCTCCATGACAGACGGGCATTTCTATCATCTCCCCCTGTGCCTTGCCAATGATTTCATCTGAGCCACAGAATCCTCCAAATAGCCATTAGGTCTTTTGACTATCTGATAGAAGTGTTTGTTTAATGTGTTCAAAAAAGTCACACATGTGGGTGGGTTGCAAGTAAGATGTGTGAGAGAATTACTACAACAACTTTCATTTATATACCACCTTTCATGTAGTTAAACATCCCAAGGCAATTCACAGGAGCGTATTCAGACAAAAATTGACATCGAGCCAAAGGAGAGAATAGGACGGGTGACTCAAGGAGATACGTTTTAAGGAGCATCTTAAAGGAATAGAGAGGGGTAGGCAGAGAGGTTTATGGAGCGAATTCAAGAGCTTAGGGCCTCGATGGCTGAAGGCATGGCCACTAATGGTGGGGCATGGGGGATGCACATGAGGCCAGAGTTGGAGGAACGCAGAGATCTCAGAGGGTTGTAGGGCTGAAGGAGGTTACAGAGATAGGGAGGTGCGAGGCTATGGAGGGATTTGAACACAAGGGTGCAAATTTTAATATCGAGGAGTTGATGGACCAAGAGTCAATGTAGGTCAGCGAGCAACAAGGGTGATGGGTGAACGGGAATTGGTGCGAGTTAGGACTCGGGCAGCAGAGATTTGGATGAGCTCAAGTTTATGGAGTGTGAAAGATGGGAGGCCGGCCAGGAGAGAGTTGGAATAGTCATCTGGAGGTAACAAAGGCATGGATGAGGGTTTCAGCAGTAGATAGGCTGAGGTAAGGGTGGAGACGAGTGATGTTACAGAGGTGTAAATGGATGGCCAGTGATGGACAGAATATAATGTTGGAAGCTCAGCTCAGGGTCATAGGACGGCGAGGTTAAGGACAGTCTGGTTCAGCCTTAGACAGTGGCCAGGGAGTGGGGATGGAATCAGTGGAGAAGGAACGGACTTTGTGGCAGGGAACAAAGACAATTGCTTATCTTTTTAATTATTGAGAGACCTCGGTAGAGGGCCAAAGCTGATAAAACAGAGTACCACCAAAATTTGAAATAACAGAAGAGAAGAAACCAGGTAGTAGTGGTGAGATGTGTAAGTATAGGTGTAACAGGCAGAATAGCCATAGTAAGATTTTCTTTATATAAAGCTTATATATACACACTCATTAAAGACTAATTCTGTAGTAGTTGCAAAAAGTACAAATCAGGCCTGGAGTTTAGCAGGCACTACCTCACTAACAGTTTGTGGGAAGACATAAGAAATGTGTTGGGTGTAGTGGCACATAGTTAGGAGACCATAGAGGAGTCACTGGTATGAATAGAGTTAGTTGGGAATGTGCTGAAAAGAGATAATGTGGGAAGGCCATAACTGATAGCCACGGTTTCTCAGATAGAGAGAGCAATGAACAAGAAACAGATGGTATTACGCATACATATTGAAAGGGATTACCTAATGAACATCACTTTATGTGGTGATGTAGAGTCAGATTTGACATAATAGCATCATGTTAGGGTATGTAATTAACTCTATAAATGGCTTGCTGAGGCTAGCGCAAGTTGTAAAGACCAAACGCTTACGATATCCTGATGAGTCCTCTGCACGTGAGTTATAATCGGTACCTGTCTCATGGGCACTGCATGTAAGAGGTTGTGTTATATCATTGATTCAAAAAATAAAAAGCATTAACCAGATGTCTCGGTGTGTCCTCATTCTCGAACTTGTAGTAGTGGTACAGGACTAATGACTATCCTGCACGTAAGGGTAAAGGATGTATGACAATATCCTATATAAAAAACAACAAGATGATGGCCAGCTTGACTTTTAAAAGCCTGCCGATTTCAGAAGTAAGGAAAGGCTGAGGGAGTTAAGGAGTTCCACATTGAGAAAGAATGGATTAGAATAGGAGACGGTGCAATGAGTCTTGATTTCAAATGGGAGAGGAAAGAGTGTGTAGAGTAGTGTTTCTGCAGCTTAAGAGGAACAAGATAGGAAAGCTTAGAGGAGGAATGTCCATGGACCATAAGAGAGAGAGAGACAGACAGACAGACAGACGGAATGAATTAATTGATTAATTAATTAATTAATTGTGATGGAGGGAGTTTGAAGGGCAGAGGTAGTGTCCATGAGGGGATTGCATTGACACACACATGCCTGATGCTGTGACAACACAGTCGCACTATTGCACAGGTTCATGGATGCAAAATTGCAATTTGTGCAATCAAACACAATCATTACTGCAGCACTTCCCAATGCTGCTCGTCACCTCAAATGGTGCAAGGGGGAGGGACTCAAATTCCTGGGACATTGGAACCAGTTCTGGGGGAGGTGGGACCAGTACAAACTGGACGGTTTGCACCTGGGCAGGACCGGGACCGATGTCCTAGGGGGAATGTTTGCTAGTGCTGTTGGGGAGGGTTTAAACTAAAATGGCAGGGGGTTGGGAAGCTGTGCAGGGAGACAGAGGAAAGGGAAGCAAGGATAGAAGCAAAAGACAGGAAGAAGAAAAGCAAAAGTGGAAGTCAGAGAAATCAAGGGTGTAAATCAAACATGGCCACAGTAAACAATAATTCTAAAAGGTCTAAGAGTATTTAAAAAACAAGCCTGAAGGCTTTGTGTCTTAATGCGAGGAGCATTTGTAATAAGGTGGATGAATTAGCTGCGCAAATAGATGTAAACGGATATGATATAATTGGGATTACGGAGACATGGCTCAAGGGTGACCAAGGCTGGGAATTCAACATCCAGGGGTATTCAATATTCAGGAAGGACAGGCAAAAAGGAAAAGGCAGTGGGGTAGTATTGCTGGTTAAAGAGATTAACACAATAATAAGGAAGGATATTAGCTCTGATGATGTGGAATCTGTAAGGTAGAGCTGAGAAATACCAAGGGGCAGAAAACGTTAGTGGGAGTTGTATACAGACCCCCAAACAGTAATGCTGAGGTTGGGGGATGGCATTAAACGGGAAATTAGAGCTGCGTGCAATAAGGGCACTGCAGTTATCATGGGTGACTTTAATCTACATATAGATTGGGCTAACCAAATTAGTAACAATACTGTGGAGCAGGAATTCCTGGAGTGTATACGGGATGGTTTCCTGGACCAATAGGTCGAGGAACCAACTAGAGATCAGGCAATCTTAGACTGGGTATTATGTAATGAGAAAGGATTAATTAGCAATCTTGTTGTGCGAGGCCCCTTGGGGAGGAGCAATCATAATATGATAGAATTCTTCATTAAGATGGAGAGTGAAGTAGTTGATTCAGAGACTTGGGTACTGAATTTAAATAAAGGAAACTATGATGAAATGAGGTGCGAGTTGGCTAGGATGGATTGGGGAATGTTACTTAAAGGGTTGACGGTGACTAGGCAATGGCAAACATTTAAAGATCGCATGGATGAACTACAGAATTTGTTCAGCCCTGTTTGGCATAAAAATAAAACAAAAAAGGTGACTCAACATTGGCTAACAAGGGAAATTAGGGATAGCATAAGATCCAAGGAGAGGACATATAAATTGGCCAGAAAAAGCAGCAAACCTAAGGATTGGGAGCAGTTTAGGATTCAGCAAAGGAGGACAAAGGGATTAATTAAGAGGGGGAAAATAGAGTATGAGGGTAAGCTTGCAGGGAACATAAAAACTGACTGTAAAAGCTTCTATAGATATGTGAAGAGAAAAAGATTGGTAAAGTCAAGCGTAGGTCCCTTGCAGTCAGGATCAGGGGAATTTATAATGGGGAACAAAGACATGGCAGACCAATTAACTACATACTTTGGTTCTGTCTTCACAAAGGAGGACACAAATAAACTCACAGAGATGTCGGGCAACATAGGGTCTAATGAGAGGGAGGAACTGAATGAAATCATTATTTGTAGGGAAATGGTGTTAGGGAAATTGACGGGATTGATAGCCGATAAATCCCCAGGGCCTGATCATCTACATCCTAGGGTACTTAAGGAACATTTCCCATCGATTGGAGGGTAGCTAATGTTACCCCACTATTTAAAAAATGTGGTAGAGAAAAAACAGGGAATTATAGACCGGTAAGCCTGACATCGGTAGTGGGGAAAATGCTAGAGTCCATTATAAAAGATGTAATAGCTGAGCACTTGGAAAACAGTGACAGGATCGGACAAAGTCAACATGGATTTACAAAAGGTAAATCATGCTTGACTAATCTACTGGAATTTTTTGAGGATGTAACTGGTAGAATAGATAAGGGAGAACCAGTGGATGTGGTGTATTTGGAGTTTCAGAAGGCTTTCGATAAGGTCCTGCATAAGAGACTAGCGTGTAAAGTTAAAGCACATGGGATTGGGGTTAAGCTACTGACTTGGATAGAAAACTGGTTGGCAGACAGGAAGCAAAGAGTTGGAATAAATGGGTCTTTTTCCGAGTGGAAGGCAGTGACTAGTGGGGTACCGCAGGGATAGGTGCTAGGACCCCAGTTATTCACAATATATATTAATGATCTAGACGAGGGAACTAGATGTAATATGTCCAAGTCTGCAGACAACACAAAGCTGGGTGGGTGTGTGTGCTGTGAGGAGGATGCAGAGAAACTCCAGTACGATTTGGACAGGTTTGGCGATTAGGCAGATGCATGGCAGATGCAGTATAATGTGGATAAATGCGAGGTTATCCACTTTGGTGGCAAAAACAGGAAGGCAGATTATTATCTGAACGGCAATAGATTGGGAAAAGGGGAAGTGCAACAAGACATGGGTGTCCTTGTGCACCAGTCGCTGAAGGTAAGCATGCAGGTGCAGCAGGCGGTTAATAAGGCAAATTGTACGCTGGCCTTCATAGTGAGAGGATTCGAGTACAGGAGCAAGGATGTCTTGCTGCAGTTGTACAGGGCCTTGGTGAGACCACACCTTGAGTATTGTGTGCAGTTTTGGTCGCCTTATCTGAGGAAGGATGTTCTTGCCATGGAGGGAGTGCAGCGAAAGTTCACCAGACTGATACCTGAGATGGCAGGAATGACGTATGAAGAGAGATTGGGTCGATTAGGCTTATACTCGCTGGAGTTTAGAAGAATGAGAGGGGATCTCATTGAAACGTATAAAATTCTAACAGGACTAGACAGACTAGATGCAAGAAGGCTGTTCCCTATGGCGGGGGAGTCCAGAACCAGGGGTCACAGTCTAAGGATAAGGGGTAAGCAATTTAGGACAGAGATGAGGAGGAATTTCTTCACCCAGAGAGTGGTGAACCTGTGGAATTATCTACCACAGAACACAGTTGAGGCCAATTCATTAAATATATTCAATAAGGAGTTAGATATATTTCTTAAGGCTAAGGGGATCAAGGGGTATGGGGAGAAAGCAGGGACAGGGTACTGAATTTGGATGATCAGCCATGATCGCATTGAATGGCGGAGCAGGCTCGAGGGGCCGAATGGCCTACTCCTGCTCCTGCTCCTATCTTCTATGTTTCTATGTTTCTATTACCAGCCTCGACATTAGATGCAGATTTTGAAAGAGGCAAATAAATTGAATTGACAGCGACGGAAAGCATTCCATTAAAACATACAAAAAGCAATGATAAGGCAGGAAAGAAACAGTGCTGTGTAAAGAAGCTTTTAAACCGTGGCTGATTATCAAATCCATAAATATAAACCTTTCCTCATCACACTCGCCAGTTCACATTACATAATAAGCACTTTCAGGCAGGCCTGTCACTCAAACTAGCGACAGTACTTGTTGTTTTTCCAGAGCTACATTTGCTATTTTTTATCTTGGACAACTATTTATTAACTTATTCTGGCAATTAATATGAATATAGGAATGGTTTGCCTTAAAAAGAAGCTGCATTGAATTCCGGTAGGATCTTGATCGTTGAGTGTTGGTGGGCTCCAGCAAGGGTGCACATGGAACAATACACAGCCAATCTTGGGATGGTCATTTGGAGGAATCTACAGGCATTCTCAAGGCTTAGGCCAATCACAAACAGATGCTCGCGAAGCCAAAGCCATTTGGAGGCACCAATTTGCCACCTGAAGATTGTGACCATATAGACATATCAACATGTAACCTTGAGTCTATGGTCATGTGCTGTTAGCATGTATCCTTGAGTCTATAGTCATGTGCTGTTAACATGTATCCTTGAGTCTATAGTTATGTGCTGTTAACATGTATCCTTGAGTCTATAGTCATGTTCTGTTAACATGTATCCTTGAGTCTATAGTTATGTGCTGTTAACATGTATCCTTGAGTCTATCGTCATGTGCTGTTAACATGTATCCTTGAGTCTATAGTCATGTGCTGTTAACATGTATCCTTGAGTCTATAGTCATGTGCTGTTAACATGTATCCTTGAGTCTATGGTCATGTGCTGTCAACACGTATCCTTGAGTCATAGAATCATAGGATCATACAATGGTTACAGCACGGAAGAAGGCCATTTGGCCCATCAAGCCCGTACCAGCTCTTTGCAAGAGCACTTCAGCTAGTCCCACTCCCCCGCCCCTTCCCTGTAACATAGAAACATAGAAGATAGGAGCAGGAGTATGCCATTCATCCCCTCGAGCCTGCTCCGCCATTCAATGCGATCATGGCTGATCATCCAAATTCAGTACCCGGTCCCTGCTTTCTCCCCATAGCCCTTGATCCCTTTAGCCTTAAGAAATATATCCAACTCCTTCTTGAATATATTTAATGAATTGGCCTCTACTGCCTTCTGTGGTAGAGAATTCCACAGGTCCACCACTCTCTGGGTGAAGAAATTCCTCCTCATCGCTGTCCTAAATGGCTTACCCCTTATCCTTAGACTGTGACCCCTGGTTCTGGACTCCCCGACCATCGGGAACACCCTTCCTGCATGTAGTCTGTCTAGTCCTGTTAGAATTTTATAAGTTTCAATGAGATCCCCTCTCATTCTTCTAATCTCCAGCGAGTACAAGCCCAATTGACCCAATCTCTCCTCATACGTCATTCCTGCCATCCCAGGTATCAGCCTGGTGAATCTTCGCTACACTCCTTCCATGGCAAGAACATCCTTCCTCAGATAAGGCGACCAAAACGGCACGCAATACTCAAGATGTGGTCTCACCAAGGCCCTGTACAACTGCAGCAAGACATCCTTGCCTCTGTACTCAATCCCTCTCGCTACGAAGGCCAACATACCATTTGCCTTCTTAACCGCCTGCTGCACCTGCATGCTTACCTTCAGCGACTGGTGCACAAGGATGCCCAGGTCTCATTGCACTTCCCCTTCTCCCAATCTATTGCCATTCAGATAATAATCTGCCTTCTTGTTTTTGACACCAAAGAGGATAACCTTGCATTTATCCATGTTATATTGCATCTGCCATGCTTCTGCCCAATCACCCAACCTGTCCAAATCATACTGAAGTTTCTCGGCATCCTCCTCACAGCACACACGCCCACCCAGCTTTGTGTCATCTGCAAACTTGGAGATATTACATCTAATTCCCTCGTCCAGATCATTACTATATATATTGTGAATAGCTGGGGTCCAAGGACCGATCCCTGCGGTACCCCACTAGTCACTGCCTGCCACTCGGAAAAAGAGCTGTTTATTCCAACTCTTTGCTTTCTGTCTGCCAACCAGTTCTCTATCCAAGTCAATACCTTGCCCCCAATCCCATGTGCCTTAACTTTACACGCTAATCTCTTATGCGGGACCTTATCAAAAGCCTTTTGAAAGTCCAAATACACCACATCCACTGGTTCTCCCTTATCTATTTTACCAGTTACATCCTCAAAAAATTCCAGTAGATTAGTCAAGCACGATTTACCTTTTGTAAATCCATGTTGACTTTGTCCGATCCGGTCACTGTAAATTTTTTTCCTTCAGATACTTATCTAACTCCCTTTTGAAAGCAGTGATTGAATCTGCCTCCACCATCCTGTTAGGCAGTGCATTCCAGATCTTAACCACTCGCTGCGTAAAAAAGCTTTTTCTTACGTCACCTTTGGTTCTTTTGCCAATCACCTTAAATCTGTGTCTTCTGGTTCTCGTCCCTTCTGCCAATGGGAACAGTTTCTCTCTATATACTCTGTCCAGATCCCTCATGATTTTGAACACCTCTATCAAATCTCCTCTCAATCTTCCCTGCTCCAAGGAGAACAACCCCAGCTTCTCCAGTCTGTCAACGTAACTGAAGTCCCTCATTCCTGGAATCATTCTCATAAATCTTTTCTGCACCCTCTTGAAGGCCTTCACATCCTTCCTAAAGTGTGGTGCCCAGAATTGGACACAGTACTCCAATCAGGGCCAAACCAATGTTTTATACAGGTTCATCATAATTTCCATACTTTCGTACTCTATACCTCTATTTATGAAGGATCCCGTAAGCCTTTTTAACTGCTTTCTCAACCTGTCCTGCCACCTTCAATAATTTGTGCACATATACCCCCAGGTCTCTCTGTTAGTGCACCCCCTTTAGAATTATCCCCTTCAGTTTATATTGCCTCTCCTCATTCTTTCTACCAAAATGTATCACTTCACACTTTTCTGCGTTAAATTTCATCTGCCACGTGTCCGCCCATTTCACCAGCCTGTCTATGTCCTCTTGAAGTCTATCACTCTCCTCCTCACTGTTCACTATACTTCCAAGTCTTGTGTCATCTGCAAATTTTGAAATTGTGCCCTGTACACCCACATCTAAGTCATTAATATATATCAAGAAAAGCGGTAGTCCTAGAACTGACTCCTGGGGATCACCACCTTTCTCCAGTCTGAAAAACAACCGTTCACCACTACTCTCTGTTTCCTAACACTTAGCCAATTCTGTATTCATGCTGCCACTGTCCCTTTTATTCCATGGGCTTCAACTTTGCTGGCAAGCCTATTATGTGGCACTTTGTCGAACACCTTTTGGAAATCCATTTCACCACGTCAACCGCATTGCCCTCATCAACCCTCTCTGTTACCTCATCAAAGAACTCAATCAAGTTAGTTAAACATGATTTGCCTTTAACAAATCCATGCTTGCTTTCCTTAATTAATCTACACTTGTCCAAGTGACTTAATTTTTTCCCTGATTACTGTTTCTACAAGATTCCCTACTATCGAGGTCAAACTGACTGGCCTGTAGTTGCTGGGTTTATCTTTACACCCTTTGTTGAACAATATTGTAACATCTGCAATTCTCCAGTCCTCTGGCACCACCCCCCATATCTAAGGAGAATCGGTATATTATGGCCAGTATCTCTGCGATTTCCTTCCTCGATTCCCTCAGCATCCTAGGATGTATCCCATCCACTCATGGTGATTTATCTACTTTAAGTACAGCCAGCCTTTCTAATACCTCCTCTTTATCACTTTTTATACTATCAAGTACCTCCGCTACCTCCTCCTTTACTATGTCTATGGCAGCATCCTCTTCCTTGGTGAAGACAGATACAAAGTACTCATTTAGTAACTCAGCCATACCCTCTGCCTCCATGCATAGGTCTCCTTTTTGGTCCCTAATCAGTCCCACCCCTCCTTTTACTACCCTTTTTCTATTTATATGCCTATAGAAGCCTTTTGGATTACCTTTTATGTTGCCTGCCATTCTATTCTCATACCCTCTCTTTGCCCCTCTTATTTTCTTTTTCACTTCTCCTCTGACCTTTCTATGTATAGCCTGATTCTCAGATGTATTTGCAACCTGACATCTGTCATACGCTCTCTTTTTCTGCTTCATCATATTGTCTATCTCTTTCGTCATCCAGGGTGCTGTCAACACATATCCGTGAGTCTATGGTCATGTGCTGTCAACACGTATCCTTGAGTCTATAGTCATGTGCTGTCAACACGTATCCTTGAGTCTATGGTCATGTGCTGTTAACATGTATCCTTGAGTCTATGGTCATGTGCTGTCGACATGTATCCTTGAGTCCATGGTCATGTGCTGTCAACATGTATCCTTGAGTCTATGGTCATATGCTGTTAACATGTATCCTTGAGTCTATGGTCATGTGCTGTTAACATGTATCCTTGAGTCTATGGTCATGTGCTGTTAACATGTATCCTCGAGTCTATGGTCATGTGCTGTCAACGCGTATCCTTGAGTCTATGGTCATGTGCTGTCAACATGTATCCTTGAGTCTATGGCCATGTGCTGTTAACATGTATCCTCGAGTCTATGGTCATGTGCTGTCAATATGTATCCTCGAGTCTATGGTCATGTGCTGTCAACATGTATCTGTGAGTCTGTGGTCATGTGCTGTCAACATGTATCCTTGAGTCTATGGTCATGTGCTGTCAACATGTATCTGTGAGTCTATGGTCATGTGCTGTCAATATGTATCCTTGAGTCTATGGTCATGTACTGTCAACATGTATCCTCGAGTCTATGGTCATGTGCTGTCAACATGTATCCATGAGTCTATGGTCATGTGCTGTAAACATGTATCCTTGAGGCTTGGGTTTGCAGGATAATATGCATTAAATCTGAAATGACTGGAGAAGGCAGTAGCAGCTCTAGTCAGGTGAAGCCCTCCGACTGGAGAGGAAAGCTCACTTCACTGATCAGGTCTTGGAGTTCTTCATGGATGAATTCATGAGGATCAAGGAAGATCAGGTAACCAACTTGTCTTCATAATTATAGGCAGAGATGGTTCACTATATCAGTGCCCAGCTCTGTATCACCAATACTAAAATCACCATGATCAGCACCACCAGCATCAGTACCAAGGCAGCCACACATGATGGAGTCATACTCACACCCATATCACCTTTATGATAAAATGATAATTGCTTTATTACATTGAAACATCTCAAAGTGATTGTGTTTAATAGTTTTAGTAAAGTCATCAGTGCTTTTAGTTGGAATAATTCCACTTAACTGAAGAGCCTTTCACTTTCTGTGATAAATTAATTGATCCCATACTCCCAGTGGGGAGTCTTGTTTGAATGAAATGCAGTTCGGAGACATGACTAGAAGATTGTAGCATCGATTCTCCGGTCAGTGCTCCATTCAAGCGAGGTTCTCTGCTGGGATCAGATCGGTAAAATTGTACCCTTATTATGTTACATATATAGAACAAAGCATGGCACTCGTGACACTCAACGACTTTGGTCTCACTGGAGAAAAGGGGGAGCCAAACCACTAATCCAGTCTTGTTTGTCCACTCAGCCACCACCACAGCCACGTCCGATGAAATACCAGTGACGGAATACTCATCTTGGGAGGAATAATTAGGCCAATAAATAAAGGGTCAGACAACAATACACCTGGTTGAAAAAAAGTGGTGAGGGAGGAAAGTAGCCAGCTGATGTGAAGAGATGGTGGAGAAGACAAGGTAGTTTTATATAATTATCAGATAGTGATGGAATAAGAACAAGCTGTCAGCCATAAAGCCCACTCCTTTCAACAGGCCATATACAATGGGCACTGTCATGGACTCTTCCTCAATTTGTTTAATCTCCCAAGGGAGGTGAATAGTATAAAAAAGAAAATTCTTGAACTTCTTCCAAAAGCAACCAAATCAATACTCCAGAATATCAATCTAACAGTACAACAACTTGTATTTATATAGCGCCTTTAATGTAGTAAAATGTCCCAAGGCACTTCACAAGAGTGTCATAAAACAAAATTTGACACCGAGCCACATAAGGAGAAATTAGGTCAGGTGACCAAAAGCTTGGTCGGAGAGGTAGGTTTTAAGTAGCATCTTAAAGGAGGAAAGAGAGGCAGAGAGGTTTAGGGAGGGAATTCCAGCGCTTGGGGCATAGGCAGCAGAAGGCACGGCCTCCAATGGTTGAGTGATTATAATCAGGGATGCTCAAAAGACCAGAATTAGAGGAGTGCAGATATCTCAGAGGGTTGTGGGGCTGGAGGAGGTTACAGAGATAGAGTAGGGCGAGGCTATAGAGGGATTTGAAAACAAGGATGAGAATTTTAAAATCGAGGTGTTGCTTAACTGGGAGCCAATGTAGGTCAGCGAGCACAGGGGTGATGGGCGAACGGAACTTGGTGCGAATGGGGACACGGGCAGCCGAGTTTTGGATGACCTCAAATTTATGTAGGGTAGAACGTGGGAGGCCAGCCAGGAGTACGTTGGAATAATCAAGTCCAGAGATAACAAAAAATAGAGGGTTTCAGCAGCAGCTGAGCTGAGGCAGGGGCAGAGATAGGTGATGTTTTGGAGGTGGAAATAGGTGGTCTTAGTTATTGCATGGATATGTGGTCAGAAGCTCATTTCAGGGTCAAATATGACACCAAGGTTGCGAACAGTCTGATTCAGCCTCAAACAGATGCTAGGGAGAGGGATTCTGTGAATCGATGTATAGGGAACGGAGTTTGTGGCAGGGAACGGAGTTTGTGGCAGAAGACAATAGCTTCGGTCTTCCCGTATTTAATTAGAGGAAATTTCTGCTCATACAGTACTGGATGTCGGACAAGCAATCTGACAATTTAGAGACAGTGGAGGGGTCGAGAGAAGATGTGGTGAGGTAGAGCTGGGTGTGACAACTGACGCTCTATTTTCGGATGATGTTGCCGAGGGGCAGCTTTAGATGAGAAATAGGAGGGGGCCAAGGATAGATCCTTGGGGGACACCAGAGGCAACAATGTGGGAACAGGAAGAGAAGCCATTGCAGCTGAAATATAGTACAATATATGGAACTCAAATATGAACAGCTCCATTTCACAAAGGACAATTCCATAGTCCCAACAGGACTGGAACCACAGTGACATGTAGACTGATGAAAGGTCATCGACCTGAAACATTAACTCTGTTTCTCTCTTCACAGATGTTGCCTGACCTGCTGAGTTTCTCCAGCATTTTCTGTTTTTATTTGTGACCTGTAAACTATTTGATTATCTATATTTACTGGAATACCTTCCAATCCTTTGCTTTACCAGGTAATGAGAGAAGGGATTAAAGAAAGGATTAGAAACAAAATACGGAAGGGATTAGGGAAGAAATCAGGGAAGCAACCACACTGTCCATTATTATGTCTATACTTAAAGTAACAGCTATCCTCAGGGCTCTAGATAGTCATCATGCACTACAGGCTATGAAAAGGAAGTGGAGGCAGATTCTCTCAGCATCGCTAATTAACACCTCCTCAAAATGAGTGTTGTGTAAATAATTATATTAGGTGGGGTTTCACTGAAGGAATGACTTGTTGGCCCAGACCTGGCAGGAATGGGACATCTCGCTGCATGCCCCATTAGTTAGACTTTTCCTTCACCCTGAAAATGTTTTGCCCGTAAATTGCTGGAAGTGTGAGCTAATAACAGCGTAGCGAGGGCAACAAGGTATCTGGGACCTTGGTGAACGACGGGACCAACATTCTATCTCCTTAACTAATGAGATTTAAGGATTGAGAAAGAAACAGGGAATAACAGAGAAGGAAATAGGTTGAGAGTCAAATCAGGTACAGAAAGAGAAATAATGAGAGGGAACGAAAGAACTGATTAAGAGAGAGAGAGAGAGAAAAGGGACAGAAATGAAAAGTAAGAAAAAATTTTTAAATGTAACATTTTATAAATCTCTAACAATTTACTACCTATAGGAATGAGATACCACAGTTGAAATTGTTACCCTTCTGGGCCGGAGAGGTTGATTGGCATTGCAGGAACATAAATCTCATCATTAAAAAGGTACTTATGCTGTTAAGTAGCAGCCCTCACTTTCTGCGGTGAATAAATTTGGTAATTAATGTGCAAATGCAGAAATGTGATAAAACTCACAGGAGGTTGAGCGCGAGCTGCCGTTTTCGCGATGCTGACGGCGGATTCACAATTCACATGGTATCTCTTCCTCCCCAGATGTTACTGGACAATTTACGCATTAGTAACGACAAGCACCATTAAACTCGCTGTTATTTTGGCCAATATTTTCTGATAAACTGTGTGCAGTAAATGAGGAATGCAAAATATTTTGGATTCATATTTGACATGGCTTCCAAGTCAAACATTTTCCTTCTGATCCAGAAAGTGAGTTGTTGCATAGGTTTCTTAAAGCTCAACTTCTCCTAAATATGGCATATCAAATCATTTTGGGTCAACACGTGTCTTTCATGAGTTGGCAAATAGTGAAAGTGTTCATGCATGCGCCCACCATACTTATCTGTTACAATGTGTTGCATGCATGGGCGACTTGTGCAATGTACTGGAGGGCAGATAATGCCCATGGAACTGTAGCCCAGTGTGAGCCAGTACCTTTGGGAGAAAATTGAGAAAGAAACAAAGCAGAAACATTTTGGGGCAATTTTAACCCCCAAATAATGGGTGGGTTGGGGGTCGGGTGGCAGGTTAAAGAGTTACAAATCTGAATCCTGACCTAATTCCGCCTCCAACCCGCCCACTTCTGGTTTTAATGGAGACAGGTCGGCGGGGTGGGAGTGGGGGGACTAGGCAGCCAACCCGCTCCCAGGAGGCGAGTTGGGACTTTAAATATTATAATGAGGCTCCGTGCGTCATGGTGATCCACTGTTTTAAATTTAACACTGGCTGGCCAGGTTTCCCGGGCCACAGGAAACCCGGCAGCTAAAGGAAGGCGAGGACTGCTGGATCCAGGAGGTAAGTGCCTTTCCACTTACCTGCTGGATCAAGCGTCCCTGCC
Organism: Somniosus microcephalus; assembly: GCF_052327205.1. Classification (NCBI taxonomy): domain Eukaryota; kingdom Metazoa; phylum Chordata; class Chondrichthyes; order Squaliformes; family Somniosidae; genus Somniosus; species Somniosus microcephalus. The sequence continues at coordinate 27,281,044 of NC_141008.1, read as the reverse complement.
TCGCCAACCCCCCGCAATCAGACACCCCCACCCCCGAACCCTTCCAATTTCCACCCCCCCTCAGAGGCCTCCAATTTGCCCCCCGAGGTCTCCGATCTGCCCTTCTAGATATCCAACCCCCACACCTCTGGCCTCCGATCCCTAGCCCCCGATCAGCCTCCGGCCCTCGATCACCATTCAACCTTCCCCCCTCTCCAGCCCCCGATCCCCTTCCGACCTCCCCCCTCCGGCACCCTATCCCCCTCCGACCTCCCCCTCTGGCCTCCGATCTCCTCAATCCCTCGCTTCCTCCTCTCTGCGGCCCTGTGCTGCAGGCCTACCCGCTCGACAGCCAGCTAACCTCTCCATCTGGCTGGCTGCAGGCAGGAATCAATGCTTTGAAATGCTAATCAGGCCCTGCCGTTAAATTTGGCAGGGCCTGCAGGAAACCCGTTCTCCCGGGTTTTCCGACCTCTTTCAAGCCGCCACCCTCTCACCCCGCCAGCCCCCCCCGCTCCCTATCCACCTCCAAATTAAAATTCCAGCCTTTAATTCTGCTCACCCCGTCACCTGATTTTCCCCTTTTTTTTCCAATCACTCCACTATCTTTTAAGAAAGAACTTGCATTTTATAGCACCTTATCACATCCTTAGGACATCCCAAACCAACTCAGAAGTAATTCATTACTTTTGAAGTATGTGGGCAAACATGCTGCACACAGCAGGATCCCACAAACAGAAAATGCAATGAACAACCAGTTAACCTATACTTGGTGGTGTTGATTTAGGGAAGAATGGTGGCCAGAGCACAGTAGAGTTACTGATCTATAAATATTGGCATTGGATCTTTCGACCTGAACAGGCGGATGGGACTTTAATATCTTTTCTGAAAGACACTGCTACTGAAAATGTCGCATTCCCTTAGTACTGCACTGAAGTATCGCCCGAGATTATGTGCTCAAGTCCAAAGTGGGGCTTTGAAGTCACAATCTACCAAATGAGCCAATCTGACGCTAATTTTAATTTGACTTATTATTAACCTAATCTAAATTCTTTTATCCTTTATAAATATTTTCTTCTAAAAGTTATGTTTGAATCCAAATACTTACCTCATTTTCCTCTTGACATTGTCAACAGTGAGAAAAAGCTGAAAAAATTAGTAGCAGATCAACCTTTGTCATCTGGGACTTGGAATGGCTGTAAAATAATTTTTGCAGCAAACCAAGATTTCAGATCTTGATAGCTGACTCGATCAGATCAGTCTTGGAGGCATTTTGTGTAAACTGACTCGGTTTAATTAATAAGTTAGTTACGGATTGACTGTAAGAATCTGTGACTGACTACATTTAATAATTTAATTACTGATTGAGTTTAAAGAATCCAAAAAATAAATAGTTTTTCACTAAAATTGATAATGATATTAGTGCCTCAGTTTATTAATTTGTAGCTTGTGAACATGATCATCTTAATTTAAAAAAAGCCTGACCCTATGCCTCACGAATTGTGACATAGAAGATAGGAGCAGGAGTAGGCCATTCGGCCCCTAGAGCCTGCTCTGCCATTTAAGGAGATCATGGCTGATCATCCAAATTCAGTACCCTGTCCCTGCTTTCTCCCCATATCCCTTGATCCCTTTAGCCTTAAGAAATATATCTAACTCCTTTTGAATATATTTAATGAATTGGCCTCAATTGCTTTTTGTGGTAAAGAATTCCACAGGTTCACCACTCCCTGGGTGAAGAAATTCCTCCTCATCTCTGTCCTAAATGGCTTACCCCTTATCTTTAGACTGTGTTCTGGACTCCCCCGCCATCGGGAACATCCTTCCAGCATCTAGTCTGTCTACTTCTGTTAGAATTTTATAAGTTTCAATGAGATCCCCTCTCATTCTTCCAAACTCCAGTGAATATAAGCCCAATCGACCCAGTCCCTCCTAATACGTCATTCCTGCCATCCCAGGTATCAGTCTGGTGAATCTTCGCTGCACTCCCTCCATGGCAAGAACATCCTTCCTCAGATAAGGTGACCAAAACTGCACACAATACTCAAGGTGTGGTCTCACCAAGGCCCTGTACAACTGCAGCAAGACATCTTTGCTCCTGAACTCAAATCCTCTCGCTATGAAGGACAACATACCATTTGACTTCTTAACCGCCTGCTGCACCTGCATGCTTACCTTCAGCGACTGGTGCACAAGGACACCCAGGTTTCGTTGCACTTCCCCTTCTCCCAATCTATTGCCGTTCAGATAATAATCTGCCTTCCTGTTTTTGCCACCAAAGTGGATAACATCACATTTATCCACATTATACTGCATCTGCCATGCATCTGCCCAACCACCCAACCTGTCCAAATCATACTGGAGTTTCTCGGTGTCCACCTCACAGCACACACGCCCACCCAGCTTTGTGTCATCTGCAAACTTGGAGATATTACATCTAGTTCCCTCGTCTAGAACAGCTGGGGTCCGAGCACCGATCCCTGCGGTACCCCACTAGTCACTGCCTGCCACTCGGAAAAAGACCCGTTTATTCCAACTCTTTGCTTCCTGTCTGCCAACCAGTTCTCTATCCAAGTCAGTACCTTACCCCCAATCCCATGTGCTTCAACTTTACACGCTAATCTCTTATGCGGGACCTTATCGAAAGCCTTCTGAAAGTCCAAATACACTACATCCACTGGTTCTCCCTTATCTATTCTACCAGTAACAAGTAACATCCTCAAAAAATTCCAGTAGATTAGTCAAGCACGATTTACCTTTTGTTAATCCATTTTGACTTTGTCCGATCCTGTCACTGTTTTCTAAGTGCTCTGCTATTACATCTTTTATAATGGACTCTAGCATTTTCCCCAGTACCGATGTCAGGCTTACCGGTCTATAATTCCCCATTTTCTCTCTATCACCTTTTTTGAATAGTGGGGTTACATTAGCTACCCTCCAATCCACGGGAACTGTTCCAGAGTTGATAAAATTCTGGAAGATGACCAGCAATGCATCTACTATTTCTTGGGCCACCTCCTTAAGTGCGCTAGGATGCAGATTATCAGGCCCTGGGGATTTTTCGGCCTTCAATCCCATCAATTTCCCTAACACCATTTCCCTACAAATACTGATTTCATTCAATTCCTCCCTCTCATTAGATCCTATGTTCCCCGACATCTTTGAGAGGATATTTGTGTCCTCCTTTGTGAAGACAGAACCAAAGTATGTATTTAATTGGTCTGCCATTTCTTTGTTCCCCATTATAAATTCCCTTGATTCTGACTGCAAGGGACCTACGCTTGACTTCACCAATCTTTTTCTCTTCACATACCTATAGAAGCTTTTACAATCAGTTTTTATGTTCCATGCAAGCTTACTCTCATACTATATTTCCCCCCTCTTAATTAATCCCTTTGTCCTCCTTTGTTGAATCCGAAACTGCTCCCAATCCTCAGGTTTGCTGCTTTTTCTGGCCAATTTATCTGTCCTCTCCTTGGATCTTATGCTATCCCTAATTTCCCTTGTTAGCCATGGTTGAGTCACCTTCTTTGTTTTATTTTTATGCCAAACAGGGATGAACAAATTCTGTAGTTCATCCATGGGATCTTTAAATGTTTGCCATTGCCTATCCACCATCAACCCTTTAAGTAATGTTCCCCAATCCATCCTAGCCAACTCGCACCTCATACCATCGTAGTTTCCTTTATTTAAATTCAGGACCCTTGTCTCTGAGTCAAATACTTCACTCTCCATCTTAATGAAGAATTATATCATATTATGATCGCTCCTCCCCAAGGGGCCTCACACAACAAGATTGCTAATTAACCCTTTCTCATTATATAATACCCAGTCTAAGATGGCCTGATCTCTAGTTGGTTCTTTGACATATTGGTCCGGGAAACCATCCCGTATACACTCCAGGAATTCCTCCTCCACAGTATTGTTACTAATTTGGTTAGCCCAATCTATATGTAGATTAAAGTCACCCATGATAACTGCTGTGCCCTTATTGCACGCATCTCTAATTTTCCGTTTAATGCCATCCCCAACCTCAGTATTACTGTTTGGGGGTCTGTACAAACTCCCACTAACGTTTTCTGCCCCTTGGTATTTCTCAGCTCTCCCCATACAGATTCGACATCATCAGAGCTAATATCCATTTACTATTGTGTTAATCTCCTCTTTAACTAGCAATGCTACCCCACCTCCATTTCCTTTTTGCCTGTCCTTCCTGAATATTGAACACCCCTGGATGTTGAATTCCCAGCCTTGGTCACCCTGGAGCCATGCCTCCGTAATCCCAATTATATCATATCCGTTTACATCTATTTGCGCAGCTAATTCATCCACCTTATTACGAATGCTCCTCGCATTAAGACACAAAGCCTTCAGGCTTGTTTTTTTAACACTCTTAGACCTTTTAGAATTATTGTTTACTGCAGCCATGTATGATTTAAACCCTTGATTTCTCTGACTGCCACTTTTGCTTTTCTCCTTCCTGTCTTTTGCTTCTATCCTTGCTTCCCTTTCCTCTGTCTTCCCAACCCCCTGCCATTTTAGTTTAATCCCTCCCCAACAGCACTAGCAAACACTCCCCCTAGGACATCGGTCTCGGTCCTGCCCAGGTGCAAACCGTCTAGTTTGTACTGCTCCCATCTCCTCCAGAACCGGTTCCAATGTCACAGGAATTTGAATCCCTCCCCCTTGCACCGTTCCTCTAGCCACGTATTCACGAGACTACTACCTTTGAGGTCCTATTTTTTAATTTACCTCCTAACTCCCTATATTCAGCTTTTAGGACCTCATCCCAGTTTTTACTTATATCGTTGGTACCTTTCTGCACCATGACAACTGGCTGTTCACCCTCCCCCTCCTGAATGACCGGCAGCCGCTCTGAGACATCCTTGACCCTTGCACCACGGAGGCAACATACCATCCTGGAGTCTCGTTTGCGGCCGCAGAAACACCTATCTATTCCCCTTACAATAGAATCCCCTATCACTATAGCTCTCCCGTACGACTTGAAGGGCGTTATCACTGAGGACTCCCCTTGATACGACCTCGATGAATACAATTGTCTGTGGGGATCGGAGGGTTAAATTCTGTTGGAGCTGTGCAAGTTAGTGATTAAAAATACACGAGTGTTGAGTAGGGAAGGAAAAAAATCTTTTAAATGTAAACATCTTAAATCAATTTTGACCTTTGTGTGGGGCAGAGGTGATAATTCATCTACGTGGATCCGTTCCCTGCGCCACTGATTAATTCTCCACCAGGCGCCCAAAACCCCTTATGACAGCCTGGAAAATATACAAAAGAAAATTGAGTTGGTCACTTTAGTGACACAACCAAATCATATCTCAATGTTCTGGTTCCCAATTGACTGAAAAACTATCCTTTCAAACTAATTTTCATCTAATCAGACTCCAAAGTTTAAAGATGTGGGTTCTGTTTTTAAGATGGATGTCCGTTGAGGCACAAGAAGCCCAGTAAGATTGGTGCTTAAATACAAATCTCTCTGTATAATTAAATCTTCTGCATCTTGCATAGATCCACAGGGTCCAATGTATTAAAGGACATGAAGCATTGGCTCAAATCTTATATTCACTGGAAACCAACCAAGCAAAAAAGCAAACGCACGCACACACAGCACAGCACTATCTCTCAAAAAAAAATCCATTCCCAAGAAAAGGAACTAATCGCATCCTTGAAAAAAGCTTCTTTGAGTGGCTGTGTTGGTTCCCCACCCACCCTATATGCACATCATCAAAATAACGTTTGTGCCATAATAAACATATTAAAAAAATCAACAGTTCTGGGAAAACAAAACAATATCCATCACATCTTCCAACAACTTTTCTCCACACGGACCTTGCTTCTCTCAGGGACCTCAGACTTTCATTCTGTTCCATTCTCAGAACTTCAGTTGTGCACCTAGGCCTTAGGCCCCAATAGATTCCCGCCTCCGTGTAAGTATCAAAATGAAGAGGCTCGACCAGTTAACGGACTACAAATCCCAGAATGCATCAGGGGCACTCTGCGAATTACAACTCTTAGGATACGAATCTGGGTTAGCTGGCGCTCCAGATGCTCTGTAAAGGTTGCTATCGCTTCATGCGTTGTCTATGGAGATTACAGTGATTCAAAATATGTAAATCGTACAGGCAGTGTTAGTTAAATGGACATACAAATCATTGATAACATTATTAAGAAAAAGGCCATATCATTATTAAGGGCCATGGCGGATGGATACAGTATTAAGAATATTAATGAAAATTAAAGCACTCTTGGTGAGTGGTGAGATTAAGGTCCTGACACACTTTAGTTATTTCTCCATGCAACACTGAGGGATTTTATAATTAAGTTGAGGTGATCACATTGAAATGTATAAAATCAGAAGGTTGACAGGGTGGATGCTGAGAGGCTGTTTCCCCTGGCTGAAGAGTCTAGAACTAGGGGTCAATCTCAGAATAAGTGGTCGGCCTTTTAGAATGAGGAGATATTTCTTCACTCAGAGGGTTGTGAATCTTTGGAATTCTCTGCCCCAGAGGACTGTGGATGTTCAGTCTTTGAGTATATTCAAGGCTAAGATGGATAGATTTTTGGACTCTAGGGGAATCAAGGGATATAGGGATAGGTCGAAGATCAGCCATGATCTTATTGAATGGCAGAGCAGGCTCGAGGGGTCGTATGGCCTGCTCCTGCGCCTAATTCTTATGTTCCTAAGTTACTAACTCAGTTTAATAATTAAGTTAGTTACTAATTGATGGTAAGAATTTGTTACTGGTGACAGCTAATAATTTAATTATTGACTGAATCCAAAAGCTTGAATGCACTTTATAAATATAGTTGTGAAAAGACTGAGTTCTGCTCAGGCAATCAATCAAATGAACTTTAATGAAACAAACAGGTTTTAACAAGAAACTGCTGGACAACGTCGAATACAGGTCTGCTCTCTTCAGAGACTCCACGAGGAATGCTGGGGCCATTCCCTGGCTGATGTCATGATGTCATCACATTCTTCCCGCCAGTGGGGGATCACGTGATGAACGGCATGACGTCATCACATTTTGACTGCGCTGTTAAAGGAACCGCGCACTGCTCAGTTAAACAGTACAGATAAAGATACAGACACCGGTTGTGGCTAACATGCTGTTAAAGGAATTATGTACAGATGATCTGAGTCCTTTGGTGGCTCCGCCACATGCGCCCCCCCCAGAATTGTCTTTAACAGTAAAAGTGAGACGTTGAAGAGGCCTGACCAGTCTGTCTGTGCGGCTTCGGTAACCTGGCAGAGGAAGCTAATGGACGGTGGTCGAGTTGTTGGGCGGCTGTGGTCGAGCTGGCGCGGCAGTTGTGGTCGAATTGGTGGGGGGCTGAGGTTGGTCTGGCATGGCGGCTGCGGGCGGTCGACCACGTTTCGGCGGTTGAGCAGTGACGACTGGGCGATCCAGGTCCAAATGAGCCGGCTTCAACCGGTCCACGGAAATATGATCCGGCTTCCCTCCGATGTCGACCGCAAAGGATTTGTCTCCCGATTCGATGACGTGGAACGGACCCGTGTAAGGGGGCTTGAGCAGATCCCGATGAGCGTCGTGGCGGATAAAGACGTACTCGGCGCTCTTCAGCTCAGCCGGCACGTGGGAGCTCCGCAGGCCGTGATTTGATGTAGGTACCGGCACGAAGCACCTGGCCGCTTCCCGGTGGCTGACGAGTTGTTGAGAGGCGGACCATGGCTCTGTGGGAGAAGGTAGAAAATCACCTGGAACTCGGAGGGGCTGGCCATAAATAAGTTCCGCCGAGGACGATTGCAGGTCTTCTTTGGGCGCCATCCGCAGACCCAAAAGTACCCATGGGAGTCTGTCCACCCATCCTGCACCTTGAAGATTGGCCCGTAGGGCGGCTTTAAGCGACCTGTGGAATCACTTGCAAAGGCCGTTCGCCTGTGGATGATAGGCGGGGGTGCGATGAAGCTTGGTGCCGAGCCCCTGAGCTACGGCGCTCCAGAGCTCCGAGGAAAATTGTGGCCCCCGATCGGAAGAGATGTCTGCTGCTACCCCGAAACGAGCAACCCAACATGAGATGAAGGCTCTAGCGACGTCTGCCAAAGTGGTGGAAATCAAAGGAATTGCCTGTGGCCACCTAGTGGTGCGGTCCACCATGGTGATGAGATGAGTATAAACCGTGGGAAGGCGGAAGTGGTCCCACCAGGTCCACGTGCACGTGGTCAAAACGGCGCTCCGGGACAGCAAACGTAGCCACTGGAGCTTTGACATGACGCTGGACCTTGGCCTTCTGGCAAACAACACAGGTGTTGGCCTAGTCACGAACGTCGAGGTGCATACCTTTCCATACGAATTTCGCTGACATTAGCCGTTGTGAAGCCTTCATACCAGGGTGCGACAACCCGTGTATGGCGTCAAACACTTTCCGGCGCCATGCAACTGGCACGATAGGTCGGGGAACGCCCATGGAGACGTCGCAAAGGAGCATGGTGCCTGCGGCCTGGAAACTGACTTCGGCCGCTTGGAAACTGGATTGGACGGTTCTGTATGACTGGACCTCTGGGTCCGAGGCCTGATCTGCAGCCATGAGGGCGTAGTCAATCCCAAGGTGAACCGCATTGACCGTCGCGCAGGAGAGGCAATCCGCTACCAGGTTGTCTTTACCAGACACATGTTGAATGTCCGTGGTAAATTCAGAAATAAACGTCAGGTGACGTTGTTGGTGAGCTGACCACGGTTCGGTGGTTTTAGCCATGGCGAAAGTCAGAGGCTTGTGGTCGACAAAAGCCGTGAAGCGACGTCCTTCTAATAAAAACCGAAAATGGCGGATGGCTGGGAAAAGGGCCAGCAACTCCCGATCAAAGGTGCTGTATTTGCGTTCATTCCTTCGTAGCTGACGGCTGAAAAACGCCAGCGGTTGCCACATGCCATTGACCCACTGCTCCTGCACTGCGCCGATGGCGTAGTCTGATGCGTCCGTGGTAAGGGCGATGGTGGCACCTGGAAGCAGGTGCACCAGCATGGTTGCGTTCGCCAAGGTGCTCTTTGTGTTGACGAAAGCTTGGTCGATCTCAGCCGTCCAGCTGATTGGATCTTTACCGGACTTGCCTTTGAGGGCCTGGTACAAAGGCTGCATAAGCAGGGCCGCCTTAGGGACGAATCGGTGATAGAAGTTGACCATCCCGAGGAACTCTTGCAGGGCCCTGACGGTCTGTGGGCGCGGGAAAGCGGTAACAGCCTCCACCTTCGTCAGTAAGGGGACCGCGCCATCTGATGTTATGTGGTGTCCCAAAAAATCGATCCGCTGCAGGCCGAACTGGCACTTGGCCAGGTTGATGATTAAACCATGCTGGCTGAGGTGAGAAAAGAGGGCACGTAAATGGCCGATGTGCTCTTCCTTGCTATCGCTGGCGATGAGGATGTCGTCGAGGTAGACGAAAATGAAGGGCAGGTTTCGAAGCACAGAGTCCATTAAACGCTGGAAAGCTTGTGCCGCGTTCTTTAAACTGAACGGCATCCACAGGAACTCAAAAAGACCGAATGGGGTGATTACTGCAGTTTTTGGAACGTCTTGCGGGTGCACGGGAACCTGGTGATACCCACGGACGAGGTCAACTTTTGAAAAGATGGACTTCCCCGCCAAATGGGCCGAGAAATCCTGAAATTGCGGGATCGGGTACCGATCAGGAGTAGTGGCGTCGTTCAGGCGTTGGTAGTCGCCGCGTGGTCGCCAGCCACCGCCAGGTTTCGGAACAATGTGGAGCGGCGAAGACCAGGGACTATTCGACCGGCGAATAATCCCCAGCCGCTCCATTGTGTCGAACTCCGCCTTCACAGCAGCGAGCTTGCCGGGTTCCAGCCGTCGAGACCGTGCATAAACCGGGGAGCCGGTAGTGGTAATGTGATGCTCCACCCCATGCTTCGTGACCGAGGAGGAGAAGGTGGGCCTGGTCACCTCCGGGAACTCTCCGAGGCGGTGAGTGAAGGCATCCGGAGGTGGAAACGCGCAGGCGACAGAGCGCGACACGGCGTTACCGTGGTGGCACGGAATCAAGTGGTAGGTGGCCGCGTTGATCAACCGGCGGTGCCGGACGTCGACGAGTAAACCGTTAGCACACAGAAAATCCGCCCCTACGATGGCTTGTGAGACTTTGGCCATGACGAATTCCCAATAGAAGCGCTGACCGCCGAAACACACTTGGACCCGCCGCTTTCCGAACGTACGAATGGCTGCGCCATTAGCCGCCTCGAGGGAAGGTCCGTGGCCCCCAGCTTGGAGATCGAGGTCCGACGCAGGTAGGGTGCTGCACTGTGCCCCGGTGTCACAAAGGAAACGTCGACCTGAGAGGGAGTCGGTAATGAACAGAAGTTTCCCCGAAGATCCGAAGGGCATCGCAGCCGCGGAGCACCCGTTAGACCCGGTCCTCCTTCATCAGGAACGCTGCAGGGGCCTTGTTGTTTGTTTTGAGCGAAAAGCTGCAGGGAGAGCGGCAGCGTCGGGCTTTCGCGCCAAAACGGGCGTGGTAGGAGCACCAGCCTGCTGCGGGAGGAGCTGGAGCCGCGTCTGTAGGGGATGGGCGCCTCATGGCAGCACAGCACTGCTGGGTGACTGCGAAAATCTTATCTGCTTCGGCAGCAAGCTCTGCGCAGGCCGTGGCTTCTGAACTGGCTAGGGCCGCCTGAACTTGCTCCGGATGTTGGCAGAGGAACAGCTCCCTAAAAAGGAAGCATTCTGGTTCGGCACCTAAGAGCGTGAGCATTTGGCTCATGAGCTCGGACAGTTTGGAGTCCCCGAGGCCGGGCATAGCTAGGAGGCAGCGAGCGTGCTCTGACTTGGAGAGTCCGAAGACCTGAAGCAGCCGCACCTTTAAGGTATCATATTGCCGTCTGCGGGTGGATTACCGAGTAGGCTGACGATCCGCGAGGCAGTGGCGCTGTCGAGGGCGGAGACCATGTAGTAATAACGGGTCGGATCCGCAACGATGTTCCGGATGGCGAACTGGGCTTCAGCTTGGATGAACCAGGCAGCTGGTTGCTGCTCCCAGAACTGTGGCAGTTTAAGAGACATGGCGTTCGTTTCCATTCTGTAAATCTTCTGTGAAATCCATTCGCAAAAGTCGGGGTCACCAATGTAAGAACGGGAGTTCCTAACGAAAAGACTGAGGCCTAGAAATTGAGTGCCCTTAGCGCCGATTTTGCGGCGCTAGAGGGCCTAGCGCTGCATTTGGCGCCGGCGCCGAAATTGCCTGGGGCCCTTACGCCGCGGTAGACCGGTAGCGCTGCGCCGGCACCGATGATGTCATCGGTGTGCGCAGCGTCCCGGTTGCCATGCCGACGGGCCCCAGCGCCGAAATTCAGTTGCGGCCGCCTCGCCCGTGACAGCCGCAACTAAGACTCTGGCAACAGAGTCTTACGAGTCTTTGCGCCGGCGCATTAAAGGCCCCGCGGCGGCCGGCCGCTTTCCCGCCGGCCGCCTGGCCGCAGCTCCCTCCCCGGACTTCCCCCCCCCCCCCCCCCCCGGAACAGAAGCAAGCCCGGCACTTGTCCGAGGTGCCGGGCTCATTTTTTAAAAGATTTTCGCGGGCCGCGATCGGGTGCAGGCAGCTCCTCCTTAAGGGAAGGAGGAGGCCTGCACTTCCCGAGCCTGCCGCACCGCATCGGGTGCCGCAGCGCCGGAATTGCGGCGCGAAACGGCAGTTAGCGCCGATGTACCGCCGCAAAGACCCTTCAGTAGCGCCGGCAGCCGTTTGGGCGCGGCACTGCTGAATTTTTGGCGCGCGCAGGGGGACTTAGCGCCGGCACTAACTTCCGGCGCTAAAGCCCTGGCTAAGCCAAAACTCAATTTCTAGGCCTGAGTTTTGCTCAGGCAATCAATCAAATGAACTTTAATGAAACAAACAGGTTTTAACAAGAAACTGCTGGACAACGTCGAATACAGGTCTGCTCTCTTCAGAGGCTCCACGAGGACTGCTGGGGCCGTTCCCTGGCTGATGTCATGACGTCCTCACGTTCTTCCCGCCAGTGGGGGATCATGTGATGAACCTTATGATGTCATCACATTTTGACCACGCTGTTAAAGGAACCGCGCACTGCTCAGTTAAACAGTACAGATAAAGATACAGACACCGGTTGTGGCTAACATGCTGTTAAAGGAATTATGTACAGACGATCTGAGTCCTTTGGTGGCTCCGCCACTGTTGCTCACTAAAATGAATAATGAAATTAGTGCCTCAGTTTATTAATTTGTAACTTGTGAATCTACATTTCCATGATCATCTTAATATTAATAAAAACCTGACCCTATGCCTCGGGAATTGTGACATATGACTGGAGTACAATTATCAGGAGCTATCGCAAGTTCTGGAAGTCAAGATGGCGGCCGAGACGGTCCGGTGCTAAGCGCGCTCTCCCTGCTTCGGGCGGCCCGCTCTCGCTGCTCGCTCCCGCAACCGGAGCGAAGTGTTCGACGAGTCGGGTGGAGGCAGCGCAGTGCAACGAGCAGCAGCAGCAGCCACGACGGTCCGCTAGAGCACGTCGGCCGGCAGCTCCTCGGCAGGAAGGCATTCCGACTGGGAGGAGGGGAGCTGAGCATGGCGGCCAGAGGCCTGACCGTGAGCGGGAGAAGCAGGCCCCGGGCCGTCGGACCGTGGAGCCGGCGACGGTGAGGAGGAGACCGCGGCGACCAGAGCATTTACATCCCGACGATGTGTTCGGCGAGTCGGGCGGAGGCAGCGCAGCACAACGAGCAGCAGCAGCAGCCACGACGACCCGCTACAGCACGTTGGCCAGCAGTTCCTTGGCGGGAAGCTCGCAGTCCGACTGGGAGGAGGAGAGCCGAGATGGTGGCCAGAGGTCGGATCGTGAGGGGGAGAAGCAGGCCAGCACACGTGGAGCCGGCAACAGTGAGGAGGAGGCCGCGGTGACGAGGAGGACGGAGCGGCTGAGGGACATCGTGCTCCCACTGCCACTGGATGCCATTGAATTGACTTTCTGAACACGGCGCTGTAAGAATAGCTGACGTGTCCCTACGGGGAGTAAGCATTCCATTGTACTAGTTACATATGGCAAATAAAATTGAATTGAATTGAATTGAATTGAAAAGGTCTGCCTTCTGCACCATGGACACACAGGCCTCCAGCAGACTGCACATGCAGACGTCTTTAGATTTACCCTGATCAATGGCATAGCAGATTTGCTGGTAAATAAATAAGATCTAATGTGAAAATATAACTAAGAGAAAATAAAACTTAAAACAGAGACACAGAAGAGAGAACGTCAAAGAAAAAAAAAAGACAAAACAGTATTAATCAATAGGGCTGGTTTTCTGAGTGTGTGACACTGGCAGGGAGCTTGGCTCACCAGCTTCACCCATAGGGAAATTTCAGGCAAGCTACCTATGATTTTTCATCCTCTGAGAAAATTGATTCTGATGCGTCACACTTCAGTTGATTTTGATCATGTACAAACCCCTTTGAAGAAAAATATGAAAGAAAGAGAGCCAGTCATTTCTTGGTGGTTTCTTCTAACTTTGGGAAGCAGCTGGAGATGTACAAGCACCCGCCAATCTACGGAGAAGCTTCCCTAGTTACAGAAAATACCATCTATCTGATCTCAGATGTGAAATTAGCCTGTAATTGATCCCACAATGTCCTCGTCTGCTGCAATTAGACCATGTAACCGTAAAGGTACAGGCCAGTTACACACAGCTCCTTCTTAATAGTAGGATCCTGCATTACACTTTACATAGTATAATCCTCCTGTGCTTATACAAAGTGTTTCCTACACGGAAACAGCCTCTTCTGCCCAACTAGGCCATGTCGGTGTTTATGTTCCACACGAGCCTCCTCCCACCCTACTTCATCTAACCCCATCAGCATGTCCTTCTATTCCCTTCTCCTTCATGTACTTATCTAGCTTCTGCCTAAATGCATTTATGCTATTCGCCTCAACTACTCCATGCGGTAACAAGTTCCACATTCTAACCACTCTCTGGGTATAGAAGTTCTACCTGAATTCCCTATTTTAAATCAGCGTATCTTCCGAGATCTGCCAACATTTTCAAAAACCTTTCATTAGGCATGGATTTTCTGAGTGATGCAGTAATATTAAAGGACATTAAGCTATCACTGACGTTTGCTTTTTGGAATCCAAATGCTACTTACATCTTCACAGAGGCCAGTGCCAATGGAACAGAGTCTTGTGTCTGTGTAATTGACACTGGCAGATTCAATGTGCCGCCTATCTGAATTAAATCTGGCAGCATGTTAGCCGATCAACCAATTAACTTGAGATTGTGTTAAACTGTTCCATCGAACTGCATTAGTTGCCATCATTTCTCACTGTGCCCTGAGATTAACCATTTCTCGACTTTAAATCCATTCCTGTGCCGACCCTTCTTTCCATTTTCTTTCGTCTAAAACAATTACATTTCATACCTGGGTGAGACAAATCAAATGTGACTGGGATTCAGATCCAGCCCAGACTGATGTGATGCCAGTCTGCTCTGATGTCTGGCTGTAGGGTTCAATAGAAGATATTGGGGAAGAAATTGGCTAACCCCGGCAAACGGGCGTGGGGATCGCGGTGCGCTCCTTCATTGCGTTGCAGGCACTATGTTAAATTGGTGCTGCCTGCTCCTTTAAATGATTGCTGTGTGCAGCCAGCACTCCCCGTGCTGTTCACTGTCTGCACGCATTAGCATGGGGATCAATATCGTGGGTTGCTAGCGTTACTTAAAGGCAGCCTGCACCTCTTAAAGGGGAGGTGCATTGTGGCTGCAACAATGGTGATTTTTTTCCCCCAAAAGCCAGTTCGAGCAATGGCTGAACATGCGAGAGAGCAAGCACCAAGGTTTTCAGACAATGCACTGGCGGTCTTAGTGGAAAGAAGGAGAAGCATCCTATATCCACAGAGTGTCAGGAGGCCCTCCAGAAAAATGCTCAGGAGGCAGCGGGAACAAGTAATGGTGAAGTTCAATGTCAGGAGTGTTGCTCCAAGAACATGGATGCAGTGCAAGAAGAATCTGACATGAGCTGTCAAGCTGAGTGAGTTCATCTTCAAATGGCATATCCTACCACTAGCTTCATCCACTGCTCAATACACTACACCCCTATCCCCCACCTACCAACAATCTCTATCAATCAGTACTCAACCTTAAAATTTATAGGGGAAAAATTTGGTTGCTTTGCGCCTCCCATTAATGCCCTAAGAGGGCGCTAACGGGGCGCAAAGCAACTAGCGCCCGAGCGCAGCGAAGTTTGCGCCGCTCGCGAAATTGACCAGACATTTTGCAGCGGCACTAAACAATACCACCACGATCTCCTGCGCCTGCAGATCGTGACGTCAGTCAAGCATAAAACACTCTGGTAGCGCCCTGGACCAGATATTGAGTGGCGCCCCTTGCCTTTCCACCTGCCGCTAGCAATGACAGGTAGAGGGGAGCATTTTGCAGTCGGGAAGGGACTGGGGGAGCGCTATTTAAAGGCGGCTGCTTCCTGCCTTTTTTTGTCGGCGACATTTTTGCACCTCACATTCCGAGAGAGAGAGAGACTTCTGGAGAGATTCAATGCTGTGTGAAGGAGGTTTGGATACTGAGCAGCACTTTGCAGGTTAATTTTGATTTGACCTTCCTTGCATTGATTTAGAAGAGACTATGGGGGCTGCACTCTGAGCTCTTTCCCTGGGCCTCTCCATTGTTCTTTCTGTAATGATATCAGCAAATAGAGATGGTATTTGCCTGTTCGATTATGATGCCTTAACAGCATGTTTGCAGGTATTGATTGCTTGTGCCTGACCAGCAGAGGTCATGTGACCGAGACAAGTAAGGCAGTTTAGTTTGGTTTCAGTTTCATTCTAGATGGATTACTAGCATCGTGTCTCCTGTAAATGCTGTATAAAGAGTTGAACAAGCTTTAGATTAAAAGTCATTCTCTTTCATAAATGTCTCGTCATTGAACCCACAAATACATGGTGTCAGAAGTGATTGAAAGAGATGAAGAGAAAAAATCTGAAGTTAAATCAGCTCTCCACAAATTAGCAAGCCAAAAGAGAACATCGTTGCTTACCATTGGAGAATAGCAAACGAAGTGAAAAAATGGAAGGTTTACACCCACCGGTGACGCTTCAGTTGACAGGTAATGTGGCTGAAAATTGGAGAAGGTTCAAACAACGTGTGGGGTTGTATTTATCAGCAATTGGAGCTGATGAGAAAAGTAATAAAAGGAAATCGTCACTGTTCTTACATGTCGTGGGTGATGAAGCGCTGGAGGTGTATAATAACTTCACATTCGTTGCTAATGGAGACAAAATG
Source organism: Somniosus microcephalus (assembly GCF_052327205.1). NCBI lineage: Eukaryota > Metazoa > Chordata > Chondrichthyes > Squaliformes > Somniosidae > Somniosus > Somniosus microcephalus. The sequence continues at coordinate 27,264,772 of NC_141008.1, read as the reverse complement.
AAACTAGATAAAATAATGGAACAGTTTGAGGCCTACTGCATACCTAAACGTAACGTGACGTTTGAGAGGCACAGATTTTTCACATGTGTACAGAAAACGGGTGAGACTATTGATCAGTATGTGACTGAACTGAGAAACAGAAGCAAATCGTGTGAATTTGGGGGACTGACAGACTCGCTGATAAAAGACAGACTGGTGTGTGGTATTCCAGATAATGGTCTAAGGGAAAGATTGCTAAGAGAGCAAGATCTAGACCTGGGAAAAGCCATAGCACTGTGTAGGGCTACAGAGACTGTGAAGTTGCAGGCAAAGGAGCTGTTCAGTGATAGTAGCTGCAACGTGGATGCAGTGAGTAAGAACGGACACAAACCGTTTAACAAAAAGAGCGCCAATGTGAAAAAAGAGGCGTGGCCAGCGAACGAAAATGAAAGGGACAATGGAAAGACATGTAGTCGATGCGGTACACAGCATCCACCAAAAATGTGTCCAGCATATGGTAAAACATGCAATAGTTGCAACAAAAACAACCATTATGCCCGTTGCTGCAAGAACCAAGTGCAACAAAGCAAGGTCCATGCAGTAGATGAAAGCGACATAGAGGAGTCCTATGTAGATGTTGTGTCTGAAAACAAAAAAGAAGAAAGAGACTGGATGTTGACACTAAAAGTGAATGACATACACATTCCATTTAAATTGGATACTGGAGCACAAGTTAATGTGATATCAGAGACTGATTTTAAGAAAATTAGACCCAGACCAAAGATACATGGAATCAAAGTGAAAGTGACAGGATACTCAGGTACTGATATACCAGTGAAAGGAAGATGCATTGTCAAAGTAACACACAAGGACAGAGAGCACACGCTAGCATTAATCATGGTGCCAAAGGATGTGCAAGCCATACTAGGTTTAAAAGCCTGTGAGAGACTGAACCTGGTAAAGAGAGTCCTCGTTGTGGAAAGCGAAGGAGAGACAGTCTATGATGAACTGAATGTTGCATACACACCGGGTAAGCTGATGTCTACAGCAGACACGTTGTCCAGAGCTGTTGACCCAGGAGAGCCCGCAAACACAGTGAAAAGACTGATGTACAAGGCAAAAGACAGTGGAACTGACTTCTACCAGAGCATGCTTGTATACCGCACAACGCCGCTCGAGTGTGGTATGTCACCAGCCCAACTCCTTATGGGATGTAGGCTAAGGTCAAACCTACCCATCCCGGAGAACCTCCTGAAAACAAAAGAGGGGGAGAAAGTGAGGAAGTTCAAAGAACAACAGAAAGAAAAGCAAAAGTACTACTATGACAGAGGAACACAAAACCTACCTGAACTCCACACTGGTGACCAAGTAAGGTTCAAAGACAAAACAAACACATGGACTCAGAAGGGAACTGTCCTGAGTGAAGTTCAACCAAGATCATACACCATTCAGACAGATGAGGGTGCTGTTCTGAGAAGAAATCGTCGAGATCTTCTCATGGGACCAGCCACAGCAGGTCAAGAGACTGATACTGTTGAACAACCTGATCACACAGCTGAGAAAACATCATCTGAGGCAACAACTCAGATTCAAGGACAATCAATCAGAAAATCCTCAAGACACGTGAAGCCTCCTGAGAGACTCATTGAGCAAATTTAAGGACTATTGTTATAGAAGGAAGTAATGTTATCTTATTCTTTCTTCAAGTTCTAGTGTATTGACATATTTCATGTGAACACACAAAGCAAGGTTAAAAAACCTTGACCATGATAATGATAATGTAAGTTCATTAAGTGTTACAGTTAAAATGCAGATTAATACAAAGAAAACATGTTGTTAGTTAAAAGTAAAATACTTTTGTTTTAAGAAAAGGAGATGTAATGATATCAGCAAATAGAGATGGTATTTGCCTGTTCGATTATGATGCCTTAACAGCATGTTTGCAGGTATTGATTGCTTGTGCCTGACCAGCAGAGGTCATGTGACCGAGACAAGCAAGGCAGTTTAGTTTGGTTTCAGTTTCGTTCTAGATGGATCACTAGCATCGTGTCTCCTGTAAAAGCTGTATAAAGAGTTGAACACGCTCCAGATTAAAAGTCATTCTCTTTCATAAATGTCTCGTCATTGAACCCACAAAGAAATCAATACACTTTCCAGCAGAATTGATGTACAGGTCTCTCCAGGCCGAGATTCAAGGTTGCAATGAACAAGGTGTAGATGGAGAGCAAGATCGACTCGTCTCTTTAAGGACTGGCTGGCGCCAGTGTGTTTGTGTTCCATTGCTGACTGACATCACATGAGCTTCGCCAGCGCTCTGAGATAGCGCCTTGCTCCTCGGCATTAGCACCTTAAGAGTGGTGTGTAGTGCCTGATTTAGCGCTGCAATCACCCCCAGGGGCAATAGAAGCTAAGTTGATAATTAGCAGCAGGCGCTATATTTTGCGCCTGGCCGATAATTGCTCCTCAAACGGGGCGATACCGAATTTCTCCCCTATAAGCTTTACCTCACCCTCACATACTTAGCACTGTTGCAAGCCTCGCACCCACAACACACAGCTTGCACACACTGGCAGTTATTCAACTATGACAGGCACATCACCAAACGTATTGTAGGGCACTCACTGACACGCTTCTCTCTTTCTTGCAGGAGAAGGTGGTGCATAACAGCAGGCAGCAGGAAGGAACTGGAGGAGGACAAGCGAGCCTACATGTTTTAACCCCCATGGAGGAGACAGTGCTGACCATCATGGAAAGGGGCATCAGTGAGGTCACTGACAGGGCTGAAGCATTCGATGCTGAGGGTATTTGCATATCTAATCCCACTTCTCCCTCTTCCCACATTCTCTTCTGACTCACAAGCTGCAGATGGTATAAGCACGTACCTCTTAATTTTTCCTCTCCCCTCACCACAACCCAACCCTTGTCCCTTTTTAATTTCAGGTACCTTCCTAGTCGGAGGAGGAAGAGGAAGAATTCAGTGAAGAGCAAGAGACGCCATCACTTGATCTTACACTCACAGGCACTAGTTCAGACACTGACACTGCATGTATTTCAAAGGCTAGGACAGAGGAGGGATCTGCACATGGTGAGACACTGGGCATAAGTGCGCATGAGCCAGGGTAGAGGGAAAGGATAGTGCAGGTGCCAGCTCACTGGAGGGCGAGATGCTACTTATATCTCCAGCAGCAACCTGGAAGGAACCAAACTCATAAAATTTAAGAGCCATGGTCATCTTGACAGTCATCACAGAAATCACAGAAACCCCACAGTGCAGATAGAGGCCATTTCGGCCCATCGAGCCTGCACCGACATATATCCCACCCGATCCCTGTAACCCCTACACCAACACATATCCCACCCTATCCCCGTAACCCCACGTATTTAATCCCCCTAACACTAAGGGTCAATTTATCATAGCCAATCAACCTAACCCGCACATCTTTGGACTGTGGGAGGAAACCGGAGCACCCGGAGAAAACCCACGCAAACACGGGGAGAATGTGCAAACTCCACACAGACAGTCACCCGAGGCCAGATTCGAACCCGGGTCCCTGGCGCTGTGAGGCAACAGTGCTAACCACTGTCCCACCATGCTCTCATAGGCAATGTGGTCCTTGCCCTACTTTGAGGTTGCAATTGTAGCTGCAGCAGGTGGCAGATTTCAGTCATAACTTCTTTTGTGAAGTGAAGATGTCTCCAACATTGGTCCTCGCTGAAGTTGAGGTAAGAGAACTGCTCCCCTAAAGACCTTCAGTGGATAAGGCCTGCTGAGAGCCCTTCTCCTTTTCCTCCTCCTCCTCCCTCTTCTAGCAGCTTGTCCTGCTCTGCGTGGCCTCTCTTCATTCTCCCACTCATGCTCAATTCCCAAAGGAAGTATAATCCAGCAACTAACCTGTAAGTAGTTCATGATCCCTTTAAATAGTGCTGGTGGGGGGTCCTTCATGCCATTTAACGTTGTGTTCAGCTGAGCGAGGTTAAGGCAAGGCACAGGCTAAGACTTGGAGTTCTAAAATGGCAGCACTAGCATCAAATCAAAGTTATACATTGATTGACATCATAATCTGCCTGCTCTGCATCTGCGGTCTTTAGCTGCAAGCGCCAAGATGGCATCCGATACACTTCCTGCAGTTCCCGTGCCTCTGGTTTGGCATTGGATTGACAAGGTCCCTCAGAGAGGCCATGGGATGGCTGCTCTGGGAAATAGGGGGACAAAAACAACAACAACTTGCATTTATATAGCATTGTTATAGCAAAACGTCCCAAGGTGCTTAACAAGAGCGTCACCAATAAAAGAAACTTTGACACCGGGCCAGACAAGAAGATATCAGGACAGATGACCAAAAGTTTGGTTTAAAGGAGCATCTTAAAGGAGGAGAGAGAGCTAGAGAGGCAGAGAGGTTTAGGGAGGGAATTCCAGAGATTAAGGGCAACTGAAAGCAATTAAAATTGGGATGTGCAAGAGGCCAGAATTGTAAGAGCGCAGAGATCTTGAAGGCTTGTGGGGCTGTAGGAGGTTCTCGAGATAGGGAGGGGTGTGGCCATGGAGGGATTTGAAAACAAGGCAGTAGGGGAGGCTTGTCGAAGGCACATTGTTGGGGCATTCACCTCTCTGTGAACAGAACAACCTCCTGACATCCAACCTAGATCTATGCTTACGCAACTGACACTAGGTCCCTTGATCCTCCCAAACCTATCTAATGCAACTGGATGGAATCTAATCCTTTCATTATTTTAAAGACCCCAATCAACTCTGCTCATAGTCTATCCTTCCTAGAGTAAAAAACGCCATCAGTTCTCTAAGCCAATCGTGGTGACTTCGGGCCTTTAAACTTGGTATCAATCCAGTGGTCCTCCTCTAAACTTAGTCCATAGCCTCCATATCACCCACTATGTGGACACAGTATTCTAGATAAGGCCTAACCAAGGTCTTATACAGGGACAGTATAGTGTTTTTGTTTTGTATTTGATTGTCCCGGCAATACATCCTAATACTCTATTTGGTTTTTGCTGTAGGCTTCTGATATTGGCCGTGAATCTTCGGAGATTCATGTACTATAACACACAAATCTGTTTTCTGCCCAGCAACCTTAAGTTTGCAACCCTGCATGGTGTACACATGCTTGGCGTTAGCCCCACCTATTTATCGATATTGGCCCATTTCCCCATCACATCTAGATCTGTTTGTAAGCTAAGATTCTAACACCTGCAAAAACCTTTGTTTCATCCGCAAACTTGCAGGCAGTTCCCACAATGTTTGCATCCAGATCATTAATAATGATTGTGAAGAGAAATGGTCATAACACAAATCCCTGCGGGACTGCACTCATAACCAGTCACCCACACAGAGCCACTGCCATTAATAACACCCTTCTGCCTATGAAAATGCAACCAGTTCCTTATCCAGCCCAGCATAGGCCCCCTCCAATCCTTCAACACTCTCTCTTATTAAGAAACTTATTGTATAGAATTATAGAATGATACAGCACAGAAGGCCATTTGGCCCATCGTGCCTGAGCTGGCTGTTTGAAAGAGCTACCTGTTGTGTATGTAACCTGTTCCACCTTAAGAGAGCTTAAGCCTGTTCCACCTTAAGAGATGTACTACTTTCTCAGGCTGCTGTAGACGTAATACCGGGGGTGAACACACCGGTATATAAGCACTGTGCAGTAATCTTGTATTCAGTATCGTCCCTACCTCCAACCAGTAAAGACCTGTTTTTATTGTTACTCATTAGTCTGTGTCTTAATTAACTAAATAATTCACAGACTTAACACTGGCGACGAGTCAGGTTCTTACCCTGCGGCAGTTATTCCACGGCGGTTGAAGAGAGGTTTCAAACCACACCACCCCACTGGAAGCGACAGGCATTAGGACCCTGAAGCCTCCATCAGCTTGTGAACCGGAGTAGAAGACAGGGCTGGGGAAGACAGAGGTACAGGGCGATAGCGATCGGCAGATAAGGGCCGGGCCGCTTTGAAGTGAGGGGCGCAGCCGGGCCATCGATCGCAACCACCGATAAGGGCCGCACTCGGGCTGAAAGGGCAGCGGCTGCAGAAATTGAAGGCGCGAGAGCCGCGGTGAAAAGCGCGGGCCATCGATCGCGATCGGGAGATAAGGGCTTTGGAGTGCGAGGCGCAGCCGGGCCATCGATCGCAAGCACTGATAAGGGCCGGGCCGCTTTCAAGTGCGAGGCGCAGCCGGGCCATCGATCGCATCCGCTGATAAGGGCCGCACTCGGGCGATCGTGGCGAAGATAAGGGCCGCACTCGGGGGCTGAAGGGAGACGGCGTCGGGGGACGGGTGAAGACCGCCAAGCACGGGAAAACCGCCATTTTGTGGGCGGAGGACGACGGCAAGAGCGGGAAGCCGCCATCTTTGATAACAAGTAAAGAAAATAAAATCTGAGAAATTGCAAATCTACAATGCCTAAACACGGGAATATTAGCACCTTTGATAGTGACCTCGAAGATTGGGCCATATATGTTGAAAGAGTAAAAAATTATTGTAAGGCCAATAAAATTCGTGACCAAGATAAAGCTCTAACATTATTAAATTTAATGGGTGCGAAGACATACGGGCAATTGAAACACCTGTTATCACCAGATGAACCGGCGGATAAGACGCTCGATGAGATTGTTACTGTCCTGAAAGATCATCTAAACCCCACGCCGCTGATGCTAGCGGAACGATTTAAATTTTACGACAGAAGGCAGCTACAGCATGAAAGCAATGCTGAATATTTGCTGGAATTGCGTAAATTAGCGAAATATTGCCAGTTTGGAACGGGACTGACAGATGCACTACGAGACAAATTTGTGTGTGGTTTATTTAAACAGGATACACAAAAGCAACTGCTCGAGGAGAATGAGCTGACGCTTGAGAAGGCGGTCACTATGGCAGCAGCACACGAAGCTGCAGCGAGAGGCACGGCAGTAATGCAGCTACGGTCACCGGAGCTCAGTGCACACAAATTGGGCATGAGTTCTGGCAAATGTTATCGTTGTGGAAAGACAACGCATGATCAGAACCAGTGTTGGTTTAAAAACCAAGAATGTAGAACATGTGGTAGGCTTGGACATATAGCTAGAGTATGCAGGTCAGGGACGAAGACCAGCAACAAGAAGTCACCGCAAGGGAAATACGCAAAGGTACACAAGGTGGCTGAACAGGAGTCTGATTCAGACGCTAGCAGTAATGAACTGGCTGGCTTAAGCAGTATTGAACTGGCTAGCTTAAGGGTACTCAACGTTGGTAAGGGTGCAGACCTCCAGACAATTTGGGTCACTCTTCAAATAGAAGGAGTCCAAGTAAAACTGGAATTGGACACTGGATCGGCATTGACGGTCATAAATAAGAAAGATTATGGAAGGTTATTCCAACATATTCCCCTACAGGATACAGAGCTCATATTGAAAACATACACGGGGCAAAGAGTGTACCCCATCGGGAAAATTGAGGTCACAGTGGTCCACAAGGGCGAAGAAAGTCAAATAATGGACTTATATGTGCTATCTGAAGGAGGTCCCCCACTACTAGGACGGGAGTGGATTAGGAAAATGAATATCGACTGGCATTTCCTACAAACAATAATGAGTGAGAACTCGGTGAACATAATCAACCCAGACTCTGGAACGGATGATGGTAAGACCAACCCGTGTGCAAAAGACAAAGTTTCAGCACAGAATTCCACTGAGATAGAGAATTCTGAGTCTGTCCAGTCTACTGACATGCACATTTCTGAGGGACACCGGGCTCGAACTCAACTCCATTTCAAACTGCAACAGCAATTAGAACAAATGATTCGCCGTTTTGAGCAAGAGATGAATGCGACGAAAGAGTTCTTTGATATAGAGTGGAAACATCTGGAAAGACAACAGAAGCAGCTGCTGGAGCAAATGGAGCAGGAGCACACAAAACGTCTGATGTCAGAGGAGTTAACGGTCAGCCAACTCCTGCATATGCTGAAGGACAGGACTCTGAAATGGGAAAAACTTGAACACGAACTTCAATATTCAAACGAAAGGGGTTCGGAGCTCTCAAAGGTTATTGGAAGAGCTGAGGTGGCAACACAGGCTGAGATGACTGCAACAGAGCAGCCCTTGGATGCCAAAAGTACGCTGACTCACGTCAACGTAGAACAACAGACCGCTGAAACAGCTGCTCCGGTAGAGGGATTGAATAGTCCGATCAATCAATCTCCAAAAGAAGTTGAAGTAGTAAAATCTCAAATGAGGTCATTAGTAAACGACTTGCTGAAAGCCCAGAAAAAGCTGGATGAAGAGGTACGCATGAAGAAGTCTCTTCAGGAAAGATGTCTGGACTTGGAACAAAAGCTGGCTAACGCCCAGCTGGGTATGGAGGAAATAGAAGACCCTCTCGCTGGTCTAGATCAGGACGACACCGAATATTACCATGACCTATTGAGTGACACTGAATATTATAGTGACCTGGTCTGCCCAGCTTGTGATGAAAACTCCCAAAGTGCAGAAATCAGGATGAATCACTTAAAGTCTAAGGAACATAGGGAGATGGTGGCGCTACAGCTGGCAGCTGACAGGGGAGCCCAGAGAGTCTCTAAGAAGCAGAAAAGGACAAGACGAAGCAGAAGATGATAACCATCTGAACCATTATCACCCCTACCAGATCACACACGTGGTCCCTCCGAACGGAGCCAAATCAGTTCGGAAGTTCAAGCTGTTAAATCCATGAAAGGACTATTGAATGAGTAACGTGAACCGACTACACCACAGAGATTGAATCTGTGAACTGTTTTCCGCAGAGACTGAATCTGTGATATGTTACGTTAAACATGAAGTTATATATGTATATATGTTATTACGTTATGTTAAATGGGGGGGATGACTATAAAGCTAAGAAGGGAGGAGTGTTGTGTATGTAACCTGTTCCACCTTAAGAGAGCTTAAGCCTGTTCCACCTTAAGAGATGTACTACTTTCTCAGGCTGCTGTAGACGTAATACCGGGGGTGAACACACCGGTATATAAGCACTGTGCAGTAATCTTGTATTCAGTACAGTCCCTACCTCCAACCAGTAAAGACCTGTTTTTATTGTTACTCATTAGTCTGTGTCTTAATTAACTAAATAATTCACAGACTTAACACTACCCAATTAGTCCCACTCCCCTGGTCTATCCTCATAGCCCTACAAGTTTTTCCCCTTCAAGTATTTCTCTAATTCCCTTTTGAATCTGCTTCAACCACCCTTTCAAGCAGTGCATTCCAAATCATTACAGCTCGCTGTGTAAAAACATTTCTCCTCATCTCGCCTCTGGTTCTTTTGACAATCACCTTCAATCTGTGTCCTCTGGTTACCGACCCTTTTGAAAAGGCAGGTATACATTCAGGGTCATCACAGGAAGCGGTACTTTCAGAAGGGGGGGATGCAGGGGAACAATTGGTGTATGGATGGAAAGATAACTTCATAACTCAATCTATGTGTTACGTTCAGACCATCTACACATTTGTTTCTGTGCTCTCACCCACACATATCATGAATCTGTGTAAAGGTAGCCCCTGCTCTGCCGCACCTTGCATTTCAAAGGATGGAAAGTCATGGGCTGGACTTGCACAATTTCACGACATGCCGAGAGCACAGAAGCAAAATGTTTACCCTACTCTAATACTGCAATCAGTGCAAGTTACCAGACACTTGGCCCATTGAATCCTGAATGAAATTGTGGGCTATGTTGAAGTTACAGTGAGAAACGCAGACAGCTTATTGTCCACCGCACTCAGCCTCTCTCTCTACAAGAATAAAGTGTAGGGATCAGTCCCAACAGGAAGCCACACTCGTGAGGAGAACGGGTTAAAGAATGGGGGCAATCTCCTATCCTCACTCCCTGTGATGCACCTCCTAGCAGGGAGGGTGGGATCACGACATCACATCTTGTAAGGTGGCGCCTCTGGCTCGAGTATGTTTCCACATTTTGTTCAAGACTATTTGACTGTAGAGGCAGCACAACCAAGCACCAATCCTGGCCTTCCATCACCTCCAAATACTACATTTTACAAGAGGGGGGTCACTGGATCGCAATGAAGAGCTTGTTTTGTTCCCTCCTCAACCCAGTGATGCAGAGACCAACTGTAGAACCTCCTACTTTGACTTTTATTGGTTGTAGTCAACAAGCAACCTTTCCCGGGATGTCCAAGGTTTGTGTTTCCAGGAATGAGGCTGATGGACCTGGAGTACCGGGCACATTATATTTCAACACACATGGACGGACAGTGTGGGCATGGCTGGCAAGAGAGAGGGGGGAAGGACTGCACTGAGACTCAGCAGAAGGCCTAGCCCTCCGAAAACTGGCAGCAGAACTGGAGCCTTCAGACCAGGATAGATGAAGGGAGATTTTAGCTGGAGGGAGCCAATGATTCGATTACGCCATCAAAAATGAAACACAGAAAAGGTCAACCACTCTTCTGACTCAACTCTGAGAGCAAACGTGAACCCTAACCATCAGAGCAAAGAAGTGAACCCTGACCTCGGAAGGGAACACGTGAACCCTGACCTCAAGAGACAACATGTGAAATCTGACCACCAGAGAGAACATGTGAACCCTGAACTTCACGCCGCTCAATGCATTTGAATGGCGAGCCAGACAGCGAGATGCTGTTTTCAAGAAGCTAACAGTGGAGTGGCATCTCGGACAGGAACGTTTCGATTTCCGTGTTCAATCGTGCATCTGCCCTTGCCTGAAATTGCTGTGGCATTTGCACATAAATAACAGCGAGTGCCATTAAATGCTCCTTTAATTTTTTTTGGGTGGGCGGCCCCTTTAAGGGGCTGCGTGGCCTATGCAAAATACCGCACAGGCCGGTCTTTCCCATTTAAAAGCCGGTGAGCTGGCTGTGCGGGAGCTCTAGAGCATTGCACAGCCGTGCAGCTCAGAGGGAACATTGGCCATTAGCCTCACCGTTACTTTGACAGCAAATTTTGGGCCATGAACTCCAACTGGCAGAATAAATTCAATTCAATTTCAATTCAATTCAATTTTATTTGCCATATGTAACGAGTACAATGGAATGCTTACTCCCTGTAGGGACACGTGACCCCTGACCATCGGCGATAACGTGACCCCTGACCGCCAGACTGACCATGTGAACTTTAACTGTGCCTAAAGACTCGCACTTTTACTTTGTACCTGTTTTAAAGGCTAAGACAACAACAACAACTCGTATTTATATAGCACCTTTAACGTAGTAAAACGTCCCAAGGTGTGTCACAGGAGCGATTATAAAACAAAATTTGACACCGAGCCACATGAGAAGATATTAGGGCAGGCTTGGTCAAAGTGGTAGGTTTTAAGGAGCATCTTAAAGGAGGAAAGAGAGATAGAGAGACGGAGAGGTTTAGGCAGGGAATTCCAGAGCTTAGGGCCTCGGCAGCTGAAGGCACGGCCACCAATGGTGGAGCGATTATAATCAGGGATGCTCAAGAGGCCAGAATTAGAGGAGCGCAGATATCTCGGGGGGTTGTGGGGCTGGAGGAGATTACAGAGATGGGGAGGGGCGAGGCCATGGAGGGATTTGAAAACAAGGGTGAGAATTTTAAAATTGAGGCTTTGCTTAACCGGGAGCCAGTGAAGGTCAGCGAGCATAGGGGTGATGGGCGAACGGGACTTGGTGCGAGTTAGGACATGGGCAGCCGAGTTTTGTATCACCACAACTTTACATAGGGTGGAATGTGGGAGGCTGGCCAGGAGTGCCTCACTGTGCCAGCAGATTGTTCACGGACAGATATATTGCATTTTAAAAATAGCTCATTAATTATTGCCAAGGAATAATCCTGTGAACTGGATTTAAAAAATAACAATGTGGCATTTTGTGATAAATGTTAATTTGTGGTGAGTCAGACCTGAATGAGTTACATCCTGTATCCAAGGCTAAGAGGAGATCCCAGTGTGCAAATGTTTTTAATTGACTGAGAGAGAGAGAGAAGGGGGTGCAATAACAGGGAAAGAAGGCAAGACATGGAAAGAAATTAGGAAAGAGAGGGAATGAGAAAGAGACAGAGGGAGAGCAGTAATGGGACAAATGGAACGAAGAAAGGGAGGAGGAAAAGAGAGAGAAAAGAGAGAGAAGGAAAGGTTAAAACCTAAAGGTAGGAGCAAAAAAGGCAAATGGACACGAGATAGAGCAAAGAGAGACAAGCAAAAGAGTAGAAAGAGACATGAAGAGAAAAAGACGAAGAAAGAGAGAAAGATGGAATAAAGAGGAACACAGGCAGCCTGACAGAGGAAAAGAGACAAAGAGAAAGGTCGGGGCAAAGCGTTATTAAATGTGACATGTGCATTGTGTGGATGACAACCCCATCTGTGCTCTGATCATCACATTGCAGCATGTGGGTAACAGAATCAGGCAGTGCGGCTAATGACAGTTAAGAGAAAACATTTTGTTTTGATTAAAGAAAATTGAGATGATTAATAAGCACAATCTTGGCTCTATTACAGTGAGTAACAAATTACTGGGGATCGTTCCAGAACACAATCAGACATGTCAACCCTAATCAGAGGTTTGAGATTTGAAGTGTGAGAAAGATCCAGTGGCCAGTGATTACTGCAAATGAGAAACATCCACAGATAAACCCAACAATGAGTGGCGATTTCACCCAACCCACATCACTAGAATTACTGCCGACAAGGTCTCAGTCACACATGTAGCTATTTACAGGCAAGTTTCAAATGCTTTTCTTTTCGATTCTTTCTCTGCCTCTCCAGAAGACTGGGTGATGGTTTCAGGCGGTCATTCTTCAAGGAATGTTGGTAGACTATCCACCATAGGACATCAGAGTCAAGCCCAATCCCGTCTTCACGTGACACACACCTCCGCACACAAACACACACACCCGCACACACAAACCCAAGCACACACACCCGCACACAAACACACACACCCGCACACACACCCGCACACACAAACCCAAGCACACACACCCGCACAGACACACACTCACACACACACACACATAAACCCGCACACACACACCCGCACACAAACACACACACCTACACACACACCCGCACACACAAACCCAAGCACACACACCCGCACAGACACACACTCACACACACACACATAAACCCAAGCAAACACACCCGCACACAAACACACACACACCCGCACACACCCACACACACCCACACACAAACACACACACCTGCACACACACACACCCGCACACACACCCGCACACACCCACCCACACACCCGCCCACACACCCGCACACACACCCGCACACACACCCGCACACACACCCGCACACCCACCCGCACACCCACCCACACACAAACAAACACACCCGCACACACACCTGCGCACACACCCGCACACACACACCCACACCCACACACCCGCACACACACACACACACCCGCACACACACCTCCGCACACACACACCCGCACACATACCGGCACACACACCCACACACACATATAAACCCAAGCACACACACCCGCACACAAACACACACACCCGCACACAAACACACACACCTGCACACACACCCGCACACACACCTGCACACAAACACACACACCCACACACACACCCACACACAAACACACACACCCGCACACACACACCCACACACCCGCACACACACAAACACACACACACGCACACACACACCCACACACCCGCACACACACCCACACACAAACACACACACCCGCACACACACACCCACACACCCGCACACACACACACACCCGCACACACACCTCTGCACACACACCCGCACACATACCCGCACACACACCCGCACACACATATAAACCCAAGCACACACACCCGCACACAAACACACACACCCGCACACAAACACACACACCTGCACACACACCCGCACACACACCTGCACACAAACACACACACCCACACACACACCCACACACACACCCGCATACAAACACACACACCCGCACACACACCCGCATACAAACACACACACCCGCACACAAACACACACACCCGCATACACACCCGCACACCCACACACAAACGCACAAACCTAAGCACACACACCCGCACACAAACACACACACCCGCACACACACCCGCATACAAACACACACACCTGCACACACACCCGCACACACACCTGCACACAAACACACACACCCGCACACACACCCACACACAAACACACACACCCACACACACACCCGCATACAAACACACACACCCGCACACAAACACACACACCCGCATACACACCTGCACACCCACACACAAACACACAAACCTAAGCACACACACCCGCACACAAACACACACACACACATATACTCACACACAGACACACACACCCACACATATACTCACACACAGACACACACACCCGTACACACACATATACTCACACACAGACGCACACACCCACACACACACACACATACTCACACACAGAGACACACACCCGCACACACACATATACTCACACACAGACACACACACCCGCACACACACATATACTCACACACAGACACAAACACCCGCACACACACATATACTCACACACAGACACACACACCCGCACACACACATATACTCACACACAGACACAAACACCCGCACACACACATATACTCACACACAGACACACACACCCGCACACACACATATACTCACACACAGACACACACACCCACACACACACAAACCCAAGCACACAAACACACACACCCGCACACACACAAACCCAAGCACACACACCCCCGCAGACACATCTACTCACACACAAACCCACAGGCACATACACACACCCAAATGCACACACCTGCACACACACACACACCCGCTACGCCCACCCGCACATACACACACCCAAATGCACACACCTGCACACACACACACACACCCACACAGACACACGCGCACATACTCGCAATTCCCAGCCGGAGTCACTGGATAGCCATCAGGGGCGGGCACTCCAGGCTGATTTCTCCTCCTCCCTAGCACGGGGGTGCTGAGCTAATTGTAGCATCCCAATGGCTGTTCTGTCTGGGTTTAGTTAACTCGACACAGACATGGAGTTGAACTTCGAACCCTTTGGCCTGCTTGACTCAGGACCACACTGGGCAGCACCTTTTACCCACGGAGCCATCGAGGCCTTTTTCAAATCTGTCTCACGTTATGTTTGTTTGGTGTTCTATTGCCCCTGGCAAGGTGATGCCAATATTTTGAATCATTTGAATGCCCTACAAAGGATATATAGAAAGAATGCAAATTGCTCATTTCCCTGCCCCGCCAAACCATGGCTCAGTTGGTAAATACACCACCCTGTGTGGTACTGAGCTACATACACATGGAAAATCTCCGTCAGTCTGAACATGACACTCCAAATTCTCTTTACTCCTCGCATAGGTCGCACAAGATTTAACACTACCAAACATGAAATCGCCCCAAACACTGGCTGTGAAGTCATTTTCTAAAAAAAACACATCTGTACATCCAGAGGAACCTATCCCTTTCCTGAAATCTTTTGTTCCTATACCACAAATAACCAGCATCCATTTTGAAATCAGCAGGAAAATCTGATTCACAGCCATTTTATACTTGACCTCATCATTTCCAAAATAAACACTGAATACTCAGGCTTTTAAACACAATTCTTAAAAAAATTTGGATCGGAAATAGCATTAATTTGCAAGCTGCATAATATATCATGTAAAAGAAAATACTAAATGAGGTCTACATTGCAAAATGGTCAAGGTAATTTGTAACGGAATCAAGCCTTATATTGGATAACCTCATCATAAATTTCAGGCTGGTCTGTGTATATGTGTAATGTTCGTCTGAGGGGTGGGGCACTCTTTCTAACACCTTTCTTTTGCCCATGGTTGGAACTCCCTCCACCTTTATTTTAAACCAGGTTTTGACAGTAATTTTGGACACAGAGAAATTATAAAAAGCAGGTTATAAGAAACTGGACAACATGGAATGAGAAAAGGTCACTTGGCTTCCACAGACCAATCTACTGTACAATGGTGGACTCCACCCTTTCTGTGTAATTTCCCGAGGGAAAGCTCTCTATAATAAAACTCCCTCATCTCCAAGAGTATTCAAGTAAACTCCAGAATGCTCATCACCCCTCATGGCTCCACTATTCAAGCCTTGCCCTCTAACCCCTCCATGGACACAGCCCCTCCCCTCAATCCCGATAGCATCCCCCATGTTCGGAAGATGTGTCACAGTGTTTTACAGCTCAGAATATATACCCCAGAGTTCCAATAGTTCAAAGCTTTCACACCACCAGTGCTATGAATCACAGTGGGACCTGGTTTTATCTCCACCAACAAGCTTAGGTTGACGTGCTTAATGAGGGGGAAATTGTACATTTCTCTGGGAGGATGAGCGAGATAGCTCAAAATGGCCTCCCTCACCTGTACTTACCTGTGTGACCTTTGCGGTTCCGTTGTTTATAGAATTTCTAAATCAAAGTGAATGTGTCTGCCTTACTGATTGAATAAGTGCCGCATGAGTCTGTGCTGATGAATTCTCCAGCAGTGCTGTTTAATCCAGCATGTGCACCAACTCCAGCAGCATTGCCCTTATATAACGCCACCATTCCGAATGGATAGGTCAACATTGTAGCAGATAAAATAATTTTCTTGTGTTCCAACTGGCAAAGGAACAGGCCACCTTCTACATGAATATTCAAAGGAATGTAAAACCTGGCAGATTGAAAAGCACTGGGGGCAGTGGGTGGGGGGGAGAGAGGGGTGAGAGAAGGTGCCAGAATCTGTTTGAGATTCACACGGAAGGACAAGCAGATTTCTGATCTCTTTCTGAAACAGGAACTGGAGAGCTAGCATGGAGTGAAACAAACGTTGGGCTGGATTTTGCCAATGGGGAGCTTTTGGAGGCGGGACTCCCACTTGTCGGGTTTTAGTCCTGCCTCCAACAACTTCTGGCCAACCCACGCTATTTTCCCTTGATTGACCTTGTTAAGCCCGCCCAGCGGGTTTAACAGGCCAATTAAAGGAAAGCCGGTTACAGAGAACGTCAACGTATGACGTTTCATCTGTTAAAAATTTTTGACAGATGAATTGTCATCGTTTGACAGCTCTGTGAATATGTCAAACACTGACATTCTCTGTAGTTTGATGAGTTCTTGAATTCAAGACCTCATCAAACCTCTTTCTTTTGCAGAAATGAGATGGTTATTGCATTGGAGAAGGCAGCAGCCATCTGTCATCCCCAACGCGGAGGTGCGAGACTCTCCGCATACCCACCGACTGAAGCCTGCAGGAAGAAACAAAGGTAAGTACACTTTTAATAACACTTTACAATTACCTCAGATACTCACCTCTCCACACTTGCACCCATCACTTACCTTCATGCCACATTTTTGCACCTCTCCGACCCCCGCAGACCCACTACTCGCCTCGCTGACCTGGCAGGTTTTGGAGGCTTTGGGAAGCCCGCACTTGTGAGGGCAAAAAGGGGATAATCCTATTCTCTGCCTGTTAACTACCAGTTAACAGACAGTTAATTGGCTTTAATCCCTTCCCACCTCCAAGGAGACGGGACCCGGCGCGGGACGGCTATCCACCTCCTGGGAAGATGGCATGGAGGCGGGTTGGGGGCGGGCTGGCAAGATCGTGCCCATGGAGTCGGAGTCAAAAAAATGAAACAGTTCAGTCATACTCCACGGAGTAGAACACCTGGAATACTGTGCACAGTTTTGGTCTCCTTATTTCAGGAAGGATATACTTGCCCTGGAGGCGGTGCAATGAAGGTTCACTGGATTGATTCCTGGGATGAAAGGGCTGTCCTATGATGAGAGATTGTGTAGAATGGGCCTATACTCTCTGGAGTTTAGAAGAATGAGAGATGATCTCATTGAAACACACAAGATTCTGAAGGGGATTGACAGGGTAGATGCTGAGAGGCTGTTTCCCCTGGCTGGAGTGTCTAGAACTAGGGGCATAGTCTCAGGTTAAGGGTTAGGCCATTTAAGACCGAGATGAGGAGGAATTCCTTCACTCAGAGGGTTGTGAATCTTTGGAATTCTCTGCCCCAGAGGGCTGTGAATGCTGAGTCTTTGAGTATATTCAAGGCTGAGATTGATAGATTTTTGTACTCTAGGGGAATCAAAAGATATGGAGATCAGGCGGGAAAGTGGAGTTGAGGTCGATGATCAGCCATGATCTTATTGAATGGCGGAGCAGGCTCGAGGGGCCGTATGGCCTACTCCTGCTCTTATTTCTTATGGTCTTATGTTCTTAGTAATAACCCATATAATTTTAAATGAAGGAACACGTCCACTAATATAGCAGAGAGGTTAGATAAACACATTAAGCATGTGTATACTAGCATCCTGCAGCATAATCTCAGGACCTGTGTAAAATTCCACAGTTACATTACAGTACAAAGCGCGTATCCATCAGAACATAGTGAACCGCACTTCATTACTTGGTAAACTAAAATAGATGTAAAATATTAATAAGTAGGTTCTTTCCAAATGCTTGAAATTAAGAAGCAGTTCTGCTGATTACTTTAATATGCACAAAATTAATGAACCGATAAATAAAAGAATGGTGTTTGAAGAGTGTAATAACTTTGGGTTTTGACTCTGAAGCTATGTGCCTTATTTATCTTCACAGGATTTGCCTGCCGAGTGTTGGGAGGAGCTGTCATTGGAAGGGTCCTCCACGGGGTCTGCCCGGAGTGCCGTGACACATCAGCCACTTGGAAGCTGTCTCAACAATCCCCAGAGCCAGGCCTTCAGGGAACACAAGGGAGCTTCAAATGGCTTGGTCAGTCAAACAATATAGTATGTTGTCAGGACACTGAGCACTTGGGAGAGTTTCTCCACAATGTCACACTTGTCACCTCCTGATCCTCCATTTCTAACCATCTTAATCATGAATGGTCCTATCTGGTCTTTAACACTGTGTGTACCTCTTATACAGAGGGGGCAAAAATACCTTTGACTCCTCCTTTTACTGTTTCCAGCAATCTAGTGTGCCCATACCCTATCTAATACTCATTTTAGTAATCTCAAATTGATTCTTCTATCAGTCCTTGATACGCTTATCAATTACTTCATAAAAGGTGATGAGTCGAAGAAGAGATGATGAGTCGAAAGAAGAGATGAATAAGGCTTTTATTAGCTAAGAAGAGACCATGCTTCTTCGTGAGTGACTGAACAAGTCTGAACGAAACCCACACAGTGGTGGGTGGAGTCAGCTGAGGCATGTCTCCATACACAGCGCCACCCAGAGGTGGCAATATACAATACAGTGGTTTACCACATTCACCCCTTGTTTAATGTGAAGTCCGGCGGGGTGAAGGGTACTACAAGTTAAGTCTATCAGGAGGCCTTGTCTGACGTCCTGATCGTCGTGGTGGCGGCGGTGGTGTTGCAGCATCCGACGTCGGGTCTGGTGTCTGGGTGGTTGGCGAAGATTCCTGGGGCTTTGGCATGCCGTCTGCAGGGGTTGGGTTGGGAGGGGTGGTGGGGGATAACAGTGGTAAGGGGGATAATGGTGGTAAGGGGGATAACGGTGGTAATTCAGGGGTACCCGAGGGTGCGAGATCTCGTATGGAGACCGTGTCCTCCCGCCCGTCTGGGTATGTCACCCAGGCATACTGGGGGTTGGCGTGTAGGAGGTGCACCCGCTCGACCAGGGGGTCCGTTTTATGCGTCCTCACGTGCCTCCGCAGTAGGACGGGCCCAGGAGAAGTCAACCATGCCGGTAGCGAGGTTCCCGATGTAGACTTCCGGGGGAAAACGAACATTTTCTCATGAGGGGTCGCATTAGTGGCAGTACAAAGCAGTGACCGAATGGAGTGAAGCGCTGCAGGGAGGACCTCCTGCCAGCGGGAGGTCGGAAGGCCCTTAGATTTTAGTGCTAAGAGGACTGCCTTCCAAACCGTCGCGTTCTCCCTTTCCACCTGGCCGTTCCCCCGGGGGTTGTAACTGGTGGTCCTGCTCGTGGCGATACCTCTTGTTAGCAGGTACTGCCGAAGTTCGTCGCTCATGAACGATGAGCCCCTGTCGCTATGTATATAGCTGGGGAACCCGAACAGAGCGAAGATGTCATTCAGACACTTGATGACCGTGGTACTGGTCATGTCTGGGCAAGGGATGGCAAAGGGGAAACGGGAGTACTCATCAACTATGTTGAGGAAGTACACATTGCGGTCAGCGGAGGGGAGGGGCCCTTTAAAATCGACGCTCAGGCGTTCGAAGGGGCGGGTGGCCTTGATCAGGCTTGCTCTGTCCGGCCTATAGAAGTGCGGTTTGCACTCGGCGCAGATTTGGCAGCTCTTGGTCATGGTCCTGACCTCCTCGATGGAGTAGGGCAGGTTACGGGATTTGATAAAATGGAAAAACCTGGTGACCCCCGGGTGGCAGAGGTCATTGTGGAGGGACTGCAGCCTATCACTCTGCGCGTTGGCGCATGTACCACGTGATAGGGCATCTGGGGGCTCATTGAGTTTCCCTGGCCGATACAAGATATCATAATTGTAGGTGGAGAGTTCGATTCTCCACCTCAAGATCTTGTCGTTCTTGATTTTACCCCTCTGCTTATTATTAAACATAAAAGCTACTGAACGCTGGTCAGTGAGCAGGGTAAATCGTTTCCCGGCCAGGTAATGCCTCCAGTGACGCACCGCTTCTACAATAGCCTGGGCCTCCTTTTCGACGGAGGAGTGTCTCGTCTCGGGGCCCTGGAGGGTCCTTGAGAAAAAGGCCACGGGTCTGCCCGCCTGGTTAAGGGTCGCGGCTAGGGCGAAGTCGGAGGCATCGCTCTCCACTTGGAAGGGGATGGACTCATCCACCGCGTGCATTGCGGCCTTCGCGATATCGTTCTTGATAAGAGTGAAGGCTGCACACGCCTCTGGTGTCAGGGGGAAGGAGGTGGCTTTGATGAGGGGCCTGGCTTTGTCTGCATAGAGGGGCACCCACTGGGCGTAGTAGGAGAAAAACCCCAGGCACCTCTTCAGTGCTTTTTGGCAGTGGGGAAGGGGTAGCTCCATTAGGGGGCGCATTCTGTCGGGGTCGGGCCCGATGACTCCGTTCTCCACCACGCAGCCGAGGATGGCCAGGCGCTTGGTGTGAAACATACATTTTTCCTTATTGTACGTTAGGTTCAGCCGTTGGGCCGTACGGAGGAAATTTGCTAGATTAACGTCGTGGTCCTGCTGGTCGTGGCCGCAGATGGTGACGTTATCCAAATAGGGGAAGGTTGCCCGCAGCGCGTTCTGGTCAACCATTCGGTCCATCTCCCTTTGGAAGACCGAAACCCCGTTGGTGACGCCGAAGGGGACCCTAAGGAAGTGGTAGAGGCGGCCGTTTGCCTCGAAGGCAGTATACTGGCGGTCCTCATGGCGGATGGGCAGCTGGTGGTACGCTGACTTAAGGTCGATGGTGGAGAATACTTTGTATTGCGCAATCTGATTGACCATATCAGATATGCGAGGGAGGGGGTACGCGTCCAGCTGGGTGTACCGGTTTATGGTTTGGCTGTAGTCGATTACCATGCGGCGTTTTGCAGTGGTTTTAACGACTACAACCTGGGCTCGCCAGGGGCTAGTGCTACCTTCGATAATGCCCTCCTTCAAGAGCCGCTCCACCTCAGAGCTGATAAAAGCTCTGTCCCCGGCACTGTACCGCCTGCTTTTGGTAGCGATGGGTTTACAGTCGCGGGTGAGGTTAGCGAACAGGGGAGGGGGGGGACTTTTAATGTGGAAAGGCTGCAGGTGGTTTGCAGCGGGCGATTTAAAAGTTGTTGGTTGCAGACTGTGAGTGGGGGGAGGGGTCCACCGTATGCTAGTGTGACACTCTTAAGGTGGCACTGAAAATCCAACCCTAGCAGGACGGCAGCGCAAAGACGGGGCAGGACTAGCAGTTTAAATTTTTGATATTCAGTGCCCCCTACTGACAGGGTCACCACACAGTAGCCGCTGATGTCCATTGACTGGGACTTGGACGCCATAGAAATGCGATGGTGCGTTGGCAGAATCGTGAGGGAGTGGCTACGTACCGTGTCGGGGTGGACGAAACTCTCTGTGCTCCCGCTGTCGATCAGGCAACTGGTGGCGCGGCCGTTTACCACGATATCCATCATGGAGCTGGATAGATGGTGAGGGTGGCCTTGATCCAGTGTCACGGAGGCCAGTATGTGGCTTAGTGAGTCACTATAGTCATCCGCCGAGACGGTGGTCGGTTCCGGTGACGAAATGGCGGTTGAGTGCGTTGGATACGATGGCGGCGGATGCCATGCGGCCGGGGGTACACAAAATGGCGGATAAGATGGCTGCTCCCACGGCCCGCACGCTGCGCTGCTGGCTGGCTTCCCCTTGCAGGCGTTAGCGTAATGGCCTTTCTTCCCGCAGCCCGAGCAGGTAGCTGTCTTAGCTGGGCAGTGCGCTCTGGGATGTTTTAACTGGCCACAGAAATAGCATTTTTGGGCCTGGTTACTGGGTATCGAAGCAGTTCTTACCGGAGGCTGCTGTCTCGGTTGGGTCGCTGCAGCGGTTGGTGCCGGGGGCGGCGGTCCCGTGTCCCACGGTTTCGATTGCCATGTCTCGGCGCCGTTACGGGGGTATGCCTCGAGGTTTCGGTGGGCCTCCTCTAACGAGAGCGCAAGGGCAATGGCCGTCTTCAGGTCGGGTTCCTTGCTTTCTAGCAGTCTCTGCCGGGTGTGGTCTGACTGGAGGCCCCTGACGAAGGCATCACAGGCGAGTCCCTGCGCGTGCTCCACAGCCGTTACCGCTTTACAATCGCAGTCTCTGCAGAGTGCCAGTAGCGCCCGTGCAAATGCCCCTACCGATTCTCCCGGTTGCTGCCTGCGGGATCCCAAGAGGTGTCGGGCGTAAATTGTGTTCACTGGGCGCGTATATTGCCCTTTTAGTAGCTCGAGGGCCGCCACGTACGTATTAGAGTCCCGGATTAGCATATATACTTGATGGCTCACCTGGGCGGTCAAAATTTTCAGTTTGTGATCCTCCTCTGTAACCTGTGAGATTGCGAGGAAGGATTCAAAGCAGCTCAGCCAGTGTTCAAACTTGGCTGATGCACCCACATCTTGAGGGTCGAGGTCCAGGCGTGGTGGTCTGAGGGCTCTCAGCAATGTCTGCTGTATCCGTTGCTGTTGTTGCTCCTCAGGTGTCGCCATTTAACTTTTAGCTAATAAAATTGATACGCTTATCAATTACTTCATAAAAGGTGATGAGTCGAAGAAGAGATGATGAGTCGAAAGAAGAGATGAATAAGGCTTTTATTAGCTAAGAAGAGACCATGCTTCTTCGTGAGTGACTGAACAAGTCTGAACGAAACCCACACAGTGGTGGGTGGAGTCAGCTGAGGCATGCCTCCATACACAGCGCCACCCAGAGGTGGCAATATACAATACAGTGGTTTACCACAGTCCTCATCTCAAGTGGCCATCTCTGTGTGAATCTGTCTCTGTGATCCAGTAGTACGTATTACCTTACTCTGGGATCAATTAGTTATTCTTGCACTAAAGATCAGGGATTTCTGACCTTCTTCAGCCACTGTTTTCTTGGTCTTGCTAAATTTCTCCTTTTTGCTCACAGGGGTACTTCATTTCCAAATCTTTCCTTGTGTAGTTTTATTTTCAAGTTCTGCTTCTTGCTAAATCCTCTTTAGAGCTATTTTTTTGGATGCTAAAGTTGTGGTATGCTATCTTTGGGCCCAGCCCCTAATCTAATATCAAACCTAACTCGACAATGATTGTGGCAAATAGGCAGCAGCTCTCTCTTGTTATGGGCCGGTCGTTGTTCCCTTTAATCTGGCACAATCAAAGACACCCGTGCAGCCTCAGCCTACATTGTTACATCATTTGCAAATTCTGTTGCTTTGAGACGTCCAGTGGTCGTGAAAGGCGCTATATAAATGCAAGTCTTTTTTTCTTACTGTAAATATATATTACTGTTATATAATCACTTGGTTATTTTAATAAATTTAATTAATAATTTAGAACTAGAAAAATGTCTGAGGTGATGTTCTATCATTTATCGAGGAGTGGAAACAGATTCCGTGGAGGCACAGGAATGATTCCTGTAGCTTAAAAATAACAGACCAGGGTTTGTGTTTATTGTACCAAGTATGTTACCAAACATTTTACTGAGATAGTAATGCTAGTAAAGGCACAGAGACTTGGGATTCACTCATTGGAGTGACATTAAAGACAAAATAAATCTAAAGTAAAGACGGGTAGAAAAAGACCCAAAAATGGAACCTGGACATTAGATCCCAAATGTTCATCCACCTTCAGGTCACTGATCAGTTTGAAGGGCAACTTCAACAAGGCTGCACCCCTGGAGTGGGGCTTCAGTAGACGGGTGCAAGGGTGGGGAATCTGAACTACAATGTCCTAGGCTTCTCGCTGACTCGAGCTTCCATCTGACAAGGCTCTGTTCACAGAATTAGTCCTATAGTGCACCCATAAACATTAAATCTAACGTTACATCTGTTCTGGTGCTCTGTTATCTTGGGAAATAGTTAGTAATTTCCGCTAAGAAATTTACCTCTTCCTTCTGGTTGTCCCTGCGACCACTTTCTCTGAGCCACTGATATCTTTCAGGATTATCACATTGCGAGTCTATACCAGCTCTCTCCCTCTCTTTAATCTGCTCAATTTGAGCTGCCGATTAATTCCATTTGTCAATTAATTACTTAGTTGCAATTAGTGTTACTAACTTCAACCCAGATTGAATCTGCCATCGCCACTTCTTCTGCTGTACCCACCGCTTTGATATTTGTTATGCCCTTCCTTTGACGATCTCATTCCACCATTTAGTTCAGTAGAATTACATTTAGGAACAATCTAGTTACAGGCATTTGAGGTGCATATTAAAGAGGCAACTAATTTGCATTTCTGTTGGATATTTTAATGTGTCGTGGCATTTCATCCTGAGGAATGATTTAACAGTAGAGTGGTATAATTGCACAGAAAATTATTGCACACCTCAATATATGCACATTCCCACTTTATAACAAATGCACTGCCTCGGAGTACAAGAGTGCTCGTCTTCCAGGGAAATCCTGGCCTACACTCAGGGGCACCCAACCCTTCACTGACAATCCACACTGACCAACCTACATCACACTGCTTCTCGAGAATATGCATTACCATGCCAATCTATCATACCATGGTTGCTTACCTTGGCTGTTGGAGGCACTGATTGTTGCTAGGATACAGCTCCACCGCCATTGGCAACCCTCCGGCACCTCGCCCAGCTGGTAATTTGGGTGAGCCTAACTAATGAGGGTCTGCGGGTTTCTCCGTCATGGAGCACATCACGACTGCGTTCGATGGTGTTCTCGCCGACACTCTTCCCAGCAGGAATCCTTGGTGATCAATTGGGAATTGCTGTAAGGGGTGGTGTGTGGGTTGTTTGTCAGCTTCACCTCTGACTCCTTTGAGCGGTTCGAATCGCTCCCACTCCCTTTTGTTCTAGACTTTGGACTTATTTGGGGGTTGTAATAAACTAGCAACAGACACCTGGGTTGGTCAAAAGAATTCAGATCTTTATTTTGAGACAGGAAAATATACAATACAATAAAATTTATACTCTAAAAGGGTGGGGAACACTCGGAATAAGCGAGGGAGAATTACAATATACAAAATCCCTTACCCTCCCAACCCCACTACACTAACTAGGCTGGAATCCAGAGGACCAGGAAATGCTCACCAAAACGACTTTCTTGACAGATTGTAGACGTTCGCGATTTCGGAGTTCTCCTTAGTTGTGACGGTTGGGGCCTGCCATACCCCGGACGTGGTAGAAGACTGCACCTGCGTTGGGTCTTCAGTTTGGGTTGGTCCGCTGATGCGGTTAGTCGGGCTGTTGGATGTATTGGGTGAGTACCCAATTTTCTTTGGTTAGGGCTAGTTTTAGGGTCTTTTGTGTCAAAATTTTACCCAGGGGTAAGTCAGACTAGCCTGTAGAGCGGAAACAAGTCTTTGGTTTGTGAGAACATAAGAACATAAGAAATAGGAGCAGGAGTAGGCCAATCGGCCCCTCGAGCCTGCTCTGCCATTCAATAAGATCATGGCTTATCTGATCCTAACCGCCAATCCACTATCACAGAACCATCTCCTGAATCTAACAGAATTAGACACACGAAATAGGAGCAGGATCAGGCTACACGGCCCCTGGGCCCGCTCCGCTACCCACAGGGCCATGACCGATCCGAACCTAGACTCATGTCCAAATTCCTGCCCGCTCCCCGTAACCCTTAATTCCCTTTACTTCTAGGAAACTGTCTATTTCTGTTTTAAATTTATGTAATGATGTAGCTTCTACAGCTTTTTGGGGCAGCATATTCCATGGACCTACCACCCTCTGAGTGAAGTAGTTCCTCCTCATCTCAGTTTTGAAAGAGCAGCCCCTTATTCTAAGACTATGCCCCCTAGTTCTAGTTTCACCCATCATCAGGAACATCTTACCCGCATCCACCCGATCCAACCCCTTCACAATCTTATATGTTTCAATAAGATCGCCTCTCACTCTTCTGAACTCCAATGAGTAGAGTCCCAATCTACTCAACCTCTCCTCATATGTCCATCCCCTCATCCCCGGATTAACCGAGTGAACCTTCTTTGTACTGACTCGAGAGCAAGTATGTCCTTTCTTAAGTATGGACACCAAAACTGAATGCAGTTTTGGTGTCCATACTTTTGGCGGTTGGTTTCTTGTTGGTCGCGGTGGCCCAATATTACCTGGTTGGTGGTAATATTGGTGGTTGTGGTTTCTGTAGGCCTTCGGTTGCCACGACTTTCATTCTCCTTCTGTTCCTTCAAGTCTCCGATGATGATCCGTTGAGCTGTACTGAGCTCTCGCTGACCTTCTGACGAGCTGACTTCTGAGCTGTACCGATTTTAACTGAAAAGGCAGACCTCAATTATACTAATTTGGGGCCTGGCTTATCTGACTGCCAAATCTCAGGTTTCTTTCTTAAATTTGGCAGGCTCGTTATTTTTCATAGGTTTTAAAACTTTAATGAGCTTCGGGGATGGCCCATCTAAACTTAACGAGTTTCGGGGATTAACTTTTAATTGGTTTCGGGATTGCCTTGAAACTAGTTTAAAATGCAAAATGTTTGTCAATCTCTTTGATTGGTTTTGGACTGCTGCTTTAATTGTTGTATCCTGTAGGGCTATGTTCTTTCCTTTGTGTTGCTGGGGGTAGGTACTGTTTTATTCATGTACCTTGGCTCTGCAAATTTTGGCGGGAACAGGTTTCATTGTCCTTATGTAAAGCTGGGGCGGCCCAGGACATTCCCAGACTGTCCAATATCCAAACTCAGGGGCCCACCCCACCTCCCCTGTGTCACAGCCTTTTGCAAGCCTGAACATGTCTTTTAAACCAGCTAAATCTTCCTGGGATTTTTATTTTAAATCCCTTTGGCCCAATAATTCCTTAAAACAGTCCAAAATTTCTTCCTTCCTTACACTTAGGGAAAATGTGTAATTTAACTCTTTGAATTCTTCTGTTAGGTCCAACCATACATTTTATCCTTTTTACAGATTTCTTCTGTGATGGTCCAAAAGTTGTTTTAAATAAGGTTATTCTTCTATTTTGGGGTTTTGCAGAATTTTGCAAACCTTACATTGCCCCCTCTTATATCTCAAGTATGCTGCAACTAATAGCATTAAACTGTTGTCCCAGCCGAGGTCAACTATCTCAGCGCGGACTGCGACTTTATGATGTTTATTGCACAGGACGCCATCTTGGTAAAGGGGTTTGCGCGTATGGACCTAATGATCGACGGCAGCAGAGCAGGCAGATTATGATGTCAATCAGTGTGCAATGCTGATTTGACACCAGTGTTGCTATTTTTGAACTCCACACTCTAACCTTGCATAGCTAAACACAACGTTAAATAGAATGAAGGACCCCCCACCAGTGCTATTTAAAGGGATATTGAACTACTTACAGGTTAGTTGCTGGATCATTTCTCTGGGTGTTGGTGCAATTGTATACATTTTTGGAGCTTTCCTATACTTGCCTAAAGTTTGAATAGTCTACAGGGAGTGGTCTGGCTGGTGCTGAAGTACTTTTTGTTCATTTAAAAGCTTGTGCTGAAACAAGTTGCTTCCATACATGGATGGCCTGGAAGGTCTCCCTCTTGGATGTAAGCATGACTGGGAGAATGAAGAGAGATGTAACACAGAGCAGGACAAGCTGCTAGAAGAGGGAGGAGGAGGAGAAGGGCTCTCAACAGGATGTCATTTCCGCCAAGGGTCTTTAGGGAGTAATTCCCTTACCTTAACTTCAGCGAAGACCAATGCATGAGATGTCTTTGCTTCACAAAAGAGTTTGTGACTGAAATCTGGCAACTGCTGCAGCCACAACTGCAACCTCAACGCAGGGCAATGATCGCATTATCTGTGGCTGACCGTGGCTCTTAACTTTTATGTGTCTGGCTCCTTTCAGGCTGCTGCTGGCAATATAAGCAACATCTCGCAGTTTGCAGTAAACTGCTGCATAAGGGAGGTCACTGAGGCTCTCTATACACAGAGAGACAATTTAATCTTAGTCCCTCTGTGTCCAAATTGGCTGCCGCGTTCCCTACATTAAACAGTGAGCACACTTCAAAAGTACTTCATTGGCTGTAAAGCACTTTGGGATGTCTGAGATCGTGAAGGCGCTTTATAAATTCAATTTCTTTCTTTTTTCCTTCTTTCTCCTTCTTTCCACCTCTTCCCCAAGACCTCCAGTTCATTTACTGAAAACCTTGGTGCTCGCTCTCTCCCATGTTCAGCCATTGCTCAAAGCATCACAGCACTGATTCAGTTATGAAAAAACTCTCACCACTTCTTGCAGCCACAATGAACCACTAGCCACTCAACTATCGAGCCCTCTGCTGACGAGTGCACTTTACCGTGCTGCCTGTAATGCATTGAATGGGCACGGGTTAATCGCGTACTGCAATCCCCACTGTAAGATTCGCAAAATTTGTGCATTTCCTTGAAGGTTATTATCGATAAAAGGGACCCTGCATGGACATTTCTTTTGAAATTAAAAAGGGTACCCAAGATGGTGTCCGTGCCTCATGGCAGAAAGCCTGCAGGTCTCCAAAATGGATTCTGCAGCCCAGGCAGTTTGAGGGAAATCGAAACTAAGGCTGCAGGTTTCCTGTGAAAAGAACTTTGTGATTTGGGACCCAGACAAACTGTGAATTATGTATTAGGCCGAATTAGAGACAGATCTGAATTCAATGAGGCCTACAGTTAAAGCCATCAAACAATCTGCATACATAATCGGAAACAGATTAAACACATCCATCGAGGCCGGACAAGCCCATCAAGGACTTTCAGGACAATGCGAGTCAATTATCGGGCCGGTAGATGCAATTACCGGCCATCTAAAAACCCATCAGTATAGATTGCTACCATTATTTTAACTAGCCCGCCAAAAATAAAACAAAGAACTAACCTGATTTGGCGGGCAGATAAGGGTTTTCAACGAAGGTATAATTGAAGGCCCCCAGGTAGCAATCGGGGGGTAGTAGTCGTTGGAAGAAGGAGAAGAAGACTGCTGCTCGGCTGCTGTCGGTATTGCCGCTTCCCGGTCCTTCGGCCCCTCGCCCTCGTGGCTGCCGCTCTTTCCCCACCGTCCCGCGCTTACCCCCTGGCCTTTGCCCGTGCCCTCTCCAACTCCATCTGGACTTGTCCTGACACCGGGTCGGGCGAACACGGGCAATTCAGGCCAGGCGAAGCGGGACGCGACAAGGGGAGGAGGAAGGCCACCCGGGGAAGGCCAACTGAGGGTAGGCTTCGAATTATCGAGCCTTCAGCCTCAGCCGACCTGCGAGTATCTTCATGCAAACTCAAGCTGTCGGCGAAGAATCATCCCTGCAAGGTAAAGTACCCAAGCAGAGACTGTAACTTTGGGGTACTCGAACCTGGACAATGCCCCTGCAGCACCCGGAGCCCACGTGACGACGGCAGGCTCCAGAGAGCACCAAGAGCGAACCCCGAACCCAACCGCTGTTTTGAGTCTAACAAACCCCTTTTATTGGTGAGCATGAATTCTGACCCCTCATAGATTAACCTAGTTAGGTATAGGGGGTGGGATAAGGATAAAGGGATTGTTAAGGTAGTTGTTTTCCCTCGATGTGCCGTGTGTTCCCCATTCCCTGTATGAGTATAGTATTATTATGACTCTCTTGTAATTTTTGCCTGTAGAAGTGTACACTAATAATTTTCCATAAGATTATATCAAGTTTTTCCTCTTCAATAAAATCTTGGTTTTGTTTGCATCCAACCACCTGTCTACTCGAGTTTTTTCTGTATCGCTGCCTGTATCTAAGTCCGGTGTCCAGAACCCAGGGAGCGAGCGATTCGAACCGCTCAAAGAAGGTAGTCAGAGGCAAAGCTGACTGACCCGAACACGCCTGTACAAAAACCCCCTACACCACATCTGTTCTCAGGGTTTAGCCAAATTAATCCCCATTGAGAGGAGACATGATCTAGGATTTTTAAACAGGGAATGGCATTGATAATGTAGATAACATCAAAGTAAGCAGGTTATTTAACTTGAACTGTAAATGCTCAATGAGTGGATCGCTCTCTCCGTAGAATGACGGATGTGTAAAGTAGACTTCCAGCTACAGTCACCGCTGTTGCATCTCATAACACCTTTGAAAAAGAATTGGAAGAATATTTGATTAGAAATGGGATTATAAAGGGCTGATGCAATATTATGTGGTTCCTGAGCTCATGACACCATGGGAACATTATGCCAAGGAAAACAACCATTCAGTTATGACTAGTGTAGGTTGTTAGGTTAGGCAGATATGCTGGAGTTTTCCTTGATTTACCTTTGTGGGGTAGAGAGCGACTTTGCAAAACCAAGATTAAACGGGTCTGGGAGAGTCCATGAAAGAATAGGTTGTACATGGTCGGCGGGAATGGGCTTCTCCATTGAACCACAGCGGTTTACCTCATAGACAGAGGCCACTGCTCCACTCTCCCACCATAGCCATATAGCTATTTCTGTTTCAAACATTTATCCACCTTTCCCTTAAAGATAAAATGGTTTGTGCCTCAACCTTTCCCTGCAGCAAAGTATTCCATGCTCTACCAACTCTTCACGTGAAGAACTTTCTTTTAACCGTATAGCTTCATGGACTGAATGACTTTTATTTTATTACTGCTCTCCCTCCCTCATCTGAAGGCATTGACTTGGAGTGGAATACAATTCCAAGGACACATCCAGCAATACATTTGCACAAATAACAACAGAAAACGCTGGAAAAACTCAGCAGGCCAGGCAACATCGGTGGAGAGAGAAATAGAGTTAACGTTTCAGGTCGATGACCCTTCATCAGGACTGAGAAAAAAGACAGGAAATGAAACAGATTAAAAGGCCAGTTTGGGGGCTGGGAAATGGGGGAGGGGATGAAAGAACAAAAGGGAAGTGAAGAGACATTAAGAGGTATTCAAGACGAGACGAGATGGTAATAGGACAAGTAAAGAGACAAAAGATGGCTCTAGATGAAGTGTGAAATGCATTGGCAGAATGAGAGACAGCTGCCTTGTGGGAGAGAAAAAAAGAGAAAAGGCACAAACCAAAGGTGTGGATAAAAAATATATTTGCACATTAAGCCAATTTTCTTATTCCATGTTTTTCACAATTGTACTCAGTGTTTCTGGACAAAGAAGGGGGGAAATCAGGCAGGACTGTCTCTCCTGAGCACTGTTTCCTCCTTGAAACTGTGTGTGCTTGTGTGTGTGTGGACATTGAGTCAATATAAGGTCAGGCTTGATTGAAAACTGTTGAGGTTCGCACATAAAGAATGGCCACGGGTAATATAGCTTCTGGCATCCAGCAAGGTCAGCACCTTCAGGTCAGGCAGGGAGAACACATGGGGGGGGGGGAAATAAAATGTCAATAAGCAGTGAGCTAATAAGAAGGAAATTCTGAAAACGTGAGCCCTAGCCTACAGGGGGTGGGGGGTTGCGTGAGCTTGCTACAGATTCACCAACTGGGAGCCAAGCGTATCTGGAATGAATATGGAACAAGCAAATATAAGACCACAAGACATGATCAAGAGCTCCGGGCTATGCAGCATATTCAACAGGAGCAACAACTTACAGCTGGAACCCAGCACTGCTCCACATTAGTGTGCATCTGTGTATAAATCCTCATTTCCATGTGAATATTGACCTTTAACCATGGAGATAATTTTAGATCTTGCTGTAAGCCCATGAGATGCGGTGCATTTAACCCGAAATAAGCTTCCATTATATGCTGCTCCTTCAATCAACTAAACTCATTTTCAGCCAATAAACGTTAATACCTTGTTGGAATTTTGAATTCCCAAGCTATTGATGTTGGAATCCATATATCCTACCTTGAGCCTTACACCCACTTCCCACGTCACTCCAGGCCATTTCACAGATTGCTTTCACCCAGATGGCTGCCCCGCGTGATCACATTGTTCCAGATGAAACAACATCACTTCCATGGGCTAAAATCCATGGAGAGCGGTGACATGCTAGAGGTCTTTAAGATTATGAAAAGGTTCGGTAGGATAAACGTAGAGAAGATGTTTTCACTTGTGGCGGGGGGGGGCGGTGGGGTGCAAAACTAGTGTCATAAATAGAAGATAGTCACTGATAAAACCAATAGGGAATTCATAGAAAACTGGATAAACACATGAGAGAGAAAGGAATAGAAGGTTATGCTGATAGGGTTAGATGAAAAGGAATGGGAGGAGGCTCGTGTGGAATATAAACACACTGTTGGGTCAAATGGCCTGTTTCTGTGCTGTAGATTCTATGTAAGGATTAGTGCATATCTCGGCATGCTCAGGTCCTGGCCTAATTTCAAGCCCTTCCGATGCACTCACGCCAGAGTTACGGTTGAAGTGCTTTGGATGGGCTGTGTCCATATGTTCATTTTGTTTTTCTATGGATCAGAAAAGTCACTCCTTGTCCCCAAGGTCGACTGTATGGATTGTAAGGCTAGAAGAAGGTAGAATCCCCCTCAGTAAATAGTTTGTTTAAAGCAGCACTGCTTTCATGAAAAACAAATTGAAAACCATTTATTTTTGGATTGAGGATGGAGAGGAGCCAAACAACCCTTTCGTGTCATGTGCAGGTCATGTGTGATTTCGAAGTCAATGCAAGCAAAAGACAGCATGATCGTTGAATGGTTTTCTACAGAAATGGAGCCTCTTTCATGCAAAGCACGATCTGTGAGGATTAGGGTATTAACTTGCCAGGAATTCCCTCTGAACTGGAGGAAACCCTCATTGAAATGTAAGAGCTGGAGTAGTGACATTTCTTTGAATCAGCTTCACCTGACTGGGAAGTCACCTTGCTGACTACAATCGGTCCTCCCAGCATGCCCCCACTGGAACTGTGGCTGAAGTGCCCCGGATGGCCGGCAGATCTTCACAATGAGGTGCACTATGTGGCACTTTACAGCCTTCCGGACTCAATATCGAGTTCAAATATTTCAGATCATAACCTCGGCCCCCATTACATTTTTACTTATTTTTATCCACACCTTTGTTTTGGCCCTTTCCACCCCCCTTTTTTTCTCTCCCACATGGCAGCTGTCTCCCATTCTGCCAGCGCATTTCACACCTAATCTAGAGCCGTCTTTTGTCTCCACTAGTCCTATCACCTTCTCGCCTCATTTTGAATACCTCTTAATGTCTCTTCACTTCTGTTTTGTTCGCTCCCAGCCCGGCCTTTTAATCTATTTCATTTCCTGTGCCTTTCCAGTCTTGACAAAGGGTTTGACCCGAAACGTTGACTCTTTTTTCTCTCCACGGATGTTGCCTGGCCTGCTGAGTTTTTCCAGCATTTTCTGTTGTTATTTCGGATTTCCAGCATCTGCAGTATTTTGCTATCGCACTATGTGCTGTGTTGCCAAGGTCCAGCGAGCCCTCTGAGCCACTTCCCTGCTAAAAACCCGAGGGCCACACAAGTATCAGTCCAGGCCCTGTCAATGATCAATGACTTGTGTTAGCTGAATCCAGAGAATTGTGCCAAGTTTTCAGCATATGTAGCTGCAGACAACACTGAATATGTATCATCACCAAAGAAACCATGTAAACTTTGGTCAGTTCTGTTAAGTCCGTGTGTTATAGTGCTAATTACTACACAGACTACAAGAGTAAATTGAACAGGTCTTCACTGGTTGGAGGTAGGGACTATATTGAATACAATATTACTACACAGTGCTTATATACCGGTGTGGTCACCACCGGTATTACGTATACAGCAGCCAGAGAAAGTAGTACATCTCTTAAGGTGGAACAAGCTTAAGTTCTCTTAAGGTGGAACAGGTTACATACACCACAATCCTCCCTTTTTAGCTTAACAGTCATATCCCCATTTAACATAACATAATAACATATATACATATATAACTGCAGGTATAACAGTTCAAAGGTTCAGTCTCTCAGGAGGCTTTCTGATGCGGCTTGGATAACGCCTCTCAGTAGTCTCTGATTCTTGTTGTTGAGGTGCCTCCTCTATTTGGTTTCCAATGTATTGGGTGTCATCATCATCAAGTACATTCCCTGCCGAGGTAGATGCTTCAGGTTCATTAACGTCTTCCACAGTTGTCTCTGTCACAACCATTGGTTCGACCCTTGCTCTTGACTCTACCAGTTGATCCGCATGACGCCTTATCACATTATGACCAATATCTACTGTGTACATCAGAGGTCCTTGGCTGGCCCGAATTGTTCCGGACTGCCATTTTTCGTTTCCATAGCCCCTTGCCAACACTGGTTGTCCTACGTCGAAAGTTCGAGTGGTCTTGTTGTTGATATGCCGAAACTGTTTGTTTTCCACTTCCCTCCGCACATTTGGTTTTAACAAGTCCAACTTGGACCGCAACCTCCTGTTATAAAACATCACGGCAGGACTTTGGTTAGTCACTGCATGATCGGCGTTTCGATAGGACAGGAACTTGTCGACCTTGTGTTGCAGCGGAATCTGATCATCATTCATGGCCTTAATTGCCTTTTTGAATGTCTGGACAAATCTTTCAGCCAACCCATTTGTCGCCGGATGATATGGGGCAGAGGTATAATGTTTTACTCCATTTTTCTTTAAGAATTGTCGGAATTCTTCCGATACAAACTGTGGTCCGTTGTCCGAACAGATCTGTTCTGGCAATCCGTTCCTTGCGAATATTGTTCTTAACACCGCAATTGTCTTTTCTGAAGTAGTGGTATTCATCTTGATGACTTCTGGCCATTTGGAATGTGCGTCCACCGCGATTAGGAACATGGAGTCCATGAATGGACCAGCAAAGTCAATGTGTACGCATTGCCATGGGGCTGAAGGCCATTCCCATGGGTGTAGCGGTGCTATCGGAGGTGCATTTTGCGCTTTTTGGCACCCAGCGCAGCTTTTCGTTAACTCCTCAATCTGTTGGTCAATACCCGGCCACCATACATAAGCCCTAGCAAGACTTTTCATTTTAACTCCCCCCAGATGACCTTCATGCAGTTCGTTTAAAACTCTTTCCCTTAACTTGGGAGGAATAATCACTCTTGTCCCGTACATTAAGGTACCATGGCAGACGGACAGCTGGTCTCGCCTTGCCGAAAATGCCGGTAACAGAGGATCACCCCGTGTTGGCCATCCTTTCACTGTCACCTCGTAGACTCTGGACAGTGTCGGGTCATTCCTGGTTTCTCTTTCAATACTTGCATTGGTGACTGGTAAACACTCGATGATGGTCGAATGAAATAACTCAACAGGGTCAACTTTCGTCGTGTCTTCTTCTTCAGGTAGTGACAGCCCATCAGCATTGCCATGCTGTTTCGTACCTTTGAATTCTATTTGATATTGATGTGCCCCTAGGAAAAGAGACCATCTCTGGAGACGCTGCGCTGTCATCACCGAAACACCCTTCTTAGGGTTAAAAATGGATACCAACGGTTGATGGTCTGTCAGAAGTGTGAATTTTTGGCCCTGCAGGTAATGATTAAACTTCTTCACTCCCCATACAAGGCTAAGAGCCTCCCTATCGATCTGCGCATAGTTGCGCTCAGCGGAGGTCAATGATCTGGATGCAAACGCGACTGGCCTTTCCGTGCCACTTGGCAACTTGTGTGAGAGTACTGCCCCAATACCATATGGAGAAGCATCACAAGCCAACCGAATAGGCAGTGTCAGGTTGAAGTGAGCCAACACTTCCTCTGAGGTGATCAATTCTTTGCTTTTGCGAAATGCCTTCTTACAGTTTTCGCACCATTCCCATGGTACCCCTTTCTGTAAAAGAGCATTTAACGGGTGCAGTACCGTGGATAGATTTGGCAGAAATTTATGGTAATAGTTAATTAATCCTAGAAACGACCTCAACTGAGAGACATTCTCCGGAGCGGGAGCCTTTACAACTGCCTCAATCTTGTCAGGAGACTTATGAAGCCCCTCCCGGTCAATGACATGGCCACAGTACGAGATCCGCTTCTGGAAGAACTCACATTTCTGCCGATTTACTCTAAGTCCATACTCTTTCAGTCTGTTGAGCACCAGTTCCAAGTTTGCGAGATGTTGTTCATCACCATCACCTGTGATCAGAATATCGTCCAGGTAACATTGTGTGCCTGGAATTCCCTGTAATACCTGCTCCATGGCCCTCTGCCAAATTGCTGGAGCTGATGCCACTCCAAAAACCAGCCTATTGTACTGGTACAACCCTCGATGCGTGTTGATCGTGAGGTATTGGCGTGACTCTTCCTCAACCTCCATCTGCAAGTACGCCTGCGCCAGGTCTATCTTGGTGAAGTGTTTCCCGCCAGACAATGAAGCGAAAATATCCTCAATCCGTGGAAGCGGATACTGCACCATGTGAAGCATCGGATTAACGGTGATTTTGAAATCTCCACAGATGCGAACCTTCCCTGGATCTCCTGGCTTGTTGCTCGCAGGACGTTTCATAACGGGAACAATGGGCGTAGCCCACTCACTCCAATCTACCTTAGACAGTACACCTGAATGTTCTAGTGCTTCCATTTCCGCTTCAACAGTAGGTCGTATTGCATAGGGTACCGGTCTGGCTTTAAAAAATTTTGGTTGTGCATGTTCATCAATCTTGATGTTTGCCGTAATTCCTCTCAGTGTTCCCAGTCCCTGCTGGAACACCTCTTTAGCAT
This sequence comes from Somniosus microcephalus, assembly GCF_052327205.1. Classification (NCBI taxonomy): domain Eukaryota; kingdom Metazoa; phylum Chordata; class Chondrichthyes; order Squaliformes; family Somniosidae; genus Somniosus; species Somniosus microcephalus. Next base: position 27,227,649 of record NC_141008.1, on the reverse strand, counting down.
CATCCAATATTCTGGACAATCGTTTAGGTTTGACATCTGTTTCCCCGGAATCTACCGTTAGTGCCTTCAAGGAGTGCCAGTCCATATTCATTTTCCTAATCCACTCCCGTCCCAGTAGTGGTGGACCTCCTTCAGGTAGCACATATAAGTCCATTACTTGGCTTTCTTCGCCCTTGTGGACCACTTAGAGTCATAGAGTCATAGAGTTTTACAGCACAGAAAGAGGCCCTTCGGCCCATCGTGTCTGCGCCACCCATCCATCCCTGTCCAGTCTATTCCCATTTTCCAGCATTTGGTCCATAGCCTTGTATGCAATGGCATTTCAAGTGCTCATCCAAATGCTTCTTGAATGTTGTGAGGGTTCCTGCCTCTACCACTATTTTTCCGATGGGGTACACTCTTTGCCCCATGTATGTTTTTAATATAATCTCCGTATCCTGTAGGGGAATATGTTGGAATAACCTTCTGTAATCTTTCTTATTCATGACCGTCAATGCCGATCCAGTGTCCAATTCCATTTTTACTTGGACTCCTGCTATCTGAAGAGTGACCCAAATTGTCTGGAGATCTGCATCCTTACCAACGTTGTGTACTCTTAAACTATCCAGTTCATTACTGCTAGTGTCTGAATCTGACTTCTGTTCGGTCAAACTGTTCTTTGTCACCTTGTGTACCTTTGCGTATTTTCCTTGCGGTGACTTTTTGTTGCTGATCTTCTTTCCTGACCGGCATACTTTAGCTATGTGGCCAAGCCTGCCACACGTTCTGCATTCTTGGTTTTTAAACCAACACTGGTTCTGATCGTGCGTTGTCTTTCCACAACGATAACATTTGACAGAACTCAAACCCAATTTGTTTGTACCGAGTTCCGGTGACCGTAGCTGCATTACTGCCGTGCCTCTCGCTGCGGCTTCATGTGCTGCTGCCATAGTGACCGCCTTCTCAAGCGTCAGCTCATTCTCCTCGAGCAGTCGCTTTTGTGTATCCTGTTTAAATAAACCACACACAAATTTATCTCGTAGTGCCTCTGTCAGTCCCGTTCCAAACTGACAATATTTTGCTAGCTTACGTAATTCCATCAAATATTCAGCATTGCTTTCATTCTGCAGCTGCCTTCTGTCGTAAAATTTAAATCGTTCCGCTAGCATCAGCGGCGTGGGGTTTAGATGATTTTTCAGGACAGTAACAATCTCATCGAACGTCTTATCCGTTGGTTCATCTGGTGATAACAGGTGTTTCAATTGCCCGTAGGTCTTCGCACCCATTAAATTTAATAATGTTAGTGCTTTATCTGCATCAGGAATTTTATTTGCCTTACAATAATTTTGTATGCATTCTACATACATGGCCCAATCTTCGATGTCACTATCAAAAGGTATTAATGTTCCCATGTTTAGGCATCGTTGCAATTTATTGTATTTTTATGTTATCCAAGATGGCGGCTTCCCACTCTTGTCGTCATCCTCAGCCCACAAAATGGCGGTTTTCCCGCGCTTGGCGGTCTTCAACCGTCCCCCGACGCTGTCTCCGCTTCACCGCGGCTCTCGCGCCTTCAGTTTCCCCAGACGCTGCGCCTTTTAGCCCGAAAGCGGCCCTTATCTCCGGTCGCGATCGATGTCCCCGCGCTGCGCCTCTCGCTCGAAAGCGGCCCGGCCCTTATCTCCGGTCGCGATCGATCTCACCGCCCTTATTCCTCCGTCTTCCCAGCCCCGTCTGTACAGCCAACGCGGTTGACTTTCTGTCGCGTCGCTGCCTGGCTTACCCACTACCGAGGTAGAAAGAAGAAAGCTGACAGTCGCTGATGGAGGCTTCAAGGTCAGGATGTCTTCTGCACTCCGGTTTCTCGATGCCTGCCGCTCGACGTGTCTTCCAGAAGGGTGACGAGGGTGGAAACCTCTCTTCGACGTCCTGTCTGTGGACGAAGCCGCCGTGGAAATAACTGCCGCAGGGTAAGAATCGGACTCGTTGCCACTGTTAAGTCTGTGTGTTATAGTGATAATTACTACACAGACTACAAGAGTAAATTGAACAGGTCTTTACTGGTTGGAGGTAGGGACTATATTGAATACAATATTACTACACAGTGCTTATATACCGGTGTGGTCACCACCGGTATTACGTATACAGCAGCCAGAGAAAGTAGTACATCTCTTAAGGTGGAACAGGCTTAAGTTCTCTTAAGGTGGAACAGGTTACATACACCACAAGTTCAATAAAATAAAACCTAAAAGGTGATTCACTATAGTATATATGAGTTATATAAAAATAACTAACCTATTGTAAACTGGATGTTAAAGGCATTTAGGGACTCTTCAACATTATCATAAATTTCACCTGGTGTGAGAGTTGACTTTTGTATGTGAATTATGTGCTTATTAAGATGAGAAATGTTGGTTCTGGGGATTGCAATAGTTTCCACTTCAGGCATACAGCGTCCGCATCCCACACTCCCAGATTAACTATGGCACAGTTAGATGCAGAATAAAGCTCCCTCTCCTTGTGTAAAATAAAAGTAATTAAAGCATCCATCATCTGTTTCTTCCTCCCTCACTGTGGGAAAAGATGCCTTACATTTTTAAAGTGCCTTATCGTATCTGAAAAAGCTTCACTTACAATGGATTACTTTGAAGTGCAGTGACTGCCTTTATATAAGCAAACATGGCAGACATTTGGCACATGCCAAGCAGTGAGACTGGATAATCTAGTTTTGGTGATGTTGGTTGAGGGAGGATCGTTGACCAGGACACTGGAATCTATAATGTCCACAAAAAAAAAGGCAGACGTTGCTTCATCCAAAGGGAGCAGCACTCCCTCAGTACTGCAGTTCCCCAGCTAGGTGTCTTAATCCCAATTTCAGAAGTGCAGCCATACTGCACCAGTGTGATATTTCCATTGCCCTTGACAACCATAATTTTGGTCTCTCGGAGTTAGATTACTGATTTGCGCTGATCTTTGGGTCATTTGTGCTTTCGGCCTAATCATATTAAAAACTACTGTGAGACTGCTCAAAGTTATTTCACAAATAACAACTTAAAAAGTTGGAAATATGCAGCCGGGTAATCACCATCCGAAGAAGGTTGTCATTTTAGAAAGGACCCTTGGCCAGACATCTTTCTCTTTCTGTTGCTGACTGGCCCGATGTCCCTTTTTCGCATCTTCTGTTTATATTTCAGACTTCCAACGTACAAGACTTTTCTTTTTATCTCAGTTATTTCAAGTTGAATCCTTGCAGGTAACAGAGAGAGAGGAGACTTTTATAGCATTTGTCTGGGTTAGGTTCAAAACCTGATGCCAAAAGCTAAAAAGACAAACTAGCACCACCCAGTCCCAGCACACTTTACAGTCTCAACACATCCACTGGTCAGCACAGTGCAGTCCTTTTACTAGTGTTTAGGTGAGTTATATTGCAGATCTCAGATACACTTATTGAAGCCTAATCTCCTTCAGTAATCACAACTGAATTTTATTATAGACTATAACGAAATTATATCTCTCTCTGCTACTATGCTAAGGAACATTCATATTAATGATTAGGCCCTGAAGGGGTTAATCTTCTGCATTTTTTATGATGTTTCCAACATTACGAGAAGGCCAACCAATGTCAAAGCTTATTTATTTATTATTGTGCTTCTAAAACTCTCTGGCTGAAATATAGAGTGCACACTGCATTGTTCATTAGTGCAGAATGGCATTCTACGGATTGTCTTCATTACTTTTTTCTGACCTATGAACCCATTATCTAAAGGGGCGTCCAACTAACACATCAGGAATGAAACAAGTTATTAGTGAAGTACTCAGACTGGACATGACATTTTAATAGGGTTTGAATGAAATAAATGCTAATCCCATTGCAGCAACCATCAACAAAACAAGTGTTGCCTGGAAGGTGACAGCATTTGCATCGATCAGTTGAGTTGCATGTGGTGCTCTGCTGAGGACTGGAAATGTACCTAGCCGTTAGTGGCCATCGCCCCCCTGGGATTCTCATTCCTCTTTTCACCGTGTGAGATTTTCTTATCTTTTACTGAGGCGCTGAGGTAAAGGATCAAGGCCTATGGTTCAAAAGACAGCAGAAGGTGAAGTAACCTGGAAAGTCCTGATTAGGTGATTCCACACTGAAAATTGTAGGAGGATGGGAAGGCCAAGGGAGTTTTGGGAAGGTGAGGAAGAAAGAGTTACAGTTGGGAGATGCTGTGATGAATCCTGACTTCAAATGAGACTGTAGGGAGGAAACATTACATATTTGCAGCTAAGGGGAAAAAGAGGAAAGTTCAGAGGGGCACTGATTGTAATAATGGGCTGTATTTTGCGATCCTCATGGGTGTGTACGAGGTGCGCACGTGCCCGTAGGGGGCCACACAAGTGCCGGTTTCAGGCATGCGCTAATACCCGGAACTTGCGATCTGTCAAGAATCTTCTTGACAAATTCTCTGCATCCACAGGAGATGGGCCTCTGTGGGTGGAGAGTTGCGCTATTTGCCCAACTTCCGCCCGCTGAGCAGTTTAGGATTCAACAAAGGAGGACAAAGGGATTAATTAAGAAAGGGAAAATAGAATATGAGAGTAAGCTTGCAGGGAACATAAAAACTGACTGTAAAAGCTTTTATAGATATGTGAAGAGAAAAAGATTGGTGAAGTCAAGCATAGGTCCCTTGCAGTCAGAATCAGGGGAATTTATAATGGGGAACAAAGAAATGGCAGACCAACTAAATACATATTTTGGTTCTGTCTTCACAAAGGAGGACACAAATAACCTCCCAGAGATGCCGGGGAACATAGGGTCTGATGAAAGGGTGGAACTGAAAGAAATCAGTATTTGTAGGAAAATGGTGTTAGGAAAATTGATGGGACTGAAGGCCGATAAATCCACAGGGCCTGATAATCTACATCCCAGGGTACTTAAGGAAGTGGCCCTAGAAATAGTAGATGCATTGCTGGTCATCTTCCAGAACTCGATAGACTCTGGAACAGTACCCATGGATTGGAGGGTAACTAATGTTACCCCACTATTCAAAAAAGGTGATAGAGAAAAAGCGGGGAATTATAGACCGGTAAGCCTGACATCAGTAGTGGGGAAAATGCTAGAGTCCATTATAAAAGATGTAATAGCAGAGCACTTGGAAAGCAGTGACAGGATCAGACAAAGTCAACATGGATTTACAAAAGGTAAATCATGCTTGACTAATCTACTGGAATTTTTTGAGGATGTAACTGGTAAAATAGATAAGGGAGAACCAGTGGATGTGGTGTGTTTGGACTTTCAGAAGGCTTTCGATAAGGTCCCACATAAGAGATTAGCATGCAAAATTAAGGCACATGGGATTGGGGGCAAGGTATTGACTTGGATAGAGAACTGGTTGGCGGACAGAAAGCAAAGAGTTGGAATAAACAGGTCGTTTTCCGAGTGGCAGGCAGTGACTAGTGGGGTACCGCAAGGATCGGTCCTAGGACCCCAGCTGTTCACAATATATATTAATGATCTGGATGAGGGAATTGGATGTAATATCTCCAAATTTGCAGAAGACACAAAGCTGGGTGGGAGGGTATGCTGTGAGGAGGATGTCGTGAAACTCCAGCACGATTTGGACAGGTTGGGTGATTGGGCAGAAACATGGCAAATGCACTATAATGTGGATAAATGTGAGGTTATCCACTTTGGTGGCAAAAACAGGAAGGCAGATTATTATTTAAATGGCAATAGATTGGGAGAAGGGGAAGTGCAAAGAGACCTGGGTGTTCTTGTGCACCAGTCGCTGAAGGTAAGCATGCAGGTGCAGTAGGTGGTTAAGAAGGCAAATGGTATGTTGGCCTTCGTAGCAAGAGGGTTCGAGTACAGGAACAAGGATGTCCTGCTACAGTTGTACAGGGCCTTGGTGAGACCCCTTGAGTATTGTGTGCAGTTTTGGTCGCCTTACCTGAGGAAGGACGTTCTTGCCATGGAAGGAGTGCAGCGAAGATTCACCAGGCTGATACCTGGGATGGCAGGAATGACGTATGAGGAGAGATTGGGTCGATTAGGCTTATACTCACTGGAGTTTAGAAGATTGAGAGGGGATCTCATCGAAATCTATAAAATTCTGTCAGGCCTGGACAGACTAGATGCAGGAAGGATGTTTCTGATGACGGGGGAGTCCAGAACCAGGGGTCATAGTCTAAGGATAAGGGGTAAGCCATTTAGGACTGAAATGAGGAGGAATTTCTTCACCCAGAGAGTGGTGAACCTGTGGAATTCTCTGCCACAGAGGGTGGTGGAGGCCAGGTCATTAAATATATTCAAGAAAGAGTTGGATATATTTCTTAAGGCTAAAGGGATCAAGGGATATGGGGAGAAAGCAGGGACAGGGTACTGAATTTGGATGATCAGCCATGATCTCATTGAATGGCGGAGCAGGCTCGAAGGGCCGAATGGCCTACTCCTGCTCCTATCTTCTATGTTTCTATGTTTCTATGAAAGGCCGTGGAATTCTTATGCCTGGTAAAAGCAAGCATAAGGCATAAGAGTTTTAAAAAATAGAAAAATAAAATGTTATCACTCACTTATGCATTAAAAACCCTGTCCAATAAGGCAAGTTTATTTTGGCCCCGTTAAAACATATACATTTTTTTTCAAAAATTAAGTTTTTGTTTAAAATATTTAATTAAATGCCATTTTAATTAATTTTATATATGTAATTTTTAAAAATTTATTTCATGTGTTCGTGTATTTTTTAAGTCATCCCCATTCATACTTATGGCAGTTCTGTGCGTACGGAACTGTCAAAAGCATGAATGGGGATTCCCCTCTTTCATTGGTTGGGCCGTGGTTCGCAAGCACCCCTGGGATCACGTGGGCCTCTACGCATTTTTACCAGGAGAGGCCCAGGATCGCAAGCCTCTGCATCTCCCGGACCACCTGGTAAATGCATAGAAAATTTGATGATCGGAGGCATCTGCCCGCAGGAAGCCTCCCATCGCAAATTCAGGCCCAATATTGGTAAAATAGAGAGACAGGGAAGGATGTGATAGAGAAGGAGGTTCGAGACTAGTGGTAAGAATATGATAAGGGGCAGATTTTCATCTTCTTAGTTAGGACCCCAATTTGTGACACTATTGAGGCACAAGAGGTCAGGAAATCCAGCGGAAATCAGTTCTGTCAGATTCCTATTGGTTTTATATATATTTAGAGAGAGGGAGACATATAATAATTCACATAAAAGTTAATAATACACTGCTCATTATTATTTTCCTTTGTTTTTAACCATCCCTATATAACTGTGCAATATCAGGCAATTAATGGAACTACCATCACACACATTCTCATGATTCACTGATTGCACTATCTCCGAAATGAACTATTTAGCTCACAATGCACGACAATTGAAATGGCAGCAAAATGGAAACAAATGAAACTAGCAATCCTCGAAAACACGTTCTCTGACTCACTGTGAGCAATGCCACAGGTGGTTCACTAGTACAGGAAACTGTGTTATCCGGAGGCTAAATGTCCGGCAAGCTCGAGCCACCGGCAAAAATCAGGAGCCGTTTTGTTAGTTTTTTTTCTTCTCGTGGCTTTTTTTTCAACAGTCAGGCTCTGGAAAGTCTCTCTGAAGCTGTTGCTAAGCGACAGAAACGCTTCCAAGGTACGGCCGACTGTTTAGAAGCTGTTGCTAAGCAACAGTGTTTGTTGCCAGATACAGAGCTGAAGCTCCGTATGCTTCAACATTAACGCTGGTTTGTCCGGCAGTTTTGAGCGAACGGCAACAGCTCGGTCCCATCGGTGCCGGATAGCACAAAGTTTCCTGTACATAGAAAGTGTATTATTTACTGTGAAATAAATATGAGATACAGGACAAAGGATAGTTTGGAGTGTGTGAAATGTTAAGAGGTTCCGATGATGCAATTAGCAGTGAAATTGAATGTTTAGTGGTTTATTAACATCTTCTGAACCTCAAGATGTATTTTATTATCTCATATGTGTTCTACTCCAGTAATACTACACATTTTGCATCCATTTAAAGCAATTTAAATCTGTTCTTCAGTCCCTATATGGCTCTTTGAAATATCCATTAGCCTCTCTATGTGACTCGCTGACAAATGCCCATTGCTCTTAAGGCTAAATCCACTATTCTTGTGTGGAGAGCTGCACTTGATGGGAGAATCAGCATGGCAGTGTTGCATCCTTACCTCTGACCCCTGCTCTCTTTGGGCAGGGAATTTGCTCTTTTACATTACTCTCTTGTTAACTCTTGTAACTACCTCTCCATTATCCACTATGTAACTCTTTTCTACCAGTCCAGTAGCCTCCCTCTAAGTCTGACACATTTCCATTACTCTCCATGTAAATCTCTGCCACATGCCTGATGCCTTTTACGTAATACTCTGCCCTGCGTCCATAATTCTTCATGTAACTCTCTGCCACCTGTTAATCGCCTTGGTTCAGTGGTAGCACTCTCACCTCTGAGTCAGAAGGTCCTGGATTCAAGCCCCACCCACATGTGCACATTACCTAGACTGATATTTCGGTGCAGCACTGAGGGAGTGCTGCATTGTCAAAAGATGCTACCTTTCGGATAAGATGTTAAATCGAGGCTTGTCTGTCCTCTCATGTGGATATAAAATATCCCGTGGCACTATTTTAAGAAGAGTTCTACTGATATCCTGGCCAACATTTTCCCTCAACCAACCTTACTTAACGAGATTGTCTGGTCACTTATTTAATTGCTGTTTGTGTGACTTCACTATGCTCAAATTCGATGCTGCGTTGCCCAACATTGTAACAGTGACAGCACTTCAAATGTACTTCATTGGCTGTGAGATTCTTTGGGACGTCCTGAGGTCATGGAAGTTGCTAGATAAATTTTAAGTTCTTTGTTACATAATTCTCTGCCAAATATCAATTATCTTCATGTACCTTTCTGCCACCAGTCCATTACCCTCAATTAACTTTCTACCATCTGTCAATTAAGCTTTATGTAACTCTCCACTACCTGTTCATTATTCTCTACATAACTCTTTGCTACCAGTCCATTATCCTATATTGAGCTCTCTGCCAGCTGCCCATTACTCTCTATGTGACACACTGCCAACTCTCCATTACTTTCTTCATAAGTCCATGCAAAATGCCTATTATTTTTAAAAGCAATCCATCAGAGAACAGGCCTGCAAGGGCTCTTTCTTCATATGTTTGTAATCATGGATATGATAGAAGTGGAATTGAAAATATTTTTAAAGAATAAATATGCAGTAAAAAGAGAGGGCAGCGGTGGATCCTCTGACACACTTCAGTTTGAACTTTCAAACTCAACTTCGCTTAATGGTCAAGTGTCTCTAAATGCATCACTGCACAATCTTTCTCAGACTCACTTTTCTTGCATGCTATATCATATTAATGAGCTGAATTTAGGAAGTTCCAATCCAGTTTCCAGTTTTCAAGATCCCAAAGCACTGGAGTATTTGCAGTTCTCTATTTATTTGCCAGAACCCAGCGATCTTGCACTCAGAGAATAAGCCAGTTAGTCAACTTTTTTCCCTGCCCTAAGAGCTCTTTAGCTTCTGACTGGCCATTCATGAATACAAACAACAACATCAACAACAACAACTTGTATTTATATAGCACCTTTAACATAGGGGCTGGATTTTGCCAATGTGGAGCTTTTGGAGGTGGGTCTCCCACTTGTCAGGTTTCAGTCCCGCCTCCATCAACTTCTGGCCAAACCATGCAATTTCCCTTGATTGGCCTTGTTAAGCCCACCCAGCAGGCTTAGCAGGCCAATTAAGGGAAAGCTGGTTACAGAGAACGTCAGCGTATGACGTTTCATCTGTCAAAATTTTTTGACAGATGAATTGTCATCATTTGACAGCTCTGTGAAGCTGTCAAACACTGACATTCTCTATAGTTTGATGAGTTCTTGAATTCAAGACTCATCAAACCTCTTTCTTTAGCAGAAATTAGATGGTTGCTGCATTGGAGAATGCAGCAGCCATCTGTCATCTCTGCCGCGGAGGTGCGAGACTCTCCGCATACCCAACTCTTGAAGCGTGCAGGAAGAAACAAAGGTAAGTAAACTTTTTCTAACACTTTCCACTTACCTCACATACTCACCTCTCCAAACCTGCACCCATCACTTACCTTCACAGCGCAATTTTGCACCCCTCCGACCCCCGCAGACCCACTGCTCGCCTTGGTGACCCTGATGGGGTTCACAGCCTTTGGGAAGCCCACACTTGTGTGGGTAAAATGGGGATAAACAGGCAGTTAAGTGGCTGTAATCCCCTTCCCGCCTCCAGGAGACGGGACCCGGCGCAGGTTGGCTACCCACCTCTTGGCAAGATGGCACGGAGGCGGGTTGGGGGGTGGGTTGGGCAACCGCCCCCAAATTCTGCCAATTTGCCGGCAGTCCCACCTCCATACCCACCTCCCCAGGGCTGGCAAGATCGAGCCCATAGTTAAAATGTCCCAAGGCGCTTTTCAGGAGCTTTATAAAACAAAAATTTGACACCCAAGCTTGATCAAAAAGGTAATCAACAGTCGAATCATAAAATCTTACAGCACAGAAGGAGGCCATTCGGCCCATCAGGCCTGTGCCGACTCCTTGAAAGAGCTATTCAATTAGCCCTGCATTTTTTTCTTTTTCTAGTATATACCAATGCCCTTTTGAAAGTTGCTATTGAATCTGCCTCCAACACCCTTTCAGGCAGTGCATTCCAGATCATAACAACAGGCTGTGTAAAAAAAAATCTCCTCATCTCCCCTCTGGTTCTTTTGCCAATTAACTTAAATCTGTGTCCTTTGGTTATTGGCCCTTCTGCCAGTGAAAACTGTTTCTCCCCATCTATAAACACCAGCACAGACTGGTTGGGCCGAATGGCCTGTTTCTGTGCTGGATATTCTATATAATTCTATGTAATAATGTAAGGGAGTTCGATGCTGCATCTAACATGTGTCATAGGGTAGCTTTACATTGCAACTTATTTATACCACACAGGAGAGCTTTAGTGCATCTGATTCATGCTACATGTAAGTTCTGCATTTCAGTTTATAATATAGGAGAGCTCTCCCCTGGGTGTAACTGTTACTGTATGAGAGCTCTCATTTTACCTATATCATCAAAAGGGAGCTCTATACTGCATGTGAGCCATAGTATAGGGAGTTCTATACTGCATGTGAGCCATAGTATAGGGAGTTCTATACTGCATGTGAGCCATAGTATAGGGAGTTCTATACTGCATGTGAGCCATAGTATAGGGAGTTCTATACTGCATGTGAGCCAAAGCATAGGGAGTTCTATACTGCATGGGAGCCATAGCATAGGGAGCTCAATACTGCATGTGAGCCATAGCATAGGGAATTCTATACTGCATGTGAGCCATAGCATAGGGAGTTCTATACTGCATGTGAGCCATAGCATAGGGAGTTCTATACTGCATGTGAGCCATAGCATAGGGAGTTCTATACTGCATGTGAGCCATAGTATAGGAAGTTCTATATTGCATGTGAGCCATAGTATAGGGAGTTCTATACTGCATGTGAGCCATAGTATAGGGAGTTCTATACTGCATGTGAGCCATAGTATAGGGAGTTCTATACTGCATGTGAGCCATAGTATAGGGAGTTCTATATTGCATGTGAGCCATAGTATAGGGAGTTCTATACTGCATGTGAGCCATAGTATAGGGATCTCACTTACTGTCTGTGAGTCATAGCATCGGGTAGTTCTAGACTGCAAATGAAACATCCCATAAGGGAATGCTATATTGTGTGTGATTCATACTATAGGACAGATGGTGCCGTATGTGGCTCATATGATCAGAGTACTGTATGCCATGTGACACAATATGTTGGCGGCAGGTGCTCTGGAAGCAGTGATATCAATGGAGGTGATTCCAACAGCAGCAGCAGAAGAAGAGATGACATCAAAAAGCAGCAAAGTGAGCAGTTGGTGGTGGACCAGGCCTGTTGGTGGAGGAGGGCAGCAGACAGCAGGAGGGCATGCTTGGAGATAGAAGAGGGCAGTGGTCATTGGTGGATCAGACCTGGGCAGTAGAAGAAATCAGTAGATAGGAGAGACCAGGCCAGGGGCTGCTTAGTGGTAGGGCGTAGATTTTTAGAGTTGGGGGGGGAGAGGGAGGATTGGATTTTTAGTGAATGGGAAGCTTAGATTACACGCCTGATGATGCCATTGGGATTCAACTTTTCCATTTTAATTATGACCGTGCTCCTCTGTGTCGGGTGGCCCTCCTGTGCCTGAATTCAGGCAAGTTAAGATGGGGTGGTGGTGGTGCCAGAAATGTGGCTGGGGTCTCATAGCAGAGGTGAGTTTTACACTGTGCATATCACAGGGGAACCTCGGCATCAATCATAAATTTTTATGGAATCAAAGGGGTACAATTCCCTACTTCCAGCACTCTCATTCCTCATTTTAATGAACATAAGTGCCTAGAAAACAACTTCTTTGCCAGAAATTTTATGCTGTGATAAAGATTTTTATGAGCAGTATGTGTATACGAGTAAGCTTTGTGTTGATATGTATGAGCCTTAGACCATTCAATTATTCATTCCACAGCTGGACCTAAATTAACATAATATAACACCAACATTTTACTGTATACAAATATTAATAACTCTGAAATGCCAACAAGATTAGAATGTTGTTTCTGAAGTGAAGCCTTCCTTCAAGTTAAGGGATATAGAATAATGGAATCATTTCTGTGCTGGGGGATAGAAAATTTCTTCAACTTTTGTCGCCAGTGTGAGGATCAAATTCTTTCATTTAATGACAACTAGAGACAGACGTTAGCTCTCTTTACACTGAGCCTTCAGCATATTTGAAGTCCAACTATGGGAAACAATTCCCATTGCATCAGTGTGGCACTTCATTTTTCACACCAGCCATTGCGTGCATAGATATAACATACTTGGATTTTCATAAATCATATGATGAAGTTCCACATATAATGACATATTGGTTAACTGGATTGGACATTAAGTGAGACTGCCTGCTCCAGATGGTTCAGGCAGATGTTAAAGTTCCCATGGCACTATTCAAAAGCAAAGCAGAGAGGTGCTTTGGCCAACATCCCTTCTTCAACCAAACACAGGTTAATTAGCTATTCACCTCATTGCTGTCTGTGAGCAAAATGACTGCTGTGTTTGCATTTTAAAGCATCTTAATGTGCGTGAAGTGCTTTGGGATATTTTAAAAAATATTGTCCAATGTTTTTAGTATCCTACCTCAGTGCAGTGGAAAGGGAACATAAAGGAGGGGCAAGGTTTCGCTAGTTATAGTGGTGACAGGTTTAAGAACATAAGGATTTAGGAACGGTCTGTGAGGCCCAAAACCACCTGACACGTTTTTGGAGAGCTCCTGCTTTTTCGCCAGGTCCCTAATCCTTTCTCTCTCTAGTAAGGCATCCAATTGTCTCTGGAATCACTGGATGCTCTGATTTCACTTATGCTGAGACCATGGGAATATCAGCTATGGAGATAAATCAGTCAAAGTTGATCGCACATTGTCTCGACTCTGGCCACCCCTCACCGTTGATAACAGATCTTCAGCCACCACCGTCCTACTCTCTGGATCTCGTTCAGTAAACCTCTCTCCACCTTTAAAAACCTTTTCAAAAACGTTCTTTCTCAACAAGCTTTTGGTCACTCTCTCTTTCCTACCATGTGTCCAGACCCTTGCTCTCCACCTTAAAGATATTGTTAAATCTATTCATGCAGTCTGCTCTAATACGTTCTCCCTGTTTGGCCTTCTTGGTTCTAGATTGACCTCCTCTTTCCAGCTTCCTATTTTTAATTGGCACTTGAACTGTTCATATTAGTAAGCAGTTTTCCAGGAACAACTTTCTCTATTTCTTTCATAACCTTGAAAATTTTAGATCACCTTGAGCTGCATTTATTCTTCGGAGAAAGAAAGATTAAGAAAGGAGACATGACCCAGGTTTATAAAATGGTGATGAATGGGGCTCGTTAGCAGGTTATTCAACTCAAAGCAGTGTTTGCGAGACTAGTGGGCTGGAGATTACAGAGATAATTTCCTATGTTTACAGGGCATCGCATGTCACGAGTGTGTATCTGAATATTGGCCGCGGAGGACCGTGTGCCAGTGAGCCAGCTGGCCCAATTTTCTGTCCATCAATTTAAACGGATGGAAGATCAGGCATCTGTGCCAATGACATCGATATGTGCTGCTGGCGTGTGATGCTCTGCACCAGTAGTGTAAATGCAGAAATTTACCCCCCTAGGTATTTTGCCCTCGCAGAGCCCATTAGACACAAGCAACAATAATTTGAAGAGCTGGAGGAAAACATGACTGTTCGCAGGATTGGTTTAGAAATACATTTGAGCAGAGTTTATCTGAGATGTTTTGATTCCAGTCATGCGAGGATCCTGGGAACATCATTTGCAAAGAGTAAGGAGTCGGAGCTGGTTGTAGATTTTGACAATATCCTAGAGATTTTGGTTGGTTATCTTATGATTTGGGGAGAAATTTTACAGGTTAGAAATTTTTCCTATGCTATTCACCTTCCTCAGGAGATAGGTTGGGGAGAGCCTACCAGAATGTAAATTATACACAGAATTTTGAAAGGAGGCTGTTTGATGGTATAAGTGGCATTTCCTCATTCTCTAAACCTAGTCCTCTCTTTGAGTCATGTTATCAGTTCAGAACTAATTTGCACCCTGTTACAGGCAGTTTCCTGCTTTGGACTCACAGCTAGCAGCAGCTGGGTTAGAATGTCCATATTCATTTCAGTAGCACTCTTGAAACCAACAGACACAGAAGGTTATCATTGCAACATTGTTAGGATTTTTCTTCTAACCATCTGCTGTCTATATGAATTGGTAATATTCATTATGTAGAGTTGTAAACATGGTTCCTACAGGGGTACTTTATGTGTGAATCATTCTTGGGCTTATATATGATACATAGAACGCTCCAGCAGTATCTGGTTGGTAAAAGTAATTCATTTTGATAATTTCATTAGCACAGTAAAGGCAATTTCTTCTAGTGGCCGTTTTTCTGTTAAATGATTGCAAGCAATAAAAAGCTTTGGAAAGCCTTCTGTTACTAAATAGTGATGTCATGTTACTCACTACTCCATAAATTGCCAAGAGAAATCGCCAGGGTTCTCTCAGTGAATATAACTGTAAGGTTTGCTTGTATGGAAGTCACATGAGAATATAGTTAATTCCACCCCACACAAGATGGAATAGCCAAGGTTCATATATGAGCAATAGCCACTTGGTTAAGGATATCCATGGTCCTCTGGTACCTGAGGTATTGTACCCTAGCAAGAGTTTGTCTATTCAGGAGCTGAGAAGATTACGGGGAAAGAATATTAAACACGTGTCTTAAAAAAAAATCATGTTGGGCATGTAAGAGTAAATTTCGGCTTGCACACTGCCAATGGAGAGCCTGACCCATCAGGAGCACGTGTTGGGAAATTCCCATTGGACAGAAGGTCACGGGCTGCATGCACACGATTTCCTGTTATCCAATGCTGGCAGCCAGGTTTCCATGCACAAGCGGAAAAAGATTATCCTGTAATTCCTCTAGTGCCAACAGCCCTTCAATGCCCATCAGCAGTCACGTGTGATAATGGGACAGATTTTGCGGTGAGTATGACGGCGTACTCGGAGAGTACGCCATCGTACTGCCTTTGAAATATACCACAAGTTCGGGATTTCGGGATTTCCTCCTGCGCTTGCCTGAATCTCGAACTTGCGATTTGTCAAGGTACGTCTTGACAGATGATCTGCACCGACGGGGAAATACTCATTGCTGCCGCAGAGTTGGGCTAATTGCCCACCAACTGCCCAGCAATTACGGTTAGTGAAAGCAGGCGCAGGAGCCTGTTTCTCTATGAAAGGAACCCATTTGAGTGCGTCTGAAAGAATTGTTAACCATTCTGGTATCACTTCACAAGAATGTGCATGTACCAAGTGGCAACATTTAGAAACATTAAAAATATAAAATATGAAAATTAATATTTAAAATTATCAATGTTTTCTGCACTCCAATTGTATGATCACGAACTGGGTATTTGGCACAGATCATTTATACTTCCTCCAAATATATGAAATAAAACCATTTTGCTATTTAATTATTTTATATAATACATTTAAAGCTGCCCCAGAGCTGGTGTGCTACATGCATTGTGTATAGTAAATCAAAAGGATCATTGCCAGCGCCTTTCAGTGCTGTTGAATCACAATCTGTCATAATGGACCTTTGACAGCATATTAAATGCTAGCCTTAAAAGAATAAAAACCTTACCTGATTTACTTAAAATAAATCCGAACACATCCTTAATTTAAAAAGCCGGGATGTTTGAAGTACAGCACAGGTCATTCTTTGGGCTAGCAAAACACTCTACAATGCTCCTTAGTGCAAATAAGAAAAGGAACATGTTCCTTAGCATGAAATATAAATAACATACCGTTTAATCCCAAGTGATAGATACTGTTTTAACCTCAATAGAAGGTTGAACAGCTGAACGATTTATTTCACTTTAGTAAACGGTCAAAGGACGAGAACCTTTCCGTTGACCTCAAATTATCTTTTTTAACTTTCAAGTGGAAAACAGGTTATTGTTGGTGTTTTGTTACATAATTTTAACAAAATGCTGACATATGAAATAAGTCCAAGTACCAGTTTCATTAAAAGTTTTTAATGTAATTTCAATGGAAGAGACTGAAAGAAGTTTCTGTGGGCGTGGCTTAGTTTTGACAGATTTTGTGGGTGTGTCTTCCCTTCTGTGGGTGTGGCTGTACGCTGCACTCCTGACCTTAGTGATATAATACACCGCTGCAGTGTTGTGCGCCGAAGAACAAGTCTACGTCCTGGGCCTCGCATAAGGTAAGTTCGTATTCTTTTCGGAGGTCGGTAGCGTACTCCGTAGCTAAGTCACTGACCGCAATCTTTGTGCCAATATTGCACTACTTACAAGTCCCTAAAACAATGCGTTCATTTGAGATTTAATTAATTACTACCCCGTAAATAACTGAGCCACAGAGACGAGGAACATCCCAGCCTCAAGGTGTGGCCTGTACTGAGCTAATCAATCTAAGTTGGGAAAGGGTGCAAACACACAATTCCCCTCAGTGGTCCTGAGCTAGAGCTAGGAGGTAAAAAGTAAAATTGGAGAGGAAAGTTAAATGAAAACTTAAAAAGCTGATGGCAATATGAAACAGAAGAAATATTTGTACATTAGCCACTGTCCTGCAGTCTCAGAAAAAGGAATAGAACTTACAAGCAAGGCTGGGCCTTTTTTAACATTTACTTTCTAAATTCTAAATATGGTGTCCTGTGGTTTTGCCGGAAGGTTTGAGGTGTTGTTTTACATAGTTGGCCCAGCTCAGCTCAACTGCTCCAAACTGCAGAGTAGCTGGGGTGATGACCATGCCAGTGATTCTGCTGTATTAGTCACTGTCCCAGGAATAAGGTCAGTCCAGGTGTAGATGAGCAGATCTCTGCAGTCTACTGAGCCCCATTCATATTTAAACTGGCCACTCTGCCTGGAAAGAGGGAGTGCTGCAATCGTTGCTTTATTTTCTATTTTTTGTTGTTGTGCTCATCAAGGTAACGGATGTCAGTGCTGGGGAGTAAGAACCTTTTTTGTCCTACATTCTGCATGAACGACTCCAGGGTTAGATGCAGAGCCCTCTTTGGGATGAGACATTACGCCGATGCTCCGTCTGCTCTCTCAGGTCGACGTAAAAGATCCTATGGCACTATTTTGAAGAAGAGCAGGAGAGTTCTCGTAGTGTCCTGGTCAATATTTATCCCTTAACCAACATCACTAAAACAGACTATCTAGTCATTATCGCATTGCTGTTTGTGGGAGCTTGCTGTGCACAAATTGGCTGCCGCCTTTCCTACATTACAACAGTGACTACACTTCAGAAGTACTTCATTCGCTATAAAGCGTTTTAGGACTTTGAGGTTGTAAAAGGCACTATAATGCAAGTCTTTCTTTTAAAGCTCTCTTTAATGGAACGGTAGCATAGTAGTTATGTTACTGGACTAATAATGAAGAGGCCTGGACTAATGATCCAGAGACTTGAGTTCAAATCCCACCACAGCAGCTGTGGAATTTAAATTCAATTAGTTAAATAAATCTGGAATAAAAAGCTAGCATCAGTAATGGTGACCTTGAAATTATCAGATTGTCGTAAAAACCCTTCTGGTTCACTCTTGTCCTTTAGGGAAGGAAATCTGCCATCCTTACCCGGTCTGGCTCCAGACCCACAGTAATGTGGATGATTCTGAAATGACCTAGCAAGCCACTCAGTTATACCAAACTGCTACAGAAAATAATAAGAAGAATTTTTAAAAACGGAAGGACCACCCAGCAGTCCACCTGATCGGTACATCATCCACTACCTTAAACATTCACTCCCTCCACCACAGGCGTACCGTGGCTGCAGTGTGTACCATCTACAAGGCTTCTCGAACAGCACCTTCCAAACCCGAGACCTCTACCGCCTAGAAGGACAAGGGCAGCAGGCGCATGGGAACACCACCACCTCCAAGTTACACACCATCCTGACTTGGAAATATATCGCCATTCCTTCATCGTCGCTGGGTCAAAATCCTGGAGCTCCCTCTCTAACAGCACTGTGGGAGTACCTTCACCACACGGACTGCAGCGGTTCAAGAAGGCGGCTCACCGCCACCTTTTCAAGGGCAATTAGGGATGGGCAATAAATGCTGGCCTTGCCAGTGATGCCCACTTCACAAGGATGAATAGAGAAAAACACTGTGCCCTTGCAATGTGCCTCAACCTGACGTGCGCTATGGTAGAGGAATCCTATCGGGGTGCTGCAGGAGAGATAATGGATGCCATTTTCCAAGTACATGCCACCAGCCGGGAACTTCTCCTGTCACTGACTGTGATATTCCCCTCATCAACGGCAAGGTTCCCTGTCGCCAGTGCGTACTCGGGAAATAACCCCTACATGTCTTGCAGTACAGCTCCTGGCTTAATACTTTCAGATGGGCCACCATGTATGGTTGCATAGCTGACACAACTGTCAGTCTGTACCCTGCATCAGCTCAATTGGCTGAAAAGCGTCCATAACCCTACAAAACTAAAATATACATTTAATACATCAGTTTAAGTAAAAATTAAAATAATTACTTTCATTCTGCTCCCTCTATTTTTCTCAATTCTCTCTCTTTCCCATTCTCTATCTGTCTTATTTCTTTAATTTAATTTTACTATTTTTCCCACCATCCCCCTCCAATTGTGTTTCTTCTTCTGCTGATTTATTGCGGAAATGGGAGCAATTTTCGGAAAAGCGTGTTTTAATTGGCAGAAAACCAACACTGGTTGCAAAAAAGTAGCCTTCAATCAGAAGCTCCGATTTGGAAGATTGACAGGGTCATATCATGGAGCTGAGTAAATCCAATCGTTGATGAAGTGTTCGGCATCGCACCAGGAAGCGGGCAGTCGAACAAAAGCACTGATTGGCAGCTGCCGGACTCCCAAGACCACACAAACAAATAAAGTTGTTGGTGGTGCTGAGCGAGTTAAAACGCTCACATCCAGTGTTGAACGGGTGCTAATGTCCCTTCCCTGGTGCTTTGTGTCTGCTACCTGCTCATTTTCAAAAACTGTGTAGATAAAATGATAAAAACAAATTAGTGTCAAGATGTTGGAAGAGCTTTCAGTTGGTGAAGCCGGAAGCTTTCTTTAATTGTTATGTGTAGATCAAACATGGAAGTGATTTACAGCAGATAAACAGCAGTAGGTGCCCGTGAATGAGTTCAAATTCAATAGCACAATGGATGGATTCAGATATCATAAATCATGAGCATGGTTACAAGGTTAACCAAATCCCATGACTTGTAGACCTGTCTTGACCGCAGTCTTTGTGACTAGTTATTGCATATAACACAGTAAGAATTACTAAAGCACTCTCAGGGATATTATACATTCCCCACTCCTACCTCTTTATTGGAAAATCATATCAAACACCCATTTCCACTGAGAACGTGGCACCATTGCCATATTCAAGGCAAGTAATCAACCAGAGTAGTCACAGCAACTACTGCGACAAGGCATTGTGCAGCATTGGGAATGAAAGAAGAAACTGGAGACTGGGGCACTATAACATGCCATGGGCACTACTGTCCATGGGCACTACTGAATAAGGCAACGTAGGCCAAGTAGCCAGTCCCCATACTTGGCATCACCTAATAACCACTTCATGATTTACCTTGTCTTCTTATCTACTCTTTTCAGTCACATTAATACCTCTCACAGTGGTCTTTGGCTCCTGACTTTTTTTTTTAAACATATGCTTGTACCATTACTTCCAAGTGGAATATCTGACTTCTGAGATTAATGTGAATCTAATTTAAATTCATTGGCCTAGAAATTGGGGAAGGCCGGAAACCTGCCGGTAAAATTGGCATCCAAAGATAACGGCCGGCGGCCGAGAGAGCGCAGCCAGTAGTGGCATTTTGATACAGCCTGCTCTTGGTCATCAGCGTGGCGGTAATTTTCTAGCGCATCGCGCTCTTTGCAGCGCTAATCTCAAAAGGAGGCCAAAGGTCGCCTCAGTCTCCCATTTGCAGGGTAGGGGAAAGGGGAAGAAAGGAGCGTCCCAAACAGTTGCCGTAAGTGCTCCAAAAATATTAGCTGCCACCCGATGTTTGTCGATTTTTTGTTTGTTTATAACATGAATGCAGATAAAAGAGATCTTATCACAGAACATCTTCAATCGTTGCACTGGAGTTCACCCATTGATTTACTGTCCCACAAACACTGTAGGCATCTCAGCTGCCAGGAAATGCAACCCCCATTCCCACCACCGATGGGCAAAAAATGAAAGTTTAAAAGAAGAACCTTGGCAGAGGAGGCGTTTGAAGTTCCGCCGTCCATCCTCATAAGTCCTGCCAGACTCCTCATGGCCATTAACGCCGCTGAAAGACCTTTTAGCGGCAGCACTCACTGAGGTGATTTAACGCGGGCGGCAATGCAAGCAGAGAACTCCAAAATAGATGAACTGGTGTCAACTCGGTGTTCACGCTCCACCTCATTAAAATACTCTCGCCGATAGCAGGTAACGGCAACGCAGACAACCTGCCGAAAATGGCGGCCGCCGCGGTACCCGCTGTTTTTTCACCATTTCATGGCGCAAACCACCCGAATTTCTGGGCCACTGAATCTGCAGATCTGGGTGTCACAGTGAGTAAGACATTACTGTTTCTCCTCTGGGCACTTGGTTTAAAACCAACCCGCAGTCACGGAATAAAAATCTCTCAGATGCAAGGGTCATAAGCAAAATACATTTACTGGTTGTTAATCTAGTTCTTCAGCAGAAAGCTGAAATTAATTGGCAATTTCACTCAGATACACGGGGGAATGTTAACCCGGAGGAGCGCGTGGGTTTGGGTCAGGTGGGGGGTTAAAAACAGCAAAAATACGAGCACATCAGGAAGCTGGCTCCAATCTGCCGACTTGCACATTTAACTCGAGCGTGTTAGGCTTGTTGCGCGCCACCCCCTCGGGAGAGGCCAGTCTCCTATTATCATATACTAATCGTTCAATTGGAGTGATATTTCAACACACTTTTAAATTTAACGTCACATCCATGGGTTTCCCAGGCTTTCTGAAACTCGCCAGTGAAAGCAAGGCGTGAACACAATGGCAATTGAGGGGGCCGATTAAAACTCATGGAAATACTGTAATAAATACTCAGTACTCACAGCTGCTTTCTTAACCACTAGTGGGAAAGGGTTTGTTCACACTACTTTTGCTGAGAGGTTACTTTATACACTTTGGAGGTTTTCCGAATCACATCAGGCTGGGTGGTGCTATATCTGCCTTAGATTGGACCTCGGACGAGGAGCAATATGATCAGCACCAGCACGCTGTTCAGAGACCTGCAGCTGGACAGCAGAGAGGGGAGCAGCTCGCAGGAGGCACTACCCGCGACACAGTGTGTGCAGGCAGAGGCTGAGTTTCCTTGCCATGTTGGAACAGCAGTGTCTCTGGAGGCTCAGGTTGTTGAGTCAGGTGGTGGCAGACATCTGCAGCCTCCTAGAAGGAGACCTGCTCCCTGCTGAACCTGGTGGCCACGCGTTACCAGTGGCTGTCAAAGTCACCACTGCCCTCAACTTTTTTGCCTCTGGATCCTTCCAGGCCTCTGCTGGAGACATATCCAGGATTTCGCAGTCGGCAGCAAACAAATGCATACTTATGGCTTTTTTGCAGGGCTGGCAATTATGTCAACTTCGCCTGTGATGATGCAAGTCAGAATGAGCAGGCGCTCGGGCTTGCATCTCTGGCTGCCTTCCCACAGCTACAGGGCATCATCAACTACACACACGTGACAATCTGCGCACCCCCAGATCAACCAGGGGTATTCGTGAACTGCAAGGGCTTCCACTCCACCAATGTGCAGCTGGTGTGCAACCACAAAGATATTTATGCAGGTGTGTGCAAGATTTCCGGGGAGCTGCCATGGTGCTTTTATCCTGGTGGTCTAAGCTCCCTGACGTCTTTGGACCTGCAAGCAGACTTAAGGGATGACTTCTAGGAGACAAGGGATACCCACTTTAAACTTGGCTAATGACACCCATCAGAAACCTGAATAATGAAGACCAACAGCGCTACAATAAATGCCATATGACCACCAGATGTGTGATCGAACATGCCATCGGCATGCTGAAGATGCGCTTCAGGTGCCTGGACAGATCTGGAGGCATCCTTCAGTACGCACCAGCCAGGGTCTCCAGAATGGCAGCAACAAGGTTTGGACTTGCAGGAGGAACAAGGCTCAGAGCACAGATCCTCTGCAGATGATTCCGAGGAGGAGGAGATGGAGGAGGAAGACGAAGATGAGGCGGAGAAAGGTGATGAGGACAATGCACCACCAGCTGCTCATGTTGCTGCCCGGGATGCCAGGGATGCTCTTATTAATTCAAGGTTCACTTTGGTTTCACCAGTGGACTGATGTCAGAAGCACATGTAACAGCCACTCTTCCCCCCCCCCCCCCCCCCACACTCCCCACCCAATGCCACTGACACAAAGCAGTCCTGCAAACAAACAACCACCCCTTGAACATCCCCCACATTGGTCCCCGTCAATTCCGGTCTTCCCATTCATCAGCAAACAAGTTAAAAGGCAATTTGCCACCCAGAAACCAAGAATGGGCAAGACGGGAAAGTGGTGCAAAATAATAACATTTTTGTGATTCTGCTGAAGAACAGAAACTTCACAACATAACATTTTCTCATACACCCATGTGCATACCCTTGTGCAACTACAAAGCTTTACTCTTTCTTTCCTACCACTCTTATATGGTGCAGCCCCCAATGGCTTGAGCAGAGGTAGAGGCAGGCTGCTCAGAACCCTGCTCTGGCTGCTGAGATGCTCTTGACTGACATCCTCTGGGTTTTGGAGCCCGTGAGGGCTCCGCCAAAGACAGGGCAGCCTCGGCCATCGGGACATAAGGCAGCATGTCGGGTACTGGCTGAGGCGGGGGCAATGGATGAGAAGTGGAAGCGTTTTGAGTGGAATCCCCACTTCCATGTCCCCGTTGGCCATCATCTCTCTCGTGGACTAGCCGCACTTCGCTGCTACCACTGTGCTGGAGAGCACTTTAGTGTAAATCAGTGCGGCGCTGTAAGGCCATGGTTAAGGTATCTGTCATCCTATTTAAGGTGGCAGACATGTTGGCATCCAGAGTGTGCATGGCCGTAGTCAAAGCCTGCATGGACTCATTTGATTGGAGCGTTTGATGTTCCACGGAGCTGGCCACTCTATCCATGGAAGAACACCTCATTGCAATTCCCTGCGACACCGATCTACTCATGCTTGAGGTGGGCTCCTCCATTCTCTTTGCAATCATGGTTAGTGTGCTTGGAAGGCCTGGCAGTGCATCACACATTCTCTGCTATTGCTCAATGATTCTCCTTTTCATTGACAGCCCTGGGGTACAGCACCTGTGTCCAGCTGAGCAGAGCTTGGAGAAGGCTGCACCCTCTGACACGGACTCGCCACTGCTGTTACCTGCCACCACCATCTGCTCCTGCTCACTTGTGAACTGTGAGTCGCCAGGTGAAAACACAGCTATCTGTCTAACTGGTCCCACCGTAGTGCGAGTATCTGAGCTGGTGTAAGGTGTGCATGAGTCCTGTGATGATGCACCCTCAGAACGAATCGGCTGCTCTGAGGATTCGTCGTCCGTGAGGTCCATGGACTCCTGCTGCACGTGTGAAGGCCCTGGCGGAGAGAAAAGATATGAATAAGTACTGGCAAAGTAATAATGTTGCAACTTACATTATGAAGATGATCACTCGTTGTTCAAATCAACATGACTGAATGTTGCATGACACGTGGGTCGCTGATATTTAATTCATTCACCAGGTAGCTGAGTTCTCACCATCTCAAATGGCCAGGGATGTTGAAATGCTGCTGATCTCCAGTGCTTCCTCCTCTGCAGCTGTTAGCTGTGAGATCTTGGTGGAGTGGTAAATAGCGAGGAGGGAAGCCTCAGGCTACAGGACAATATAGACGGGTTGGTCAGATGGGCAGAACAGTGACAAATGGGATTTAATCCTGAAAAGTGTAAGGTGATGCATTTTGGGAGGACTAACAAGGCAAGGGAATACACAATGAATGGTAGGACCCTAGGAAGGACAGAGGATCAGAGGGTCCTTGGTGTGCATGTACATAGATCCCTGAAGGCAGCAGGACAGGTAGATAAGGTGGTTAAAAAGGCATATGGGATACTTGCCCTCATTAGCCGAGGCATAGAATATAAGAGCAGGGAGGTTATGATGGAGCTGTACAAAATGCTAGTTAGGCCAGAGCTGGAATACTGTGTGCAGTTCTGGTCGCCACACTATAGGAAGGATGTGATTTAATTGGAAAGGGTGCAGAGGAGATTCACCAGGATGTTACCTGGGCTGGAGGATTCCAGCTATGAAGAGAGACTGGACAGGCTGGGGTTGTTTTCCTTAGAGCAGAGAAGGCTGAGGGGGGACTTGATTGAGGTGTACAAGATTATGAGGGGCATAGATAGGATAGATAGAAAGGAGGGGGCAATAACCAGGGGGTATAGTTTCAAGGTAAGGGGCAGGAGGCTTAGAGGGGATTTTTGAGGAAAAACTTTTTCACCCAGAGGGTGGTTGGAATCTGGAACTCACTGCCTGAAAGGGTGGTAGAGGCAGGAACCCTCACAACATGCAAGAAGCATTTAGATGAGCACTTGAAATGCCATAGCATACAAGGCTACGGACCAAGTGCTGGAAAATGGGATTAGAATAGACAGGGCTTGATGGCCAGTGCGGATATGATGGGCCGAAGGGCCTCTTTCTGTGCTGTATAATGCTATGACTCTATCTGTGGAGGACCTACTCCAGTTCTCTCCCTTTCCCTCGTGTTCTGTGCTCTCTTCTCCTGCAATGAGGGAAGGAACAGACCTATGAGTGAGTGTAATGGCATGTGTTCACCCGATGGATGCGGTGCATTTGGTGAGGGTGACTCTCAGGGACAGGCATCAAATTGCACAAGGATCAGGATGAGTGACAGTGGTGGATGGATCGATGGGGATGAGGAGTTGCATAGAAAGAGAAGGATGGCAAGGTAAGTGGGTGTGAGGAGTGATGTGATGCAATAGGCTTGACAAGGCAGAGTGGGGCTGGGCTGATGTGCACAGCAAGATGTAGGTGAATGTGCAACTGTTCTCACCTTTCCTGTTCCTGCCCTGGTGAGGTCATTAAAGCGCTTCCTGCACTAAATCTAGGAGAATGGCACTTCACTTCTGCTGCTGAGCTCTCGTGCCACCTCCAGCCATGCCTTCTTTGTGGCAGCAGCAGGTTTCTTCCTCCCATTGATGAGAAAGAGTATCTCTCTCCAGCTCCTCACTGCACCCTGCAGCACATCAAATGATGCATCGTTAAATCGAGGCACAGCACGTGACCGTCCTGAATCCATCATGAAACGTCTTCCTTGCTTTGTGCATACTCTTAAGTCCTCCAAAGGCCATCTTTGGATTGTCCCTTTAAATTCTGGAGTTGAGATTGTGTCATGCGGGTCCTCGTCATGCCCACTGTTGCGCAATCGACATCAAACCCGTAAATAAAATGATAATGAGGCGGCTGCGTTAAAATGCCACAGACCGGTGCAATGAAATTCCTTCCGGGTTTCCCACGTGAAAGAAGTTTCTCCTGAATTCATTATTGGAGTTATTCGGAACTATCTTATATTTATGGCCCCTAGTTCTGGTCTTCCCCCACAAGTGGAAACATCTTCCCTACGTTTACCCTATCGAATCCTTTCATAATCTTAAAGACCTCTCAGTTCTGGTATCATTCTAGTAAATCTCTTTTGCACTTTCTCCAGTGCCTCTACATCCTTTTAATAATATGGAGACCAGAAGTGTTCACAATACTCCAAGTGTGGTCTAACCAAGGTTCTAGATAAGCTTAACATAACTTCTCTACTTTTCAGTTCTATTCCTCCAGCAATGAACCCCAATGTTTTGTTTGCTTACTTTATGGCCTTATTACCAGCGTCACTACTTTTAGTGATTTGTGTATCTCGCCCCCAGATCCCTCTGCTCCTCTACCCCATTTAGACACTTAGGGGGAGAAATTCATTATCGCCCCATATGGAGGCGGTAACTTTTGAAAGCTGGGAAACTTACCGTCAGGCTAATATTCCCACCTTTCAGGAAATTGGGTTTAGCGCTCCAGGAAGGAAGGGAGTGCTAAATCAAGGGAAATACCCTCGGAGGGTAAGGCCTCCTGGTGAGTGCCCTGATGTCCCTCCTCATCCCTCTGCGTGCACGTTCCCATATTTCTCACTTCCTACGCTTCCTCCGCCGTAGATCCTGGAGGGCGAGGTGGCGCCAGTACAGCCCCCATTAATGTTGCCAAGTGTAACAATTTGAATCTTTGAACAATAAATGTAGCTACTTTGCACTTGCCAGAAGACTGCTGATACAAAAGAAGCTTGAAATTACTCATATAAACTGTTCCACTAGGTGAAACTGACAAGAAACCATTGAAACTAGCCTGCCCTGACAGCTGGGAGTGATTAATGCTGATGCCTTTAAATAACGTCGCTGGAGTCAGCTTCCTGCATGCTGTACATCAGCTCTCCCTGTCGCTGTTTGGTCGAGCCGTTAAGGTAAGTGGCGACAATGAATTTTCCAGATCGGGCGCACTCATTGACGTCACGATCTGCCTGGTGTTGAAATCCCTGGTGGTACCTCGTACCGGCGGCGCAACAGGGGGCCGGATTTGCCGTGCGGTGCTGGATTCGCCTCGCCCCGGCACTACTGCATCAGCGCCTTGTTACCGCCATCTGCAGGCACTAACGGGAGGCGCTAAGCTACCGAATTTTCCCCCATTACATTTACTACATTACCCTCATCTACCCTTTCTGTTACTTCTTCAAGGAATTCAATAAGGTTGGTCAAGCATTACCTTCCCTTTTGAAATCTGTGCTGACTACACTTTATTATATGTTCAGTTTCTAGATGTTTTTCTGTTACATCTTTGAGTAAAGATTCCATTATCTTTCTTACCACCAACATTAAGCTAATTGATCTATATTTCCCAGGACTTGTTCTATCTCCCTTTTTAAATATAGAAATAATATTAGCTGTCCGCCAGTCCTCTGGCACTATTCTCTTTTCTAATAAATGTTTATATATATGTAAAAATGCCTCTGCTATCTCTTCCCTAACTTCTTTTTAATATGCCATCCATCCAGACCAGGGGTTTTATTCTCTAAAGCTTTTGATTAGTTTATCAATTATCTCCACCCTTTCTACATTAAATGTCTTTATATTTTTTTGATCTCTTCATCTAGTGTCATGCCCACCTTGTTAATTTCCCTGGTAAATACTGAGGCGAAGTAACTATTCAATACTTCTGCCATTTCTCTGTCATTCCCTGTGAGTTTTTCGTGTGTATCCCTCAGTGGCCCTATCCCTATCCTGGTTTTTCTTTTGTTGTTGTTTGTGTCTGTAGAATACTTTACTATTTCTTTTTAGATTCTTTGATAATTTAATTTTACAGTTTCTCCTTGCTCATGGGATATTAGAGACACTGGCAAGGCCACATTTATTGGCCATCCCTAGTATGAAAGTAATGCAATGCACATTGCCACTGTAATGTAATTTGGCTGCAGCGCATTTGTGTTTTGCAAAAGGGAATTTTCCTGAGAATGTGGTGGTGGATCTTCCCCTGGAACCACTGCAGTCCTTGTGGTGATGGTACTCCCACAATAGTATTTGGTAGAGAATTCCAGGATATTGAACCAGCGATGATGAAGGGATGGCGATTTATGTTCGTGCCAGGATGGTGTGGGCATTGAAGGGAAGTTTGGAGGTAATGATGTTCCCATGACATTGCTGCTCTTGTCCTTCCTGTTAGATATGAACGCACTTAATCCTTAAACTAAACGTGTTAATATCTGCACTAAAATAGCAGGAAGCGGAATTACAGATGAACACATTAAGCTTTCACGCCCATGTTTATTACTGCTACTGAAGAGTTTGGAAAAGCTGATTTTTCCTTCCTTGAAGAGAGTACTGGATGAATGTGGTCACTCAGACTTTATCACCAAACATAGAAAAATTGAAACATAGAAGATAGGTGCAGGAGTAGGCCATTCGGCCCCTCGAGCCTGCTCCGCCATTCAATGCAATCATGGCTGATCATTCAATTTCAGTACCCGGTCCCTGCTTTCTCCCCATACCCCTTGATCCCTTTAGCTTTAAGAAATATATCCAACTCCTTCTTGAATATATTCAATGAATTGGCCTCTACTGCCTTCTGTGGTAGAGAATTCCACAGGTTCACCACTCTCTGGGTGAAGAAATTCCTCCTCATTTCTGCCCTAAATGGCTTACCCCTTAACCTTAGATTGTGACCCCTGGTTCTGGACTCCCCGACCATCGGGAACATCCTTCCTGCATCTAGTCTGTCCAGTCCTGTCAGAATTTTATAAGTTTCAATAAGATCCCCTCTCATTCTTTGAAGCTCCAGCGAGTACAAGCCCAATCATCCCAATCTCTCCTCATACGTCATTCCTGCCATCCCAGGTATCAGTCTGGTGAATCTTCGCTGAACTCCTTCCATGGCAAGAACATCCTTCCTCAGATAAGGTGATAAAAACTGCACACATTACTCGAGCTGTGGTCTCAAACATCTCAAAGTAGACTCATTACTTGCTACCACAAAAGGAAAGGAGATGCAGGAAAAGCACTTTGATTGATTGATTGTCTCCATCCAATCCTGTGGGGCAATATCTGGGTTTTCTTCTGCATCTCTTGCTGGATGAGATCAAGTATTCAGAGTACAGAGAATCGTGGATACAGGAATGCTTCTTACTGTTCTGCAGCAACTTAGTGCACTAATTTGGAGACTGTTTCGGTGGACTTCTTAATTATTGAGGTAACAAAAAAAAATCCCTTTTGCAAAAGACAGGTGGGCTGAACAGACCTATCTGAGTAGCACCTCCAAGCGGCAACCCAACCCCATTACACTGGCAACATGCATTACACTTACTTTCATACTTTTTCAATTCAGAAGCCTGGATGGAGGACCAGGGCCCATAGTGCAGAACACCAGCGAGGTTGGACAGAGTAAGACAGAAGATGGGATAAACCAAGAAGCTTGGGTTTTAAAAGTCTGTAGACTTTGGGAATGAGGAAAGATAGAGGAAGGTAAGGAGTCCCACAGCCCCAAAATATATGGAAAACAGCAAACTTTTTTTTGATTGACTGCAAGTTGTGATGAAGTAGCCCCAGGAATAAACACTCTTCATAATTGGACTCAATGGGAAATTGTAATGAGATAGTTTGAACAGCTCTTAAAGGGGCATTGCACACGGCAAATCAATTTTGCACAATCCCATCACAGATATTTGGAGACGTGATCGAGTTACCAGGTCACCATTGTGATTGTCAGCTTTTTAAAAAGTTTAGTAATGAACCACCAAAGGACCAAACACATGGATGTGCTGCAATAATATGAGCTGCATCAATCTCAGCATCTTCTGCAATGTGAAGTTACCACAAGGCCAATATGACTGACATTGAACATCATTCCCAAGCCAGCTGCTAGGATTTCACCTTGGCTGGAGCAGCCTCGAGGATCAGTTGTGAAATATTCAATTGCACAAAATATCAAAAATGAGTGGAATTGATACTGAGTTATGAAGTGTCTACATGAGGCCCTGTAATTGCTCTGTAATGTACCAATTATTCAGTGCATTCATCACATTAATGTGAATTGTTGCAGTAATCAGTGAGTGCTGTATTTTGTAATCTGTTGACTTTATAACTGCTGTGCTGTACTTCTCTGATAAATGATTTTGCTACAGTAACAGCCCATAGCCGTGATAGGAAAACAACCCAGTGAGTTTCTCCAGGCACCTCACAGATTACAATGAGTGTTTAAGTGATGCAAGCAGGCTTCTTATTGAAGCTTTTATTTCTTTGGTGCTCAATACAGCTCTTAGAACACAGACAAAGTAAAATAAAACCGTTTACGCCGGGACTCCGCGGCTATGCGTCGAAGTTACGCTGGACGAACAAGACAACCCACCATGGAAATTCAACCTCATAATTCTTCCTAGGAACAGAAAAAGCCATTTCTGGGCCTTCCAGACCCTGGTGGGCCCTACATCTGTCCCATGATCGACCTGTACACCAGGTACGTCCCAGCAACCAAGACACTGGGCGGTGGGGAGGCCGAAGCAGAGGAAATTCCTGGCAGAGGGACTCCCTCCCCTGGCCCCACACCCTCCGGCACCGCGGGGCCATGGTTGGAATAGATGGAAATCCTGCTTTCTCCAGGCCTCACTGGGAATTTCCAGCTAAGTGCATTTGTGACAAGGAACCAGAGTTTCCCAGTCTTGTTAGAATTTGCCCCCTTATTGGGGGGTCCAGCGCCCACCTTGTGTCCTGGATTTGTGGTTGAGGATTTACAGCCCCTTTATATGTTTATAATAATATTTGTAGATCTCACTTTCACTTGCTACTTCCACACATCATGCCCAACACACCAGCTGATTACAGTACATTCAACTCACTCTGCTCACTGGTACCTTAAACAGCTGAGCAGCACACTTGAGGAGAAGAGACAATCCCGCTATAAACCTCCATACACGCTGGTCACTGTGGCAAGTGAAAGGAAAAGGAGAGCATCAGAAACCTGCAGGAATAGAGTAGATTTTCACCTTCAGGCCCCTGTGGTACTCTGGGGGTCACCTGTTTTCAGAACCCAGCCCATGTTCATTCCATTGAATTCTACCCCACAGAGTGAAACGGAAAGTGTGCAAGAGGCATACAGCGATAGAAAGAGCAGGTGATGGAAAAAGTGAAAGACAAGCAAGGAAAACAGCGAAGAAGAGAGAAAGAAAGAATATGAGAGAAAAACTGAGAGCAGTGGAGGACGAGCGGACCTAACCGGGGACCGGAGCAGAGGCAAATAAATAAAGAGCGTGGTCGGAGAGGGGCCCAAACTCACTGTGAGCAGCGGAGGAGGAGCGGACTTAACCAGGGACCGGAGCAGAGAGAGGAAAAAAAATCAAGGCGTGACATCATGGTCGCTGGTAGGTGATTGGTTGGTGAGTGTTAGCGTTTTTTTGTCTCTAAGCTAGGGTAGTGTTTTAAACTAAGAGCTGAGAAACAATAACTAATACTTTATTAAATTAATACCGTAAACTAGTTAATTAATATAACTCTAAATAATCACTTGATTAAAAACTTTAACTCATTTAAATAAGCATATAAGTAAAGAATTCTAGAGATGGCTGGACAGGCTATGTGTCGGGACTGTAGTATGGGGAGTTTGTGGACAGCGAGATTGTCCTGGATTCCCACATCTGCAGGAATGTCTCTGCCTTCAGTCACTCCAGCTCAGTCATTGAACTGGAGTACAAGTTAGAGACACTCTGAAACATAAGGGACGGGGAGGAATTTCTGGATTTATCCAGAATACCGTCACACCCCAGAAGAAAGCACAGGTTCAGGAAGGGGAGGGTGTGACTGCTAGGAAGACGGGTAGCGGGGACTTAGGAGAGGTTGAAAAGGAAGTCCCACAGACACTGGTCCTGTCCAACAGGTATGATGTACTTGCTACCTGTGAGGGCAAGGAGAAAGACTGGGGAGAGGAAAGCCACAATACAGACCAAGGCACCGTGGCTCAGAAGGCTGTCCAAGGGGGGGAAGAGCAGAATCGAAATGTGGTAGTGATAGGGGATTCTATAATTAGGGGGATAGATAGAGTCCTCTGCAGCCAAGAACGAGAATCCTGAAGGGTGTGTTGCCTACCAGGGTAAGGGGTAGCTCATGGCAGCTGGAGAGGAACTTGGAAGGGGAGGGGGCAAATCCAGTTGTCGTTGTCCATGTCAGAACAAACAACATAGGTAGGAACAGGGAGGAGGTCCTGCTGAAGGAGTATCAGGAGTTAGAAGCGAAATTAAAAAGCAGGATCTCAAGGGTAATAATCTCTGGATTATTGCCCAAGCCATGTGCAAATTGGCATAGAGTCAGTTCAGGAGAATTAACTTGTGGCTAAAGGGCTGGTGTGGGAAAGAGGGGTTCCTTTTCATGGGACACTAGCACCAGTACTGGGACAGGAAGGAGCTGTACCGATGGGACGGGCTCCACCTGAACCGGGACAGGACCCATGTCCCAGCAGAAAGGGTAAATAGGGAGGTGGCAAAGGCTTTAAACTAGTAAGGGGGGGGGGGAGGGATCTACAAGAAATTAAACCAGCCTAAATATAAACAAAACAGGAAAGGAGGGCATAGGAAAGAGTAAAGTAAGGGAGGACATTGATGGCCAGGGAATAAATGGAGTTATAGAACAGGACTGTAAAAAGATCATTAAAAATAAAGTGAAAGGAACTGCTATTAAAAATGAGTTAAACTGTCTGTACAGCAATGCACACAATGTCTGTAATAAAACAGGGAAGCTGGAGGCAATCATGCATTGCAAGGAACCAGACATAGTAGGGATTACTGAGACATGGCTGCAGAAAAATCAGGACTGGGAATTAAACATTGCAGGGTATAACATATTTAGAAAAGATAGAGAGGGGAAAAGGGGAGGGGGAGTAACTGTACTTATCAGGGATAACATAATGGCAGTAGAAAAAAGTGACGTAGCTATCAGCAAGACAAAAATAGAATCCATGTTGCTAGAGATAAAAGATAATAAAGGATCAATCACACTAATAGGGGTAGTCTACAGATCACCTAATAGTGGAAGGGAGGTGGAAGAAGAAATTTGCAAACAAATGAGGGAAATGAGTAAAAAACATAGAATAATAATCATGCGGGATTTCAACTACCCCGATATTAATTGGACAGAAGAGGTGGGTAAACGGGATAAGAGAATGGATTTCCTGCAATGTGTACAGGACCCCTTTCTAACCCAGTATGTAAAAAAACCCAACAAGGGAGAATTCGCTATTGGATCTAGTAATGGGGAATGAACCAGATAAGATAAGAGAAGTAAAAGTAGGGGAACATCTAGGCAATAGTGGCCATAATATAATACGCTTTAAAATAATAATTGAGAAGGACATAAGTTTGACGAAGACCAGGGTAATAGTTTGGAGAAAAGCTGATTTTGAGGGGATGAGAATAGAACTTGGGAAAATAAAATGGACAACGACATTGGCAAACAATGATGTAGAACAGCAATGGGAATCATTTAAAACGGTGTTCAACAGAGTCCAGCAAAAATATATTCTGCTAAAAAACCAGAACAAGCTAAACACTAATGAGACACCATGGATGAAAAAAGGTTACCTGGACACTTTGTTCCAGGAGACAGTCACACCTCTTAGATTAAGTACTTCTTTAGAGTTCGTCAATGGTCAGGGACTAGAGGGTGTGACCGCGAGTCAGGAAGGTATGGGGACCCAGGATGTAGTGATGGAGGAGCCTCGGCCCTTGACTTTGACCAAAAGGTATGAGATACCTGCTACCTGTGGGGGTGAGAACAAGAACTGCAGGATGGATGAGCAAACTGACCATGGTGCAGGAAGCCAATCAAGTGGGGGGAGTGAAAAGTAATGTGGTAGTGGTAGGGGACAGTATAGACAGAGGAATAGATTCTTTTCTCTGCATCCGCGACCCGGAGTTCCAAAGGTTGCGTTGCCTGCCTGGTGCCAGAGTAAAGGATGTTTCCTCGCGGCTGGAGAAGAACTTGGAGTGGGAGGGTGAGGATCCAGTTCTCGTGGTCCATGTAGGAACCAACTGGCACCAGCACTGGGGAAAGAGGGAGCTGTTCCGTGGGGACGGGCTCCACTTAAACCGGGCGGGACCAGTGTCCTGGCGAATCGAATAACTAGGGTGGTAGATAAGGCTTTAAACTAATGATGGTGGGTGGGTGGGAGGATTCAGGAATATGTAAATTCAAAAGCAATAAGAGAAATATCAAGGCTGTAGAGCAGAGTGGTAATCTGGGTAAAGATAAGCAGAGTGGGTCAGGAAGGTACAGAAAGATTAATAAAGGTAATAGGGCATTAGTGACTAAAGTGACATCAGGGAAAAATAGAAAAAAGTTAAAGGTAAAGGTACTAAATCTGAATGCACGAAGCATTTGCAACAAAATGGATGAATTAATAGCGCAGATAGAAATAAATGGGTTTGATTTAATAGCCATTACAGAGACGTGGTTGCAGAGTGACCATGGTTGGGAACTAAATATCTAGGATATTTGACTTTTAGAAGAGACAGGCAAAATGGAAAAGGAGGAGGGGTAGCCCTGTTAATAAAGGAGGGAATAAAGACAGTAGAATGAAAGGATCTTGGCTCAGGAAAACAAAATGTAGAATCAGTTTGGGTGGAGCTAAAAACAACATGGGGCAGAAAACACCAGTGGGAGTAATCTACAGGCCCCTAACAGTGGTTGTAGTTTCGTGCAGAGAATAAATCAGGAAATTAGAGATGCATGTAACAAGGGTAATACAGTAATCATGGGGGTCTTTAACTTTCATATTGACAGGGCAAACCAAATTTGCAGAAATAGTGCAGAGGAAGAGTTCATGGAATGCATTCAAGATAGTTTTCTAGTTTAGTATGTCAAGGAACCTATGAGGGAATTGGTCATTTTAGATCTCGTACTGTGCAATGAGACAGGGCTAATTAATAACCTTGTAGTAAAGGAGCATCTGGGGAGCAGTGATCATAATATGATAGAATTTTATGTTGAGTTTGAGA
Source organism: Somniosus microcephalus (assembly GCF_052327205.1). NCBI lineage: Eukaryota > Metazoa > Chordata > Chondrichthyes > Squaliformes > Somniosidae > Somniosus > Somniosus microcephalus. Next base: position 27,192,449 of record NC_141008.1, on the reverse strand, counting down.
GTGATTTAGTTAAGTCCAAAACTAGGGTGCTAAACCTGAACAAAGCAAGCTACGTAGGTATGAGAGGTGAGTTGGCTAAGGAAGGTTGGGAAACTAGATTAAAAGATATGATAGTAGAAAAGCAATGGCAAACATTTAAAGAAATAATTCATAATTTGCAATTAATATACATTCCATTAAGGAATAAAAACACCATGGGGAAAATGGTCCAATTGTGGCTAACAAGAGACATTAAAGATAGTATTAGATTAAAGGAAGAGGCTTATAATGTTGCCAAAAAGAGTAGTAAGCCTGAGGATTTTAGAATTCAGCAAAGGAGGACCAAGAAATTGATAAAGAAAGGGAAAATAGAATGAGAGTAAATTCACAACAGATATAAAAACAGACTGTAAAAGCTTCTATAGGTATGTAAAATGGAAAAGATTACCAAAAGTAAACATAGGTCCCTTACAGGCTGAGGCAGGAGAAATTATAATGGGGAATAAGGAAAGTCTTCAGCCGGTTTCCTTAAAGGGGCCATGTCCAAATTATTTTTGACAGATCTGCTGTCAGTGTTCTACAGCATTGAGGTGCTACAAACACTGACAAGCACTGCACAAAGGTGCACGGCTGCACCCAGGCTCTCTCATGACTCCCTCCATACACAGGGAGGTTCTCTTCCCTTCCCATGGGTGGAAGAGACCTCACCAGGAGATCAAGGCAGCCAGGTTGCACGTTGCACAAGAAGGCACAAGCAGGGATGTCATCAGGAGGACCAAGCAGCAGTGGCGCAAGCCTTTCAATGATCCCAGTAGATCACGAAATGTTGCTGCCAAGCCACACTCAACCTCATCCTGCTGTGCCACTCATCACATCCACATCACTCTGCCTTCCCTACCCTACTCCTGCACATCTTTACTCACACCCACTTACCTTGCACCTCCACCCATCCCTCTCTATCTACATTATTGCTTCCCCATCTCACTAGCCACTACTCACACTCACCTCATCATAGTGCATTCATACTAACTAACAACACACAAGGGTAGGCACTTAGGTGTTTTATGCAATGTTCATGTAAATTTTCTGTTAATGTGTTGTCAAACATTGAAATCTTTATTTTCAACACTTTGCCTTATTGGACAGATCTGTGCTCACCTTTGGAAGTGTCTTAGTGAGTTCCAGTGAATGTTCAGACATAACTTCCCCACACCCCGCCCCCTACCCCCCACCTACCAATAGTGATGAGTGTGAAAGGAATGGCTTGGACATTGTAGTGATGCTTTATGGTTGGTGTGTGTTCTGGACTTATGGATATTTTACATGCAGAGAGCACCCTCTGGTGGTGGTTATTGTGTTAGCAGTGTTTGTATGCAGCAGAGGTCAGTTGACCTTTCTTCCTGTTTGACCCAGGAAGGAGTTTTCCCAGAAAGAACCTGACTTGAGTAATGGAGAATTCCATGAGGGATTCTCAATCCAGTGTAATCTGATCTCATATGTTAGGCCATACGCAATATCTGTGAGTATCTTTGTTTGTTAACATGATAGCAACTTTGTCAGTGTAGTATTTTGACAATACTATGTTTATAAGAAGTAATAGTTGGTATTTACAGAAGTACATTCCAAATGTTAGTTAGTTATACAATTAGTCTATTCTACTGTTGTAAATATGTTTATATCTTATGTGATATCTAATGTATATTACTCAGTTTTATGTACAAAACATACTTTGTCTTTGTTTACAGTTTCACAAATTTGTTCAAGTAAAGCTTCAAAACAGCAAATCGGCTTCAAGGAATTATTTGAATGTGTTTAACTTGCTGGATAACTAGATAGGAGCACGTCTAGTGAGGCCAGTACAGTGTGGGATGGTGTCAACCTGGTCCATTGTGTGGTAGCCAGGGTGTACAGTGTCAAGTGAAGTAACTCTGGCCGTGGTGATGCCATCGCTGGCCTCCCGGGCAGCAATGTTGTTGGGTACTGATGCCCTGTGTCCTGTGCAGCATCAGGTGATTGCAGAGAAGGTTGGTGCTGTTGTTGGTACTGCTGGTGTGCCTGGTGATGTTGGTGTTGGGGCTGATCGTGGAGGGATTCAGAGGACCAAGGTGAGATTTTTTCAAGGGCACCGATGATGTTGGAATAGATGGCAGCTGAAGTTGAGATGACAGAAGCGGTCTGTCAATGGTGAGAGAGCTTGCTCCAAGGAGGTGATAGTGAATAGAGAGATTACTCCAAACACTTCCAAACTGCATACAGCTCAAAAGTGTCCTCCAAGTCCTGAAAGCTCAAGCTTCTGACATTGGAAAGTAACCAGCTGTGAAATGGTAGCTTTCATACCACTTTTGCAGCTGTCACCTATTCACAGCAATGGGGAAAGATAGAGAACCCGACCAACTTACCTGACGTGATCTCTGAACGACGTGAGCCTCATTAAAAAAGTGGTAAAATAGAACTAGGCTGGCAAAATAGTAGTTAACAAATGTTTAACAAGCATTTAACTACCTTAAATTCCTCCGCCTTGGTGTCGGGTCTGTTCTGAAATCGCAGACCCGACACTCTGGAAACTTACATTGAGGCAGGTTTGGAGCAGGTTCCCAACCCGCTGTCAATCATTCCAATTTCGACAGCAGACCCGCCTCCGAGACCGCCCTCTGACCGCCGGCAAAATCGTGGCCTTTGACCTCATGGAAGAAGACGCAAAAAAACCTCTCGGAAATAGTGGAGAACCAAGGGTCAAGTGAGAATGAGGAACTGAAAGAAATTCGTATTAGTAAAAAAATAGTACTGGAGAAATTAATGGGACTGAAAGCTGATAAATCCCCTGGACCTGATGGCCTACATCCTAGGGTATTAAAAGAGGTGGCTATAGAGATAATGGATGCATTGGTTGTCATCTTCCAAAATTCCATAGATTCTAGAATGGTTCTTGCGGATTGGAAGGTAGCAAATGTAACCCCACTATTTAAGAAAGGAGGGAGAGAGAAAACGGGGAACTATAGACCAGTTAGCCTGGTATCAGTCATAGGGAAAATGCTAGACTATTATTAAGGAAGTGGTAACAGGGCACTTAGAAAATAATAATAGGATTGGGCAGAGTCAACACGGGTTTATGAAAGGAAAATCATGTTTGACGAATCTGTTAGAGTTTTTTGAGGTTGTAGCTAGCAGAATAGATAAGGGGGAACCAGTGGATGTGGATGGATTTTCAGAAGGCGTTCGATAAGGTGCCACACAAGAGGTTATTAAACAAAATTAGGGCTCATGGGATTGGGGTAATATACTAGCATGGATTGAGGATTGGTTAACAGACAGAAAACAGAGATTAGGAATAAACGGGTCATTTTCGGGTTGGCAGGCTGTAACTAGTGGGGTACCGCACGGATCAGTGTTTGGGCCTCAGCTATTCACAATCTATATCAATGATTTGGATGAGGGGACCAAATGTAATATATCCAGATTTGCTGATGATACAAATCTGGGTGGGAATGTAAGTTGTGAGGAGGATGCAAAGAGGCTTCAAGGGATATAGACAGGCTAAGTGAATGGGCAAGAACATGGCAAATGGAATATAATATGGAGAAAGGTGAAGTTATCTACTTTGGTAGGAAAAATAGAAAAGCAGAGTATTTTTTAAATGGTGAGAGATTGGGAAATGTTGGTGTTCAGAGGGACCTGGGTGTCCTTGTACATGAATCACTGAAAGTTAACATGCAGTTACAGCAAGCAATTAGGAAAGCAAATGGGATGTTGGCTTTTATTACAAGAGGATTTGAGTATAAGAGTAAAGACATCTTACTGCAATTATATAGGACCCTGGTGAGACCACACCTGGAGTATTGTGTACATTTTTGGTCTCCTTACCTAAGGAAGGATATACTTGCCATAGAGGGAGTGCAACGAAGATTCACCAGACTGGTTCCTGGGACGGGGGATTGTCCTATGAGGAGAGATTGAGTAGACTAGGTCTATATTTCTAGAGTTTAGAAGAATGAGAGGTGATTTCATTGAAACATACAAAATTCTTACAGGGCTTGACAGGGTAGATGCAGGGAGGATGTTTTCCCTGGCTGGGGAGTCTAGAACCAGGGATCACAGTCTCAGAATAAGGGGTCGGCCATTTAGGACAGAGATGAGGAGAAATTTCTTCACTTAGAGGGTGGTGAATCTTTGGAATTCTCTACCCCAGAGGGCTGTGGAGGCTCAGTTGTTGAGTATATTCAAAACAGAGAGCGATAGATTTTTGGATATTAAGGGAATCAAGTGATATGGGGATAGTGCAGGAAAGTGGAGTTGAGGTAGAAGATCAGCCATGATCTTATTGAATGGCGGAGCAGGCTTGAGGGGCCGAATGGCCTACTCCTGCTTCTATTTCTTATGTTCTTATGACCAGTCAGCTTAACATCGGTGGTAGGAAAATAATGAAATCCCTACCAAAGGATAACATAGAAGAACATCTAGAAGCCAAAAATATAATAATGAATAGTTAGCATGGATTTCAAAAGGGAAAGTCTTATTTGACCAACCTCATTGAATTTTTTGAAGAGGTAACAGAGAGAATAGACAAGGATAATGTAGTAGAAGTAATTCATCTAGATTTTCAAAAGGCCTCGATTAGGTACCACATAATAGACTAATGAATAAGGTCAGGAAATGCAGAGTCGGAGATGTAGCAGAATGGATAGCTAGCTGGCTTCAAGACAGAATGCAGAGAGTAGGGGTAAAAGGTAGCTATTCACAGTGGCAGAAGATGGATAGTGGTGTTCCACAAGGATCAGTGCTGAGACCACTGTTGTTCACAATTTATATTAACGATTTAGACTTTGGAATTTAAAACACAATTTCTAAATTTGTGGATGGCACCAAATTGGAGGGGATGGTTAATACTGAGGAGGACTGCAACAAATTTCATGGAACACATTAATAAACTTGCTGAATGAGCATACAATTGGCAAATGAAATTCAACACAGATAAATGTGAAGTATTACATTTCGGTAGGAAGAATAGGGAGGTCACTTATTACTTGGAGGGTGCGAGCCTTGGTGGGGTAGAGGAGCAAAGGGATCGTGAAGTACAAATACACAAATCACTAAATATAGCAACACAGGTTAACAAGGCCATAAAAAAGCAAACCAGGCACTAGGGTTTATTTCTAGAGGGATAGAATTGAAAAGTAGTGAAGTTATGCTAAACTTGTATCGAACCTTGGTTAGAGCACACTTGGAGTACTGTGTGCAATTCTGGTCGCCATATTATAAAAAGGATATAGAGGCACTGGAGAGAGTGCAGAGAAGATTTACAAGGATGATACCAGAAATACGAAGGTATACCTATCAGGAAAAGATAAACAGGCTGGGTCTCTTTTCGCTTGGAAAAAGAAGGGTTAACCTAATTGAAATTTTTTTAAATTATGAAAGGTTTTGATAGAGTGGATAGAGAGAGACACAGGTTATAATTAGAGGCTATCAATATAAGATAGTCACCAAGAAATCAAATAGGGAATTCAGAAGAAACTTCTTTACCCAGAGGGTGGTGGGAATGTGGAACTCGCTACCACAGGGAGTAGTTGAGGCAAATAGTATAGATTCATTGAAAGGGAGGCTAGATAAGCATATGAGGGAGAAGGGAATCGAGGGTTCTGCTGATAGAGTTAGATGAGGAAAGATGGGAGGAGGCTTGAGTGGCGCATAAACACCAGCATGGACTGGTTGGACCGAATGGCCTGTTTCTGTGCCATATATCCCATGTAATCCTATGTTATATGAGAGTGGAAGACAAGTAGAGAGACAGTTGCAAGAAGATTCGTTTTTTAAAATTTACACAATGTCACTTAAATCACAAATGAAATAATGAACTTACAGAAGTAATTACAAGGAGGAATCCCATCTCAGGGTTCTGATAATCATTATAATATTACACCCTAATAACAGAAACATATCCCATTCCATCATAGGCAGAAATTGTGAGGCTCTGTTGACAGCACAAGTACAAGGAATGGAATGAGGCCACACTGTTATATCCCTATCCTTAACCCTGCGCTTATCTATTACAGTTCCAGCCAGCAGTGAAGCTTGTAATGGCCTTGAAAGTCAATTTATAAGCAAGGAGATTTTTAAGGCCTGGCTGTCAGCTGGTCGAGGACGCGCTCAGTTTCTCGTATGACATCTGCATTCTGTATCTTGCTAATGCTGAATGTTCTCCAATTGGGTCAGTGTAATCTCCAGCTCCCCTGTCATGCATCATACACCACAGCCCAGAGGGTGACAGACCAACTGCTCCCAGCTATCAGGCTGTAAAACTTTTCCTAATTCACTTTGAGAATGTTTTCTAAGTCTACAAAATCCGCAGTCCTGAGTGGTATGTTGTTAGCACAAGAATTGGATTGAGCCCGGGCAATAAGTTCTCAACCTCAGTGCTGGAGATTAGCTGGGATAGGACTAGGAGATCTGGTACTTTCTCACTGCAAGCGTAGCTGAATCACACCATGACAGTCACGTGCACACAACGCACACCTCAGTGAAGATAACAGGGTGTTATCGGTGTAGGACTGGGAGCAGCCTGCCTGCTGCTTTCTGGACTGATGTGTGGTGTGCAGCAGAACTGAGGCTTACTGAAAGAGGGAAAAGATGGAATAATATGGAAAAACAAATGAAAGAATCCTGAAAAATCTTTTTTTCCTCACCAATGTATTCCCTTGCTCTTATCTCCTGAAGACAGTGGCTCGTACTGGGGAACATCTCCATGGGCACCAGGCACCCAGGTGATCATTATTATTGAGTGAGCCTAGACAGCAGGTGCTAGTCGACGAGTGAAGCGTGGAGCCATCAGAGCTCGGGCTGAATTTGTTCTCAACTAACATCCACACACCCGCACTTTTTTAGGAGAGGGTGTCTGGAAAGCCAATTCTTGAACTTTGACCCTTTTGAAATAAAAATAAGGCAGGAAAATTCCAACAGAAAATCACTTCCACAATGTTAACCAACAGTAATTTAGCCATTTACTGAGGTACAGCCAATGAAATTAACATTAGCACCAATTTTCAACATGACTACTGGCCTTCTACGATGTGTGGATTCATGGTTTACTCTAACCAGCTGATGAACAGAGTAGGCTCCTTGTCATCTAGAAATTTCAGGGAATGTCTTTGATTAGAAGAGGTATAGCCATTTTCTCTCTGAGGAGCAGCGTCAGGTGTGAATACAGTGAAAGAGGTGATTTAGATGTATAAGCCAAGGATGAATTGCACTGGTTTATCTGAAAAACAACATTTCTAAATATGCTGGGAGTGGTCCCTGCCTCTCTGACAATCAGAAATTGTCTTTAATGGCTTAAATAATGTTTTTATTTAAACAAGCAAGGTATCTACTGATTCCCTCTGGCATCTCTTCCAACAGCAAACGTTTCCTTTCACCACTTCTCCTCCTGTTCTCTCTCAGCCTCTGTTTAATGAGAAGTTTTTACGTCCGTTCCCTGCTTGGCACAACCTCTGATTCTTTTTCTGCTGTCTGTCACGGTATACTCTCAGCTTCTAGTTTACTTTCACTTCTTTCCTTGTCACTTTCTGAGATAGAATGATACAGCACAGAAGGAGGCCATTCGGTCCATCGTGCCTGTGCTGGCTCTTTGGTAGAGCTATCCAATTAATCCCACGCCTCTGCTCTTTCCGCATAGCCCTGTAAATGTTTTCCCTTCAAGTATTTATCCAATTCTCTTTTCAATGTTACTATTGAATCCGCTTCCGTCACCCTTTCAGGCAGTGCATTCCAGATCACAACAACTTGCTGTGTAAAAAAAAGGTTCCTCATGTCGCCTCTGGTTCTTTTGGCAATCACCTTAAATCTGTGTCCTCTGGTTACCGACCCTTCTGCCACTGGAAAGATCTCTTATTTACTCTATCAAAACCATTCATGATTTTGAACACCTCTATTAAATCTCCTCTTAACCTTCTCTGCTCTAAGAAGAAAAGCCCCAGCTTCTCCAATCTCTCCACATAACTGAAGACCCTCAGCTCTGGTACCATTCTAGTAAATTAATTCTTTCTTCTTTCTTTGATTCTCATGGATACAGATCCATTAACTTCTCTCAAGGGAAAATCTCCATACTTCTACACAAATGTTTCTTTTTTTAAAAAGCTTAATTCCGGCTGCTCTCTTTAATTGCCTTTAGGGTTTTTGTTGCATATGTTTCTTCTTTTAAGATGCGACTCCATTCATAGTCAACACTCCTTTTTAGGTTTGGTTTCTTTAATTTCTTAGTTAAGACTAATCCTTTCTCCCCACTTACAGTGCTTTGAGTGGAAGATCTACCTCAGGCTTTGTCATTCACTGTTCTCAGTCTATCCATTATGTTAAACTTGTCCAGAGCCTTGGTTAGACCACACTTAAAGTACTGTACACAGTCCTGGTCTCCATTGTACAAAAAGGTGCAAAAAATATTTACAAGGTTGATATGAGAACTGAGAGGTTCTAACTGTCAGGAAAGGATGAACAGGCTGGGGCTCTTTTCTCTGGAAAAGAGAAGGCTGAGGAGTGACCTAATAGAGGTCTTTAAAATTATGAAGGGGTTTGATAGGGTAGACATGGAGAAAATATGTGGGGGAATCTAAAACTAGGGACAATAAATACAAGATAGTCACTAATAAATCCAATGAAGAATTCAGAAGAAACTTATTTACCCAGAGAGTGGTTAGAATGTGGAACTTGCTACCTCTTGAAGTAGTTGAGGTGAATAGCATAGATGCATTTACGAGGCAGCTAGATAAGTACATGAGGGAGAAAGAGATAGAAGGTTAAAGAAAAAGGGTTAGATGAAGTAGGGTGGGAGAGGCTCATGTGGAGCATAAACAGTGGCATGGACCAGTTTGGCTGAATGGCCTGATTCTGTAAATTCTATTAATTCAATGCCGCTGGAAAATTAACGCTGGAGCACTCAAAGACCCCGCTAAGAAAGCCCAATTCAGCCTGTGCCTCACAAACAACCTGACGACTCCCAGTGATGCAGAGACACATAGTGCCCACAGCACCTGGTCTGCACTCAAGGCCTCCATAATCAGCACCTGTGAAGAGATGCTCGGTCACTCGACCAGGAAACACCAAGACTGGTTCGACGAGAACGACCAGGAGATCCAGGAGCTAATAAACCGCAAGCGCAAGGCATTCCTGATCTGGAAACAGCAACAGAACTCGAGAGCAAGAAAGCAGCTCTACAGACGCATGAAGGCCGAGGTCCAACAAAAAACTTGCGACCTAAAGAACAGATGGTAGGTAGAGAAAGCACAGGAGGTCCAGCAGCTAGCTGACAACCACGACGTGCATGGATTCTTTAGCGCAGTCAAGACCATCTATGGCCCAAGCACCCAAGGCCCTACCCCACTGCAGGCCAAGAATGGAGAGGTACTCATCAAGGACAGAGAGGCAGTCAGTGCCCGCTGGAAGGAGCACTTCGAAGATCTCCTTAACCACGACTCTGTCTTCGACGCGAGTGTCCTCAACTCCATCCCGCAGCATGCTACCCGCCACCATCTCAGCACAACCCCAGCCCAGCATGAGGTTGAAAAGGCCATCCGACAACTGAAGAATAACAAGGCCTTAGGAGCAGATGGAATCCCCGCCGAGGCACTAAAGCATGGCGGAGAAGCACTACTGGTGAGAATTCATGAACTCATTTCTCTTATCTGGAAGGAGGAGAGCATGCCAGGGGATCTCAGAGATGTCGTAATTGTGACCATCTTCAAGAAAGGTGACAAGTCCGATTGCGGTAATTACAGAGGAGTTTCCCTGCTGTCTGCCACTGGGAAAGTCATCGCAAGAATCTTCCTCAATCGCCTTCTCCCAATGGCCGAAGAGCTCCTCCCAGATTCGCAATGTGGATTCTGCCCACTAAGGGTCACAATGGACATGATCTTCACCACACGCCAATTACAAGAGAAATGCAGGGAATAGTACCAACCGCTGTACATGGCCTTCTTTGATCTCACAAAGACCTTCGACACTGTCAACCGTGAGGGATTATGGAATGTCCTCCTCAAATTTGGCTGCCCTCAAACGTTTGTCACCATCCTCCGCCTGCTTCATGACGACATGCAAGCCGTGATCCTGACCAACGGTTCCACCACAGACCCAATTCATGTATGAACTGGGGTCAAGCAAGGCTGTGTCATCGCACCAACGCTCTTCTCGATCTTCCTTGCTGCAATGCTCCATCTCACCCTCAGTAAGCTCCCTGCTGGAGTGGAACTAATTTACAGAACAAACGGGAAACTGTTCAACCTCCATCGCCTCCAGTCCAGATCCAAGGTCGTCCCATCCTCTGTCGTCGAATTACAGTATGCAGACGACGCTTGCGTCTGCGCTCACTCGGAGGTTGAACTCCAAACCATCGTCAACATCTTCACCGAAGCGTACGAGAGCATGGACCTTACACTAAACATCTGTAAGGCAAAGGTCCTCTACCAACCTACCCCCGCCACACAGTACTGCCCCACGATTATCAAAATCCATGACAAGGCCTTGGACAACGTGGACCACTTTCCATACCTTGGGAGCCTACTGTCAACAAGGGCAGACGTCGACGACGAAGTCCAACACCGCCTTCAGTGTGCCAGTGCAGCCTTCGGTCGCCTGAGGAAGAGAGTGTTTGAAGACCAGGACCTCAAACATCTAACCAGGACCAAATACCTCAAACACGGCACTAAGCTCATGGTCTACCTCAAAGCACTGGAGAGGTACCACCAATGCTGCCTCCACAAGATCCTGCAAATCAATTGGCAGGATAGGCGCACCAATGTCAGTGTTCTTGCTCAGGCCAACTTCCCCAACATCGAAGCTTTGACCACGTTCGATCAGCTCTGATGGATGGGTCACATTGTCCGCATGCCCGATACAAGACTCCCAAAACAAGCACTCTACTCGGAGCTCCGGCACGGCAAGAGAGCCCCAGGTGGGCAGAGGAAACTCTTCAAGGACACCCTCAAAGCCTCCTTGAAAAAGTGTAACATCCCCACTGACACCTGGGAATCCCTGGCCCAAGACCGCACAAAGTGGAGGAGAAGCATCCAGGAAGGCGCCGAACACCTCGAGTCTCTTCGCTGGGAGCAAGCAGAAGCCAAGCACAGGCAGCGCAAGGAGCGCACGTTAACCCAAGCACCCCACCCACCTGCCCCTTCAACCACCGTCTGCCCCACCTGTGACAGAGACTGTAGGTCCCGCATTGGACTCATCAGTCACCTGCGAACTCATTTTTAATGTGGAAGCAAGTCATCCTCAGTTCCGAGGGACTGCCTAAGAAGAAGAAGAAGATTAATTCTATGTACAGTAATTCCATTTGACTGTGGCCCTAATTCATTCACAACCTTTTTCATTTTGCAGGTTGGAATTTGTTTTGTTGCTTTTCCAGCCGCCTGTCCTTATTCCTTTTGCTTCTCTCCCTCTGCTCCTGAGGTACTCGGTGTCCAGGAGACTTTCATCTGTCCCAGGCTTTGATCTTCTGTAGTCTTGTTGGCCTTGTGCTAACCTTCAGCCAGCTTCAGCATTATTATGCTGTCTTTCTCCAAGAACAAGGATAAGTCCGAGTTTTGCTTCTTTATATCCCCCTCAACGTTTACAATCTACACTGCTGGTACTGGGCACATTGACAGGGAAGTTGCTCAGTGGTTTCTCAGGAGGTTGCAGAGCTCATGTATTTTGTCACCAAGTATCTTATCCCACTATTTTCACAAACAGCAGATCCTCTGAGTGCAGCAGAGACCCCTCCCCCACTAGTGCAGTAGCCAGTTCAAAACTGACCCCTCCTCCACAAATGCAGCAGAGACCCCTCGCCACCTCAACAACAACTTGCATTTATATAACGCCTTTAACGTAGTAAAATGTCCCAAGGTGCTTCACAGGAGCGTTATCAAACAAAATTTGACAAAAGCTTGGTCAAAGAGGTAGGTTTTAAGGAGGAGAGAGAGGCAGAGAGATTTAGGGAAGGGAACCCAGAGCTTGGGGCTGCCAATAGTGGAGCAATGAAAGTCGGGATGCGCAAGAGACCAGAATTGAAGAGCGCAGAGATCTCGGAGGGTTGTGGGGCTGGAGGAGGTTACAGAGATAGGGAGGGGCGAGGCCATGGAAGGATTTGAAAACAAGGATGAGAATTTTGAAATCGAGGAGTTGTAGGACCGGTAGCCAATGTAGGTTCAGTGAGCACAGGGGTGATGGGACTTGGTGCGAGTTAGGATACGGGCAACAGAGTTTTGAATAGGCTCAAGTTTACAAAGGGTGCAAGATGGGAGGCTGGCCAGAAGAGCATTGGAACAGTCGAGTCGAGAGGTAACAAAGGCATGGATGAGGGTTTCAGCAGCAGATGAGCTGAGACACGGGTGGAGATACAGCATTCTCCTGATACAATGGGAATAAATAGACTTGATCAAAATAGTTTGAGTGACTAAATAAGCTCCAAAATTCTCTCTTCGATCCAATTCCCCTTACAGCCACATTCGTAAAAAATATTTTCACTGAATTGATCCCCTAGCGTGGTATATTTCGGTTTTAGTGGTGCACTTTAATAGATACACATGATCCAGACGGTTAGGTTCCTTCACCAGGTGATCAATGAAATAATTCCCCACCTGGCATGACCCTGTAAACTTGTTTAATTCGCAGGATTGAATGAGTCCAATAAGAGGTGTCGTCTATTGTACAGGCAGAGTGTTTCTAGAGAACCAACACAAGAAGGTACCTATTTAATTCTATTCAATTCAATTCAAATCGCTTTATTGGCATGACAAGTTACATCTTATGTTGCCAAAGCATCGGAAAACATTCATGTTTGTTCACAAAAATACAGATCTATACAAACTTATTAATGCTTCATTGACACTTTGCTATGATTGACAGTGTGTATTGAAGTTGCTTCTCTCTGCCGGGGGTAGCAATTGAAGGAATGAAAAATCCACCCCACTCCCTGCTTTTGATCGCCGCTCAGTGACATATGCTGGAAAGTGCGTACGTGTGCACATCTTTGTGTGTAGGTTGGGTGAGGGCAGGATGGGCCTTGATTCCCCAGGTGGTCGAATAATCTGCTGACACTTACAGTCTAGGCTCACGCATGAAGAAAGGGCGCTTGATGAGGGTACAGGAAGGTGTCCCGTATCCTTGGAACCACACCCACCCTGGCAAGGAATCAGCTTCAGGAGGAGAGGCGAGAAGTGGAAAAAAATAGAGAAGTTCACAGAGATCAGCAGATGGTTAACAGCCCAGTTGCAGCAGAATTTCTGATGCACGATAACACTTCCATTTACACTTGGACTAGAGTGACTGATGTGTTACATTCTCACTTGTCAGTTCTCCCTGGAGACTAAACGAAGCAGTGACTGGGCTGATTAATAGGGATTGGAAACAGCTGATGCTTCTTCATTCTGCGTGTAAACTTGAGGGAGGGTTTAATTTGCAACCTCCTTCATTCAAATATATAAAACCGATGATAAATGATGTCTTTTTTGAACTACACAAAGCCTCAGAGAGAAGTGAGATCTCAGTACCATCCATTACTACCCTCTCCTTCGTGTGCGGCCACCTGGAGACAGGCCGAGCTGGTGTTTAGACTTGCTGACAGGAGACACTGTGATCCCATTCTATCCTGTGCCCCAGATAAAAAGTAAAGAAACTCCGGACACATCGAATTCCCAGATATCCGTGTCAGAAAACCAGACCTCGGGGACAATCCATCAGCATCTCAGTCACTCTGATTAATCAAGGAAACAGCTGTATTTTTGATGATCCAGACAAAGTAGGTTTTACACTTCTTTATTTTTTGGTGAATTTTGTGCTCCTCGACAAAAGGGTTGGCATTTGAGGCAGTCAGTGTCATGCACTCCCAGGACAGTTAGAGCATGACCAAATCCAGAGTAAGAGTGCATTCATACTACAAGTTTAACATTGGTGCAAACCTTTGCACTGATTCTAAGCATATACAGTGTAAATCAGTTGTGAAGGCCCAAAAGGAGTCCCTAGGGAACAGAGCGAGCATCCAGTCAGGTGGGGTCCTGACTCTGCATTCATTATTCACTCTATAAACTCTATAAAGGGGTTTCACTTTGCACCAATGTAACGGTTGTGGTATTAATGCACCGGAAAGCTCCATTCACAGGGGTATCTGAGCTTTTTACTTCATGCGCTACTCACTGTACATATATGAAGCCTTGGGGACCGTGTATAAAGTTTAAATCCATATTGCCATTAATATGCATACACATTAAAAGCTGCTGATGCTGACAGATCTTAATGTTCTGATGTAGGGTTTATCGATCACTAAGGCAACAACATTAAGAACGGCCTGTTCCAACTCTCCAGGCGCACAAAGTTCAAACAGCACTAACCTTTGAATAAGAAATAGGTCTGATCTGTCTGGGCTTTGAGGATCAGATTGTCAGGGCTTGTCAGGCTGCATACTGCCCCAGGCCCACAGCTTGCGCGCACATAATCAGCACTAGCCCAGCAATATGCCTCAGTCCCAACATCAGAAGAGCGGCCCTTATCACACCAGTTCTTACTTGGAATTAGAAACAAACTTTGTGCTTTTATTTACCACTTATAAAGATTTGGATAGCTATAAAACATTCACAGTTAGCAACAGTGTTGTCATCTGCCCACAATAACCTGCAGCAAAGAGGTGGAATGGCATCTTCCTGCTGGCAAAACAGTGCTTATATTTGACGGGCATGTTTGCTTTCATTTTTCCCTCCATTCATATTTCTCTGGGACAGGCGTCTCGTGCTGCTGCTGCAGCCCCTAGCAGGTGTGCAAAACTAGTCTAGCGTAGGGTGACCATAAGTCCCCGTTTTTCCGGGATGAGGTACTGTGCCCCGGCAAACAATATACCCGGAAGAGTCCCCGGTTCACGAAAGTCGTCCCCGAATACCCGAACATTTAATTTCTTATATAATAATACTAATAATCATAATCAACTTTATTGTCATTGTTAGTGCACAAGTGCAGTACAACGAAATGTAGGCTTGCGGCTCCCGGGAGTGTACATTTTGATTAAGACATTTAACATTCATTTGACTTGTAACATAAACATAAACATAATAAAGTGCATTGGCAGATGTGCAGGCTTTAGAGTTTATTTGCAGAGTTCAATAGGATGACAGCCCTGCTGACAGGGGTGACAGGTTACATCCCTTCAGCCTCCTTAGGAAATATAGGCGCTGCTGGGCCTTCTTCACCAAAGAGGAGGTGTTGAGGGACCAGGCGAGGTCTTCCGTGATATTGGAATATGACGTACAACACACACACACACACACACTGTACCATTCACCCTAACTTGTTTGTAATGATATCAGCAAATAGTGATGTTATTTGCCTGTTCGATTATGATGCCTTAATAGCATGTTTGCATGTATTGATTACTTATGCCTGACCAGCAGAGGTCATGTGAGAGACAAGCAGTTTGGTTTAGTTTCAGTTTCGTTCTAGAGGCATCACAAGCATCGTGTCTCCTGTAAAAGCTGTATAAAAGAGTTGAACAAGCTTTAGATTAAAAGTCATTCTCTTTCATAAATGTCTCGTCATTGAACCCACAAAGAAATCAATACATGGTGTCAGAAGTGATTGAAAGAGATGAAGAGAAAAAATCTGAAGTTAAATCAGCTCTCCACAAATTAGCAAGCCAAAAGAGAACATCGTTGCTTACCATTGGAGAATAGCTAACGAAGTGAAAAAATGGAAGGTTTACACCCACCGGCGACGCTTCAGTTGACAGGTAATGTGGCTGAAAATTGGAGGAGATTCAAACAACGTGTAGAGTTGTATTTAGCGGCAATCGGAGCTGACGAGAAAAGTGATAATAAGAAATCATCAGTGTTCTTACATGTTGTGGGTGATGAAGCGCTGGAGGTGTATAATAATTTCACATTCACTGCTGATGGAGACAAAATGAAGCTAGGTAAAATAATGGAACAGTTTGAGGCCTACTGCATACCTAAATGTAACGTGACGTTTGAGAGGCACAGATTTTTCACATGTGTACAGAAAACGGGTGAGACTATTGATCAGTATGTGACTGAACTGAGAAACCGAAGCAAAACATGTGACTTTGGGGGACTGACAGACTCGCTGATAAAAGACAGACTGGTGTGTGGTATTCCGGATAATGGTCTAAGGGAAAGACTGCTAAGAGAGCAAGATCTAGACCTGGGAAAAGCCATAGCACTGTGTAGGGCTACAGAGACTGTGAAGTTGCAGGCAAAGGAGCTGTTCAGTGACAATAGCTGCAATGTGGATGCAGTGAGAATGAATGGACATGAACCGTTTAACAAAAAGAGCGCCAATGTGAAAAAAGAGGCATGGCCAGCGAACAAAAATGAAAGGGACAATCGAAAGTCATGTAGTCGATGCGGTACACAGCATACACCAAAAAAGTGTCCAGCATATGGTAAAACATGCAATAGTTGCAACAAAAACAACCATTATGCCCGTTGCTGTAAGAACCAAGCGCAACAAAGCAAGGTCCATACAGTAGATGAAAGCGACATAGAGGAGTTCTTTGTAGATGTTGTGTCTGAAAACAAAAAAGAAGAAAGAGACTGGATGTTGACACTAAAAGTGAATGACATACACATTCCATTTAAATTGGATACTGGAGCACAAGTTAATGTGATATCAGAGACTGATTTTAAGAAAATTAGACCCAGACCAAAGATACATGGAATCAAAGTGAAAGTGACAGGATACTCAGGTACTGATATACCAGTGAAAGGAAGATGCATTGTCAAAGTAACACACAAGGACAGAGAGCACACGCTAGCATTAATCGTGGTGCCAAAGGATGTGCAAGCCATACTAGGTTTAAAAGCCTGTGAGAGACTGAACCTGGTAAAGAAAGTCCTCGTTGTGGAAAGCGAAGGAGAGACAGTCTATGATGAACTCATGAAAGAGTACAAAGACCTATTTAAGGGTCTAGGCTGCATTCCAGGAGAACACACGATCAGAGTAGATAAAAGTATGACACTGGTCATACATCCATGCAGAAAAGTTCCGTTTGCTCTTCAA
Organism: Somniosus microcephalus; assembly: GCF_052327205.1. Classification (NCBI taxonomy): domain Eukaryota; kingdom Metazoa; phylum Chordata; class Chondrichthyes; order Squaliformes; family Somniosidae; genus Somniosus; species Somniosus microcephalus. The sequence goes on along the minus strand of NC_141008.1, from coordinate 27,175,442 downwards.
AAGCAACCGAAGGCAGAGTTGGACAGGATGGAAAGCCTGAACGTGATTCAGAAGATAGATGAGCCAACTGAGTGGGTGAGTTCCCTCGTCGTAGTGGACAAAAAGAATGGAAAGCTCAGAATTTGCCTGGATCCAAGAGATCTAAACAAAGCAATAAAGAGAGAGCACTTCAAGCTTCCTACACGTGAGGAAATCATGGCACAGTTTGCAAATGCAAAATATTTCAACAAGTTAGATGCATCATCAGGATTTTGGCAGATGAAGCTGGACGAAGCAAGTTCAAGACTGTGCATGTTCAACAGTCCATTTGGCAGATACAGATTACTAAGGTTACCATTTGGCATTGCCTCAGCTCCTGAAGTGTATCACAAAACAATCCATATGATCTATGAGCACCTGGAGGGAGTTGATACATCAATGGATGACATCATAATATGGGGAACCACGAGAACTGAGCATGACGAGAGACTGAAAAAAGTGCTGGAAGCAACAAGGAAAACAAACCTGAAGCTGAATAGAGAGAAATGCCAGCTCGGGGTGACAGAACTGACATTCGTGGGAGATATCCTTAGCAATAAGGGCATCAGACCAGATCCCAGAAAGCTGTCCGCCATTGAGAATATGCCAAGGCCACAATGCAAAAAGGACGTGCAGAGGTTTAATGGAATGATCAACTACATGGGTAAATTCATATCCAACCTCTCAGAGAAAAGATGGCGCCACTGAAAAGACTAACTGAAAAGAACATAGAATGGGAATGGAATCATGAGCATGAGAAGTCATGGAGCGATCTAAAGAAACTGCTCACAGAGGAACCAGTTCTGAGGTTTTATGACTCAGCGAGACCCATCAAGATATCATCAGATGCATCACAGAGTGGGCTCGGTGCCGTTCTTCTGCAACAATATGACTACTGGCAAACTATTGCATATGCATCGCGCTCAATGACAGACGCGGAGACGCAATATGCTCAAATAGAAAAGGAGCTGCTCAGCATCACATACGCCTGTGAAAGATTTCACCAGTTTGTGGCAGGACAAGCAATCAGTGTAGAGACTGACCATAAGCCCTTGATTGCATTGTTCCAAAAGCCACTAAATAGCTGTCCGCTTAGGATACAAAGAATGATGATCAGGCTGCAACGCTATACACTGAATGTTGCGTACACACCGGGTAAGCTGATGTATACAGCAGACACGTTGTCCAGAGCTGTTGACCCAAGTGAGCCCGCAAACACCACAATGGATGAAAAAGTGAACGCCTACGTGGACATGATCACAAATGCACTGCCCATAGCAGATGCATAAATGGAGCTCATAAAGACTGAGACAAACAAAGATGAAACAATGAGATGACTGAAGAAAAGCATCTTGGATGGATGGCCCAACATGAAGCAAGACTGCTCACCTGACATGGCAGAGTACTGGAACTGCAGGGCGGAACTATCAGTGGTCGAAGACATCATCGACAAAGGAAGTAAAATAGTTATCCCAAAGAGTCTGAGAAAAGAGATGTTAAAAAAGATCCATGGAGGACATCTGGGAATCGAAAAGTGTAAGAAAAGAGCACGAGAGGTGATGTACTGGCCACAAATCAACCAAGATGTGACAAATGAGGTGTCAAACTGCACAATATGCCTGAAATATCGAGCAAGCAATCCGGTAGAACCACTAAAGCCACACCCAGCGCCAGACAGACCTTACCAGAAGGTAGGCGCTGACCTATTCATATGTCAAGGGAAGGACTATCTTGTAGTCACAGACTATTACTCCCTGTATCCAGAGGTTTGTAGACTGTACACCACCACTGCAGATGCTGTGATAACATGTATGAAAGCCATATTCTCCAGACATGGCGTGGCAAGTGAGGTCTTCACAGACAACGGACCCCAGTTTTACAATGCAAGTTTCTGACACTTTGCCAAAGAGTGGGACTTTGTCCACACAACGTCAAGTCCTCACTTTCCACAGTCCAATGGTCTAGTGGAAAAATCGGTCCAGACAGTGAAAAGACTGATGTACAAGGCAAAAGACAGTGGAACTGACTTCTACCAGAGCATGCTTGTATACCGCACAACGCCGCTCGAGTGTGGTATGTCACCAGCCCAACTCCTGATGGGACGTCGGCTAAGGTCAAACCTACCCATCCCGGAGAACCTCTTGAAAACAAAAGAGGGGGAGAAAGTGAGGAAGTTCAAAGAGCAACAGAAAGAAAAGCAAAAGTACTACTCTGACAGAGGAACACAAAACCTACCTGAACTCCACACTGGTGACCAAGTAAGGTTCAAAGACAAAACAAACACATGGACTCAGAAGGGAACTGTCCTGAGTGAAGTTCAACTAAGATCATACACCATTCAGACAGATGAGGGTGCTGTTCTGCGAAGAAATCGTCGAGATCTTCTCATGGGACCAGCCACAGCAGGTCAAGAGACTGATACTGTTGAACAACCTGATCACACAGCTGAGAACCAATCATCGGAGGCAACAACTCAGATTCAAGGACAATCAATCAGAAAATCCTCAAGACACGTGAAGCCTCCTGAGAGACTCATTGAGCAAATTTAAGGACTATTGTTATAGAAGGAAATAATGTTATCTTATTCTTTCTTCAAGTTCTAGTGTATTGACATATTTCATGTGAACACACAAAGCAAGTTTAAAAAACCTTGATCATGATAATGATAATGTAAGTTCATTCAGTGTTACAGTTAAAATGCAGATTAATACAAAGAAAACATGTTGTTAGTTAAAAGTAAAATACTTTTGTTTTAAGAAAGGGAGATGTAATGATATCAGCAAATAGTGATGTTATTTGCCTGTTCGATTATGATGCCTTAATAGCATGTTTGCATGTATTGATTACTTATGCCTGACCAGCAGAGGTCATGTGAGAGACAAGCAGTTTGGTTTAGTTTCAGTTTCGTTCTAGAGGCATCACAAGCATCGTGTCTCCTGTAAAAGCTGTATAAAAGAGTTGAACAAGCTTTAGATTAAAAGTCATTCTCTTTCATAAATGTCTCGTCATTGAACCCACAAAGAAATCAATACATTGTTTACACGTTTCCTTCCCGGGCGCACCCCGCCCCCCATCAATCACGCCCACCGTGAGTGCCAACTGGTCGGGAGGCCAGTCCTGAGGCGGGCTCGGATGTGTAAGCTTTTGGTTAGCATCCACATCAATCGAGCGCTGAGGGGGTGGGAACGCACCGCCAGTGAGTTTGGCCGCACTCCCGACCCAGCCTCGCTCGACAACCAAACCCCACTTCCCCCCACCACCCCCCTCTTGTTTCACTACGGGATGGATGAATTTCAATCGCAGGCAGTCGCAAGCTGATTGGTCGGCGGGCTTCTGATTCCGTCATCTACTTCCTCCCCACCCCCCCACAATTCGAAATGGTCGGAATTCAGAAGCCGATTGGTCGGCCGGTGACGGTTGGTGATGGGTACGCCCAATGGTTCCGTTAAAATTGCCGTGTTTATTTTTGTAGGGAAACGGTCGCCAATGCTCGAGCACAGTGGCGACAAAAGGACAGATGTCAGTAAGAGCCTGCAGCAGTGTAGGCAGTGGGTACGAAAAACTGACCTTCCCGAACAGTGTTAATGGATTATTTATAAACGGTGTCTGAATGCATTTCAAAAGTGTGATGCCACATCCGGGGTAATTATAGGCACGTTTGTTCTGTATTTGTAGTGTTTTTGCGCAACTGGTAAAATATAGGCTGCTAAAAAATGTTGCCTCGCTGTGCTGCGCAACCTACATTTTCCTTCCTGGCTACTTTGCTGTGCTCCCACCCTGTGTGTCCCCAGAGTCACTTTAGAAAATATGGTCATCCTACCCTAGGGCTGCCACTCTAGGTTTCCGTCCATGCAGGAGTTCAGCCAAGACTGGGACTCAGTGAGGTGGAGCCTAAAATGCTGCAACATTATAGCTGGATGCATCCACAGTACAGAGTCAAGAGGATTTACAAATGAACCCAAAATGGCCTACTTGAGATTCCCAACTCAGTTCTGGCACTCTCATTTCATTGCTGGGTGCATCAGTGTTATAAATGTCACCATTCTGGTCATATTTAAAAGGTCTATTCAAAAACATGACTGGACTGGTTCTTGACTGGGGCAGAGATCACATCATATAGAAGGTAAGTGTTTTTTACGGGTAACACTGAGTCCCTGTGATCGCCTGGACTGGCTTTGATCGCCTGAGGGGCCGGATAGGAATTTTCCAGAGTATTTTTTACCCTTTTGCCTCTCCCAGGAGATGAGCTGGTGGGTGGGCGGAGGCCTGGGTGGCAGGAAGTGTCTTGTCAGGATGCTCCAGCCATCATGAGTGTGGACCAGTTGGTCTTTTCGGGCGTGTCATTTTCGTATGTTCATATGTAAGCAGAGAAATCTCTACTACTTGCAGTTGGAAGCGAGGCTGAGAATAGGATTCAAAAAGTTCCACCCTCTGAAGAACTATGCCCAAGCGTTAAACATTTTGATTGGGAGTGAGCAATCTATCAAAACTCTGTTTGCATTCCCCCTGAAATTACCATGGCTCCAGTGAGAGGCCTCTGCTTGCAAACCATCTCCTATAAACGCCCTTCTGCAAATGTATTTTAGAAGCTTGCCTTCAAAGTTTAATGCTCAATCATTGATTTCTCAGACTGTGCAGCGACTGTCTAACTCTCTCCGTTCTGGCTTAACACAGACTTTCCACCTTTAATGAGGCAATCTGAGTTGAGAGCAGAGTTCTGCAACATCAACTATGTATTAAACGTTGGTTATAATGGATGAGCAAAACCAACTAAAGACTGAATTGATTGCTGGAAACACAAGTTTATTTTTATAATCTTTGCAAATCACTTATTGCAAGATTAAAGTCAAAGCAAAACACTGTCACATTTTATGGGAGAGGTAAATCCCATTACGCCCAAATAACCGCATCTACCCACCTCATCAGCATATCCTTCAAGCACACCTTGTTAACCATGGCTCAGTTGGTAGCACTCTCGCTTCTGAGTCAGAAGGTTGTGGGTACACGTCCCACTCCAGGAACTTGAGCACAAAAATCTAAGCTGGCACTCCAGTGCAGCGCTGAGGGAGTGCTGCATTGTTTTAGGTGCAGTCTTTTGGATGAGACGTTAAACAAAGGCCCCTACAGCACTCAGGTGGGCATTAAAGATTTCGAAGACGTGTTGGGGAGTTCTCCCCGGAGTCTGGGCCAATATTTATCCCTCAATCAACATCACTGAAACAGATTATCTGGTCATTATCACATTGCTGTTTGTGGGAGCTTGCTGTGTGCAAATTGGCTGCTGTGTTTCCTACATTACAAAAGTGACACTTCAAAAAGTGCTTCATTGGTTGTGAAGTGTTTTGGGACATCCGGTGGTCATGAAAGGCGCTATAGAAATCTTTCTTTTTCTCCCATCTCCTGAAATATGTCTGGTTGCCTCTTGAACCCATTTATATTGTAATATTTCAATAGCCTTCCATGGTAATTTGTTGAACAGCCCCATTACTCCAGAGTAAACAGATGTAGCACATGTTAATATACTGACCCTGCATTAGCCTCATTCACTGGTCAAATGGTGCTTCCCATGAGTGGACCATTGTCCCCACAAACAGGAAAGGCTGAACAAGCTTAATGCTGCATCATGTATTAACATGTTTTATACTTGTTTACACTGAAGATGAATTTTAGGAGCTGGGTTCAGTGCTTGTTAAGCAGCAATTAACATAACATTTGCAATTTTATTCAGGATTTACTTCATTCATTCATTGCATTAATTTCCCACAAATGAAGCTGGAGCTAAATTACCAGAAAGAACAGGCAGAACTCAAGGAGTGAGCAGAGTCGGAAACAGCCCACCGAACGAATCAAAGAGGAGTATTTTGGTGAACACAGCAGCATGGGTTTATCATGAAGTGTCTATCTGCTAGACATTTTAGAGTAGGACCATCAGGAGATCATGGTCAATGACACTCAGGACCACAGGAAGACGGTCTTAAGGTATCAGCCTAATGCAGCACAGCAACCAGTAACCTGCTGGACTTCGATGAGGAACAGTGTGTAAGAAGGCTGTGCCTTCACAGGGTGTAGTCTATGTCTGTAACTGTACCCGTGGCTCAGGTGCAACATCTCAGTGGAAGTGAAAATTGTAATGTAGGTACCTTTAAGGGGAGAACTACTTTTCACAGCTCCTGTATACTGTAGTACCGGCAGTGACCACACCTGTATATAAACCCTGAGTAGTGATCTGTACAATTAGTTCTAGAGTAACCCTCATTCAGTAAACACCTGTTGAATCGTACCCTGCAGTCTGTTGTCTGATTATTAAAGGACACAACATTAAGATACATGGACATAACATTGGCGACGAGCAGATTCGAACCTACCTGCAACTCTGCATCACCTCCCAGGGATTCGCTCCTGGAGAACAGTGGAAGAAGGTCGAGTCCAGAAGCACGGGCGTCGACCACGGGCAACCGCCCAGTCATCCAGCAGAGATTTGAGCATCGCAGGGGAGGCTGTCGAGAGCCAGGCTTGGCTTTCCAGTCACGGTGGTCCAGCGAAATGGGCTGGCAACAGGTACTGCGCTGACACTTCCCGGACAGCGACGGGCTAGAGCCCGACCGAGCGGCACAGAAAAAGGCCGAGCAGCGTCGACGGGGGAGAGAGAGAGAGCAGAGCACAGTCGGTGTTCAAGGGCCGAGCAGCGTCAACGGGGGAGAGAGGCACGCAGGAAAACGCGAGGCGCTGCCATTGCCACGAGGACCGCAGAGAGCGGCGTTAGCAGCAGCGCAGGAGCAGCGCACGAAGCCCACAGGGCATCGCCATTTGCCACGAGGACCGCCGAGAGCGGCGTTGGCAGCAGCACGGGAGACGCCATTTTAAGCCGCAGCGGGGAAGAAAGGAAAGCGCGGGAGACGCCATTTTAAGCCGCAGCGGGGAAGAAAGGAAAGCGTGGGAGATGCCATTTTAAGCCAGTCTAACCACACCCAAAAATGCCGAAGAGTGGCAGTATCACAGCGTTCGACAATGAAGTCGAAGATTGGACGACATATGTCGAACGCATAGAAGTATACTGCAAGGCAAATGAAGTGCCAGATGACAAGAAAGCGCTGGTATTGTTGAATTCAATGGGTGCAAAAACGTATGGCTTACTACGAAACCTAGTAACCCCAGAGAAGCCAGTAGAAAAGGATTTTGAAAACATAGTGTCAATCCTACAGGACCACTTAAAACCCCACACCGCTGCTGATAGCAGAAAGATTTAAGTTTCACAAAAGGAACCAACATAAAGATGAAAGTAATGCTGAGTATTTAACGGAACTGTGCAAGCTATCGAAACACTGCCAGTTTGGAACGGGACTAGCAGATACTTTAAGGGACAAGTTTGTGTGTGGGCTTCAAAGTGAAGGAACCCAGAAACGGCTTCTATCAGAAAAGGATCTTACGCTGGACAAGGCTTTCAGCATTGCAGTATCACATGAAGCAGCAGCACGGGGCGCTGCAGAGATACAACAGAGACCACAAGAATATGGCACAAATGAAATGTCATACGGAACAGTGAAGTGCTATCGCTGTGGCAGAACAACACACGACCATAATGATTGCTGGTTCAAGGACAAAGTGTGCAGACAGTGTGGAAAAGTAGGACACATAGTAAGAGTCTGCAGGTTGAGAAAGAAAACCAGCAGCAAGAAATCTCCACAGGAGAAGTACAAGTAGGTACATAAGGTGACGGAGAGTAGTTCAGACGAACAGAAGAGTGATACAGACTCCGGAAGCTAGGAGCTGGGTTGTCTGAAACTACATAATGTGATCAAAACTATCTGGGTCACGCTCAAGATAGCAGGAGTCCAAGTGAAAATGGAATTGGACACAGGATCAGCCCTAACAGTCATAAACCGAAGGGAGTACAAGAGGCTATTCTCACATATACCCTTGAGAGATACAAAGATTGTCTTGAAGACGTACACGGGGCAAAAAAGTCTACCCCAAAGGAAAAATAAGGGTGAACGTTATATATAACGGCAAGCAAACACCAAAAATGGACCTATATGTATTGCCAGATGGAGGACCACCACTACTAGGACGTGAATGGATCCGGAAGATACAGCTAGATTGGCATTCCATACAGGCACTGACTGTGGCTGACAAAAAGGATGACGACATCACACCTGGGCGACTGTCAAAGATCCTAACTGACGCGAAAGAAGTGTTCCAGCAAGGACTCGGAACACTAAAAGGCATGACAGCGATGATTAAAATTGAAGAAAACGCAAGCCCAAAATTATTTAAGGCCAGACCGGTACCTTATGCGATCCGCCCAGCCATCGAAGCAGAGCTGGAGAGTCTGGAACGTTCAGGTGTACTGTCCAAGGTAGACTGGAGCGAGTGGGCTACACCCATCGTCCCTGTGATGAAAAAGTCATTGAGCAGCACGCCTGGGGAACCAAGGAAGGTTCGCATCTGTGGGGACTTTAAGGTGACAGTGAACCCGATCCTTCACACCGTACAATATCCACTTCCGCGGATTGAAGATATTTTCGCCTCGCTATCTGGAGGGAAACGCTTCACTAAGATTGATCTGGCCCAGGCGTATCTGCAAATGGAGGTAGAAGAAGCATCAAAAAAATACCTCACAATCAACACCCATAAAGGTCTCTACCAATACAACCGGCTGGTATTCGGGGTAGCATCAGCTTTGGCTATTTGGCAGAGGGCAATGGAACAAGTCCTGCAAGGGATCCCAGGGACCCAGTGTTATTTGGATGACATCCTGGTCACGGGCGAAAATGACAGTGATCACCTTGCCAACCTGGAGCAGGTGCTCACTAGATTGCAGGAATATGGGCTCCGAGCTAACTGCCCCAAATGCGAGTTTTTTAGAAAACAGATCTCGTATTGTGGCCACGTTATCGATAAAGAGGGGTTACATAAGTCCCCAGAGAAGATTGAGGCAGTAGTCAAGGCTCCAGCACTGGAAAATGTGTCACAACTGAGGTCGTTCCTCGAGCTGGTAAACTACTACCATAAGTTCTTGCCAAATTTGTCTACAATACTACACCCACTGAACACACTACTGCAAACTGGGGTGCCATGGAAGTGGAGTGATGAATGTAGACAAGCTTTCCAGAAGAGCAAAACACTAATCACATCGAAAGAGGTATTGGCCCATTACAGCCCGGCATTACCAATTCGGTGGGCATGTGATGCGTCACCCTACGGCATTGGAGCGGTGCTGTCGCACAAATTCTCGGATGGCTCAGAGAGGCCAATAGCCTTTGCGTCACGATCACTAACCTCAGCCGACTGACCGCCAACCACTTGTCTCCATCTTTAATCCAAAGAAGGGCGTTCCGGTGATGACTGCGCAACGGCTACAAAGATGGTCCCTTTTTCTAGGGGCGCACCAATATGAAATCGAGTATAAGGGCACGAAACAGCATAGAAACGCAGATGGGCTATCACGCCTGCCACTGCCTACTGCGGAGGAAGCACCAGCAGTGGATCCTGTCGAAATATTTCATTCGACTATAATTGAATGCTTTCCAGTAACTAACGCTGGTATAGAGAAGGAGGCCCGAAATGACCCGACACTGTCTCGGGTATATGATTTGACGGTGAAGGGATGGCCAGCACATGGCGACTCACTGTTGCCAGCATTCTCATCCAGAAGAGAACAGCTGTCAGTGTGCCAGGGGACCTTGATGTGTGGATCCCGAGTGGTAATTCCACCCAAGTTAAGGGAGAGAGTGCTCAATGAGCTTCACGAAGGTCATTTGGGAGGGGTGAAAATGAAAAGCCTTGCTAGGGCTTATGTGTGGTGGCCGGGGATTGATCAGCAAATCGAGAACCTGACAAAGAGCTGCTCAGGATGCCAGAAGGTCCAAAATGCACCACCACATGCCCCTCTACACCCATGGGAGTGGCCCTCATCTCCATGGCAACGGGTGCACATTGATTTTGCTGGTCCATTCATGGACTCAATGTTTTTAACAGCCGTGGATGCGCACTCGAAATGGCCTGAGGTGATCAAAATGTCCTCCACCACCATGGAGAAAACTATTGCAGTCCTACGGACCATTTTTGCCAGGAACGGCTTGCCAGAGCAGATTTGCTCTGATAACAGACCACAGTTTGTGTCTGAAGAGTTTCGAAGATTTATGAAAAGGAATGGGGTAAGGCATTACACATCCGCCCTGTATCATCCAGCCACAAATGGATTGGCTGAGAGGTTCGTACAAACCTTTAAGAAGGCAATAAAGGCTATGTACAATGACAACATTCCGCTGCAGCACAAGGTGGACAATTTCCTGTTCGCCTACCAGAATGCGACACATGCAGTCACCAACCAGGCCCCGGCCATGATGTTCTTTAACCGAAGGTTAAGATCTCGCCTGGATTTGCTCAGACCAAACGTACGAAGAGATGTTGAGAGTAAGCAATTCCAGCACATCCATGAGAAGCCAACAAGGAGCTTCAATGTAGGGCAACCAGTCTTGGCCCGCGACTACCGAACAGAAAAATGGCAGCCAGGAACGATATGCACATGGCAGGGCCCACTAATGTACACAGTGGACGTTGGGGAGAGCATCGTGAGACGCCATGCTGACCAGATCCTAGAGTCATAGGAACAAGTCAACCCCATGCCTCACCCATTCGTACCTGGTGATGAACCTGACATACAGGTAGCATCTACCCCAGAAACAGTAGCATCAGAAGCGGATGAACCAACCGACGACAGGGGGCCAGAATCGCCTCCGCACCAAGAGCAAGACACTCGGGAAAGGCGCTATCCAGAAAGGATCAGGAAGCCTCCCCAAAGACTGAAGTTATAAATAGACTATTTTCAGCTAATGTTGCATGTTAAAAGTGTTAATTGTAAATAGTTTGATATTTAATTGTTAAATGAGTGTTATGGTACTGTTAATCTAAAAGGGGAGGAATTGTAACGTATGTACCTTTAAGGGGAGAACTACTTTTTACAGCTCCTGTATACTGTAGTACCGGCAGTGACCACACCTGTATATACACCCTGAGTAGTGATCTGTACAGTTAGTTCTAGAGTAACCCTCATTCAGTAAACACCTGTTGAATCGTTCCCTGCAGTCTGTTGTCTGATTTTTGAAGGACACAACATTAAGATACACGGACATAACAAAAATGTTCACCACCCTAGCCCCTATGCCACTTCCAGGTACCAGCTGGAGAGATGGATTGCATCGGCTAATGTTCATAGTTCATAGAGTCCATCGGATCGAACAAACAAAAGTCATGCATGCTTTACCGCGAAGAGATGATTATAAAGCTTTCAGTTCAAGCATCTTTGTTCCAGTTATGGCCTTTTGCTAATCAATTAAAAGCTTGCATGATGGTATCAATATCATCTCTTGCTTCAAAATTTGGAATTAAATTAGATTTAATGAAAGGAATTCCAGCAGAATAATGGGCTAAAAGATCTGTGCCCTTGCCTACTTGACTCAACATTGATACGTTTTTCTCTGTCAGTTTAAAAGTTTCCGCACTCCATCATGGAGGTAACAGTGTCCTCCTTTGCCCTAAGTCTGCATACTTCATGTTCAGCACCAGCAGGAGAGGCAGACCCAACTCATTCAGTATAACACCATTGATTGTATTCTCTTGAGAGTTCACATTGCTGAGCAGAGCCTTATCTGTGAAGCAGGCTACTTGAAATCTCCCTGCCCTCCCGCTGAGTGCTCAGGTTTGCACAGTCCACAGCTGGAATGATGCACTGAGCTTTGTTTATATTGTTTATGTGCCTATTAAAGGGAATTGTGGGTGATTCAGTAGCATTATTGCATTCTGATTCTCTGCTTAGCTTTGCATTCATTGTAACGCATCCTCGCTCCAAGAACGGGCTGAGTTCATTCCTACAAGTGCACTAAAAGTGGACAGAAATACCTAACTCTCATTTAACATGAATGAGCGGAAAGCAAATGAAACCTCAACTCCTCAATTTCCTTTGGAAATATAAAGCGCAGAACTATTATCATACAGGCAAAACTAGCTACAGTGATTGTTTAAAATGTAAGAGCCACTCATTTGATTGAACATTTGGACTAGATAAAATACAGAGTTCAGATTAGGCAAATACTCAGGGAATATTCTCATACATGTAACATAGAAAGGATTATGTTTGTCATTGTTATTAGAAACAATAGTATGCAAAGCCACTTATCTGTTATTGGAGAGTATGTGATTCCTCATTCAATAGAATAAACCTTGCGTCAACTCCATCCCATTCTGGTAAAGTATTTCAAGGGTCTATATCAGGTTTAATAGGATGTCACACCCAACAGATTCTATAGCCTGGATTTTCCTTTAAAAAATGGCTATTTTCAGGCAGTGAAAAGACTAAGGGGGGAATTTAACCCCAAAAAACTGGCGGGTTCAGGTTGGGTGTGAGGTTAAAGTGGTAGACATCTGGATCCTGACCCTAACCTTCCTCCAACCTGCCCACGTCCGGTTTTAATGGAGGCGGGATGGGGGGTGGGGGTCTGTGGCGAGGGGACAACCCGCTCCCAGGAGGCTTTAATTACTTTAATTATAATGCAGCTGTGTGCCTCATTTTGATGCCTCCATTTTAAATTTAACTCTGGGTTTTCCAGGCCTCAGGGAACTACTGTATCCAGGAGGTAAGTGCCTTTCCACTAACCTGCTGGACACAGCGTCCCTGCCTCACCAACCCCCCGTGATCAGACACCCTTCCGATCTCGCCCGCCCCATGAAGCCTCCGATTTCACCATGAGGCCTCCAACCCCCCGCCCCCCAGCGAGGCCTCCGGTCTCCGTTCCCTCCTCTAGCCTTCCAATCCCTGGCCCTTGGCCCTGACCACCCACACCCCAACCCCCCACCGCCTTCCCCTGGCCTCGAATCCCCAGCCCCTGACCTCCCCTTCCTCCAGCCCACCGATCCCGGCCTTCTGACCTAATCTGAACCCAGCCTTCCAAACCCCCACCCACCCGATTCCGATCTTCTGACCTCCCCACCGATCTCTGAACCTCCCTCTGATCCCAGCCTTCTGACTGCCCCCCCATCCCATCCTTCTGCTCCCCAATTCCGATCTCTGACCCCCCCTCTCAGATCCCAGCCTTGCAACCCTCCCACCGATCTTGGGCTTCTGATCACCACCACCCCCCTCACACCCACCTCCGATCCCAACCTTCCGACTGCCCCTCCAATCCCAGCCTACCAACCCACCCCGCAGATCTCGGCCTTCCTAACCGCCCCCACCGATCTCAGCCTCCGATCCCTCCTTCCCTCCTCTCTGCTCCCCAGCTGCAGCCTGGTGCCGCAGGCATACCCGCCCGCCAGCTAGCCAGCCTCTCATTCTGACCAGCTGCGGGGAGAAACAGTGAAATAAAAATTAATCAGGCCCTACCATTGAATTTGGCAGGGCCTGAGGGAAAACCGTTCTCCTGGGATTCCTGCCCACAATCCAGCCCTCCTGCTGCTTACTTGCCTCCAAGTTAAAATCCTGCCTTAAGGGCCTCATTCATTTCTTCTATGTGGCCTCGGACAGTTTGGAGGTGAGTCATGCTCCCAGCAATATCTCAGCATCTGCATGGGCACTGATGTCTTCATGTACCTTGGCCGGCTTGGTGAGATCATTAAAACATTTCCTGCACTGAATAGCTGTTTGTGGATTGGTAGAGTTGGCACTGGCCACCAGTGCCACCTTCCTCCATGCTGCCTACACATTTCATTTCTGGGCCAAAAACTCCCTGGATGCCAAGAGCCTTTGTGCTCTGGTCTTTATCTCTGCCAGCATTATCTCGAGCACAGCTCTGAAATTCCCGGGGCCTTGTTCATTGCAAACACTCCCCAGATGGTGCTCCTCCTCCTTCTGTCATCACTTTTCAGTGTTCAAGTGCAACTCTAGTTCTCTCTGCTTCTCATTTTCTGAGTCAGTGGCTGTGCTTGTGGCCATTTCAGCTGCAGCAGCCCTTTAGGTGCTGTATCTGGGCCCGCTTTCCCTCCCTGTGGGGGAGACCCCATTAGGAGTGATGGCTTCTCACTGAACTCCCACCCTGCATGTTAAATGAAAGGCCATCATAGAACGTGTAGTCAAGTGCCAGTGGGATCACATGGCCAGGAGGACGTACCACCTCACTATTTTACCAACAACGTCAAGAAAATTTAGGCCTATTTCTTAGGTGATTATTCTCTTAAAAACAAGCTTAAAGAATTCGTTGTTCACACAGTCCTTCTTCAGCAACCGTGAGGTAAAATATTTTAAAATCAAACAGTCCTGAGTTCGGGCAAAATTAAAAATGTTCTTCTTCCTCCTGTCCAAACTTGGTTGAAGATGACCTCCTCTGACTAATAAGCTTCTCAGAAGATCAATTCCCAGCATCCAAAAAGAGTAAGCTCAAATTCTCTCCACTGCCAGAAAAATAATGGCACATAATTTGCTGTCAAAATAACAGCGAGGCTAATGGTGCTCATCGTTATTTATGCGCAAATGCTGCAGCAACCTCAGGAGAGGGCAGATGCGAGGTTAAACAGGGAAATCTAAAAGGTGCTGTCTGAGGTGCGCTGCTCTGCCGTTTGCTTAGCGAGAATGGCATCTCACTGTCTGTCTCACCATTGAAATGCATTAAACGGTGTGAAGTTGCTGTACTTGCGACTAAACCCGCCGCAGAAAGTTAAGTTTTGTCCATTTCAGTCTAAGTACCCTTTTCCTTCTGTTTTTTTCTCTCTCTTAATCCCCTCTTTCTCTTTCTGCATCTGATTTGACATTGAATTCACCCACTCTAACTAATAGTTCCTTCTCAGTCCTTGCACTGTTAATTTCACAATCCTTCAATCTGATTGGTTAGGGGGATACACAGTTGCTTGCCCTGTTCACTCAGGCCCCAGATGCCCGGTTTCCTTCGCTGTGATGTTAACAGCTCACACTTTCAGCAACTTGCCACACAAAAAAATTTAAAAGCTAAAACATGTTAGGGTACATCTAACTAGCTGCAGATGCTGTTAGGTGCTCTGCTACAGCAAATTATGGCCCAATATTTTGCCATTTAACTATGCAATTCCTTCTTGTATTGCTTCCAAATTAAGTACAATATCACAAAATCTAAAACAGAAATGAGGAAGATATTTCTGGAGGAAGTAACCCCAAAATGTTTACAAATTTCCATTCATCAGACACAGCCTGTCCCTGCACAGTATGAAAAACTTTTAAAATGCAAATTCTAAATGACTTTGAATATTTAAAATACAAGGATGCATCAATCACAGAAACCAACTTGCTTACTGAGGGGCAATGATGCTAATTAAATTTGAACCATCAAAGTGCTTTAACAATGGTTGAAACGCCTATTTTAAAACTGCAGAACCTGACAGCCTTCTCTTAATTAATCCTGCTCTCTGTTATTATATGAAAATTGGAACCAGAAAATTGCACAACTTGTGACACTCCCATACTAATTATTTTAACACTTGCCACAAGTTCTTTGTTTCTACTGGTGGCACAGACCGGGTGTCTAACCAATTTGTTCTTTGAGACTCTATTACAGCTTGTTAAAATTTCAAAATTCTCATCCTTGACTTCAAATCCCTCCATGGCCTCGCCCCTCCCTATCTCTGTAATCTCCTCCAGCCCCACAACCCCCCCGAGATATCTGCGTTCCTCTAATTCTGCCCTCTTGAGCATCCCTGATTATAATCGCTCAACCTTTGGTGGCCGTGCCTTCTGTTGCCTAGGCCCTAAGCTCTGGAATTACCTGCCTAAACCTCTGCACCTCGCTACCTCTCTTTCCTCCTTTAAGACGCTCCTTAAAACCTCCCTCTTTGACCAAGCTTTTGGTCACCTGCCCTAATTTCTCATGTGGCTCGGTGTCAAATTTTTTTACCTGATAATACCCCTGTGAAACGCCTTGGGATGTTTTACTATGTTAATGGCGCTATACAAGTTGTTGTTGTTGTCCCACTGCCTACTGGGTGCAGGTGGTTTATCCAACTTTTCATCCAAGGTAGACCCGGAGACAACACACAAGGAGAAAATAACTCATACACCTTACAAAACTGTGAAGAAAGAAAGACTTGCAGTTATATAGCACCTTTCACAACCACCAGACATCCCAAAGCGCTTTACAGCCAATGAAGTACTTTTTGAAGTGTAGTCACTGTTGTAAGGTCGGAACCGCAGCAACCAATTTGCGCACAGCAAGCTCCCACAAACAGCAATGTGATAATGAACAGATAATTTATTTTTGTGATCTTGATTGAGGGATAAATATCAGCTAAGACACCAGGGATAGCTCCCCTGCTCTTCATTGAAATAGTGCCGTGGGATCATCTACATTCACCTGAGAGGATAGACGGGGCCTTGGTTTAACATCTCATCCGAAAGATGGCACTTCCAACTGTTGTGTATGTACCTTTAAGGGAATAACTGGTCTCAGACTGCAGTACCGGCAGTGACCACCCCTGTATAAAAGGCGCTAGCAATCTTCTGTAGTTTCAGTTTCCCGTTTGCCTCCATTCAGTAAAGACTTGTTATAATCAACTCCTGCTGTCCGTGTCTCAATTATACACGGACATAATATTGGCGACGAGCAGATACGAACTTACCTACAGTCTGCACCACCTCATGGAATCCATTCCTGAAGCGAAGTGAGCAGAGGTCGAGGCTAGAAGAAAGAAAGAAGCAGTAGAAACGGGCGTCGACCGTGGGCATCCGCCCCTGAGTCAGCGGAGTTGAAGATTACAGGAGGAGCTGTCGAGAGCGGGGCCTGGTTCCTGTCGATGATGCTTCAGCTAATCGGGCTGGTGGCAGGTAGTACACTGATCCTTCCTGGGCTGCGGCGGTCGTGAACTCGAGCGGGTGGCTTGCAACGGGGCCGAGCAGCGTTGTCGGGAAGAGGAGAGAGAGAGAGGGTGGAGCACACAGGGCGCGGCCGGTGCTACGAAGCCGGGCAGCGTACGGACACGAGAAGAGGGAGGTAAGAGTCCCACAGGGTTGTTCCATGACGGGAAAATAATAAAATTTAAAAATTTAAAAATATTAAACGCACAGAAAACCGCGAGGAGCTGCAGGTTGCAACGGAAACCGCGGAAAGCAGTGCTAGCAACAGCGGGGAAGAAGGCAAAGCGCGGGAGGCGCCATCTTAATCCAGCGGGGAAGAAGGCAAAGCGCGGGAGGCGCCATCTTAATCAGCGGGGAAGAAGGCAAAGCGCGGGAGGTGCCATTTTGTTAAATCGGGGAAGAAGGCAAAGCGCGGGAGGTGCCATTTTGTTAAATCGGGGAAGAAGGCAAAGCGCGGGTGGTGCCGTTTTAGATTTTCAAGATGCCGAAGATTGGCAATATCACTGCCTTTGATAATGCAATAGAGGACTGGACCACGTATGTGGAAAGAGTTGAGGTATATTGCGAGGCAAACAAAATAGCCGATGAGAAAAAGGCATCGGTATTGCTAAACTTAATGGGCGCTAGAACGTACGGCCTATTGCGGGACCTGATTACTCCAGCCAAACCGAAGGTGAAGAGTTTTAATGAAATCGTTGCTATCCTACAGGAACACCTAAACCCTGCACCGCTGCTGATAGCAGAAAGATTTAAATTCCACAGGAGAACTCAGCATAAAGATGAGAGCAATGCTGAGTACCTTACGGAACTACGCAAGCTATCAAAGCACTGCCAGTTCGGAGCAGGACTGGCAGATACCCTACGGGACAAATTTGTCTGTGGACTCCTGAGTGAAGGAACCCAGAAGAGGTTACTCTCAGAGAAAGAGCTGACGCTAGATAAGGCTTTCAGTGTGGCAGTATCGTATGAAGCACCAGCCAGGGGAGCTGCGGAAATACAACAAAAGCCATAGGAATACGGCACCCATGAAATGACACGGGGATTTGCAAAATGTTATCGCTGCGGCAGAACTAACCATGACCAGAAGGACTGCTGGTCCAAGGACAAAATATGCAGGCAATGCAGAAAGATGGGACACATTGCACGAGTTTGCAGGTCTGGGAAGAAGACCAATGACAAAAAGGCTACTAAGGAACCGTACAAGAAAGTACAAAAGATGACGGACAGTAGTTCCGAAGACCAGATGAGCGATAGTGAACCCGGGAACAAGAGACTAAGCTGTCTCAAACTTCACAATGTAATCGCAAAAGAGGATCACCGAACCATTTGGGTCACCCTCACGATAGCAGGGTCCCGAGTTAAAATGGAATTGGATACAGGATCAGCGCTAACTGTCATGAATCGGCGAGACTACGAGCGACTATTCTCACACATACCCTTGAGAGAGACATCCATCGTCTTGACGACGTATACGGGGCAAAAAGTATACCCCAGAGGAAAAATAAGGGTGCCTGTCGAATACAACGGCAAGAAAATACGGAAATTGTATCTCTACATACTGCAAGATGATGGACCACCGTTATTGGGACGTGAATGGATCAGAAAGATAAGCTTAGATTGGCACTCCATTCATGCAATGACGGTGGATGGTAAAAAAGATGAAGACGTCACTCCTGGACGATTGTCAACAATCTTAGCTAATGCCAAAGAGGTATTTCAACAAGAACTGGGCACTCTTAAAGGCGTAACCGCCTCGATAAAAATAGCAGAGAATGCAATTCCCAAGTTTTTCAAAGCAAGACCGGTACCATATGCAATTCGCCCAGCCGTCGAGGCAGAGCTGGAGAATCTGGAGAATGCAGGCATGTTGTCTAAGGTAGACTGGAGCGAGTGGGCGACACCCATCGTTCCTGTCATGAAGAAAACGTTAAGCAATAAGCCTGAGGAGCCAAGGAAGGTTCGCACCTGTGGGGACTTCAAGGTGACGGTGAACCCAGTCCTTCACACAGTACAATATCCTCTTCCAAGGATAGAAGACATCTTCGCCTCATTATCTGGAGGGAAGCGTTTTACAAAAATTGATCTAGCACAAGCGTATTTGCAGATGGAGGTTGAAGAATCCTCTAGGAAGTATCTCACGATAAACACTCACAAAGGTCTTTACCAGTATCATCGATTGGTATTTGGAGTAGCATCAGCTCCGGCAATATGGCAAAGAGCGATGGAACAAGTCCTGCAAGGGATTCCGGGGACTCAGTGTTACTTGGACGACATCCTAGTGACAGGTGAAGATGACAGTGAACACCTTAACAACCTAGAACAGGTGCTCACTAGACTACGGGAACATGGGCTACGAGCCAACCGCCCCAAGTGCGAGTTTTTTAAGAAACAGATATCGTATTGTGGCCACGTGATTGATGAAGAGGGGTTACATAAGTCCCCTGACAAAATTGAAGCGGTTGTTAAGGCCCCAGTGCCTGAAAATGTGTCGCAACTGAGGTCATTCCTCAGATTGGTGAATTACTACCATAAGTTTTTGCCGAATTTGTCCACAATTCTGCACCCACTGAATGCCCTACTACGAACGGGAGTAGCATGGAAATGGAGCAATGACTGTAAGCGGGCCTTTCAGAAGAGTAAGGACTTAATCACTTCAAGAGAAGTATTGGCTCACTACAACCCATCACTACCGATAAGACTGGCGTGTGATGCGTCTCCCTACGGCATTGGGGCGGTACTGTCACATAAATTCCTTGATGGTTTAGAGAGGCCAATAGCTTTTGCATCACGCTCGTTAACTTCAGCCGAGCGTAACTACGCCCAGATTGACAGAGAGGCCCTCAGCCTAGTGTGGGGGGTGAGGAAGTTCTATCACTACCTGCACGGTCAAAAATTTACTCTACTAACTGATCATCAACCTCTTGTCTCCATTTTCAACCCTCAGAAGGGCGTACCGATAATGACAGCACAATGGCTACAGAGGTGGTCCCTTTTCCTAGGGGCACACCAATATGACATCGAGTACAAAGGAACTAAACAGCATGGAAATGCTGATGGATTGTCGCGCCTACCTTTGCCGACGGTGGAAGAAGAACTTGCAGTGGATCCAATGGAGATATTCCACTCGACTATAGTCGAATGTCTCTCTGTGACGAATGCAAACATAGAAAAGGAAACACGAAATGACCCGACACTATCCCGGGTCTATGATTTAACGGTGAAGGGATGGCCAGCACATGGCGAACCACTGCTGCCAGCATTCTCGCCGAGAAGAGAACAGCTGTCAGTGTGCAGAGGAACCTTGATGTGTGGATCCAGAGTAGTAATTCCACCCAAATTGAAGGATAGAGTGCTCAATGAGCTTCATGAGGGTCATCTGGGAGGGGTAAAAATGAAGAACTTAGCCAGAGCGTTTGTGTGGTGGCCGGGAATCGATAGAGAAATCGAAGAGATGACCAAGAGCTGTACAGGATGCCAGAAGGTCCAAAACGCCCCACCACAAGCCCCTCTACATCCATGGGAGTGGCCCTCATCTCCATGGCAAAGGGTGCACATTGATTTTGCTGGTCCCTTCATGGGCTCGATGTTTTTAATTGCGGTGGATGCACATTCAAAGTGGCCAGAGGTAATAAGAATGTCCTCAACCACCACAGAAAAAACTATCACAGTCTTACGAACCATATTAGCCAGGAATGGGCTGCCTGAACAGATTTGCTCTGACAATGGACCACAGTTGTGTCTGAAGAGTTCCGGAGGTTCTTAAAGAACAATGGTTTTAAGCATTACACATCTGCCCCATATCATCCAGCCGCTAATGGATTAGCCGAGAGGTTTGTTCAAACATTCAAGAAGGCTATCAAGGCAATGTGTAATGAAGATATACCCCTACAACACAAGGTGGACAACTTCTTGTTTGCCTACCGGAATGCGACACATGCGGTTACCAACCAAACTCCAGCCATGATGTTCTTCAATCGAAGACTACGATGCCGCTTGGATTTGGTTAAGCCAAACGTCCGAAGAGATGTGGAGAACAGGTAGTTTCAGAATATGAATGAAAGGCCGACCAGGAGTTTTAAGATAGGTCAACCAGTTTTGGCCCGGGACTACCGCACAGAGAAATGGCAGCCAGGAACGATTTGTACATGGCAAGGACCTCTCATGTATACCGTGGACGTTGAAGAGAGCATTGTAAGATGCCATGCTGACCAGATTCTAGAGTCACTGGAAAACGTCAACTCCACACCACGATCTGATACACCTGGCGATGAAACCGACGTACCAATTGCAGCTACCGCAGAATCGGTGATATTGGAAGCAGATGAACCAAACAACGACATTGATCCCGACTCAACCTTGCCAGAAGAACCTGATACCCCAAAGAGGCGTTATCCAGACAGAATCAGGAAGCCTCCTCAAAGACTGAACTTATAATTGCTTAACCTCAACCAATGTATCTAGCAACCGTAATTGTGATTGTAATTAGTTATCATTTAGTTGTTAAATGAATGTTATGTACTGTTTATCTAAAAGGGGAGGAATTGTTGTGTATTTACCTTTAAGGGAATAACTGGTCTCAGACTGCAGTACCGGCAGTGACCACCCCTGTATAAAAGGCCCTAGCAATCTTCTGTAGTTTCAGTTTCCCGTTGGTCTCCATTCAGTAAAGACTTGTTATAATCAACTCCTGCTGTCTGTGTCTCAATTATACACAGACATAATACCAACAGTGCAGCACTCCCTCAGTACTGCACTGCAGTGTTAGCCTAGATTTTTGTACTCAAGTCTCTGGAGTGGAACTTGAACCCACAACCTTCTGACTCAAAGTCAAGAGAGTGCTATCAACTGAGCCACAGCTGACACTGTACTTCACAGAGTGTTCCTCTCACTTGATAGCAGGGACAGGGTACTGAATTTGGTTGATCAGCCATGATCTCATTAAATGGCGGAACAGGCTCGAGGGGCCAAATGGCCTACTCCTGCTCCTATCTTCTATCTATGATATATTTTTACTTAATAACAGTGCAATACAAATCACACCTTTCATAAAGGTTTTTATAAATATGCCACAGATTATACAAACTCAATGAGGTTTCATTAGAACAGGATAGGAGGAGAGAAGGAGTGGGAGATTTATTGGTTTGTCCGATGTTTTTGCTCCATTAATAAAATGAAAGATTCATCTATGCTCTGTATGTGCGCAGTTTTCTCCATACTGTTAGTGGAACAGTACTGAAGGTGGAGTCAATGTCTTCATGTTCTGGTTGTGCTTTGAATAAGCAAATTTTTAGAGAATAATTGTCTGAGAAATAGAATTTGTGGAGTGTGAAATCCTATTAATCCCAATATGGTATCTCTGGGAATAGCCTCGAGATCCTTTGCCTGACCTGAACGAGATGGAATTGACACAGGGTCTATGCTGTTGAGAGAGAAAGATCATAATGATGAACTTTCCAACTGTCCACTATCAGATAAGTGGTTTAAAATATTACTGGATGTAATTGCAATGACTAACATAATCCTTGACGATTAGACACAAGCAGTTAAGAACATTTGGGACCTATTTTCCAAGTGTGTAGGCATCTCAATGATATTATGCGGTGATGGATTTTCTGTGGATTGTATGTAATAGCTGTATTCAAGGCCATGTCCCCCTCAACTTCTTAAATGTCCAGCATGGAGTACAATACATAGCACATGACGAGGATGTGTAACACACTTTGCCATGGCAACTAAACCTAGATTCATTGTGAAGTTAATGTGTGTGAAATAACATTCATTTTCAAGGTGAAGCAATTAAAAAAACAAGTGGATAATATCTGTTTGGGAACAGGATTGAAGCTTATAGGAATAAAAACAGAGATGATCAAAGAATTCACAGAATACAATGGTCCCCAGCTGCAGGGGAAGTGGTGAGAGTGGGGGGTGAGGGTGGGGTGGGGCGAATGTTGTTCATGGAGGGCAAAAGGCCAGGGTTGAATAGAGGATACACGAGGATGGATGAATTTCCTAGAGGTTGGCTATTATTTTTGGGGATCAGGGCGCTTTTATACAGAAACTTACCCTCAGGAGATTATGTGGATTGGTTGGAGTCCATGATTAGGTAGATCATACTTGTATTGTTAAAGGAACAGGTTGTTGATTTGACAGAAGACAAGACCTGTACATACTCCTAAAGGGCAAGTGCTCTACTTGTGTAATTAAACAATCTTGGTCAACAAGGGAAGTGAGAGATAGCATAAAACTAAAAGAAAGGGCTCATATAAAAGCAAAGAACTGTCGAGATCTCTCAGACTGGGGGAGATATAAAGAACAGCAAAGGGAAACAAAAAAACTGGTAACAGCCGCAAAAAGGGAATACGAGAAAAATCTTTGCAGGAGATCAAGGACAACAATAAAGGTTTTTCCAAATATATTACAAGAGATGGCTAAGAGTGGGCCCCTTAATGACAGACGCAGATGATATTGTAATTGGAAATCAGGAAACGGCAGACTTACTAAATAGCTACTTTGTGTTGGTCTTCAGAGTAGAGGATGAGGATAAAGTACTCGAGATAAAAGGAAAAATAAAAATAAATCAAGAGGAGGAACTAACTAGGTTCAATATAAGTTAAAAAAAATGGTGATGGAGAAACTAATGAGATTAAACACAACCCAATCTGCAGGACCTGATGGTTTTCAATCCCGAATATTAAAAGAAGTAGGTGAGGAAATTGTTGATGCATTAGTCATGATCTTCCAAAACTCTCTCGATTCAGGAATTGTCCCCTTGGATTGGAAAATTCCCAATGTCACTCCAAAATTTAAGAAGGGGCAAGAGAGATAAACTAGGAAATTATAAGCCTATTAGTCTAACGTCAGTTGTGGGGAAGTTACTAGAATCCGTTATGAAGGACAGAGTGACTGAGCATTTAGACAAATCTGAGCTGATCAGAGAGCCAGCATGGATGTGTAAAGAGTGACTCATGTCTAAAAAACCTGGTTGAACTATTTGAGGAGGTGGTAGATAAGGGAATGTCTATGGATGTTATTTATATGGACTGCCAGAAGGCATTCAACAAGGTTCCACATGAGACAGTTAAGAAAAATGAGAGTACATGGAATTGGAGGCAACATATTGGCTTGGTTAGGGAATTGGTTCGGAGGTAACAGACAGAGAGTAGGGACAATGGGAATGTATTCAAATTAGTATGATGTGACTAATGGTGTCCCCTAAGGATCTGTACTAGGACCATAGCTTTTCACTATATTTATAAATGACTTGGATGAAGGAATAGAGAGTTGTAAATCTAAGTTTGATGATGACACTAAGTTAGGTGGCTCAGTAAATAGTGTAGGTGGGAGCAGAAAGTTGCAAAAGGGCAACTTTTGATGAATTGAGTGAGTGGGCAAAACTGTGGCAGATGGAGTTCACTGTGGGAAAGTGTGAGGTCATCCACTTTGGGCCTAAGAAAGAGAGATCCGAGTATTTTATAAATGGCGAGAAGATAGGAAGGTGGCT
This sequence comes from Somniosus microcephalus, assembly GCF_052327205.1. Classification (NCBI taxonomy): domain Eukaryota; kingdom Metazoa; phylum Chordata; class Chondrichthyes; order Squaliformes; family Somniosidae; genus Somniosus; species Somniosus microcephalus. The sequence goes on along the minus strand of NC_141008.1, from coordinate 27,151,113 downwards.
GAGCAGTGATTGAGGGGTCCAAGTACGGAAATCGCTAAAAGCTAGTGGACAGGTACAAAAATATTTTAAAAGGCTAATGGAATGTTGGCCTTTATCGCAAGGGCTGGAATACAAAGGGGTGGAAGTGATGTTACAGCTGTACAGAGCTCTGGTTAGACCCCATCTGGAGTACTCTGGGCACAGCCCCTCAGGAAGGATATATTGTCCTTGGCGGGTGTGCAGCCCAGATTCACCAGAATGATACCGGGCCTAAAAGGTTAAATTATCAGGACAGGTTGCATAGACTAGGCTTATATTCCCTCGAATATAGAAGACTAAGGGGTGATCTATCAAAGTGTTTAAGATAATTAAATAATTTGATGGGGTGGTTAGAGAGAAATTATTTCTTCTGGTGGGAGAGTCCAGAACAAGGAGGCATAACCTTAAAAGTAGAGTTAGGCGTTCGAGTGATGTCAGAAAGCACTTCTTTACAAAAGGGTAGTGGAAGTCTGGAACTGATAGGAGGTGGCAAGGGCTGTTCCCTTATAATGGCCAGGTTGTGCAGCATGCAGCATACTACCACAAATCTTGATACCCACTCAGCTGAATACTGCAGGGCTCCTCCAGGATGGTCCAGGCAGCGGAAGCGTTGCTTGAAGACGCCGATGGTGTGCTCTCTAATGTTCCTTGTGGCAGCATGGCTCTCATTGTGGGCGTGCTGTGCACGTGTGCGTGGTTTCCAGACCGGAGTCATGCGCCATGTCATCAATGGATAACACTTGTCACCAAGAAGCCAGCCTTTGACTTGCCCTGGTGGGTCAAATGCATGTGGCACAGTACTAGATAGAATCGTGACTACTGCCAGGATACCGGGCATTGATCTGCACTGCCTGTGTTTGCAACCCAGCTGCACATTGAGGGAGTGGAACCCCTTTCGGTTCAGAAAAATGGCTGAGTTCACATGAGGTGCACGCGAGACAATGTGCGTGTAGTCAATGGCACCCTGCGCCATGGGCAAGTCTGTACCTCTCGTGCTCGCTCTGCCTGCTTGTCTATGGCAAGAGGGAAGGAGATGAAGCTGTTTCTCTGTGGATGGAGACTCAGTGTACTGCAAACTGTGAAATGTTGTTTATATCTCCAACAGCAGCCTGAAAAGTGCCAGATGCATAAAAATTAAGAGACACGGTTACCTTGACAGCCACGGGCAATGCTGTCCTTGCCCTGCTTTGAGGTTACAGTTGTGGCTGCAGCAGTTGGCAGATTTCAGTAACGACCTCTTTAGTGAAGCAAAGACATCTCAAGCATTGGTCCTCGCTGATGTTGAGTTAGGAGAATTGCTCCCTAAAGACCCTCGGCAGTTATGGCCTCCTGCTGCAAGCTCTTCGCCCCCTCCTCACTCTTCTAGCAGCTTGTCCTACTCTGCGTGGCCTCTCTTCATTCTCCTAGTCATGCTTAGTTTCAAGAGGGAGACCTTCCAGGCCATCCATGTCTGGAAGCAATTTATTTCAGCATATGCTTTTAAATGAACAAAAAAGTACGTCAGCACCAGCCAGACCACTCCCTGTAGACTATTCAAACTTTAGGGAAGTAAAGGAAAGTTTCAAAAACACGTAACAAAAAATTGCACCAGCACCCAGAAGAAATAATCCAGCAACTAACCTGTAAGTAGTTCATGATCCCTTTAAGTAACACTTGGGGGGGCGGGGCGGGGGGGGGGGTCCTTCATGCCACTTAACGTCGTGTTCAGCTGTGCAAGGTTAAAATAGGGCATAGGCTGGAGCGTGGCATTTGAAAATGGAAGCGCTGGCATCAAATCAGCATTGTACACTGATTGAGGTCGTAATCTGCCCGCTCTGCATGCTGCCGGCAGTCGTTAGGTGCGCTCACAAATCCCCTTCACAAGATGGCGTACGCCGCAGTTCCTGTTGGAAGTGTGTGCGCATCTCGGATGCCATTTTCGAGTGTTAGGAGGCAATGTAGCGCCTAAAAAATGGGTGATACAGAGCCCAATTTAACCTCATAGGTGTTTATGGAACTTTACTTTCTAGTGCTAATTCTATAACCCTCTCTGACAACAGTCTTTGTTGTAACAACCTTATCTTTGATCATCATTATCAATGAGTACAGCTTTGCTGCTGGGAGTTTGGTATTGTAGAATTTTGCCTTCTATGCTTTTTCAACAGAGATTCAATATTGATTTATCAAGCTTTTTCATTTTTCCAGACTCCCTCAGCTCGCAGTTCATTGGCTTTCTGAAACTGAAGGAATATATAAGATGGGGATTTGTCATTCAGCAATCTTCGTGCCAGCATGTTTCTATCTTAAAAGTAAATAATGTGCTCTAATTGGCTGCCTACTGTCAGCGCCTTCTGCTGACGGAATTGTGTATACATTCAATGTTGATGAACTGAGGGGGGCTGGTTTAGTTGCTATGGAAGGTGCAGTAGGTCCAGCGAGACAAAGGAATGTGAAGCCGTTCACAAATGTGTTGCATTTGAGAGGTATGTTATAAATAAAAACCTTGAATTTATGGCGCCTTTCGTGCTCAGGGAGTTTCAAAAGGCTTTACAGACACTTTTACAGTACTGTTGAAGCATCGTCACTGATGGAATGTAGGTAATGCAGCAGTCTATTTCTGCATGGCAAGGTCCCACAAACAGCAATGAGATAAATGACTTGATCATCCATTATTGATGGTGCTGTTTGAAGGAATAAACGTTGGTCAAGACAGCAGGAGAAATTGCCTTCTGTTCTTCAAATAGTGCTATGGAATCTTTTACGTCTACCTGAGAAGGCAAACGTGACCTCATTTAATGGCCCAGAAATTCAGGTTGAAGGCTTCCCACAGGTGCAAGCCTCCGACCTGCACTTACCTAGCGCGCCGGCCGTTGTGCTGTGGGCCCGCGTGGGATTCCGATCCTGGGCCTGCTCCAACTGCCGGCGCGCAATGCTTGCGTATCCCAGGGGACGCAGTTAGTTCAAAGCGTCCCCTGGGATCACGTGGGCCATGGAGAGCCAATCGTAGCAGGGAATCTGTATTCATAGATTTGACAGGAAGACCTGTCAAATCTATGAATACAATTCAGCCCCAAAACATAACTAAAACTTCAAATACATTTTTTTTTAAATCACATTTTAAAAATAACTATAAATTACATAAAATAACTATTTTAAACAATAATTAAAATTTTTGAAAAAAATTATTACAGTTTCTAACAGGGCTAAAAATAAACTTACCTTTCTTTAAAGTATTTAAAAATAATAAACCTGTGGAAAAAATGTTTTAATTTTACTTAATTCACCACCTACCTTGTTAAAAGCAGGCCTTGCGACTGCTTTTTACAAGCGTAGCTCCTGGAGACTTACCCTCCCGAAGAAACCTGCAAAAAAAACGGAAGTTCCAGGCGTACGTGCTGCCTCTCCAGTGCATGTGTTCGACCTGTGAACCCTTCCTTTAAGGGAACGGAAGTTCCGGTTTCCCGCGCAGCGCAGTGCATGCATGAAACCGGCACTTTCGTTGGGCCTACGCGTGAGTGCCCAGTGCGTACTCACCCGTGGGGACCCGAATTTCTGGCCCAGTGTCTCATCTGAAAGATAGTACCTCCAACAGTGCAGCACTCCCTCAGTACTACACAGCCGTGTCAGCCTAGATTTTGTACTCAAGTCTCTGGAATGGGGCTTGAGCCTATGACCTTCTGACTCGGAGGCAAGAGCACTACCAGAAAGGCAAGGCTGATCATGAACTCCTGTTGGGCAAGGGCCTGATCTGAGCAGGATGTGGAATCAGGTGCAGAGATCGCAGACACCCAAATGTTTCCCAGGTACACCTGAAGAGCACAGTTTCTACTACAGTTCAATGACCAGTGGTGACAAAGCAATTGAGATCCAATTCATTGCTGGGCAGTGTAATGGTTCCATTTATTGAAGCAGCAATGTCCTTCATCATGAAGTGATACGATTTTGATTCATCCCCTATATCCTCTACGATGGAAGGGTCACCAAAGCCCCAGCTTCAGGGGAGGGGAGCAGTTCACAATGGCTTTGATGGAGGCACTAGATCAAGGCACCCACCTACCCTCTTACCAAACCTATTTATTAACTGGGGAGAAAGAGGAGTCAGAAGGACACCAAACATAAAGGTAAGTAAATCTATAGGAATGACGTTTGTTCCAAATATTACCCTATTTCATTGAAAACATTTTTTTTTAAAGAAATGATATATGCCTTTCAATCTGCTAATCAGCAACAATCTTTAATTGGTTTTCCTATTAATTTAAGGCATTAGAGATATTCTTTAACCCATTAAGTTCCAGGACTTGATGCTAGCAGACTCATCCTCAAAGGTCATCGGCAGCTGTGAGGGTTATTCCTTTTCATAACTTCAGCTTGGATTTAATTTTTGAGCTAAGCTGGTAAATTTACAGCCAAAGGGGAAACTTGACATCTGTCAAGAGAGAAAGTGAGGCCATATTTTTAACAAAACACACAGCACAAACATAGCATGCCGTGGCTAACGGTGGGCTAGAAAAGATATTTTTACCTGAGAGAGAGGCTGATGTTAATTCACTTGTGACTTCCTCACCGATCCAGTCAGCCTGACCAGTGGAGATATTGATCCTCCCTCTCTTTGCTGGCAAGCAGCCCACTGAATCTTTTATACACACTTTGAAAAATATTGAAAAATCATTTGCTCTTGTTCAATATATTCTCCCTGAGCCACTTCTTTTACCATTCAGCTCTCCTTAATGAACAGCCCCAGGCTCTTCCTTTCCTTGGAATATTACACACATACCATTCGTTACTTGCAACTTGTTAAGTGATTGGGTGCAGACCGACTGCAAATAGCAGTGACACATGGGCTAGTTGTAACGTAGCTTCTGTGTCAATGCAGTGAGAGTGCTTTGAACTTTGGCAAGTTTTGCCAAGGAGACAGTCTCTTACCAGTTTTTAGTGTATATAAATGAGCCAACACGAGAATGGGTTCCGTATTAAACTTTAAAATGTCACTGGAATACAGGTGGCAGTGGGCAGAGTCCTGAGCTTCTATTTGTTTTTCACAATTGAAAAATGTAAGCGTTTTTGGAAGTAGAGGCTGAGGGGGTGAAATTCCGCTAGAGGGCCGTTTGGGGCGCTAAATAAAAAATGTTTGGCGCTAACCTTTTCAAACATTAGTTAAATTCCCATTTTTTTCTTCCAAGAGGGCAGTGAAGCGTTAACTCAAGCTCCACTTGGCTCTTGGAGGGCAAGAGACGGGGAATGTGCCGATCTGGGGCGAAGTGCTCAGCAGCGCCACAAGTGGCCAAGCGTGGCACTGCCGCATTGCAGGGGCTCCTCCCTGCATTAAAGGGAAGGGCCCCACGCTGCGAGCTCTGCATTTTTTGGGCATCTGCTGGAGCACCGGGGTGCGGGAGTGCCGCGCGATCAGCCCGGCCGACGGGCTAACTGATTGCAGCACTCAGTCTGCGTCCGGTGCTCAGAAATGTATTTTTAAAATCGATGATTTTTCTCATGTCAGCCCGGCCACTGGTGGTCTGCTCAATGATGTTCCTGGTGGCAGCGTGGCTGTCATTATCTGAGTGCTGGGCAGGAATGGTGGGCTTGAGGAGGGGAGCCAGGAGTCAAGTGCAGAGCGGATAGTCCTTGTCTCCGAGCAGCCACCCTCGGGTTTGACGTGGTGGCTGGAAGATTGCAGGCACACCGAACTGGCGCAGGATGAAAACATCATGACTGCTGCCAGGATAGCGGCCATTCACCATCATTATTCATTGTATTTGGTTGCTCACCAACTGCACATTAAGTGAGTGGTTGCCTTTGTGATTACGGAAGATCTCGGGATTGTTATGTGGTGCCCGCAAAGCCACGTGTCTGCACCATGGGGAAGCCCGCTATCCTGGCAAAGCCATATGCGCGCTCAATCTGCTTCTCTCTTTTCAGGGAGAAGACAATGTAGTCCCTTCTCCTGGTGTAGAGAGCCTCTGTGAGCTCCCAGATGCAGCGATGGACAGCAAACTGGGAGATGTTAGCTATGTCTCCTGCTGAAGACTGGAAGGATCCGCTAACAAAAAAATTGACGGCCACGGTGACCTTGAGGGCCACTGGGAGAGCCGTGGTCATCGTGCTCTGAGGCTGCAGGTCTGATTGCAGTCGGTGGCAGTTCTGTGACCACCTCCTTGGTGAAGCGGAGCCTCCCAATACACTGCTCCTGACTTAAGTGGGGGTAGGAGAAGTGGTCTTGGAAGAGCCTAGGTGGGTAAAGCCTTCTGCTGAGAGCCCTCCTGGCCCTCCTTCTCATCCCTCTGCACACATTTTCTACACTTCTTTGCTGTCTCTGCTCCCTCTCCCAAAGATACTCGAGTGCGAGGGGACTGCAAGTATAGTCCCCATGACTGTGAGCAAGTGGTGTGAGCAGAAGTCCTTAAATGAGAATGAAGGGGTTCTCCACTTGCATCAACACTCCCTGTGACCTCAGGAACTGGAAACAAGTCTAAAAAACTGCAAGAGTTGCAGAAAGTTACACAGAGCCAGTCAAACTGAGAAACCATGTCAGCTGTAAGTTGTTGATGATGATCCCTTTAAATAGAACTGCTGGAGGCTCCTTCCTGCTACTGAACGCTTGGTCAAATGATCGTGATTAAGAGAGGCCGTAAGTGGAGCAACGATGGCGAAAATGGCAGATTGGGCGTCAAGTGAGTGTTGCACACTCACTGACATCACGATCCTGCCTAATCTAAATATCTGCAGTGAGCACAGGAATCGTCAGCGATGCTGACCTGCCCAATAAGGCTACTGCGGGACTTGCCGGAAGAGGGCGGAAGCGAGGCGGCCGCCATTTTTCCTTCAAAATGGGCTTTAACAGCTGGTGCTAAACCCCCAAATTTCAAGGCCAAAATTCGTTAAAAGTATGAGTGCAGGTAGATAAAGCCATAAGAAAGGCCAACAGCATTTGGGTTTGTAACTAGGGACATAGAATACAAGAGCAAAGAGGTTATGATAAATCTGTACAGTGACATGGTTAGGCAACAGTTAGAGTACTATGTGCAGTTTTGGACATACCATTATAGAAATGTCATGAAAGCCATAGAAAGAATACAGTGTCAGATGAAAACAGACAAAGAGGATCTATAGTTATGAGAGGTAATTTAAGATACTGGAAATGTTTGCACTCAAGCAGAGGAGGCTAAGTGAAGATTTAATAAATGTTCTGATAGGGTAAATAGGGAAAGGCTATTTCCTCTGCTTGGGCAATAAGTGGCGCGGGTCACCTAAGTGTCATTAAGCAAGTGAGGAAATAGAGTAACAGCAATTTCTTTATGCAGAGAGTTTTTAGAGCATGCCACAGGCAGTAGCTGAGGCAAAGACCATTCTGTGGGAGACTACAGTCTCCCGCGTAAAGAAATAGGCAACACAGCGAGCTACAAGAAATAGGTCTTTACTCCAACTCTCACAATACAGTACTCAATTCGTAAAGCCCGCGAACCTGTGATGACTCACGGATTGGTCACCTGCTGGAACCTGATTGGTTTTCCTTCTCTCAGCAGCAGGCAAGTCTGAACATGCCTTATTCCTCTCAGCTTGCAACTGTCTTGCGGGGGGAGGGGAATACAGCAGTTAAAAGGGGATTATACAGGTTTATCTACATACACACAGTGTTTCCCCAATGTGGCAACGCCACATACGCCCCCCCAGAATCCTCGTTAACTGTAAAAGTCAGTCTCTGCGGAGGTTTGACCAAACGGCCGTAGCGTCTGTAGTAGCCATCTGGCATGTGAGGAGGGCTATCTGGGAGGTCGGCCGGTTGGTTCGTCGGCTGGTCTGGCGGCTGGTCTGCCGGTGGGCTGGCTGGATGGGCTGCCGGCAAAGGTGGGGCGGTGGCCGGGAAGTAAGGTTCTGGCGTGTCTTGGTCCTCTTGTGGGGCCGCCGCCAACGCGGGAGGTCTGCCCCACCGTGAGGGAAGAGCCGGACGAAACGGGAAGCTGAGGTCCAGGTGCGCCGGTTTGAGGCGGTCTATTGAAATAAGGTCCGGCTTCCCGCCGACGTCGATAAGAAAAGCTTTGTCCCCCGTCTCCAATACTGAGAAGGGGCCAGTGTATGGTGCCTGCAACGGGCCTCTGTGCGCGTCCCGGCGCACGAAGACGAACTCCGCATGTTGTAAGTCCCGAGGCACGTAGGACGGCTGCGGGCCGTGTTGCGAAGTGGGCACTGGACGGAATTGCTGGGCCGCGTCCTGGTGCAGGGAAAGCTGTCTGGCGGCCGACCACGGCTCCGTTGTCAGGGGGAGGAAGTCGCCTGGTACTCTGAGCGGTTGGCCGTAGACCATCTTGGCCGCAGAGGCGCGGAGGTCCTCTTTGGGCGCGGTGCGCAATCCCAGGAGGACCCAGGGTAGTTTGTCGATCCAGCTGGTGTCGGCCAGGCTGGCGCGGAGGGAGGCTTTCAAGGAACGATGAAAGCGCTCGCAGAGCCCGTTGGCCTGCGGGTGGTAGGCTGTTGTCCTGTGCAACTTGGTGCCGAGGCCGGCGGTGATGGCATTCCACAAGTGGGAGGTGAACTGGGGGCCTCTGTCCGAGGATATGTCAGTCGGCACGCCGAACCGGGCCACCCATGTCAAGACGAATGCTCGCGCGACGTCGGTCGTGGTGGTGGAGGCGAGGGGAACCGCCTCGGGCCATCTGGTGGTGCGGTCGACGATCGTGAGCAGGTGTGTGAAACCGTGCGACGGCGGCAAGGGGCCTACCAGATCGACGTGGACGTGGTCGAAACAACTCTCGGGCACCGGGAAACACTCCAATGGCGCCTTGGTGTGCTGCTGGACCTTAGCGCGCTGACACGCCACGCATGTGTTGGTCCAGTCTCTCACATCCTTGTGGAGTCCAGGCCAGACGAACTTGGCGGACATGAGTTTCTGAGACGCACGCATCCCTGGATGTGAGAGGCCGTGGATGATGTCGAAAACTCGCTTGCGCCAGGCGGATGGGACGACCGGCCTAGGCGAGGGGACTGAGACGTCGCACAGGAGGGTTGTGCCGGCTGCGTGGAAGTGGATGTCGGCCAGAGTGAGGCTGGTGGTTGACGTCCTGAGGGCCTGGATCTCTGCGTCGGCGGCCTGGTCTCTCGCCATGCTGGCGTAGTCGATGCCCAGGTGCACTGCGTGGAGCGAGGGTCTTGAGAGGCAGTCGGCCACCAAATTGTCCTTGCCGGCGACGTGGCGGATGTCCGTGGTGAACTCCGAGATGAAGTTGAGTTGGCGCTGTTGGCGCGTGGACCAGGGTTCGGTTACTTTGGCCATGGCGAAAGTGAGCGGCTTGTGGTCCACAAATGCGGTGAACGGCCGACCTTCCAGGAGGAAACGGAAGTGCCGGATTGCCAGGAACAGGGCCAGGAGCTCTCTGTCGAACGTGCTGTAGGCCTGCTCGTTCTTGCGCAGCTGTCGGCTGAAAAATGCCAGTGGCTGCCACGCGCTTTCGACCCACTGTTGCTGGACAGCGCCGACGGCGTAATCCGAGGCGTCTGTGGTGAGGGCGGTCTTGGTGCCCAGGGTGGGGTGGGCCAGTAGTGTGGCGTTGGCCAAGGCGCTTTTGGTCTGGTGGAAGGCTGTCGCCATCTCGCTGGACCAGGTGAGTTGCTCTTTGCCCGTTTTGCCCCTGGTGGCTTCGTAGAGGGGGCGCATGAGTGAGGCGGCCTTGGGCACGAAACGGTGATAGAAATTGACCATCCCCAAAAATTCCTGCAGCGCCTTGACCGAGGTGGGCTGGGGAAAATCCGCCACCGCCTGCACCTTGGAAGGTAGGGGAATGGCTCCCCTTGGCGAGATTCTGTGGCCGAGAAAGTCAATTTGGGCTGCTCCAAACTGGCATTTGGCCGGGTTGATGATTAGCCCGTGTTGGCTGAGGCGCTGGAAAAGAGAGCGCAAATGCGCGATGTGCTCGGCCTTGCTGGTGCTGGCCACGAGGATATCGTCCAGATAGACGAACAGGAAGCTCAGGTCCCGTAGGACGGAATCCATGAGCCGTTGGAAGGCCTGTGCGGCGTTCTTGAGCCCGAAGGGCATGCGCAGGAACTCGAACAGTCCGAAGCGGGTGATGACCGCCGTCTTCTGGACGTTTGCGTGGTGGACAGGGACCTGATGGTAGCCGCGAATCAGGTCGACCTTGGAAAAGACGGACTTTCCTGCTAGGTCTGCCGAGAAGTCTTGGATGTGCGGAATGGGGTATCTATCGGGCGTGGTGGCGTCATTGAGCCATCTGTAGTCGCCGCAGGGGTGCCAGCCACCGCCCGGCTTGGGCACAATGTGGAGGGGGGACGACCAGGGGCTGTTCGAGCGGCAGATGATGCCCAGTTTCTCCATCGTGGCAAATTCTTCCTTGGCCACCGCCATCTTGGCTGGGTCCAGGCGTCTGGCTCAGGCGAACACTGGTGGTCCCGTAGTGGCGATGTGGTGCTCGACACCATGCTTGGCTGCCGTGGCTGAGAAGGTCGGTTGTGTGAGCCTTGGGAAATCTGCGAGTAGGCGGGCGTAGTCGTCATCCGCCGGGGCAGAGCAGGACCCGACGAGGGCCGGGCTGTTGCTCTGCTGGCAGGCCAGTGAAGCGAAAGTTGCTGCGTCGATCAGGCGCCTGTCGCGGACGTCGACCAGGAGTCCGTGGGCGCAAAGAAAATCGGCGCCCAGCAAGGGATGTGCCACCGAGGCCGTCACAAAATCCCACGTAAATCGCTGGCCGTTGAAACAAACCTCGGCCCGTCGCTTTCCAAAAGTAGCGATGGCTGCGCCATTTGCCGCCACGAGGGGTGGGCCGCTGCAGCCTGCCTGGATGTCGAGCTGGGAGGCAGGAATTATGCTGCATTGGGCTCCAGTGTCGCAAAGGAATCTGCGCCCTGAAAGGGAGTCGGTTATGTACAGCAGTTTACCTGCGGTGCCGATGGCCATCGTGGCGGCGGGGTTGCGGTCGAGCGGGCCTAGACGGTGGCGCGGGGCTGGCGCGTTGGGCCGGGCGGCCATCTTGGTTTGATCGAAAGAGCAGGGTGCTCTGCAGCGTTGGGCCTTGTGGCCGAAACGCGCGTGGTAGTAGCATAGTTCTGCGGCCTGGCGTGGCGGCGCGCGCTCGGTGGTGTCGGGGAGCCTCGCGGCTGCACAGCCGAGTTGGGCGACAGCGAAGACTTTGTCCGCGGCAGCTGCCAGTTGTACGCAGTCCGTGATCGGGGACCCCGCGAGGGCAGTCTGTACCTGCTGAGGGAGCAGGCTGAGGAAAAGGGCCCGAAACAAGAAGCACTGCGGTTCAGAGCCCAGGAGCGCAAGCATCCGGCTCATCAACTGGGTCGGGGTAGAGTCGCCGAGGCCTGGTAGTGAAAGAAGCCTACGGGTCCTCTCCTCCCCGGACAGGCCGTAAGCCTGCAGCAAGCGGCCCTTAATGGTTGAGTACTTGCCGGTCTGTGGTGGGTTCCCCAGCAGGTCGAGAACTTCGGCGGCGGTGGAGCTTGCTAGTGCTGAGACTACGTGGAGGTACCTTTCTTCATCGTCTTGAACCCTGCGAAGGGTGAATTGGGCCTCCGTGTGCGCGAACCAAGCTGGTGCTTGGTGTTCCCAGAAGGTGGGGAGCTTCAAGGACGTGGCGTCGGCCGACATCGGGCTGCTGCTGGTTGCTGTCGGGTCGTTGCTGGCCTCTGTAGGGCTACGTGAGTTGGGGGCTTCGGCCGCCAACATTCGGGGTCACCAATGTGGGAGACTACAGTCTCCCGCGTAAAGAAATAGGCAACACAGCGAGCTACAAGAAATAGGTCTTTACTCCAACTCTCACAATACAGTACTCAATTCGTAAAGCCCGCGAACCTGTGATGACTCACGGATTGGTCACCTGCTGGAACCTGATTGGTTTTCCTTCTCTCAGCAGCAGGCAAGTCTGAACATGCCTTATTCCTCTCAGCTTGCAACTGTCTTGTGGGGGGAGGGGAATACAGCAGTTAAAAGGGGATTATACAGGTTTATCTACATACACACAGTGTTTCCCCAATGTGGCAACGCCACAATTCCATCTTTTAAGATAAACATTTGAAGCAGAGGAGGGCACGGGGCTATGGGGAGAGAGCAGGGCAGCAGGATTACGCTCGTGATCGAATTGCTCTAGTGAGTGTCAATGCAGACATGATGGGCCGAATGGCCTCCTTCTGTGCTGTGAATGCCTATAGTTCTGTTTAAATACACACGAGGAGTTTAATCAGCAGTTCTGTAATGTACCAGCTTAAACCATCAGCAGCCATTGAGAAGGGCCCAGTATCCGGGGGCAACAATGATGCACTTAGCTCAACAATGTAAATGTTCATGGATGTCCCTACCAAAAGAAATGGCATGTTGACTGTTATTTTGAGTTGTGCTTTATGACTTGTATCAAGACAGTAATTATGCAGTATAATGATGCCTCTTAACCTTTGCATTGCAGTCAATTGGGAAAACATTTGGCACAAAACAACCAGTTAAAATATTAAGTGGTTTTTCATTGAATAATGATCAATTTAAGTGTTAAATTTCGCCCTTGTGTGAGGAAAGAAGAAGCTGTGATAGTGGGTCTGTGAAAATGTCAGGGAGGATGTTTTGGATGTGTGAATTAGTGTGGCAAGATATCTACATCTGAAGCTATGACTGATCTGCGTATAATTAGAAAGACATAATTTGTAGAGGAAAAATTAAATGTCGTGCTATTTGGTGTCCAACAATGTTGATGGCTTTTTAAAATTTCTGTGGTAATTTCAACAGGTGCAGGATCCATCTGATCTCAGCTTATAATTTACTGTGGGGTGGGGGGGGTTTAGTGGATGCACGCGCGATCTGTCCATGTGACATTCTTCTAACCACTATTTTAGAAGCAGTGTTAAACCACTTACAGTAAAGGGGTTTATTCCTGTGCTGAAGCAGCAAATAGAGGATTGTTCTCCGGAGGCATTAAGGGGCAGATTTTATCTTTCACGGCCGGTAGTGGATCGGTCGCCCGTTGTACATCCTGCCGGGCCGGGCGGGATATGCAATGGGCGGCTGATCGGCTACCGCCGGTTTACCGCCAACGGTGAAGATTAAAGTCTACCTCTAAGTGTTCATCCTTTGACATCGACAGGGGAAATTTCTAAATGATTATGGCACTTAAAATCCCTCCAGCCTTAGTCAGAGTAAAGTGTTATTAATTTATGTAAAATGCCATAAGCAGCAGCTGCCTTTATGTTTGAATTGTCTGATAATGGGTAGACAATGAGTCAGACCCTGATAGACTCCAGCATCTTATTTTTTAAAGATACAAAACACACAAAATTGCCCTTTCGTCCTGATCCTGTCATCTCCATCCTGCATCTCACTTCCATTTGTGATTTATGAATATATTGCTCAGTTCAGCAGAATACATTTAACACATCTCCGCCCAATAGCCTGGTGCAGCTTTTAATTTTTAATGCCGAGATGCTGGTGTTCTGCTAGGTTGCCGGTTCACACCTGCTCTTGTACCGCCTTGCAATAAATTCAGTAATTTTGACAAGAAGTGCCATTCTTTATGCACTGGTGTTAGCATTTAGATGGGCACTTGCCCTGGAATTACATTAACTATTCAGTAGACTTTCTTTCTGAAAATCAACAAGAAATTATTTTTGAATGCGCCTGTGTTGATAGCATTCCACACGTTGACCTTATGTGGACATCACCATCTATTAAAGATGGGGAGCACACTGACTGTCCTACCCTAGCCACACACCCCTTACCCCTCCCCACCATACCACATAAAATCTTAGAGTTGAAGTAATGATTATAGAGAGCCCAGACATGGTTCTCTACGCTCATGATGTCAGTTGAACCACTTAATTATATCACAGCCCATAACTCCCATTATTCTAAGAGACAGAAATCGTAAGGCTCCTCCCTCAGTGGCACTTCACTAGACAGAAGCATGGGTTGAAGACAGAGCTACATATTATAGCCCCAATTCCACAAGCTGTGCTCTTGTCTAAGGAGGGTCCATGGCAGAACTTTCTGCCCTTTGTAGGGGGTGGCGTGTGCCCAGTCAGCTCTGCCCCTGACTGTCTCTGAGCGATTCGAATCGCTCCCACACCCCTGGGTTCTAGACACTGGACTTGGGTACAGGCGGCGATACAGAAATAGAGTAGACAACTAGTTTGGTGCAAGAAAACCGTAACTTTATTGAAGGCACAACAGTATTACAACACTAGAAATTACTAGAATAATTACCGGCATATAAAAGTACACTTATTTGGGAATGGGGAACACACGGCACATCGAGGGAACAAACACATTAAAATCCCCCTACCCTTGTCCTACCCCCAATATCTAACTAGATTGAGCTATGAGGAGCCAAGGATTTAGGCTCACCAATGGAGTTCCCTTTTACAGTTCGAAACCTGTCGATTAAGCCGGTTGTGGTTTTGGGGTTCGCTCTTTGTGTCCTTTGGGGCCTGCCATCGTCACGTGGTCCCAGGGCGTGGCGGTGGAGTCGTCTGAGTAAAGGACCCTCTTTTTCTCCATTAGAGATAGGGAGTAAAGTCTTTGTTGGGTACTTTATCTTGCAGAATGGTTGTTCTTCTGGTGGTGGTCTGGTCGTCGAAGGTTTTGTTGCAGTTGGGGTTCGGTTTGGCGGTCTGTGGTGTTGGCTTGAGTCTGTTACCGCGGTGCTCGTGGTCGTCAGCTACTCCTACCCATGCATCAAACGTCCGCTTACCAGGGTGTGTGCCTGCTCGTCCCCAATGCCTCTACGCTGCCCTTCTCTGCTTATCGGCCTTGCCGTTCGTCTCGTCTCGCCTGCCCGCTTGCGGCCCCATGTGTCCTGTGTATGTTGAGTCGAGAGAGTGGGGCCAGAGCAAGAGGCCTTGGCTACCTGTGGGCCTAAAATTATACCGGTTCTTCACCCCTTATCTGCGTGCCAAATCAGGTCAGTTCTTTGTTTAATTTTGGCAGGCTCGTCTAAAGTGATTACAGTCATTCACTTTAACTGTTTTTGGGGCGGTTGTCTTCTTGTTTAATGGCTTCAACATCCTGGCTGTTTGTTATTTATGATTTTTAATCGGCGTTCTCCTGGCTTGGTGGCTACTTAGAACTGTAGCCGATTATGTATGCAAAAGGTTAATGGCCTCAAGATTAGGTCTATCCTGAGTCGATCTGTTTCAAGATGAAGAATGCATATTCAGTGTTTATCTAGCTGTCTGGCTATAGAAATAACAAAGTCCTTCACACAGATCCATGCCTGTTAGGTTTCGTTTCAAGGTTTGAATGGGCCTGCCTTTTGCAGGGCCTTGCTTTTAAAATCCTGCAGGCCTCGGTCACGAGGTTTCAGAAGCCATTTTCCTTTGGGTACCCTTTTTAATAACTTGTCCATACAGGGTCCCTTTACCCATAACTTTTGGGGAATGTGGGAATTTTGAAAACCCTACACCTTCTATACAAACCATCCAAAATCCTCAATCAGATTCCAACCTGTCACAAAATCACAGCTATCCACTATTATATCTATAATCAAATAAACCTCTCAAATAGATTCCAGCTAGTAATCAACTCCATGGTATCCATATTCTTTATATAATCACTCCCAATTATCAATCAGACTGTACATTTAGCCCAATCCTTCAGGGCATAGGAAGAGGCTTCTTGTAAAAGAAGGAAGTAAGAACAAAAATAAAGGAAAAACCAGGTAAGATATAGGCTAGGAAAACAGGGGGGGGGGGGGAAATTTGCTTGCTTTGCGCCTCCCGTTGGCACCCTAAGAGGGCGCTACTGGGGCATATAGCAACTAGCGCCCGGGCGCAGCGATGTTTGCGCTGCTTGCAAAATTGACCAGACATTTTGCGGCAGCACTAAACACTACTGCCACGATCCTGCGCCCACAGATTGTGATGTCAGTCGAGCGCGCAACGCCCCGGTAGCACGCCGGACCAGATATTGAGTGGCACCCCCTGTCTTACCGCCTGCCGCTAGCAATGACCGGTTGAAGGGAGCGTTTTGCTGTCAGGAAGGGACTTGGGGAGTGCTATTTAAAGGCGGCCGCTTCCTGTCTTTTTTTGTGGGTGACACTTTTGCACCATGCATTCTGAGAGAGAGAGAGAGACTTCTGGAGAGATTCAACGCTGTGTGAAGGAGTTTTGGGTACTGAGCAGCACTTTGCAAGTTCATTTTGATTTGACCTTCCTTGCATCAATTCAGAAGAGACTATGAGGGCTGCACTCTGAGCTCTTTCCCTGAGCCTCTCCATTGTTCTTTCCAGCAGAATTGATGTACAGGTCTCTCCAGGCCGAGATTCAAGGCTGCAATGAGCAGGATGTGGATGGAGAGCAAGATCGACTCTCCCCTTTAAGAACTGGCCGGCACCGGTGTGTCTGTGTTCCATTGCTGACTGACATCACATGAGCTTCGCCAGCGCTCTGAGGTAGCGCCTCGCTCCTCGGCGTTAGCACCTTAAGAGAGGTGTGTAGCGCCTGATTTAGCGCTCCAATCACCTCCAGGGGAGATAGAAGCCAAGTTTGCAGTCGGAGGCAATAATTAGCGCCAGACACTAAACTTTACATCCAGCCGATAATTGCACCCCAGGAATCTAGAGATTAGAAAGAACTTAGTGAAGCTCCTATTTGTAGCTCTGTGCTATGGGGTTCACTGTTGTGCAGCGCCTCCAACTCTCCAGTAATGTGTGGGAATCACACTTAGGAAACAGTGATCTCCTGCCTTCCCATTTGAGGATCTGAGTCTTCTGCCTTTCCATTTGGTGATCACAGTCTCACTCTTTCCCACTTGAAGATGATAATCTCCCACCTTTTCATTTAGAGTTTGGGATCTCACACCTTCACACTAAAAGATTGTGATGATCTGTGTGTGTGTATGTGTGCGTGCACAGTGCACAATTCCTGGTATCTCTTGTTCCATCCATCACTGTGGCCTTAATTGCAAAGCTTTTCCATTCTCCCATTAAACACATGATGTAATTTGCACAGTGATGATGCTATTGGTGTTTGGAAATTAACTTAAAATGTAGTTGCTTTGCTAAAATTTTAATTGTGGACCCTCTAATGGCTCAGTCAGTTAACGAACTGATTAAACCTGGAGCCTTCTGGTCTATATGGCTTAGTGCCTAGGCTGTGTTAAGTTAACTGATTTCAGTAGAGTAGCTGCAATTAGCATAAGTGCCCCATGACAAAAATAGGGAAAATTCAGCCAAGGTTATTGTAATGTATTATCATCTGGTTTGTCACATGGTTTATCACATGGTTTGGTATGAGCATGCTCACTTCGCTCTGGCCTAGTAAACAAGCACATGAACTAGAAACTCATCCTGTCTCTCCTTCATTTGATCTTTTTTTTATTCGTTCATGGGATCTGGGCGTCACTGGCAAGGCCGGCATTTATTGCCCATCACTAATTACCCTTGAGAAGGTGGTGGTGAGCCGCCTTCTAGAACCGCTGCAGTCCGTGTGGTGAAGGTATTTCCACAGTGCTGTTAGGGAGGGAGTTCCAGGGTTTTGACCCAGCGACAATGAAGGAATGGCGATATACTTCCAAGTCAGGATGGTGTGTGACTTGGAGGGGAACTTGGAGGTGGTGGTGTTCCCATACGTCTGCTGCCCTTGTCCTTCTAGGTGGAAGAGGTCGCGGGTTTGGGAGGTGCTGCCGAAGAAGCCTTGGCGAGTTGCTGCAGTGCATCTTGTAGATGGTACACACTGCAGCCACGGTACACCAGTGGTGGAGGGAGTGAATGTTTAAGGTGGTGGATGGGGTGCCAATTAGTGGGCTGCTTTGTCCTGGATGGTGTCAAGCTTCTTGAGTGTTGTTGGAGCTGCACTCATCCAGGCAAGTGGAGAGTATTTTACCCACATATATTACATTTTAGGTGACAAGAATGGGATCCCAAAGCCATTTTTAGGGATCATGGAAGGACACAGTGTTCAACCTTTAAGTGGAAAAGTTTAAGCTGCATTTGTGACACCTAAACTGAATTTTTGCGAAGTTTTACTGTTAATGTTGATGCAGAATCATCTGTGCTTCGCCTTCGTGTGTATGTACACACAGCAACAGCGGCGTTGATTCTCACAGGTACACAGGTAGCGTGCTGAGTCACTGTTCAATGGGATCGGGACAATCACAGCCGTACCTACAGGATTCATCGGAAGCCTCGGCATATATGACCGAGCTCACGAACCATTCAGTTCTTATATTGAGCGGATGGAAATGTTTTTTAGGACCAATAACATTATTGAGACCGAAGGTGCAGATGGGAATGTTCAAGCTCAAAATAAAGTAATTCGTGAATGGAAGAAAGCAATTTTTCTAACGGAGATCGGGCCAGATGTCTATGGAACGTTGACAAACCTACTCGTGCCAGGGAAAGTGAAGGGTGTGTTGTTTGAAGACATTGTCGAGAAACTCGAGGACCATTTTGACCCAAAGCCATTAGAAATAGCAGAGAGCTATAAGTTTCGTACCAGAAACAAAAACAAAGAGAAACCATCAGTGAGTACATTGTAGCTCTTAAGAACCTGTCTTTGCATTGTAACTTCGGCACTTTGTTGGATCGTGCGTTGCGAGATAAGTTTGTGTGTGGACTGGTGGATGAGCGCACACAGTCCAAGTTACTGAACACTCCAAACCTAACGTTTGACATAGCATGCAAAATTGCCCTATCTATGGAGATGGTGTCTAAGAATGCTAGGGAGCTCCGTCCAACTCAAGTGACTAGTGCAGCCGAGGTCTACAGTCACAAAACCACCGCCAAACCTAAAGCTGTGAGCCTAAGTCAAAAACATGTTGGTGAAAACAATTCAGTAAATTGTTATCGCTGCAATGGAAATCACAGTCCTTCCAATACAGAAATGCAAAGTGTTTTCACTGCCAGAAGCAAGGCCATATTTCAACAGCTTGCAGAGCTAGATCGAAAGCAGGAAGTAAGAACCATTCTAGTGGCAATGTAAAGCAGTGACAACAAAAGAGACAAATTCACAATATTGAAGTGAACACACCTGATGTTGAAGAACTCGGCATCTACAGTATTTATGCCAATAGTGGCAACACCAGCAGTCGTGAGAAAGACTTCCATACAAAACTTTTGATCAACGAGCAATATATTGATATGTGTATCGACACAGCGGTGGACTGCTCTATCACAAGTAAGGACACATATATGAGAGTAAGTTTAATCAAATACCACTTACAAAGAGTACCGTAGAGTTAAAAACCTACTTCAGAGAACTCGTAGAGACATGTGGACAAATAGAATGTACACTTCAACACAATGGCCAGTCAGTAAAGCTGCCTATTGTAGCGAGCTAAAACAGCAGGCCATCCCTCGTGGGCAAAGACTGGTTGAGAAAGTTAAAACAAGACTCGAAAAACATCTTCAGTGTAGATGCTTCAAGGAAGCGACTCGATACAATGCTGAACAAGTACGAAAGTATGTTCACAGACAGTTATGAGGGCATCACGCGCATATCCGCATCAAGTCCAACGCGAAGCCTGTCTATTGTAAGGCAAGGCCGGTCCCCTATGCGTTGAAATGTCAGGTGGAGGAAGAGCTAGAGATACTGAGAGAGAACTGAGTGCTAGTAAAAATTGACAGAAATGAATGGGCTACCCTGATTGTGGTAGTGTCCAAAGCAGACAAAACTGTACACTTGTGCGGTGACTACAAAGTTACTATCAACCAAGCAGATGACGATGAGCAGTACCCGTTACCTATGTTGCAAGATTTGTATGCAGCACTCTTTGGGTCAAAGGTTTTCTCTAAGCTTGACCTGTCATATGCTTACGTTCAGCTGAATGTTGACAGAGGGTCAACAATATCTCACCATCAACACACACAAGGGACTGTACTCATACACCAAGCTGTGATATGGTGTAAAGTCTTCTCCCAAAATCTTCCAGGCTACGATGGATAAGATGTTGCAAGGATTTCCAAATTGTTTATGCAATCAAGACAATGTGCTGATCGCAACAAGAAGCGAGGAAGAAAATCTAGAAGTGTTAGATTTAGTGCTTCAAAGGTTGAATGCTCACAATGTCAAATTGAAAAGGAGCCAATGTGCTTTTGTGCAGCCCGAGGTTGTGTACCTTGGTCTGAAAGTTGATGCAAATGGCTTGCAACCAGTGAAAGAAAAGGTTGATGCTGTCATCAATGCTCCAAAGCCACGGAACGTGTCGGAGTTAAGATCTTTCCTTGGAATGGTCCAGTACTACGCACGTTTCTTACCTGAGTTAGCGACCATGTTAGCTCCATTGCTTGAGCTCCTCATGAAGGATGCCCAGTGGAAGTGGACAAAAGCGCAACAGGAAGCTTACAACGTTTGTAAGAGAAGTCTCTCTAGCGATGTTCTACTTGTGCACTACGACACAGAGCGTAAGCTTAAGTTAGCGTGTGATGCTTCTAGTTACGGTGTGGGAGCTGTCATAAGCCACATAATGGATGATGGCCAAGAGAAACCAATCGCATTCGCATCGCAAACCGTCACAAAGAACAAAAGAAACTGCGCACAAATTGAAAAGGAAGCACTCGCTATAGTGTTTGGAATCAAGAAATTCCAACAGTTCCTGATCGGCAGAATGTTTACCCTGATAACTGATCACAAACCGCTCCTAGCAATATTGGGGCCCAAATCTGCCATCCCTACAATGGCCACATCAAGAATACAACATTGGGCAGTGTTGTTGTCACAATATAACTACACGATTGAATATTGCACTTCAAGGCAAAACACAATCGCAGATGCCTGTCCAGGTTTCCACATGAGGGCTCATGTGTTGGGAGTGAGGGTGAGATTTTCACACTAGGTGCAGTTGACAAAAGACTTTCCCGTGAATGCAACTGAGATTGCAAATGAGACTAAACGGACTCAGTACTGAAAAGAATGTATGAAAACTCCTTGAATGGATGGACTGAACAGTGTCTGGACACAGAGTTGAAAGCATTCCATAACCGTCGTACTGAATTGTTTTGTGAGCAAGGTTGTATCAAGTGGGGAAACAGAGTGGTGGTACCTAATTCTTTGAGAGAGAGAATTCTGGCCGAACTTCATACTGAACATCCAGGGATCATCAGTATGAAATCAATTGCAAGAAGCTTTGTTTACTGGCCTGGATTGGACAGTGATCTTGAATCACTTGTCAGCAAATGCAGTGTTTGCCAAAATGCAGAAAGAAACCACCCAAAACTCCACTACAACCCTGGTCCTGGTACTTGTAGATAGTCACTCAAAATGGATTGAAGTGAAACACATGGGTTCAAATATTACAACTGAACGTACCATAGATGAATTGAGGTCTATCTTCACATGCCATGGCTTACCTGAAGAGTTTGTTTCTGACAATGGCCCTCAGTTCCATTCTGCTCTATTCCAAGAGTTAATGAAATGGAACAGTATCAAGCACACTCTCGTTCCACCATATCATCCAGCTTCAAACGGAGCAGCTGAAAGGTCAGTCAGAATAGTGAAAGAAGCTCTCAAAAAACAAGTGTTGCAGGATTGTTCTGGACTCAGCATGAAGCAATGTTTGGCAAATTTCTTGCTGAAGTACGGAACTACTCCACACACTACAATTGGACATACCCCAGCAGAAATCTTGATTAAGAGGAGATTGAGAACGCGACTGAGTCTTGTTCAACCAAATTTGGCCTCAAGAGTTGAACAGAAACAGTTGATTCAGAAACGTTATTATGCCACCAATCAGAAAGTAACACAGTTTCAGACAAAACGAGTGTGTTCGTGTTCTCAGTCCCCCTGGCAAGTCGAGTTCACACAAGTGGGATATAGGAACCATAGTTGAGGTTGATGGAACCAAGAGATACTTGGTTGAAATTGGTGACAACATCCGAAGTGTTTATGTAGATCAAATGATCTCTGCTAGAGATGAGCCAAGACATGGGCCCAGAAATTCCAGAACGGGGCTTGCAGCGCGTGCAAGCCCCGTATTTGCACTTACCCCGCGCTCGTGCCGATCAGCTTCTGGGACGCCTGAACTTGCAGAAATAGAAAGCACATTCCCGGGCAGCGTATGACGTCACGCCGCCCAGGAGTGCAGCCAGCGCGAAGGCAGGAGCGTGCAGTGTAAGTGAGACACGCCCCTTGAGGTCTCAGTTTCACTGGACACGCCCCCAATGTTTCTGTCAAGCTGCTAAGGATTTTTACATGCAAAGCAGCAGTTTAAATAGGTTTTTGGAAGTTTTTTGAAGATTTTGGTAACTTTTATAAACTTTTTAAAATGTTTACATTATTTTGAGTAATCTGAAGTAGTTTTAAAGAGAATTAAAGCAATTTAAAGACTTTTAAAAGCCCTAAAAGAATTTTTTAAATTCCATTTATTTATTTAGCAATGTCGTCGTCATACGTGTCTTCACACTGTTCCCTTTGGGGAACTGTATGAAGTGGTGGAAGGATTTATGGCCATGATTAATGCTCATTCCGTGACCGTAACCATATTTGAACCAGCCATTAGGGCGGTTAGTCCTATGGCGGGAGGGTTTTACGGGCTCCCACAAGCTATACAAGGAGGGGGGGCCACCCACACCCACGGACGCAAATATCCCACTGGATGTCAACCCAGAATTTATAGCCGGAGCTCCGACTCCACTTGCCGGGACTGTCTGGAGCGGGGTTCGAAACCCTACCCTGATCTGGCCCAGCGGCGGGGATCCTACCGCTATGACAAAGGCCCAATCCAATTAGCAACGTGAAATGGCAGCATAGGGCTCCAGTCACGGGGAGGGAAAAGGCGCAGGAAACGTATGGGTGTCACCTTTTGTGCGGAGTGGGCCTTTTGCGTAGCAGTAAGCATCCCCGCCGCTGGGCCAGAAGGAGTAGGGTTTTGAACCCCACTCCAGACAGTCCCGGCAAGTGGAGTCGGAGCTCCAACTTTAAATTCTGGGTGGACATCCAGCGGGATACTTGCGTCCGTGGGTGTTGGTGGCCCCCCCCCCCCTCAGATGGGTTGTGGGAGCCCGTAAAACCCTCCCGCCATAGGACTAACCACCCTAATGGCTGGTTCAAAGATGGTTACGGTCACGGAATGAGCGTTAATCACGGCCATAAATCCTTCCACCACTTCATACAGTTCCCCAAAGGGAACAGTGTGAGGATACGTACGATGATGACCTCTTGCGCAATGCACCTCCTTGGACCCTCAGTCGCAGATGCGAGAGGGCAAGTCGTGCACTTGTTAAATTTTTTATTTTATTGACATGTAAAATGTTGGCCCAGTAATTCCCTTCCAAATGCGCTAGTACGGTCGGGGTACTTACGCATCTGGCCGGATGAAATGCCGGTTTTCAGCATGCACAGTGCATGTGGGGAAAACCGGCATTTCCTGTCCTCTGAACGAAGGGGTTCAGAGGCAGAACGCGTGCGACTGCACAGGCAGCGTGTGCGCAGTATAATTCGCCGCTTTCATTAATGCTTTCAGTGAGGTCCAGTCATTACAACTTACACATGAAAAAAGCATGGGTACAGTTGCTCCAGAGGCTGCGGAGGAAGATATTTCTTATCGTGGAGCTTCTGAAAGTATGTATGTCTGTATATATTCCTTTGCGTGTTATGTATATATTCCTTTACTTATGTGTATGAATGTATTATTTAATTATGACTTTCAGAGAAAGTAACTTATTGGAAAATCATAATTAAAAATATACATTCATACACATTAGTAAAGGAATATAAAACATACATACATATACGTAAAGGAATATATGTGGACATACATACATAACTCATTCTCACATTCCATTCACACAGCCACAATTGCTCCTTCTACCTACCGTTCTGAAAACCCGTTTAAAAAAAAAAAAATTAAAGTTTAAAACTTACTTAAAATTTCTTAAAATAACTTCCCTCCCTTTCCCAAACCTAAATATTGCATTTCATAAGCTCCTCCATAAAATATATCTCCTTCCCCAGCCAATGAACAACTTTACACTTGCTTTTTTCACGTGTAAGTTCTCGGGACTTACCCTCACTGAATCCATCAGTGAAATCTACAAAGTTCACTGCGCAAGCGCTGCCTGTGCAGTCGCACGCGCTGTGAATAGACCTCGGGTCTGGAAATGCCGGCGTTCCCCGCATGCGCTTTTCCTGCTGAACGCCGGCATTTCCAACGGCCAGATGCGTGAGTAACCCGACCGTACTCACGCTTCTGGCCTGGAATTTCTGGCCCATGATCTTGAACCACTTGGTCATGAACACATTCATGAGCTTGACTCAGTTCAGACTTCAGAAACAGAAGTACCAGGTTCAAACAAATCTGAGATAGAAACAGGATCATCTTTGAGTTTGGAACCAGAACAAAACAGCCCGAAAATTGGTTCAACACCAAAAGCTTTTGTAAGGAGATCAGGAAGGTTTCGCAAACAGGTTGTTAAACTGAATTTATAGTTCATTTGTAGTTGATTTTAAAGAAAACTAGCTGGGAATTTTTATTATGTGGTACATGTAATGCTGGGAAAGGTGGGACCATAGTTTAGTTGTATTTGAGAAGGGAATATGTACATTTTTTTAAGGGGAAGCAGTGTAATGTATTATCACATGGTTTGTCACATGGTTTAGTATGAGCATGCTCAGTTCGCTCTGGGCTAGTAAAGCAAGCACATGGACTAGCAACTCATCCTGTCTGTCCTTCATTTGTTCAGCCCACATATATTACAGTTATCACTCTTGATAGCTATCTAGTGACCTCTGCTTGATGGTGCACATGTGGACATACAGGCGAGGACCGGATTGGACTTGGATGCATTGCCCCTCAGCATGTCTATGCACACACACAAAGAATTACAACAGGGAAGTAACCAGCACTGGTGGGATTGTATCCCAATATTAGTCAGTGCTTACAGGAGAGGACAGAAGGGAAGGGAGAAGAAGGGAGAAAATAACAGAAAATGGAAAAAACAACAAAATAACTAAATCATTTACCCGTGAAGATAATGAAGTAAGCTGCTCCACAGAGAAGCTACTCCTTCTCCAGGACCCCAACAATCTTCCATTCAGCATGAACACTACTAACATTCTGTGCAATGCCAGGAAAGGGCTTTGCTCCGCGAATCTACAGGCACTTTGTGTTGGGCAGAAGCTGCACATTCTCATGCGTGCAGGGTTCCTGGAGTCAAGGAGTTCTCACAATTTATCTCATTTATCTGCTATCAGAGCACAGAACCCACAAGGCTGTCTGCTGGGGACTTTCCCTGTGCTGTTTTAATACATGGGCACTGAGGCAGAATTCTTTGCAATCTAGATGTCAGTGTGTTCACTCATTGCTTCATTTATTCCAGTTTCCAGTATTTGTGATTGAAACCTGCCAAGTACAGCTAACAATGTTTCCCGTCAGGTCAGGAAACTTCATCTATATCAGCAGTAAATATTTAATTTCTTGACTCCTTTCTTTTAACCACTCTTCACAATGTTCAACTGTAACATTTTGATGCAAAGATAAAACGATTAAGCCGAAAACAGATGGATTCCTCACTGCGACATTTTCTCGTGAAGTGTTGGATTCCATCGGGTTAAAAAGAGAAGACGTAAATCGTGAAGTGATTAGACGCTGCCAGGTTTGGATTTGGATGGAGGGAAGGAGCTCCACAGTTTTGAAATCCTACTGAGTTAGATCTACTTCTGCAATGTAGAAATATCAATTAAAGAGACACTGGGGCATGAATACATCTTGGGCGGTAACACAAAGCCAGCACTAGCACATCGACAGACCATTTTGCACTCCGCCCAATTGACTTCTCCATTGAGTTCAGTTACGTGGATAGACTGGAGAAGCTGGGGTTATTCTCCTTAGAGCAGAGAAGGTTGAGAGGAGATTTGATAGAGGTATCCAGAATCATGACGTGTCTAGGCAGAGTAGATAGAGAGAAACTGTTCCCATTGGCAGAAGGGCCAAGAACCAGAGGACACAGATTTAAGGTGATTGGCAGAAGAAGCAAAGGCGACACGAGGAAAAATTTTGTTACACAGCGAGTGGCTATGATCTGGAATGCACTGCCTGAGAGGGTGGTGGAAGCAGATTCAATTGTGGCTTTCAAGAGGGAGTTGGATAAGTACCTGGAGGAAAAAAAATTACAGAGCCACGGGGAAAGGGCAGGAGGCGCGAGCGGGAAGCTTAAAAAGGCTTCAGAGACCCAGGTAAGGACTCAGACCGCGAGTATCGACGGGAGGCGCGAGCGGGAAGCTTAAAAAGGCTTCAGAGACCCAGGTAAGGTTTACCAATCTCCAGTCTCGGACCTCAGAGGGAAGGAGAGAGATAAAAAGTAATCCAAGTGTGACGTCACCAGAAAGCAGGTAAGTGATTGGTTGGTGAGTATTTCTCTTTTTTAAGCTTAAACTCTGTGGTTTATAGTTTCTAAGGTGCAATATTCATCATCTAGAGTCGGGGCAGAGGGTATTTAAAAATAATATTAATAAATTTAATTAATTACATAGAATGGGAGATCAGGTGATGTGTTGCTGCTGCAATATGTGGGCGCTGGTGGACACCATTGATGCTCACGGTGATCACATTTGCAGTAAGTGTTGGCTGCTCGAGGAATTCCGGCTCCGTGTTGAAGAGCTGGAGTCCAAGCTCCAAACACTGAGACACATCAGGGAGGGGGAGAGTTACCTGGACTCTGTTTATCAGGAGGTAGTCACACCAATTAGATTAATTAATTCAGATGTAGTCCGTGGCCAGGGTCAGGATGGTGTGACTAGAAGTGAGGCAGGTAGTGTTGGAGGAGCCGCAGCCCTTGCTCTTGTCCAACAGGTTTGAGGCTCTTACTCCCTGTGAGGATGGGAACGGGGACCGCGGGGAGGATGAGCAACCCAGCCACAGCACCGTGGAACGGGGGGCCATTCAAGTGGGGGGAGATAAAAGAAATGTTGTAGTGGTAGGGGATAGTATCGTTAGGGGGATAGATAGAGTTCTTTGCAGCCGAGAGCGAGAGTCCCGAAGGCTGTGTTGCCTGCCCGGTGCCAGGGTTAAGGACATCTCCTCTGGGCTGGAGAGAAACTTGGAGTGGGAGGGGAAGGATCCAGTTGTCGTGGTCCATGTTGGTACCAACGACATAGATAGGACAAGGAAGGAGGTTCTGCTGAGGGAGTTTGAGCAGCTAGGGGCCAAATTAAAAAGCAGAACCACAAGGGTAATAATCTCTGGATTACTACCTGAGCCACGTGCAAATTTGGCTAGGGTAAATAAAATTAGAGAGTTAAATGCGTGGCTCAAAGCCTGGTGTGGGAGAAATGGGTTTTGCTTCCTGGGACACTGGCATCAGCACTGGGACAGGAGAGAGCTGTTCCATTGGGACGGACTTCACTTGGCCAGTGCTGGGACTAGAGTCCTGGCAAATCGAATAACTAGGGCTGTAGAGAGGGCTTTAAACTAATTAGTCGGGGGGAGGTTTTAAGAGAGCGAAAAATAAAAATGATAGCGGAGAAGGCAATAGAGCAAGGTAGCAGTGGGGGAATTAAAAACCAGAGCGTGTCAGGAAGGGACAGAATGTATAATGATAAAGGTAAAGTAGTAAAAGGGGTAAAAGCAGGAATAAATTGTCAGAAAACATATTTGAAAGTTCTTTATCTGAATGCACGCAGCATTCATAACAAAATTGACGAGTTGACGGTACAAATAACTACACATGGGTATGATCTGGTGGCCATTACGGAAACATGGCTGCAAGATACTCATGACTGGGAACTAAACATACAAGGGTATTTGACAATTAGGAAGGACAGACAGGGAGGAAAGGGAGGTGGGGTTGCTATGTTAATCAAGGATGGAATCACTGCAATAGTCAGAAATGATATTGGGTCAAAGGATCAGGATAGTGAAATAGTTTGGGTGGAGATAAGGAATAATAAGGGGAAAAAGTCACTAGTGGGCGTAGTCTATAGGCCTCCTAACAGTTGCAACTCTGTTGGTCGGAGTATAAATCAGGAAATAGTTGGGGCTTGTAATAAGGGAACAGTTATAATCATGGGGGATTTTAACTTTCATATTGACTGGACTAATCAAATTGGGCATGGCAGCCTTGAGGAAGAGTTCATAGAGTGTATTAGGGATGGGTTCCTTGAGCAGTATGTAACTGAACCAACCAGGGGGCAGGCAATCTTAGATCTGGTCCTGTGTAATGAGACAGGATTAATAAAAATGTCCTAGTAAAGAATCCCCTTGGAATGAGTGACCATAATATGGTTGAATTCCAAATTCAGTTTGAGGGTGAGAGAGTTGGATCTCAAACCAGCATACTGAGCTTAAATAAAGGAGACTATGAAGGTATGAGAGTAGAATTGACTAAAGTGGATTGGGAAAACATATTAAAGTGTAAGACAGTACAAGAGCAGTGGTCTACATTCAAGGAGATATTTCACATCTTTCAAGATAAATATATTCCACTGAGGAAAAAGGGGAGTAAAAGAAAAGACAGCCATCCGTGGCTTAGTAAAGTAATAAAGGATAGTATCCGACTGAAAACAAGGGCATATAAAGTAGCCAAATCTAGTGGGAGGATAGAAGATTGGGAAGCATTTAAAAGCCAGCAAACAATAACTAAAAGATTAATTAAGAAAGGGAAGATAGATTATGAAAGTAAACTAGCAAAAAATATAAAAACAGATAGCAAGAGTTTCTACAGCTATATAAAAAGAAAAAGGGTGGCTAAAGTGAACGTTGGTCTCTTAGAGGATGGGACCGGGAAACTAGTGGTGGGGAACATGGAGATGGCAAAGACGCTGAACAAATATTTTGTATCAGTCTTTACAGTAGAGGACACTAAAAATATCCCAACACTGGACAAACAGAAGGCAATGGGGGGGAGGAGCTAAAGACGATTAAAATCACAAGGCGATGGTACTCAGTAAAATAATGGGACTTAAGGCGGATAAATCCCCCGGACCTGATGGCCTACATCCTAGGGTCTTGAGAGAAGTGGCGGTAGGGATTGTGGATGCATTGGTGATTATTTTCCAGAACTCCCTGGACTCAGGAAAGGTCCTGGCAGATTGGAAAACTGCTAATGTAACACCCTTATTTAAGAAGGGAAGTAGACAAAAAGCTGGAAACTATAGACCAGTTAGCCTAACATCGGTGGTTGGCAAAATGTTGGAGTCCATTATTAAGGAAACAGTAACAGAGCATTTGAATAAACATAACTTAATAGGACAGAGTCAGCATGGTTTTATGAAGGGGAAGTCATGTTTGACAAATTTGCTCGAATTCTTTGAGGATGTAACATATAGGGTGGATAAAGGGGAACCAGTGGATGTAGTGTATTTGGACTTCCAAAAGGCATTTGACAAGGTTCCACACAAAAGATTACTGATCAAGATAAGAAATCACGAGATTGGGGGTAATATACTGGCATGGGTGGAAGATTGGCTATCTAACAGAAAACAAAGAGTTGGGATGAATGTTTCATTCTCGGGCTGGCAATCAGTAACTAGTGGTGTACCGCAGGGGTCAGTGCTGGGACCCCAACTCTTTACAATCTATATTAACGATTTGGAGGAAGGGACCAAGTGCAACATATCCAAGTTTGCCGACGATACAAAGATGGGAGGGAAAGCAGTGAATGAGGAGAACATAAAAAACCTGCAAAAGGACATAGACAGGCTAAGTGAGTGGGCAGAGATTTGGCAGATGCAATATAATGTTGGAAAGTGTGAGGTTATGCACTTTGGCAGAAAAATTCAAAGAGCAAGTTATTATCTAAATGGAGAGAAACGGCAAAGTGCTACAGTACAAATGGATCTGGGGGTCCTGGTGCATGAAACACAAAAAGTTAGTATGCAGGTGCAGCAGGTGATCAGGAAGGCCAATGGAATCTTGGCTTTTATTGCAAGGGGGATGGAGTATAAAAACAGGGAAGTCTTGCTGCAGTTATGCAGGGTATTGGTGAGGCCACACCTGGAATACTGCGTGCAGTTTTGGTTTCCATATTTAAGAAAAGATATACTTGCTCTCGAGGCGGTTCAGAGAAGGTTCACTCGGTTGATTCCGGAGATGAGGGGGTTGACGTATGAGGAAAGGTTGAGTAGGTTGGGACTCTACTCATTGGAGTTCAGAAGAATGAGAGGCGATCTTATCGAAACATATAAGATTGTGAGGGGGCTTGATCGGGTGGATGCGGGGAGGATGTTTCCACTGATGGGTGAGACTAGAACTAGGGAGCATAATCTAAGAATAAGGGGCTGCCATTTCAAAACTGAGATGAGGAGAAACTTCTTCACTCAGAGGGTAGTAAATCTATGGAATTTGCTACCCCAGAGAGCTGTGGAAGCTGCAACATTAAATAAATTTAAAATGGAGATAGACAGTTTCCTAGCAGATAAGGGAATTAGGGGTTACGGGGAGAGGGCAGGGAAGTGGACGTGAGTCTACATTCGGATCAGCCATGATCCTATTGAATGGCGGAGCAGGCCCAAGGGGCTGTATGGCCTACTCCTGCTCCTACTTCTTATGTTCTTATGTTCTTATGAGTGGGACTAGCTGAAGTGCTCTCGCAGAGAGCCAGCATGGGCTCGATGGGCTGTAACCATTCTATGATTCTATGGTGAAGCTCAAAGTTCTGGTGGAGACTCTATCTTCAATGAAGTGTAAAATCAATGATTTGGTCCCAAAACATCCCATCGAGTCTGCTCTTTCCACAGACTCTGTGCAGTCTACCTTCCCAACCCATTTAAGCTCCTGAGGGAAAGTTCTGCACAAGTACTTTAATTTTCCAAAGTTACATAAATTAAAACTCTGGAATATTCATCCATCATCAAACCTTTTGGCCTCCATGTAGACATCAACGAATATTTATTTTCTTGATTCCTTTCTTTTAATCACTCTTCACGACGTTCAACTATAAAACTTTGATGCAAAGATAGAAACCGATAGATTCCTCACTGTGATTTTTTTTCTATTAGCACAGGAACTAAAACTCCTGCAGAGTTTATAGTTATTCCTATCATCTCAAAACCCATTTTTGTCCACATTTTAAAGATGTGGATCATTTCCCCCTCAATCTTATTTTCTCCAGTGATATTAAATTACACTCTGCAACTCTTTCTACATGATTTAAAGCACTAAATCTCACAATCAGCCTTGTCACTCTTCTCTAAATTCTCCCCAATGTATCAGCTCCCCTTTGAAGGTAGAAAGCGCAGAATTACGGAGTATTTCAAAAGTGACCCCAGCAATGATCTGTACAAGATTAGAATACCTTATTTTCACTTACAGCCAAAAGTCCTTGAGATTTACCATAGTATTTTTTGACAGCAGCTTTACATTTACCTGGTACTTTCAGTGAGTGATGAAGAAAATCGCCCACAAATCCTATTTCATCTCCACTTTTATTAAAGGTTACCTTTTTATCGAGTTGCTGTTTCCTGTTCCAATATGCATCACTTTACATTTATCTGAATTAAAATCCATCTGCCATTCCATAGCCCATCTGCTTAACTGGTGTTGAGCTTTCTCAATGCAAAAAGACAAAACTCCCAACAGCTAATCTAGTTCTATGCTTATGTTACTTGTATGCATGTCCCCTGGTTCTCCCGAACCTATCTAACACAAATAGTGCTTCCACATAGATAGAGTCTAGTTCTTCAATTATTTTTTAAATCTCAATCAAATCTCCCAAAACTCTACACATTTCTAGAATAAAATGAGCCAGCTCTCTAACCCTATCATGGCAACTAAGGGGCTTTAAGCTAGGTATCAATCTCATAGTCCTCCTCTGAACCGTTTCCAGGTCCTCTATATCACCCACCATATGAGGGGACTAAAACTGGACACAGTATGCTGGATGAAGCCTAACCAAGGCCTTATAAAGGAAGAGTTCAGATTTTTTTTGTTTTGTATTGGATTGTCCTCGCAATATATTCTAATACTCTATTTGCTTTCTCTATAGCCTCACAGCATTGGTTGTTGAACTTTAGAGGTATATTATAATACCTTGGGCCATGAATTTGCTAACCTCGGCGTGTCTGTAGTGGGCGACGTCAGTGGCAGGTCCTGACCCCGCTGCTGGCTCCATCCCGTTGTCTGAAATGAATTTCCCTTGATAGACTTGTTAAGCCCCCTCACTCTGGTGCAATCATGCCGACTAACAATGCACAAGGGTAGGCACTTGAGTGTTTTATGCAATGTCCACGTAAGGTTTCTGTTAATGTGGTGGCAAACATTGAAACCTTTATTTTCAACACTTTGGGTTCTTGGTCAGATTTGTGTGCACCTTTGGAAGTGGCTTAGTGAGTTGCGGTGAATGGTGAGACATAACGGTACCCCCCGCAATGGCGATCAGTGTGAAAGGAATGGCTTGAGCATTGTAGGGATGCTTTATGGTGTTGGTGTGGGGTGGTGTCAACTTGGCGCATCATGTGGCAGCCGGGGTGTACAACATCAGGCGAAGTAAATCTGGCCATGGTGAGGCCATCCCTGGCCTCCCAGGCAGCAATGTAGTCGGGTGCTGATGCCCTCTGACCTGTGCAGCATCAGTTGATTGCGGAGAAGGTTGGTGTTGTTGTTGGTGTTGCTGGTGTACCTGGTGCTGTTGGTGTTGGGGCTGATTGTGGTGGGATTCTGAGGACCAAGGTGAGAGAGTATAAAGGGCACCCATGCTGATGGAATAGATGGCAGGTGAAGTAGAGATGACAGAAGCGAGCTGTCAATGGTGAGAGAGGTAATGAGATCAACTGGTTGGAGACTTGTATAAAGACTTGCAGCATGGTGAATCTGTTGTGGAAATGCAGTGAGAAAAAGCTTGTGACTGAGGGAAGATATCTCTGTAAGGTGGGAGCTTATACTTGACATTTGAAGCTGTCAACTCATCAGCTGATTCAATGGCCATTGCCCTCCCATCTCAGCTTCACAGACATGGTCTAGCAACAGCGTGACACCCGTGGGCGACCTGTCAAATTCAAAAGGTAAGTTTAAAACCATTGTTAAGTGGCTGTAAACAATCCACTAATCATTTAAATTGGCTCCCCCGCCGCTGCCTGTTGGGTCTGTAAGACGTTCTGATTGTCTGACAGTTTATAGAGTTCTGATCCGTGGATCAGACAACACAAAACCCAATTAATCTGTGAAATTTCTTTTACTTAAAAATCAACAAGCGGTTACAAGCAATTACCAGAATACAAACTGTACTCAATCCATGTGCTTATTACAAGCAAGCATCTAAAATCATTGACTTTAAGCTCAGGTGATTATAAGCAAAACCACACACGTACTATCACCAGATGAGAGGTCAATTCAACGATGACTCGACGTATGACTTTAACTGGCAACTGACCAGGTCTCCATCGACTGCAGCCCCGAATGTTAGTGTCCAAGAACACTTATACCCCAAAACTTGGCAACTCAGCCACAGCATTCATGTCCCAAACTGTTTGGATAATATTGTTTTTCTCTCTCTCTCTCTTCCTATCTGTTTTGATGCTTAGTTAACCAAAGCCAGACATTCAAGTATTGGAGAGAGTCCTTGTTTTTCACATCTGCAGGATTGTTGACTCGTGGTTCTCACAGAATTTTCAAGATCTTATCTTGAAGGAAAAGTACCAACACATCACTTATTTTACAAATGTTTTAGCCAAGCACTCTCTTGTCCTCAAAGCTTGTCGGTACATTTGGTCACTTTTAGATTCAGTCAAGTTTACCGTGACAGTCTTACAGGTATGCTCAGCGCTGGCAAACCTGACATCGGGAAAGGCAAGTGTGCGTGATTTGACAACAGGTTCCTGACCCGCTGTCAATCAATTCACATTTAACTGCCGACCTGCCACCGATCCCATCTGCTGAGCACCAGCAAAATTCCAGCCTTAGTCTTTTTCCCGTTTAACAATATTTAGTTTGGAGCTCTGCATAGTGCATACATTCTTGGCGTTAGCCCTACCCATGTGCATAATACTATATTCCTCCATCACACCTAGATATGATTATAGTCATTTTTTTTCATCTAAGGTCCTCATACCTGCACAAATCTTTGAACCATCTGCAAACTTGAAGACAGTTCCCTCAATGTCTGTATCCAGATCATTAATAAAGATTTTGGAAGAAACCGTCCTACCACTGATCTCTTTGGGACTCCATTATCAGTTGCTACGCAGAACCACTACCATTAATAACAACCTTTTGCCTATGAGACTGCAACCAATTCCTTATTCAACCCAAGATCTGGATACCAATCTCAGAAGACTTTATTTATTAACTTGCCTATTGTGTGGCACCTTGTCCAAAGCTTTTTGAAAATCCAGGTTTACGATGTCAACCGGGCTACCTACATACACCAACTTAACAACTTCCTCAAAAAAAACTCAAACAGGTTGGTGAGACGTAACCTTCCAGACTACCCTCCCCCTCACCCCGTGTGCTGTGAAGTATTCAAGCGAAGGGCTTGCTGAGCACAGCTCCCATTTCTTTGAGCAATCTCAGGTGAATACCGTCAGGACCAGCAGCCCAATCTGTTTTGCGACCCATTATTCTAACCAAGACTACGTCCACATCCACTTTGACACTCACAACTTTAGATTCAACTGTAGAATACATTATTGATAACTGAGCATCATCTACAGTGTTTGAGTGTAGACTTTGAAAAGTAGGCATTTAAAATTTCTGCTGTTTTCTGGGAGCCCACCTAAATCCATCCTGTGGAATCCTCCAACAATATAAGAGGCTTGTCATTTGAAAGATAATCTTCCAAACTCTCTCCCTTCATTGAAAACCTTTCTTGTCCTTCTATAGTTTAGCAATATTACTATGGACATTGATCCTCTTAACTTTCCTTTTTTGCTTCTCAAAGCTCCAAATATGACAACCTACACTGTCCTCTGGCTCCCTGCATCCACACCATGTTGAGATCAAGATCTATGGCATGATCTCAGTCTTTGCTAGAACCCCAAAACTGTGGAATGCCTTGGCCGGAGTTTTCCTTACCAAGTCGGGTCCGGTGCGTGCAGGCCACGTGGTGGATTGGAACTGTGTTGTTCTGATCATCCCGCTCCTCAGAGTGACTTGCAGTTAATGGCGCCTATTAAGGCAGACCTGCGCATTACTCATGAGAGGGTTGATGGTGAGAGGGGACATGGAAGTGGGGGCTTCTCTCAAAGCGCTCACACTTCAACCCCATTGCCCCCCCCCCGCCCCCACCCCACCCCCCCCCCAGTCAAAGCCCCAGATGCCTCCTTGGATCACGATGGCCGAGTCTGCCCCTGCACAGTTGGAGCAGGAGCAGACTTAGGCGGGGCCATCACAGGCTCCAAAACCCAAAGGATGTCCGCCAACAGTGTCTCTGCAGTCGCAGCAGGGAAGTGAGCAGGCTGCCTCTACCCCTGCTGAAGCCACAGGGGTTGTACCTTGTGGAGGCACCATGTAAATAAAAAATGACACAGAAGTAGATGCACAAGGATAAGCACATGGGTGTTTAAAGAAATGTTATTGTTAAGGTTCTGTTACTCTTATGTCACATATAAAACTCTTTATTTTCACCACTGTCCGGTCATGCCCATTTTTGTCTGCTACTTTGGAAGTGGCTTAGTGAGTTGGAGTGAATGGTGAGACATATCATTACCTCCAGCAATTGGGTCAGTGTGAAAGGAATGGCTTGGTCATTGTCGGGATGCTTTCTAGTATTGTTGGCAGTGGGGGGGGGGGGGGGCGGTGGGGAGGTGTGGGGGAACCTGGCACAGCATGTGGCAGCCATATGGGTGTAATGCAGGAAGTGAAGTAAATCTGGCCAAGATGAGGCGATCCCTGGTCTCCCGGCAGCGATGTGCTCTGGTGCTGCTGCCATCTGAATCTCAGTTTCTTCCTGCTGCTCCTCCTCTCGTCTTCCAGCTGATGCTCCTCCTCCTCCCTCCTCTTCCTCCTTTGAAGAGGTTGTGCGCTCTGCACCTTATGCAGCGCTAATCCTCGTTGCTGCGCTATGTTGTGCAGGGCGCAGCAGACGAAGACGATTCTGGGGGCTCTGGCTGGTGCGTACCAAAGGGTTCCTCCAGATCTGTCAAGGCATCTGAAGCGCATCTTCAACATGCCTATTGTTTGCTCTATGACACATCTGGTGAACATGTAGCTTTAATTATAGCGCTCCTGGCGTTAAAACTGTATCTGGTGCATACATGCATAATCATCTTCCTATAGTTGCAGACCAGCTGCACATTGAGGGAGTGAGAGCCCTTGCGGTTCACAAACACTCCTGGGTGGTGATGGGTGCCTTGATGGCCACATGTGTCCAGTCTATGATGCCCTGCACCCATGGGATGCCAACCAGAGCGGCAAAGCCAAGCGACCACTCAGTAACACTTGCTTCAAAAGTGGCAAAGTTGACATAATTGGCTGACTTGTCAAACATGGCATCGGTGACCTGTATAATGCACCTGTGGGCGGCAAACTGTGAGATGCCACAAATGTCTGCTGCAGAACCCTGGAAAGAGCCTGAGGCGAAGAAGTCGAGGGTGCTGGTGACTTTGACAGCCACTGGTAAAGCATGTCCACCAGGTATCTGGGTTCCAGCTCTTGCTCCAGTAAGCTGCAAATGTCTGCAACGACCTGGCGCAATAGCCTGAGCCTCCTTTGGCACTGCTGCTCAGTCAGGTTGAGGAAGCTCAACCTCTGCCTGTATACCCTGTGTTGGGGGTATAGCGTTGATGCCCTCTGTTCTGTGGAGCATCAGGTCATTGAGGAGAAGGCTGCTGATGTTGCTGCTGGTGTGCCTGCTGCTGCTGGTGGTGTTGGGGTTCATCCTGGTCTGATTCTGAGGACCAAGGTGAGACAGTATAAGCAGCACCCATGCTGATATAATAGATGACAGGTCAAGTAGAGATCAGAGGAGCAATTTGTCAGTTTTGTGATAGTAGCAATGAGATGAGAGTGGCTTCTGAGGTTGCAGAAAAGTCTTGCAAACTCTAGACAGCTAAATCTGTGCTCAAAATGGAGTCAGCAAGAGCCTTTCCCTTAGGCAAGTAATGAGGTATTGTGTGGGAGTATTTATTGGGATTTCCATGCTCTCCACTAATGATCCCGATCAATGGCCACTGAGCCTCCGCCTCAGGTTGACAGACATGGTTCCTGAGTTGCATGATGCCCATGGGCATCCAGTGAAATTCAAAAGGACTGTTTAAAAACTCTGCTAAGGGTCAAACAACAAGATTTTAATGAGCTTAATTAAGCCGGCCGCCTCTGCCGTTTGGGTCCGTGCCACGCTAGCAAACGCGCTCGAGGAGGCAGGATGACGACGGGTTCTCGACGCTCTCCCAT
The DNA here is from genome assembly GCF_052327205.1 of Somniosus microcephalus. Taxonomy (NCBI): domain Eukaryota; kingdom Metazoa; phylum Chordata; class Chondrichthyes; order Squaliformes; family Somniosidae; genus Somniosus; species Somniosus microcephalus. Next base: position 27,113,930 of record NC_141008.1, on the reverse strand, counting down.
TTTCCATGACTTTTACCGCTGACCCTCCTCCAAACCCGCAAACACGGCAGCGGGAAAATTCCAGCCCTTGTGTTGGATAGGGGATTCTGTCACAACTCAAATCACAAAACAGTCTATGGGGCCGACCTTTGCCTTCTCCGCCGGTTGGGAAAGGACACTAGTACAATGAAACTCATGGCACAGCACTTGCTGCCCTGTTCTTACTGCCATTCCAGCTGCCGCCATTTTGGCGAGGGCCTTGAGATGGGCTTCCCAGGTATCTGCCAGAAACAGGTGAGAGTCTCAATAGCCCATGCAACCTGAATCTTATGGGGTCTATAGGACACCAATGCAATTTTGAGGTACAAATGGGTGGGGTGTGCAGGAGACATGCCCCAAGTGGCCGAACCTGTAGTTCTTCAAGGGACATCAGCAGGCTGCTCCAAAACAGTTAAAAAACAGGTTTGAAAATAATTTTTGTGGGGTTAGGAGGAAAATGAACTCCTGGCTCTGAATAATTGACCCCCGCTGGACCCTCTATGGCACTCTCTTAAGATTGCCTAACCCCCACCCCTTTAAGTTACCTGGACCGGCTGGACTGTACAGTGAAGCCGCCAGATTTCCCACCCCCTCCAATCGGGAACTGCTCCAGCTGTGAGAATACCTCATCCATGAATTGGTAATGAGGTCCGTCCGTGAATATTGGTCAGGCTTCGGAACCTTTTCATTGGGTGGGGTCACGCCGTCTGCCTCCCGCCCAAAGGAAGCGATCGCACAAAAATTCAGCCCGAAGTATTTATTTATTTTTGAGATGTGGATAGTCACTTTCATTTTGCTTTGATTATCTGGTTGGGGAGACAATCCATATTGCTCATGCGTGGTTGGACATGTCACAAGAGTTCATTCAGCCTTTATTGTTGCAGGGAACTGTAGGCTATGCCTGAACTATTTTACTTAATAATTTCAGACCTGTTGGAGGATGTCATGAGTCTGAATGCTTCAACAACATATCATCATTCGTCACACTGTGCTATCGAAGTGAATTTTGTTCTCAGCAATAGTCAGCCAGGTATCATTGTGTATTTGTGTTGATTGTCATTCCTGAAGGGTTGCGTTGAAATTAAGTAACCCAGTCCTTCCAGTAGGGGAGATCCCGCAGGATTTACTGGGTATAGGGGCTGGTTGACAACTCCTTGCCCAGGTGGAGAGATATATTTGGCAGCTTTCTCCCCAATCTTCTCAGATCTTTGCACTGCAGCCCGCATGGAGCTGGTAGGTTGAGACTACATGGGGGTTAAACGACACCTTAGATATAAGTTTAATGTTAAGGACACTGGTCCAGTTTTAGTATTAATAAGAGTTAGTTGTGCCTTTGATTCTCCATTCTAGCCTTCCATTTCTCTTCCCTTACCCCATGCCCAGTGTCCAGTGTCCTTTGCCTCCTCATCGTAAAGTGGTCTGAGAAGTCTTCATGTCCATGAGGAACACGATTTCAATGCAAATGATTGTTGTTGAGGGCTCTCAGTGGAAAACCGATAATGAGAAGGCACTTTGAGCCCTCAAATTCCAAGGCCGTTTCATCACGCTCACCGTTGACAGCAAGAGAGCAATCAGAAATATTTTAAAGTTATTGACTTAAGCGGTAGTGCATTTTGATGCAGATATTTTTTTCGCAAATAAATGTTTTCAAGGTACTTTGTCTATAAATGCTAAATTTGTCACCTAATTATCCCATTGTTTCTTACACTAGACATGTCATGCATGCTGATTCATAAGCATGCTCAAGCTTCTGTTCATATTTCACTGAAAATGAGGGGCAATGGTGCCTTGTAGATTCGAAAGGAACTTGCAAAATATAAAGTAACACATTTTAAAATGCAGTGGTCTGGCTGGGATTGTGAAGGCCATTTTATTTTCTTTGTCCTAAGTGATTCATGATTTTCTTTTGCCCAATTACATTGACACTTGTCTAAAGGTGAAATAGTTTCAACTGACCCACGCAATATCTTATAATGTTCACGTGGGTGTAAAATCCACATATTCACATGTATGACATCCTGACATCACAAACCAACTCCACTGATTGCTATGGTCACAATAACATAAAGTTATATTTTTTCTCTACAAGTGTTGCAAATAGGATATAAATATCAGTTTAAAGGTCCCCACTCATGAGGATGACATAACCAGTGTGTGCCATTATTGCTTGTCATTTACCCGCTCTATATTACTCATGCAGACCATTAATCCATAATCTGTTCACAATCTTTTAATTTCCCAAATTCTTCACACCTCTCCAGGCATTGATACATGCTACGTACCTGCTATTCCCAAGTATCTATCAACATGGATTTTACATTGCCGGATAACCCACCCCAACCTCAGAAGACTAGTGTGAATTTTTTAGCACACGCATGGGCTCTTTGAATAAGATTACCAATTTCTAGACACTGAAATTCTTTTCATTTGTTCCCGTTTTGAGCCTGTGTTCTGTACCATTGTAAAGAAAAAATGGACACAGGGATTTTACACCCATTTTGCCCCAGTTTTGCACTGTTCTGCTATTTCCTTTGTTCTCAAATTGCACAGCCCCTGAACCAGGTGTTTCCATATGAATAGATTAAATGAGGCTTTCAATGGTCATCAGCACCTGCCCATGGCTTTCAATGGTCATCAGCACCTGCTCATGGCTTTCAATGGTCATCAGCACCTGCCCATGGCTTTCAATGGTCATCAGCACCTGCCCATGGCTTTCAATGGTCATCAGCACCTGCCCATGGCTTTCAATGGTCATCAGCACCTGCCCATGGCTTTCAATGGTCATCAGCACCTGCCCATGGCTTTCAATGGTCATCAGCACCTGCCCATGGCTTTCAATGGCCATCAGCACCTGCTCATGGCTTTCAATGGTCATCAGCACCTGCCCATGGCTTTCAATGGTCATCAGCACCTGCTCATGGCTTTCAATGGTCAATCGCACCTGCCCATGGCTTTCAATGGTCATCAGCACCTGCCCATGGCTTTCAATGGTCATCAGTGCCTGCCCATGGCTTTCAATGGTCATCAGCACCGGCCCATGGCTTTCAATGGTCATCAACACCTGCTCATGGCTTTCAATGGTCATCAGCACCTGCCCATGGCTTTCAATGGTCATCAGCACCTGCCCATGGCTTTCAATGGTCATCAGCACCTGCCCATGGCTTTCAATGGTCATCAGCACCTGCTCATGGCTTTCAATGGTCATCAGCACCTGCCCATGGCTTTCAGTGGTCATCAGCACCTGCCCATGGCTTTCAATGGTCATCAGCACCCGCTCATGGCTTTCAATGGTCATCAGCACCTGCCCATGGCTTTCAATGGTCATCAACACCTGCCCATGGCTTTCAATGGTCATCAGCACCTGCCCATGGCTTTCAATGGTCATCAGCACCTGCTCATGGCTTTCAATGGTCATCAGCACCTGCCCATGGCTTTCCTCTAAATCCAATGGGGGAAGGTCATGTGCCGGCTGATCCTATTAATGTAGGGAAATGAGAGAGCGAGGCTGCATTTCTGAGGCCACTCATTGGAAGGGTTCAAATGCTGGATTACTGAAATTGGACTTTTTATTCAGATTCTGGGGAGTGCGGATCGAGCATCCCATTTTGCATAGCTTATGAAGAGGAAGATGGCAAGGATATACAGGAAGCCTGTCTTGATGACAGGGAGAGCAGACAACATGGGCAGCTCCTGGTGTATTTACCACCTCCACAGAAGTTTGCTGACCCTATATCTCCAGAGCATATTCTTCAAATGGGGCCAGATCCACGGTGATGTCAGGGTCCCCTCCAGGAGTAATCAGCAGTTTACAGCCTTTTCCTGCAAGACAAGAGGAAGACCTGGTGAAAGCAAGTATGTGTGGTTGGACTCTGCCTATCCCTATGAAAGAGCACTCTGTTGGGATGGTGAGGGAGAAAGATGCAGCGTGCAAGTGGAGGTCGGAGAAGAAGTTGCGTGTGGGTTGTCTTGTCTCCTTGTGCAGAAGGACATGAGAATGAGCAATGGAGGCAAATTGGGAGCCAATGTCTGTCAGCAAGCACAGTGGTGATGGGTGAATCGGACTTGGTGCGAGTTAGGATATGAGCAGCAGAGTTTTGGATGAGTTGAAGTATACAGAGGGTGGTAGACGGGAGGCCAGCCAGGGGAGCTTTGGAATAGTCAATTCTGGAGGTATCGCAAGCATGGGTGAAGGTTTCAGCAGCAGACGGATGGAGACAGGCGATGTTACGGAGGGGGAAGTAGGTGGTCTTGGTGCTGGAGAGGATGTGGAGTCAGACGCTCAGCTCAGGGTCAAATAGGACACGGAGGGTGCGAACAGTCTGGTTCAATTGAGCCAATGGCCAGGGAAAGGGACAGAATCAGTGGCTAGGGAAAGGAGTTTGTGGCGGGGACCGAAGACAATGACTTCAGTCTTCCCAATATTTAATTGGAGGAAATTGCTGCTCATCCAGTACTGGATGTCTGACAAATCCGAGGCAGTGGGGAGTCGAGAGAGGTGGTGGTGAGGTAGAGCTGGGCGTTATCAGCGTACATGTGGAACCTGATGTGTTTTTGGATGATGTCACTGAGTGGCAGTATGTCGATAAGAAATAGGAGAGAGCCAAGGAGAGATCCTTGGAGGTCTCCAGAGTTAACAGTGCGGGAGTGGGAAGAGAAGCCGTTGCAGGTAATTCTCTGGCTACGACTGGATAGATAAGAACGGAACCAGACGAGGGCAGTCCCGCCCAGCTGGACAACGGAGGAGAGGTGTTGGAGGTGGTTTGTGTGGTCAGCCATATCAAAGACTGCAGACAGGTTGAGAAGGATGAAGAGGAATAGTCTACCCCAGTCACACAGGATCTTTCTGGATCCAAGAGGAGCAGGTGTACATTCACATGTTCTCCTCCAGGACTTGTCTGGAGTATGTAAATACTTTAATTTACTGCAAAATGAAAGAATGACAGATAGAAATACAGATTAGAGGAGGACTGACTTTCATTAAGTTGCCCAGTTCTAGTGGTGAACATGTTTAATGGCCCAGAAATTCGGGACCCAACGCGTGAGTACGGACGGAGTACTCACGCGTGGACCCGATGGAAGTGCCGGTTTCTTGCATGCACTACGCATGCGCGGGAAACCGGCATTTCCGATCCTCTGAACCAAGGGGTTCAGCGGTCGAACGCATGCGCGCAGGAGTCTGCGTGTGCGTGTTGAACTTCCTCTTTTTTTACAGGTTTGCCCGTGCATGAAGGCCTCTACATTTTACACATTAAAAAACCAGACGTAAGGACTTCATTTTAAAAGGTAAGTGGTCAATTAATTAAAATTAGAACATTTTTTCCACAGGTTTATTATTTTTAAATACTTTACAGTAAGGTAAGTGTATCTTTAGCCCCGATTTTTTATAAAATTATTTTTTTCAAAAATTTAAATTATTGTTTAAAATAGTTATTTAATGTTATTTATAGTTGATTTAAATAGTGTGATTTTTTTTCAAATTTATTTTAAGGTTAAGTACTGTTTTGGGCACCCGGAGTTTTCATGAGTTTGACAGTTCTTCCTGTCAAACTCATGAATGGACTTTTCCCTCCTCCGATTGGTTGCCCAGTGCTCACGTGATCCCAGCCGACGCATCGCACTAAGTACGCCGCTGGATCACACAAGCACAGCGCGCTGGGAGCTGGACCGGGCCACAGAGAGGAAATGCACGCAGGCCCAGGCCTCAACTGCCAGTGCGCTAGGTAAGTGTAGGTCGGGGGCTTGCACCCGCGGGAAGCCCCCAACACGAATTTCTGGGCCAATGTGTTTTGGGGATTGGTGAATCCCTTTTATGTTTGTCTGTGTGCATCTGAAAGAGAACTCAAAATCAGGTTCAGCACAGAAAGTGTTCATTTAACGAAGGGAAATTCTGAATATACTGCACCATCATTCAACTCATGAGGGGAGTTCAAGATAACATGTCTTGAATTCAGACATGGTATATAAGCAGGAGACCTTTGGCAATAAAGGTCCTATTGCAGAGATGTTTGCTGATGAAGAGATTTCATATTTTCTTTGTAAAAACTCATCTCCAGCTTATTCGTGTTCAAGCTGAATCTGTTGAATCAGATTTTTCATTGCTAAGAACATAAGAATTAGGAGCAGGAGTAAGCCATACGGCCCCTCGAGGCTGCTCCGCCATTCAATAAGATCATGGCTGATCATCGACCTCAACTCCACTTTCCCGCCCGATCTCCATATCCTTTGATTCCCCTAGAGTCCAAAAATCTATCTCAGCCTTGAATATACTCAAAAGACTCAACATTCACAACCCCCTGGGGCAGAGAATTCCAAAGATTCACAACCCTCTGAGTGAAGAAATTCCTCATCTCAGTCTTAAATGGCCTACCCCTTATCCTGACACTATGACCCCTAGTTCTAGACACTTCAGCCAGGGGAAACCACCTCTCAGCATTTACCCTGTCAATCCCCTTCAGAATCTTGTATGTTTCAATGAGATCACCCCTCATTCTTCTAAACTCCAGAGAGTATAGGCTCGATCTACACAATCTCTCATCATAGGACAGCCCTCTCATCCCAGGAATCAATCTAGTGAACCTTTATTGCACCACCTCCAAGGTAAGTATATCCTTCCTTAGATAAGGAGACCAAAACTGTGCATAGTACTCCAGGTGTGGTATCACTAAGGCCCTGTACAATTGTAGCAAGACTTCCTTACTCTTATACTCCAATCCCCCTTGCAATAAAGGCCAATATGCCATTTGCCTTCTTTATTGTTTGCTGTACCTGCATGCTAGCTTTCTGTGTTTCTTGCATGAGGACACCCAAATCTCTCTGAATACCAACATTTGAAAGTTTGTCGCCATTTAAAAAATATTCTGTTTTTTGGGGTGGCAGGCAGTGACTAGTGGCCCCAACTGTTCACAATATATATCAATGATTTGGATGAGGGAACCAAATGTAATATTTCCATGTTTGCTGACGACACGAAACTAGGTGGGATTGTGAGTTGTGAGGAGGATGCAAAGAGGCTTCAAGGCGATTTAGACAAGTTGAGTGAGTGGGCAAATACATGGCAGATGCAGTATAATGTGGATCAATGTGAAGTTATCCACTTTGGTAGGAAAAACAGAAAGGCAGAGTAATTACTTAAATGGCAATAGATTGGGAAATGTTGATGTACAAAGGGACCTGGGTGTCCTTGTACACTAGTCACTGAAAGCAAACATGCAGGTGCAGCAAGCAGTTAGGAAGGCAAATGGCATGTTGGCCTTCATTGCAAGAGGATTTGAGTACAGGAGCAAGGATGTCTTACTACAGTTATACAGGGCCTTGGTGAAACCACACCTGGAGTACTGTGTGCAGTTTTGATCTCCTTATCTAAGAAAGGATATACTTGCCATAGAGGGAGTGCAGCAAAGGTTCACAAGACTGATTCCTGGAATGGCAGGACTGTCGTATGAGGAGAGATTGGGTCGACTAGGCCTGTATTCACTAGAGTTTAGAAGAATGAGAGGGGATCTCATTGAAACGTATAAAATTCTGTCAGGGCTAGACAGATTGGATGCAGGAAGGATGTTTCCCCTGGCTAGGGGCTCTAGAACGAGGGGTCACAGTCTCAGGATACAGGGCAGGACATTTAGGACTGAGACGAGGAGAAATTTCTTCACTCAGAGGGTGGTGAACCTGTGGAATTCTCTGCCACAGAAGGCTGTGGAGGCCAGTTCATTAAATATATTCAAGAAAGAGTTGGATATATTTCTTAAGGCTAAAGGGATCAAGGGATATGGGGAGAAGGCAGGGACAGGGTACTGAATTTGGATGATCAGCCATGATCTCATTGAATGGCGGAGCAGGCTCGAAGGGCCGAATGGCCTACTCCTGCTCCTATCTTCTATGCTTCTATGTTCACCCCACTAGTTACAGCCTGCCAAACTGAAAAAGATCTGTTTATCCCGACTCTATTTTCTGTCCATTAACCAATCTTCTATCCATGCTACTATAGTACCCCAACCCCATGAGTCCTTATCTTGTATAATAACCTTTTATGTGGCACCTTATCAAATGCCTTTTGGAAATCCAAATATACGACAACCACTGGTTCCCCTTTATCTACCCTGCTAGTTACCTCCTCAAAAAACTCTTAATAAATTTGTCAAACACGATTTCCCTTTCATAAAACCATGTTGACTCTGCCTAATCATGTTATGATTTTCTAAGTGCCCTGATACCACTTCCTTAACAATGGATTCCAGCATTTTCCTGACGACTGATGTCAGGCTAACTGGCCTGTAGTTCCTTGTTTTCTCTTTCCCTCATTTCTTGAATAGCGGGGTTACATTTGCTACCTTCCAATCCGCTGGGATTTATCATTTTAATTGTTTTTATTACGTACATTGTGCCTCTAAGCATGCAAGAAGCATGGAAAGAATTATAAGGCAGATTGTTTAATACCCGGACCTTTGGTTTGCTGAAAATGTCCATTTACTAACAGTCAGCTCGTGCAACCTCTAGTGTGGCCAACTTTATGTAACCTCTTTCATAACAAATAAAAGTTAGGCAGAAACACAATGCACAATATCAATTAGAACTGTCTAGATTTGTAGTGGAAAGCTACAGTGCCTAATTCTCCCCTCCTTATGATATATGTTGTGCCCTCCGGTTATGTGCCAGTTCAGGCTTTAAACATAAGAGTGGTGGGAATTGAGATAAATTCCTTCCTGCATTCGCTTGGCAGGCTTCTGCAAATTTGCACAATACTGCTGCTTTCACCACATCCTTCTCGACATTTCTCTATCATTGGTGTATATCTTTGAGCAGCTGCTGCATTCCTTCATGTCCACCTATGTCCTGTGCTGCTATTTTACAACAATGTTTACGCCTATCTATTCTGCTCATCTTTAAGCCTTTGCCTGGACTTCCAACCAGATCCTCCAAGCCTTGGGGATAACATTTAGCCTCCCTGTCACAAATTACCAGCTTTTCGGGCTTCTTTGCAAGTGGGGGGAAATCTGTTCCTATCATTCCCTTACAGCACTCTCAGGGCCTTAGCACAAAAATGGCATTTTCCCTTCGGTATCCAGACAATTTCTTCAAAAGTTATACACTCCACAGCTGAATTAACAAAACTGTCACCATTTGTACCAGTTCAGTGACTCAATAACTGCTGAGAAGCATTAAAAGCATCATTTTTGCAGTGTATCATGACTGACCTGCTACTTTTTTTTAACGTTTGAAAGACTGGTGTTTCTGCAGTTTGGTGCCTTTCTGTCATTTTTAATAAACCGAGCAATGTCTGGGCCGCTTCACTAACACTGAAATGACAGGCGGTGTTGGAAAGGAGAATGAGCGAGACAGAGCAGGCAAGAAATGAAATGAAAATACAATAGAAAATGCTGGAAAAACTCAGCAGGCCAGGCAACATCCGTGGAGAGAGAAACAGAGTCAATGTTTCAGGTCGAAATCCTGCTACAGAACTGAGAAAGGCAGGCGAAGAGAAGAGCAGAACTTCTTCAAGATGGGCATTCCTAGAAGAAGGGAAATGAAATGAAATGAAATTCACAGAACAAAAGAGTGGGCGAGGTGTTGATTCATTCTTTGACCTTTTCTGAGCACAAACAACACTGAACTGGGAGCTAAACATTTTCTAAGTACACTAAATGCTTTTTAAAGCATTCCCTTTGGGATCCATATTCTGTAAGGGGTCTTTTTAACGAGCTTGTGGTGTGCGAGATCGATTCTTGATTTCACACTGCTCGTGAGCGGTTTCGAAGCGCTCCCCCCTCACTGATTCTAGACACTGGACTTATTGCCAGACTACCTTGATGTGTTGGCCCAACTTGTGACCCGGAAGACAAATGGATCAGGTGAGGCAAGGTAAGTTTTAAAATTAATGGTTTCTTTATTTATAAGGAGAATAAAAACACAGGGAACAAAGAAACAACACAGACAAAATCATTAACACGCCTCCCAATGGGAACTAAAATTTAACACACAAGAATTACTTTGACTATCTTAAAATACATCAATTCATTAGCTGCGGTATAATAAAACAGGGGTGGGGAAAGCGCACGGTACAACAAAGGATAATTAACACTCCCGATTACAAAGCCCTTAATATTAAAACCCTCCCGTCTCTAAAGTATCCCTCTACTAGGTCAGCTAGGTGGAGTTGGGCCTCTATGCTCACCAGGGTTTTAAAACTGCCCTCGACCTTGGTGCTCCTGTAGCTTCCGGGATTCCCGATTGATCTTCCTTCTGGGACGGGCTCCTGAATCTGCTCTCCTGCTCGAACTTGTAGAACCTCCGTGCTCCTCGAACCGTAATCGAACCTCCTAATCGGACCTCTCCACTCGAACCGTTCAACTTAACCTTAACCTCTCGTTGTTCTCTGCCTCCGATCGTACCTTCTGCCCGTCGATTTTCCCCCAACAGTTATACCGTTTCCTTGCCCTTATCTTTGGCGCCAAATCAGGGGTTTTCTTTTGTCAAAGTATTGGGCCGGCTACTTTGACAAAAGCTGGTACTTTACTTTAACGGCTTTAATCGTGGCCGAAACCAAACTGATGGGTTATGTCCCGTGTCCCGCTGAGTTTGATGCAGATAATGGGTCTTGTCTGTGCTCTGTGATTTCAGTGATGGGTTTACGTTTATCTGGCGATTAACATGACCTTTTCAAGTGCAAGTCCTTTGTTTTTGACTTCGTTACTGCTGCTACCTTTATTACCATATCATTTGCAGTCAGTCTGGAATTTTCCAATCGGTGGTGACTCAGGTTTCTTTAAGGTATTGCAGTGGTATGTCCTTCTGAAATGAGTCATGTGATCTGCCGACTCCATCTTGTGCTCTTAAAAATGTGGCCATTTCAGGGGTTTTAAAATGTAGGCTGTATTTTCCTGGATTTTGCAAATCCTACAGTCCCCCCTGTGATACAATGGACATCTCGAATCGTCTTTTTGTATCATGAATGTTTTAGGGTGAGCATAAATCCGTTCCCTCCCCAGCTGACCTTCCCCGTAGTTTACCTGACTATGGAGTGTACCTTGCACACGCACTTTCCTCATCCCGAAAACGGAGTTGAGTAGATATGCCCCACCGGAGAAACATTTATACTATGTGCAGACTCGCATTAGAGTCATAACCCGACGCAACACAATCTTTATTATAATACACAAAAAAACAGATGGGAAAATAAGGTAGTTACACGGCCGAGTCCCCGTTTCTGCTGACATAGTGGTCCCGCCAAGTCTGCTGACTAGGGAACTCCCTGTCGTGTCCCTTCCTCCTGCACTGGACACAGACCAGGTACAGAACGATCCCTATCTGGCACACCACTAAAACGTGGGAAGCCAGCCTGACCCATGATGGGATCTCTATATTATCAAAGAGGTCCCACCATGGTGGAACCACTATGTCTAGGATTTTTGCCCCTATGTCGATGGTCTTCTGCTCTAAAGTATAGAAGTGCTTTTGGGAGACAGTAACTGCTTTCAGCAGTTCGGTTAGATGTTCTGGGAGAGGGGGAATTATGAAACCAAAGTGGGCCACGTACTTCTGGAGATCGATGAAGTTCTCCTTGACAGTGAGGTGAACAGTGGATGGCTCAGGGATCGGGATAATCCGCAGCTGTGCCACTTGAACTACTGCCTTGGGTTTGAAACAGAAGCTGCTTTCACTGACCGCGCACCAGCCGTGCTGTCCGTGCCGGTAGTGGGACGCTGCGGTGGCGACACAGTATGTCCCACCTCCTATGTATGCCACCTGTGGGGGAACATGGCCCTGTGCCATGGCTTCCATGGTGCAATTGATAGGGTTAGCGTCAGCAGAACTGAACCCGCACTGTGGTGTTGAATAGGCATTCAAGTGCTGGGGACACAGGATTATGTGTGCTCCCTGGCTACGGCACCCCGAGAGGTCAGTACCCGTCATAGCATGCTCCCACTTAATGACGTAGGGTGGGACCGCTGCGAAACGGACGTGTGCTCCCCCCCGAATGACTCCAATGTTCACCACCCTATACACCGGTGCAGGTTGGGCCACCCTATTCATTACTGGGATCCGCACGACAACCCCCATGATGGTGTGGTTGGAGCGACCACAGTCCACAGGGACTGGGTAGGCCTCAGAAGCGAGCCGGAGCTGGCACGGACTCAACGTGTTCTCAAAGGGGTGGAGGGCTGCGAGGTGCTTGTTGCTGATCCAGGAGGGGACCAAACCCTGTTTTAAGTCCTCCAGATTGCTGCGGCCCTCGCCCAGCAACCATGCCCCGTACAGTACGCACACCTCATTCTGGGCAGCCTGATCTGAGGCGTTCCTGTCCTCCCTAATGAGAGCGTTGACCGTCCGAGCCTGCTTCTCCAGCTCTGCTATGATCTCCTTTAAATGGAGAGTCATAGCCTGATCCTCATGGAGCTCCGAACCCACCACCCGGTTTTCGTCCGTGAGGATCCCCTTCAACTGGGTCTTTAACCCGTTAACCTGCCGTTGTAATTCGATGTCTTCCATACTATTTATGATGGATGACCCAGTGTTGAACCCTGTGAACCAGTCATTCACGGCGCCCCTTCTTTGTCTCCCCACTTGCTCCCATTCCTTGTGGCCCTCGGTGTAGAGTTCGGTTCTATTGACCCCCGCGAAGTCAAACTCGTAAAACTTCTGCAGGGTCTCTTTCAGCAGGGCCTGATACAGCCTTGCCATTTCTACGGGGCACCATTCCGGCAGGTGCACCTCGGTCAGGTTGAGGATGACCGAGGCCACCGCGTAATGGACCCCCTGATAGGCCATTTGGTCAGTGGGAACTAATACTAACCCGTTCCCTGGTCCCTTGGTGGTGGTGGGGCATCCCTCTGCTACCGTCCGTGGTGTCTGGGTCGTGGGCAGGGGCTGTCGGGGGCGGGTCACTAGCTCAGTGGCATTAACCGCGATTGGGGAGTAGGGGACCGCGCATGCGTCCAAGCGCGATTCCCAGTCTATCCCCCTCCCGTTATCTTGCCACTGGCTGTGGAAAATGATGGAAACACCTGTGGGGCAGACTTTCTCTGAACCCCACATACACACATAAATCCCCTGATCGGGTTCCCACCATTTATCCCAGCACACGGTCAACCCTCCCTGGGTCCCTGTGATAGTCCGGTGAGTGTCGTTCCCTAACCTTTCCCACTTTACTCTGGGGTTCCCCATGTCCCTGCTTAGTTTCCTGAGCCACCACCACCTATCCAGGGGGACGTTCCCCCTGCAGGTTAGGCAAATACGCTTCCCCACGGTCACACTAATCCGCGTGGCCTGGATCTTGATCCGAGGACACGACAGAGCGACCTCTCCGTAGGCGAAGCCGGTCTCGCTCGAATATTTCGTGGAGTTCGACCCCAGCCATCCGGGCCAGTTGCCCTCGTGGGTGTACCCAGCGACTTCCTCTGCTTCGCGCAGGCCCTGCCCGTCGTGGGCCAGAGGCGCAGTTTCCCCGGAGCAGCCAAAGATACGGTGATCCTCCGTCTCTCCCCTCCAGGCGACGTTGAGGCCCACCAGGGCCGCGAGGATGATGCCTCCTACTGGCATCATCTTGTTACTATCTGGCGGAGAGATAAAAAAAGGTTTCGAGCCGGGCTCCCTGGGCTCCTCGGCTTGGGTGCGGGGTGAGTGGGTCCCGCGACCCTAGCTCACCTAAAACTTGCCACATTCTATCGCTCCAAAGTGCTACCATACTTCCAGAAGACCACTTACTTATTTACCAAAATTACAATTAAACTAACTTTATTACCCCAAAACTATATATATATATACATCTGCCGCCCGTCTCCGGACGGCCAGCGTATAACCTGTGGGGACCGTCGCAGGCCTCCCCCTGCTGCGTTCCCACATCGGTCTCAGCTGCTGGTCCCTGGCCGCCCGTGGCTGCTGGCTGTGGACCGTTCAAACTTCCCGCAGCTTTCTCCCGGGGGGTCCCTTTTGTGGAAGCCGGCGACCAAACCTTCCTCGGTTGCGGTTCCCTATTTGACCGTCTGAGGGTCACCACATGTGAGGCTTCCTTGTGGGTCGAACCCTTGGCTGGAGCTTTGGCCCTGGCTGCAGCCCGTGGCTTCCCCACGACTGCCGGCTGTGGGCTTCCTCCCGCAGGCTCCGCCTCCCTAGGCTCTGGGTCAGCGGCAGGCACCTCTCCGCTACCTGGGACTCCAGGTCGAGAGTCTCCGCCCCCAGACGCCACCTCTCTGATGCTGTACTCAGGGGCAGGACCTAAGACCTCCGGCTCCTCCCCTTCACCGCAGTCGGGGGCGGGACATTCGTCCTCTGACTCGGCTTCCTTCCTGAAAACCGGGGCGGGACCTAACCTTGCTGGCTCCCCCCCTCTCCTGTGACCAGGGACAGGACCTAGGACCTCCGGCTCCTCCCCTCTCCTGTGACCAGGGACAGGACCTAGGACCTCCGGCTCCACACCTCTCCTGTGACCAGGGACAGGACCTATGACCTCCGGCTCCCCCCCTCTCCTGTGACCAGGGACAGGACCTAGGACCTCCGGCTCCTCCCCTCTCCTGTGACCAGGGACAGGACCTATGACCTCCGGCTCCTCCCCTCTCCTGTGACCAGGGACAGGACCTAGGACCTCCGGCTCCTCCCCTCTCCTGTGACCAGGGACAGGACCTAGGACCTCTGGCTCCTCCCCTCTCCTGTGACCAGGGACAGGACCTATGACCTCCGGCTCCTCCCCTCTCCTGTGACCAGGGACAGGACCTAGGACCTCCGGCTCCTCCCCTCTCCTGTGACCAGGGACAGGACCTATGACCTCCGGCTCCTCCCCTCTCCTGTGACCAGGGACAGGACCTAGGACCTCCGGCTCCTCCCCTCTTGGGTCCCAGAACAATGGGGGAGTCTCCCGTGTGGACGGGACAACTCCTCCCCTCACGCAGGCTGCTCGTCCTGCCTGTGTGACCTGCGGCTGCAGCCCCCCTGCAGTTTTTAACTCTCTGCTGCCTTTTCCAGCCCCCGCTGCCTGCTTCCCTGCCTCCATCTGCACGAGCGGTCTCTTCCATCCGTCATACCGAAGCGCACATAGGTAGATGGGCTGCGCAGGCTCCAGTCATTGCTGGCCACTTTGGGAAGGGGTTGGGGGAACCGCTGGACCGGTGGTAGCTGCTACTTTTCCCTTGGTGAGGACAAACGATCTCACCGAAGCCAGCAGCGCCTCCAGCAGCTCTGGAGGAACAGTTGACTCCGTCTCTCTCTCTGGGGCAGGGGTCGGGGGTGTGGCCTGGGCTTGGGCTGGGGCTGTGGGGACCTTTCCCCTTGTGTCCTTCCAGGGATTCTTACAGTCCCTGCGCCAATGCCCCTCCTTCCCGCAACCGTAGCACGTTTGTCTGCCTTGGTTGGGACGGCTCCCTTCCTGGCGCCACTCTTTACGGGGTTGGTCACCAGGCCTGATCTCACAAACCTTCCCTTTTTGCTGGGGTGTCTCACTATCCCTCCCGTTTCTAAAGGTGACGGTGAGTTGGCGGATCACCGTCCCCTCCGTGGTCTGAGGGTTTCGGGGGTCGAACCAGGCCATTGCCTGCGTTCGAACGCGGGGCAGGGAGTTATTCATCAGGCACCTGAGCCAGTGGACTAACTGGTCCCTGTTCAGGTGCTCTCGCGCCGGCATTCCCGGGCACGCACCCCAGTAGACTGGCCACAGCTTGTCCGCGAACGCCTGCGGGGATTCCCCGGGGAGCTGGACTGTTTTCTCCACCCAGGTGAACGGACTCCCCTCGTTCATCCCCATGGCCTCCAGGATCTCGTCCCTCAGCCCCTCATAATTTTCCTGACCCCTCTTACACCCATCGGGTAGTGTCTGGAGGAGATCGCTACCCAGGGAGAACAACTGCCTCGTCGCAGTCGTTAACACAGGCCGCCTGTTCTATCTCCCTAAAGTGAAGAGAAGGGTCCCCCTTCATGGTGAGCTTGGGGATGTAGCTCACCATGGAGCACAACTGTTGCGCACTGTGTGGCACCAGGAATTGGTTCTGGAGGTCCCCGGGTTCCCCGTCCTCACCGGATGGTCCGTACCTTCGTTGTGTCACGGGGTACACCGGTCCCGGTCCCTGATTCTCTCTCGGGCTATCCTGGTCTACCTTGAAGTCTTCATCCTCCACCCCCTCCTTATCCCAGACCTCTGGAAAACTAGGGGCTATGGGTGGTAGCTGTGAAACGTCTGGTTCCCTAACCCGTGTTGCTCTGGGGGCTGCCTACGGGACTTCCCTGCTTGGGTTGCCGTTGAACTCAGCCTGGCCGACCTTGGAGCTAATGAGGCATATCATCCCCTTTGCCCCGGCCAATGCCATATTCAGGCTTTCTATTTCCTGCCTAAAGGGGCCGTGGTCTGCCTCCTCAAACCCCCGAGCGCAGGCCAGCTTAAAGGCTGCTTTTACTTCGCCTACATTTTCCTCCTGTGCCTTCAGTTCCCCCGTGAGGTGGCTAATCTCCGTCTTTAATCTCCTCTCTTTCTCCCTGGGTTCTCTTGCCTGATATTCTACGTGTTCTGCCCTGAACCTAGCGCTCCCCTCCAGCTCAGCTATCTTGCCCTCCAGCCTTTCTACCCTGGCCTGGTGCTCACGCTGCACTTCAGCGGCCTGGCTTTCCATGTGCTCTACCTTCCCCCGATGGTCACGGACCATCGCTGCCCTCTCCTGGCTTACAGCCTCCAGGGCCACAAGCACCTTCCCTTCCGCTGCAACTTTTTCCTGCAGCTCCCGGGACAAATGCCTTATTTTAGTTTCCTTACTGGCCACTGCTTGGTCCAGTATCAGAACCTGCTTTTTATAACACATAAGCCATACCGCTTTTTCAATGCCCTTGTGGTGCTCTTTACTAGCCGTCCACTGGGCGGCTGCCTCTAGGGGACGCTCGGCCCCTAACAGGTCGCATACCCATTTTTTTGCAACGTTTACTTTACCACACACGTAGCAGGATAACCTGTCCTCCATCACATCTGTCTCACCCGAGTCTTTGTCCACCACACAAGGGGTCTGTAGCCAGTGTCCTGCCGTGGTCGCCATTCTGTAAGGGGTCTTTTTAATGAGCTTGTGGTGTGCGAGATCGATTCTTGATTTCACACTGCTCGTGAGCGGTTTCGAAGTGCTCCCCTCTCACTGATTCTAGACACTGGACTTATTGCCAGACTACCTTGATATGTTGGCCCAACTTGTGACTCGGAAGACAAATGGATCAGGTGAGGCAAGGTAAGTTTTAAAATTAATGGTTTCTTTATTTATAAGGAGAATAAAAACACAGGGAACAAAGAAACAACACAGACAAAATCATTAACACGCCTCCCAATGGGAACTAAAATTTAACACACAAGAATTACTTTGACTATCTTAAAATACATCAATTCATTAGCTGCAGTATAATAAAACAGGGGTGGGGA
The DNA here is from genome assembly GCF_052327205.1 of Somniosus microcephalus. Classification (NCBI taxonomy): domain Eukaryota; kingdom Metazoa; phylum Chordata; class Chondrichthyes; order Squaliformes; family Somniosidae; genus Somniosus; species Somniosus microcephalus. Next base: position 27,096,541 of record NC_141008.1, on the reverse strand, counting down.
AAGTGCGCGGTACAACGAAGGATAAATAACACTCCCGATTACAAAGCCCTTAATATTAAAACCCTCCCGTCTCTAAAGTATCCCTCTACTAGGTCAGCTAGGTGGAGTTGGGCCTCTATGCTCACCAGGGTTTTAAAACTGTCCTCGACCTTGGTGCTCCTGTAGCTTCCGGGATTCCCGATTGATCTTCCTTCTGGGACGGGCTCCTGAACCTGCTCTCCTGCTCGAACTTGTAGAACCTCCGTGCTCCTCGAACCGTAATCAAACCTCCTAATCGGACCTCACCACTTGAACCATTCAACTTAACCTTAACCTCTCGTTGTTCTCTGCCTCCGATCGTACCTTCTGCCCGTCGATTTTCCCCCAACAGTTATACCGTTTCCTTGCCCTTATCTTTGGTGCCAAATCAGGGGTTTTCTTTTGTCAACGTTTTGGGCCGGCTACTTTGACAAAAGCTGGTACTTTAGTTTAACGACTTTAATCGTGGCCGAAACCAAACTGATGGGTTATGTCCCGTGTCCCGCTGAGTTTGATGCAGATAATGGGTCTTGTCTGTGCTCTGTGATTTCAGTGATGGGTTTACGTTTATCTGGCGATTAACATGACCTTTTCAAGTGCAAGTCCTTTGTTTTTGACTTCGTTACTGCTGCTACCTTTATTACCATATCAATTGCAGTCAGTCTGGAATTTTCCAATCGGCGGTGACTCAGGTTTCTTTAAGGTATTGCAGTGGTATGTCCTTCTGAAATGAGTCATGTGATCTGCCGACTCCATCTTGTGCTCTTAAAAATGTGGCCATTTCAGGGGTTTTAAAATGTAGGCTGTATTTTCCTGGATTTTGCGAATCCTACACCGAGCAATGTCTGGGCCGCTTCACTAACACTGAAATGACAGGCGGTGTTGGAAAGGAGAATGAGCGAGACAGAGCAGGCAAGAAATGAAATGAAAATACAATAGAAAATGCTGGAAAAACTCAGCAGGCCAGGCAACATCCGTGGAGAGAGAAACAGAGTCAATGTTTCAGGTCGAAACCCTGCTACAGAACTGAGAAAGGCAGGCGAAGAGAAGAGCAGAACTTCTTCAAGATGGGCATTCCTAGAAGAAGGGAAATGAAATGAAATTCACAGAACAAAAGAGTGGGCGAGGTGTTGATTCATTCTTTGACCTTTTCTAAGCACAAACAACACTGAACTGGGAGCTAAACATTTTCTAAGTACACTAAATGCTTTTTAAAGCATTCCCTTTGGGATCCATAAATTAATGCTATTTTTAAGAACGCATATAAAAGTAAATAGTGTTTTCAAATGAAGTACGGGGAGTCGTAAAATTTAGTTAGCTAACTCCTGTTCTGTGCTTCATGGCAAATACTGTTCAACTCATGACTCAGATTTTTAGTGTTCCATGAATCATGAAATAAAGTGAAATGGAAGGGTTAACGTGGGACTAATACAGCAGCTATCTCCGTTATTGAAGCCCGCTTTAGAGTCGAGGTTTGAGTTTATTGACAAATATCCACTTCCACCTTTAAACTTTGCTTTCAAATTTCTACACAGCATTCATAAGCCTAGGTTTTCCGATCATTTTTCATTTTGACACTGATGTTCAGCAGTTTAAGACAAATGAGTTAACTCTGGTATTAAAGTAACGCCAATTAGAATAACTAGGCTATATTTTCATAAACTCGGGTTCGCTGCGGTTGCTTCATGCTTCGAGATATCCCAAGGACAGGGAAGGTGCTATATAAATGCAAGCTTTTTTCTATGTCAAAAACATCAAGCTGCCAAATCACACGTCGGCTTTTGGAATGGGACGCGGTGATTACAGAGTGCGCTTGTGTGAACATCGGGTGAAGATTGGATCAGAAACGGCCGCGATAACTCGCACGGTTGAATAGTTTGTCAACAGTCACTGTCTAGGCTCACACTTGATCAATGTTCACTTGGGCAAGGTGGTGGAGCCTTACCCCAGCAATGGGTCAGTGCCTTCAGGGCAGGAGAGAAGAAAATTAGGAGGGGGGAGGGGGGAGGTGGGGGGGGGGAAGAATTTCAAAAAACAGACAGCATTAAAAGGAAATGCGTCTGTTGTGGCCTGCTTGGTGCAGTCCAGTGAAGTAGATGCCGTGCTGTTTTATAACGGCCTCCTGCTGCCAGGCTGCAGACGGGTTCATACACAGTGAAAATCTTTCAAGCAAGCTGAATTCCTGAAATGCCTCAAAATGCCTGACTACCTGGGAGAGTTTGCACCGTACAGCAGGCAACATGTGAACATGAGAAGAGACATATAACGACTAAAGGCCATTCCGATCAAGCCCACTCCTTCCCAGCACATATACTGTTCGTTCTATCACCGGGTTCTCTTAAAACTTTTCATCAACTTAGAAAAGATAATAGCCCTGAATTTTAAAGGGGGGGGGGCAGGATCGGAGTGCGCGAGCCCCAACGTGAGAGGCGCACCCGGAAAATTCAGGGACGGGGGATCTTTAACGGCCGGGCCCCATGTAAATAAATGTTCCTGGAGTCCCGCCCGACACCTGGTCAGATTCACTACCTGGCCAGCCGGTGGTTGGGAGCGGGAATTTGGCAGCAGGAGGCCGCAACCGGGGACCTGTCGGAACGGTCCCTGCCAGTCACTGGAAGCACTGGTTGGAGATGATCAGAGGCCGGAGTGGGGGTGGTTCCATGGTGATCGGGGGGAAGCCGGGGCTGAGGAGGCCCAGGGTTTCCTTCCGGGGCCTGGGGGTGGGGGGAGCACTCCAGATACTCCTGGCCCGCAAGGAGTTCTGAGAAAACTAACTTGAAGACTTAACTTGGCCACTTTAGGCCAGTCGGTGGCCTCCCACCATGGATCTGCTGGCCGGGCTGCAGACCATGTGGGACTGCCCTGACTTGGCGTAAAGATTGTGTCATTAGGCCACAACTTTTGCAAATCAAGTTTCCCCCGCCCGCCTGCCTTTAGCAGGAGCCTCGTCGATGGGTTGGAGCCAGAAGCTAGAATTTTCACATTTGAACCCCTTCCACGCACCATTCTCACTGTGCAAGGGGGTTAAAATCCCGGCCTGTGGGTCAACTTGCATGTGGTCTTACACTCATTTGGATCACAAAAGCTTCAAAAGCCCCAAAGCTGAGAGATCACCCCGCCCCCCCCTCCGCCCCGCCCCATGCCCAGGCAGGACCCTTGAAATCTTCACGATTCAGCTGAAACTTAGGAATACCATCAATTATCCTGCCCCCCTTTACCACCCCCTCCCCCCCTTAAGCCCTTAAGGTGTGCAGTTCAATGAATATGATTTACTGTATCAGCAACCTCGATGTGTCAGTGGAAGAGTAGTGTAACAAGACTGGACAGTGCAAAATGCAGGTAGGGATTTTATTTTCCTTGGAAAAAAAATGAAAAGCTTCTGCCAGCTTCCTTCCCGCTGTCAAAGGTAAATCAAGTGAAACTCCAGAAGATTTATTGAACTTTATAACCTGCACTGTACTTCCTTGGGGGTCATTTTCTTTGTGTTAAGAGTCCAGCAGCAACAGAAACTCAAATAATTACTACCCTGGAGGAAAGAAAGGTTAATGTTTTGGGTAGAGAACCTTTATCAGCAGAACTGCCAAGCATGAGAGCCTCTCTTCGAGGAACGATCAAAACAAAGTGGGTGGGAGAATGGCTAAAGGTCAGGGTTAGATACTACAAAGAGGCAGTTTGATCATCCATAAACAGCTCCAAAATGGAAGGGAACACCGTGGAAGAGAATGGCAGATGAGGGAGTCAGCTAAAGTCTGAAGTTGCTACAGTCAAGTTCAGACATGATACTGATCTCGTAGTTTGCATCGTGCTTGATTGGAACAGTGTAGGAGGCTAGGGGTGGGAAGGTCAGTGTGAGAATGGAACCGAGAGTTGAAGTGGTGAGCCACAGGGAATGTAGGACCATGCTTGAGATGTTCAGCAAATCAACCACCCATTTACAGTTTGGTGTCTCACATGTTTACTCTCAAGTTATGTTCTGTGGAAAGAGCAATTGGTTCGATGGAGGAGGAGACACTTGTGAGGAGCAGGGAGTTTCTTCACTTTGTTCCCAGAGAGAGCAAAGGATTCATAACTCACAAGCAACCACATCGCAGAATGTGAATTACAAAGGTCAGGCAGTAGGCGAATTAGTGCAACGCATTCCTTTTGGCTGTACTGTTGACACTGCAGCAAAACAATGTGAGCACATAAAAGATACCACTCCGGTTGCATATTAATGGACTGGTGGTATCCTTTGCAATTTGTAAAAGCAGTGGATTTGTCTGATTGAATGCCCAGGGTGCCGTGGGTGCTGCTTAATGGCGGCATAAATTGCAGACTGGCTGATGACACCAATATCCCCTGTTGCAAACTGAAAGAAGTTCAGGGCTGCTGTGACCTTGACTGCAACAGGCAGTGCTGTGGCAGTGGGTTGCAGGTTTTGTTGCAGGAGGCGACAGCTCTGTTGCAGCCTCTGCATGTACTGCTCCTCAAATAAGAGCAGGTATGTCGTCCTGGACCCATAAACTCTGTTGGGAGGGTGAGGATTCCTGCGAGCACCTCCTCCAAGCTGGTCTCCCTGCAGCTGCAGCTCTTTCTGCTCGTTCCTCCTCTCGCTGTTGCTCCTCGGCATCAGTTGTGGGGAAGTTACTGGAATCGGAGGGACTGAGCACTTGGACAAGCATCAGCTGATCAAAGAGAGTTAGCACGGACTTGTGAACGGTAGATCATAGCTAATCTGACTGAATTTATTGAGGCGGTCACTCATACAGTGGATAGGGGAGCGCTAATAGCTGTTGTCTTCATGCACTTCTAGAAGGCATTTGATAAGGTTATGCACAAGAGATTATTGGCAAAAGCGCACAGAATTGGAGGTAACCTGCTGACATGGGTTAGTAATGGGCTGGGAGGTAGGAGACAGAGTGTAGGGATAAAGTGAACATTCTCTGATTTGCGGATGTGACAAATGGTGTTACCCAGGGATCTGTTCTGGGGCCTCAGCTTTTCACCATATATATAAATGGAGGAAGGAATAGAGAGTTGTACATCCAAGTTTGCAGATGACACCATGTTAGGAGGTGCAGAAAGTTGTGCAGATGATAGCAGGAACTTACAGAAGGACTAAGACAGACCAAGTGAGCAGGCAAAACTATGGCTGACAGAGGTTAAAGTGGGAAAGTGCGAGGACATCCACTTTGGATCCGAGAAAGACAAATCGGAACATTTTCTTAATGGTGAGAGACTGGGAGCTGTGGAGGAGCCAAGGGATTTAGGTGTCCGTGCACACACAGCACTAAAAGCTAGTGACGAGACTCAGCGATAGATTTTTGTTAGGTAAGGGTATCAAGGGATACGGAGCAAAGGCGGGTAAATGGAGTTTAGGAACAAATCAGAATTGATCTAATCAAATGGCAAAACAGGCTCGAGGGGTTGACCAGCTCATTCCTGTATTCCCCATGTTTTCCTTCCTGCTCATCAACTAGCCAGAGTAGAATTGCTAGAAGGAGCCCCAGGTGGAAAACAGCATATTGCCAGAAGCCCATTAAGATTTCTGTAGATTCTACAGCCTTTAGAAGTATTTTAAAATCATCAAAGTAGGCAAAAACACTATAAACTACCAGCAAAATGTCTCTCAAACCTTGACAGCGTTTTAAATATGAGCAGGTGCATTGTAATGACCGTCTCCCAACGTATACCACCCAGCATTTGTGGGTGGATTGAGGAAGTCGTGGTGGCAGTGCTGATTAACACAAAAATGGCATTCATTCGGGACCTGACACTGTCAGTTGACTCCTACTAGCATATTTAAAGTAGGCCCCCACCTGCTTCTAGAAGGAGCACCTTCGCTTCCCCATTTTGAGGAATGTCTGAAAATTGGAACAGTCGGACCTCCAGCGGTAAGTTGGAGGAGTTGTGTTTTTTATACATGCGTAAATGGTTGGGGGGTGGGGGAAGTGACTGAAAAATCAGCCCCCTTTCTGCAGCCTTGTGAAGACTTAACACTTCAAGGCAGAGGAGGATACCAGAGTTCTAAAATCATGTATCAGAAATCAGATACAGGCTTAGTCAGTGCCTGTCAAGGATTGCTCTTTCTGGTGCGAGCAGCAAAAGTTTCAATTATGTCCATGGTGTTCATGTTTTATGCGTATCCATTCAGCAAGTCTGCTTTCAGAATTACGCACTGCTACAGTGCGGTGCACACTGAGGTCTTAGCACTTGAGCAGTGTTTGTCAATCCGCCATGTTAAGTATCTTGCAAGTACAGCAGGGTTTGTGGTTTTCACTATGGTGAGGTGGACAGACCCACAGCGCTCAGTGACGTTAAGAATTGGTTAGAAGTCAAGGTTAACCAGATTGTACAACTAGTTTGAGATTCAGGGATTCAAGAGATGGATTCAAGAGATCACCGCGACTATACACGATAAAAATGGATTCTCATCCCAATCACTGGCATTAAGTTAAGGCTGCACTGAGTGAAACCAACAGTCCAGCTAAGTCCATAATATTACAATGCAGGAATTACTACCTGGCTAAACTGATTGGATCCAATCCCAATCATTTGCATAATTGGAATTGTTGAGCCACTGGGATGAAATTTTCACCGCCCTGTTAAACTTGTGGGAGAGAGCAAAATATTACTACCTGACAGCATTTTATGTCAAGTCAGATATCATTAATGTGGAGTTTTATATACAGCCCTACAACAGAGAGAAACTGACTTCAAGCACGTCATGTAATGAAATGCATATCAATGGACAGAAAGGACACCCAGGCACCTACACACCGCATCACGGACTGATTCCCACCTATGATACCCTGTTCGATGAGTCGCAGATTAAGGGAGACAGCAAGTGGAGGGATACACTTCCTTTAGGGAAAAGGAAACTGAGCAGGTACACTTCATAGTGGCTGGTTACAAAAGTGGCACTGGCGGAGGGCAGGTATGCCCCTTTTCTGGAGTTTGATTCTCTTGAAAGGTGACGGAATAGCTGAGGAAAAGACCATGTGGAAGACCAAAGCTAGGGAGATCAGAATCTGCATAGGAAGATCTGAATGAAGGAGTAAGAGGTAGAAAGGAGAGTGGAACAGAGAGAGCCTAGTGTAATGTATAATCACATGGTTTAGTACGAGAATGCTCCGTTCGCTCAGGCCTAGTAAACAAGCACCTTGACTAGCAACTCATCGTGCCTCTGTCCTTCATTTGTTCTACCCACCTATATTACATTTTTAGCAACGAGAATGGGATCCCAAAGCCATTTTTAGGGATCATGGAAGGGGGAGAAATTCGACATCGCTCCATTTGGGACGCAATTATTGGCCGGGCGCAAAGTTTAGCGCCTGGCGCTAATTATCGCCTCCGACTGCAAGCTTGGCTTCTATTGCCCCTGAGGGTGATTGGAGCGCTAAATCAGACGCTACACACCTCCCTTAAAGCGCTAACGCCGAGGTGCGAGGCGCTACCTCAGAGCGCTGGCGAAGCTCATGTGATGTCAGTCAGCAATGGAACACAGACATACTGGCACCGGCCAGTTCTTAAAGGGAAGGGTCGATCTTTCTCTCCATCCATACCCTGCTCGTTGCAGCCTTGAATCTCGGCCTGGAGAGGCCTGTACATTAAACCTGCTGGAAAGAACAATGGAGAGGCCCAGGGAAAGAGCTCAGAGTGCAGCCCCCATAGTCTCTTCTAAATCGATGCAAGGAAGGTCAAATCAAAATTAACCTGCAAAGGGCTGCTCAGCACCCAAAACTCCTTCACACAGTGTTGAATCTCTCCAGAAGTCTCTCTCTCTCTCTCTCTCAGAATGCGTGGTGCAAAAATGTCGCTGACAAAAAAAGGCAGGAAGCAGCTGCCTTTAAATAGCGCTCCCCCGGTTCCTTCCCGACTGTAAAACGTTCCCCTCTACCTGTCGTTGCTAGCGGCACTTGGAAAGGCAGGGGGCACCACTCAATATCCGGTCCAGCGCGCTACCGGGTCGTTGTACGCTCGACTGATGGGCACAGGAGATTGTGGCGGTAGTGTTTAGCACCGCCACAAAATGTCTGGTCAATTTTGTGAGCGGCGCAAACATCATCGCGCCTGGGCGCTAGTTGCTTTTCGCCCTTTTAGGGCAAAGCAACCGAATTTTTCCCCCACAGTGTTCAACCTTCAAGTGGAGAAGTTTAAGGCGAATTTGTGACACCAAAACTGAATTTTTTGTGATGTTTTACTATTAATGCTGATACAGAATCATTTGTGCTTCGCCTTCGTGTGTATGTACACACAGCAACAGCATTGATTCTCACAGGTACACAGGTAGCGTGCTGAGTCAGTGTTCAACGGGATTATGACAATCATGGCCGCGCCTACGGGATTCATCGGAAGCCTTGGCATGTATGAACGAGCTCACGAACCATTCAGTTCTTACATTGAGCGGATGGAGATTTTTTTTTTTAGGCCAATAACATTATTGAGACTGAAGGTGCAAATGAGAATGTTCAAGCTCAATATAAAGTAATTCATGAATGTAAAAAAGCAATTTTACTAACAGAGATCGGGCCAGATGTTTACGGAACGTTGACAAACCTACTCGCCCCAGGGAAAGTGAAGGGTGTGTTGTTTGAAGACATTGTTGAGAAACTCGAGGACCATTTCAACCCAAAGCCATTAGAAATAGCAGCGAGCTATAAGTTTAGTACCAGAAACCAAAAACAAAGAGAAACCATCAGTGAGTACATTGTAGCTCTTAAGAACCTGTCTTTGCATTGTAACTTCGGCACTTTGTTGGATCGTGCGTTGCGAGATAAGTTTGTGTGTGGACTGGTGGATGAGCGCACACAGTCCAAATTACTGAACACTCTGAACCTAACGTTTGACATAACATGCAAAATTGCCCAACTATGGAGATGACGTCTAAGAATGCTAGGGAGCTCCGTCCAACTCAAGTGACTAGTGCAGCTGAGGTCTACAGTCACAAAACCACCGCCAAACCTAAAGCTGTGAGCCTAAGTCAAAAACATGTTGGTGAGAGGAGTTCACTGCAATGGAAATCACTCACCACAGACCTGCCAATACAGAAATGTGAAATGTTTTCACTGCCAGAAGCAAGGCCATATTTCAACAGCTTGCAGAGCTAGATCTAAAGCAGGAAGTAAGAACCATTCTAGTGGCAATGCAAAGCAGCAGTAACAAAAGGAAGGAATTCACAATATTGAAGTGAGCACACCTGATGTTGAAGAACTAGACATCTACATTATATATGCCACTAGTGGCAACACTAGCAGTCGTGAGAAGGACTTCTGTACAAAACTTTTGATCACCGAGCAATATATTGATATGTATATCGACATGGCAGCGGACTGCCCTATCATGAGTAAGGACTCATATGAGAGTAAGTTTAATCAAGTAACACTTACAAAGAGTACCGTAGAGTTAAAAACCTACCTTGGAGAAATCCTAGAGACATGTGGACAAATAGAATGTACACTTCAACACAATAGCCAATCAGTAAAGCTGCCCATTATTGTAGTGAGCTAAAACAGCAGGCCAACCCTCATGGGCAAAGACTGTTTGAGAAAGTTAAAACTAGACTGGAAAATCATCTTCAGTGTAGATGCTTCAAAAAAGCAACTCAACACAATGTTGAAGAAGTACGAATGCATGTTCACAGAGAGTTATGAGGGCATCACTGGGTATGACGCGCATATCCGCATCAAATCCAACGCGAAGCTTGTCTATTGTAAGACAAGGCCGGTCCCCTATACGTTGAAAAGTCAGGTGGAGGAAGAGCTAGAGATACTGAGAGAGAACGGAGTGTTAGTAAAAACTGACAAAAGTGAATGGGCTACCCCGATTGTGGTAGTGTCCAAAGCAGACAAAACTGTACACTTGTGCGGTGATTACAAAGTTACTATCAACCAAGCAGTTGACGATGAGCAGTGCTTGTTACCTACATCACAAGATTTGTACGCAGCACTCTCTTGGTCAAAGGTTTTCTCTAAGCTTGACCTGTCGCATGCTTACGCTCAGCTGAATCAACAGTATCTCACCAACACACACAAGGGACTGTACTCATACACCAAGCTGCTGTATGGTGTAAAGTCCTCCCCCAAAATCTTCCAGGCTACGATGGATAAGATTTTGCAAGGAATTCCAAATTGCTTATGCAACCAAGATGATGTGCTGATCCCAACAAGCAGTGAGGAAGAAAATCTAGAAGTGTTAGATTTAGTGTGAGAAAGCAAATGAATATTTCCTGGTACTTGTAGATAGTCACTCAAAGTGACTCAAAGTGGATTGAAGTGAAACACATGGGTTCAAATACTACAACTGAATGTACCATAGATGAGTTGAGTTCTATCTTCGCATGTCATGGCCTATCTGAAGAGTTTGTTTCTGACAATGGCCCTCAGTTCCATTCTGTTCTATTCCAAGAGTTCATGAAACGGAACGGATTCAAACACACTCTTGTTCCATCATATCATCCAGCTTCAAACAGAGCAGCCGAAAGGTCAGTTAGAATAGTGAAAGAAGCTCTCAAAAACAAGTGTTGCAGGATTGTTCGGGACTCAGCATGAAGCAATGTTTGGCAAATTTCTTGCTGAAGTACGGAACTACTCCACACACTACAACTGGACATACCCCAGCAGAACTCTTGATTAAGAGGAGATTGAGAACGCGATTGAGTCTTGTTCAATCAAATTTGGCCTCAAGAGTTGAACAGAAACAGTTGAGTCAGAAACATTATGACCGCAATCAGAAAGAACGCAGTTTCAGACAAAAAGAGTGTGTTCATGTTCTCAGTCCTCCTGGCAAGTCGAGTTCACACAAGTGAGATATAGGAACCATAGTAGAGGTTGGTGGAACCAAGAGATATTGTTTGAGATTGGTGACAACATCCGAAGTGTTCATGTAGATCAAATGATCTCTGCTAGAGATGAACCAAGACACGATCTTGAACCACTTGATCATGAACACATTCATGAGCTTTACTCTGTTCAGACTTCAGAAACGGAAGTACCAGGTTCAAACAAATCTGAGATAGAAACAGGATCATCTTTTGAGTTCGGAACCAGAACAAACAGCCCAAAAATTGTTTCAACACCAACACCTTTTGTAAGGAGATCAGGAAGGCTCCACGAACCTGTTATTAAACTGGATTTGTAGTTGATTTTAAAGAAAAAAAGCCATGAGTTTTTGTTATGTGGTATATGTAATGCTGGGAAAGGTGGGACCATAGTTTTGTCGTATTTGAGAGGGAATATATACATTTTTTTTAAGGGGAAAGCAGTGTAATGTATTATCACATGGTTTGTCACATGGTTTAGTATGAGCATGCTCAGTTTGCACTGGCCTAGTAAAGCAAGCACCTTGACTAGCAATTCATCGTGTCTCTGTCCTTCATTTGTTCTACCCACATATACTACACCGAGTACTGATGAAATAGTGACAGGCACAAGTACAGGCACTTAGGTGATGGGAAGAGGGAGAAAAATAATTTACAGACTAGGATTAAAAATAGATAAAAGGCCCACAACACCTATTGAAAAATGAGAAGCAATTTTTTTTTTTAAACAGAAGTGAAATCACAATATATTTCCACTACAGCTACAGCAAGTTAGAACAGCACAGCTGGAGAATGTCTGTACCTCGCCACATAGGCTCCAGTCCTCCATGAGCGTCTACTTATTTTGATGATAATAACTCTTATGATGTCACTTAATCTCCTTAATTGGCTTTGACCCTGAGTCGTAATATCCTGAACAGGTACTAATGGTGGGCTCAGTGTACCAGGAGGTGGATCAATGAGGGAGCTGATCAGCCTTGCAGTGTGCTCTCTTCTGTGAGATATGATACACAGTGCAGAGATGTTAGACAGCGATCAATGCATCAACAATAGCTTCACTGAAACATCAATTAAAGATCCACAGATTAAAATTGCAAGGTGCAATAATGATAATGAATGTGTTAACACATTTGAACAAAATTCTTATCTGCCAATTAAACAAAAACATTTATACAAATGCAAAATACTGTGGATGCTGGAAATCTGAAATACAAACAGAAAATGCAGGCAATATCAGCAGGTCAGGCAGCATCTGTGGAGAGAGAAACAAAGTTAATGTTTCAGGTCAAAACAGCTTTTTCTGTTTTTTAGATCAAAAATGTTTGTTTGTCCAAAGTTAACACTTTGTTAAAACAGTAGACATTGAATTTCATATGAGCATATTAATACACCTGTTAGTACTATCACACAGTGCGATTTCAACCCCTACTCTTCAGCCTTCAAATCTTCCACTGTCGGTATTGTAAGACCAGGATGGGGCAATGGGTTTAACCACTGACCTAAGTTCAAGTGCAGTCCAAATGCTTGGTGTGGGAAATGGAAACCTGTCATACTGGTGCAATATGGAATGGTGCATTGTTGAGGCAAAGTACAGAGAGTGCTTTAGTCTGCATCTAATGTATTTATACCTGACCTGTTTAATGCTGAGACTCAGTGCTTGAAGTAGAACATGTTCTAGTCTCAGCGCTAATATCCCTCATTTCAAAATTACTATAAAAGACAGATATTATGGCTTCACTGGTGAGAGGGTGTGATTACAGTGTGACAATTTGACATAGGCAGTTTCCATTACAAAATTCAACACAGGAATTTATAATGTAAAACCACTGATACAAAAAGATGACAATGAGAAGTAAGGTTCTGAAGATAGGAAGTGGATATAAAATTCTATATATATATTATAGACGTATATATAGAATAATTGGTGGTAATCTTAAACTAACTCACCCGCGGGAATCCTACAGGATTGGGTGCGACACTGATTTTATGCCCCGCCCAATATTGCTCTCCACTGACTTCAATGGAGAGTAAAATTGGGCAGGGTGTGAAATCAGTGTTGCACCCGATCCTGTCACTTTCCCGATGGACGGGTTAGGTTAAAATTGCCCCCAATGTGTTTTTCTATTTACTATAAATATTTCACAAAGTGATAAATGCATTTTATTCTTTGTTGCTGATTTTTTTTCTCCTTCTCCTTTCCTAAAAGTGCTAATTCTCCCTGGTGCACGGTAGCACAGGCAGCAGGCATGTTCCAATACCTCACCCAAGGGACAAGTCATCATGTGTAAGCCCTGAAAGTGATCCTCAGCTGGGTGCCTGGCCAAAGGGGCCATCCCAGCTGAAAGTGATACTGCCCTCACCTGACGGTCACACATGCACACTTCCCATAAGAGGTGACTGGATAACAATAAGACCAGGAACCTCAGAATAAGGGGTCGGCCATTTAGGACTGAGGTGAGGAGAAATTTCTTCACTCAAGGGGTTGTGAATCTTTGGAACTCTCTACCCCAGCGGGCTGTGGATGCTCAGTCATTGAGTATATTCAAGACTGAGATCGATAGATTTTTGGATATTAAGGGAATCAAGGTGATATGGGGATAGTGCAGGAGGTGGAGTTGAGGTAGTAGATCAGCCATGATCTTATTGAATGGCGGAGTAGGCTCGAAGGGCCGAATGGCCTACTGCTGCTCCTAATTCTTATGTTCTTATAAACACCAAGCTGATTTCTTCCTCTCCAAACAGGGATGCTGAGACCAATTGTGGTGTCCCCGCTGCCCAATTGTTTCACATAAGTCATTACACACTAGGGATTAAACCTGCAGCCTTGCTGTCCTGTATGGCTCAGTACAGATAGTATACTTAACAACTGAACCACTGCCAGATCTCGAGAGTGAATTTCATTTTCTGTGTGCATGTATTGAAGCTTCATTTCCTCCTTGTATTACTAAATGAAATCAGGCTTTCTACATATAAAAAAAATAAAAATACAAATACCTTTACAGAGCCATCAGTCAGGTTTGTTTGGCGTTTTCAGGTGGGGGTACCTTTATTTTTTTTTAATGCTTTTGTAACTACAGTATATGCATAAATACTCCCCTGAAGTAGGGGAGTGTGGTTGCCATGGCTGTTTTTAAATTAATCAATGCCTGTGCAAATTGTAATTCTGATTCAATCTGCTTCATAACCTGTTCCACAATCGAGCTTTGCCACACCTAGCGGAAGAAGGGTGGCAAAATCAGGCAGGATATGATGTCCCATTGTGAACAGTAGAGTCTAGAGACCCAATTTCAGAGACTTTACGAATTGTGGTGCCACAATTGTTGAACCTCCTCCCTGCTAACTATCAAACAAATAGCACTTGCTTTTATTTAAAATGAAAAAATGTCATTCTTGAACTAAATTTTCTCAAAGAAAACTCCTCAAACTAGGAGCCCCACAAGCAGTGACTCTTAAGTTATTGGCTGTGTGGAGAGATCTTTGACCTCCCAGTCAGTACATCCCAGAGTTTCAGCATCGACTGTTATTCAGACTGACCTGCCTGTAGCTCAGCACTTCAAATCGCCTTCCAAGTCACATTCCTACATTCTTGACCTCTACCATTGTCCACTCCCTTTTTTGCTTTGGTCAGTCCTGGAAAGGGTCTTCCACACCCTGAGCATGCTGTTTCTGATCCACAATTCAACCTTGCTTTATTAGGTGAGTTTAGACAATTCTTCAGCAAAGCAATAGATTGGCTATTTTGAGAGAGAGCTGAATCCAATCCTGAGATGTGGGGGTGGGGCGCGGGGGGTGGAGGTGGGAAGGGGGGAAGAGGTAAAATCTATCCCAGTACTTTGTCTGTTTAGGCTTGTATTAACTACACAATCATGTCTCTTCACTCTTGTGTGAAATAAAAATAAGGTTTTGTCCAATAAATTGGGATAAAAGGTCAAAATAACCCAATAAAATCCAAGCTGTTCATTCCTTCTGCATTAGGAAGGTTGGTGTCTCAGCAGAACTAAATATTTTTAGTGTGAGCTAACTGCACCAATAGGACCCAGCTAGCCATATAATTCAAATATCTTTAAATAAATGATGGGATATGTCTACTCCTACGCTCCCACGTTTAATTATCTTCCTCAATAGTTGTCATTTTTTCCAATTGCTTTCATTTTTCTTTTCCATTGTTTGGGGGATCGTTTGTTATTGATGTCTTAATCAATTATCAATTCACTTCCTGTCCATTAGATTATGGCTAACTCTTGCCCTGTTAAAGAGGTGAATTCCGCTTCAGTTTGATGAGGACTGTATAAAGACTCACTGCTATAGTTAACAGAGCATATAGCAAATTTTATTTATCCCACTGGCAAAGTCTGGTGGATATGTGAGACGGGGGTGATTTTAACCCTACTCGCTCAGCAGAAACCATATGTTGCGGCCTGATGACATAATTGAGACCCAACTGTAATTTTAAGTCGGGTCTGAGCGGGGAATCCACCTGGAGTTAAAATTGGGGCCTAAAGTCCTAAGTGAGTAAAGGCCATTCAGCCATTAAGTTTGCTCCATCCAGAGTCCATGTAGAATCGTTCCATTACCACTTGTTGATCTCCTAGTTTAAGGAATACTAAGTTCCTCTCTCTACCACCCCTGAAAAAAAAATCAAGCAGTGTTATTACTACCTTTTTTCTAACCCTCAATCCCCCTTCTCAACGTAGGAACATGGGAACAGGAGGAGGCCATTCAGCCCCTCGAGCCTGTTCCGCCATTCGATGAGATCATGGCTGATCTGTGATCTAACTCCATATACCTACCTTTGGCCCATATCCCTTAATATCTTTGGTTAACAAAAAGTTAGCAATCTCTGATTTTAAATTAACAACTGATCTAGCATCAATTGCCATTTGCGGAAGATAGTTCCAAACTTCTACCCTTTGTGTGTAGAAGTGTTTCCTAATTTCACTCCTGAACGGTCTGGCTCTAAATTTTAGACTATGCCCCCTAGTCCTAGAATCCCCAACCAGCGGAAATAGTTTATCTCTATCTACCACATCTGTTCCCCTTAATATCCTGAAAACTTTGATCAGATCACTTCTTAACCTTCTAAATTCATGGGAATACAATCCTAATTTGTGCAATCTCTCATTGTAACTTAACCCTTGAAGTCTGGGTATCATTCTGGTAAACCTACGCTGCACTCCCTCCAAGGCCAATATATCCTTCCTAAGGTGTGGTGCCCAGAACTGCTCACAGTGCTCCAGGTGTGGTCTAACCAGGGTTTTGTATAGCTGCAGCATAACTTCTACCCCCTTGTACTCTAGTCCTCTAGGTATAAAGGCCAGCATTCCATTAGCCTTTTTGATTATTTTCTGTTCCTGTTCATGACATTTTAATGATCTATGTACCTGAATCCCCAAATCTCTTTGAACATCCACCGTTTTTAGCTTTTTACCATTTAGAATGTACCCTGTTCTATCTTTTTTAGGTCCAAAGTGGATGACAGAAATTGATCCAGATCCCCTTTTAAAAAGGTACAAATTGATCCCAAATCGGCTACTTTCACTGGGAGTATGTTTCACATCTCTATCCTTGGACAGAGCCTTTCTAAACTCTAACCTTACTTGAATTTTCTACCCGTGTCCTCTAATCTTATGTTCATTGTTCAAGTTAAATAGCTTGCTCACTTCAATCAACCTTTCATTAGTTGGAAAAACCTGTATCATGTCTTCTTTTCAGCAAGATAAGTTTAGTTATTTGAGCCTTTCTTTACAACCGAACCCCCTAAAGCCTGGAATAATCCTGACCACCCTTCGATGAATCTTTTAGAATGCATATATATATCCATCAGAGGTTGGGTGATCAGAACATCACGCCATACACCACCATTGATCTGTACAATGTCAATATAACATGTTCTGATTTGTAACCAATACCCTCCAGATGCATCCCAGTACCCAATTTGACTTATTGATAACTGCTTCACCGATGCTCCAAGTAAGATCAATGATCACCCCGAATTCTTTTTCCTTTCAGCAGCGGTCAATGGAGACCTAATCATGTTATACACATTTAATGTTACCTGTTCTGACATGCATTACCCTACATTTATCCACATTAAAATCCATCTGCTATATCTCAGATGGTCTGCATAATTGGTACAATGCTTTCTGAAGATAATTAATCTCCTTTCTGCTTGTTACATGCCTACATAGATTCATATCATCAGCAAATTTAATGCTGCTACTATTACCTTATTCCATATTATTTGAAAATATTCTGAATAACATCAGGTCCCAAATAGATCCCTGTGGAACTCCATTATTTCTTCACAGTCAGGGAATTTTCCATTTATCACCATCCTCTGTTTCCTTGTTGTTAAGCTAATTCCTAATCCATCTAGACAATTTGCGATGTATTTCATGAATCTTAAACTTCCCTACTAGTGTCAAATGAAGAAAACATCTTTTGAAAAACCAAGTAAACTTCATTTGCTGGATTATTCTCATGCACTAATGAAAAATGTCAATAGATTCATAAGATAAAGCCAACAGACAGCTCCCCATGTACCCCATACTCTTTAGATGACTATAGCGTCGCATTAAAGCCATCGAGCATTTTCCTATGACTTTGCTCATAGGATAAAGGTAATGCTTAGAGGAATTTTCCCTGATTTGTGTTTGTCTGTTATGTGACTGTATATTTGCCTGACAGTATGTATGTTCAACCCTATCTGAGTATATAGGAACAGGAGTAGGCCATTCAGCCCTTCGCGCCTTCTTCAACATTCAATTAGATTATGACTGATCTGTACCTCAACATTTATCCCGCCGTTGCTCCATATCCATTGATACCCTTACCTAACAATCTCAGTCTTGAAAGTTCCAATTGTTCTAAGCATATAGATATGTATGTGTCTGGTGACTATTTGTGCTTGTATATGTACACCTCTGTGTTTGTGTTCTACTGTGTCTGTCTAGAAATTGTTGCCTTCCTTATTCAAAAAAAATTTTTTTTCTCCTCAATGATTGCCCCATTTTGCCTCCAATCAGCAGAGTGGCATCGAGAGATTGATATCTGATGCATTGATGCCCCACTGCCAACATTCAATAATAGGTGCATTAAAGGACAAGAAAACTATGCCCACTTTTCTTTGTCCCCTGCCATGCAATGTCCCAACACAGTTTGGTGCTCTGTGTACTGGCTACATGAAAGCAGACAGAACTTGTTCCTGAAGAAATAGAGAGCTAGAAATTCGTCTCGGGCAGTGGCACAAAACAGCGGTATGGGATCGGCTGCCTGTGATACCCAGCGCCTGATATTCAGTTCCATTGACTGTGTATCACGAGCCGCTGATCCAATACCAGCCGTTTTGCACCACCGCCCGGGACGAGTTTCTCGGCCAGAAAGTCTTACAGTGGGGGAAAGGACCAGAAATAGGACAACCTTATTGCCAGCTTAGCAATGGCACAGGAACTGTTACTACTTGTACTTGCTCTATACTGGCAACAGCCTTGACAACTTTTTCACCCATCTTTCTTTTCTATTGGTTTCGATGACTTGGTTAAGGCAAGAGATCTTAATGGGGAATTAAGCAATTACTCATTTTGGGGATCCAGGGTCTGTTTCAAGCACTCCCTATCAGTTAAATAACTAGGTAAAGCTCTTTCGACTGTCTTATCGCCATCCCAAACCCAGACGGTCACATCCTACTGCACCAACATGAACTGCTCCATTTTGCACACCAGCCCAATCACTGTGGCCTTTCTGAGTGAGGCCATCAGTTTAGTATCAAGTTAAGGGTAACTTTATGCTGTGAGCCCATGCCCACTCTGAGGAGGAATGCAACCAACAGACAGAAGAAACTTTCACCCCATCAGTCTGGGATAGATTTGAACCCAGGTCACAGAGTTGAAAGGTCAGTCCCAGCCCACTAAAACTGCCCAGTCTTCTTTAACTTTATATTTACAGGGAAGATTTTTTTTTTGATAAGGTAGTGGAATTTGACAATCCTGATTTTACTGTTATTCTGCCATGAGCATAATAAAAAGGTCATTCAACTGCAAATTAAACTAGCATTTATGAGGAGAAAAAAATTGATTAAACAGACAAAAAAATCTATTAACTCCTGAAGGCTAAAGCTAATGATACTGAAAGGCCTATTCTCAAAGGCTGAAGAGAAAACCTTCAGTGCTGGGGGCATTGTTAAACAATCGATGTATACGCACTGCTGCGAAATCAGTCAGGTTCACTGCAATAGTTCAGGCACATAGTCCAGTTGTTTATTATTTGGCCGTAACAAAGGCTTATTCTGATATCGAGGTATTTGTCTCTGAGAGCTCTATTACATATTTATAAAATGAGAACTCACTTATGGCATCTGCTGTGTTGCATGTTCTTGTGTGGAGTAAAAAAAAGTGAATTTTAATTAATGTAAAGACATTCCAGTTCCTGACTCCTGCAGCTCCATGTCTGTCTTTGACTAGTTCCCTGCCACCTGGAAGATGCAACCCCTCTACGTTCTGGGGTCCCTTAACATTGATAATGTATTACAATAACCCTATAATACAATAACCCTATAACTTTTCTTTATCTGAAAGAATATTTAAACAATTCAATTTTTTTTCTAATTTAAGCTCTAGGGTTGTCTTCTTTCCAACATTCAGTACATTTTCATATGAACGTGTTGTTGAGATTACATGCCTTACACATCCAATAATCACAGGCACACAATAATCCACAAAGTATTTCCTTTCATACAGTTTTATTAGTCCAGGTTTTTAGGTACAGACAGTAACACAGAATGAGTGTAAAAGTTTCTTTCCTTTGCTAGGACCTTCAGACCTTAGTTGACCTCTCTGCCTCTGTACAAGTATATTTCAGTCCCTACTGTAATCGTGTGAAGTCTCCAATCACATCAAACTTTGGCAGCTCTGGCTCGGGTAAAAGGTCATGTCATAAGACCATAAGAACATAAGAAATAGGAGAAGGAGTCGGCCACACGGCCCCTCGAGCCTGCTCCACCATTGAATAAGATCATTGCTGATCATCGACCTCAACTCCACTTTCTCGCCTGATCCCCATTCTCTTGATGCCTCTCGAGTCCAAAAATCGATCTATCTCAGCCTTGAATATACTCAAAGACTCAGCATCCACAGCCCTCTGGGGCAGAGAATTCAAAGATTCACAACCCTCTGAGTGAAGAAATTTCTCCTCATCTCCGTCTTAAATGGCCTACGCCTTATCCTGAGACTATGCCCTCTAGTTCTTCCAGCCAGGGGAAACAACCTCTCAGCATCTACCCTGTCAATCCCCTTGAGAATCTTGTATGTTTCAATGAGATCACCTCTCATTCTTCTAAACTCCAGAGAGTATCGGCCCATTCTACACAATCTCTCCTCATAGGGCAGCCCTCTCATCCCAGGAATCAATCTAGTGAACCTTCATTGCACCGCCTCCAAGGCAACTATATCCTTCCTTAAATAAGTAGACCAAAACTGTGCACAGTACTCCAGGTGTGGTATCACCAAGGCCCTGTACAATTGTAACAAGACTTCCTTATTCTTATACTCCAACCCCCTTGCAATAAAGGCCAACATGTCATTTGCCTTCCTTATTGCTTGCTGTACCTGCATGCTAGCTTATGTGTTTCTTGCATGATGTCACCCAGGTCGCTCTGAACACCAACATTTGAAAGTTTCTCACCATTTAGAAAATATTCTGTTTTTCTATTCTTCCTACCAAAGTGAATAACCTCACATTTTCCTACATTATACTCCAACTGCCACCTTACTGCCCACTCACTTAGTCTATCTATATACCTTTGCAGACTCTCTGGCCTAGAAATTGAGTGGGGTTAGCGCCCATTTTGAGGCGCTAGAGGGCCTAGCGCCGCAAGTACAGCCGATTGAGAAATTCACTTGGGCGCTGCCATCGGCGTTAGCCGGTTGCGCTGCGCCGGCACCGATGACGTCATCGGTGTGCGCAGCGTCCCGGTTGCCGTGGCAACGCGCCCGAACGCCGAAATTGAGTTGCGGCCGCCTCGCCCGTGGCAGCCGCAACCAACGATTTTTCAAAAGTTCGCTACGGGTCTTAGCGCCGGCGCATTAAGGTCGCGCGGCGGCCGGCCGCTTTCCCGGCGGCCGGCCGCTTTCCCGGCGGCCGCCTGCCCGCACCTCCCTCCCCGGACTCCTCCAACACCCCCCCGCGGCACAGATGCGTGTGGGCCGCGAGCCCGGCACTTCTCCGAGGTGCCGGGCTCATTTTTCTCCACAGATCAACGGCCAGCGGTCGGGTGCAGGCAGCTCCTCCTTAACGGAAGGAGGAGGCCTGCACTTCCCCAGCCTGCCGCACCGCATCGGGTGCCGCAGCGGTGGATTAGCGCCGCAATGCGGCAGTCAGCGCCCATTGCGAGGCGCTGACACCCTCCAGTAGTGCCGGCAGCCGTCTGGGCGCGGCGCTACTGAATTTTTGGCGCGCGCAGGGGGACTTAGCGCCGGCGCTAAATTTCCGGCGCTAAAGCCCTGGCGCGGCGCCAACTCAATTTCTAGGCCTCTGTGTTCTCCTCATAGCTTACAGTCCCACCTAGCTTTGTATTGTCAGCAAACTTGGATACATTACATTTGGTCCCTTCATCTAGGTCATTAATATAGATTGTAAATAGCTGAGGCCCCAGCACTGATCCTTTCAGCACACCACTAGGTACAGTCTGCCAACCTGAAAAAGATCGGTTTATCCATACTCTCTGTTTTCTGTCCGTTAACCAATCCTCTATCCATGCTACTATATTACCCCCAACCCCATGAGCCCTTATCTTGTGTAATAACATCTTATGTGGCACCTTATCGAATGCCTTTTGGAAATCCAAATATACCACATCCACTGGTTCCCCTTTATCTACCCTACTAGTTACATCCTCAAAAAACTCTAATAAATTTGTCAAACACGATTTCCCTTTCATAAAACCATGTTGACTCTGCCTAATCATGTTGTGATTTTCTAAGTGCCCTGATACCACTTCCTTAACAATGGATTCCAGCATTTTCCAGATGACTGATGTCAGGCTAACTGGCCTGTAGTTCCCTGTTTTCTCTTTCCCTCCTTTCTTAAATAGCAGTGTTACATTTGCTACCATCCAATCCGCTGGGACTGTTCTAGAATCTAGGGAATTTTGGAAGATCAAAATCAATGCATCCACTATCTCTGCAGCCACCGCCTTTAGAACCCTAGGATGTAGGCCGTCAGGTCCAACGGAGTTGTCGGCTTTTAGTCCCATTAGTTCCTCTAGTACTTTTTCTCTACTTATATCAATTACGTTAAATTCCACATCCTCATTAGACCCTTGGTTCCCCACTATTTTTGTTATGCTTTTTGTGTCTTCAACTGTGAAGACAGATACAAAAAATTTGCTTAATGTTTCTGCCATTTCCTTATTCCCCATAATAATTCCTCCTGTCTCAGCCTCTAAAGGACCAACGTTTACTTTTGCGACTCTCTTCCTTTTCACATTCTTGTAGAAGCTCTTACAATCTGTTTTTATATTTCTTGCTAGTTTTCTCTCATATTCTATTTTTTCCCTTTTTATCAATTTTTTGGTCATCCTTTGCTGGTTTCTGAAATTCTCCCAATCCTCAGGCTTACTACTATTCTTTGCGATGTTATAAGCTTCTTCTTTCAATCTAATGCTATCCTTAACTTCTTTAGTTAGCCACGATGGATCACTTTTCCCGTGGAGTTTTTGTTTCTCAATGGAACGTAGTTTTTTGAGAATTATGAAATATTTCTTTAAATGCTAGCCACTGCTTATCTACCACCATACTGTTTAATCTATTTTTCCAATCTACCTTAGCCAACTCACCCCTCATAACTATGCAATTGGCTTTATTTAAGTTTAGACTCAAGTTTCGGACTTAGGCAAGTCACTTTCAAACGTAATGTGAGATTGAGAGTCCATTCTGTACACTGAAACTCTAGGGCCGAGATTTTGCCAGCCGTGGCATGGCCGGAGCAGACAGCGACCGCAAACTCCGCACCCATCTTCATCCCTTTTCCTCCAAGTGATTTTGCCCGATTGGGCTTGTTAAGCCCGCCCTGCGAGGTTCCTGGCCAATTAAAAGGAAGCAGGTCTGATGGCGTCATCAGCTGGTTTCCTTAAAGGGGCCACATTCATTCTGACAGTTGTGCTGTCAGTATTCTACAGCACTGAGATGCTGCACACACTGACAAACACTGCCCAGGCTCTCCCATGACTCCCTCCATATGCTTATGCTCACAGCACGCAGGGAGGTTCTCTTCTCTTCCAATGGGCGGAAGACATCTCCCCAGGACACCAATGCAGCCTGGTTGCACATTGCACAGGAGGACACGAGCAGGGATGTCGTCAGGAGGACCAGGCTGCAGTGGCGCAAATCTTTCAATGATCTCAGTAGATCACAAAATGTTACTGCAAAGCCACACTCAACCTCATCCTGCTGTGCCACTCATCACATCCCCATCACTCTGCCTTCCTTACCCTACTCCTGCACATCCTTACACACACAAACTTACCTTGCACCTCCACTTATCCCTCTCTGTTATGTTCATAAATAAATAGACGTTTTCATTATGAACAGCTAGCTTGAGCTAGTCATTTATTCAGCCATGTGGACTAGTGTACAGGCATCCATCTTGACGACTGCCTTGTGGGTAGCCCCTTACTTAACATACAGCTCCACCTAGTGTACCATTCTAGAATGACATGTTACTGATCATTACATCCCCCTTTCTTTGGGGTTAAACAAAATCAATATCAATCAATATCAATCAATCATAACGACATAAACATCTTCACAACAGTCAACACATTTTCAAAGCTTTACTTTATGAACTCTAAGCTTTTCATTCTTTTATTATAGTTTTCTTTGTACTCAAAGATTAAGTCTATCAGGCTTTTTTACTTCATGTGTGGATCTTCTCAGCACAGGTAAGTCTGATGTGTTTGATGAGAGCCTGTATGTGTGTTTGTGTTAGATTGTTCTGGTGGTGAGTCACAAGATTCAGTTGCGGCATTGTCATCGATTTGCTCTTGGATAGTTTCTTGTGTTTTGAGGAGGGAATGGCGGTTCCTCCTGAGAATCTGTCCTTCCTCAGTTCTAACAGTGTATGACCTTGGTCCTACTTCCTCAAGAACTGTAGCTTTCCTGTTCCATGCATCTGGATCCTCAATCCTGACAACATCATCCCTTGTCAATGGTTTCAGAGTTTTGGATGACTTGTCATAGTGTGATTTCTGTTTCAGCTTTAACAGTTGAAGTCTCTGTTTCAGTTCCTTACTCTGCTTTTCTTTTGCACAGCAGGGTAGCGTGGTGCGCAACTTGCAACCCATTAGGAGCTCAGCAGGTGAAGAACCACAGTCTAAAGGGGTGGCTCGGTAGCTCAGCAGGGCGAGATAAGGATCAGACTTGCTTTCTGTTGCTTTCTTCAGTAGCTGTTTGAGAACTTGAACACCATTCTCTGCCTTACCATTCGACTGAGCATACAGAGGACTGGATGTGATGTGTTGAAAGTCATAATGTGCTGCAAACTGTTGCCACTCCTTACAGTTGAAGCATGGACCATTGTCGCTAACGGCAATCCTGGGAATTCCATATCTGGCGAAGATGGATTTAACATGCATTATGACACTGCTTGCTGATGTGCTTGAGAGCAGCGCCATCTCAGGATAGTTAGAATAGTAGTCAATCACTATTAGATAGTCTTTACCATTCAAATGAAAGAGGTCCATACCAACCTTTTGCCATGGTGCTGTTGGTAAGTCAGCTACTATCATTGGTTCCTTTGCTTGTTTGTTTTGGTGTTTCTGACATGTCTCACATATGCCTATCATGTTCTCAATGTCCTTACTTATGCCAGGCCAATAAACAGTGTCTCTTGCTCTCCTTTTGCATTTTTCAATTCCGAGGTGTCCCTCATGAATCCTTTTGAGCATGTCTTGACGTAGAGCCTGTGGAATGACTATTCTGTTCTGTTTTAGTAATAGTCCACTTGCGACACTCAACTCTGACCTGATGTGATAGTACTTTGGACAGGAACCTTTTGGCCAACCATGATGAATGTTCTCTATTACTGTTTGTAACACTGTATCTTTTACTGTTTCTTCTGCTATTTGCTTTGATTTTGTGTCTGACACGGGCAGCGCAGCAGTGACCATACATGAACATCCACGTCTTCCTCAGTAGAGCTCACATGACTCATTGTGGGTGCTCGGGATAGTGCATCTGCTAACACTATGTGTTTGCCTGGTGTGTAGATCAGTTCAAAGTCATATCTTTGCAGCTTCATCATGAGTCGTTGAATCCTTGGAGACATCTCATTCAGGTTTTTTTTTATGATGGCAACCAGCGAGCAGTGGTCTGTCTCAACTGTGAAGGTGGGAAGTCCATATATGTAGCCATGGAACTTTTCTAGTCCAACTACCAAGCCTAGACATTCCTTTTCAATCTGGGCGTATCGACACTCAGAATCAGTCATAGACCTGGAGGCATAGGCAACAGGCTTCCAATCTTCACCCTCTGCTTGTAGCAAGACCGCGCCTAGGCCATCTTTTGATGCATCCGTTGACACTTTGATTCTCTTTGTTGAGTCAAAGAAGGTGAGTACAGGTGTGGTTGTCAGCACTATTTTGAGGTTCATCCACTCTTGTTCATGTCTTTCTGTCCATGCGAACTCATTTGTTTTATGTAGTAGGTCTTGCAGACAGGCTGTCTTGGCTGACAAGCTAGGAATGAACTTTCCAATGAAGTTTATCATCCCCATGATGCGTAGCACTCCTTTTTTGTCAGTGGGTCAGGGCATTTTGAGTATGGCGTTTACTTTTTCCATATCTGGCTCTATTCCTTTACCAGATAGATTATCTCCTAGGAAAGTGACTTCCTGGACGCCAAACTGACACTTGGCTTTGTTGAGCTTCAGTCCATTCCGGCGTAAGCTCTGTAGCACTTTAGTCAGTCTCTCATTGTGTTTTTTCAGTGTGGAGCCCCAGATAATGATGTCATCAACATAGACCCGAACTCCTTCTAGACCTTCAATTATGTGTTCCATCGCTCTATGAAAGATTTCAGATGCAGATATTATCCCGAAAGGCATTCTGAGAAAACAATACCTGCCAAATGGTATGTTGAAGGTACAGTATTTGGTGCTCTCTTCGTCCAGTTTTAGTTGCCAAAATCCTTGTGAGGCATCGAGCTTTGTGAAGTATCTGGCACCTGACATTTCACTGGTGATTTCTTCTCATTTGGGAATCTGGTAGTGTTCACGTTTTATGTTTGCATTTAAGTCCTTTGGATCCATGCATACTCTTAGATCATTGTTCTTTTTCTTTACACATACCATGGAGTTAACCCAGTCTGTTGGCTCTTCGACTTTCCTGATGACTCCTAGTGTGGTCATTCTGTCCAGTTCTTTCTTGAGCCGGTCACGCGGGGGTGCTGGAACTCTCCGTGGAGCATGTACCACTGGCTGAGCATCCTCCTTTAGCTGGATCTTGTAAGTGAATGGTAGAACTCCAAATCCTTTGAACACATCCTGGAAATTACTCACTACAGAATCCACTGAGTCATCTGGTCTGCTTATGGCACAGTTTATATGGTAGACTCTCTTGACCAGTTCTAAGTCCTCACAAGCTTTGTCACCTAGTAGTGAATCAAGTCCTTCAGCCACCAGAGAAAACATGAGATGATGCATTTTGTCTTTGACTGTCACTTTAAGTCCGCATACACCTAAGCTATCTATTTTCTGTCCATTATAGTTCTTCAGTAGTACTGACTTTTTCTGTATTTTGGGCTTTTCTTTCATATTTTAATGTCACTCATACTGATTAAGTTTGCTTTTACCCCAGTGTCTAGTTTCAATGTAACTAATGCTTCATTTACCTGCAGTGGCATCATCCATTTGTCCTCTTTTACTGCATTAACTTTATGTTCAGCATTGTCCATTCCTGAGGGCTGCACATTTTCTGTATCCTTTTTGATATTGTCACATGACACCATTCCTACAAAAAATGTCTCACTTAAATCAGTGTCCTCAATCACATTGACTTGTTGTCCTTTCTTTGTTTTTACTTTTGAAAAGCATTGTTTGGCAATGTGATTCTTTCCATTATATTTTGTGCACATTTTCCCAAATGCTGGGCATTGTCTTGACTGGTGCTGGTAACCACAGCATTTACAATTAAAAGTTCCATCCTCCGATTGCTTTGCATTTCTGTTCTGCCCACGTTTCTTCCCTTTGTAGGACACAGCACTGACAGCAGCACTATCACTTACTACAGTCGCATTATTATTAATTTCACTGAAAGTCTTTGCGTGCTGTTGAGCTAGCTCACTGGTATGGCATATTTTCACAGCTTTCTCCAATGTTAGTTCAGTTTCTCTCAACAAACATTCCCTGACCTTTTTATCATGAATACCAAACACAATCTGGGCACGAATCATGGATGATTTCAGTTCAGAGAAATTACATGTCTGTGCTTTCAATTTCAGATCGGTCACAAAGCTATCAAAAGTTTCATTTTGCTGCTGTGTCCGTGAATGGAACACGTACCTCTCATAGGACTCGTTCATTTTGGGAGAACAATGTGTATCAAACTTCTTTAGCACATCATCCATCTTTTCTCTGTCCTCCTCTTGATCAAATATAAATGTATTAAATACCTCTATCACCTGCGGGCCTGCAACCGTGAGCAGTAACACTATTTTCCTTGCGTCTGGCATTGTACCGAACCCGATGGCAGCAATGTAGAGTTCGAATTGTTGTTTGAAAGTCCGCCAATTGCAGTCGACATTCCCCGTGAGTTTCAAACCCTCCGGTGGCTTCAAATTCTCCATGCCGCATTTCACAATATTCAGCAGATATTACCAATCCTGGTACCATGTTATGTTCATAAATAAATAGATGTTTTCATTATGAACAGCTAGCTTGAGTTAGTCATTTATTCAGCCATGTGGACTAGTTTACAGGCATCCATCTTGACTACTGCCTTGTGGGTAGCCCCTTACTAAACATACAGCTCCACCTAGTGTACCATTCTAGAATGACACGTTACTGATCATTACACTCTCTATCTACATTATCACTTCCCCATCTCACTAGCCACCCCTCACACTCACCCTCATACTCATCCAATCATATCAACTAACAACACACAAGGGTAGGCACTTCGGTGGTTTAGCCAATGTTTAGGTGAAGTTTCTGGTAATGTGGTGTCAAACATTGAAAACTTTATTTTCAACACCTTGCGTTCTTGAACAGATTTGTGTGCACCTTTGAAAGTATCTTAGTGAGTTGCAGTGAATGGTGAGACATAACATTCCCCCACCACCCCCAATGGTGATGAGTGTAAAAGGAATGGCTTGGACATTGTAGGGATGCTTTATATTGCTGCTGTGGGGTAGTACCAAACTGGTGCATCATGTGGCAGCCAGGGTGTACAGTGTTAAGTGAAGCAAATCTGGACATGGTGAGGCCATCGCTGGTGTCCTGGGCAGCAATGTGCATGGGTGATGATGCCCTGTGTCCAGTGCAGCATCAGTTGATTGCGGGGAAGGTTGGTGTTGATGGTGGTGATGCTGGTGTTGGGGCTGATCGTGTTGGGATTCTGAGGACCAAGGTGAGATTTTTCAGGGGCACCGATGCTGATGGAATAGATGGCAGGTGAGGTTGAGATGACAGAAGCGATGTCAGCATTGAGATAGGTTGTTCCAAGGAGGTGACAGTGGATAGAAAGATTACTCCAAACACTTCAAAAGTGCATAAAGCTCAAATGTGGGTTCCAAATACTGAAGGCTGAAACTTCTGAGATTGGAAAGTGACCAGCTGTAAAATGGTAGCTGTTAGGCCACCTTTGCAGCTGTCACCTAATTTAACATACTTACCTGGCGTGATCCCTGAGTGATGGGAACCTCTCGGAAAACTTGGGAAAATGCTTTGTACCTGGTAAAATGGTGATTTCATTACTTTAAACACCCTCCTAACAAACACAATTGAATAACCCGCCTCTTAATGCAAAGCGCAGGCAGAACCGGCACTAGGGAAATTCTCAAGGAGGCGGGTTTAGAGCGGGATACTGGCCCGCGGTTAATCATTTGGATTTAGACAGCAAACTCACCTCCGAACCCACCCCCTGAGCGCTGGCAAAATCCAGTGTCAAATAATTGAGGTGTGGATTCCTCATGCATCTCTATTCATAGGCTTCTTGTGCCTGTGGTCTAGACTTCATCCCTTATGTTCAGTTGGTATCTTTGTTGCTTTATGTCTTGAATTGAAATATCCCAGCCGACACTTCTTATCTTTCTCAGAAGATGAGCAAGTCTGGCTATTTAGGGTTGAGGTTTGCTGGAAGCCCTGGTAGAGCAATTCTTAACTATCTGTCTATTAATAGTCCTTCAGGGCTGTATCCATTTGCTCGTGGGATATTATAGTATGTAATGTCAAGCTTAGAAGAGGGAAGGTGAAAATACAATTTAAAAGATGAGATGGTGGTCAGGAGTTCACAGGCACGAATCACTTGTAGCCCAATAGCACTTCCCTCAGATCTCACACAAGGTAGGTGTCCTCTTCTGCCACTAGCTTTTCAAGCACTGCATTTCAAGACTGATCCATCTTTAAATCTGATAGGACATTATTAAGGAACAACATAGGGGTAATTTTAACTTCCAGAAGTGAGTGGGTTTGGGAGCGGGTGGGGGTCAAAAGCGCTGAAATCGACGGCGCGTTGGAAAGCCGGCTCCAACCCGCCAACTTCCGCGTTTAACTGCAGTGCGATGGGCTGCGTGCGAGAAACACCCTTGGGCAAAACGGGTTGCCAATTTAAATATGTTAATAGGTGATTGAGCTTTTTTAACAGGGGTTTTCAACTTTAACTGTGGGTGCATGGGTTTCCCGGGCTTCCTGGAACTCGCCAGTGAAAGCAAAGCGAGGGCACAACAGCAATTGAGGGGGCTGAAGAAATGACAGCCAAAAACTCTTATAAATACTGAGGACTCACAGCTACTTCCTTGCCTAATTGTGTGAAAGGCTTTTGCTCACAGCACTTGTTCTGAGAGTTTACTTTACTTTACAAGTGATTTCTACTACTTTTGAGATGACTTTCACTACTTGGGAGAATTGTACATCTGTATAGTAATCTGGGATGTTATGATTAAGGTTATCCACCAGGTGGTGCTGTAGCCAATGCTGCTGCTAAGGTCAGGGGTTGCTTCCTGTTAAGGTCAGGGGTTAGCTTCCTGCTAAGGTCAGCAAAGGTGCAATGCCTGGAAGCAGGCCTGCCTGGTTGTCTCGCAGTCATTCAATAAAGTACTCGTCTTAATCCTCATACCTCGCCTCTTCGAGTTCCTTGTCTCACTACATGGATTTATCACATTTGGCGACGAGGTAAAACAGGACCCTGAATAAGAGAAGTCTGCCAGGATGTTTAAACAACAAAATCACGAGCTGCAGTTAGCTACCAGTTGGAAGAGAGCATGGCTGCCACGATAGGAACGGTCTCCGCTTTTGATATTCAAGCACAAACTTGGGAGGAATACTGTGAAGTGTTGGGTTATTTTTTCGAAGCAAATGAAATAAATGATGCCGGAAAAAGGAAAGCCATTCTGCTTAGTTCAGTGGGAAGCCAAACCTACAGTTTGATGAAGAATCTGCTCAGTCCTGAAAAGCCTGGAGACAAATCATTTGTTGAATTAGTGGCTGTGCTAAAAGAACATTTCAACCCTAAGCCTAGTGAGATTGTACAGCGGTTCAAGTTTAATTCAAGGAACAGGAAAGAGGAAGAGAGTGTAATGGACTATGTAGCGGTGTTGCGTAAATTGGCACAAGATTGCAATTATGGGAACAATCTGAAGGAAATGCTGAGAGATAGGCTAGTTTGCGGAATAATGGATGACCGAATGCAGCGCAGATTATTATCCGAGACTGGGCTTGCTTATGAAAAAGCATTGGAACTTGCTCAAGCCATAGAGACAGCTAACCGAGATGTAAAAGAAATACAGGGTTCAGACAGGGCTAATGCTATGCAAGTTGCAGGTCAGGTTGTTGTGCACAAGTTGAACATGCATCAGAAACCACAACGTGAGCATGTGAAGGCATGTTATAGATGCAAGGGTGATCACCTGGCGAGTGAATGCCGGTTTCTGGAGGAAAAGTGCTACAAGTGTGGGAAACAAGGACACATAAAACGAGCTTGCAGGGTGAAATTACCTGTGGAGGAATCCAAACCAAAAGGGGGAGGACAGCAAAACCAAGGGAAAGAAGTGAAAAAACATGGAGCACACCACATCAGCGGGGAAGCTGAGTCCTATCACATTGCAACTGACAGTAAATGGCTCTAAGGTGAACTTTGAAGTGGATACAGGGTGTGGCGTGACCATAATGAACAAGGCAGAGTACTCAAAATTGTGGAACCGTGCAAAAGTTCCAGAGTTAAAGCCTTGCTCCCTGCATCTTAAAACATATACAGGTGAACGAGTAGCGACATTAGGTACAGCTAATGTTACTGTGCAACACAGGGACACAGTGGAACAGCTACCTGTAGTTATAGTATCGGGTACCGGACCAAACCTGTTAGGTCGGGGCTGAATAAAAGAGCTTAAATTAGACTGGGGAGCAGTACATCAAATAGATGCGGGCAAACAGTTGACTTTGCAAAAAGTGTTGAGTGAACATGAGAATGTGTTCAAGGAGGAACTTGACACATTTAATGGCCCCCCAGCTAAGATTTATGTAGACAAGGAGGCACCGCCAAGGTTTTCTAAACAACGACCTGTGCCTTATGCCATGAAGCCAAAGGTAGAGGCTGAGCTTGACCGTCTATTGAGAGAGAACATACTGGAGCCAGTGAAATGTTCGGAATGGGCAGCTCCCATAGTACCTGTTTTAAAACCGGACAATTCGGTAAGACTCTGTGGAGACTATAAATTGACAGTCAATCGGGTGTCCAAACTAGAGCAGTATCCTATTCCCAAAACAGAGGATGTCTTTGCAAACCTGGCTGGAGGAAAGAAATTCACAAAATTGGATATGAGTCATGCCTACTTGCAGATTACACTGGATGACGAATCAAAGAAGTATGTCACCATAAATACACACAAGGGCTTGTTTACATATAACCGCTTACCGTTTAGTGTCTCATCTAGTCCAGCTATCTTCCAGAGGACAATTGAAGGTGTACTGCAAGGGATTCCACATGTTTCCATCTATCTGGATGACATTCTGGTGATGGGAAGAACCGACCAGGAGCATCTGAGCACTCAGAGAGGTACTACAGAGATTGGAGAGGGCAGGGTTCCGGCTCAAGAGAAGTGCACTTTCCTGGGGAATGAGGCAGTGTTCCTGGGACACAGAGTGGATGCCACCGGGCTCCATCCACTCAAGGAGAAGGTACAAGCACTGCAGGATGCCCCTGCTCCTACAAATGTGGCTGAGTTAAAAGCTTACCTGGGACTGCTGAACTATTATAACAGGTTTTTACCAAACTTGTCAACTGTGTTCGCACCTCTTCACAAACTACTGCGCAAGGAGACACAGTGGCAGTGGAGAGAGGAGCAGGGGGTTTCATTTGAACAGTCCAAACAACTGATGCTGTCGTCGGATGTGCTGGTTCACTACAATGCAGAGAAAGACATCATTCTCTCTTGTGACGCTTCACCTTATGGGGTGGGGGCAGTTCTTTCACACTGCATGGAAGATGGAACTGAAAGACCAATAGGGTTTATGTCCCGAACTCTAACACCAGCGGAAAAAAACTATTCCCAGTTAGACAAAGAGGGGTTAGCAGTAATGTTTGGGTTACAGAGGTTCCACAAGTACATATATGGCAGGAAGTTCACCATATGCACCAATCATAAACCTCTTATCTCTCTCTTCAATTAAATGAAAGCAGTTCCACAGATGGTGTCACCCCGGATCCAGAGGTGGGCCGTGACGTTGAGGGCATATGAGTATGTCATCGTCTACAAGGCGGGCAAGTACCCTGGGAACGCAGATGCCTTGAGCCGTCTTCCACTGCCAGGCACACCTATCCGTGCAGCTCCAGAGGACAGAGTGTTGATGTTGGAGGACACTGACACAGCACTTGTGACTGCAGAGCAAGTAAGAACATGGACAGGTAAAGATCCAGTACTGTCTAGAGTTCGAGAATATGTGGTGAGGGGATGGCCACAGCATCCGGAAGGGGCTGACTTCACACCCTACAGTGTCAGGAAAACAGAGCTGAGTGTGCAGGATGGTTGCGTGTTGTGGGGAGCACGAGTGATTATTCCACAGCCAGCATGACAGTCTATCCTAGAGCAACTACATCAGTGTCATCCTGGGGTCTCGCGTATGAAAGCCTTGGCTAGGAGTTACTTGTGGTGGCCAAAGCTAGATGAGGAGATAGAAAATCTAGTCAAGACATGCAGCACTTGTCAGGAACACCGGAAGGCACCAGCAACGGCTCCTCTCCACCCATGGGAGTGGCCGGATAAACCATGGAGAAGATTGCACTTAGATTATGCGGGTCCATTCATGGGGAAGATGTTCCTCATAATCATTGATGCACATTCCAAATGGATGGATGTTTATCCTGTAAATTCTGCTTCCGCCACTACTACTATAGACTGCCTGCGTCGGAGCTTCAGTAATCAAGGGCTACCAGAGATCGTGGTAAGTGACAATGCCACTTGTTTTGTGAGTACAGAGACAAAAGAGTTCTTGAGAAAAAATGGCATAGTGCAGGTGACCTCGGCCCCATATCATCCGTCCTCAAATGGACTTGCGGAGAGAGCCGTGCAAACATTTAAAGAGATGATGAAAAAAAGTGCAGAAGGGAGTTTAGCAGCCAAAGTGTCACGGGTTCTGTTCAGCTACAGAATAACACCTCAATCCACCACAGGACTCTCTCCTGCTGAGATGTTATTAGGTCGTAGACTATGCTCCACTCTTGACCTTGTCCACCCAGACCGAAAAATGAAAATGGAAAACAGACAAAACAAACAAAAGGAGAACCATGACAAAAGAACAAAGAGCCGAAGTTTTGGAGAAGGAGATGTGGTCCTTACCAGGAATTTCAGTTATGGACCCAAGTGGATTCCTGGCTTCATAGACTCAATGACCAGTCCCGTATCATACAAGGTCATGTTGGGTGATGGTAGGGTAGTACGCAGACATGTAGATCAGATACTTACCAGACAAGGGGAAATTGAAATGAAGGTTCCAGATGCAATGGCTGAGGACAGGGTTGCCCCCAGTTATCCAAGTGCATCTGTGGTGCCACCACCAAGGACAGAGACAATTCCACAGGAACCCATTCATCAAGAGGAAACCATCGTTGCAGAGTCAGATACTCCGAGCACTGCTCAGGAGCAGCTGGTGGCTTCACCACAAACAAGCAGGGACTTTACTGTCAGACGTTCACAAAGTACTCGCAAGCCACCAGAGAGATTGATACTGACCTGTTAGATTCGTCAAGTATGGAACATGGTGAATGGAGACTTCTTATGTGACACTGAGGAATGGTTGTTTGTTAAGAAATTCATACTGAAATCTTAAGGGAGGAGGGATATAGTAATCTGGGATGTTATGATTAAGGTTATCCACCAGGTGGTGCTGTAGCCAATGCTGCTGCTAAGGTCAGGGGTTGCTTCCTGTTAAGGTCAGGGGTTAGCTTCCTGCTAAGGTCAGCAAAGGTGCAATGCCTGGAAGCAGGCCTGCCTGGTTGTCTCGCAGTCATTCAATAAAGTACTCGTCTTAATCCTCATACCTCGCCTCTTCGAGTTCGTTGTCTCACTACATGGATTTATCACAGTCTGCTCTCCACTTTGCATCTGTCATGGGTGCCACTTGACGTAGTAAAACTCACTACGCACTTGGTTTGAGTATAAAGCAAGGCTTTAATCAACTTGTTTCAGAACATGGAGGTCTAGTTGTACTTCACTAGTTCCTGTCTTACAAAATGTCCCTGGGCAAGCTGGGCCCACACCCGAGTATTTATACTCCTTGGACGGTGCCACCAGCTGGCCATCCAGCATTATTTCAGGTGTAGTTTATGATGATGAGATTTATAACACCACTTATACTGTTTTAGCTTGGAACTCAGATGTGGACCAAGATGACCAGCAGTAGGAGCACCACCAGCAGATACAGCAACAGCCTGCTCCTCACAGACCTGCAACTCCACAGGAGAGATGGGATGAGCAGAGAGGTGCAGTTCGCAAGAGGCAATATCCGCAACACAGGGTGTACAAGCAGAGGATGAGCTTCCTGGACATGTCAGAGCACCAGTGTCTCAGGAGGCTCAGGGGTCTCGCGTCAGGTCGTGGCAGATATTTGCAGCCTGCTAGAAGACAACCTGCTGCCAAGTGGACCTGGTGACCACGCTTTACCAGTGGCTGTCAAAGTGACCACCACCCACAACTTCTTTGCCTCAGGCTCATTCCAGGGATCTGTCCACAAATGCATCACACAGGTGACCGATGCCATGTTTGCAAGGGCAGGCAATTATGTACAATTTGCCACTGATGCCAGTCAGAGTGAGCGGGCGCTCGGGTTTGCATCACTGGTTGGCTTCCCACAGGTGCAGGACATCATTAACTACATACATGTGACAATCAAGGCAACCCCAGATCACCAAGGATTGGTCGTGAACCGTAAGGGCTTCCACTCCATCAATGTACAGCTGAGGTGCAACCACAAAAATAAAAAATAGGATTATGCAGGTATGCGCAAGATTCCCAAGGAGCTGCCATGATGCATTCATCATGCACCAGTCAACCCTCCCTGAGTTCTTCGTATCTTGGTGCAGACTTACCAGCTGGCTGCTTGGAGATGAGGGCTACCCACTTAAAATGTGGTTGAAGATGCCCATGAGGAGCCCAAGCAACATGGCCCAAGAGTGCTACAATCAAAGCCATATGACGACGAGATGTGTTATTGAGTAAGCAATCGGCATGCTGAAGATGCACTTCAGGTGCCTTGACAGATCTGGAGGAACCCTTCAATATGCACCAGCCAGGGTCTCCAGAATGATCATGGTGTGCTGCGCTCTGCACAACATTGCACAGCAGTGATGATTAGATGGAGGAGCAAGATGCAGAGCGCAGCGCCTCTTCGGAGGAGGTGAAGGAAAAGGAGGAACGACGACGTGATGTGACCATTGCAGCAGCAGCAGCGCACACTGCTGCCCAGAATGCCCCTTTCACCATCTTCCCTCTCATGGCCCACCCGCACTTCCCTGCTAGCAATGAGCTGGAGAATACTTTGCTGCACATCAGTGGGGTGCTGAACGGCCAAGGCGAGGGTTTCATCAATCCTATTTAAGCTGGCATTCAGAGTGTGCAAGCCATTGGTGAGGGCCAGCATGCACTTGTTTGACTGGCTGCCATGTTTGATGCTCCATGCAGGTGGCCACTCTTTCCATGGACAAAGACATCATCACAAAGACCGGCGATATCATGGCACTCATGCTTGAAATGGACTCCTCCAATCTCTCTGCAAGTGTGCACAGTGCCGCTGGAACGCCTTCCTGTCCCTCGCACATTCTTTGCTGCTGCTCCAGAAGTATCCTCTTTGTCGATGGCTCCCAAGGTTCAGCACATGCGTCCAGCCAAGCAGAGCTTGGAGCGTCCTGCACTCTCCAATGCAGTCTTTCCACAGCTATCCCTGTCTCCACCATCTGCTCTTACTCACTTGTGATGTGTGAGACACCAGGTGAAAACCCAACTATCTGTCTTACTGGTCCCACCAAAGTGTGAGTATCTGAGCTGGTGCATGATCTGCTTGAGTCCTGTGATGGTGTACTCTGAGTGTGTGACCTCCTCTGAGGAGTCGGCGTCATCCTCCTGGACCACCTCCTGCGGGACACTTGATGACCCTGTGGTAGATTAAAGACATGAATTAGAACTGTCACGGTAAGAATGCTTTAAGTGTACATTATGCACATGATCATATTTCACTGGCTGCTGACATCAAGTCAACATGAGTGCGTGTTGTATGCCATGTGGCTGTGTGATAGTTAATTCTGTCACCAGATAATTGGGGGGTCCCCATTTCCCCATCTCCGATGGCCAGGCATGCCAAGACTCTGCTTATCTCCAGCGCCTTCTCCTCTACAGCTGTCAGTATTGAGATATATGGAGGGGCCCCTCCAGTTCTCTGCCTCTCCCTGGCTGCTCTCTTCTTCTGCAAGAAGGTGAAGAAAAGACCTTTGAGTGAGAGTAATGGAATGTGCTGGTGGATGGATGGACATTTGTTAAGGGTGACTGAGGGAGAGGCATGACACTGGATTAAGATGAGGGTGAGTGTCAGTGGTGGATGCACAGATGGTGATGTGAGGAATTGCACATACAGAGAGGGATGGGTGCACCTGCAAGGTGTGAGGAGTGATGTGCAGGAGTAGGCTTGAGAAGGCAGAGTGAGGGGGCTGGTGTGTTACACACAGCAGGATGTAGTTGAATGTGCCATTGTACTCATCTTTCCTGCCCTGATTAGGTCATTAAACCGCTTCTGGCACAGTATCCAAGAGCGCGCCACCACATTCCTGCTGCTCACCTCCTGAACAATCTCCAGCCACACTTTCTTGCTCTCTGTGGCAGGATTTTCCCTCCCATTGGCAGAGAAGAGTATCTCCCTGTGGACCCTTATACACCCCAGCACCAGGTCTAGGGAAGCATCTGTGAAGCGAGACGCAGACGTGCCACGTTGGGACTTGATAACGACAGTTGCTTCCTCTGTGCCCCCACCAACTGTCATCGACTGTCATCTTTGCAGTGCCCCTTTAAATAGTTCAATTGAAATCGACTCATGCGAGTTGTCATCACGCCCGCTCATGCTAATTGGTCAGGAAACCCGGAATTCAGATGCCAATGCAGTGGTTGGGTTAAAAAGCCACTGACAGACGCGCTGCACATACTTCTGGGTTCGTCACATGCTACCAGTTCCCAGACCTGCTCCCAGCACATCACCAGGTTAAAACACCACCTTCCCCCCTCCCCACCCCAGTGTCCAAATTAAATGCTACAGAATAATGGAAAGTTGACTATAAAGTGAAGTATACCAAACTCTAACAGTGCGGACAAGCTCTCGGAGACCCAGATCAAACTGAAACTTGATCTGAAGTTTTTCATTACTAAGGAATAGTATTTTCTGTTGTACTTCCCTCAGGAATACTTGTTTCTTCATTATTTTAATGGCACAGATAGCTCTCTGTTTCTGGCATACTGCTTCATGTCTCTCTCAGGGTTGTTGTGATGAATGTCAACACATGTTGCAGGATTGCAGTTTATCAGTGGGATTTTCTCTCCTTTTGTGGCTGTGCTTCAGAGGAATTTTTGACTGGGATAATTTTGTAGGCTGCTGAGGATTTCCCTCCATCGCTTCAGCTGATCTACATTTCTTCTTCCCTTGGAATGGCTTCGTGCTACTACCTGTTGCTTCATACCAGCTTTCATGTTCATTTGTGTCATGGTGTCAGCTGTGGCTCAGTGGGTAGCACTCTCACCTCCCAATCGAGAAGGTTGTGGGTTCAAGCCCCACTCCAGAGACTTGAGCAGAAAATCTAAGCTGACACTCCAATGCACTACTGAGGGAGTGCTGCACTGCTGGAGGTGCTGTCTTTCGGATGAGGACCTGTCTCTCCTTTCAGATGGACATAAAAGATCCTATGGCACCATTTAAAGAAAAGGAGGGGAGTTCTGTCTGGTGTCCTGCCCAACATTTATCCCTCAACCAGCATCCCTAAAAAACAGATTGTCCGGTTATCCGGGACCGGCATGGTGCCGGTTTATCAAAAAGTTCGGATTACAGAGAGATATAGTAAAAGGTACGAGAGCCCCATACACGGCCACAGATCTAGACGTCCCTGTTGCATGACAACAGGTGCAGGAACCCCGGCCACAGATCCAGGCATCCCTGTTGCATAGCAACAGGTGCAGGAACCCCGGTTACACAGCCACAGATCCAGGAACGGCCACTAATATGAAGTAAAACTTACCTGAACCTACTCCTGAATTTTGCCGGTTAACAGAGATTTCCGTTTATATAGGTGTCGGTAAATCGAGAGTTTCCTGTATCATATTGCTGTTTGTTGGGATCTTGCTGTGTGCAACAGTGACTTCAAAAGTACTTCATTGGTTATAAAGCACCATGGAACTTCCTGAGGCCATGAAAAGCCCCATATAAATGCAAGGCTTTCTTCTTTCTATTTATTCTTTTGCCAGATTTATTGATTTCAATTTGCCAACTTGCCAGTGTGGGATTTCAACTTATTTCTGGGTCGTTCGTCCAGTACCAGAATTCCTACATTACCATACCCCCCCACCCTCCCATCCCATCTGTCACTCGTGATTCACTCACTTTCTCCAGTCTGTCTCATTCTCCATTCTGTCTGTTGCATTGTCTCTTTTTCCAGTCTGTCTCTCATTTTACATTTTATTCTGAAAACTCTCTCATTCTTTCTCCAGTCCATCTGTTTCTTTATCTTGTTCACTCTTTCCACATTCTATTGCTGCATCTTATTCTCTCCCGACATTAATTTGAAACTGGTACCAAGTGTAGGGGATCTCCAGTGTCCAGCAACAGTGATGTCATCAAGCTGGCTAAGCAGCCAATCACATTGAAGAATTTTCATGGCCAGCAAACCAGGAAGTAAAAAGCAGGTTTTATCCTTCACTTAACATTTTACAGAGAGCAAAATAAAGACTGAGACATACACATGGGATTAAGGTAGGAGCTGAAATATCATAAACAAACTTTTAAGAAAATATTCTAAAAAAAATACCATAATGGAAAAATTTGACATTCCACAAATATAAAATTAGTTTTTCAGGACAGAAGGGTTGTTAAGCAGTAATTATGATTCAGTATGGCATTAAAAACCTAGTTACACCTCATTCAACAAGGCTTAACATTTTTGGGGGTTTTAAGAGTAATATTCCAGCGTAAAAGCTTAAGTTCTGATCAGTTCAGTGATTTTAATTGATTGCTGGCTGTGGGGAGTTCAACAGCGCGCCCTGTGGAGGAGCAGAGAATGACTGACAGCAACTTCTGGATTTCCACGTATAACTGCGCATGTGCGGACTCCAGAAGTTACTGTCAGAATTGCCACGTCTGAGTGTCTCTACTGTAAAATGCGGCATATGGGAAGCTGGCCAGATGTTGCAATGTCACCTCAAGGCTCCTCTGCTGAAGTGGGGGGGGGGGGAGGGGGGCTACAATTTTGAGGCTTGCCAAAAGAATGCAGATTTTGTTAGTTTAAAAAGAACACATGGAATGTTTCACGACAAAAAGTTCCATAGGACTACAGCCAGAAATAAATACCAGGATAATGTTTTATAGCATCTGTGCACTGGAACTTTTATTAAATAAGTGTGAAATTGGAGTGTCTGTATATTAATGGTAGTTAAGGTGCCTGTTAATGACAGCGTGAAGTTGAGTTGCAGTATGTGTGTTAATGACAGTATCATATCCTGCTCTCTTCTGTTAAAATTGCTCACTTTTTCAGGATCATCCTATAATGCAAAGATAACTCCGGACTACTCTTCACTACAAACGGCTTCTTAAACCCCTCTCCCCTGTCTCCTCCATCCTCACCTCCAACAACAAGGGCAAGGAGCTCATGGACTTCTTTGGCACTAAGATTGAGACCATCCGTTCAGCTGCCTCTACTGCTTCCCTCCCTTCCCCTAGCTCACCAAGCCAAAATTCCCCTAAGGATACCCCTGCCCTAGCCCTTGTAGGGGGTGTGTGCGTGCGCCCAGTCAGTTATGCCCCTGACTGTTGGTGAGCGGTTCGAATCGCTCCCACGCCCCTGGGTTCTAGACACTGGACTTAGGTGCAGGCGGCGATACAGAAAAGTCGAGTAGACAAGCGGTTTGGTGTAAGAAAACCAAGATTTTATTAAAACAGGAATAAAACCACAGTCTTATGAGAAATTTACTGGTAAACAATTACAGGCATAAACAAAATAACTATATACTTATACAGGGAATGGGGAACACACAGCACATCGCGGGAAAACAAACTACATTAACAATCCCCTTATCCTTATCCCACCCCCTGTACCTAACTAGATTAAGCTAAGAGGGGCCAGGAATTCATGCTCACCGAGTCAAAATCTGCTGAGTTCAAATGGTTGTGGGGTTTGGGGTTCGCTCTTTGTGCTCTCTGGGGCTTGCCGTCGTCACGTGATCTCAGGGCGCTGCAAGGGCGTCGTCCAGGTAAAGTACCCCGAGGTTAAAGTCTTTGCTTGGGTACTTTACCTTGCAGGGATGATGGTTCTTCTTCCTCGGGCGGCAGCAGCTGAAGCTTGCATGAAGGTAGTCGCCGGTCGGCTGGGTTGAAGGCCCGATTATTTGAAGCGTTCTTCAATCTTCTCCCAATTCGTCTCGTCTCATCTCATCTCATCTCATCTCACCACATCTCGTCTCATCTCACCACATCTCGTCTCATCTCACCTCGCCTCGTCTCGTCCCGCCTCGACTGGCCTGGTTTGCCCGTGTTCGCCTGGTGCGATGCTGGGCGTCCCTGGTGGGTTTGGGAAGACACGGGCCGTGGCCAGGCAGCAAGCGCGGGAGAAAGAGAGAGCAAGAGCCATGAGGGCAAGAGAGCGTTGGTTACTGGGCAAGAGAGCATTGGTTACCGGTGGGCCTACAATTATACTCCTTCGGATGGCCCTTATCTGCGCACCAAATCAGGTCAGTTCATTGTTTCACTTTTGGCGGGCTGTTTTGAATGATTACACCAATCGAAACTAACTTTTTAGATGGCTGTTTATCGCACCTAATGGCCTGATGTCCGAGCTGTATTGTCATTAATGCATTTTAATCGGCCTGTGCAGCCTTGGTCGCTTCCCTAAACCGATTATGTATGCGGACAAACTAATGGCCTTGCACTTAGGCCTAACTGGGGTGATCTGTTCCAATCTGACGAAATGCATATTCAGTGTTTGCTTAACTGTCTAGGTTTTCAAACACAAAAGTCCTTTTTTCACAGAAATGCATTTTAAGTTTCGATGTCCCAAAACAGCTTGTTCTGTGCTGCAGAGTCCAAGCTTTTAAAATCTTACAGGCTTTTGATCACGAGGTGCGGACGCCATCTTTTGGGTACCCTTTTTAAATTGTCCATAGGGTCCCTTTATTAATAACCTTGGGGAAATGTGGGAATTTTGCAAATCTTACACCCTGAACTCACATCTTTCTCTAGTTTCACTCCAATCTCCCCTCGTGCCCTCTCCAAGCTCATCTTGTCCATGAGACTCCCTCAACCCTGTTCCCACTTAACTGCTGACCACCCAACTTCCCTTTCTAGCCCCCATATTAGCTGATATTGTTAATGGTTCCCTCTCCTCAGGTACTGTCCCCATCCCTTCAAATCTGCAGTCATCACCTCCCTCCTCAAAAAACCCTTGACCTCTCTGTCCATGGAAACTGACGCCCTATCTCCGAGCTCACTTTGCTTTCCAAAGTCCTTGAACATGTTGTCGCCTTCCAAATCCGTGCCCATCTTTCCCACCATTCCATGTTTGAGCCCCTGAAAATCAAATTTCACCCCTGCCACAGCACTGAACCAGCCCTTATCAAAGTCACAAGTGACATTCTATGTGACTGTGGTAAACTATCCTTCCTCATCCTTCTTGACTTGTCTGCAGCCTTTGACACGGTTGACCACACTATCCTCCTCCAATGCCTCACCTCCATCATCCAGCTGGGTGGACCTGCAGTCGCCTGGTTCCATTCCTATCTACCCAGTCATAGTCAGAGAATCACCTGCAATGGCTTCTCTTCCCACTCCCGCATCGTTACCTCTGGAGTCCCCCCAAGGATCTCTCCTTGGCCCCCCTATTTCTCATCTACATGCTGCCCCTCGGCGACATCATCTGAAAACACAATACCAGGTTCCACGTGTACGTTGACGACACCCAGCTCTACCTCACCACCACCTCTACCTCACCACCACCTCTGTTGACCCCTCCACTGCCTCTGATTTTTCACGCTGCTTGTCTGACATCCAGTACTGGATGAGCAGAAATTTCCTCCAACTAAATATTGGGAAGACTGAAGCCATTGTCTCCAGTCCCTGCCACAAACTCAGTTCTCTAGCCATCGATTCCATTCCTCTCCCTGGCCAATGTAACCAGACCATTCGTAACCTTGATGTCCTATTTGACTCCAAGATGAGCTTCTGATCCCATATCTGTCCCATTACCAAGACCACCGACTTCCATCTCCATAACATTGCTCATCTCCGCCCCTGCTTCAGCTCATCTGCTGTTCAAACCCTCATCCATGCCTTTTTTACCTCTAGACTTGACTATTCCAATGCCCTCCTGGCCAGCCTCCCATCTTCCACCCTCTATAAACTTGAGCTCATCCAAACCTCTGCTGCCCGTGTCCTAACTCGCACCAAGTCCCGCTCACACATCACCTCTGTGCTCACTGACCTACATTGGCTCCCGATCTGGCAAAGCCTCAATTTTAACATTTTCCTCCTTGTTTTCGATTCCCTTCATGGCCTTGCCCCTCCCTATCTCTGTAATCTCCTCAAGCCCTACAACCCTCCCAGCCTCTGAGCTTCTCCAATTCTGGCAACTTGGGCATCCC
Source organism: Somniosus microcephalus (assembly GCF_052327205.1). Classification (NCBI taxonomy): domain Eukaryota; kingdom Metazoa; phylum Chordata; class Chondrichthyes; order Squaliformes; family Somniosidae; genus Somniosus; species Somniosus microcephalus. The sequence goes on along the minus strand of NC_141008.1, from coordinate 27,053,152 downwards.
CGACTCCCTTCGCCCCACCATTGCCGGTCGTGCCTTCAGCTGCCTGGGCATTAAGCTTTGAAATGACCTCCCTAAACCTTTCTGCCTCTTTACCTCTCTCTCCTCCTTTAAGACGCTCATTAAAATTTATCTCTTTGACCAAGCTTTTGGTCACCTGTCCTAATATCTCCTTATGTGGCTTGGTGTCAAATTTTGTATGAGAATGCTCCTGTGAAGCGTCTTAGGATGTTTTACTACATTAAAGGCGCTATATAAATACAAGTTGTTGATGCTGTTGTTGTGAGGTTGGATTGTCTGTGTTAAGGGCAGTGAGAGGATGAGTGAATTCTAACAGTATATGAGATCAGAGCGATTGTGTTTCTTTTTGGTTGATTTGATTATCTCCGGTTCTTTGCTGGCTCACAATTATTTCTGCAGCCCTTTAGTGGCTCACATTAGAGTTTGTGGTTTGAATAGCTGAGCTAATGGCTATAAGGAAATGGCTAAAATTACTTCAGCTGGATTTTCTCTTATGGAGCGAGGTCACTGGCCTCATCAGATGAGATAGCTCTTAAAGTGACTCTTCCACAGGAAAGATTTCCTCTCATCTACAAACAGATTAAATCAGTGCAATGATGCAAGATGGTGCATATCCATGGAGAGCAGCTAGAAACCCTGAAATTCTTACTGTGTACTAAAAAGTGTGCATGATATGACTGTGCTCGAGCAAGCGTGCACGCCAAGTTTGTGGTAATGCATAGTTTAATGGGTGCATTAGTACTAACCAATTAGTAACGTACTCCCAAAACTCCACCACAGAAGCTTGAAAGCATCAGCAAGTCTTAACTGGTGACCATGTTGGGCCAGGGATGGTAGCAGAAGATGACCAGGGAGGTGCGAGGGCATAGGAGGACCACCAGAATCCACCACCACCCTTGGCAGAATATGTACAGGATAGCAAACTGAGAAAAACCTTGACAATGTACAGACTTAGTGAACATAGCCTGGCAATCGAAAAAGGTAGACACAGGCAGACCCGGCTACCAAGAGAGGACAGGATATGCTCTCACTGCAGTCAGGGAGTGGTGGAGACAGAGATGCACTTCCTCACAGCTTGTAGAAAATATCAGGGCATAAGGGAGAATTTCTACCCAAAATTCACAAAAATATGCCCGGAATTCAGAAATTTGAATGATGACCAAAAACTCCCATACCTACTAGGGGAAGAGAGAAATTGTGTAACACTAGCAGCACACTATGTTACAGCTTGCCATAAACAGAGGGACAACCACTAAATATAAGAAAAGAGTATATATAAATTATATGAAAGTATATTTATACACTCAGGGATATATCTGTTTATACACTGTATGGATAGATCTGTATTTTTGTGTACAAACATGAATGTTTTTCGATGCTTTGGCAACATAAGATGTAACTTGTCATGCCAGTAAAGTGATTTGAATTGAATTGAATTGAATTACTGTCAGCAACACGGCTACCTCAACCTCACCCTGAAGCAATTTGAGAGGAGACCACACTACATCAAAGAACCCAAAGATAAAATGTGCCATTTCCTGGAACCAGATCTCCAACCAAGTAGCAAAGTGACAATGGCATTCAATTTTTTCACTAGAGGCTCCATTGAGTCAATGGCAGAAGACTAGGCAAGGATCAGTCAGTTTGCAGTTAACCATTACATTATCCATGTTACAGATACCCTGCTTTTAGTGTGCCAGTGAACATATTAAAATCAGTGCCGGCACACAGCAGCAACAGCAAACACCATGGTCTATCTGGCCAGTCCCAAAAATCAATACCTCACAATCGCCTACTCCCTCAAATATCTATCCATTTTTCCCTTAAATGTTTCCACACTAATTGCCTCCAATGTCTGCCTGGTTGAAAGATGTGACATTCCCAAAGTACAAGGCACCATTGACTGCGCCCATGTGGCCATTATAGCACCTGTGCAACATCCTGTGGCATTCAACAGTAAGGGACACCATGTGATGGTCAGTGAATACTGCCAAAGAATTGTGTATTTATATACATATGTATACACATATACATATAATATATATATAGTTTCAGTAAATCGCACTATGCTTATATCTTGAGGAAATCATAGATAACCCACCCCACCCCTACTTATTCCAGGGTAAAGACAAGTTGAGTGTTTGAACCCTTACAGATATGGCTTACTCGCTTGAAACAGAGTGACATAAACCCCAGGGACATCATTAAGTAGTTACTTGGCATGTCCAAACAACAGTTCCAATTTTGGACCACACTAGGAATGCCCTATGGCTCACAAAGAGTTGGCTGATTGCTGCACAACATAGGCCTACTGCAGACCTGCTTGTTCCGCTTTCCTGAATATATGGCAGACCCAGGTGATCCTACCTGTCTGCCAAGAATAGTCTTCCATGTTCTGGACCTGGGAGCTGTGTGCTTTCTGGCTTCCTGACACTTTTCCAGAAGTAACTGGAACAAGGGGCATTCGAACTGACTTGAGTCATCTGCCTGTTCCTGAGCTTCTAGCTACATCCCCAGCCAGGTCCCTTGTGTAAACCGCTCAACATGGAGCGCTGCACTACCGAAAGGTCACTTGGTCCCTTGTCCATGGTTCTCTCGAGTCTGTTTCCAAGCATTTTGGAGTTGATTATTATTGCTTCATGGGATGTGGACTTGAAATGATGAGGACGGCGCTTCGCCCTGTGTTGAGGCTTATTGGTGAGAGGTGCAGGTTTACTTCACCAGGATCCTGGAATATCTGTAAAATGAAAAGGCCATGATAAGCCAATATGTAGCGCTGCTCTGTCACTGTTTTACACCTGTTGATACACATTTGCAGAGAGATGTAATGCGATTATAATTATAGAAACCTGGTGGCTATTTCTTTCCTCCAGCTTGTGTATTATCTAACTTAAAAATACACTCTACATAAATCTGCCCTAACCATCTCCATTCGAACCATGTAAGTGTCGACACATATAGCAACTATAAAGTACCACGGGGAATTTAATTGCCCACATCAACCTTTACTCTTACAATCTCATTTCTAATCTTAACCCAATATTTATGCAGCTCATGTTATCTAAAGGAACTAATTACCATTTCTTGAATTCACCAATCCTGTGCTCCTACTGGGGCGCCTTGCTCAAAAGGGGCCGCTGATTGGATAATCAGTGTTAAGATGTTATTGCCCTACCTCCAACCCACATTCCCTTTGAGTACAGGGCAGATTCACTAGGATGCTGTCTGGAATGAGGAAATATAAATCTGAAGAGACTTGAAAAAGTTATTAGAACAGAGGAGAATAATGAATGATGTAATTGAAGTTTTTAAAAATGATGTAGGGATGGGACAGAGTAGATATAAACAGGCTTTTTCCAGTGATTATGGGGATCTAGAGATAAGATTAAATTGAAAGGGATTTGAACAGAGAGCAGGAGAAACTTTTTTTTACACACACAGTGGATTGAGAGGCTGTGGAATGGAATTAGTGAGTGAAACAGAGACCATATCAACATTTAAGATGAAGTGAGATAGGTGGTCAAAGGAAGGTGGAAATAAAGGGATATGGGAAGAGCAGGCAGGCACGTGGGCTGAACGGTCTGTCTCCAGGTTGCAATTTCTATGTAATTCTATGTAATTAGTGCAGCTCCCCATTGGGAATTGGTGCATTTACCCTTAACTATTTTTGATAGAAATCTTTTTAGAAAGAAAGAATGAATTTATATTTGTATAGCGTGTCTCAGAGAAGTCTCATAATACTTCACAATGAATTACTTTGGGGATGCAGTGACTGTCGTTATGTAAGCAATGACATTTTGTGCACAAGATCCTGAGAACAGAAATAATTGAGTGACCAGTTTTTAGATCTGTTTTTAAATGAGGTTGATTGAGGAAGGAATGTTGGCAAGAGCTCTTTTCTCTTCTCTGGATAGCGCCAACTCTCTAAGCAATTCCGTGGGAGGAAAGGCACCTCTGAGCACATAGCGTTGCACTACTGAAAGGTCACTTAGTCCTTTGTCCATGGTTCTCTTGGGTCTGTTTCCAAACATTTTGAAGTTGGCTATTATTGCTTCTTGGGACGTGGCCTTGAAGTGATGATGGTGAGGCTGAGCCCTGTGGTGAGGTTTATTGATGAGAAGCGCCAGTTTGCTTCTCCAGTATAACATTTCAGAAAAAAAGAAAATTGGCTTGACAATTGACAGCAGAAGGCAACAATAAATGGAAAATGCTCTTTAGGTGCGGGAATAATGATTGGTGGAGTTTTGTGCAGGTCTGTTCTGGTCTCCTGATTTTATTTTTGATGTAAGCTGGTAATTTAACCAAGGCTAAGAGCACAAGATTAAAAGCCTTCAGTGAGATTGGACTTTAGCAGGAAGATTATTCTCCCTATGGTGCGTTGTGGAAGAGACTCATGGAGAATAGAGTCAATTTCCTTGTAGGTGAACTACTTCAAAAAGCAGCTGAATTGGAATAAAGTGAAAGATAGATTGCGATGCCCAGTACTAGAAAAGAGTGTTTACCATTTAGCTTCAAAATCATTGAAACTGAGGAGATTCGAGGTGCATTTCATGGCTACCATCGGAAACTTGCAAAATGTCTACTTTGATCATCTTGTGCTAGGAATATAGGAACAAGTGTAGGTCATTCAGTCTCTCGAGCCTGTTCCACCATTCAATTAGATCATGGCTGATCTATATCTTAACTCCATCTAGCTGCCTTGGTTCCATAACCCTTAATACCCTTGCTCAACAAAAATCTATCTCAGTTTTGAAATTTTCAATTGGCCTACCCTGCAGCTTTTTGGGGCAGAGAGTTCCAGGTTTCCACTACCCTTTGTGTGAAGAAGTGCTTCCTGGCATCACCCCTGAATGGTCGAGCTGTAATTTTAAGGTTATGCCCCTTTTCCTGGACTCCCCATTTGAAGGCTTAAAAGCTTATCACCACCCAACACCAAGGAAGAAAATAATAAAGATGAGCAAAACAGAGATGACAGCTGCCACCCCCACCCTTTATTCTCAGCACTACCCAATAGAGAATTTAAAAGCTGGCCACTCTAGTTACAGGAAACTCTCTATTAACCGGCAAAATTCAGGAGTAGGTTCAGATAAGTTTGATTGTATATTAGTGGCCGTGTAACCGGGATTTCTGCACCCGTGGCCATGTAACAGGGACTCCTGGATCTGTGGCTGTGTAACCAGGACTCCTGCACCTATGGCTGTGTAACGGGGCTCTCGTACCTTGGTAGGAATACATCTCCGTTATCCGGAATTTTTAATCAACCAGCACCATCCCGGTCCCGTAGGTGCCGGATACCAAAGAGTTTCTTGTACATTTCTCCGCTACAGGTTTTGATCAGGTTAACACTGAATCTCAAAGTTCAGTTCAGCACTGACAGGGAGAATGTAACCTCCTTCAGCTGGCCTGAGAAATTGCCGAGAGTCTGTGCACAGTTACACAATAACTCGAAGTAATATTTACTTTCAAGTCAGGAGAGAGAGAGAGAGAGAGAGAATCCCCCAGTGGATAGCAGGGACATGTTCTTAATAAAACGCTTTTACGATAGCTCTTTTATGTTTCCATTTGGACACCATCTTATTATTTTGTCTTATTTTATGCATGAAATTTATTAGTCTGGATATTGATGTTGGCATGAACATTAATACTGGCAGCAATGTCAAGAGTGGAGTTTTGCTTACCACCCGTTTCCCGACTCGGAACAAAATCGCAGTGAGAAGAAGCTTTGATTTGATCGCTAGTATGTTCCTGTCACATCAAACAGCAATTAAGCCAGCACATTGGCCGATTATAGTGAAGCAGCATCATATCACTCATTCAGTGGATTCATCTCTCTGTTGGAAGGGGAGGTCCTGGAGAAGCTGCAGTGAGAAAGCTGGAGTCTTCACTTAAGACAAGTTGCTTCAAATATTCTTTCCACTGTCTAAAGTTTTGTGCACTATTGGTACTGCATTCAGTGCTGCCCGATCACTGGACTTGGCAGAGAAGGATCGGCAAGAGCAGGAAAGAGCTTCCAGTGATGTTAGGTGGGACACAAGTTGTACCATCAAGTCCCATCACTCCAAAACATAGCAAGTCTCCTACACAAGGCACAACTACCTGGTAATGACGGTAAAGATGTGTCTAACGAGGGTGCACCTTAGCAGTGAGTTACTGACAGAACTATGCCATGTCCTTCAAGAAAACCTCTATACATATAGGGGGCGAAATTCATTATAGCCCAGGAATGGGCGCTAACGTCTGAAAAGATTGAGATTTAGTGCCAGGCGCTAGTGAATCTTGCTGCACACAAAATTCAGTGTCATCGCACAAAGGACTGGAGCGCTAAATCAAGTGCTAATGACCAAGCTCAGTGGCATTAGACTCAAAGTGCCCCACGCTCTTGATCTATGGTCACCCGGTGCGGAGGGGAGCGGGCAGGTTGGAGGACCTCCTCGTGGGACTGCTCCTGGGCCTGGCCAAAAAAGCCATTAATTGGTCCAGGCAGCGGGCGGTCGAGGGGGTCGTTCAGCCTGATTGCCTGCCTCTCTTCCGCGGCCATGTTCGCGCCCGGGTGGCCCTGCAGATGGAGCACGCGGTGTCCGCCGGCACGCTTGAGTACTTCAGCGACCGGTGGGCGCCGCGGGGACTGGAGTGCATTATCAACCCGGACAACCAAATTTTAATTTGATTTGTTAAGTTTTATTTAAAGTTTTGTTAATTTACAGTTAATTTGTTTCGGTGCTTAATCAAAAGAGTAGACTCAAAGCGCTAAGCAATTTCACGTGCAGTCTAATTGCTGGTCATCATTGCCACAGGTTCTTTCCAGTTCTTAAAGGGGAGGTTCAATCATGCTGCAGAACCTCATTCTCAGCATTGCTGGTTCTGCAGCTGTCTCAGCAAGCAGCAGAAGGCCTAGGAGAAGGAACCAGACCACTGAAGGAGGCGTCATTAAGGCGGATCAATGGCCCAGGGAGAGAGCTCACAGATTCTGTGACCGTGCATTGGAGGCCTTGGTCCTCGCTGTGGAGAGACGGAGGGCGGTGCTCTACCCGACAAGTGGCAGGAGACCCTCGCCGCAAGTCTTTCGTGCCATGCAGAGGGAGGTTGCCCATCAGGTCTCAGGCAGCACTGTGGTCCCCAGGACCCACACACGGTGCAGGAAGAAATTTAACAACCTCACTCGGGTGGTCAGGGTGAGTCAATGCTTCAACAAATGCTACATACCACCGTCTGAACCTCAGTTTGCACACACTGCCCAAAGCACCACACCCCCAGCACTCACCCACCAACAATCTGTACCTACCAACACTCACACCCACATCTCACACCTTGCACACAATGACAGCTATTCAACTATGGCAGACACATCTCCCAAACACATTGCTCCACACTCACTCACACACTTTCCTCTCTCTTGCAGGCCAAGGTCACTCACAACAGGCGGGAGCAGGAGCACACAGGCGGGGGACAAGCCGACACCCAACCACTGTCTGCACTGGAGGAAAGGGTGCTGCAAATCATTGGGCGCCAGGTGACGGGCGCCGTGGCCACCAGTGACGTTGACCCCCTTGGGGACAACAATGGTATGTTCATCCCTACTCCTTCTCACATCCCACTTCCCCCTCACCCCACAAGCCTTTCCCACTTTCCAGCTAATCATGCTGTATTCATGCCTTTCTCCCTTCCTGCCCCCCTCCCCTCACCTTAACCCGAATCTTCTGCCTTTATGCTTTCAGATAATGAGCAAGCACCTGAGCAGCCTGTCCCTGAGGGCACTGTAGAGAGCCAGGTGGAAGAAGAGGAGGACGAAGAACACACTGTGTCACTGCATGTCTCACCCGCGGACATCAGTTCAGACACTGGCACTACGCGTTCTTTAGCGGCTAGCATAGTAGTGGGATCTGCACAGGGTGAGGCAGTGGAGACAAGCAGGCTGCAGCAAGGCCAGTGGGAAAGGGTAGCTCGGGGGCCAGCTCCCCAGAGGACAAGATGAGGACCTCGGTGGGGAGGCCTTTAGAAGAAGGGTGATGGGCATTCACACGGAGATGATAGGTGCAATGGAGTACATAGAGCTCTGTGCAATGTTGGAGGTGGACACCTCCAAGAGCTTCTCGGCAATGGTAAGGAACTTGGAGGTGTCCGCCTCCAACATTGCGCAGAGCTCTACGTACACCATAGCATACAAGGCTATGGACCAAGTGCTGGAAAATGGGATTAGAACAGATAGGGCTTGATGGCCAGCGCAGAAACGATAGGCCAAAGGGCCTCTTTCGGTGCTGTATAACTCTGACTCTATGACAATGAAGCCCATCATTTGCAGTCTGCAAAGGTTGGTAGACTTCCAGAGAGACCGTGGCGACCCAGACCTCATGCCGCGTGTGATGGGCGATCTGGCAGCTTCCATTGCAGCACAGGCGGAAGTCACGCAACGTCTTAGTGCTGTAATGCAGTCTATGCTTGGTGGCATCCAATCTCAGACTGTTCTCATGCAGTCTCAGCTTGATGTCATGCAAGCTCTTACTGCTGCCATCGTGGCTGCGTCCACCGGGGCTTTCACGGTGTCGCAGCAGGCCAGCAACCTGTGCTCCAGCAGATTGGTAGGGATGCTGAGGTGCTGCCCCAGGGGAGTGTCAGTGGGTCAGTAGAGCAGGAACCTGTTGTCCTCTCTCAGAATGACAGCATTCCTGCTCCCACCGCTGTCACTCCACCATTGCCCTTGTCGCTGCCTGTCATCCAGCCAGTCCAGACTGTTGCCGCCCATGCTGATGTGGTGCAGTCTACAGCCGGGCTTTCCAGGTCCAGTGCTGGTCGAGGACATCCTGCAAGGCCATCTGAAGTCTCCCGCACGGACACTCAGTTGTGCTGCAGCCACTGGGCCAACACTTCGTAGGAGCACTAGAGTAGGCAAAGACACTGTAATGAGGGGCACTAATGGATTGCTCAAGGGTGAATAGGTAATATTGTTGTTGTAAATATGTGTTCACTGATTATTGAAACATTTATTAATTGGCTTTGGATGATTTTGTGGTGTCTCTCAGTTCAGCTTTGCGCTGTGATATGGCCTGCGACAGGGATGGAATGATGGGGATGTGGTGAGCAACGGGGATCTGTGGTTTGCTTTATTGGAACCACAGTCTGATGAGGTGGTCAAGGACCACCCTTCCGGAAGGCCGATTGAGTGACTGCCTCCTCCCTCGCTCCTGTTCCTCTTCCTCCCCCTCCTCCTGAGTTGATTCCACAATCCCTGGTGGCAAGGGCTGGGCCCTCATAATGGCCAGATTGTGAAGCATGCAGCACACCACGATGAAATGGGACACATGCTCTGGCGAGTACTGGAGGGCTCCTCGCAAGCGGTCAAGGCAGTGGAACCATCGCTTGAGCAGTCTGATGGTCTGCTCGATGAGATTCCTGGTGGCAGCATGGTTCTCATTATGAGTGCCGAGCAGGAATGTTGGGATTGCGGAGGGGAGTCATGAGTCAGGTGGAGAGCGGATAGCCCTCGTCGCCAACCAGCCTGCTGCGAACTTGATGTGGCGGCTGGAAGAGTGCTGGCACACCGGTCAGGCACAGGATGAAGGCATCTGCCAGGATAGTGGGCATTGCCATTGAGGATTCGCTGTCTGTGGTTGTACACCAACTGGACATTAAGTGAGTGGCAGCCTTTATGGTTACGGAAGATCTCAGCCACGTGGGTACAGTCAATGACGTCCTGCATCATAGGGAAGCCCGCTATTCTGGCAAAGCCACATGCACATTCGTCCTGCTTCTCTCTGGTGATGGGGAAGGAAATGTAGTCCCTTCTCCTACTGTAGAGAGCCTCTGTGACCTCTCGGATGCAGCGATGGACGACGAACTGTGAGATGTTCGCTATATCTCCTGTTGCAGACTGGAAGGAACTGCTGGCGAAGAAATTGAGGGCGACGGTGACCGTGACTACCACTGAGAGAGCCGTGGTCATCCTGATCTGAGGCTCGAGGTCTGGTTGCAGGAGGTGGCAGAGTTCGGTGTCCACATCCTTGCTGAAGCGGAGCCTTCTAATACACTGGTCCTCGCTTAATTGGAGGTAGGAGAAGTGCTCTCGGAATACCCTCCTGTTGAGTGCCCTGATGGCCCTCCTCCTCCCTCTGGCCACATCTTGCAATCTTTCTCGCTGCCTGCACTCCCTCCGCAGTAGATCCTGGAGGGCGAGGTCGACTGCCAGTACAGCCCCCATTAATGTAACGATGTGTAGCACTTTGAAATTTTAGCCACAACACCCCTGATACTGAAGAACCTTTAAATGACTGAATTAAACTCTTGCCCAATCGCAAACTGACAAGGAAGCAGTGAAGCAGCACTAACCTGACAGCTGCGACCCATCCCTTTAAATATCACCCCTGAAGTCATCATCCGCCTGCTTCACGTCTCCTCTTCCTGTCGTTGGCGGAGTGAGGCGCTAAGGCAGGGGACGATACTGAATTTGGCAGATCGGGCACTGAGTGAGCGTTGCATGCTCACTGACGTCACGATCTGCCTGGCTCTAAAGCCCCAGGTGCTAACTGTTAGCGGCGGCATTAAGGGGCAACTGGATTTGGCGTGCGGCTGTGGATTCGCCTCGCCTCGGTGCTACTTTTTTAGCACCCCCGCCAGGCGCTAACCAACCGAATTTCTCCCCTATAACATCTGTTCAGCACTGCAAGTGGCCATCAAATTCAACATGGCCTTGAATTTTTATGGATTGGGCTCCTTCTATGTTAGTACTGGAGACTTATGCAATATCAGCCTGTTGCTAGCCACAGATGTATTAAGATCATAAATGCATCATTCAGTAGGGTCAATGAGTTCATCATGTCCACCACTAACTAGTAGCAGCAATCTGAGAGGGTAGCACAATTCGACAGACCTGCCAGATTTCACAGAACCCGGAGAATATCATTGACTGAACCCATGTTGTAATTTGGACCCTGTGCACAATGCTGGGCCCTATATGACCCAAAAGTGATTTTCTTATTTCAATGTGGACATGAAATGAATGAGCAGCACAGAACCATGCATGGAAATTCTCACTTCCCCAGAAGCTCTAATGGTGCCTTCACTGTATGACAATCATCTGTACCCCTTTATTTGAAGGGGAATGAAGACTTGACGGATGGCTCCGGCTTACGATGCCCAGTGTTCCTGATCATTTCTCTATTACCCTCAAAATGTGTATGACAGACCCAAGGATCCACCCTGTTTCAGATCCTAAGAAGTGCATCAAATTCATTAGCCAAGAAGTTCTATATTTTATCTCTTTATATAAATTTCAATTAGACTCAGTAGGGTGAGAATTTTAAAATGGTTTCTGAACATAAAAAATAGGAGCAGGAGTAGGCCATTCGGCCCTTCGAGGCTGCTCTGCCATTCAATGAGATCATGGCTGATCTTCTGCCTCAACTCCACCTTCATGCACTATCCCCATATCCCTTGATTCCCTTAATATCCAACATTCTGTTTCTGTTTGGTGTGAAGGGTTAGTCTGCCTAACTCCGAGGTCTAATGAGCCTATTGTACCACTTGTATGCAGGCTCCCACTCCCCTTTATGCTTTCTGTCCACATTGGAGTGCGCTGGTCACCTCGGGCATGGTGCCGGCATCTGGCCTATGCGCCCAATCATACAGAGAATGGGCACATAATGTATTAAAGCACATCATGTGCCCACAACTGAATCACCTGCCCGTCATGCTGTGTAGGTTGACTTGTGTAACTCTTGACCCACGGTTATTAAAAAGTCACATAACTTTTGTAAGGGCAATGGTTAATTCTCTGATAATTCTAATTACATTGAGGAAATGTCTGAACTGGGTTAACTTCCCACCTTGTCTACAAGATGATGCCAGAACCATGTTATCTGCAGGATGCAGGCTAGGTGCTGTGTTCGGCAGGTCACTCAGCTATCTATGTTTATGCTTCATCAAAGCATTAATTGGATATGCGAGAGCAGAATGAGGTGTGGATCAGTATTCAGTTCAGCTGGTGCCATGGTACAGGTTTCTTTGATACTAGTTTTGATTTATCGTCCCATACAAGAGAAGCCACCCTCATACGATTGTAATCTATTTTCAATTGGTAATCCTGATTAATAGTGAAACTGAATTTTACAGTGCAGGAGGCCGCCATTTGGCCCACTGCGCATCTACCGCCCTCTGAAAGAGATTTCCATTAGGCCCCAGTCCCATAACCTTTCCCCATATCTTGGTATGTTTTTCTTTTTCAAATATTTACGTGCTTCTCTTTCAAAAGTGATTATGGATTCTGTTTCTACCACTGTTATTCCATGCCCTAACAATCCTTTGCATAAAACAGAAATTGTACTAACCTCGCCCTTCATGACTTTTGGTGATGATTGCAAATTTATGCCCTCTAGTAATCAACTTACGAGCCAGTGGCTTAACAAAATTAATGTAAATTTTTCCCAATTTACATTATCAAAACCTCGCAATTTTCAACACTTCTATTAAATCTGCTCTTAACCTTCTTTGTTCTAATGAAACAAACCCAAGTTTTTTGGTTTCTCCTCATAACTTACACCTATCATTCCTGGTATACCACAAGCAAAGTGTCCAAAAGTAAACACTGATCTAACTGTGGTCTCACCAATAACTTGTATAGGTTTGGCATCACCTTTTGTACTCCATAATACCAATTTATAAAACCTAGTAACCCATCTGCTTTTTTTAAAAAAGGGAAAGCATGCAGATTTATCAAATGATTCTACTTTTAAAGATTTGTGTCTGAACCCGTTAGTCTCCCCTCTTCTCTACTCCTTTTAATGGTTTACCATTTAATGCGTATGGCCCCTGATCCTCTCCCAGTTCTACTGCCTGGGGATTGGCGAGTTGAGGTGCCAATTGAATCAGCCAAGCCCTGGTGATCTCACATGTATGAGGCCACTCCAACACACTATGTGTCATTGTTTTTAATGAACCTCCAATGTGGTTTGCGAGAAGATCCATTCTGGACAAACAGCTCCTCTGAATCCAATCCAACATCCTGGAAACGGTTTTGTTGTGCATTTATTACCTTGTCAGCTAAATTAATACCAACATTTTGATTTTTAAAATTACCTGAAATTCCTCCTAGGGCATATAGTGAAACATCATGAAATGTGACACTACTGTTGATTCATAGGAATTGCCAATGTAAATCTACTTTCTAAGACAGCGTGAATTAAAGGGTCCAAATTGTAACTGTGTGTGCATCCAGACTAACCCCAGTCCTATACCATCAGTCTCAATTCCGAAAACATTGGCTCGACCCTCTGCTCCCATGCTGATTGGGCAATACTTCCCCAAAACCCGGCTGAAAAAGTAAAAGCCGCTTTATGACGCCCACCTCTGCCCAAAAGCTGAATACTGCTCCCAAACCCGGGCAGCTCCTCCATAACGCCCTGAACAGCACTACAAGGAACAAGTTCATCAGCTGATCGGCAAACCTTCTCTCCCCTCTAGCTTCCTATTTTTTTTAATCCCTCTCTGACTGAAGGAAAAATGCAGCGAGATAATGTTCAGTTTATATAAATGATAAACGTGGAGAAGCAAATATGCAGCTGGAGGCTGTTTGCGTTCCATAAATTCAATTTTGAAACAGCATAGTGCAGCTTTTTGCAGGGTACATGTCTTAGAAAATCACAAGAGCACCTGATCGAAGAGTTAGTCCGTACAATTAGAATTTGCTATAATATCATTGACATTTTCTTTAGACATGTGTGATTTTTAATCATTTATTTATTGGCTACAACTGATCAGATAGGAGTGCCAGTCGATTGCATCGTTACAATTTTTTTTAATATAAGCATTTCTGAATTATGCCCTGGAGTCACTGAATGAAAGGGGCTGACGTATTACTGAGAGTTTACTCACTCCAGCAGTACAGTTATCTGTGAGTAAAGCGTTCAGATGATGTGCCATGCAGAATGTCAATGCCGCTTTGGTTGGGCTGCAGTTTCCAGAGGCCGCGTGAGGTTATGAATTAAGTAAAATCTTACTAAATACCCGAGGGAGGGGGGAGCAAATTCTCCGAGGCGCAGGCCAAACTGTTCAACGGAACTTGTAGGTTTAAAAGGGAGCCTACTGGATTTAGTCTGTTGTCTTCTGTCAACTGCTCTTACCCTAAACAAGAGAGCCAATTTTAAATTCTGCTTCCTTTTTGTACTGTGGCCAGACCTCGGCGTGCCTTCTACTCTCTGGGCCTGTAGCGTTGTAGCGGAGCAGCTCCGGGACATGCAAGGGAGTCTCAAGTTAGTGCTCTGAACATGGAGGAGAGTAAATTGGCCCAGAGAACAATGAGAGTTCAGGTCGATGACCTTGCGTCAGAACCCTTCTCTGTTAGTTTGGCGATTGGTCCATATTTAATTGGGCCAATGTGACTATTTCCTAAATAGGAGTTCAGAATGTTAGAACAGCTGGTAGTCAGGGGCACAGAAGGAAATAAATGTTACAATTTGTGGTCATTGTGTCGAGCCTCAGGAGGCTGTGACACTATGAAAACAAGGACAGACCATCTTCATAATTCATGTCGACCATCTGCTCCTCTCTAATGTATAGCGTATTCCAATCTCAGCAAATATGTGTTCTCAGTACTGAGATAGGGAGGACAAATATCAAAGATTGCTGCTTGTACAAAATAAACTCAATGGCAATCACTAGCCTACTAAATGTTATCATTCCAACGTTGGATTTACACAACAGCAATGTCAGAGCAAAATGTTTTTTTTTCGCACTGACAGAATTATGACGGATAATCTAGTGACCACCACCACGCTCCCAGTAGGGAACCTGTGTTCAAAGGGAACATGGGTCAAAGAAGAGGCTACAATCCTGTAGCGCCAATTCCTTGACCTGCGCTCCCTACAACTCTGGCTCTCTGCTTGGAGCACAGCACACCCCCGCCGTACAGCATATCCAGAGTCGGCGCTTGACGCAGGGCCTGAATGAAGTGGAGCGAGACTCCCTGGCGAAATATGGTGTAAATGCAACCTCGAACAAACCATTTTTTACAAACTATTTTGAAAGCTAATTTTACTTCAGTCACTTTTTTTTAATAAAGCAGGTAGACTTACTAATGCGAATGGAGAGACACGAGTTGACCTCATGGAAAAAGCATGGTCAGAAAAAAAAATCCTTTTTTCATGGTTTGACGAAAAAAAGTTTAAAAGCAGGGCTTAGAATTAAAATGTGCCCGGAGATGATATTGCCCAGGTTTTGCGTTAAGAATAACGGTGAGTGCTCACCATTATTATGGAGTAAATCGTACAGCAACTTCCGGCATCCGCACATGTGCAGTTAAACGTGGAAATCGGAAGTTGCTGTCTGATTTTCCCTCTCCTCCACAAGCTTCACTACCCCGATACCTCGGCATTCAAATACATGTAATGACGTAAAGTTGGGGTACTTAACCACCAGATACACACTAAACACACCAGAAAAAGCTAGAGCTAGTGCATTCAGGTGTAAGTGATTTTTAACAGCGTGATAAATCTTAATTACTGCCAAATAACCTCTCTGGTACTGAAAATTTGCTTTTATGAGTCTTACTTCAGATTTTAATTATTGTTGGAGATTTGAATAAAATAAATTTTTTAATGTTTTCTTTTTAACTTTTTCTGTCTCTTTTTATCTCTCTCTTAATCCCATCTTTCATTCCCTCATTTTATTTTGATTTCTGAACATTCTTTTACATTGAATTAAATATTCTAATTTATACTTCCTGATTTAGACTTTGCATGGCTCAGTGAGGATTCTTAAGTCTGATTGGTTGAAGAGCCACGCTGTTGCTTGTCCTACTCACAGATCCCCTGTAGAGGGCACCGCACTGAAAAAGATCTCGAGTAACCAGAAGTTGTCGCTCAAAAGTCCACGGAACGCCTGTGGTCGGCTGCATGCGTAATGAATGTCATTGACATTATCACTAGACAGCTGTTCCACTGCTCTCTCTCTCTCTCTCTGTCAACCTCTAGTTTGTTTTTTTCTAGGGATGTGTGAGCCAGTTGGATTTGTACAACAATCCTGGAGTATTTACAGCCCATGGTGGGATTTGAACCCTTGACCTCAGGTCCAGTACCACAACCACTAGGCAACTTTTTCTATATTTAGTACCAGGAATTAAGAAAACTTTTCAGGCCACAGTAGGTTTTGCCAAGAAAACTTTCCAGTTAAGTTATGATATCACTAAAGGTGAATCGACTCATTACAAGTATTTGACACAAGTTGCAATGATCTGCTATATGCAGATTGGAGGTCTCATTACGTGTATTGCTGAGTTTGATTCCAGTAAAGCTTGTGGCCTGGATGCACTGGGAAGATAATCTGCTTTTCAATAAACTGCTTTCAGTTTATCTGATTGGGTTCAGTATTCTATCTGAATACGGTAACAGGAAAAAGGTCATGGGTTAGCCAGGAGGGCGTCACAGGGCCTTGGTACATGAAGAGACTAAGAGGAGCCTCTATCCGCTCCAAATGAGGCCACTAAACACTGTGGCAGAGCTAAAGGACTCCATATGCTGGTAGGGCCTTCATCCTCAGCCTTGCAGCAATCCAGTGTGAGTTTGGAGGCTGGTACATTGCTTTTGGCTGAAGGCCTGGACCACCAAAGAGGAGGCAAGGAGGACATTTGCAGCCTTGGGCTAAGTCAGAGTCCCAAGAGGAGCTCCTTGTGGTATGGGAATCTACTCCAGGAGGGTAATTGACACAGGCGGGCGCAATCCCTGCCGGGAATGACATCGCCTTCCTAAGCAATTTTGGCCTCGACATTTCCTCAGGTTCAGAAATGCTGGACCTGGCAGTCCACTGTAGCTATTGCCTACAATCCCCTGCCTGGTGAGTTCCTGCCCTCAGTCTGAACAATATACTGAACAAAAGCAAGGGAGGCAGTAAAAATCAGAAAGTGACAACATCCTGTCCATTAATTCCTGCCCATTTATATATGGCCATCATTACCAAAGCTATTCAAACAGATCACCTGCTCGACATTTTATACCAGGCAAAGGAAGGAGTTGGGGGCAAAATTAGCTCAGCTATTGTCAAGGACAAGTCATGCAAAGGGCACGATTTGATTTTAATTTTAATCTACAAAGTCCTAAAAAAAAATCAATTTTCCACATTTCAATCCTAACCTTGAAAATCTCTTCATAGAAAAATAGAAACATAGAAGATAGGAGCAGGAGTAGGTCATTCGGCCCCTCGAGCCTGTTCCGCCATTTAATGAGATCAAGGTTGATCATCCAAATTCAGTACCCTGTCCCTGCTTTCTCCCCATATCCCTTGATCCCTTTAGCCTTAACAAATATATCTAACTCCTTCTTGAATATATTTAATGAATTGGCCTCAACTGCCTTGTGTGGTAGAGAATTCCACAGGTTCACCACTCTCTGGGTGAAGAAATTCCTCCTCATCTCTGTCCTAAATGGCTTACCCATTAGCCTTAGACTGTGACCCCTGGTTCTGGACTCCCCCGCCATCGGGAATATCCTTCCTGTATCTAGTCTGTCTAGTCCTGTTAGAATTTTATAAGTTTCAATGACATCCCCTCTCATTCTTTTAAACGCTAGCGAATATAAGCCTAATCGACCCAATCTCTCCTCATATGTCATTCCTGCCATCCCAGGTATCAGTCTGGTGAATCTTCGCTGCACTCTCGTCATGGCAATAACATCCTTCCTCAGATAAGGTGACCAAAACTGCACAAAATACTCAAGGTATGGTCTAACCAAGGCCCTGTACAATTGCATCAAGTCATCCTTACTCCTGTACTCGAATCCTCTCGCTATGAAGGGCAACATACCATTTGCCTTCTTAACTGCCTGCTGCACCTGCATGCTTACCTTTAGCGACTGGTGCACAAGGACACCCAGGTCTCGTTGCACTTCCCCTTTTCCCAATCTATTGCCGTTCAGATAATAATCTGTCTTCCTGTTTTTGCCACCAAAGTGGATAACCTTGCATTTATCTGCATTATACTGCATTTGCCATGCATCTGCCCAATCATCCAACCTGTCCAAATCATACTGGACTTTCTCTGCATCCTGCTCACAGCACACACACACACACAGCTTTGTGTCATCTGCAAACTTGGAGATATTACATCTAGTTCCCTCGTCTAGATCATTTATATATATTGTGAATAGCTGGGGTCCTAGCACCGATCCACGTTGTACCCCACTAGTCACTGCCTTCCATTCGGAAAAAGAGCCATTTATTCCAACTCTTTGCTTCCTGTCTGCCAACCAGTTCTCTATCCAAGACAGTACCTTACCCCCAATCCCATGTGCTTTAACTTTGCATGCTAATCTCTTATGCGGGACCTTCTCGAAAGCCTTCTGAAAGTCCAAATACACCACATCCACTGGTTCTCTCTTATCTATTTTATCAGTTACACCCTCAAAAAATTCCAGTAGATTAGTCAAACACGATTTACCTTTTGTAAGTCCATGTTGACTTTGTCCGATCCTGTCACTGTTTTCCAAGTGCTCTGTTATTACATCTTTTATAATGGACTCTAGCATTTTCCCCACTACTGATGTCAGGCTTACCAGTCTATAATTCCCCGCTTTCTCTCTACCACCTTTTTTAAATAGTGCGGTTACATTAGCTATCCTCCAATCCGTGGGAACTGTCCAAGAGGCTATAGAATTTTGGAAGATGACCAGCAATGCATCTACTATTTCTAGGGCCACTTCCTTAAGTACCCTAGGATGCAGATTATCAGGCCCTGGGGGATTTATCGGCCTTCAATACCATCAATTTCCCTAACACCATTTCCCTACAAATACTGATTTCATTCAATTCCTCCCTCTCATTAGACCCTATGTTCCCTGACATCTCTGGGAGGTTATTTGTGTCCTTCTTTGTGAAGACAGAACCAAAGTATGTATTTAATTGGTCTGCCATTTCTTTGTTCCCCATTATAAATTCTCCTGATTCTGACTGCAAGGGACCTACGCTTGACTTCTCCAATCTTCGTCTCTTCACATATCTATAGAAGCTTTTACAGTCAGTTTCTATGTTTCCTGCAAGCTTACTCTCGTAATCTATTTTCCCCCTCTTAATTAATCCCTTTGTCCTCCTTTGCTGAATCCTAAACTGCTCCCAATCCTTAGGTTTGCTGCTTTTTCTGGCCAAATTATATGTTCTCTCCTTGGATCTTATGCTATCTCTAATTTCCCTTGTTAGCCACGGTTGAGTCACCTTTCTGGTTTTATTTTTATGCCAAACAGGGATGAACAAATTCTGTAGTTCATCCATGCGATTTTTAAATGTTTGCCATTGCCTATCCACCGTCAACCCTTTAAGTAACATTCCCCAATCCATCCTAGCCAACTCATGCCTCATACCATCATAGTTTCCTTTATTTAAATTGAGGACCCAAGTCTCTGAGTCAACTACTTCACTCTCCATTTTAATGAAGAATTCTATCATATTATGACCGCTCCTCGCCAAGGGGCCTGGCACAACAGGATTGCTAATTAATCCTTTCTCATTACATAATACCCAGTCTAAGATTGTCTGATCTCTCATTGGCTCCTCGACATATTGGTCCAGGAGACCATCCCGTATACTCTCTAGGAATTCCTCCTCCACAGTATTGTTACTAATTTGGTTAGCCCAATCTATATGTAGATTAAAGTCACCCATGATAACTGCTGTGCCCTTATTGCACGTGTCTCTAATTTCCCATTTAATGCCATCCCCAACCTCAGCATTACTGTTTGGGGGTCTGTATACAACTCCCACTAATGTTTTCTGCCCCTTGGTATTTCTCAGCTCTGCCCATACAGATTCCAGATCATCAGAGCTAATATCCTTCCTTACTATTGTGTTAATCTCCTCTTTAACCAGCAATGCTACCCCACCTCCTTTTCCTTTTTTCCTGTCCTTCCTGAATATTGAATACCCCTGGATGTTGAATTCCCAGTCTTGGTCACCCTGGAGCCATGTCTCCGTAATCCCAATTATATCATATCCATTTATATCTATTTGCGCAGCTAATTCATCCACCTTATTACAAATGCTCTTCGCATTAAGACACAAAGCCTTCAGGCTTGATTTTTTAACACTCTTAGTCCTTTTAGAATTATTATTTACAGTGGTCCTGTTTGATTTACATCCTTGATTTCTCTGCCTTCCACTTTTGCTTTTCTCCTTCCTATCTTTTATTTCCATCCTGAAGCCTTGGGCCTCTCAATACAAGCTGAACCTCGCTGCTCATCTCATGTTTGATAGCCAATCCCCTCCTCCTTTCCCCTTCAGTCTATCGTACCTTTTGGGAGACCGGCAGTTTTTTATTATTATTATTATGTACTTATAAAGAATATCCGATTTCAAAAGCTAAAACAATGCCTGAACTCCTAATGGCCATGCTTTTTGAGACTACCAGGATTGACTTGCGTGTGCATGTACGTGAAGGACGGATCACACATCTCTTCCTCTGCCTCCTTCTCTTGCAAGCATGGAGCAGAGAAATGACACAGCAAGCTCGCCAGGGAAATTAGAATATTGGAAGACCGATGAATCCAGGGTCATGGTGGGTTGAACAAACACTGGCATTAACTGCAGGAGAGCTTAATACTCTCAAGCCTGAGAAGCTCTGCTTTACTGGAGCAAGATATTATAACTGGAGAGATAAGCCAGATACATGACTGGCTTATGCCTTCAATGGCAGCAGATCAAATCTATCTGAATGATTTAGGCTAACAGCTGAGTCAGTTACCTCTGATCAATCAAGCATTTCAGATAATGTACGAGAGAATTCTTTAATTCCAATGGAGACATTTGATAGCTGGAGACATGGGAGTACTTGTATGATCAGCACAGTTCACAACTGTGAGCTGCAAATATATACGGTGCTACATGACGATCATCCTCCCTGAATCCTCACAGTGTTACATTTAACCATGGCACCATCTCCTACTGCAGCTCATTCTTTCCCCAGGACCTCAAGACTGTGGAGATCCTCACCTTCCATCAGCTTTTCCCCTTTCTTCTGTAGTCTGCAGTCTTTTAAAATCAAGTTGTCCAATTACTATGTAAGAAATCACACACCAGGTTATAGTCCAACAGCTTTATTTGAAATCACAAGCTTTCGGAGCGCTGCTCCTTCGTCAGGTGAAGTGGAGAGATGCATAAAAACACAGCTTATATAGTCAGAGAACAATGTCAGATGTTTACAGGTAATCTTTCTAACTGCCATTTATCACACCTCGGCAGAGAGATAATCACAGCAATCAAAGGTGTAAATGGTGTCCAAACAGGTCAGTCAGGAAAACATTACATCAAAGAACAATGAGGTGGGGTCACAAGGGGTCAAATGTTGCAGATGCTGGGGTCTGTATGAAAAACAAAAAAACAGACAAAAAACATTTTTTTTGCTGGAAATCACAGCAGGTCCGGCCGCATCTGTGTGGAGAGAACAAGCCAACGACGACTCGAGTCTGGATGACCCTATGTCAGGTGGGGTTACATGTAGCGTGACATGAACCCAAGATCCCGGTTGAGGCCGTCCTCATGGGTGCGGAACTTGGCTATCAGTTTCTGCTCGACGATTTTGCGTTGTCGTGTGTCTCGAAGGCCGCCTTGGAGAATGCTTACCCGAAGATCGGAGGCTGAATGTCCTTGACTGCTGAAGTGTTCCCCGACTGGGAGGGAACACTCCTGCCTGGCGATTGTTGCGCGGTGTCCGTTCATCCGTTGTCGCAGTGTCTGCATGGTCTCGCCAATGTACCATGCTCCGGGGCATCCTTTCCTGCAACGTATGAGGTAGACAACGTTGGCCGAGTCACATGAGTATGTACCATGTACCTGGTGGGTGGTGTCCTCACGTGTGATGATGGTATCTGTGTTGATGATCTGGCATGTCTTATTACTATGTGCCTCATCCTTTTTCAATCTTGGTGGTCTGTAACCTGAAATTACTGCAAAAATGTTTCTGGACCTTTAGCCTTGCAGTTGGCGATGTTAATGTATGGACGATCAAGGCTTGTGCGAGGCATTCCATCCTCCACTATTTTAACACAGACATCAACCCGTTCACTTGGAAGGGGTTAATGCCTCTGCTAAGAGCGAGGATAAAAGAATGTCATCCAAAAGCTTTAAGCATTCATCCACTAATCTCATGGCGATGATATCTAGGCTTAGCATATATTGCTTGCACAAAGTCTGTCTGGCACCAACCACCTGAACTTTAAAATCACCGACATTAAAAATGACTATCAAGAGAGAGTGGCTTGTTACATTTTCTGTTTCAGAAATTGAGTACACATACAGAGAGCTCAGACCAGATGGCTCTCGCTCTCCCTCTCGATTTACAGAAAGCTTTTATCAGAATTAACACTATTGTTAACAGAGTTTATGGATTACGCGACTGTTAATGAGACTTTTCCTAATCTCTGGAAGAAAGCTTCTATTACTTTGATTCACGTGAGACCACAATCCTTTAAATTTTCCTTTTAAATGGTTACTGATATTTTAGCTAAATTTTTAATAGGATCCAAACAAGAATCAATGCATCTGAAATTAATTTTCTAAATCAAACTAGATGTTAGCGTCTGGGGATACTATTTGTAGACTTGTACAAGTAATTCATTATTCTACCAACAGCAGAGCTGCAATCATGGAGTTTCTCCCACAGACAGAGAGTTATGAAGTTGGATAACAACAATATTGGGCCTGCGGGCGGTTGCCTCCAATCATCAAATTTTCTACGCATTTATCTGGTGGTCCGGGAGATACGGAGGCTTGCGATCCTGGGGCTCTCCTGGTAGAAATGCGTAGAGGCCCAGGTATCCCAGGGGCACATGCGGTTCACCAGTGCCCCTGGGATCATGTGGGCCAGGCGAACCAATGAAAGAAGTGAATCCCCCTTCATACTTTTGACAGTTCCGTACGCACAGAACTGCCATAAGTATGAATGGGGATGACTTAAAAAATACACCAACACATGAAATATTTTTTTTTAATTACATATTTAAAATTAATTAAAATGGCATTTAATTAAATATTTTAAATAAAAATTATGTTTTAACAGGGCTAAAAATAAACTTACCTTATTGGACAGGGTTTTTAATGTATAAGTGAGTGATAAAAAATTTATTTTTCTATTTTTTAAAACTCTTATGCTGGTAAAAGCAGGCCGTCCACTTGCTTTTACCAGGCATAAGAATCTCCACGGCCTTTCAGCGGGCGGAAGTTGGGCAAATAGCGCAACTCTCCACCCGCAGAGGCCCATCTCCTGGGGATGCGGAGGATTTGTCAAGATCGCAAGTGCTGGGTTTTAGCGCATGCGCTTCACATGCCTAAACCCAGCACTTGTGCAGCCCCTACGGGCGCATGCGCACCTCATACGCACCCGTAGGGGTCACAAAATACGGTCTAATAACTTGCATTTATATAGCTCCTTTAACATAGTATAAACATCCCAAGATGCTTCAAAGGAGCGTTATCAGACAGAATTTGACACCGAGCCACATAAAGAGATATTAGGACAGGTGACCAAAGAAGTAGGTTTTAAGGAGAGTCTTAAAGGAGGAGAGGGAGAGCTGAAGGCACGGCCGCCAATGGTGGAGTGATGAAAATCTGAGATGCACAAGAGGCCTTAATTGGAGGGGTGCAGAGATCTCAGAGGGTTGTAAGGGCTGCAGGAGGTTGCAGAGATAGGGAGGGACGAGGTCATGGAGGGATTTGAAAACAAGGATGAGAATTTTAAAATAGAGGCGTTATCATGTGTGTGCATGACCGGGGGGGTGGGGTGGTGGTGGGGCATAAGATATCCATGACTGTGTTAGAGGAAAGGATAACTCTATGGATGATCACTGCCACTAGTATGTGTTTATTCACACAGCATCTCCATAGGTTTGAACTTTGCTTTTAAAAATATCTCAATATATACAGCTCTGCCTATGTAGTTGACTGGGGATTGTATCCACTCACAATCATTGGTGCCAGCTCCATAAAGGCACCACACAATGCAACACTGAGCCATACAGACTATAAACTCCGAGGTTTGATTCTCAGTTTGTGCTGTGTTAGCACATCCCAGCGGAAGGCACAAGAGGTCCTACAACTGGCCTCAGTGCTTCAGGCTAGGAAATGGAAGAATCAGCCAGGGTTCCCACTATCCTACTGAAAACTGTGCATCTGTGGACAACAGGCTTGCCTGTCAAATCCCGATGTTTAAATAATCTGCCAACTCATTATCTGGCTCACACTCTAAGGCTAGCCACTTGGGATGGTAGCTGGTGCCTGTGAAATGGTATCCCAGCACGAGTCAGTGCCCAAGATGAGGGGATGAAAATCTCTGTGGAGTGCATATCTGAGGTCTGACCTGCCTCCATGTTTCTTTATTTTATATTTATGCCTCAGTTCTCTGCTCTCTATCCAGCTCAAATAACTTATCCATTCCAACAGAATCTACTGAGGTCATAATTTTAAAGACCTCAGTCGTGTTCCCCCCAAAGTCTATATTTTGCTAATGAAAACCCCCCAATCTCCTGAACCTATCTTGATCTCTAAATGCCCCAAGACTTGGTATGAATCTGGTGGCACTCCTCTGGATCTTCTCCAGTGCCATGTGAAAGGAACCATAACTGGGTACAGTACTCAAATGGAGCCATACCAGTGTGTTATAAAGGGCAAGTATTGTATTTCTGGTTTTATATTTCACTGTGCTAGCTATGCATCCCAAAACTCTATTCGCATTCTCTACAGCCCCACGACACTCCTCATGCACTTTCAGCATTTCATGAACAATGGCCCCCAAATCTCTCTCCTGCTCCACAGCCTTTAGAGGGTAACCCTGCATGGTAAACACATGGCTGGCATTACTGTAACCCAAATGCATCATGATGTGTTTATCCATATCGAAGGATATCTGCTATACCTGGGCAACATTCCCCAAAGTATCTAAATCAACCTGCAATCTATTTATTTCATCCAAAGTTCCTGACTCCTACACATTCAAGTTCCCCTCCAAGTCATCTTACAGCCAATGAAATACCCAAGCCACTCGCCAAGGCTCCTTCGGCAGCACCTCCCAAACCCGCAAACTGTTCCACCCTGAAGGACAAGGACAGCAGGAGCATGGGAACACCACCACCTCCAAGTTCCCCTCCAAGTCATACACCATCCTAACTTGGAAGTATATCGCCATTCCTTCATCGTCGCTGGGTCAAAATCCTGGAACTCCCACCCTAACAGCACTGTGGGAGTAACTTCACCACACGGACTGCAGCGGTTCAAAGCGGTGGCTCACCACCACCTTCTCGAGGACAATTAGGGATGGGCAATAAATGCTGGCTTTGTCAGCGACACCCACATCCCATAAAAGAATTTTTTAAAAAACATACTCTCGTGCAACATCAGCAAACCTAAGAATTTTACTACCAATGGCGTCATCCAAAATATTTATAAAAGATAGTGATGA
Source organism: Somniosus microcephalus (assembly GCF_052327205.1). Classification (NCBI taxonomy): domain Eukaryota; kingdom Metazoa; phylum Chordata; class Chondrichthyes; order Squaliformes; family Somniosidae; genus Somniosus; species Somniosus microcephalus. The sequence goes on along the minus strand of NC_141008.1, from coordinate 27,027,723 downwards.
GGAGGGCCACCAGAATCATACCAAGTCTTGAGGCATGTAGTTATCAAGATAGGCTCAGGAGACGGGGGGGATTTTTCATTGGAGAAATGGTCCTAACACAGATTCTTGGGGAATTCCACTAGTGGCTGAACCCCATGCAGAGCTTCCCCATTAATAACCATTAGTAACCTCTGCTTACTCAAAAATAACTTTGCAATCCAGTTTAAAATTCAATTGCTAATCCTACAGCACTCAACCTTACTTATCAGCCTTTTGTGTGACACTTTTAGGAAAAGGTTTATTGGAAATCCAGATGGACAGTATCTACCGGGTTACCATCAACCAGCTTTGTGGCCTTCCCAAAAAATTCAACCAAGTTGCTGACACAATTTCCAAAAGCCAATTTGAAAATCCCTAATAAATGCTGTTCTTTCCAAAAGATCAGATAGCGCAACTCTAATAATTCCTTCAAGCAACTTATAACTGACATCAAACTAACTGGCCTATAATTCCCAGGTTCCAACTAGCAACCCTTTTTATATTATATGCACCACATGGGCATCTCTCGAATCTAACATTCCCAGGCTATAACAAACTGGCTGATATAATACAGACCATTTACATAAGTATTCAAAGGTGGGCATTAACTTGAACGGATTCAATTTTGGCATCACATCTGTTAGTTCTAGCAACTCAGCATCATCTTTAGTTGTGAAACAGATGCAAAGTAAGCATTAAACACCTCTGCCATATCTTGTGATTCTACAGAGTCTTTCAAAGGCTCAATGCAGTCTCTGATCTCTCTCCAACTCCTAACCTAACAAAAAAGAGCTTGCATTTATATAGCGCCTTTCACAGCCTTAGGATGTCTCAAAGCGTGTTACAGCCAATGAAGTACCCAAGCAACTCGCCAAGGCTCCTTCGGCAGCGCCTCCCAAACCCGCAACCTCTTCCACTTAGAAGGACAAGGGCAGCAGGCGCATGGGAACACCACCACCTCCAAGTTCCCCTCCAAGTCACACACCATCCTGACTTAGAAGTATATCGCCGATCCTTCATCGTCGCTGGGTCAAAATCCTGGAACTCCCTACCTAACAGCACTATGGGAGTACCTTCACCACACGGACTGCAGCGGTTCAAGAAGGCGGCTCACCACCACCTTCTTGAGGGCAATTAGGAATGGGCAATAAATGCTGGCTTTGCCAGCGACGCCCAGATCCCATGAACGAATGTGAAAAAAAGTACTTTTGGAGTGTAGTCACTGTGGAAAGGTAGGGCAAAGCAGCAAATTATCTGCAGCTCACCTTGGCTCATCAACTTCAAGTTGATATTATTTCAATCTGATAATATTATGATGATTTCCCAAGTGTTCCCCAACATGGCAGTCCAATGCCAACTCTAGATCACTGCTAAAGATCTAGTAAATGGTTTCCCCTAATATTCTGTCTAACATGCTGCGTGAGAAAACAATTGTTAACAACATCCACAAATATTTCAGCATTGCTCCCTCAGCACTTGGCTGTCCTCCATCAGATCACTGAATTACTCAATAATTAAAATGCCCCGTTTACATTTACACCACCTAATTCTGTAGCCAGGCAACTGACTTTCAACACACCTGCTCAAACTCACTTCTGCTTGTGTGTGTACTCACTCCAGACACCACTCACTCACTCACAGGGTGATTACCTATTCATTTTTCAGTCTCTACAAAGCAAGACCCACAATAGGCAGCCCACGATCGGGCCTGTGCCAAATCTCGCCAAGATAGGGCAGATAAAAATTTGCTTTTTCTGCCAAATGAAACGAGCACGCTTATTCTCAACTCTGTTCCGTGACACATAACTGCCCTGACTGACAATTTTGAACCATTCTTGCTCAGAAAGCCTACAAAGTTGTCTGGTGTGGACACGTACAGTAGGGGATGCTTTTCTGAGGTTGTAGTCAGGAGGCATTGTTGGAGAAGGATACGGGGAACTTTACACTGCATCTGCCTTAGACCATAAATAATCTGGGCGTACTGGATACAGAAATGGGGGTGTCAGAAGATTCCATTTCCCAATATTAAGCTTCTTTATCTCAATAAGTGCAAAATATCATCCAAACACCATCACTATTTGTTTTTAAACTTGACAATTAAAATGGAAATTTTCATCGGATTTTCACAGCCTTTCCAAACGCTACCCTATTGAGAATCACCAGGGTACGCACACAAACCTAGCACATCGCCTATGGTATTGCTCACAGTAAATCATAGTATATGCTATTTTATAAGGGCAGGATTTCTACACCATGCAATAGACAATGTTTCATTTTGCTGCTGAGGTGGTATTATGGTCCCTTTAAGACTATAAGGGATATTTATTGTGTCTCCTGCAGATTAGTTAAAAGCTAACTGATCCTAGGCAGCTCCTGAACTTGATTAGAGATCAAAAGAAACCAGAAGGAAATGACTAGTTTGCTTTTTTTTCAAAGTGTAACTCCTTCTCCTTCTTAGGCAGTCCCTCGGAACCGAGGATGACTTGCTTCCACATTAAAAATGAGTTCTGATGAGTCCAATGCGGGACCTACAGTCTGTCACAGGTGAGGCAGATGGTGGTTGAAGGGACGGGTGGGTGGGATGCTTGGGTTGACGTGCGCTCCTTGCGCTGCCTGTGCTTGGCTTCCGCTTGCTCCCGGCAAAGAGACTCGAGGTGTTCGGCGCCTTCCCGGATGCTTCTCCTCCACTTTGTGCGGTCTTGGGCCAGGGATTCCCAGATTCAAGGAGGCTTTGAGGGTGTCCTTTGAGGGTGTCACCTCCAGTCCAGATCCAGGGTCATCCCATCCTCTGTTGTCGAGTTACAGTATGCCAACGACACTTGCGTCTGCGCTCACTCGGAGATCGAACTCCAAACCATCGTCAACACCTTCACCGAAGCGTATGAGAGCACGGGCCTTACACTAAACATCCGTGGGACGGGGGTCCTCTACTACTAAAGTGTAACACCTGAAGTGTGACAGACTTATCTCAAAACTTTCGGAAATGGATGGATAAAAACACTTCCTTTATAACAACAGGAAAGCAGGGTGAAACTGGAGCTTTACAAATAGCTGGCCGTTGAAGCCACTCCAGTTTTATATATTGTTGCTCAACCTCAATTGAAAACCCTCGTCATTGGCAGAGCCCCAGCACTGTGCTATGGATCGGAACATGGGTGCATGGTTGTGATCCTAAAATGTTGGCCTGGGTTTTGCGGTCAGCAGCAAAGGAACGGCGCTTGCTGTTCACCTCGCTGACAGCTGTCCACAAAGATTTGACCGTCTTTAGAGCACAGACTTGCTCTAATCTGGCATCTCTTACAGGGCCACGCCCTCTACAGGGGATCTGTGGCATCTGTGAGCAAGGGAAAAAAAGCAAGGCTCTTCAACCGATCAGATTGAAGAATCCTCACTGAGACACTGGATTTTACTCACCGAGACGTGTTGGGGGCGGGACTGCTGCCTTCCGGGTTCTAGTCCCAACCCCAGCAATGTCTGACGAACTGACGCTATTTTACCCTGATTGCCGCCCAATTAAGGGAAAGCCGGTGTCAGATGATGTCAGTGCATGACGCTTCATCTGCCGGTTTTGTTAAAGTGACAGGCCCCATAATTTTTTGACAGATGAATTGTCAGTGCTTGACAGCATTGAGGTGTTGTCAAACACTGACAATCACTGTCCAAAGGTGAGCCCTTGCACCCAGGCTCACCAATGACTCTCTCCTTAGGAGAAAACAGATGGCAGCTGCATGTGAGATTGCAGAAGCCATCTGTCAATTTTCCCAATCAGATGAGCGGTAATTATCACTTATCATGCTGTTAAAAACTCACCTACTCCTGAATGCACCAACCCAAGCTTTTTCAGCCATCCTTAGATCACCCTGTGGAGGAGCAGGGTATGTCTGACAGCAACGTCCGGATTTCCGCATTTAACTGCACATGTGCGGACTCTGGAAGTTGTTGCCTGATTTACCCCGTAATAACGGTGAATGTTGATAAGCTCGCCGTTATTATTACCGCAAAATTCAGGCCATTAATTTCCCACTCTTATCACTGGAAGGTGCTGGACTCACTGCCATGCCGCTCTCAGCACCTCCTGGTGGCTGGTTTCGAGTTACATTTACAGTGGCCTGGCTAGAGCAGCTCTCTCAGCTGTAGCTTATCTGCGTGTGGCACAAAAAGACCCAAGAATGGGAGAAAATACCGTATTAAAGAGGGAACGAACACCCTAATTACTTGCTGTGGCCCTGACACAAGGAAGAAGGCGAGACATTATAGCGGCAAGAAGTTAAACTTCTATAACATTTTTACTTCCATTAAAATTACCGGAAATAAAATTGCCTTAAACTGTGTAACTTGATTAGCAAATCCTGAAAAGATTATTGTTTATTCCAGATTACGACCCGGTTCTGACACTGAGGGGTCGATTTTGTTGAACCTGTCGGGAAGAAGGTGGGACTTCCCCTTTCGGGTTTCTGACCCGCCTACTTCGATGTCTGGCCAATCCGCGCGATTTTCCCTTGATTGACCTTGTTGAGCCCACCCAGCGGGCTCAGCAGGCCAATTAAGGGACACCCGGCAACAGGTGATGTCACAGACTGCAATTTCATCTGTCAAGATTTCTGACAGATGAAATATCAGTGTTTTACAGCTGTTTGAAGCTGTCAAACACTGACAGTCTGATTTCTAAGATGAGTCATTCTGCACAGACTCATTTAGAAATCTCAGCAGCACTAAAAGCTGAAGGCTGTCACTTTTGACAGATCGCAGCCATTCAGCTTTCAGTTCCGGCTGAGTGCTGCGCTCCCGACGACTACAGGAAGAAAGGCTGTTAAGGTAAGTAAAGGCAAGTAAAAGTTCTTTACACACTTTAGACACACCAAACACACTTACCTTTACACTCATGCACCCATCACTCACCTGAGCGCCGACATCGTGACCCCTCCAACTCCTTCAACCTGACGGCCTGCCTGCTCTACCTGGCGTGGTTTGGAGCCGTCGGGAAACCCACACGAAGCCCCTCAAAATGGGGATTAGGCTAAAAACTACCTGTTTACTACCTGTTAACAGGCAGTTAATTGGCACTAATCCCTTCCCACCTGGTTTCGGCGGGTCCCAGTGCAGGGCAGGTACCCGCCGCCCCTGAAACTTATGTGGGGCGGGGTTTTGGGCGGGATGGTGTCGGGACCCCCAAAGTCGGGATTTTCCCCCCCACACGCCTGAAACCCCGCCTGACGGCTCCCCGAAAATCTAGCCCCTCTTCCTGCTTTAAATGGCTCAGATTTGGACACAGCACTGTGTGGGTCAGAAGATGCACCCACAAGAATCAGCTATTCTCTACCAGTCAATAGAAGTAAATGAGCCTTTGCGAGGTGCTCAGTATCTATGGATTGAGTGAGAGGTTTGCTGACATCCTACTGCTGTGCCAAATGTCTATCTGACTTACTCCATCTGACCCAATCCAGTTTCTCCTGTTATGGAGGGAAATGTTGGGTTTAACCAAAGATTGAGGAAATTTGAAGATTAGCAAATACCTTGATTATCTTTAAAGGATAAATGTGAGCCAATACCAGGGCAATACGCAATCCCCATTTTAGATTACAAAGATTCAATTACGCCATCGCAGTTTTTGGTTTGGCCATTTAAATGGGTACATAAATTGAATCCAATCAGATGACTAAACCTTCATTGCTGGGTTGAGTTGTTGCAGGGTGCAAGATGGAACTTAAATATCACCTAATTGCACCCCAACCACTTCATACCCAATGTTATTTTTTGGTGTAGGTGGTATTGTTGTATAAACAATCACAGCAGCCAATTTGCACAAACCAAGGCCCCACCGACTGAAAATAAGACGAGTGTTGTTTTTGTTTTGAATAGTGCCGAGGAGTATTTTATTTCCACCTGAACAGGCAGATAGCACCTTGGTTTTGTATCTCAGATGGGAGACAACTCTTATGACAGAACAGCACTCTCTCGTTGCAGTGTTCTCTTTGACTAGGTGCCATAGTCCTGGAGTGGAACTTTGATCCACAATCCTTTGACTCGGGGAATAGTGCTAACAACATGACCCAACTAACACTTGCAGTAGAGCTTAAGAAATAGAAGAAAAGCCAAAGATGAGAGAGAAAAAAAACATTTGTTCCTCCCCAAGCTCATTCTTCTAATACCCCAACTCTCCTAGCCAACCTTGAAGTGTATTTTGAAAAGAAAAATCACTTGACTAGTCTACTGGAATTTTTTGAGGATGTAACTGGTAAAATAGATAAGGGAGAACCAGTGGATATGGTGTATTTGGATTTTAAGAAGGTTTTCGATAAGGTCTCGCATAAGAGATTAGTGTGTAAAGTTAAGGCACATGGGATTGGGGGCAAGGTACTGACTTGGATAGAGAACTGGTTGGCAGACAGGAAGCAAAGAGTTGGAATAAACGGGTCTTTTTCTGAGTGGCAGGCAGTGACTAGTGGGGTACCGCAGGGATCGGTCTAAGGACCCCAGCTATTCACAATATATATAAATGATCTAGACGAGGGAACTAGATGTAGTATCTCCAAGTTTGCAGATGACACAAAGCTGGGTGGGCGTGTCTGCTGTGAGGAGGATGCTGAGAAACTCCAGTATGATTTGGATGGGTTGGGTGTTTGGGCAGAAGCATGGCAGATGCAGTATAATGTGGATAAATGCGAGGTTATCCACTTTGGTGGCAAAAACAGGAAGGCAGATTATTATCTGAACGGCAATAGATTGGGAGAAGGGAAAGTGCAACGAGACCTGGGTGTCCTTGTGCAGCAGGTGGTTAAGAAGGCAAATGGTATGTTGGCCTTCGTAGCGAGAGGGTTCGAGTACAGGAACAAGGATGTCTTGCTGCAGTTGTACAGGGCCTTGGTGAGACCACATCTTGAGTATTGTGTGCAGTTTTGGTCACCTTATCTGAGGAAGGATGTTATTGCCATGGAGAGAATGCAGTGAAGATTCACCAGACTGACACCTGGGATGGCAGGAATGACGTATGAGGAGAGATTGGGTCGATTGGGCTTATACTCGCTGGAGTTTAGAAGAATGAGAGGGGAATCTCATTGAAACTTATGAAATTCTAACAGGACTAGACAGACTAGATGCAGGAAGGATGTTCCCGATGGCCGGGGAGTCCAGAACCAGGGGTCACAGTCTAAGGATAAGGGGTAAGCCATTTAGGACAGAGATGAGGAAGAATTTCTTCACCCAGAGAGTGGTGAACCTGTGGAATTCTCTACCACACAAGGCAGTTGAGGCCAATTCATTAAATATATTCAAGAAGGAGTTAGATATATTTCTTAAAGCTAAAGGGATCAAGGGATATGGGGAGAAGGCAGGGACAGGGTACTGAATTTGGATGATCAGCCATGATCTCATTGAATGGCGGAGCAGGCTTGAGGGGCCGAATGGCCTACTCCTGCTCCTATCTTCTATGTTTCTATGTTTATACCTTTGCCTGACAGATTATTGCAGATATTTCAGACTCTCTTCATCTAACTCCTTAGCCTACTTACTGTATGTCAGTGTTCATCTACCATAATTTTGGATTGGCACTCCTCCATAACCTCACAACCAGATTAGCACCACAATAGTTGTTGATGTTGCAGCTGCACCTCAATATTATAAGCACAGAGGAACTACAGCAACTGCGCCTCAACGCTCTCCATCAATCCAAGAATTCTTCACAGAATACCAATAGCAATGCATCGCACACAGCTTTTCCTACTTGTAGAGCATTCTTCTAGACAGTACCATTGCCTAAAAATTTGTCCAAGTGTACAAATAACAATCTCCTGCTGAACCGGGGTTACTAAGCAGGTGGCTTCAGTGATCATTGATCAAATCCTGAAATCATCTAGTTGGTGTGAGACAGTTATCAATAAGGCAAATCATGTCCTGGGGTGTATCTACAGAATATTGAGCTACAAGTCATATTGACATTGTAAAGATCAATAGCGAAGCCAAGTCTGGAGTATGGTGTGCAGTTTTGATCACCTGACCTCAAGTGCTTGGTGGGGAGGAACTAAGTTATGAGGAAATGCTCATGACTACACTCATTTTCACTGGCAATAATACGAAGGGGAGATATGATACATGTTAAAATAATGGAAGATACAGATGAAGAAAGCTGTTTCATTTGAGCATAGATTTAGAGGACACAAGCACAAGATTAAAAAGCCTTGAGAAAGGTTGGAGATTATAATTTTTTTTTTCCTTGGAGGTCAGTGGACATATGATACAGATTCACCGAGAAGTTGGTTAAGTTGAGGTCAATTGACATATTTAAGAGGGATCTAGAAAGATATCTGTTGGAAAGTGAGATTGGAGGCTGTAGAGATATGAACAGCATTTTTATTTTCCGAGGAGCTAGGAGGAGAAACCTATTTTTCCTTCAAGCAAGGGGCCAACAGGCAATGGCGTCAGATGAAGCCCATGATAGAATAAACCTACATAGACTCTGGGTGGAATGAGCTTGATACATGGAATCGTCTTTTCATACTCTGGACTTCCTTTTGTCCTTATGACACAATAAAAGTTCTGTCCTTGCTCATGAGCCCAGTTCTCTGGTTTTTATTTTGTTCATTCAGTAAGGATCTGGGTTGTTTGTCAGACAGCTGTCCTCATTACAGTTGTCTCTGCTGTTTTACAAGCAAAATTTATCTGGATAAAATGAAATGCAACTGACAGCTGTCATTGAAGACCCCTGTAGTCACAAAAGTGAAGGAAGTCAGAGTGAGAGTAGAAAGACTAAAATGCACCCCCGCACTCGAACTGAAGCATTTAGAACATTTTTATGACCTGAGTTGGAACAGGAGCACACCTGAAATCGGAATCTTTCGGCAATTACTGCTGGCATCGGTAGATTGTGAGATAAACTAAAATCAACCAGGCTAAGGGTACAATATCTAGGAACAAGATTTACATTTTTGAATCAATTGTGTGATTATTTACTTGAATTAGTTTATTTTTCGAACAGATGCCAAATGGTTCAGCAATGTATAGCATCACAGGTGCATCAGCAAGGCTCATTGGTAGTGTGCTAGTCTCTAGGTCAGAAGGTTGTGGGTTCAAGCCCCACTTCAGGATCTAGCACATAATTCAGCGCCGTACTGAGGGAGTGCTTCACTGTCGGAAGTGCCGTCCTTCAGGTGAGGACTGCTTCAGTGGATATTGAAATTGCCAAAGTACTACTCGAAGAGCAGGGGGTTCTCACCTGGCCAACCTTCGTTGCTCATCCGAAGAGGGGTTAAAGAAGAATAGGGAGGTCACTTGGAATCCTGCCTTCCTGACTCAACAATAGCTCACACATGCATATATATATATGGCCTGCTCTATAAATTAACTGATCATCCATTCATCTCATTTGCTGTTCGTGCCATTTGGTTATGTGCATATTACCTTCTGCTGTATTTGCCTATAAAGCAACAGTGACTACTCTTCAAAAAATGTCATTCAAAGATGTAAACCACTTTAAAATGGCCCGAGGATGTGATAAAAGTGCCATAGAAAAGCAAGTTCTTTATTTAAGTAGCAGTAACTATAAATTCATTACATCTATATTATTTCTCCCTCTCTGCTATGTCTCATTTATTTGTGTGGTAAGGCTGGGAACTGTATAGTGCGTGTGAACCTCATTAATTTAATAGAAGTTTGGTGCTGAAGATTATTGTTTCTGTCATAGATTTGTACCTGAAATGTCTGCTGCACTGGCATCTTCCTCCCATCGTCCCGATTCTAGCGTAGCAAGAACTGCTGACAGTACTCATTAATATTAAAACAGTCTCCCCTACAGCTACGAAACAGGCAATTGCTATATTAATGTTGGGAGCTGGCTCCCCAGTGTTGCAGAATGGGAGCTAATTAACATGCCCCTATCCTCATGCTCCCAATACTTCAGGAGCAAGCCTGATGCATTTTTAAAGATTTTATTTTTTGCATTGCTAGTGGGAAAAACAGTCAATAATGTTCAGGGTTTTCAATAGACATCAACGGCCATGAATAAAATAATTGTCAAGTTCATATTTTATTAATGAAAGTAGGAACAATAATTTTGTTAACTGTTGCTGCTAAATGGGTCTCGAGAGTTTCAGAATGGCATGTTTTAGAACTGAAGAAAACAAAATGCCTACATGTAGGGCTTGAGCTTTTGTAGTTATTTTTTTGCAACACTTTCCACTCACAAATGCATGGAATGTTAGCACTTGGTATGGTTTGTATTGAGCAGTCTCAGGTCAGGTCTAGCACAACAAGCTGCAGATTAAAGCTCTCTCTATTCTACCTGACAATGTACCTCAGCCCCAAACTCAGAAAAGCATCTCGACCATACCAACACTTCTCCATTCCCTGCAGTAGCCGTCCTTGTGGCCTCTTTGAGCGAGGCTGCCACGTTTCGTGCTGAATCAGCCCACGGGGAACAGTAATTACATATGTATCCAGCAGAGGGAGACCAGTCCTGGAGTTAATGTAATAATTCACTTGGTAAGTCCTTTGCTAAGGCAGAGGACAAATTAGAATACGGCTCCGGAATAAGGAGATTGATGTGTTGATCTTGCATAAGGAGTGGTTTCTCATAATCTTTATTCAAACATAATTCCACCCTCACAATATTGCCAATGAGGATAGGTAAAATCATCTGCATAGGTTTTTTTTAATAGCTATTCAAGAGGAAAACAAACTGAGCAAGATAAACCTGTTTGAATATCTATAGTCTGTGAGTCTGCTGTCAATATGGAGCCAGTAATATCTATCCTGCCTGTACTTGATGTAAATTCTACTGTGTCCTCGGGTGTGTTTTATTGACAGAAGTGGCTAAAAAAAAGTTTGCTGGGGCAATGTTTGATTTTAGTGTTACTGCACCTGCATTTTGGGAGGAGTTATAAGAAATATCTAGCACTGTGACAGATATGGAGGACAAGACTGATGGTTCTGACAGTACCAAGTGTTGGTTTGGCTCAGCACACTCGTCTCTGAGTCAAAAGGTTGGGGTTCAAACCATTACGGATTGGAGTATATAATCTAAGCTGACACTTCAGTGCAGCATTGAAGGAGTGCTGTTTTTCTGATGAGACATTAAACTGAGGTACTGTCTGCCTGTTCAGGTGGATGCAAAACATGCTATGCCACTATACAAAGAAGCATGGGGAGTTTTCCTGGTGTCCTGGCCAACATTCATCCTTCAAACAACGGCAACTGCTCATTGATCTAATTTGCTCGTTGTGGGATCTTAACATTTGCAGATTGGCTGCCATTTTTTTCCCCGTGAAGCAGTAACTAACTTGTAAAGTTATTCAATGGTTGCAAAATGTTTTGGGACAGCCTGAGAATATGAAAGGCACTATATAAATGCAAGTTCTTCTTTCTATGCAATCACTTTGTGCCCAACAAAATCAGTCTCAATGAAACGTGTGCCATTCATTGGGCTCATGGCAGATGGGATTGTGGTCAGTTTGCACATGATTAAGACAATAATGAACTGAGTACCAGAACCAGGCAGATCCGAACAGATTATAGAAGTTGCACTTGAAACAAGTTGGATTGATGGGAATTAGGGAATGAATAGGCTGCACAATCCATTGATCTATAATAAAGCAAAGTGACAAATGAGCTGAAAGCCAATGTTAAGTGGTTAACTATTAAGTAGTGGAAGGCGAAATAAGACAACACTAAAGCTGAAGAGATGGAGCCTTACTTCTGTGAGTGCGGCAGATTCACTGGAGAACGAGTAACCAACAATGGGAAAACCATGTCCATCCTTTGAGAAAGTGAACCATTTTTCACACTTCCATCACCTACAGAGAAAAAAAATGATAACTGGAGAGCAGTGATTGGAGGGAAAACTCATGAAATCAGAAACACACCACAAGACATTGCTGGTCAAAGAGAAAAAGTGAACTGTATGTCAGGTAAAGATGGAACAAATATGCCACAGATTAAAGATGCATCAGTGAATGTAATGGTTGATTTTGAATGCTGAAGAAACTTTCAATTCACTTTGAAGAATATTTAATAGAATATTGGGTGAAAGCTACAAAAAAGCTCAGTGAAGATGTTTCCATACAATTCTGACACACCTGTATCACTGCTTGGTAAATTCATAACACTAACAAAAGAAGTAAGAGATTCACAATTGGTGAGCTGTATATTGTGAAAGGAAATACTGGTTCTCTTCCAAGCCCACAGACAGCATAAGAAGGGCAGTTGCTGAGTATGAGCAATGGAGTAAATAAGGAAAGCAGCATTGTTGATGAAGTATGCAAGGAATCCTCAAACATCTGAACCAGGCATCAATAACCTAATCGGTGTTCAAGTGTAAATTTATCTATGCAAGCTGCTGTATAAGGAGATAAATCCTTGGAAAGAAAATGGAGAAGAAGCAAAATGAGCTGGCGGAAAATGATTATCATTGGCAATATCGGTGGTCCAACCCCTTGAGTACCACTAACAGCAGCTGTACCCAAAACCAAGAGACTGATGATCTCCGACAATGTGTGGTGATTCATGCCGCAAACAAAACAATCAACAAAAGTGACCTGACGTACCAATATTTGATGCAATGATCGCAGAATGAAAATAGATTTATATATTCCAAAATTAACCAGTCATATCAGTCTCAAATGGTGCAAAAGATTGAGCTTTGGAATCTTGTCTGTGGCTGAGTGTCACTTTTATGCATTTTTTGAACATTTTGTCAACAAAAGATCTAGACATGAGGTATTTAAAAATGAGCTTTTAAGTTAAAGCATGCTTTAAAAGGGTTAGGGGAGAAATTCGTGTTCGCCAGTAGCAAATCGCTGCAACGCTAACGGGGCAATATTCGTCTGCGGAGCAGCAGATTGTTGGCGCAGTGCTTACCTTCCATGCAACGCCTCCTGGTGGCATTGCTGGAGGCATCGAGGTGAAGTTCCTGTTCAGGTGCGACGTTGGAGCTTCTCACTGCCCCTGGAATCGAGGCTGTGGAGCTCACAAGGAATTGTGGGCAATGAAGGGGTCTGAGAATTAAAGGGGCAATACAAAATAAAATGAAGTGAAACACTGCAGTTTTCAGCCCTTTCTGCCTTTTAAAAAAACATTGAACATTAAAAAGAAGTCCCAAATTCAGCTCTTAAAGTTGAATTCCCTTCGTAACCTCAAAAAATTAGAAAAATGCCTCAGTGCTAACACAAATGGCTCAGCAAGCCAGGGAAGGGGAAGCCAGGAAAGGGGCACACAGGGTCTTGTATGCAGCTCTCCAGCTTAGTGCAAGACAGGTCCTCTACCCTAGGGGCCAGGAGGCCCTCCAGAAAGAACGCTGAGAGCCAGCAGTATCACCCCCACCACCTGGTTCCAGTGCCCAAAGAAGCTTCATGACCTCAGATCACTGGTAAAGGTCAGTGAATGCAACTTCAAAAGCAGTCTCCTACCAACTGCACCACGAGCCTCACACACTGCTCAATGCACGACCCCCACCCCCAATCAATCACCTACCAACAATATGCACCAATCACGAGACACATCTCCCATTCCTAACCTCTCCTCACGCCCTTGGAGGAGACGGTGCTGGCCATTCTTGTCAGGGGCATGGCTGAGCCCTTGGCCAGCAGTGAGGCTGAAAGGATAAGAGATGCTGGTATCCTCATAGGTTATCCTCCTTCTGGTATGCACCTCATGCTTTCCCGCCCTCCCAACACCACAACTCCACCCTTGTGCCGTTCTCATTTCACACACCCAAGAAATGCAGCCTGCCTGCCTGGCCAGTGGATGGCAAGAAGAGGGAGAGGAGAGTGAAGAACAACAAGAACAAGAAGATTGATTTGACACTCCCAGCCACCAGCTCCTCAAGGTCAACCAGCAAGGCCATTTGCAGTGTCCCCCACTGAAAGTCAGCAGCCTTCCACCATCCATGCTGCAGCCACTGGGGTAGCACTGCATGACATCAGTAGGATAGGCAAAGGCACACACAAGACAGTCATTAAGGGAATATATACGGGTGATGAGTTGATTTCTTGATGTCATATTGGATGGATAGACGTATATAGGTGGATTGGAAAGTTTGCTTTGTGGTGGCATTTATTTCAGCATCGTGGCCAAGAGGATGTTGCGATGGTCAGTAACAGATGGAAGGTAAGATGTGGGACTAATGTTGAAAGGGGAATTAGGGTTGTGGTCACTGGGACCACAAGCAGATGATTCCATCCCAGATATCCCGGCCACAAAGGGGCTTCTGGGATGCATCCTTCCTTTTGATTCCTCCTCTTCTGCTTCCTCCTCTTCTGTGTCTTCCTCTTCCCTCTGCAAACGAATGCTGTAAATGTGAAATGACAGCATCGCGACCTGAGACACGAACTCTGTTTTTCTTTCCACGGTTGCGTGACCTGCTGAGTATTCGCAGCATGTTCTGTCTTCTCAAAGGCCTTCATTTACCATCCAAGCCCATGCAAGCATGCAGCAGCACTCCCTACATACTAAAAAAACTCTTTACATCTATTGCAGGAAACCACCATTTCAATAAAATCAAAAAACTCAGTCCAAAACCTTAAATTCAAACTTACCTAAGTGCAGACATCGCCACTGTCAGCCTGCTTGCACACCAGATTCAGCGCTAGGGTCTAAGTTCGCACTTGTGACGCAAAGTTGGCATTGCACACCAATTTACGTCACAACGCTGCCATTTTGTTGGGGATGGCGCTGCCAGTTACCGGCAGCACAAAGGTAGGGACGAAAACGGTGGCCACCGCGGCAACCGCCAGCAGCTGGTGAAAGAGCAGCGGCCACCATTTTAGCGCCATTTAGTGGCGCTAAGGCCACGAATTTCTAGCCCCCAGTTTCTTAGAACAGCCCCATGTTGGCATGTGGATCAGCAATCAAATGAAAGGTGGTTAATATGCTAATCAAAAAATTGCTTTTCCCAGAGACTAAACAATGTACAATTCGTTAGTTTGTCTGGGTAATTCAGTGGACTTCTCTCGCAAATTTTGTTGAAAATCCTTTGATCTCTGATTGTCAGTAAGTAAGGGTTAAGAAGGGAGGCACAGAGACAAGGGGACTTTTGAAACATGATGCAGCACAAAGTGTAAAAGGCAGCATGCTGCAGAGAGCAGAGATCCTGCCCTGGATTGTAGGACAGAATTCAGAGAGGTTATTCTGTTTAAGTAAGATGACCCACAAAAATAGGGTAATGAATTTATACATTTGTAGGAATTGCCAAATTCCTATCTGAAGTACTGAGACCAGGCAACTCTGGTAATTAAACGATGTTTAATACAAACTGGTAGAAGTAACAGTTAAAACGCAAGAGAACTAAACAACAGGTATTTGCTTAAGGCTGACTCCATGAAGACTGATTCTGGAAGCTTCCCCGCTGACGTCATGACATCATCACGTTTCCCACCGTTGGGAACGTCATGTGACCTGCGTGATGATGTCATCGTGTTCGGTCTACATCTTAAAGGGACCGCATTATTTACATACAGCAAACAAATACAGGTACCGATTCAATCTGTTAAAGGCAATTATGTACATCCATATAAGAGTCCCTTGGTGGCTCTGCCACACATTCACGTTACTATGGAATAACACTGGTTAATGTGCAGTGAAATCTGTAAATTACAGACACCTTAGCGACTAGTGTCAGCTGTCCTGTTTTTGCAGGTGTCCCTCATTTTGTAATTGCATGTGCTGTAAAAATGTTCCTAACAATCTTGAAGAACCAGCTGAGATTATGATCAGCACCTAATCAGCTGCAACAATACCAAGAATCCCCCTCCCAGCATTCAGTTCTTTTCACTTAACAGTTTTGCAGTCTAAATTCCCGTTTAATTTCAAACCTCTCTCACTTGGAGCAGAGTTTAATTTCAGTAAACGTGATGACAGGTTGCGCCAGTATAGTGAAGTCTCCAAAGGTGAGTCTTCAAATGGATGGAGAACATTTGGTAGGGAAAACACAACCGGCCACATTATGAGCAGGAGTGAAACTGCAGTTTTCCGGTTGAGCAGTGAGTCTGCAGGAAGACTGACTGCTGGCTGGGACTCACAGGCCTGTCCATCACACTATAGAGCAGCCGTCCACCTTCACTCGCCAAAGCTTCTCAACGAAGCGGATCCACCATCAGAAGCCGATGGAAAGAAGGCGATGGCAAGGTCAGGGTTGGGAGAGTTGCTGCCAGCAGCCACTGAAAGTGTGAATGGACGCGGCACTGGGGTCGGAAAGGTCTCCACGTGCTTTCCTTGATTCGGGAAGCTGGTGAGGTCAGTGCATGCAGGTCAGCATGAGGTGGCAGGGGGTTTTGTGAAAGAAACAAAGTTTGTGGAATGGCAAGTTCTTTACCCAGGATAGAGCCGTGGAAGCATTCAGTCCCAGAGATTGAGCGGTTTCTCTGTCCCTGTGGATGCTGAGTAAAGAGCTTGGCATTCCGCAAATACCATTTCTTTCACACAACCCGTTGCTGCCTGGCGCTGACTTGCGTGTCCCGTGTTATAAAAGGGCTCGGTCCATTGAAGGCTATCCGTAGTTCGGAATTTGTGATTATCCATGGTTTCAGAGTGTCTCTTGTATATTTTACCATGTAAATTATTTCAGTCATTCAGTAAGTGTCTGTTTTTCGGGAGTGTCTGTTTACACAGGTTTCACTGTATTCGATCAAGTCTTGTTTCATCCAGTGTTAATTTGGTACTCCTTCAGAGACACTGAAGGAATACATGTGCGGTCCAGATCACAAGGGAGTTTCATCGTTACACATCTCCCCACCCGGTCCCATTATCGTAAATAGATAAACGGGCAATGTGAGTCAACTCCCATAAAAATAACATGTTCAGATCGCTTTTGGGAGTTGCTGCATCACTAAACGCTTTAAGGTATCTGTTGCGTTTGTACCGCTATACACAACTACATAAAATAATAAAGCAACAGAGACTGAGTAACTTCAAGTGATCTTTACTGGTTAACTGGAACTTCAGCACTGACTATACAAATCGATACGCGTCTGTTATATACGCTCGCAACTAAGGATGTACATCCGCAAAACAAAGTAGTCCCTTCAATGTTGTATACATTACACTTCCTCCCCCTTTAGTTTAATAGTATATTAACGCCAAATTTCTATAATTAACATACAGAGCCTGTCTTTACAGTAACAAAATTCAAATTCCAACATAACATTTATTTTGTCAACAGCCCTTTTACAAGTCAAGTCTCTGGGGAGGCCTCCTCTGCCTCTCTGGGTAACGTCTCCAGACTCTTTTGCTTTGGGGAATGAGACTGTACAGGTACAGGTGCATCAGGTGAGCTATCAGCACAGGTAGAGCTCTCAGCTGTGGATGAGGCTGGTGCTGATGCTGATGAATCAGGAGTGTCTGTTTCCATGTCAGGTGAGTCTGGGCGAGGTATAGGGGTGTTTTTCACCTGAACATCCAGAATTTGGTCCACATGACGTCTCAAAACGTTCTCTCCCACATTCACAGTATACATCAGTGGTCCCTCTCTTGTGGATATTGTCCCTGGTTGCCACTTTTCCGTCCGGAAATCACGAGCAAGAACTGACTGTATCACACTGAAGCTTCTTGTTGGCTTAGCATTCAAATGTTTGAACTGTTTGTTCTCTACATCACGACATACATTCGGTTTAAGAAGGTCCATGCGAGATCTCAGGTTCCTGTTCAGAAACATCATCGCTGGAGTCTGATTAGTGGCTGTGTGCACTGCGTTCCGATAAGCAAAGAGGAAATTGTCTATCTTGTGTTGCAGTGGTAGATTCTCGCTGTACATTGCTTTGATGGCCTTCTTGAAAGTCTGTACGAATCTTTCTGCCAAGCCATTTGTAGCTGGATGGTACGGGGCAGATGTGTAGTGCTTGATTCCATTTTTCCTCATGAAACCTTGGAATTCGTCAGAGACAAATTGTCATCCATTGTCTGTGCAGATTTGTTCTGCTAGGCCATTTCTAGCGAACATGGTCCTCAGAACTGAAATGGTCTTTTCAGATGTGGTTAATTTCATTTTAATGACCTCGGGCCATTTGGAATGTGCATCGACTGCAATCAAGAACATGGAGTCCATGAACGGTCCAGCAAAGTCGATGTGCACACGTTGCCATGGTGATGAGGGCCATTCCCATGGATGGAGAGGGGCTTGTGGTGGTGCGTTCTGGACCTTTTGACATCCTGAGCAACTCTTTGTCAGGTCCTTGATCTGTTTGTCAATTCCCGGCCACCACACGTATCCACGGGCAAGGCTTTTCATCTTTACCGTACCTAAGTGGCCTTCATGCAGTTCATCTAGCACTCGGTTACGAAGCTTGGGAGGAATCACAACTCGTGAGCCGCACATCAGTGTTCCCCGACACACTGATAACTGCTCCCTCCTAGCTGAGAATGCTGGAAACAATGAGTCACCATGCGCTGGCCATCCCTTCACAGTGATGTCATAAACTTTTGACAATGGAGGGTCATTGCGTGTTTCTCTTTCAATGAGGGAGTTTGTCACTGGTAGCTGCTCAACTATTGTTGTGTGAAATACCTCTGCTGAGTCAACTGTTGCAGTTCTCTCTGAGGTTGGCAGTGGTAAACATGATAAACCATCGGCGTTGCCATGTTGCTTGGTCCCCTTGTATTCAATATCATACAGGTGAGCCCCTAGGAAGAGTGACCATCGCTGTAGCCGTTGTGCCGTCATCACTGGAATGCCTTCCTTGGGTTGAAAATTGAAACGAGAGGCTGGTGATCAGTTAACAGTGTAAACTGTTGACCATACAAGTAGTGGTTGAATTTCTTGACTCCCCACACAAGGCTGAGGGCCTCTCGGTCAATCTGTGCATAATTGCGTTCAGCTGTAGTCAATGATCTTGAAGCAAAGGCTATTGGTCTTTCTGAGCCATCTGGGAACTTATGTGGCAACACGGCACCAATGCCATGGGGTGAAGCATCACATGCCAGTCGAATAGGTAAGGATGGGTCAAAGTGAGCTAGCACCTCTTCTGAAGTAATGAGTCTTTTACTCTCTTGAAAAGCTTGTTCACAGCTGTCACTCCACTTCCATTGTGACCCTGTCTGTAGCAGTGCATTTAGTGGATGTAACACTGTGGATAGGTTGGGAAGAACTTGTGATAGTAGTTCACCAGTCCAAGATATGATCTCAACTGAGACACATTTTTAGGTGTTGGTGCATTAATCACAGCCTCAATCTTGTCTGGAGACTTGTGTAAACCATCCTTGTCAATCACATGTCCACAGTATGAGATTTCCTTTTTGAAAAACTCACACTTGTCTCGGTTCGCTCGGAGCCCATACTCCCGTAACCTGATGAGCACCTGTTCGAGGTTGGAAAGGTGGTCGTTGTCATTCTTGCCAGTAATGATGATGTCATCAAGATAACACTGAGTACCTGGGATCCCCTGCAGGACTTGGTCCATTGCCCTTTGCCAGATTGCAGGAGCTGATGCTATTCCGAATACCAGCCGATTGTACTGGTAAAGGCCTTTGTGCGTATTTATTGTCAGGTACTTCTTTGATGCATCATCAATTTCCATTTGGAGATAGGCCTGGGCCATGTCAATCTTTGTGAAGCATTCCCCTCTTGACAGGGAAGCAAAGATGTCCTCAATGCGAGGCAATGAGTACTGTACTGTGTGGAGGACTGGGTTAACAGTCACTTTAAAGTCTCCGCAAATGCGCACTTTTCTTGGCTTTCCTGGTTTTGTGCTGGAGGTTTTCTTCATCACTGGAACTATAGGTGTGGCCCATTCACTCCAATCCACCTTGGACAGGACCCCTAACTGCTCCAAGTTCTCCAGCTCTGCTTCTGCTGAAGGGCGAATTGCATAAGGCACTGGTCTGGCCTTATAGAACTTTGGATTTGTGTTCTCCTCAATCTTAATTTTTGCCTTCATGCCCTTAAGTGTTCCTATTCCCTTCTTGAGCACTTCCTGAGAGTCAGAGAGTATTTGTGACAGTCTCTCAGGAGTGGCGTTGCTGTCCTCCTTTGCTGACACAAACAGTGCTTGGATGGTGTGCCAATCCAACTGTATTTTCCTGAGCCATTCGCGTCCCAGCAATGGTGGTCCTCCATTTTTCAGTACATAGAGGTTCAATTGAGGTTTTTTTTTCTTTGTATGTCACTGTCGCTTTTATTTTACCTTTGGGGCACACTCTTTGTCCTGTGTATGTCTTTAATAGTACTTTAGTTGGCCTTAGCGGTATGTGTGAAAACAGTCGTTTGTAGTCATGTACAGAGATCACTGTTAAAGCTGAGCCTGTGTCCAACTCCATTTTCAGCCTAACTCCTGCCACTTCTGGAGTAACCCATATTATTCTGCGATCCCCTGTTTCTTTCACACTGTGTAGTTTTAGACAAGCCAGATCCTCTTCCTCTGAGTCGGTGTCACTTTTTCCTTTATCTGAACTGCCTTCTTGTTACTCTGTATTGTATTAGTTTTCTGCTTCTTATTTGCTTTGCAGACTCTTTCAATGTGCCCTCGTCTGCCACATTGTCTGCAGTCTTTGTCTTTAAACCAAGTCATTGTGGTCATGTGATATTTTGCCACAGCGATAGCACTTCTTTTCTTGTTTCAGTGACATTTTATTAGTTGAATATTCCAGGGATTTTTGTTGAATTTCTAAAGCGCCACGTGCTGCTGCTTCCATTGAAATTGCAATACTTAGAGCCTTCTCCAGTGTGAGGTCTTTTTCAGACAGGAGCTTCTTTTGTGTGCTTTCACTTTGCATGCCACACACAAATCTGTCCCTCAATGCGTCTGATAAGCCCACTCCAAATTGGCAATGTTCTGATAAATTGCGCACCTGTGCCAAATATTCAGAAATGCTTTCATTTTTGCCCTGGTTCCGTTTATGGAATTTAAATCTTTCGGCTATGAGCAGTGGTTTGGGGCTTAAATGGTCTTGCAGTGTGTCCACTATTTGTTTGAATGTTTTGTTTGCTGGCTTTTCAGGGGTTAATAAACTACGTAGCAGCCCGTATGTCTTTGCGCCCATAACACTCAGCAAAACAGTGGCTTTCTTTTCTACCTCCACTCCGTTAGCCTCACAGTACAACTCCACTCTTTCAATGTAAGTTGCCCAGTCTTCAATGCTGCTACCAAATGCTGCAATCGTGCCAATCATTGCCATTTTTTTTTCCAAACCCGTTTTTCTTTCTTTACTAGTTAGCTAGCGTCATGCAAGTCCTGTGCACTTTTCGCTTGACTTACGTATCCCCTGCCTAGCTTAGCAAGCGTGCTCCGTTTTCTCTACCTTCTCACTCCTTTCTTCCAAGTTTCGGTGTCCTCTGGATGCGATGCCAGAATAGGAAGATGTAGGTTCATAATTCTCCTCGCCAATTTGTTGTGTTTGTACCGCTACACACAACTACATAAAATAATAAAGTAGCAGAGACTGAGAGTAACTTCAAGTGATCTTTACTGGATAACTGGAACTTCGGCACTGACTATACAAATCGATACGCGTCTGTTATATACGCTCGCAACTAAGGATGTACATCCGCAAAACAAAGTAGTCCCTTCAATGTTGTATACATTACAGTATCGCACCCAAATTTCTAACACTGATGGCATTCCAGAATATTGCTTGACAAACAAGAAATTGAAGCCAGAATGCCCATGACAGAAAAGTGTTTACATCTGTTCATGCTTTACACCTGCCGACGGTTTCAGAAATTGTAATTTAGAATACCTGGTTGGGGCAAAATCTTTGCAGTTGATGAAAATCCAGAAGCTGCAATAAATGTTAATGGATAGCAATCATTCTCAAAACATCCTGGATTTTATCAGAGGAAGATAAAGCACTGGGGAGATGCTGATGAGAAGAGGGAAAGGAGAGCATGAGGGATCTAAGAAAAGGAAAAAAGGAAAACTTGGAACAAGAATAGGCCATTTAACCCATTAAACGCCCTTCTTCCAATCCGCGTACAACAACAACACCTTGCCTTTAACGTAGTAAAACGTCCCAAGGTGCTGCACAGGAGTATTTTAAGACAAAAAAATTCGACACTGAGCCACATAAGGATAAATTAGGGCAGGTGACCAAAAGCTTGGTCAAAGAGGTAGGTTTTAAGGAGCGTCTTAAAGCAGGAAAGAGAGGTAGCAAGGCAGAGAGGTTTAGGCAGGGAATTCCAGAGTGTAGGGCCTAGACAACAGAAGGCACGGCAACCAAAGGTTGAGCGATTATAATCAGGGATGCTCAAGAGGGCAGAATTAGAGGAGCGCAGATATCTCGGGACGTTGTGGGGCTGAAGGAGATTAAAGAGATAGGAAGGGGCGAGGCCATGGAGGGATTTGAAAACAAGGATGAGAATTTTGAAAACGAGGCGCTGCTTAACCAGGAGCCAATGTAGGCCAGCGAGCACAGGGCGTACATTCATTTTATCATGCCCTCTTTTCCCCCATAATCTCTACCTTCACTTCCTACCTGCTATGTCAAACAAACAGATCTATTAATGTCTTTGTAGTCCTCAATCCCACAGGTAATGATCCATATGTTTTTCAACAGTGTCAATTGGCCCAAAATTAACTGCCTACCCTGGGAGTCTGTTCCACGTCCACTATCCTGTGGGGGAAATAATCTTTTAATCTCTAACCTTGTTGTAATCTTCTGAACTTTGTAATTGTAAGGGTATTATTGAGTTATATGCTCATTCTGTGCTTGCTTTCCATTATCCTAAAGGTTTGTATCATATCTCCTCTCAGTCTTCTCTCCTCCAGCAAAAATAAGTTCAGTCACCTGTGTCTTTCTTCAGAAACTAGTCCCCTAAGGCATGGAATCATTCTCACACTCTAGTGAAGAATCTGAGAGAATGTGAAGGATATGAGGGAACGAATAATGTGAGCAGTCTGAGCGAACAGGGCACGTGAGAGATCTGAGTCAGTGATCTGAGAGAAACGGTTGTACAAGAGATCTGAGGGAAGGGAGCTGATTGAAAGCAGAACCTGAGGGATCTAATGCAAAGGAAGATGTGATTTCTAACTGAAAAGGGAATGTGAAGTGTCTGAGGGAAAGGAAAACGTGAGGAATTTTAGGGCAGGGAGAGCGTGAGAGATCAGCATAGAGGCAGTAATATTGAGGTAGTAATATTGAGGTGCGTGATGTATTGATGATGGCTGCGAGAGTTTGAGGAAAAGCCAGTGTTACAGTGGAGGGTTTGCACTGTGACAGACAGAGCAGAAGAGCTGGTGGAATCAGACCTTATACTTTCAAAATGAGAATTTTGAATGAACATTGACAGACGAGCCTGTTGGAAGCTCAACTGGATATTGGGGGAAGAGTCTGCCAGTGAGAACTCTGATGCGATGAACAACACGGCTGATGTCTGGCGAAGCAGTTTTCAACCCTGCTCCCCTTTATTGACCATCTGACAGCGTTAGTGGCACCAGCAGGTGGGGCCTCTGTGGTGAATAGAAGGGTCTTTCTCAAGAACATTCTCTCTGCTGCATTCCAGACCCTAGGAGAGAAAACTCCAAACTTTAAAATGACTGGCCTCAGTGAGCTGAGGGGCTGAGATGTTGGTAACTATGATCTATGGATTCAGAGACCATGTACAAGTACAGTGTGCTGTACTCAACCAGAACATTGGATAACAAGAAAACTCAGCCTCGACCTGTACCGTATGCATGCACGCTCATGCCACTGCAGTGACACATGGTGCTCCTGAAAGTAGTATTACCCCTGCACCAACAACACAGGGCATTCCCGGCTGACCCTTTAGTGTCAGCAGCATTGGTTAGGTGCCAACAGAATCCTAAAGCCACACATAGGGCACCTTGCAGACAGGCTCCACTTGTCTTACCCATTCTATTAAAAGCATACGTAGAAGTACTTCATACAATTAGGCGTGCGGTAGGCCACAAAAAGCAAGGTACAGCAATGCATCACGTTCTGTACAATGTAGAGCCTGACAGGACAAGATTTTATGATATTGTTCCAGTCTCAAGGATTTTCTGCCAGAAGTGATGCTGAATGCTTAGAATCACTTCAAAATAAAGGCCTTCCTTGCCCAGTGCAACGACTGCAGAGTAATCAATTGTAGGAGGCAAAGCAAAGGTTTTCAAACTCCAGTCATTTTTTTTGCAGTATCTGGCACCACACTACAGTGTGGCATCGCAGACATTCTCCTCCCCAACCTGAGGCGGGCACCCAGTGGCAATGGAAATACCGCTGGAAGCCCACTGCCTGCGATTTCCCACAATGCCCCTATAAGCACTGCTCCCCACTATGGTGCCAGATTGCAGAATCACCCCTAATAATTACTAGGGATAATAATTAATTTTAAAGAGCAGGGGTGTTCTCCCTGGTGTCCTCTCCAACATTTATCCCTCAAACCAATGTCATAAAACAGATTATCACATTGCCGTTGGTGGGAGCTTGCTGTGCGCAAATTGGCTGCCACGTTTGCTACATTACAACAGTGACTCCACTTCAAAAGTACTTCATTGGCTGTGAAGCGCTGTGAGATGTCCTGAGGTCGTGAAAGGCGCTATATCAATGTAAGTGTTTCTCTCTTTAATAATTACTCATGTCTTCACTGAATCCTTGCAGTATGTGTTTCATTGATGTATACCGTCAACATTTGCACCTGAAGTCATTCCTTTGCACTGTTAGATGTCCAGGCAGTGCAGACAAAACTGTTCCAGAAGTTCAGTCATTCTATTGGCCTGCACTGGTCTCCACTGAAAAAGTGATCAGTGATTATCTGATGCACCAATCTCTCTTGCTGCAGTGGCTGTTGAACTTTTGGTTGATAACCTGCATCCTCTTCCTCTTTGTCTTTCACTTTCTCACTAACTTGCAGGGTTGTGCCTCTAATATAGGCCATATAAAGCAAACATCAAACCAAATTATTTTGTCAACTTTTTCTGGGGAGTATAGCAAGGCCTCCCCGAGAGCTGTTTAAGCATCAAAAGATGCTTAGCCTCCCAAAAACATGCTCGAAGACTCTTGATCCTCATGAGACGCTTTGTGCCTGATCTAGGCTGGGTCTGGGGATTGTTCAATGATGTGCAAAGCCAGTGCTGGAATGGGTGCCCAGATCTCTACCCATCCAGCCTTTGTTCTCTCTCAGAGACTCCAGCAAATATGACAAGCTGACAATGAAGGAGTCTTGAGAGCTCCTTGGATGTTTAGTATTAATATGCATGATTGTGATTTGTGCATTGCATACCATTTGAGCAATCATTGAATACCATCCTCTTCTGAGAGTGACATGGGTACTGTCATTGACACCTTGTGGTTTAGGAAAGCCAGCATTGTCTTTCCTGCAAACAGCTACAGGAACTCTACATAGCTGGCTGCAAGTTAAACAGTGCAAACTGTTACATTCCCTGACAATAAGGTGGACTGCTAAATTGGCTGAGGCCAGATATATAGCCCCTGATGGAATGTAGAAGTTCAAGGCTGTGGTAACCTAAACTGGCAGTGGGACAACAGTCTTAATGGTTGTCTGTGTCTGCAGGTACTGCTGCAATAGACGGCCAATGTCAGTGACAGTATCCTTCAGCCTTATCCTTCACGAGCAGTGCTCCTCTAACAGCTCCAGGTAGCTGACCCAATGGCAGTGTACCCTGTTTCTGAGGTAGCCATATGTTGCATGTGTCCTTGTCTGATGGCCTCTGGGCTCCTGCGCTGTCAGCTTCCCTTCCTGTTCCAGCACTTCCCAGAGCTCTGGTGCTGGCTGATGCCCGGTACTGTTGAACCAAACAAACTGTGGCTGACTGAAACTGAATTGTGGTCCAGCTAAGTCACCAACCTGCACAGATCTACTCTCGGCTCCGATTTGAAGAGAATCACAAAATAAAGGTGACCAGTATGACAAGTATATGTAGCTGAATTTCCTTTTAATTGATACTTCACAGCCAATTAATAAATCAACAGACAGAAAAATCAAGCAAACCGCAAAGCTAGCACATGGGCCTCAGCTCCTGGATTCCCAACATACACTCACGGCAAGCGAAGCTCTATGCCAGGTTTACCAGATCATTACTTCCCAGAACTAGGAAAGAAATAACACCAGGAATTTCAAAATAGATGCCAGGAATGAATGAACTTCACATTAACACAAACTCTAGGGCCGCAATTTTGCCGGCACTCAGAGGACGGGTTTGGAGGCGGGTCATAGGTCAAAATCATTTTGATTGACGGCGGGTTACGATTCCGCTGTCAACCCGCCTTCAAACAGCTTTCCCAAGTGTCAGGTCCCCGATTTGCGAATGGACCCGACACCTAACGGTGGGAAGAGGATTAGAGGCAATTTCCTGCCTATCAACAGGTAGTTTGCCAGTAGTTCTCAGCCTATTTTTGAATTTTGCCGCTTCTGGCTCAGGTTTCCCGATGTCCGGACACCACGCCAGGTAAGTGTGGCATGTTGTGAGTCTGCTGTAATGTTTTTGGAATGATGACAGCTGCAGAAGTGGTGTGAAGGATCCAATGTTGCACATGGTGAGTCTCAGAGCAAAGAAAATGTTGGGTACTGCATTTTACATTTACACATTTCTTTAGGTTACAAGTTTTTTAATCCATTTCCAGTGCCACCTCATTGGGATAACCTCTCTCACCAGTGACAGATCGCTTCTGTCACCTCACCTGCAGCTGCCATCTATTCCAGCCTATGGAGGGAGTCATTGGAGAGCCTGGGTGCAAGAGGTCACTTTTGTGCAGTGATTGTCAGTGTTTTCAGCACCTCAATGCTGTCAAACACTGAGAAATCAACTGTCAAAATAAAATTGTGCGTGGTCCCTTTAAGAAAACCAGCAGATGACGCATCATCAAATGACGTCATCAGACCGGCTTCCTGTTAATTGGCCGGCAAGCCCACAGGGCGGGCTTAACAAGGTCAATCAAGGTCAATAAAGAAGAGCAAGGATTTCTCCCAGTGTCATGGGCAACATTCCTCTCTCAACCAACACTGTCAAAATACTGATATCTGGTCATTGATCTCATTTATTGTTTATGGGACTTTGCTGTGCATAACATGGCTGCCATGTTTCCCTATGTAACAACAGTGACTGGACTTCATAAGTGACCCATTGGTGGTGAAGCTCTTTTGGACATCCTGAGAATGCAATGAGCCTATAAATGCAAGGTTTTTCTTTCTAACAGCGACTATTTGGGCCGAATGGCCTGTTTCCATCTTGTAATTTCTGTGTAAAGTATTCTATGTAAAATGTAATTAACATTAAAAATCTAACCAGTGATGGTTAGAATCGAGATCTTAAAAGTACAAAACAGGTGAGAACTTTATTCATATGTTTTGTTGCACAAATTCCGTGCAAATGTAACATAGTAATACAGTAGCACATTCAGTCAGGAGTAGACATTGATCCATCTAGTCTATCCAACCAATTTCCCACAAGATTTCCTTGATATATTTCTAAATCTAATAACCCAAATCCTATTTGCTGTAACCACTAATGTGCTTTGAAATGATGCATGCGTACAATTGCAAAAATATAGAAAAGCAGATTCAATATTTCTTTACCATCAATGCGTCCTCACTACAAATATTTAGACCAATTTAGGCTATCAGTTTAGTGTGTCCTACCTGCGTTTTGAATTTATTAACCAGTGCTTACATCATATACATTGATACCTTTTGCTTAATAGTGTTAGAAGTGCTTTGCTGAAACGCATAAAAGATCTGAACATGCATTAAATTGTAAATTGACATGTAAATGTCATGCTATGCAATATAAGTGAACATTTAAACAGAGTTTATAGGATAGAAATTCCAATCAGCCAAGTCCACTTACAAATGCTCTCATGCTACATTTCTGTGTATGTTATTATTAACCTAAATACTTTAAACTTCAGCAATCAGAATTCCTAGCCTTATTACTCTAAAGGTGTTTCTGAATTGCACAAATACTCTGGGAACCTTTGGTCTGGTAAAGACTATGATAAATTATCGATTAAAAATATTACACTGGGCTGCAATGTTTATGATGGGTGTTCTTCTATCAGCCCGAGCTCTTGTGAATGGACAGCAGTAAAGCAATCCGAGTTGCCAGTGTGAAGAACTTCCACCAGTATCCATGACAATGGCCGAGTCAGGAGTTAGATTATCTCAGTCCATTGCATCAACCAGAATGATTTAGAATGCCAATATTAAGCTGACAAATTTATTCCCAGTAGTGCACACTTCATAGCATTTACCTCAAATACAAGAAAAAGTATCTCTTTATGATATTGTAGAATTCAATATTTCATTTAATTTTGTACTATAATGTATGCCTGTTATCTGTTGTATTGAACAGTACAAACTGTTACACAAGGTCAAAAAATGCAGCACTGTTATTTATACCTGTGATTAGTTTCCTGATTTTCCGACTGGGGCACATCTTTGGGAACGTGGGACTTCCATCCAGCAGAGGCTTGCCACAGCAGGAATAAGAGTCAGCTGCTAAACTTCCTGCAGAAGAAATTTATAGCCCAAATTCTTGCTCCTGATGGCGCCTGCACATTGAACACCCCACACCCCACCTCCCCGCTCCCTCCAGAGGCCCTCTCTGCCACCCTTACAATGCTGGACACCAGGCAATATCATCACCCACATTTGGGCAGGCACATGTTACACCAACAGGCCTAACAATTGGCAAGTGGGGTGCAGACAGACAATCTCTGGCTCCATCCACCCCAGATCCACCAAAGAAACAGCAAGGGGTGGGGGGGGAAGAGGTAAGTGGAGAAATCTAAGCTATTGTGACTAAAAAAGGTATTATATTGTCACTATATTTCCTACATTGCAACAGTGACTTCACTTCACAAATTACTTTATTGGCTGTTAAAGCACTTTGGGATGTCCTGAGTTCACAAAAGGTGCCATGAAATTAAAATCCTTTTTTTTTCATTTTAACTGGTCCTATGAATTTATTCTTTCAATTTTTTTTATTCGTTCTTGGGATGTGGGCATTGCTGGCAAGGCCAGCATTTATTGCCCATCCCTAATTGCCCTTGAGAAGGTAGTGGTGAGCCGCCCTCTTGAAACACTGCAGTCCGTGTGGTGATGGTACTCCCACAGTGCTGTTAGGGAGGGAGTTCCAGGATTTTGACCCAGCGATGATGAAGGATCGGCGATATACTTCCAACTCAGGATGGTGTGTGACTTGGAGGGGAACTTGCAGGTGATGATGTTCCCGTGTGCCAGTTGCCCTTGTCCTTCTAGGTGGAAGAGGTTGCGGGTTTGGGAGGTGCTGCCGAAGAAGTCTTGACGAGTTGCTGTAGTACATCTTGTAGATGGTACACACTGCAGCCACGGTACACCGGTGGTGGAGGGAGTGAATGTTTAAGGTGGTGGATGGGGTGCCAATCAAGTTACGGTGTCGAGCTTCTTGTGTGTTGTTGGAGCTGCACTCATCCAGGCAAGTGGAGAGTATTCCATCACACCTCTGACTTGTGCCTTGTAGATGGTGGAAAGGCTTTGGGGAGTCAGGAGGTGAGACACTCGCCGCAGAATACCTAGCCTGTGACCTACTTTTGTTGCCACAGTATTTATGTGGTTGGTCCAGTTAAGTTTCTGCTCAATGGTGACCCCCAGAATGTTGATGATGGGGGATTCGATGATGGTAATGCTGTTGAATGTCAAAGGCAGTGGTTAGACTTTCTCTTGTCAGAGATAGTCATTGCCTGGCACTTGTGTGGCACGAATGTTACTTCTCACTTATCGGCCAAGCCTGAATGTCATCCAGATCTTGCTGCATGCCATTATGGATTGCTTCATTATCAGAGGATTTTTGTTTTATTCTGCTTTGTAATGGCTACTATTCAACTTGTGAAGGCTTCAGTAACCAGCAGGAATATCTCCCGTGCTCTTCAGAATCATACCTCAGCTCGTGTGGAGCATGAACACTGGCATGGGACAGGAAGACGCAAGTGTTCACTGCAGGTGCATCCCCGGCTCCCACCTGCCCCATTCAGCCAGAAAATCCAGTACCTGTGTGTCATGGGGAGGGGGGTCGTGGGGAGGGGGATGCTTGCTCAGCTCCCTGTGTAAGAGGGCTAATCAAGATATCTTTAGAAGGATTCCTCAGGGGTCCAGGCCACTTGGCTGGCTTCCACTCCCCTCTCCCAATGGGGCCCACTTGTGCCTATCTGGAGGCTGGTACACCTCATCTCACTGGGCCTGCAGTATGACACCAGGTCCTGAGTGAGCCAGGGAAGCTGCAACTCCCGACATACAGGGGGGAATTTTTCGGGGGCGGGGGGTGGTCAGGGGGCACGCTTGGTGGCGGGTCGGGTGGGAAAAACTTTTTTTTTTATAGCGGGTAGGGAACCCGCTGTCAACCCGCCTCTACACTAGTCTCCCAGATGTCGGGTCTGTCATCGCTGAACAGACCCGACACCAAGTGGCAGGGGAAGCAATTTAGATTATTAAGAGATTGTTAACAGGCACTTAAAAACTATTTTAAGCTCACCTTTAGATTTTAAGAGTTCACCAACGGCTTCCCTGCTGCTCGGGGATCACGTCAGGTAAGGAGGGCGGGTGTTGTGCCAGCATGGGATGGTTTCTTAACTTAACAGCTGTAAATGATCCATAAAAGCTCCCATTTCATAGGTGTTCACTTTCCAAGGTTAAAAGCTGTTGCTTACTGCATTTGGAAGACAGATTGAGCTTTATGTAGGTTGCAAGTGTTTGGAGTAAACTCTCTATCCAGTGTCACCTCATTGGAACAACCTCTTTCACCGTTGACCGATCGCTTTTGTCATCTCAACTTCACCTGCCATCTATTCCATCAGCATCGGTGCCCTTGAAACTATCTCACCTTGGTCCTCAGAATCCCACCACGATCAGCCTCAACACCAGCAGCACCAACAACAACACCAACCTTCTCCGCAATCAACTGATGCTGCACAGGACACAGGGCATCAGCACCCGACCACATTGCTGCCCAGGACACCAGGGATGGCCTCACCAGAGCCAGATTTACTTCACTTGACGCTGTACACCCTGGCTGCCACATGATGCGCCAAGTTGGCACCACCCCACACCAACACCATAAAGCATCCCTACAATGCCCAAGCCATTCCTTTCTCACTCATCGCCATTGCGGGGGTACCGTTATGTCTCACCATTCACTGGAACTCACTAAGACACTTCCAAAGGTGCACACAAATCTGTCCAAGAAAGCAAAGCATTCAAAATAAAGATTTCAATGTTTGGCACTACATTAACAGAAACTTTACATGAACATTGGCTAAAAAACCCCAGTGCCGACCCTTGTGTGTTGTTACTTGGTATGAATGGACTAGGATGAGGGTGAGTGTGAGAGATGGCTAGTGAGATGGAAAGTGATAATGTAGATAG
This sequence comes from Somniosus microcephalus, assembly GCF_052327205.1. Lineage (NCBI taxonomy): Eukaryota > Metazoa > Chordata > Chondrichthyes > Squaliformes > Somniosidae > Somniosus > Somniosus microcephalus. Next base: position 26,996,438 of record NC_141008.1, on the reverse strand, counting down.
AGATGGATGGGTGGAGGTGCAAGGTAAGTTGGCGTAAGGATGTGCAGGAATAGGGTAGGCAAGGCAGAGTGATGGGGATGTGATGAGTGCCTCAGTAGGATGAGGTTGAGTGTGGCTTTGCAGTAAAATTTCGTGATCTACTGAGATCATTGCACCACTGCAGCCTAGTCCTCCTGATGACATCCCTGCTTGTGCCCTCCTGTGCAATGTGCAACCAGGCTGCGTTGGTCTCCTGGGGAGGTCTCTTTCACCCATGGGAAGGGAAGTGGACCTCCCTCCATGCTGTGACTCCCACCATAAGCATGGGAGAGCCTGGGTGCAGCTGTGCACCTTTGTTCAGTGCTTGTCAGTGTTTGCAGCACCTCAACGCTGCAGAACACTGACAGCACAAATTTCAAAATCATTTTGCGCATGGCCCCTTTAAGGAAACCAGCTGATGACGTTCCATCAAGTGACGTCATCAGACCCGCTTCCTTCAATTGGCCGGGAACCTCGCAGGGTGGGCTTAACAAGCTCAATCAGCGTAAAATGATTTGGGATGGAGCCAGCAGTGGGATCACACCCCACCACCGACCCTGGCCACACGGACCCACTGAGGTAGGGGAAATCGCAGCCATAGAGTCCCCATCTCCAGGTCCCACACCCCTGATGACATTTATCTTGTGAGGGGGTGGGTGGAGGTTCCACCCCGACGAGGCAGTCTGAAAACTCACAGAGATGGTCCAGAGCGGGTGCAACCCTGCCATTTGCTGATTGGTCTCCTGCTGGAGTTATCTTTTAGTCATTGACAATCTCCTATTCGAACAATACCAGTTGGAACCTTGCAGTTTGCCAATTAATTGGGCAAAATATATTGCAAACTGTAACAAATCTAATTGTTAATATATTATAACCACTTTAATTCTGGTGTGTTACAGAATAATTGATTTTAAAAATTAAAAAAATAATTTAAATGCCGCAATATTCCATAATAGTCCAGTATAATGACATCCTGCAATTGTACGTCAAACAGGAAATTAATATTAATGTATTCATTAAAGGAAAATAAATGTGCAAATGTCAGTGGGATGTATGTTCTTATGTGTTAATTTTTACAAACAGGGAACAAGCCCACTAGAAAGCAATGATGTACTTTTATCTGTTTGTACCACGATTCTCAGTCACTGATGTTTAATGTATCATTTTATCAACTTTTAAAACTGACACTCTGAGGTGTGCTGTTCTTCTCAGATTCATTGGGCTCGATTTTGTCAATGGGGAGCTTTTGGAGGCGGGACTCCCACTTTTTGGGTTGTAGTCCCGCCTCCATCGACTTGTGACCAACCCATGCTATTTTCCCTTGATTGACCTTGTTGAGCCCGCCCAGCAGGCTCAGCAGGCCAATTAAGGGACACCTGGTTACTGGTGATGTCAGCGATTGACATTTCATCTGTCAAGAGCTTTTGACAGATGAACAATCAGCATCTGACAGCTCTGTGAAGCTGTCAAACACTGACAATCTGTCCTCTATGTTCAGTCCTGTCACTCAGGCTGAGTTAGGGAGCTCTCCTGAGCAGAAGGCAGAAGGCTGCAGCTTTTGACAGTTCAGCGGCCATTCTGCTTTCTGTGCCGGTGAGCTGAGGGACTCCCGAGACCTGAAGGGAGGAAGCCTGAAGGAGAAAGTAAAGGTAAGTAAAACTTATTAAAACACTTTACACTTACCTCACACACTTACCTCTGCACACATGCACCCATCACTCACCTGCACAACGGGCATCTCGACCCCTCCAACCCCTGCAGACCGACGGCCCGCCTCACTAACTTGGCATGGTTCGGAGCTGTCGGACAGCCCACACTTCAGGGCTAAAAATAGGGATTAGGCAAAAAACTGCCTTTTAACTACCTGTTAACAGGCAGTTAATTGGCACTAATCCCCTTCCCGCCTCGGGGAGGCGGCTCCCAGCATAGGTCAGGTACCCGCCTCCTGGGACATTGGCACAGAAGCAGGTTGTGGGCGGGATGAGTTCCTGCCCCCGATTCTGCAATTTTCCCACCACTCCCATCTCCAAACCCGCCGCCTCGGGGCTTGGAAAATCGAGCCCATTGTGTTTACCACCTTCCCTTCTTTACAGCCAGCGCCAACTGGCACACGGTTATTTCCAATGGCCAAGTTGGCAAATTTGCACAAGTCTTCTAAATCACTAATGGATGACTTAATGTGCCTCCAAGAATGAATTGACCCACAGCGGTCGAGACACAATAGTGCTCATTGGATCGCAGTACATGGCTCCAGTTTGAATTTAGTAACCATGAGAAGGGCATTAAATATGCCACAAAGGGATTATTTTTTAAATGTGAAAACTCAGGCAAAGAGCCAAGGCCATCATGTTGGATATCACCACTGTTGAAAAGAGGGAAGATTAGATGAATCAAGAAGTGCTGCCAAAGTGAGGCCAAGCTTGGTTTTTGGACGCTTATGGATTGCTGGAGGAAGATAAGACTGGGGAGGTGAGAAGCTTTGAAATCCCAAAAAAGAACGATTTAGAACAGGAGATTGTGAAATGCATTTTGCTTTCAAAGCAGTGAGGATACAATTCCATAATTTGTCAGAATTACAGGCATTTTTTTACGAGGGAGAGATGCTTACTGAGGTTATTATTTTGTCCATGTAATTTAATATGTCCTTGTGGATAATTAAAACTCTGTTTGGCCTTGTGTCCTCTGCATAAGATAAACTTGTTGAAAAAATCCTTGCACACAAAGGAGCTAGGTTATCATCTTATTAGTTTGTGCTTTTTTTTACTTTTCGTTTTAATTTTGTGTTCATCAAGGTGATGGATATTAATGCTGGGAATGAAATATATTCCATTCCGACACTCAGTTTTATTCATGTATAGCACATTTAGAAGCAGAGAGAAACTCCCTTGTAATGTATACAACATTGAAGGGACTACTTTGTATTGCGGATGTATATCCTTAGTTGCGAGCGTATATAACAGACGCGCATTGATTTGTACAGTCAGTGCCGAAGTTCCAGTTACCCAGTAAAGATCACTTGAAGTTACTCTCAGTCTCTGCTACTTTATTATTTTATGTAGTTGTGTATAGTGGTACAAACACAACAAATTGGCGACGAGAATTATGAACCTACGTCTTCCTATTCTGGCATCGCATCCAGAGGACACCGAAACTTGGAAGAAAGGAGCGAGAAGGTAGAGAAAATGGAGCACGCTTGCTAAGCTAGGCAGGGGATACGTAAGTCAAGTGAAAAGTGCACAGGACTTGCATGACGCTAGCTAACTAGTAAAGAAAGAAAAACGGGTTTGGAAAAAAAATGGCGATGATTGGCACGATTGCAGCATTTGATAGCAGCATTGAAGACTGGGCAACTTACATTGAAAGAGTGGAGTTGTACTGTGAGGCTAACGGAGTGGAGGTAGAAAAGAAAGCCACTGTTTTGCTGAGTGTTATGGGCGCGAAGACATACGGGCTACTACGTAGTTTATTAGCCCCTGAAAAGCCAGCAAACAAAACATTCAAACAAATAGTGGACACACTCCAAGACCATTTAAGCCCCAAACCACTGCTCATAGCCGAAAGATTTAAGTTCCATAAACGGAACCAGAGCAAAAATGAAAGCATTTCTGAATATTTGGCAAAGTTGCGCAAATTATCAGAACATTGCCAATTTGGAGTGGGTTTATCAGACGCATTGAGAGACAGATTTGTGTGTGGCATGCAAAGTGAAAGCACACAAAAGAAGCTCCTGTCTGAAAAAGACCTCACATTGGAGAAGGCTCTAATTATTGCAATTTCAATGGAAGCAGCAGCACGTGGCGCTTTAGAAATTCAACAAAAATCCCTGGAATATTCCACTAACAAAATGTCACTGAAACAAGAAAAGAAGTGCTATCGCTGTGGTAAAATGTCACATGACCACAATGACTGTTGGTTTAAAGACAAAGGCCTGGAAATTCAGTGTAGCCACTTTTGGGGCGGTAAAGTCGGGCGGCCGCTGAAGTTTGCGCCCGGCGCAAAGTCGAGGCCACTTCGCCGATATTCAGTAGCATCGCCCTAAGAGGTTGCTGCTGCGCTAAAACTGGCGATGCACGACTATCTTTAGGCGCTAAGCCGGCAGTGCTGAGTGATACCGCCGAGGCCGGGCGCAGCGCAGGTGCGGTGATTTTTTGATTGACGGCAGACACGCTGGCCCCGGCCAGCTCTTAAAGGGGGAAGGGTCGATTTGTTTGCCTGCAACGCCCTGGACACTGCAGCCCTCCACCTAGGCCTGAGCACTGCTGCTGCAACTCTTTACCGCCCAGGACAATGCAGAAGGCCCGGGAGAGAGCGCAGCGCTTCAGCGAATGTGACCTGAGGCTGCTGGTTAGCTCAGTGGAGCGAAGACGCCATGTTTTGTTTCCTGACAGTGGCAAGAAGCCGCTGGCCAGCATCTACCGCAAAGCCTGGAGGGATGTCTCCAACAGGGTGACATCCAACAGCGTGGTTGCCAGGAATCCTGTACAATGCAGGAAGAAGTTCAACGACCTCACTCGGATTGTCAGGGTGAGTACCCTTTCCAGTGTCCTCCTCATCCTTGCATGTGCACCTCACATTATGGACAAAGGGACCTGAAAGCCCTAATGGCCAGCCCTCATCCAGCAGCTATGGGGCTGGCATGAACATCAATTGCACATTCTGCACTTTACACACTGTCCAAGCTATTCGACCATGGGAGGCAGTGCAGACAAGATCAGGGCTACACACCGTACTTAGAGGCCATCCTTTCTCTTGCAGGCCAAGCTGGCTAACAACAAGCGTAGCCAGATTGCGACCGGGGAAGGCCGACCTCAGCTCCAAGAGCTCACCGACCTCGACCAGCGCGTGGAGCGCATTATGGGAGTTCGGGTGATTGGCCCCGTTGCCACTGGAGATGCCGACCCTGTTCTGGGCACCAATGGTAAGGACATCACCTTTTGGACCTCTCTCGTTCCACTTGCACATCAGATCAACATCCTTTGCCACTGTCCGACCAATGCGGTGAATGGCACCACTCATGCCTCCCTCTCTGACGCCCTGTCCTCACTCTAAAGCTACTCTTGTGCCTTCCTGCTTTCAGATGGTGACTCGCCAGGTGAGGAGGAGGTCCCTCAAGCTGCCAGTGTCAGCCCCTCGGAAGAGGAGGAGGAGGAAGAGGAAGCCGGCCCATCAGTGGCACCCTCAGCCGCGCCAGCCCATGGCGATGTAGGGGACACGGCTTCCCTGGAGGGGAGCCTGGGGGAAGGGTCGGAGGAGAGTCAAGTTCCGGGGCCCAGCGGCCTGCAGCAACGCGGGAGGGGTGGGGAAGCTCGGCGGCCTTCTCCCCAGAGGGTGAGTGCGGCCTCCAGTCCTGCGACGGTCAGCGCAGAGGAGGTGCGCCTCCTAGAGGAGATGGCCATCAACTCTGAGCGTAGGCACACTGAGCTCATGGTGGTAGTGGCACGGATGCCTGACTCCATAGAGTCACTGGCTAAGAGTGCCCAGGAATTCGGGTCAGCACATGCCAGGAGTCTGCAGGAATTCGGGGCAGCACAGGCAGCTAGTATCCAAATGCTCAGTCGTGCCGTCCAGCCACTGGCTGGTCTCATGCGGTCACAGACCAGGGCAACACGGGCACTAACTGCTGCCACACTCGCTGCGTCAGGCAGGCATCGCCAGGGCACCTGCCGCGCTGCAGCAGCACAGCGGTCTGTCCTGCAGCAGATTGCTGCGCATGCTGCAGTGCTGGCCCGGGCGAGTGCCACTGTATCAGGCGACCAGCGAGCGCCTGCGATCAGCCAGCTTGCCCCCATTCCTGCAGCCGCCACTGCCACTCCACCAGTGCAGCTGCCACGAGCTGCTGGACAGACTGATGCCGCCCAGCCACAGCTGCAGCAGTCACCAGCCGGCCCCTCGAGGGCCAGAGCTCGTGCAGGCCGACCCCCAAGGGCATCTGCCGTCACGCCATGTGCCCCTCAGGAGCCTTCCCCCAGCCTTGCTGCAGCCACTGGGCTCACATTGAGGAGGAGCAGCAGGGCGGCCAGGGGCCACACAAAGATGCAGAAGGCATCGCCCTCGCGGGGCAAAAAGTAGAATGTGTGGGCAGTTGTGTTTGTTTGTTATGAAGGCCGAGGATGTTGTGTTTGGTTTTTATGAAGGCCGAAAATGTTATGTTTGTTTTTTATGAAGGCCGAGGATCACGGTCATTTTTGTTTCACTGTTTTGATCATCCTCTCCAGGTTGTGGGAGCCAGTTATGTGTCTGACTGTTTTTTGGGGTTTTTTTCTGTTGTTGTTTGTCATGCGGGAAGGGCACAGAGTTTGTGAAATAAACAATTGTCTTTATTCAGATTGCCCATGTTTGAACTTTGAAGTCTTTGTTGCCTTGACCGGCTGAGGGCTTGCGGAGCGGCTCCATTCATCTTCTTTCATTGGCACAAGCCATTCCCTGAGAGGGGGCCTAGAACCTACATTCAATAAGCCGCCGACGGGCGGCCCTTGGACCTTGTGCCTCCCTCCTGTGCTGGTCCTCCTCCTCCTGCTCCTCCTGCTCCTCCTCCTGAGGTGGTGCTCCAATCTGTGGTGGCAGTGCCTGAGTCCTGCGGATAGCCAGGTTGTGCAGCATGCAGCAAACGACCACGAAATGGGAGACTCGCTCCGGAGAATACTGCAGGCCTCCACCGGAACGATCCAGGCAGCGGAACCATTGCTTCAGGACACCGATTGTTTGTTCGATGATGTTCCTGGTCACTTGATGGCTCTCGTTGTATGCCTCTTCAGCAGGGGTCCTGGGCGCGCGGAGCGGGGTCATGAGCCAGGTACACAACGGATAGCCTTTGTCCCCGATAAGCCATCCTCGTGGCTGAGGCTGTGCCTGGAACATGTCAGCCACAGTAGTCTGTCGCAGGATGAAGGCATCGTGGCTGCTGCCTGGAAAGCGGGCATTGACAGCTAGGATGAGCTGCCTGTGGTCACACACCAGCTGCACGTTCAGCGAATGGTAGCCCTTCCGGTTGCGGTAATCCTCGGCATTCTCCACAGGTGCCCGCAAAGCCACATGCGTGCAGTCAATGGCGCCCTGCACCATGGGGAAGCCTGCTATTCTTCCAAGTCCCATTGCACGCTGTTGCTGCTTGTCCAGGGTCATGGGGAAGGAGATGAACTGACGTCTCCTTCTGAAAAGGGCATTGGTCACCTGGCGGATGCAGCAATGCACGGCGAACTGGGAGATGTTGGCAATGTCCCCTGCAGCGGATTGGAAGGAGCCGGTGGCATAGTAGTTGAGAGCCACCGTCACCTTCACTGCCACCGACAGAGACGTCCTGCACCTCAGCTGTGGCTGCAGATCTCTCTGAAGCAGCTGGCAGATCTCTGTGACCACCTCCCTTCGGAATCGCAGCCTCCTAACACACTGCTCGTCAGACATGTTGAGATAGGAGAACTGCTGGCGGTATACCCTGGGTGGGTAAGGCCTCCCTTGCTGACGCCTGTTGCCCCCTCTCAGTCTAGCCAGGGCTGCCACTCTCTCACGCCGTCTGTGAGCCCTTTGGATGTAATTGTGAAAGCCAGCGTTGACACCCATTGCAGCCCCCATAATATGCTGGCAAACAATGAGATATCAATGAAGGCAAAGACAATTGCAAAGCTGTGGCCTGAAGCCAGAAGTACCTGTCCTAGTGTTGGGCCAAAGCAGTAAGCTCTCTATCTTGGTCTCTCTCCAAAGATCCGTTTCACAAGAATGAGTGCTGCAAAATGGCAGCCTTTTATAGTGCAGGGGAAGTGCCCTTTAATTTGCGCTCCCCGCGGCCCGCATCGGCTGAGCACCGTTCCACTCAACAGTCGCTAGGGCCGCCCGGCGCACAATGAAGATCCGGTTGGGGGCGCACAAAGGGCGTTGCACGAGGAAATGACGTCATGATCTGCGCGCGCAGCTGAGCGCGCGCAAAGACTTTGCGCCGGCGCTGAATGTCTACTGAAGTTGGGGCGAGGCGCAGATCGCGCTGCACCCGGGTGCTAAGCGCCTAGCGCTCGACATCTACTCCTCCTAAGGCGCTAACGGCTGGCGCAACCAACTGAATTTCTAGCCCAAAGATTGCAGACAATGTGGCAAACGTGGGCACATTGAAAGGGTCTGCAAAGCAAAGAAGCAGAAAACTGATACAAAGGCACACCAAGTGACTGAAAACAAGAAACCTTTCAAAGATAGATACAAGAAGGTACACCACATGACTGGTGACAGTTCAGATAAAGGAAAAAGTGACACCAACTCAGAGGAAGAGGATCTGGCTTGTCTAAAACTACACAGTGTGAAAGAAACAGAGGATCACAGAATAATATGGGTTACTCCAGAAGTGGCAGGAGTTAGGCTGAAAATGGAGTTGGACACAGGCTCAGCTTTAACAGTGATCTCTGTACATGACTACAAATGACTGTTTTCACACATACCGCTAAGGCCAACTAAAATACTGTTAAAGACATACACAAGACAAAGAGTGTGCCCCAAAGGTAAAATAAAAGTGACTGTGACATACAAAGAAAAAAAAATACCTCAATTGAACCTCTATGTAGTGGAAAATGGAGGACCACCATTACTGGGACGCGAATGGCTCAGGAAAATACAGTTGGATTGGCACACCATCCAAGCACTGTTTGTGTCAGCAAAGGAGGACAGCAACGCCACTCCTGAGAGACTGTCACAAATACTCTCTGACTCTCAGGAACTGTTCAAGAAGGGAATAGGAACACTTAAGGGCATGAAAGCAAAAATTAAGATTGAGGAGAATGCAAATCCAAAGTTCCATAAGGCCAGACCAGTGCCTTATGCAATTCGCCCATCAGTAGAAGCAGAGCTGGAGAACTTGGAGCAGTTAGGGGTCCTGTCCAAGGTGGATTGGAGTGAATGGGCCACACCTATAGTTCCAGTGATGAAGAAAACCTCCAGCACAAAACCAGGAAAGCCAAGAAAAGTGCGCATCTGTGGAGACTTTAAGGTGACTGTTAACCCAGTCCTCCACACAGTACAGTACCCATTGCCTCGCACTGAGGACATCTTTGCTTCCCTGTCAAGAGGGGAACGCTTCACAAAGATTGACTTGGCCCAGGCCTATCTCCAAATGGAAATTGATGATGCATCAAAGAAGTACCTGACAATAAATACGCACAAAGGCCTTTACCAGTACAATCAGCTGGTATTCGGAATAGCGTCAACTCCTGCAATCTGGCAAAGAGCAATGGACCAAGTCCTGCAGGGGATCCCAGGTACTCAGTATTATCTTGATGACATCATCATTACTGGCAAGAATGACAACGACCACCTTTCCAACCTTGAACAGGTGCTCATCAGGTTACGGGAGTATGGGCTTCGAGCGAACCGAGACAAGTGTGAGTTTTTCAAAAAGGAAATCTCATACTGTGGACATGTGATTGACAAGGACGGTTTACACGTCTCCAGACAAGATTGAGGCTGTGATTAATGCACCAACACCTGAAAATGTGTCTCAGTTGAGATCATATCTTGGACTGGTGAACTACTATCACAAGTTCTTGCCCAACCTATCCACAGTGTTACATCCACTAAATGCACTGCTACAGACAGGGTCACAATGGAAGTGGAGTGACAGCTGTGAACAAGCTTTTCAAGAGAGTAAAAGACTCATTACTTCAGAAGAGGTGCTAGCTCACTTTGACCCATCCTTACCTATTCGACTGGCATGTGATGCTTCACCCCATGGCATTGGTGCCGTGTTGTCACATTAGTTCCCAGACGGCTCAGAAAGACCAATAGCCTTTGCTTCAAGATCATTGACTACAGCTGAACGCAATTATGCACAGATTGACCGAGAGGCCCTCAGCCTTGTGTGGGGAGTCAAGAAATTCAACCACTACTTGTATGGTCAACAGTTTACACTGTTAACTGACCACCAGCCTCTCGTTTCAATCTTCAACCCAAGGAAGGGCGTTCCAGTGATGACGGCACAATGGCTACAGCGATGGTCACTCTTCCTAGGGGCTCACCTGTATGATATTGAATACAAGGGGACCAAGCAACATGGCAACGCCGATGGTTTGTCACGTTTACCACTGCCGACCTCAGAGAGAACTACAACAGTTGACTCAGCCGAGGTATTTCACACAACAATAGTTGAGCAGCAACCCAAACAGCAGCAGTCCGACAAGCCCAAATCCCCTGGAGAGAAGAAAGTCATCGCAACAAAGGTTCTTGGAACAGTAAAGTGGTTCAACGTACGAAATGGCTATGGATTCATCAACAGGAATGATACAAAGGAAGATGTATTTGTACATCAGACTGCCATAAAGAAGAATAACCCACGGAAATATCTACGCAGTGTTGGAGACGGTGAAACTGTGGAGTTTGACGTAGTGGAAGGTGAAAAGGGTGCAGAGGCGGCAAACGTCACTGGTCCAGGTGGAGTTCCAGTTCAAGGAAGCCAATATGCCGCGGACCGAAATCGTTACCGCCGCTACAACCCTCACCGCCAAGGGCCACCACGTAATTACCAACAGAACATTGAAGGTGGAGAGAAAAGAGTCTGGAGACACGTTACCCAGAGAGGCAGAGGAGGCCTCCCCAGAGACTTGACTTGTAAAAGGGCTGTTGACAAAATAAAATGTTATGTTGGAATTTGAATTTTGTTACTGTAAAGACGGGCTCTGTATGTTAATTATAGAAATTTTGCGTTAATATACTATTAAACTAAAGGGGGAGGAAGTGTAATGTATACAACATTGAAGGGACTACTTTGTATTGCGGATGTATATCCTTAGTTGCGAGCGTATATAACAGACGTATATTGATTTGTACAGTCAGTGCCGAAGTTGCAGTTACCCAGTAAAGATCACTTGAAGTTACTCTCAGTCTCTGCTACTTTATTATTTTACTAGCTGGAGTGCCCGGTGGTGCCGAGGCTTTTTCAAGGGCATGTTGTTGTTGGAAGAGAGAGAGAGAGTGACTGGGGGGAAGAGAGAGGGCGACTGGGGGGAAGAGAGAGAGCGACTGGGGGGAAGAGAGAGAGTGAATGGGGGGAAGAGAGAGAGCGACTGGGGGGAAGAGAGAGAGCGACTGGAGGGAAGAGAGAGAGCGACTGGGGGGAAGAGAGAGAGTGACTGGGGGGAAGAGAGAGAGCGACTTGGGGGAAGAGAGAGAGCGACTGGGGGGGAAGAGAGAGCGACAGGGGAGGAGGGGGAGGGGGGAGGAGGGGGAGGGGGGAGGATGGGGAGGGGGAGGAGGGGGAGGAAGGGGAGGGGGCGGAAGGGGAGGGGGGAGGGGAGGGGAAGGGGTGGAGGAAGGGGGGAGGAGGGGAGGGGGAGGGGGAGGGGGAGGGGAGGGGCGAAGGAAAGAGGGGAGGGGAGGGGGGGAGGAAGGAGGGGAGGGGGGAAAGGGGGGAAAGGGGGGGAGGGGAGGGGGAAGGGGGGGAAGGGGAGGGGGGAAGGGGGGGCTGTAGGGGGGTAGGGGGGTGGGGGGAGGTGGTGTGTGGGAGGGGGGGAAAGGGGGGGTGGGAAGGGTGTGGGGGGGAAGGAGGGGGGAGAAAGGGAGGGGGGGAGCCAGCAGACCCTCTCCCCTCTGCCGGTGATGGCTCCGCGGAGCTCCGTGCCGCCCCACGCACTGACATGGCCCAGCCGAGCGCAGTGCCCCGGTCAGTCCGAGCCCCGCCACCCGCCCTCTCGAGCCCCGCCCCACGCCCTCCCGAGTCGCGGCTTCAAGACCGCCGATTGCGGCTGGGCCTGCGCGTCGCACGGGGAAGGAGAGATAGAGCCGCCGCTCCTCCGGTCGATGTGTTGCGGGCCGACTCCTGATGAGCGCCCAATCAGCTGAGCCCGAGCCCCACGGTGACCGCAACTCACCTCCTGCTAGGCTCCCTCCCGCCCCGCCAGCCTTTACCAAAATGGCGGTGATGGCTACGCTCGGCCCAGTCCCGTGCCGCCAGCCTTTACCAAGATGGCGATGATCGCGGGGCGGGCGCAGCGGGAGGGGCGGTGCCTAGCTCAGGTGTGGCTGGGCAACAGAGGCCCAGGCTTCCAGGCCTGCAAAAACGGTGAAAGGTAGGAAAATTATAGCGGTTAGAGAAAAGATTTACAAATTAATTAACTTTTTTTAAAAACAATTTGTGTTTTAAAAGCAACTTTTTTTTTGCTGGAAATCTAGATTTGAAAAGAAACACGCAGAAAGTGGGAAAAAAAAACTTATGAATCAAGATGGCTGACACTCACCTCAGTTCAGAATGATAAGGCCCACCCACACACGCACCGATTGGTCAACCGTTAGGTCACTGAACTGTAGGATTGGTCAATCATCACGTCACTCAACTGTCGGATGGCCCGCCCGCACACACAATGAACCCGCCCCCACTCGATGCAAATGAGCGGATAATGAGCGGAATTTTGAACGTTTTTTGGATACCGTCGGCACAATTTTTGTCCGACCAAAAAGTAAATACGCCTACAAGAGTCCCCTAATGATGAGCTTTCTTTTGATATAACATATCACACAGAACAGAATCACACAGAAACCGCACAGTGCAGATAGAGGCCATTTCGGCCCATCGAGCCTGCACCGACACATATCCCACCCGATCCCCGTAACCCCTACACCAACACATATCCCACCCTATCCCTGTAACCCCACGTATTTAATCCCCCTAACACTAAGGGTCAATTTATCCTATGTGTAGGTACGCTCTATAACTTTTGATTGTATAGCCGGACAGACAGAGAGACAGACAGACAGACAGAGAGACAGACAGACAGTCAGAGAGACATACTGTTTTATATATATAGATGTCGTTGTGTATAGCGGTACAAACACAACATCCCTGTATTCTATCCCAATTATGTACCTGTATGATAGATTCTGCCTATCCATATCAGGCGTCATCTGGCCTGTCAATTAGTATCAATTTAGGGTAAGTTTTGTGCTTCGGGTCCATATCCACTAGAAGCTGGATTGAGACTACCCAAAAGTATTCCTACATTATTAATAATTTGCATATCCCCAACTATCCCTCTTCTCAATCAATGTTTCAATGAAGTGGAGAGTGATGAAAAATCATACCCAATGTAGCAAAGACAACCATCTCAAGATGGGGGGTGGTCAGCAGATCGTGTGTTGAGGGGGGGGTCGAAATATCACGAGGCAGAAGGATGTCAGGAGATCGTGGAGCTGGAAGACGGGGAGGTTGACAGCTGGTGGGGCAGTAGGAAGGTCAGGAGTTCGTGGGGCAAGAAGGGGGTTGGCAGATTGCGGGATAGAAAGGATGTCGACTGATTGTGGGGCAGGAGGGGTTATTGGATCGCGGGGCGGGGGGTGGTCAGAAGAAGCCGTGATCGGCTGAAGGTTTGCTTGAGGGGCAAAGGGGAGCACTCCTGCTCCTCCTGGCTCACAAGCACTTCTCTAAAGAAGACTTACCTTCTGCAGTCGGCTGCTCCTGTCTCCATTTAGCTGCACTGTTTCCCAAGCATTGGGAAACCCGTTCGGCCAGCGTTAAATTTAAATCAGACTCCCTACTGACTGATTTAAATATTATAAAGTGTCCCGCCTCTCCAAGATGGGACACTCACATGACAGGTAACCCGCCACCATAAAAATAGTGACATGGTTGGGGGCACGTTTCGGGATTTTAAATTTTTAACCCCTCCTGACCCTTTCCCATCCATCGTTGGGGGGTGGGGGTGGGGTTAATATCAACCCCACTGTGTTAGCCAATGAGTTGAAGGTGGGGCGGTACTTACAGCAAACAAACTTTGTATACAGAGTCTATTTAGAAAGAGACTCAACAAACTGCAGCAAGCAGAACTCGTGACCAAAACTGCAGCAACTTCTACCCATAAAAGCAGGGTCATTTCTCCAGAAAAGTTAAATGAGTGGAGGATAGTTACCTAATACAAATCACGTGTGTAAGATCAATCCCAGTCACTTACAGCAGTGATTGACAGGGAAAATATCCAATCATCTCCATTCTGATCAGGAATTGTGGTGCCATTATATGTAGCCGCCTTTGTAATTGACAAATACAGGAAGGGCTCACGTTAATTGCCTGGTACAGATGCTTGCTCGCAATAACTGTGGACTGTATAAGTGGTGAGGACTGTGAGTTATATACATAGTTCTCAAGGGATTACATTCACAGGACAGCAGGGCTGGGAGACTGGTTAGGGTACAAATGGGGGTCTCCGTGCTTCAGACAATGAAAGTTAGTTTGGATACTTCAGTGACTAGTCACACCTAGTGAGATGATTCGGATTATTTGAGCTCAGCAGAGGGAGCTGCCAGCGTCGTCTGGTAAGATTCCACTCCCTGGGTTCAGAATTAAACAGGAGAAAAACAGCCCACTTTTAGGGTCATGTTACGGGAAGAATTGTAGGAGCAGTTTAAATGGTCAGCGATTGCTACCTTTGTTTAGTCACGTGTATGCTGTAAAATAAACCACCTTCTTCATTTCTGATTAACCCGTCTTAGCTGAGTGTTCGCCAGTGCCACCTATCAAAGAACTAGAGAAACGCACGTGGGGCCACATTCGGGTTTACAGTAATTAATTTGTATATCACAGAGGAAAATTATTACATGCCCTGCGTTATGCTATTATATAAGTAGATATAGAGCAGTCGTGAGTGCACTTTGTAAATGTAAGAGATATAGGGGGAGAATTTGGATAAGACCTGAAGATGGGCGGTGCGCGATTAACCCATGGCCACTCATGGCGTTGCAGGCAGCACGGTAATTTCATGCTGCCTGATCTTTTACATGATTGCTGCACGCTGTTCATTGGCTGCATGCATCAGCAGGGGGGCCCGATAGCACGAGTGTCTAGCGCTACTTAAAGGCAACCTGCCCCTCTTAAAGGGGAGGTGCATTGTGGCTGCAACAAGTGGTGGGAGTTTTTTCAAAACTGAATCCGTGCTATGATACATTGAGCAATGGCTGAACATGTGAGACAGCGCTCACCAAGCTTTTCAGACAATGCACTGGAGGTGCAGTCTGAAGCCGTGCCCTCTAGACCCAGAGCTGCTCGAGGTCACTCTCCAAGGCCATCTGCAGACTCCTTAGTTGGAGGTCAGCAGCCTTCCACCAGCCATGCTGCAGCCACTGAGGAAGCACCTCGTAGGAGCACTAGGACAGGCAAAGGCACACTGAAGACAGGCACTAATGGAATGCACAAGTGTGATTAGTTTATTTTTGTCTAGATTATGTCACGATTTAATTTATAAAATTGAATTGGTGTTACATCGTTATATTATTACATCGTTAAATGGAACTACTTGCTACATTGTTATATGGAACTACTTTGGTTAGTGTATTTATATTGCTATGTGGCACACTGTGAAAGGCAGTGCGCAGTGCAAGGTCGGACATCTTGTATCACTCTGCACCATGCGGCAACAACATCATAAAAGCAAGAATATAACTGAGTGAAAGTCATAAACTAAATGAGTTAAAAGTGTCTGTATTACATAGTAATAAGAACACAAGTAGACACAACATGGTGGCAGCGGTATAAGTGAGTACAACTTGTGCCATACGAACTATGAATAAGATGAAAAGTGAATATATGAGCTGATCGTGAGTGCCGGTGTCTGTGGTGATTGAGCGTGAATCGTATGGGCAACTAAGATGGTGGCTGCCGCTGCACTGACTGTGCAAATGCAACCCCTCATGAACTGGGAAGCCGACAATATAGTAGAGGCATTCCGCAACTTCAAACAGAAATGTGACCTTACATTCAAAAGCTTCCTGAAGGGTACTGCCAACGAAGAAAAGGTTGGCTACATTCTGTTGTGGACAGGAGAAAAAGGTCTAGATTTGTATAATAGCTGGAGTTTGACTGAAGAGGAAAAGGAAAACCCTGCGACAATCTTTGAGAAATTCAGTAACCATCTAGAGCCTGAATCCAATCACCGTATACACAGATACAAATTTCAGAGTCTAAGACAGGAATCCAGTGAAGCAGCTGACAAATTCCTGACAAGGCTGAGAAATGAAGCCAACGCTAGAGGAGATTACGCCATCACTGGCAGGAGCCAAGGTTTTCTCAAAACTAGATGCCAGAAATAGATATTGGAACGTGAAGTTGGATGAGGAATCAACAACACTGCATTTAAGGAAATGGCGGAAAGGCTTGTGGACCAGCTGATATGGGGGTCAGCGCATGCAGAGGTACAAAAAGCCCTGATAGGGAAAGAAAAGCTCGAAATAACAGAGGCTATAGATACTGCGAGAGCTCATGAAGCCATGAAGCAGCAAATGAGAACGTTGATTTCTCAAACGGCTGACATGCGGACGGCTTCTGAGATGGACAACAGAGTGGATACAATGAGAGAAAAGTACAACAGACAAAGACATGCACATGACAATGGGAGAAACATGTACAGAAACTGTGGAAGACCGCACGATTATACAGACAGGAGGAAATGCCCAGCATATGGAACAAGCTGCAATGCATGTGGCAAACTAAAGCACTGGGAAAAGAGGTGTAGAACGAAAAAAGAAGGAACATACATCAAAAACAAAGGTGGACAGCAGAACCAGAGAAAGAAACACAATATCTATGCCATGGATGAACAGGATGATGATGATTATGGTCATGACAATACACTAAACATCGAAACTATAAAGGTACAGCTTCACGAGATGTCCAGAGCGGAAAATACTCCGAAGAGAGAATTGCACACCATCATCCAAATCGAAAAGAGGGTCAAAGGTCAGCCCACAACCATCAACTTAAAGTTGAAGCTGGACACAGGGGCTCAGAGCAACATTCTCCCATTGAGACTGTACCAGCAGATCTTTCCCGAAAACTTGAGAGAAGATGGCTACCCGAAAAAGGGTTGTTTAAAGGCAAGTAATGTCACGCTGACAGCATACAGGAGGAGTGAGATTAAACAACTCGGAATAACCTTTGTCAAAGGGACACATAAAAGAAAGAACATCAACTGCATGTTCTAGGTCACCGACACTGAGGGGCCAGCGATCCTGGGATTAAACAGCTGCGAGAAGTTGAGATTGATCTCAGTGAATCAAGAGCTGACAGAAACGTCACTGAGGATAGACAGCAACACCCCGCTGGAGAATCACCCACAAATCAATAGTAAAAAAGACTTGATAGACATGTATCCGGAATGTTTTGATGATACAGTGGGATGTTTCGGAGATTTCCAATACCACATCACCATCGATCCAGAGGTAAAGCCCGTTATCCATGCTCCATGAAAAGTACCCATTGAGCTGAAGACAAAGCTTGAAAGAGAGCTAAAGGAGATGGAAGAAAAGGGAGTGATCGTAAAGGTCACTGAACCCACAGACTGGGTAAACTCAATTGTGGTACGAGAAAAGCTAAACGGGCATCTCAGAATATGTTTGGACCCCAAAGATCTAAACCAGGCGATAAAGAGGGACCACTATCCCACCCCAACGCTAGAGGAGATTACGCCATCACTGGCAGGAGCCAAGGTTTTCTCAAAACTAGATGCCAGAAATGGATATTGGAACGTGAAGTTGGATGAGGAATCAACAACACTGACAACATTCAACACACCATTTGGGCATTACAAATTCCTGCGGCTACCATTCGGGTTAAAGGTCAGTCAAGATATCTTTCAACAGAAAGTAGATGAGACATACAGAGGCTGTGGAGGAGCTATAGGAATAGCTAATGATATTCTGATCTATGGAGCAGATGAAAGAGACCATGATATGCACCTACATGAGGCCATGGAGCGTACCAGGAAGGCTGGCATCAAGTTAAATGCCGATAAGTGCATAGTTAAAGTCAAGGAATGCCAATTCTTCGGTATGATTTACACACCAGAGGGAGTCAAGCCAAGTCCTGAGAAGATTGCGGCGATTGCTGAAATGAAACCACCCAAAGATAAGAAAGAGCTGAGGAGTTACCTCGGCTTGGTCCAATACATGAGTTCTTTCATCCCAAACATGTCGGAACATACAACAAATCTCAGAAAGCTAATGAAAGAAGATGCCGAATACCAGTGGTCTGAATCACATGAAAGGAATTTCAAACAATTTAAAGAATTGTTGTGCAAAGAAACAAGTCTGTCATATTATGACAGAAGTCACTCTACAAGTAGACGCTTCTACCAGAGGACTAGGGGCAGCTCTTGTGCAGGAAGGAAAGCCAATAGCTTTCGCATCAAAGGCCTTGACATCAGCCAAGACGAGGTACGCCAGCATAGAAAGAGAACTACTAGCAGTAGTGTATGGATGCGAGAAATTCCATACATAACTGTATGGAAGGCAGTTTACAATAGAGAGTGACCATCATCCACTAGAACAGATCTACAAGAAGAATCTGTGCAAAGCACCTACAAGACTGCAAAGACTACTTCTAAGGCTCCAAAGCTACGACTTCATGCTTAAATATAAGCCAGGAAAGGAAATGGTGCTAGCAGATGCGTTGTCTCAATTGTCACCATATGAAAAACACGAGGTGGAGGGTCTAACAGTAAAAATCCACCACCTAGTGAGTGTTACCTCTACAAAGCTCAGTTAAATCAGAGATGAGACTAGCAAAGATGAGGAATTGCAACTACTCACACAAGAAGTGATACAGGGGTGGCCGGAGAGAATCCAGCAGGTACAGGCGACAATTCATCAATACTGGACGATTAGAGATGACATCGCAATAGAAGACGGTATTCTCCTTGCTGGATCGAGGATCATCGTGCCAAAGACGATGCAGACAGAACTTCTCCATCTAATACACGAAGGCCACATGGGAATGGAGAAATGCAAGCTGAGAGCCAGATCAGCTGTATACTGGATAGGCATGTACAAAAATATCGAACAGATGGTTTCTGCATGTGGTATATGCCAGAAATACAGAAATGCACAACAGAAAGAGGAGATGATACCTAGTGAAATACCGTCAAGACCATGGCACACTGTTGGGGCAGATCTCTTCATGTGCAATCAAGAATGGTATCTCATAGTGACAGATTACTATTCCAAGTTTCCTTTTGTGAGAAGGATGAAAGATCTGAGAGCCACAACTACCACCAGAATTGCAAAGAGCTTGTTTGCTGAACAAGGAATCCCGGAAAAGGTAATCTGTGACAATGGAACCCAACTCACATCGAGTGAATTCAGAGCTCTGGCAGAAAAGTATGGGTTCAAAATAGTAACCTCATCCCCACATTTCCCAAGGGGACACGGGTTCATCAAAAGACAGATCCAGACTGTCAAGAGAACTCTCATCAAAAGCAGTGAGATGGGGGAAGACCAAGACCTTGCCCTCCTATCACTCAGATCAACACCACTGAAAGCAGACATGAAATCACCTGCAGAATTGCTGAATGGGAGGAAGTTTAAGACTACCCTACCAGCAAAAATACATCCTCCCCAGGACCAGGAGGACTTCAGACAGAAGCTGGCAGAAGCACAAGTCGTAGGGAGCAAATATTACAACAAACATGCAAAGATGCTACCAGAATTGCTGAATGGGCAATCAGTGCATGTGCAAGACCCGGTGTTGAAAACCTGGAATCCAGCCAAGGTCATTGGAAAAGCTGATACTCCAAGATCCTACTTCGTAGAGACCGAACCTGGTAACCAATACAGACAGAACAGACTCCACATCAGACCTTCACCTGAACTGGTTAAGCAGCAGACAACATCAGCAACATTGACAACACCAGCTACCACAAGCAGTATAATGCCAGAAACAAGCGCCACAAATCAAACAACCACGAGGATGCACACTCCAACTCCAAGTGCGACAGTAACAACAACAACAAGAAGAGCGGAACACACCAAAACACCGCAGAGAGGAGTGGTCACCACCAAATCCACAAGATGGAGGGACAATATCCAACCACCTGAGCGATATCGTGAATAAGAAAAGAAAACTCACGATTCTTTGTATTTGATAATAACAGTTTAGATATAATATTTTTTAAAATTAAATTACATTTCATGTTTTAGTTTCTTTGAGAAAGAGGGATGTTACATCGTTATATTATTACATCGTTAAATGGAACTACTTGTTACATCGTTATATGGAACTACTTTGGTTAGTGTATTTATATTGCTATGTGGCACACTGTGAAAGGCAGTGCGCAGTGCAAGGTCGGACATCTTGTATCACTCCGCACCATGCGGCAGCAACATCATAAAAGGAAGAATATAACTGAGTGAAAGTCATAAACTAAATGAGTTAATAAAAGTGTCTGTATTACATAGTAATAAGAACACAAGGAGACACAACAATTGGAATGTGTATTTTCTGTTGGGTTTTATGTTTGTGTGATGATGTGACGAACAGTGATAGAGGAAAGGTAAGAAGCGTGGAACTATTGGTGAATGTGGCGGTGTGGTTGAGGTGACTGGTATCGCTCATGAATTATTTGCTCACGTAGAGCCTGGGTAGAAAGATGCTGTCTATGTCGTATCCTCCCTTCCTCTTCCTGTTCCTTCACTTCCTGTTACACTTGCTCAACTTCCTCCTCCTCCTCCTGCTCCTGCTCTTCTTCCTCGTGCTCCTGCTCCTCAACTTCTCGTTTGATAGGTGGTGGCAAGGGCTGTCCACTCATAATGGCCAGGTTGTGCAGCATGCAGCATCCTACCACAAATCTTGATACCCACTCAGCTGAGTACTGCAGGGCTCCTCCAGAATGGTCCAGGCAGTGGAAGCGTTGCTTGAGGATGCCGATGGTGTCTCTATTCTATTCCTTGTGGCAGCATGGCTCTCATTGTAGGCCTGCTGTGCACGTGTGCGTGGGTTCCGGACCGGAGTAGTGAGCCATGCCATCAGTGGATAACTCTTCTCGCCCAGTAGCCAGCCTTTGACTTGCTGTGGTGGGTCAAAAGCAGCTGACATAGAGTACTGCCGCAGAATGAAGGCATCATGACTACTGCCAGGATACCGGGCATTGATCTGCATGATGCACTGCCTGTGGTTGCAACCCAGCTGCACATTGAGGGAGTGGAATCCCTTTCGATTCAGGAAAATGGCCGAGTTGACATGAGGCCCACGCTGGTCAATGTGCGTGTAGTCAATGGCACCCTGCGACGTGGGGAAGCCTGTAAAACGTGCAAACCCTTGTTCTCAATCCACCTGCTAGTCCCGATTTTTGACCTTCAGGAGGCCGATTATTGCCTAAAAACGGGCGCTTACAGGTGTACCTGACGCCACCCAACCGGAGAAGGTATCTGCGGCTGACCCTAAACTTCTAACAGCATCCCTTCAATAATCACACAGAGAGCTGCAATATCATGGGAAACACAAAGATACAGCAAAGAACTGCTCGTTGTACAGTAATGAAGCCGCCCCCCTCCCCCCCACAACCGTAAGAAATTAAACAACAGAGCAGTATCTTTAATTCTTTATCGCCCGCTGAGCTGCACATTAGTTTGGCTTGATATGTTTGTACTTTTGCTCAGCTGGACTTTGTGAATACGAAATCAAAACACTGCGGATGCTGGAAATCGGAAATAAAAACAGAAAATGCTGGAAATACTCAGCAGGTCAGGCCAAAAAAATGGGAGCAGTGGTTATATTCTGAAATTGTTGAACTCAATGTTGAATCTGGAAGGCTGCGAAGTACCTAATCGAAAGATGCTCCCATTTTTTCAGACAGTAGCTGTTGATGATTCTGCTATTCACATTTACAGCTCCTCTAGACCCATCTTTTGTTTCTGATCTTGTCCCATTACCATCCCCTTTTGCCTTGCACCATCATTCCTTTTGTCATTTAATCTCTCCTGCCTTCCAGCCTATCACAGACCTTCCCTTTTGTTCTTTCCTCTCCTCCCCCCTCTCCCTGCCCCTGCACTTGCTTAAAAATGGAACACCATCTCCAACTTTTTCCAGTTCTGACGAAGGGTCATCGACCCGAAACGTTAACTCTGTTTCTCTCTCCACGGATGCTGCCTGACCTGCTGAGTACTTCCAGCATTTGCTGTTGTTATTTGTGAATATGATGTTGGAATCCTGAGCTACGACTTTAAATGCTCAACCACCAGGGGAATCTTGTGCTGCAGCAGGTGTTATGCAAAGTGGCATTTGTTTTTTCATTTAAATGTTCTTTCTTCGCTTCCTTTCCTGAAGGTGGTAACTCATGCTGGGTACAGCTCCCTGGGCATTGGTAACCCTCCAGTATCTTACCCAAGTGTAATCCTCACTGTGGATTTTTGTCAACCTATTTGACTATGGGGAGTGTCAGAGCTAAGTCTGATTCCGCCTTCATTCAATGTCCACATGCACACATGGATAATGATCAAGAGCTTATGTTTTACTCCATCCAGTGTCCACGTGCAGCATCCCTGGCACTGCCTCAGCTGATTCCAGCTAACTCAGCACAAGCAAGGACTGGGACCTGGGACTTTACTGCTCGATATGGTTCAAACCCACACCACCCAGCCATCAGGGAAGCCCTTTGGTAGTTGCAGTTTTATCAACCTGTTGGCTTGGTTAGGGAGTTGTTTAGTAGGTAGGAGACAGTGAGCAGGTATAATGGGAATGTACTCACATTAGCAGGATGTGGTGTCCCCCAAGGATCTGTACCGGGGCCTCAGCGTTTCACATATTTATAAATGATTTGGATGAAGGAATAGAGAGCTGTAAATCTAAGTTTGCTGATGTCACTAAGTTAGGTGGCTCAGTAAATAGTGTAGATGGGAGCAGAAAGTTGCAAAGGGACATTGATAGATTAAGTGAGTGGGCAAAACTGCGGCAGATGGAATTCAATGTGGGGAAGTGTGAGGTCATCCACTATGGACCTAAGAAAGATAGATCAGAGTATTCTCTAAATGGTGAAAAGCATTTTGGGGATAACTTTCCAGATTTCTGCTACCCTTTATGTGAAGAAGTGCTTTCGGACATCACCCCTGAATGGCCCAGCTCTAATTGTAAGGTTCTGTCCCCTTGTTCTGGACCCTCCCACCAGAGGAAATAGTTTCTCTCTCTACTCAATCAAATCCTTTAATCATCTTAAACACTTCAATTAGATCACCCCTTAATCTTTTATATTCAAGGAAATACAAGCTTAGTCTATGTAATCTGTCCTTAAAATGTAACTATTACAGCCCCAGTATCATCCTGGTGAAATAGCAAAATACTGCAGATGTTGGAAATCCGAAATAACAACAGAAAATGCTGGAAAAACTCAGCAGGTCAGGCAACATCCGTGGAGAGAAATTTGAGTTGACGTTTCGGGTCGAACCCTTCTTCAAAACTGGAAAGAAAATCTGCGATCTGACAAAAGAAGTAAAAGAAACAAAAGCAGGGAAAGAGACAATAAAAGGTGTTCGAAGCTAGACGAGATGGTAATAGGCTGAGATTAGGTGTGAAGTGTACTGGCAGGGCAAAAGATAGCTGCCAGGTGTGAGAGAGAAACAAAAAGAAAGCAGGGGGGAAAGGAGTGGAAAAATTACAAGAAAAATGTAAAAGGGGCCGAGGTTATGATCTGAAATTGTTGAACTCGATATTGAGTCCGGAAGGCTGCAGAGTGCCTAATCGGAAGATGAGGTACTATTCCTCGAGTTTACGTTGAGCTTCCGTGGAACAATACAAGAGGCCAAGGATGGTGAGGTCCAAGTGGGAATGGAGCGGTGAATTAAAATGACAGGCGACCGGAAGCTCGGGGTCACCCTTACGGACTGAACGGAGGTGTTCCGCAAAGCGGTCACCCAATCTGTGTTTGGTCTCCCCAATGTAGAGGAGACTGCATCGTGCATTGGGGAGACCAAACGCAGATTGGGTGACCGCTTTGCGGAACACCTCCGTTCAGTCCGTAAATCACGGGATTGGGGGTAATATTCTGGCGTGGGTGGAGGATTGGCTCTCTAACAGAAAGCAGAGAGTTGGGATAAATGGTTCATTCTCGGACTGGCAATCAGCAACTAGTGGTGTTCCGCAGGGGTCAGTGCTGGGTCCCCAACTCTTTACAATCTATATTAACGATTTGGAGGAGGGGACTGAGTGTAACAGTTTGCAGATGATACAAAGATGAGATGGAAAGTAGTGAGTGAGGAGGACATAAAAAACCTGCAAAGGGACATAGACAGGCTAAGTAAGTGGGCAGAGATTTGGCAGATGGAATACAATACTGGAAAGTGTGAGGTTATGCACTTTGGCAGGAAAAATCATAGAGCAAGTTATTATCTTAATGGCAAGAAACTGGAAAGTACTGAAGTACAAAGGGATCTGGGGGTCCTGGTGCACGAAACTCAAAAAGTTAGTATGCAGGTGCAGCAAGTGATTAAGAAGGCCAATGGAATGCTGGCTTTTATTGCTAGGGGGATAGAATATAAAAACAGGGAGGTATTGCTGCAGTTGTACAAGGTATTGGTGAGACCGCACCTGGAATACTGCATACAGTTTTGGTGTCCATACTTAAGAAAAGACATACTTGCTCTCGAGTCAGTACAAAGAAGGTTCACTCGGTTAATCCCGGGGATGAGGGGGTGGTCATATGAGGAGAGGTTGAGTAGATTGGGACTCTACTCATTGGAGTTCTGAAGAATGAGAGGCGATCTTATTGAAACATATAAGATTGTGAAGGGGCTTGATCGGGTGGATGCGGTGAGGATGTTCCCAATGATGGGTGAAACTAGAACTAGGGGGCATAATCGTAGAATAAGGGGCTGCTCTTTCAAAACTGAGATGAGGAGAAACTTCTTCACTCAGAGGGTGGTAGGTTTGTGGAATTTGCTGCCCCAGAAAGCTGTGGAAGCTACATCATTAAATAAATTTAAAACAGAAATAGATAGTTTCCTAGAAGTAAAGCGAATTAAGGGTTACGGGGAGCGGGCAGGAAAATGGACATGAGTCTAGGTTCGGAATGGTCATGGCCCTGTGGGTAGTGGAGTGGGCCCAGGGGCCGTGTAGCCTGGTTCTGCTCCTACTGTGTTCTAATTCTGTGTTAGATTTCAGGAGATGGTTTTATTTCTGTTCCTGGCTGGGGTGGAGATCGCCTTTACAGAAGGTAAGTACTGTAGAAAATATAGGGATAGAGTGATCTCCTGGACGAGTTTCGATCGCCTAGATGGGTCGGAGAGGAATTTCCCAGATTTCTTTCTCCCATATTGGCCATTGGGTCTTTTATCTGGTTTTTCGCCTCTCCCGGGAGATCACATGGGCTCGGGTGGATGGAGAGTGATAGAAGATTTGAGGTTAGGATCAGATCAGCCATGATCTTATTGAATGGTGGAGCAGGCTCGAGGGGCCGATTGGCCTACTCCTGCTCCTATTTCTTATGTTCTTATGTTCTTATGACCCCGAGCTTCCGGTCGCCTGTCATTTTAATTCACCGCTCCATTCCCACTCGGACCTCACCGTCCTTGGCCTCTTGCATTGTTCCACGGAAGCTCAACGTAAACTCGAGGAACAGCACCTCATCTTCCGATTAGGCACTCTGCAGCCTTCTGGACTCAATATCGAGTTCAACAATTTCAGATCATAACCTCAGCCCCTATTATATTTTTCTTGTAATTTTTCCACTCCTTTCCCCCCTCCCCCCCTTTCCTTTTGTTTCTCTCTCACACCTGGCAGCTATCTCTTGCCCTGCCAGTACACTTCACACCTAATCTCAGCCTATTACCATCTCGTCTAGCTTCGAACACCTTTTATTGTCTCTTTCCCTGCTTTTGTTTCTTTTACTTCTTTTGTCAGATCGCAGATTTTCTTTCCAGTTTTGAAGAAGGGTTCGACCCGAAACGTCAACTCAAATTTCTCTCCACGGATGTTGCCTGACCTGCTGAGCTTTTCCAGCATTTTCTGTTATCATCCTGGTGAATCTGTGCTGCACCCCCTCCAAGGCCAATATACCTTTCCTGAGGTGCAGGTCAGAACTGTTCTGTAGTTCTCCAGATAGGGTCTAACCAGAGCTCTGTACAGCTGTAACATAACATCCACCTCTTTGTACTCCATCCCTTGAGATAAAGGCCAACATTCCATTAGCCTTTTAAAATATTTTTAGTACCTGTCCACTAGCTTGACATGATTTCTGTACTTGGACCCCTCAATCTCTCTGCTCCTCTACCTTTTCACATCTTTTAGAAAGAAATATCACTTACACAAGTAACCAACCAACAGACAGAGATGCAAGTTCAGACGTTCTATCCAGCTCCTTGATGGCTTCCCTGGTCATCAGAGGACCATTACTCCTGGTAAATGTGCTGTAATGAACGGAACTTTTAAAAGCAGGAAGATTCCTAGTTCACTCCCCAGCCTGTGTTAAATGGCACACAATGTGTCACGTGCACATGAGTACGTTTTCCAACCAGTGCTATCAGCGGGGCCTCGTCTGCAGTGGACGGCTTATTGGGAGATTGTGGGTGCTCGGCCCATCATTTGCTGATAAGCCACTCTCTGCGTGCAAGGCCCCACTGGTGGCACAGGGACCACGGAGTGGTTACCCCAAGGGAATTGGCTAAGAACTTCAAAAGAAAGAATATAAAAGGTCACAGGGAAAGGGCACTGGCACAGGTGCAATGGGCTAATGGCCTCCTCCTGTTCTGTAATCTCTATGACTCCATTATAATATGAACGCGGTCTACCTCTGACTTTAGATGTGATGCCACCAATATTCTTCATTTTTATTTAGTCCATTCAGCCAGCCTGTGCTCAGTTGGGAAGCTCTTGATATTTCTGGTGTGGGACTTAAAAAAAAGATGTTCGCTGGCATTAACAGTGAAACTGGGATAAGCAGACACTCAAAAAACCAACACCTACAAAAAAGACACTTATTGACAATGTTCCTTCTAAGCTGTGTAGCTGTGCAGCAAGCGAGAAGGTGATGCACACACCACGCTTAAGCTGTTGCCTGTAAGATACCACGCATGTGTGGCCGCAACAGCAAAGTTACACACACACACAAAATTTTAGAGGGAACATTGCTTATTGACAGTCCCAAATAACTTAAAATATACAAGAGGCACTCCGAAACCACGGACACTCGCAAATTATGAATTACGACAGCCTTCAATGCACCAAGCCCTTTTATACCTTAAATCACGGGACGCAGCCTGACGTCACACTTTGAAATGTTCAAAGTGTGTACAGTATCCGAGTCTGAAGATCGTGCTGACTGATGGATTGTTACTGGATTCCTTTCTCTCCACGCCGGTATCGGGGTTTGAATCCCCCACACCCACCCTGCAGCCGACGTCAGTACATACAATGGCCATTTTGAAAAGAAGGACACCTGCAAAAAAAAGGACAGCTGATGCCAGTCCCGGAGGTGTCCGTAATTTACAGGTTTCACTGTACGTTCAAATTTCAAAGTGTTAATATCTCCACATCTGCACATGCTGTGCGTGTCCCTGCAGAGGTGGGAGTGTTTCCACTGGAGGTTATGGTTTTCTTTTGCCAGTTTTTCTCCTCTCCTGACGCTTGCTCCCATCTGGTTCCACAGAGACTGGCCCAAGTGGCCACTCTTCACGTATGAGCCCGATAAATGTCAACAGGCTGTTCCACTGTGGAAAGCAGCACAAGCAAGCCCAGTGCTTTTCTCACCCTTAGGTGCAGCCACACACACACACCTATCAGCAGGGGAGGCTTTATCCAGTGGGTCACAGGGACAGCTGGACAAGGGCTGTCGTTCCACATAGGATGAACTGTCCATCTGAGCCAAACCATCGAGGAGAGGCCGAAGAAGCAACTCAGTAAATCAGCGGTGGCCTGAGAAATAACTATTGAGATTGCTGTTATGTATTGTGTGTTCTATTGTGTGTTCTCCTCCCACCTGTGGTGGCGCTGTCACAGGAGATAAATGGTTGGGTGTTCTCTGTTAAGTTTAGCTCTCTTTGTTCGGAACTTGCCAGAACTTCCTTTCCTTCCAATAAAGCACTTCATGTTTGAATCTCTGAGTTCTGAGTCCTAAATTGTGTCTAGGTAGAAAGGTACCGACACAACAAGTGGCAACGAGGAGCGGACGAATCTGCATACATTACGGGTGCAGTGAGTAAACAGGAAATTTAATTTGAAACGTGAGATGGCTACAATATTAGGAAACATCGGTGATTTTGATGAAAATGTAGAGCAATGGAGCGCTTATACAGAACGTTTTGACTATTTTGTATTGGCGAATGCGGTGGCAAATGAAAAGGTCGTGCCTACCTTTTTGAGTGTAATTGGGCCGAAGACATTCAATTTACTTCGCAGCCTCGTGCAACCAGATAAGCCAGGAACTAAAACATATAAGCAACTAGTGGAAATTCTTGGAGCACATTTTTCAGCAAAACCTCTGGTTATTGCTGAGAGATTTAGATTTCATAAACGGAATCAAGAGGAGGGGGAATCAGTGACGATGTTTATTGTTGCTTTAAAAAGGTTGCCGGAACACTGCCAGTTCAAGGAGATGCTGAATGACACCATTAGAGACAGGCATGTGTGTGGTCTGCAAAATGCAGCCACACAGAAGCGCCTTCTTACTAAGGACAACCTTACTCTTGAAAAGGCCATTGAAGTTAGTGTCTCCATGGAGATGGCAGAAAAGTAGGCTCACCAGTTGAGTTCAACAGGGAGAGTTCACAAGGTGTCGTCTGAGCCTAAAGGTGCGCGAAACGGCACATGTTACCGTTGTGGGAAAACGGGCCATCACGCTAATGACTGCTGGTGTACGGAGCTGGAATGCCAAAATTGTGGCAAAAAGGGTCACATTGAACGCGCCTGTAGAGGTAAAAAAAGAACAAAGCTGGGAAGCATGGAAGCAAAATGTCTGTATTTGGACAAGAGAGGAGAGTGTTCATTCAGTGCAGTATGATGGAACAAGCAAAACAGAGGGGAGCGACACCTCTGAGGAGGAAGAGGTGCACATACTGACGGTTGCAGGTGATTTAAATGGCTACTGGGTGTCACCACTGGTGGAGGGACAATCAGTGCGGATGGAGGTGGACACAGGCGCGGCTGTGTCCCTTGTTTCAGACACTGTCTACAACAAAATGCTAAAGCATCTTACCCTTCAGCCAATAAACATTGTGCTAAAGACATATACTGGTGAACCTGTGGCCATGAGAGGCGTCATTGAGGTGACAGTTAAATTGAAAGGACAGACTGCAAAACTGCCACTATATGTGGTAAAGGGAAATTACCCATCGCTACTGGGACGTGCATGGCTAGAGAAAATCACGCTGGACTGGCCTGCAGTCCGCATGATGTCAAAAGCGGAGTCAGGTCTGACTGCAGTGTAAAACAAACATGCAGAACTCTTCAATGGGGAACTTGGGAGCATGAAAAAGGTCAGCGTGAGACTGGACATTAAACCTGACAGCAAGCCGAAGTTTCACAAAGCCCGACCTGTACCCTATGCAATTAGGCCAAAAGTTGAGGCTAACTTGGAGGCCTTAGTCGAGAAAAGAGTCCTGGAGCCTGTGAGCATGAGCAAATGGGCCACACCCATTGTTCCTGTCCTGAAAAAGGATGGATCTGTTCGAATCTGCGGGGATTTTAAAGTGACTATTAACCCGGTGCTGTCTGCGGAACAGTACCCTCTTCCCCTCATTGATGATCTTTTTACGGGCCTGGCCGGAGAGCAACAGTTCAGCAAAATAGACTTATGCCAGGCTTATCTACAAATGCATGTCAATGACAAATCAAAGGAGATGCTGACAATTGTGACACACAAGGGGCTATACAGGTACTGCCGCCTTCCGTTTGGAAATACGTCGGCCCCTGCTCTATTCCAAAGGGCAATGGATCAGATTTTGAGTGGACTGCCAGGAGTCCAGTGCTACCTGGATGACATCCTTGTCACTGGGACAAATGAGGAGGATCATCTTCTGCACTTGGGTGCGACACTACAATGACTGAAAGGTTACGGACTCAGAGTTCGTAAAGACAAATGTGAATTCTTTCAGTCTTCAGTTGAGTACCTGGGGCATGTGATTGACGCTACTGGCCTGCATAAGGCGCCATCAAAGGTCAAGGCGATCGTGGAGGCCCCAGCACCCCAGAATGTGAGCCAGTTACGTTAATTTCTGGGGCTACTTAACTACTATGGGAAGTTTATTCCAGACTTAGCAACATTGCTGAAGCCGTTACATCAGTTGCTATGTCAAGGCAAAATATGGAAATGGACTGAACTGTGCAACGAAGCTTTCGCCCAAGAAAAGAAAGCATTGCTGAAATCGGAGGTCCTGACACACTTCGACCCAAAGCTACCCGTGCAGCTAGCATGTGATGCATCAGCATATGGTGTGGGAGCAGTCATATCCCACATCATGCCTTCGGGTGAAGAGAAACCTATCGCCTTCGCATCACGCACCTTGAACAAGGCCGAGAGTAACTATGCACAAATCGAGCGCGAGGCCTTGGGAATCGTTTTTGGAATTTGAAAATTTCATCAGTACCTGTTTGGGAGAAGGTTCACGCTCCTGACGGACCACCGTCCATTGACTTCAATCTTCGGGCCCCACACCGGAATTCCGTCTCTCGCTGCAAGCAGGATGCAAAGGTGGGTTTTACTGTTGTCAGGACACACATACGACATCAAATATCGCAAATCAGACTTGCACGGCAACGCAGACGGTCTCTCGAGGCTACCCTTGCCTGTTACTCTCCCAGAGCCTCGTCAGATAGACATCTTCTACTTTAGACAAGTGGAGGGAGCACCTGTCACTGCAGTTCAGGTGCGAAGGTACACCCGCAACGATCCAGTCCTGTCTGAGGTAATGGACGATGTCATTCGAGGGAGAGCTATAGGAGATTCTCCTAGTTTGAAACCTTACGTTTCAAAAAGAAATGAGCTCTCCGTCCAGGCAGGTTGTCTTCTTTGGGGACGCCGTGTCATCATTCCGCCACCTCTGAGGGAACCTATACTGCAACAACTTCATACAGGCCACAGTGGGATGGTTCGGATGAAGGAAATGGCAAGAAGCTACTTCTGGTGGCCAGGTCTCGATGGGAATATTGAGGCAGCACGGTGGCATAGTGGTTAGCACTGTTGCCTCACAGCGCCAGGAACCCGGGTTCGAATTTGGCCTCGGGTGACTGTCTGTGTGGAGTTTGCACATTCTCCCCGTGTTTGCGTGGGTTTCCTCCGGGTGCTCCGGTTTCCTCCCACAGTCCAAAGATGTGCGGGTTAGGTTGATTGGCTATGATAAATTGACTCTTAGTGTTAGGGAGATTAAATACATGGGGTTACGGGGATAGAGTGGGATATGTGTTGGTGTAGGGGTTACGGGGATCGGGTGGGATATGTGTCGGTGCAGGCTCGATGGGCCGAATGGCCTCTATCTGCACTGTGGGGTTTCTGAAAGCCAAAACATGTTCCCCATGTCAAAGGGTCCGGAATGTTCCACAGCTGGCAAACCTACACCCCTGGGATTGGCCTGCAGAAGTGTGGCAGCGAGTACATGTGGACTTCGCCGGTCCTTTCGAAGAGAAGATGTTTATGGTGGTTGTGGACACTCGTAGCAAGTGGCCGGAGGTCGCTGTGATGAGGTCTACCACGGCAGAGAAAACAATTGAGAAACTTGGTGAGATGTTCAGCCATTATGGCTCACCGGAACAACTCGTAAGTGACAACGGTCCACAATTTGTATCACAGGAGTTTGCAACCTTCCTGCATGTGAATGGTGTCCAACACATCAGGTCTGCGCCCTATCATCCCTCTACTAACGGCCAGGCAGAAAGGTTTCTGCAAACTTTGAAGCACGCCTTGAAGGCATCGCAAGGTCAGGGCTCAATCCATCAACGTCTGAACAGCTTCCTGTTGTCCTACAGGAACGAGCCGCATGCCACAACCAAAGCTTCCCCCACTTCGCTCATGATGAAGAGGCAGTTGCGGACAAGTTTTGACTTACTCAAACCTCCAAGGGCAGAACAGGTTGTCCATTGTCAACAACAAGCTCAAGTTGAAAAGAGAGAGAAAAGAGCCAAGGAGAGACGGTTTCACCCGAGAGAGCACGTCCTAGCTCGAAACTACAACACTGGACCGAAATGGGTTCCTGCTACGGTGATCGTGCAGACGGGCCCTGTGTCTTACACGGTTGAGACTGCTGAGGACGTCGTCTGGAGAAGACACACAGATCAACTGTTGCTAGGAGCAGAGACAGCCACAGAGGCTCCAACGGCTGGTTGGCCTGAATTGTTTCCGGATGATACCGCAAACCAGCATCCTTTGCCACAGTGCTCTTCTCCAACACAGGAAGTCAAAGAGACTGTTCCACCTGTGCAAACTCCTGACTTTCGACTGACACAGGCACCTTCTCCATCCAGGCCTGTGTCAATGCCTACTGCTGTGCAAGCCAGCGATGACCGCCGGTATCCTGTCAGAGAGCGGCGGCCTCCAAGACGCTTGGATCTGTAGGCTTAGTGACTTTCCCACAAGACTGGGGCAGAATAAACCCCAGGGTAAAGTCAGGGTTTGAGGCAGTCTTCCTCTACCCTAGGTTCGTTGAGTGCATTGAAAGTAACTTACCTGTTGAGGAATAATGTGGACCTTCCATTTAAGAGGGGAGGAAATGTTATGTATTGTGTGTTCTATTGTGTGTTCTCCTCCCACCTGTGGTGGCGCTGTCACAGGAGATAAATGGTTGGGTGTTCTCTGTTAAGTTTAGCTCTCTTTGTTCGGAACTTGCCAGAACTTCCTTTCCTTCCAATAAAGCACTTCATGTTTGAATCTCTGAGTTCTGAGTCCTAAATTGTGTCTAGGTAGAAAGGTACCTGTGGTGTATGTAACCTGTACCACCTTAAGAGACTACCTTAAGAGATGGACTACTTTCTCTTGGCTACTGTATATTGTAGTACCGGTGGTGACCACACCGGTATATAAACTCTGTGTAGTAATTTGCTAAGCAGTTCAGCCCTGACCTTCGATTCGTAAAGACCTGTTTTAGTTATTCTTGTTGTCTGTGTCCAGTGATTTATATTAAGCATATCTGGAACACTCAGAGTCAACAGTGGCGACGAGTCCGATCTTACCCTGCGGCAGTTTGCATCCAAGGCAGCTTCGTCCCCAGAATGGGCGTCGAGAAGAGGCATCCGCCCTCATCATCCTGCTGAGCACCGCATTCGCACGGGAGGCATCGAGAACCCGGGGAATTACTGACCACGAAGTCCTCCATCAGCGACAGGCAGTGATCATCCTTCTACCACGGTGGTGGGTAAGCCGATCTAGCGACACGGGCAGAAAGTCGGCCGCGTTGTCAGTGGAGAAGGGGAGGGAAACCGGAGGAAAAAGGGCGGAGAACTCGACCGCAGCCGGTGATAAGGACCGGGCTGCAATCGGGGCCAAGAGGCGCAGCGACAAGGGCAGCGTTAAGGCCACAAGAACCGCGGAGAACTTGACCGCAGCCGGTGTAAAGGGCCGGGCTGCAATCGGGGCTGAGAGGCGCAGCAACGAGGGAAGCATTGATGCCCACGAGAACCGCGGGGGAGCAAAAGCAGCGTCGGGGGAAAGTAAGAACCGCTGGGAGGCGAGAACGGCAACAGCGCGGTCAGCGCCATTGTAGCCAGCGGGGAAGAAGACAAGCGCGGGAAAAGCCGCCAAGCGCGGGAAGCCGCCATTGTAGTCAGCGGGGGAAGAAGACAAGCGCGGGAAAAGCCGCCAAGCGCGGGAAGCCGCCATCTTGGGAAAATAAAAAAATAAAAATTCAAGGATGCCTAAACACGGTAACATCACTGCTTTTGATAGTGATGTTGAAGATTGGGCCACGTATGTAGAACGCATTGGAGTTTATTGTATAGCAAACGAAGTACCAGATGATAAGAAAGCAATAACATTATTAAACTCAATGGGTGCGAAGACGTACGGGTTATTGAAGCATCTGGTAACACCAGATAAACCGGCGGATCAGACTTTCGCGAAAATTGTTACTATCCTGCAAGAACATTTAAACCCCACGCCGCTAATGATAGCGGAACGATTTAAATTTTACAGCAGAACGCAGCTGAAAGAGGAAAGCAACGCTGAATTCTTAATTGAACTGCGTAAGCTATCAAAGTACTGTCAGTTTGGTACAGGACTAGCAGATGCTCTGAGAGATAAATTCGTGTGTGGATTATTAAAAGAAGGAACACAAAAGCGTCTGCTAGAAGAAAAGGACCTTACGCTTGAGAAAGCTGTCACCATTGCAGCATCGCACGAGGCCGCAGCAAGAGGCACCGCAGAAATGCAACTAAGGTCATCGGAACTCAGCACCAATCAAATGGCATTGGGTGCAGTAAAGTGTTATCGTTGCGGAAGGACAACGCACGATCAGAATCAGTGCTGGTTCAAAAATCAGGAATGCAGAAAATGTGGCAAGCTCGGTCACATAGCTAAAGTATGCCGGTCAGGTAAGAAGACCAGCAGCAAAAAGTCACCGCAGGAAAAGTGCAAAAAGGTACACAAGGTGACAGAGAACAGTTCGGATGAACAGAAGACAGATTCAGAATCCAGCAGTAAGGAACTGGGTTGTCTAAGAATACATAATGTGGGTAACACAGCAGACCACCAAACTATCTGGGTCACACTTCAGATAGCAGGAGTCCAAGTGAAGATGGAATTGGACACTGGATCGGCATTGACGGTCATGAATAAGCAAGATTACAAAAGGTTATTTCCACACATTCCCTTAAGGGATACGGAGATTGTTTTGAAAACATACACGGGGCAAAGAGTATACCCCATTGGAAAGATAAAGGTAAAGGTGGTCCACAAGGATAAAGAAAGCTGAGGAATGGACTTATATGTGTTACCTGAGGGAGGTCCACCATTACTGGGATGGGAATGGATCAGGAGAATGAATATGGACTGGCATTCCTTAAAAGCACTAACTGTAGATTCCGGCAAAAAGGAAGATGTCAAACCTAAATGACTGTCCAGAATATTGGACGATGCTAAAGAGGTGTTCCAGCAGGGACTGGGAACACTGAAAGGAATTACGGCAAACATCAAAGTTGAAGAACATGCAAACCCGAAATTTTTCAAAGCCAGACCGGTACCTTATGCGATACGACCTGCTGTGGAAGCTGAGCTGGAAGGACTAGAACGGTCCGGAGTGCTGTCAAAGGTGGACTGGAGTGAATGGGCCACGCCCATTGTTCCCGTCATGAAGCGTTCATTGAGTAACAAACCGGGGGAACCGGGGAAGGTTCGCTTCTGTGGCGATTTCAAGATCACTGTTAATCCGGTGCTTCACACGGTGCAATATCCGCTTCCACGGATTGAGGATATCTTCGCTTCATTGGCTGGCGGGAAACACTTCACCAAGATAGACCTGGCGCAGGCGTATTTACAGATGGAAATTGACGAAGCGTCATGCCAGTATCTCACGATCAACACGCATAAGGGCTTATATCAGTATAATAGACTGGTTTTTGGAGTGGCATCGGCTCCAGCGATTTGGCAAAGGGCCATGGAGCAGGTATTACAGGGAATTCCAGGCACACAATGTTACCTGGACGACATTCTGATTACAGGAAATGATGATGAGGAACACCTTGCAAATTTGGAACAGGTGCTCAACAGATTGAAAGAATATGGACTTCGAGTTAATCACCAGAAATGTGAGTTCTTTCAGAAGCAAATCTCGTACTGTGGTCACGTCATTGACCAGGAGGGGCTTCACAAGTCACCTGACAAGATCGAAGCTGTTGTGAAGGCTCCCGCTCCGGAGAATGTATCCCAGTTGAGGTCATTCCTAGGGTTGATTAACTATTACCATAAGTTTCTGCCAAATTTATCTACGGTGCTACACCCGCTGAACGCTCTTTTGCAGAAGGGAGTGCCATGGAAGTGGAGCGAGGACTGTAAGCGGGCCTTTCACAAAGGCAAGGCATTGATCACCTCTAAGGAAGTGTTGGCTCACTTTAACCCAACGCTGCCTATTCGGTTAGCTTGTGATGCTTCTCCATATGGTATTGGGGCAGTGCTCTCACATAAGTTGCCAAATGGCTTGGAAAGACCAGTCGCATTCGCATCCAGATCATTGACCTCCGCTGAGCGCAACTATGCTCAGCTAGATAGGGAGGCTCTCAGCCTTGTGTGGGGAGTAAAACAAATTTAATCATTACCTGCAAGGGCAAAAGTTTACGCTGCTGACAGACCACCAGCCGTTGGTTTCCATTTTTAACCCTAAGAAGGGTGTTTCAGTGATGACAGCGCAGAGGCTCCAGAGATGGTCCCTTTTCCTAGGGGCACATCAATATCAGATCGAATTCAAAGGTACAAAGCAACATGGTAATGCTGATGGGCTGTCGCGCCTGCCACTACCTACAGCGGAAGAGGCACCGACAGTTGACCCTGTTGAGCTATTTCACTCGACCATCATCGAATGTTTACCAGTCACCAATGCAAGTATTGAGAGAGAAACCAGGAACGACCCGACACTGTCTCGGGTCTACGAATTGACAGTGAAAGGATGGCCAGCTCATGGTGAACCACTGTTACTGGCATTCTCAGCCAGACGAGAACAGCCGTCCGTCTGTCAAGGAACATTGATGTATGGAACGCGGGTGATTATTCCTCCTAAATTAAGGGAGAGAGTTCTAAGGAACTGCATGAAGGTCATCTGGGGGGAGTCAAGATGAAAAGCCTTGCTAGGGCTTATGTGTGGTGGCCAGGCATCGACCAACAAATAGAGGATCTGACTAAAAGCTGCTCAGGGTGCCAAAAAGTTCAAAATGCACCTCCAATTGCACCACTGCATCCATGGGAATGGCCTTCAACCCCATGGCAACGTGTACATATTGACTTCGCAGGTCCATTCATGGACTCCATGGCCTAGAAATTCAGTTGGGCGCGCCAGCCGTTAGCGCCTTAGGAGGAGTAGATCTCGAGCGCTAGGCGCTTAGCACCCGGGCGCAGCGCGATCTGCGCCTCGCCCCAACTTCAGTAGCCATTTAGCGCCGGCGCAAAGTCTTAGCGCGCGCCCTGCTGCGCGCGCAGATCATGATGTCATTTCGTCGTGCAACGCCCTTTGTGCACCCGGAACCGGAACTTCACTCGCGCCGCCCCATTGTGCGCCGGGCGGCCCTAACGACTGTGAAGTGGAACGGTACACAGCCGAGGCGGGCCGCGGGGAGCGCAAATTAAAGGGCACTCCTGCAGTAGAAAAGGCAGCCATTTTGCAACACTTTGTGAGAGACAGAGGAGGAGGAGGGGGAGGAGGAGGAGGAGGACCAAATACAGCAGCCTCGGTCTTTCAAACAAATCCACCCTCCCCCTTTAAGAGCTCACCGGAGCCAGAGTGTCTGCCGTCAATCAGCAGCTCGCCGCACCTGCCCTGTGCCCACCTTCCGGTGTTAGCGCCCGAGCCGCCGGCTTAGCGCCTAAAGAGAGCTGTGCATCACCAGTTTTAGCGCTCGAGCAAACTCTTAGGGCGAAGCTAATGAATATCGGGGAAGTGGCCTCGAATTTGCGCCGGGCGCAAACTTTAGCGGCCGCCCGACTTTACCGCCCCAAAAGTGGCTATAATGAATTTCTAGGCCCATGTTTTTAATTGCGGTAGACGCACATTCTAAATGGCCAGAAGTGATTAAGATGGCGACCACTACCTCGGAAAAGACGATCGCAGTTCTAAGAACAATATTCGCAAGAAATGGACTGCCAGAACAAATATGTTCAGACAACGGACCGCAGTTCGTGTCAGATGAATTCCAGAAATTCATGAAGAAGAATGGGGTGAAACATTATACCTCTGCTCCATATCATCCGGCTACAAATGGGTTGGCCGAGAGATTTGTATAAACGTTCAAAAAGGCGATAAAGGCCATGAGCGAAGACCAGATTCCACTACAACACAAGGTGGACAATTTCCTAATGGCATATCGAAACGCCACTCATGCAGTGACAAATCAAAGCCCTGCCATGATGTTCTATAACAGGAGGTTGCGGTCCAGGTTGGACTTGTTAAAACCAAATGTGCGGAGGGAAGTAGAAAACAAACAGTTCCAGCACATAAATAACAGGACCACTCGGAGTTTCGAAATAGGACAACCAGTGTTAGCCCGGGACTATAAGAATGAAAAATGGCAGTCGGGAACAATTCGTGCCAAACAAGGACCCCTGATGTACACGGTAGATATTGGTGAAACCGTAATACGACGTCATGCTGACCAACTTGTAGAATCGAGAACAAGGGTCGAACCCATGGCTACGACAGAGACACCAGTAGAAGAAGTTAGTGAACCTGAAGCATCTACCTCAGACGCCAATATATCTGATGATGTCCAATCCATAGAAAATCAACTAGATGAGTCACCCCAGCAACGAGAACCAGAGACCCCTGAAAGGCGTTATCCAACTCAGATCAGGAGGCCTCCTCAGAGACTGAATCTTTGAACAGTTTTGCATGAAGTTGTATATATGTTATCCATGTTATGTTTAAATTGGGATGTACACTGTTAAGCTAAAAAGGGAGGAATTGTGGTGTATGTAACCTGTACCACCTTAAGAGACTACCTTAAGAGATGGACTACTTTCTCTTGGCTACTGTATATTGTAGTACCGGTGGTGACCACACCGGTATATAAACTCTGTGTAGTAATTTGCTAAGCAGTTCAGCCCTGACCTTCGATTAGTAAAGACCTGTTTTAGTTATTCTTGTTGTCTGTGTCCAGTGATTTATATTAAGCATATCTGGAACACTCAGACTCAACAGTACCGACACAACAATTGCCAACTAACTCAGTGGCACCGGCATGGTGGGGGACTGAAACGTGCCAAAGGAGAGTACTGTTAACACAGACCAACCAACAAACTGAAGTAACCCTGGCAATATAAATCCTTGTTTAACTGCTTGCACAGATCATGCAGCAGCGGCTTGTTGAGTCTGATAACAGCGAATGCCAGCTGAGTTTGGGGAAATAATTTACTGTCTTCAGGTACTGTGGAACTGCGCCATCATTCGGAACCTCCTCTGGTTTTGCTGCCAGGAAGCCTTCAACCATTTTGGAGCCGTCTGCTGGTTCCAGACACAGTTGTATTTTTTTCATGCTGCTCTTGTGCTTAACGCCATGAACGATATGGATCTGCTGTTACCTCAGCCGGTTGTCTCACTGGGCCTGCAGAATGCTGTAAAATACAGTGTGTGGTGCTGAGCGCAGTTTGACACAGGTTGCAGCAACTTAATAAAGCAGCATGAGGTTCCATTACTGCACCGTATGGCAGTGTGCGTGCTGAAGGGCGTGTTTATATTTTAAAGGGCACTATTCATCAACAACTAGGTGCATCAGCTGATGCTTTGAATTCAGGATCTGTGACCACGTTGCAACAATCGTGCATTAACACACAAACAGTAATCATTACACAATGGAGAGTTAGAGAAAGAAAAGAAAGACTTGCATTTATATAGCGCCTTTCACGACCACTGGACATCTCAAAGCGCTTTACAGCCAAAGAAGTACTTTTTTTTAGAGTGCAGTCACTGTTGTAATGTGGGAAACACGGCAGCCAATTTGCGCACAGCAAGCTCCCACAAACAGCAATGTGATAATGACCAGATAATCTGTTTTCGTTAGGTTGTTTGAGGGATAAATATTGGCCAGGACACCGGGGATACTTCCCCTGCTCTTCTTCAAAATAGTGCCATGGGATCTTTTACGTCCACCTGAGAGAGCAGACGAGGCCTCAGTCTAACGACTCATCTGAAAGACGGCACCTCCGACAGTGCAGCACTCCCTCAGCACTGCACTGGAGTGTCAGCCTAGCTTTATGTGCTCAAGTCTCTGGAGTGGGACTTGAACCCACAACCTTCTGACTCAGAGGTGAGTGTGCTACCCACTTTTTTATTAATATATACTTTATTGAACATATACAACATCGTGATCATTTCATTGTATGATACAAATCAATTCCGCCGCTCTGCACAGCTATTCTGCCACCACATTTTAACATCAAAACCTGAAGTTTAATTTGTCTCCTGTAACATATATTAATCGATTGTACTTTAAAAATTGGTTGTAAATTACTATCCTTAAATTCCTTTCTGAATAAAACATCCACAGAGCCTTATAATGATCTTTTAGCTTATATTTAAAATACTCTTTTAAATTGATTCTCCTCCCCTTAAAAAACAGAGCATTCCTTCTTTGCACAATCACGAATCTAGCCAAACTGAACATTAAATTAATTGCCGCTCCGCTAGACTCGGGCAGACTCTCCTGCAATCCCCATCTCAAAATTGAGTCCCACGGGATTCCCATTCTCGCTCTTCAGTCCCCACCCAGCAAAAAAGCTTCACACAACTGTCGAACATAGTACTTAACGTCATTTAACTGCGGACATAACAGCAGTAAATGGGACAGAGTCTCATCTCGTGTCCCACACAATGGGCAAGTTGCCGCCTCCACTCGTCCAATCTTGCACAAGACCGTCATGGTAAAAGTCCAGTTATGAGCCAATTTGAAATCCAGTTCAATCCATTCTGAACATTTAAAATTCGCCCACACTCCCTTCCAAATCCTGTTGAAGTCCAGCTGTGGGTATATACTCTGCCAAAACTCCTGACCAG
Source organism: Somniosus microcephalus (assembly GCF_052327205.1). NCBI lineage: Eukaryota > Metazoa > Chordata > Chondrichthyes > Squaliformes > Somniosidae > Somniosus > Somniosus microcephalus. The sequence goes on along the minus strand of NC_141008.1, from coordinate 26,956,040 downwards.
CATGTGTCTTGAATCTCCATTCTCTAAATACCTCATAGAAATCTCGAGTATTACAGTTGTCAAATTGGACCAACTCTCCCCCTTTCTCCAGTACAAAGCTTGAAAAAGCAGGACGCATTTTACTTCCTTTGGAGATTTCCGCATTTATTTCTTCCATCCAATCCTGTGGCATTGCCCTCACAATCTTCTCATACATGATTCCTATTGCTTTTTCCTGTACCTCCTGATCTTCCTCCCACACCATGTCCCTCCCTGCAACCAGGCATTGGGACTTACTATAATTCACTCTGGCTCCTGAAGCTCTACAATATTCCTCCACTACATCCATAGCTTTCCTCACTGACTCCCCATTTCTCAATGTTAAGGTTGTGTCATCTGCATATTGGTGTATCACTGACACCAGCCCAGAACTGGGGACCACAATCCCAACTACACCTTGTTTCTTTCGCATCATGTAACCTAATGGTTCTGCTACCAATGTGTACAACAATGGGGACAACCCTGTCTCACTGATCTCTGTATCGGAAAATACTTGGATAAAAAACCATTACATTTAACACAGCTAAATATGTTTGAATAAAAAATCCTTATCCACTGAATGAAATTTTCCTTGAAACCAAATGCTTCCAAAACCTTCAATAAAAACTCATGAGAGACCCTATCAAAGGCTTTCTCTTGATCTATCTTTAATACATAAGCCTCCCTCCCACTCTCTTCCACGAGCTCTATCGCATCTCAGATTGAGACCACAGAGTCTGTGATGTCCCGGCCTATGACTCAATAGGACTGAGAGGACCAAACTATCTGCGGTAACACCTCCTTCAAACGATTTGCCATAACCCTCGCCAAGATCTTATAATCCACATTTAATAATGTGACGGGCCTCCAATTCTTCAGAACCCATCTATCCCCTTTATTTTTATAAGCTAAGCTTATGATACCACTCCTCATAGATGGGGCCAGGCTTCCCTCAATTTTAATTTCCTTAAAAACTTCTGAGAGCAATGGACTTAAAATCTTGAAAAATTCTTTATAAAATTCTGGCTTAGTCCATCGGACCCTGGGCTTTTCCCCCCTTCATTCCACTTATTGCTACTTTTATTTCTGCTAATCCTACTTCTTTGTCACACATGCTTCTCTCATCCTCCTTTAAACCCTCTTCAATAAAAGCAGTAACCTTCTCCATCGCCAAATTGGAAATGTGTTCTTTCAAGGTGGCCTTCGAGACACACGACAACGCAAAATCGTCGAGCAGAAACTGATAGCCAAGTTCCGCACCCATGAGGATGGCCTCAACCGAGATCTTGGGTTCATGTCACGCTACATGTAACCCCAGCTGATGCAGGGTCATCCAGACTCGAGTCGACATTGGCTTGTTCTCTCTACACAGATGCGGCCGGACCTGCTGTGATTTCCAGCCAAAAAAAATGTTTTTTGTCTGTTTTTTTGTTTTTCATACAGACCCCAGCATCTGCAATATTTGACCCCTTGTGACCCCACCTCATTGTTCTTTGATGTAATGTTTCCCGGACTGACCTGTTTGGACACCATTCACACCTTTGACTGCTGTGATTATCTCTCTGCCGAGGCGTGATAAATGGCAGTTGGAAAGGTTACCTGTAAACATCTGACATGATTCTCTGACTATATAAGCTGTGTCTTTATGCATTTCTCCACTTCACCTGAAGAAGGAGCAGCGCTCCGAAAGCTTGTGATTTCAAATAAAGCTGTTGGACTATAACCTGGTGTTGTGTGACTTCTTACATTTATCTACCCCAGTCCAACTCCGGCATCTCCACACCTGTTTCTTATGTTCTTCAGTTCTTAGGCTCACTGGCCTATAATTCCCTGGTTTATCCCTACTGCCCTTCTTGAATAATGGTACTACGTTAGCTGTTCTCCAGTCCTCTGGCACCTCCCCTGTGGCCAGAGAGGTTCTGAAAATTTGTGTCAGAGCCCCTGCAATCTCCTCCCTTGCCTCACACAGCAGCCTGGGATACATCTCGTCTGGGCCTGGGGATTTATCCAATTTTAAGCCCACTAAAACCACTAATACCTCCTCCCTCTCAATACTAATTTGTTCAAGTATATCACAATCCCCTGCCTGATTTCTATGCCTACATCGTTCTTCTCCATAGTGAACACAGATGCAAAATATTAATTTAAAACCTCACCTACATCTTCCGGCTCTACACACAGATTGCCAGTGTAAAGTATGTGTCTATACTTAATCCAATAATGAAGAGACAGCTTGGAAGATTCAACGTAGGTCTTTACTTAATACCAACAGGCGGGAACTGAGGGGAGATCAGTACCCACAGTACTATTTATACCCCTATGGCCAGGAGTGGTACTATGGTATCACTACGCCCTACAAAGTAGTGCCACCCTGGCCATAGGTTTAAAGTAACATACATATTACATACACAACATTCCTCCCCTTTTAATTAAAACGTACCCGTGCAATTAAGTCAACAGATGCACCATAACTAGGGTTAATAACATTTGGTAACACAATATACATAACATATTTACATCAGAGTTATCTACCTATATATATATATAAAAAGAAACATGTTATAGATTCAGTCTCTGAGGAGTCCTCCTGTCTCGACTAGGATAACGTCTTTCTCTAGTCAGTCTCGGTGTAGGCGGCGGTACTTCCGTCACCACTTCATCGCTGGAGTCGTCGGTGTCTGATGGCACATCCTGTGCCGTGGAGATCACTGGAGTGCTGAACTCCTCGCAATCCTGAGACCTCTGTAACGACGAGCTGGGCCGTGATTCCACTGTAGCAATGTGCTGAGACGTTTGAGGTAGTGAATCAGTTGGGTTTCTGGACTCCACAAGTTGATCAGCATGTCGTCTGATTATGCCATCCCCTGTATCCACTGTGTACATCAAAGGTCCCTGGCGGGCCTTTATCGTACCAGACCGCCACTTTTCATTTCTATAATCACGGGCCAACACTTGCTGCCCCACCTCGAAGCTCCGTGTCTGTCTGTCAGGAGCCCTACGAAATACTCGGTTTTCCACATCTCTCCGGATGTTTGGTCTGAGCAATTCAAGGCGAGACCTTAACCTTCTATTAAAGAACACGACGGCGGGGGCCTGGTTGGTCACCGTATGTGCAGCATTACGGTACGTGAATAGGAAATTGTCCACCTTGTGTTGTAGTGGCAACCTTTCCTCCCCCATCGCCTTGATGGCCTTTTTAAAAGTCTGTACAAAGCGCTCTGCCAGCCCATTTGTAGACGGATGATATGGTGCAGATGTATAATGTCGCACTCCATTCCTTTTTAGGAATGCTTGAAATTCTTCTGCCACAAATTGTGGCCCATTGTCCGAACAGACTTGCTCGGGCACCCCGTTTCGGGCAAAAATGGTCCTTAAGACTGCGACCGTCTTTTCGGCTGTCGATGACATCTTTATGACCTCCGGCCATTTTGAGTGGGCGTCCACTACAATAAGGAACATCGCATCCAGGAAGGGCCCAGCGAAGTCCACGTGGATCCTTTGCCACGGCGTTGAGGGCCACTCCCACGGATGTAGTGGGGCTTGGGGTGGTACGTTCTGTACCATCTGGCACCCTTGGCACGCTTTTGCTACTTCCTCGATGTCCCTGTCAATGCCGGGCCACCAGACGTAGGCTCTGGCGAGGCTTTTCATTTTGACACCCCCCAGATGACCTTCGTGTAAGTCCCGCAACACTTTATGTTGTAATTTTTGAGGGACCACCACCCTGGCTCCGCACATCAATGTGCCCCGGCAGACGGACAACTGGTCCTTCCTTGCCGAAAACGCCGGCAATGATGCGTCACCCTGCGCCGGCCAGCCTTTCACGGTCAATTCGTAAACCCTTGCCAGTGTCGGGTCGTTCTGTGTTTCCCGCTCGATACATTAGCTGGTGATGGGCAAGTGTTCCATAACAGCCGTATGATATATTTCCACGGGGTCCTGTACTATCTCTTCGATCTCGGCAGGCAATGGTAGCCGCGACAGGCCATCCGCATTGCCATGCTGTTTGGTACCCTTATATTCGATAAGGTACTGGTGTGCGCCTAAGAACAGTGACCATCTCTGTAGCCTTTGGGCCGTCATCAGGGGCACCACTTTTGTTGGATTAAATATCAACACCAACGGTTGATGATCCGTCAGTAGTGTGAAACATTGCCCATGTAGGTAGTGGTGGAATTTTTTTACACCCCACACCAGACTGTGGGCCTCCCTGTCGATTTGCGCATAGTTTCTTTCGGCTGTAGTTAACGACCTTGAGGCAAATGCTATTGGCCTCTCCGTCCCATTGGGAAATTTGTGTGACAACACTGCCCCTATACCATACGGGGAGGCGTCACATGCCAACCTCATTGGCATTTTTGGGTCAAAGTGTGCGAGCACTTCCTTTGATGTAATGAGTTGTTTACCCTTTTTAAAAGCAGCCTCACACGCTTCGTCCCAATTCCAGGAGACTCCCCTTTGCAGCAATGAATTTAGTGGATGTAAAATGGACGATAAGTTCGGGAGGAGCTTATGGTAATAGTTTATAAGGCCTAAGAATGATCGTAACTGAGATACATTCTCAGGGGGCGGGGCCTTCACTACTGCCTCGATCTTTTCCGGGGACTTATGCAGGCCTTCCTTGTCTATAATGTGACCACAGTATGAGATACGTTCCTGGAAAAACTCACATTTCTGCTTGTTCGCCCTGAGTCCGTATTGTTGTAACCGCAGAAGTACTCGCTCCAGGTTAGCGAGGTGGTCGTTATCCGTTTGTCCTGTCACCAGGATGTCATCCAGGTAGCATTGCGTTCCTGGATTGCCCTGTAAGACCTGTTCCATGGTCCTCTGCCATATTGCCGGGGCGGACGCCACACCAAATACCAGGCGATTGTACTGGTACAATCCCTTGTGTGTGTTAATCGTTAGGAGCTTTTTTGAGTCCTGTTCCACCTCCATCTGTAAATAAGCTTGACAAAGGTCAATCTTCGTAAAGTGTCTACCCCCAGCTAACGATGCGAATATGTCCTCTATCCGCGGCAGCGGATACTGTACCGTGTGCAGGACTGGGTTAATAGTTATCTTAAAATCCCCGCAAATGCGAACCTTCTTTGGTTCCCCCGGTGTGTTATTTGCAGATTTCTTTATAACTGGGACGATGGGCATGGCCCACTCACTCCACTCAATCTTTGTAAGGACACCTGCACTCTCTAAGGCATCCAGTTCTGCTTCCACAGCTGGCCGAATGGCGTAAGGCACCGGTCTGGCCTTACAAAACTTGGGGTTTGCGTCTTGAGCAATAGTTATTTTTGCTCTAATGTCCTTTAAGGTCCCCAGCCCTTGTTGGAACACCTCTGGTGTTTTTGCCAATATTTTCGACAGCCTGCTTGTAATGGTTGTATCATCCTTGGTGGTCCCTACTTTTAACTCATGTATCGACTTCCAGTCGAAATGGATTTTTCTTATCCATTCCCTACCCAAAAGTGGTGGTCCACCATTTGGTAGGACGTATAAATAAAGTCCTGGCACTTTTCTGCCGTTGTATTTAACTGTTACTTGCATTTTTCCCTTCGGGTAAACTTTTTGTCCCGTATATGTTTTTAATTTAATTTCCGTATCCTTTAAGGGAATGCGTTTGAACAGCCTGTTATAATCTTGTTCATTAATTACTGATAGGGCTGAACCCGTGTCCAGCTCCATATTAACTTCGACACCTGCTACCTTCATTTTAACCCACATTGTGCTGTGGTCCTCCGTTTTGTCTACACCATATAACTTGAGACATCCCAGACCTTTAGGCTCTGCTTTTGTGCCTTCCTGTGACTCGTCTGAGCTACTGTCAGACATCTTATGTATTTTTGTCCTTGCCTTGGTACTGCTCAGACTGCCCCCACTATTGGGTTTCGTACCCGACCGACAAACTTTCGCTATATGCCCCTTTTTCCCACACTGCCGGCATATTTTATCACGAAACCAACAATTACTTTGGTCGTGGGTGGTTTTGCCACAACGGTAGCATTTACCTTTGTGAAATGTCACCTCATGGGTGTCATAGCAGGTTGTGTTTTGTCGCATTTGAGCAGCACCCTGTGCTGCTGCTTCATGGACCGATGCTATTTCAATCGCCTGATCTAGGCTGAGCTGTTTCTTGGCTAGCAACCGTTTTTGTGTACTCTCATTTAACATGCCACAGACAAATCTGTCTCTGATCGCGTCCGCCAAAAAGGCTGCAAACTGGCAATGTTTGGACAACCTTCTGAGCTCAGCCAAATAGGCTGCCTGCGACTCATCATTCCTTTGGTCGCGTCTGTAGAAGCGGTACCTTTCCACTATAAATGGTGGCTTAGGGTTTAAATGTTCCCTTAACGTATCAACAATTTGGGCATACGTTTTGTCTGCTGGCTTTTCTGGAGTAAGAAGATTCCTCAGCAGACCGTATGTTTTTGCCCCCATAAAATTTAATAAGGTTGCTGCCTTTTCGTCATCTTTCACCTTGTGTACTATGCAATAAAGTTCATGCCTTTTGACATAGGCATCCCACTCTTCTGTGTCCTCAACAAATTCTGACAACCAACCTTCTTTAGACATTTTAAACTGCTGAAGAGCTTTTCCCGCCTTTGTCCACTAGATGGCGTTTTTAAAAAAATTTTAATTTTAAACTGCTGAAGAGAAAAAACTTTTCCCCTTTGTCCACTAGATGGCGTTTTTCCCTCCTTTTCTCCTGCTGCTGCTAACGGCCTCTCTCCAGCGTCGTTATTTTTGGCCCTTGCAGCTCCCATTATTGCCACCGCCACTATTAACAACGACCTGCCCCTCTCGTGGCTTGCTAGTCCTCGTGGCTCCATTTGTTCCCCAGATCGCCTGCCCGTTCTGGCCCTTGCAGCTCCCGTTCCCCGGGAAGGATTTCAGTTTACCTGGCCCTGGGTGGACTTTTACCCCGTGGCTGGAACGCCCGTTCAGCCTCTTCTCTCAGCTGCTGCAGCTTCTGTTGGAACCCTCTCTCTCTCTCTCTGTTGCTGCTGCTCCTCCCGAACCTGGAGTGCTGGGCGGTTTCCTTTGGTCGACGCTGGACTCTGCAGGCTGGCTGGTAAGAAGCCTCTCTCCTTCTCTCTCCGTACTGCTGCTGTTCCTTTGTTGCACCGTGTACTGGTGAGTTCGAACCTTACTCGTCGCCAGTGTAAAGTATGTGTCTATACTTAATCCAATAATGAAGAGACAGCTTGGAAGATTCAACGTAGGTCTTTACTTAATACCAACAGGCGGGAACTGAGGGGAGATCAGTACCCACAGTACTATTTATACCCCTATGGCCAGGAGTGGTACTATGGTATCACTACGCCCTACAAAGTAGTGCCGCCCTGGCCATAGGTTTAAAGTAACATACATATTACATACACAACAGCCACTTTGGTCCCTAATGGACCCTACTCTTTCCCTGGTTATCCTCTTGCCCTTAATATATGTATAAAACACCTTGGGATTTTCCTTTGTTTTGCCCGCCAGTGTTTTTTCATGCCCCCTCTTCGCTCTCCTAATATCTTTTTTAAGTACCTCCTGCACTTTCTATACTCCTCTAGGGCTTCCACTGTTTTTAGTCCTTTGTATCTGCCAAAAGCCTCCCTTTTTTTCCTAATCCATTCTAGTATGTCCCTTGCCATCCAGGGTTCCCTGGGCTTGTTGGTCCCACCCTTGACCTTTACGGGAACATGTTGGCATTGTACTCTCTCTATTTCCTTTCTGAAAGACTCCCACTGCTCTGATGTGGATTTTCCTACAAGTAGCTGATCCCAGTCCACTTTGGCCAGATCCTGCCTTATCATATTAAAATCAGCCTTCCCCCAATTTAGAACCTTTATTTCCGGTCCACTTTGGCCAGATCCTGCCTTTTCATATTAAAATCGGCCTTCCCCCAATTTAGAACCTTTATTTCCAGTCCATCTTTGTCCTTTTCCACGGCTTAGTGGCAGGAGGCAGAGGGTGATGGTCGAAGGTTGTTTTTGTGCCTGGAAGCCTGTGTCCAGTGGTGTGCCGCAGGGATCAGTGTTGGGTCCTTTGCTGTTTGTAGTGTACATTAATGATTTAGATATGAATGTAGGAAGTATGATCAGTAAGTTCGCAGATGACACGAAAATTGGTGGCGTGGTAAATAGCGAGGAGGGAAGCCTCAGGCTACAGGACAATATAGACGGGTTGGTTAGATGGGCAGAACAGTGGCAAATGGAATTTAACCCTGAAAAGTGTGAGGTGATGCATTTTGGGAGGACTAACAAGGCAAGGGAATACACAATGAATGGTAGGACCCTAGGAAGGACAGAGGATCAGAGGGACCTTGGTGTGCATGTACATAGATCCCTGAAGGCAGCAGGACAGGTAGATAAGGTGGTTAAGAAGGCATATGGGATACTTGCCTTCATTAGCCAAGGCATAGAATATAAGAGCAGGGAGGTTATGATGAAGCTGTACAAAACGCTAGTTAGGCCACAGCTGGAATACTGTGTGTAGTTCTGGTCGCCACACTATAGGAAGGACGTGATTGCATTGGAGAGGGTGCAGAGCAGATTCACCAGGATATTACCTGGGCTGGAGCACTTCAGCTATGAAGAGAGATTGGACAGGCTGGGGTTGTTTTCCTTAGAGCAGAGAAGGCTGAGGGGGGATCTAATTGAGGTGTACAAAATTATGAGGGGCATAGAGAGGGTAGATAGAAAGGAACTTTTCTCCTTAGTAGAGGGTTCAATAACCAGGGGGCATAGTTTCAAGGTAAGGGGCTGGAGGTTTAGGGGGGATTTGAGGAATAACTTTTTCACCCAGAGGGTGGTTGGAATCTGGAACTCACTGCCTGAAAGGGTGGTAGAGGCAGGCACCCTCACAACATTCAAGAAGCATTTAGATGAGCACTTGAAATGCCATAGCATACAAGGCTACGGACCAAGTGCTGGAAAATGGGATTAGAATAGACAGGGCTTGATGGCCGATGCGGACACAATGGGCTGAAGGGCCTCTTTCTGTGCTGTATAACTCAATGACTAGAGGGGTCGATTTTCCCGAAGCTGTCGGGGAGAAGGCGGGACTACAACTTTCGGGTTTTAGACCCGCCTACTTCGACGTCCGGCCAATCCGTGCGATTTTCCCTTGATTGACCTTGTTGAGCCCGCCCAGCGGGCCAATTAAGGGCCACCCGGCAACAGGTGACGTCACAGACTGCAATTTCATCTGTCAAGAGTTCTTGACAGATGAAATATCAGTGTTTCACAGCTGTTTGAAGCTGTGAAACACTGACAGTCCGAGTTCTGACATGAGTCCTTCTGCATAGACTCAGTTAGAACTCACATCGGCACTCAAGGCTGAAGGCTGTCACTTTTCACAGATCGCAGCCATTCAGCTTTAAGTTCCGATTGAGTGATGGGCTCCCAACGGCTGCAGGAAGAAAGGCTGTTAAGGTAAGTACAGGTACGTAAAAGTTCTTTACACACTTTAAACACACCAAACACACTTACCTTTGCACTCATGCACCCATCACTCACCTGAGCACCGACATCGCAACCCCTCCAACTCCTTCAACCCGACGGCCCGCCTGCTCTAACCTGGCGTGGTTTGGAGCCGTCGGGAAACCTACACGAAACCCCTCAAAATAGGGATTAGGCTAAAAACTGCCTGTTGGCACTAATCCCTTCCCGCCTGGTTTCAGCGGGTCCCAGTGCGGGGCAGGTACCCGCCGCCCCTGAAAGTTGCGTGGAGCGGGGTTTTGGGCGGGATGGTGTCGGGACCCCCAAATTTGGGATTTTCCCCCCCCACACGCCTGAAACCCCGCCTGACGGCTCCACGAAAATCGACCCCCATGACTCTATTATGTACCACGTGATTTTACTTTTTGCTGGAGGCTAAATATTGAAACTAGAACATTTTACAGCAGAAAGGATCCTTTTCCACAGTCTCATTAGTACTTTACCTAATATTGTAACTGTGTTTTAGGAGGGAAACAGGGACATATACCGAGTTTTAGAATGCACATTAGATCATCACAGATGAGGTGAGTGACTGGGATAGGATTGGAGGTCGATTAAAGAAACCAGGGAAGAAGAACCATTAACTTTAACTTTAATTTGTAAAGAAGTAGTGTGTCACCCACTTGGGTTGAATTCTATCCCCCTTATGATCAACTTATACTTGTGCCCATTTCACAGCATGATCTTAGTTGTGTGGTGTTCAGATAAGAGGTAATATTCTAAGAAAGAAGAATGTTGCATTTCTATAGCGCATTTCATGACCTCAGTGTGGTGTATGTGCCTTTAAGAGCCCCAGGTGTGCTGTAATGCCGGTAATTGCCACTCGGGCTATATAAGCCTGTATATTGTGTATATCCGTTAGAACCCCCCCCCCAGACTTTGCTTAGTAAATACCTATGAACCAACTCCTGTCTTCAGTGTCTTTATCAACACACGGACACTACACTCAGGGCATCCCAAAACACCTCAGTTAATGAAACACTTTTGAAGTGTAGTCATTGTTGTAATGTAGGATGTGCTAGCTTTTCTCTCTCCATTTACGATGGCATCCATGATGCTTAAGGCTTGCTGGGTATTAAACTAAAGGGAACACCACCAGTCTCACCTGCCATGACAATGATTTCAAGCTAAATGGCTACTTACACCAATCGCTTCCCAATAGCCTTTGCGCCACTTTCAATTAAATTGAAATCTGTTGCAGTGTGACTGGTGAAAACATGGTCTCGGTACTTTCCCTGTGCTGTGAAACCACCTGGAAATCCACCCACATGTGCCAGTGATAAACTGTCAGAAGCACACACAATTCATATTATACATGTTTATATTGTGGCTCAAACCAGTGTTTCATACCACAATATAAAACTACATCAGGCCAACTGCGATGCCTGAACTATGTCTGTGTCTGGAGGCGACAGTGTTCATCTTAAAGAAGCGAATTGCCTTCATTTGTACAGAAGTCGAATCAGACTCAACTCCTGTCAAAAATCAACCTCCATCTGAGAAAACGCACCAAATTCTGTCCTTTGACTCAGTCCTGATTAAAGTAAGCTCACTCCTGGAGTGGGTTTTATGCCAGGATCAGTAGAGAGATGAAGCAGTAGAAAACAGCAGCTGTGTCCTCTTCCGATCAACTCACACCACTCGCTTCTTTCCCCCGCTGCCCTTGCTGCTCAGTTATGTGAGAAATGCTGCACTTTTTCTGAGAATTAAAAGTTCTCCTATTTTTCTGCTCATTCCCCTTCTTGCAGCTCAGAGGTCAGATGTGCAATTCACTCACGGGCCTCTGCTCGATGGCTTCACACAGCAGAAAGTCGTAATTTCCTGGAACAGGAGACTGAGTCTTGATCCTTCTATCACATGGCCCTTCACAACGGTTCTCACATGCAAAATGTGCCACTGCACCTCTCGGAAGTGCAAATGCTCATCTGGGAAAGATATGTGTTTCTCTAATATATTAAAAAGCTGACCATCTGTATCTAATTCCTGTCTGTGAAGGTCTGACATCCTCTTACCACTTTTTAATCACACTTTGTGTGGCAACTTTTTCTCCATTATGGTTGCGTAGGCCCACGTTCAACACGGGGTAGAATTTCCGCAGGTTCGCCAATCTCCAGCCATAACTTTGGCACAAGGTTGGACGAAACCCTGGATCAATGGATTACACGGCCTTTTGTGCTGTTTCTCCAGGGTGTCCACTGATCTTCCATCAAAGTCATAGCAGGAGTTTGGAAGTTCCCCTAAGGTGATTCAGGGGCATGTAGTTTTCCCATGTAAACATGTTACACTGTAATCACATAAAATGGCTGCCCAGACTGTCATCTTATTCATTTGACCCTCACAAGCAAATGTCGAAACCTACATCCGTCATCCTGGTTTACCCCAGGTAAGTTTCCTACAGCTTCTGGCTTCATTTATTTTCATTTTTTGCACAACTAAACTTCTCGAGTTTCTGTCCAGCATCTTATGTGCAGAGAAAGCAAAATAATGTGGAATCTGGGAATCTGAAACAAAAACAGAAAATGGTGGAAATACTCAGCAGGTCAGCAGCATCTGTGGCGAGAGAAATGTTATGTTTCTCTCTCCACGGATGCTGAGTATTCCCAGCATTTTCTGTTATTATTTCTTCTCACCTGGGAATCCTTGGCCCAAGACCGTAAAAAGTGGAGGAGAAGCATCCAGGAAGGTGCCGAACACCTCGAGTCTCTTCGCCGGGAGCAAGCGGAAGCCAAGCGCAGGCAGCACAAGGAGCGCACGTCAACCCAAGCACCCCATCCACCCGCCCCTTCAACCACCGTCTGCCCCACTTGTGACAGAGACTGTAGGTCCTGCATTGGACTCATCAGTCACCTGCGAGCTCATTTTTAGTGTGGAAGCAAGTCATCCTCGGTTCCGAGAGACTGCCCAAGAAGAGAAAAAGCAGTCTGAATTGGATTAAGACTGAAGAACCTTCTGGACACAGGGCCTTTGTAACAGGATTATCAAAAATGTTGTGCTAGATGTTCTATTAGCCTACATTAGATTTAAAATATATCAAGTCTAGGTATGATAGATGTGTGAGAGCTGAGAAACAGCAAAAGAGGACACTGTCACTTCTCCAAGCCAGCTTCTGAACTACCTCCTCGTTTCAATGCAGGGTCAGTAGCCCAGTCACTTCTGTTATCTACTCCACTACCCAGACACTTAATTAATATTAAACCAGGGATCACAGAGGGCAACTGACTCTCTCCACAATGTGTGTGAGAAACACCCATCAATGCACTTGAGTGTTAAGTGTATTATGGCAAACTGTCCATTACTGCAGACATTTCCAAGAAGCACTGAATTTAGGTATTTGTTCTACAAAAAGCAGTGTAAATTGTTGGGGAGCGAGAACAGAGAGAATAACCTTGCATTGCTTTCATTGTGGTGACATTGTACATGAGTGGCACAATGACGATTTGAGACACAGTGATGCATTTCGATGTAAATCATGTCACACAATTTGCCAAACACTTTCCATTGAAGAAACTGCCTGTCTGAAACACAATACTGATGAAAAAAAGACAGCAAACAAACACTACATGGAGGAATACAAGACATGCGTGCACTTGAAACAAAACGAAATGCCATTCCAACACTCACCACTTACAAAAATTCTGCTAACTCATTCTGAGGCTGTGGAAATGTGACCGATTAATGGGACAGGTTAAAGGTTACAAGGTCATTCTACAATGTTGACATACAGTCAAGTTGAAAAACAACAAAAATATATCTTGTCATTTCAAGATTACCATGGAAATGAACAAAGAAAATTCAATAAGTGCACAAGCCCCACATACCTCAGCATGCACAAATCCGGGCTCACGCAGTGTTGGATTTTGTTGCACATCACAGACAGCACCAGAAAAACAAATGTTTAACAATCTAAGGAGAATGGGAAGAGAACAGAAATACATAACTACGTAGCACAATTCTTCTTCCTACTGCCACCAATTTATTCCAGTGCCTTGTCCAACTGGCCATTTTTTCATGTGTAAGTCAAGACAGTGAAGATTGACGAGCTATTCGACTTGGGAAGGCATCACACCTGAGCCTGAGTCCTGTCTACTTCCAATGTCCGGAGAAGCACATTTCCACTCAGGGGTTGCTGCGCAGCATTCCTGTGTGGGAGCCCTGCTTGATTTTTCCCTCTCTGACTTGAGGCCAATTACAGCGCCCACACCATGGGGCGGGGGGGGGGATTTTAACCCCAAAAACGGCTGGCTTGGGGTCGGGTGGGAGGTTAAAGTGTTAAAAAAAACTGAATTACGACCTCAACCCACCTCCAACCCGCCCACTTCCGGTTTTAACGGAGGCGAGATGGGGGCGGGCAGCCAACTTTAAATATGTTAATGAGGCTGGAAGCCTCGGATTTAACCTGCTCTGCAGCTGCTATGATGCTTTTATATTGCGGCAATCCTCCAACCCCCCCCCCCCCCAGCTCATTGCCCCTGCACAGCAAGTGAGAGGACAGCTGCTTGGGGACAAGAGCTATCCCCTGCACACTTGGCTCATGACTCCTCTCTGGGACCCACACTAGGCTGCTAAATGCAGCTACAATAAGATTGATGGCTAAGCTCAAGCAGACCATTGGAGTCTTCAAACAACAATTCTGATGTAATATAGCCCAGAGAGAGTATCCTGTATGACTGCGGTTTGCCGTATGCTCTAAAACTATGCTCTGCAACGGGGAAAGTACATAGAGCCAGCACTGGATGAGGACCTTCACCATGATGAAGGAGAGGACGCTGAGGGAATACAGGATGGCCATGAAGCAGGAGGGGACCAACAGTTGCCTGCAGTCAGAGCTATTTGGCAGCAGCTCATTGACGAGTGCTTCAGCTGAACAATCTTGGCTCCCCTGTACTAACAGTCGTGTCCAACAGCTCTCAGCCCTTCCACCCTCCAGTAAACTGCATCTGCCTGAAGACCAACATTGATATTTATGTCAACTAACACTGCAGGGTCACCAGCTAATACAGCAACACTCGCTGAAAACCAAGATTTCACAAAGCGTTATGATTTTATTGGCTTACGGAAATGTTTACATGTTATTTATCACCCTGGTGTGAGCCATTAGTCCCGGCCTTAAGTGCTCGCTTACTGACTCTGTGCTTCTACAAGATACCACCTGAGTGGCTGCAGCACGGGAGGTGAAACGCTACTGTGCTCAGTCAGGTGTTCACCAGGTGCTCGTGGTCGACGGCCTCTGGAAGCTCCAGCTTGAGAGGGGCCCGGCTGCAGACTGCAGCAGCTCCATAGGTTGTCTGGCCCAGCTGGCTTTCTGTCACCATGGTGGGGGGGTTGTGAAGATCCAGGTGCCTTGTCATCATGAGAGATGGTAGCATGTTCCATTCCCATTGCACAACTGCTCCAGCTCCAGCAGTCCTACTGATCTGCAGGAGAGCAGACTGTGTGACATTCCTGATCTGACTGAAGCCTCTATCCATTCGGTCTCTCAGCCTGCCTCAGGTGGAGAAGACGGTTGAGCCCAGAGCCTGCATGGACCCAGAATGAGCATCCCTGGGAGGTGCTATTACAGGTGTCACAACTCGTACAGGGGAAAGCTCAACTTCTGCATTACAGAAGTTACCACACACGCCATGGTTGCCTGCAGTGTATTGATACCATGAGCTAGAATCCCACACAATTTGATATTGGACTCCGTCATTCTGTCCAACATGTTGTGTCAGCTCCCTGACAAGCAGTCCAATGCATTCCTCATTGGTACACAGAAGTCATCTTTCTTTTAAAGGCGGGGCCCATAAAGTCTGGAGCTCTGTCCTCTTCAGAGAGCTAGGATGTGAGCTGGCACTCCCATCAGCTCATTATTGGGCCTCAACCCACTCCTGTTCACTTGTGCTTAGTGAATCCCTCAGTGCAGGCCTCTCTAATTCCGACCTTAGGCACACGGAGTGCTGACTTCTGTGCTGGTATTTAGCAGGGTAAAAGCGAGTGAGAGTGCATCTCCTCCACAGTGAGTCTGACTGGAGGGCCCGAGTTGTCTGATTAACCTGGGACTAACATGTAGCCAGAAGGTTAATTGGCCACACAATGCACCACCAGGTTGTTATAATGAGCGGCTAAATGAAAGAGTTAAGTAGCAAGAGCAAAGGAAGGGAAGATGCCCAAATACCCTTCTGTGTCTCGCCATCTCCGATGCCGCGTTCTTTTATGTCAGTTATGTCGATGGCGGCTCTTCCATTGGTGTCAGTATCTGTAGTGTGGCAGGGCCTCCTCCTGTACTGATTATCTCGCTCCTGTTGTGTGCCAAAAGATCGGAAGTGGGTTAATTTGTACCCTGGACAAAGGGTTTCCAATATGAAGCAGCTTAGCATAGTGTGTCTGATGACAGGAAGAGGCAGCAAATATGGCCGAGGGAGAAGCAGTTGAGTAACAAGTCAAAAGGAAGTGCAGTGAAATTGTCCCCGAAACCTGTGGAGAGCCATGGCAAGTGGTGAAGAAAAGGATTAATAGTGTTGAGGCAACACTGGGGCTCTAAAAAAGTATGAGAAATGTGAATGCGTGTATTGCCTTGTCAGTCCTGGTCAGATCATTAAATTTCTTTCTGCACTGCAGCCATGTCCTAGGTACAGTGCTGATGGCACTGATATTTTCTGTCATCTGTGGGCAAAAGGACTTATTTTCTGATGGTCACTTGCTCTCTCTACATCTCTACCGCTCCACAATTTTTGCTAGTTTGTGGTCCTCACAAAAAAAGCACCTTCTGTTTAACTTGCTGCCAACAACACAAAATGTGCCACCCTCAGTTCTCAGGGATTTCACAAGGGTCCATGTAATGGTGCAGTACAATTTTTCTGCCACTAGTGGCTCTCAGTGAGCTAGATAAATAGCTCTATGCCCGGCCAGCAAATCATAATGGCCTAGAGTTTGCCTTCAGTGACGAACGAATGGCACTAGCCGTTCATTACACTTACACTTGCCCACAGAATTTCTATGGGCTTTTGCACTGGAACTTGCAGTTATTAGAAAATCAAAACACCACGGCGCCCTCTACAGGAGATCTGGGACCTGTGTGAACAGGGCAAGCAACCGTGTATCGCCTTAACCAATCAGATTGAGGAATCCTTACTGAGACACGCAAAGTCTGAACCAGGAAGTGTAAAGTTAGAATAATTAATTCAATGCCAAATCATGTACAAAAATCAAAAATAAAGAGAGGGAAAGTAACATGGGATTAAGAGAGAGATGCGATGGACACAAAAAGTTTAAAAAAAATAATTTAAATGTTTTTAAATTTCCAACAAGAACTAAAATCTGAAGAAATGAGACTCCACACTTATAAAAGTTAATTTTCAGTACCAGGGACGTTGCTTGGCAGCAATTAAGACTTATCACGATATTAAAAAATTGACATAGACTGGAATGGACTGGCCCTAACTATTTCTGGTGTGTTTAGTGGGTATCTAGTGGGTAAGTACCACAAGTTTATGCCCTTCATGTATCTGAATGCTGACTTTCTCGGCAAGGTACCAGTATAGTGAAGCTTCAGGAGGAGCGGACAGCAGCTCCCTGATTTCCGCGTTTAACAGCATATGTGTGGTCGCCGGAAGTTGCAGCCTGATTTACACTTTAATAGTGGTGAGCACTGATCGTCTCACCGGCGTCTTTACCGCAAAATCTGGGGTAGTATTTTGACCTACTAAATAGGTCCCACGGTTGTTTCCTGATATTCCTTGATATGCCATCAATACATGTGTAAGACATCAGGCGAGCAAAGACATCAGGCTTGCCGGTGAGGCCCTGCACAGAATAATAGCCTGCCAACATTCACTATCCAGGCTTATGAATAAATAGCTGTTTAACTGAGGTCCTGAAGGGCAGCCAGTAGCTATGAAACTGCACTCAAGTTTAAGTTAGCACCTTCTGGAAAAGAGGGAAGGACAATGAGTTAGAAAAGTACCCCTTTCTTCTCAAACACCAGAGCAGTAAAGTTACTAACAGTCTAAAAATAGCAGCCATGACTTCCATCTCGTGTGAATAAGATTACAAGAAGCCAACTGTTTTTATATGTATGATGCTATCTGAATCACAGAACTGATGGGGTCATACCTTAGCGTATGCTATTTGCATATTTTTCTCTGCTATGTGACATCCAAAATATATGTGTGGGCACTGAGGTTATTTACAGCTATAATATCTACAATATATTAAATTCAGTATGTGCGGCACACATTCTTCCTTGCTCTTTTTGCAGCCTTTGACAGTCAAGCACACCATCCTAACCCATTGTCTTTCCTCTTTTGTCCAGCTCAGTTAGACTGCTCTCGCTTGGTTCCACTCTGACCTATCCGACAGAGCACCGCCACAATGGCTTCTCTTCCCACCCCTACACTGTTACCTCAGGAGTCTGCGAAAAATCTATCCTGCGTCCTCTCCTCATCTACATTCTGTCCCTTGGCAATATCATTCATGGCCATGAGGACAGCTTTCACATGTACATCCAGCTCTACCTTCCAGCACCTCTCTCGACCCTTCCACTGCCTCCGTGTTATCAGACTGCTTATCCAATATCCAGGTTTGAATGAGCCCCAATTTTCTCTAGCTAAGCACTGGGAAATCAGAAGCCATTGTTTTTGCTCCACTCCCCCACCACAAACTCCCTCTCCCTGGCCACTGCCTCAGGCTGAGCCAGATTGTTTGCAACTTTGGCCTCCTATTTGATCTAGAGCTGAGCTTGGGACCCCATATTTTCTCCAGCACAGATTCCACCTCCGTATCATCACTCTCCTTCACCCCTACCTCAGTGATGCAAAGCCATTTTGCCCTGGGACCACAGCAAGAGTGTTCCTCCAGGCCCCACAACAATCTTCGGCCCGCTGCCAGCCTGCCCTCCCCCCGCCCCCCGCCGATATTTGTTCCCCACTGTGTGCTGCAGCTGGCCGACATTCAGCCCGAGGAAACCAGTGAGCCGCAATCAGACATCTGTTTGATGCCCACAGCTCACCGGCAAAGTGTTAATGAGGCCCGAACCTGAAAGTACTTTGGGCATCCCAACTGTCGTGTCGGGGCAGGTGCCACGAACGCATTGCCGATATCGTGCCCATTCGGCACCCGGATGAAAAATCTTCCACAGCGTATTCTCCAACTTACCATGAGCAATGCCATGGGACCTACTTGCAACATGTTAAAAGCAGTCCATCAGCTTGCGCAGACTCACACTCAAGATGTTACACTTTGCTACAGATGCAAAACAATCATAAAATGCTGGGTGCTTTGAGATGCACCCTGAAAGAGGCAACCACATTGCAATCTTGATCAAGCAATTGAACTCTGAGTGACCTCAGGCTATGTTTACTTCTAGCATTTGAAGGGACTGTCTGGCCTTGGAAGGACAGGCCAATGTAAACAGCTCCAGAGAATACATTATAAATTACATGGTATAATACTCTTGACATTACAAAACATCATTGAACTTACTGGGCACAATGCCACAGGAAATCTGCTAGTATATTTTTAAAATGCATCTCTCCCTTTGTACCATCCATTGTCCACATGGCACAACTTGAGGCTCCTTTATGCCTGTCCTTGACCCTAGTTTGTGCTTGCCTAGTAAAGAAAATTACAGACCTTAACCTTTTAAAGATCCGCATCAGCATTTCTCAGACCCTCAAAAAACACAATCCATTGGATCACTGAGGGGATTATAAAATGTTCTGCGATCTTTTATTTTTTGACTTTGA
This sequence comes from Somniosus microcephalus, assembly GCF_052327205.1. NCBI lineage: Eukaryota > Metazoa > Chordata > Chondrichthyes > Squaliformes > Somniosidae > Somniosus > Somniosus microcephalus. The sequence continues at coordinate 26,936,815 of NC_141008.1, read as the reverse complement.
AGTATTAGCACTGAGGTACACAAGCTATTTTTATTCTGATGTTACATAATAAAGGGAGAATGGATTTTAAAATCTAGATTGAAAAGGTTTAAGTAATATTCATTTAGGTAGAGCGTAAAGTCTCTGCTATGGCAACAACAAAAAAATGCAACACAAGACTTATTATTTCCATTACTGGAGTCCAGATAAGCAGAAAAGAAGTGTCTGTGCCGTTTGTCTCTGTCAAATCCAGGGGCTGTGTAATAACTGCATGAATTTCCAGCATGTGCGTGCATGAAATTCTCAAGTCTGAATAATGCCTCTCCACTGCTTAACCAGATGCCTTGCAGAACGGTTATCAGTGTAAAGATATCTCCACAGTGTCAAGTACAAGAGATGCACTCATGCTGTGTGAAGCAGGTAAGTGCCCTTCAGGGCAGTAAGGATGCCCATCAGTAGCATATGGGATTGGGTGGTGCCGTGAGTAGGACATTGGCCTCTTACTTTGGGAGCTGGTTTTCAATCCATCCCAGGTTGAAGGTGTTGGGAGCAAATGAAAACACACGTGGAAGCCAGAAGGGAAAATAAATCAGGTAAGTAAGAAACTTTGAAAAAAAATTTAAAGGATAAAGGGGTTTAAAAAATCAACCGATAAAATGTAAACTTGAAGTTAAAAGAATAAAAATAGGGCGGAGAGGTGGGAGAAAGAGAGGGGGAAAGAGATTGGGAATGAAAGAGAATAGGGGAAAATAGGGAAGACTGGGTGAGCGGGATTAAAGGCCAGGGTTTTCTGCTTCTGCATTGACCAGCCATGATTTTCTGCCGATTCACTTTAATAGACAGAAAATCATGGGCTGAGAATGCAGAACTGGAGAACTCCAATCTAACTGTTTAAAATTCATTGGGGCCAATTTTCACTTGAGAAAATGGGAAGCAGGGAAGGGAAACAGAGTCCGGGGATGGGGATCAGATGCCGGATTTGTGGGGGCTTTGGTGATCGGGAAGGGGAGTGGCGGCCCGCAATCATTAAATGTGGGGTCAGGAGGAGCACTCCTGTTCCTCCTGGCTCCACATTCTGGTAAGTAAATTTCAAAACCTTATCTTTTTGGTAGCAGGCGGTCCCAAGGTCTGGTTTTACTGAGTGCAGCCGTTGCTGTCTGCCTCAGGGCAAACCAATCTTGCAGCGGGGGCCTCAAACTGGCGTTCGGCCCCTTATTTTCATATACAAAGGCCCTAACACCAGCTTCAGGTGTGTGCACTGCACAATATATTTTTTTCCTTTCCCAATATGGTGGATGGCACACTTCTTCCCAGAAATGTGCACGTGCTTCCTGCCCACCATATTAGGGGCTTAGAAGGCCGTTTAGTGCCTGAAAAACAGGCGCCGCACGACCAAATTTCTAGGCCTTTGTCTTCTGTTGTTTAACATGTACTGTAAATCTCGCACCCCATAACTGCAAAACACTGATCCCCATCATGCTGTACTGTTACATCTTCAAAGAATCCAATAAATTTGTTCGGCACAACCTTTCTTTTATAAATCAATACTGGTTTGGTACAAATTTCTCTTATTTATGTTTAGTGTGCTTGACTTGCTTCCTTTATAGCAAAGTGCAATGTTTCCCTCTATAGATAACAAACTATCAGGCCTGCAATATTCAGGATCATGTTTCTGAACTTCAATAAAAAATTGGAACAACATTACCTAATTTCCAATCTTCTGCTACGAGCCCTGTGTTTATTGAGTACTGGTGAATATTTCTCGATTGAATGTATTGTGTCCTCATTTCCTTGTCCTTTTGAATGCATCCTGTTTGGTCTTTTGCTCATCAGTATTCAAATACTCTAAGTTATTAATGAGCATTTCGTTACTAATCTCAAATCCCATCTCAGGAGTTGAGCGCATAATCTAAGCTGACACTCCAGTACTAAGGGAGCTGAATTGTTGGAGGTGCACGCCTTCAGATGAGATATTAAACTGAGGTCCTATCTGTCTAGTTCAGGTGGATGCTACAGATCGATGGCTTTCAATATAGGCATACAGCTCTTATTACATAACAACCAGAAAATGTAAATGCAGTAAATTGTAAAATAGATAGCTGGATCTTTCAATAACAGCCTGTAAATTCATTGATAAAAATTGTACTGTTACCTTTCATGAATTGAGATGATTGTCGTGGAACATTCTACTTTTTGAATAATTTAGTTAGACTTTTGTTCATTAAACTATGTAAAATTACTAGCGTATAGAGAGAATAATAAAATGATCAATAATATTTGATTCTCTTCACAATGAGCTTTTGTCACAGCATGAAAGATAAATGAAATTAATTCCAATATTATAAGTATTTCATGCAAAGAAGCTGGGTATTTTTGTGATTTTTCACTTTATTTTGCCACTAGGGTCAAACTCAGAGGTTTAAAAGAAAGGTCATTGATTTGACCCATAAATAAAGGTCCTTACTTTTACATTTCTCAGTTGCTTAGTTACGTTACAGTCACAGCCTCAACTGTTCAAATATGAATGAAACTGGCATAAGACACAGCTGTCCGAGATCCAGTCCCATAGGCCAAATGTGGCCCTCATGGTCCTTTAATACGGCAAAGTCTTCAGACTTCAGCTCTCTGAAAAGTTCAGGTCTGGAAGACTGCAAATTGTATTTCCTTGCTTGGTGAAGTTTGACCAATCAGGAAGCAGTCTTTGCTAAACCTCCACTCCTGAGATGTTTCCAACTTTTCAAGATTTGTAGGCAGGGGAAGATCGGGGTGTCGGGGTGGGGGGATGCAAGACAGGAGCTTCACATTGCATGTGTACAAAGGAGTTTTGTTTTATGCTTACTTTCTTCCTTTTTGCATATGTGAGGCCTTGATTTTCCTTTGTATGACAGTCTTGCTTTTCGTGTGTGTAGGGGATCTTGCATTTTTCTCTCGCTGTTTATGTGTGGGGCTTGGATTTTGTGTAGGAGTGCTTATGTTACTGTATAATTATATGTGGCCCATTCACTCATTCTTCCACAAATGTTTGGACATCCCTAGCCGAAGGTGTGATTCAAGGGTTTCTCACCAAAATATTGGAATAAGGGAATGGGAAAGGGATCTACCAATCATGTTTCATGAAGAATCTACTGTACAAAAGAAATCACCAACAAATAAGTGACTAATAACATCCACAGCTGTGAATACTCCAGCCCGCTCCAACAGGTAAAGAAAATACCGTCATTATAAGCACAAACCAAGTGTATAAGGACGACATAACAGAGAAAAACTTCATGGAGAAATTGGACACATTTGGCCAGGCACAAAACATAACACAACAAACTGAAACATCCCAGCATGCCCGTATTTTTGGACCGAAAATTAGAGTTGGAGCGTCCAATTTCCAGGCACAGTGTGTGTGAGCCAGAGAGTTAAGTGAAAAGAGAAATGGAAGGGAAAATGCCCAAACACCCTACTGTGTGTGGCCTCCAGCCTCGCCATCTCCAAAGTTGCGTGTCTGCCAATGACGTCGAAAGCGGCATCCTCCATCAGAGTCAAAGGTCACAACCTGGCAGGACCTATTCCTATTCTTGACGGCTCCCTTTGCTTGACTGCAAGCTTCTCCTCCAAGTAGAGTGGGAGTGGATCATTGTGTGCCCTGTTGAAGGGTTGCGAAGATGTCTATGGCAGCTTAGAATAGAGAGGAAGAAACAGTAGGTGTGGGCAAGAGGGGTAAGTCATTGTGAGGGCAGTAGATGAAGATGTGGCGGTGTCTCATTGTGACTGGAGGACAGGCTTGTGAAGAGGGGGAGGGCTGGATTGCTCGTGCTGAGGCTAAAGTTGCAGGGCTATGTGGGGAGTAGGAGTAATGTGAATCTTGGCAGTTCTAGTAAGATCATTACATTTCTTCCCACACTGTAGACAGGTACTAGGAACAATGCTGCTGGCATTGACCTGCCAAGCCACCTCTCTCCACTGCTGCTGGTTAATTTGCTGGGCTGCCCATTGCCGATCTGAAGGAGAAAGGACCTCCTTCCTGGTCCTCACTTGTTTCATGAGGACCTCCATGGCAGTATCTGCGAGTCGGAGTGCTCAGGCCGTTGCCTGCTGCCTTAGAAATGAGCTGTCCGCCCACCACTACTGAAAACCCCACCTCCCCTTTTTAAGAGCTGCGGTGAGTTTAAAAAGCAGAAGACCTGACAGATTTCGCACCCTCCCAAATGACAAGCTGTCTATAAGCAGTGCCATTAGTGCTCGCAGCTTGCAGCTCGCCTCCAGTATATAAACTTGGCCCTGTGATCGGCTAGGCCGCCCACCAATGTCATTGGATGGGCTGAGCGGACACCCCACCTGCCACCCATCCAATTTCCACCACATGTCAAAATCTCCTGTGAGTTGTTCAAGGTGTATGCAGAAAGCACTGTACTGACACGAAGAAATGGTAGTAATAATGGATCACGCCAGTAGTAACAATAAAAATAGAGTTATATTACATACATCATGACGATGGAAAATTAAAGTCTATTGCAAGAAGACATTTCCATGGCCCAAAACACAAATTTCCACAGCTCTTTTGTGTAAAGACTACATTGCATATAATTGGAGCTCACACAGCATGCAATGGGCTTGTGATACAGTTCACTTCTTGTGAAGGAGCTATTGTAGAGTTGTTCAGAAGGGAATGGTTCATTAGTGAGGGGCCTTCGGAGAGGTACCATATATTCAGATATCCTATTATTTTGACAATTTGTAATATCTCCCTGTCCACAAGCATATTGTGCATAAGTACACAAGAGTATGTATAATGACATTGCTGTATGCAAATAGATAGGTGGGCTGTCTTCACAGAACATGCATTCACATTCAAAAACAGACAGATAAAACAAATAGCAGTCCACTGCTTGTAAATATGTCCAATAGAAATAATAGTATCAATTCCAGCGCTTACAGGAAGGACAGAGCAATAGATCTTTGTGTTCCTGCCTGATCTGCTGCTGATAGCTGCTGTACACTATCAACATCCCGCTCTTTCACTCTTCCAGCTGCTTATCATCCAAGTCTATGGTAAGGACTGTAGATAGGATTACTGTTCAGTATAATTTTGCAGATCTTTTCTGGGGTTTATTTTGAACCCCCCCCCCCACCTTTGAATAGTCCAAACAATATCTGCTCAATGATCTCATTGGATCAATTCTTTCTTGGGCACATGTGTTAAGCAGAGGTATGATCGGCCACAGTTGCACCATACAGCTCATATCTTCAAGGAACCAACAGTCCTTCATTTCCTCATTTCATGTTTGATTACCTTAGAATGAAAACATCATGCACACTCCATGGGGATAATGGATTGAAATACACGACTTTCTGCCAAGGGTTGCATACCATTTCCATGTTGAGGAAATAATTGACCTTTCTATTTAAATATTCCGTAGGTTTTCCAGTTGGCGTATGAATAGATACTTGTATATAATGCCCTGTGCCTTGGAGTAAGCAGAAAATCTGTAAAAGCATTAGCTGCCTCTACTGTTGCTGTTGGTGGTTTTTGCTGAAGTATAGATCTGTTGGTGCATGGAGTATCAGGGCATCAGTTACCATCAGAGCTCTGACAAAGGGTCACAGGCTTGAAACGTTAACTCGATTTCTCTCTCCACGGATGCTGTTTGACCTGCTGTGTGTTTCCAGCATTTTCTGTTGTTGTTTCAGATTTCCAGCATCCGCAGTTCAGTAATTTGCTATTGCACCAGTTACCTCATTGAGGCAGAGATACACATAAGAGTAGGTGATGCCTGAGGTGACCCTTGCAGATGACTGGAACGAACCAGTGTCATAAAAGGTCAGTGGTGGCCTTCACAGCCACTAAGTGCAATGCAAATGGTTGACAGACTCTGTAGACCTTCTTGAATCAGATGGTACACTTCAGTCACAACTTTCCCTGACGATGAAGAGCCCACTCATGCACTGCCCAGCCAGCCAAATCCATGTCAGTATTCCCATTATATGGAACAGTGCCTGCTGTATCCTCTATTTAGGTGTCAGATGTTGCCCAGTGGTAGCACTCTCACCTCTGAGTCAGGAGGTTGTGGATTCAAGTCCCACTCCAGAGACTTGGGTCCAAAATCTAGGCTGACACTTCTCTATCGGAGGTGCTGTCTTTGTGATGGGATATTAAACCGAGTGGCTGTAAAAGATCCCATGGTACTATTTCATAGAAGAGCAGAGGGAGTTCTCCCAGGTGTCCTGGCCAATATGTATCCCTCAACAAACATCACTAAAGTAGATTATCTGGTCATTCTCACTTTGCTGTTAGTGGGAGCTTTCTGTGTGCAAATTGGCTGCCGCGGTTCCTACATTATAACAGTGACTACACGTCAAAAGTATGATTTGGCTGAAAAACACTTTGTGACATCCTAAGGTCATGAAAGGCACTATAGAAATGCAAGTCTTTCTTGCTTTCTTTTCTCCATGCCCCCAAGCTGCTCTCCCCTGTTGCTGAACTGCGCATGAGCAGAAACTCCTCCGTACTGTTTATTTCTATCATTGCTGTGGTGATACTTACAAAATCTTCACCTTTGTTAAACTTACTAAATCAAGGTCTGATCTGGAAGGAAACAGTCCATTTTTATGATGCTCTGCAGCTGTGATATTCTGCATGATTTCTTGTGGTTACCTTTAAAAACGCCTTGATAAGCACAAATTGGCCTTTTTTTGGCTAATGTTCACTAAAGCATGTTTAAAGCGCTAGGAATTCTCAGAACATTGTTATACACGGATGATTAGTCTTGATTCATGCTCACTCTTTTGTTAAAATTAGAAAATATGGGGAAATATAGACCCAGGTTATTGCTGTTGTCAGGAGGACAGTACCTCTGCAGGGGTAAGTGCCTGCATACACTCTGAAAGAAAATAAACATTCAAAACAGTTGCAGAAATAGAAATAATTGCCCAAAGTGCTCATACTTCCTAACACTTTCATGTAATATACAGATCGCCTCATGTTCATACACAACACAAAACTATTCCACTCACAGCCGACATACATAACCCATCAGCTAGCTGCAGATATATTGACATTTTCTTTTATATAAACGAAAAATAGCATTAAGCACAGCCACAATGCAAGCTGTGTAAAACTATTAAGAGTGCTGATACTGAACTTGATAAGTTGGCTAGAAAAAGGATCTGACAACGATAAGATTCGCATTAATGGTCCTTTACTGTTACCTTGAAAGCTTGTCATTTTGTCAGGTGATTATTAATCGGGAGGCACTCAGGTGGTTAAACGCTGAGTCATGGTCCATGGTGTAATTGAGTTTGCATAATGGGCAGTTCGTGCATCTGGCTCCCAGATGAAATATGTAAGGCCTCACTGCCGGCTGTGTCAATCTGCTAAGTGTCTTCAACTGGGTGTATGATCAGCCAAAGGCACTGGCACTGCTTCACTAACCATCTGCTGGAGCACATACAGGGTCGACATGTTTCATCTGCATTAGTGGGAGAATGTTGTAGCAAATTAAACCTTCACTTGGTGACGCTGTAACTAGCCACCCATTTCTGGGCAATGTTTAAAATAGCAATATATCAAACTGTCCACCACATTTGATTAACTTGAGAGGCCAGGTCAGTTCCGAGTAGCACCATTGCCAGCTCACTGCTGGACCAGATTATCAGAGATGAACACCAAAGTAGCTATGGACTCCGTTGTCCATCAGTAGATGATATTGGTAACTCCAGGCCATGGCAGCTTTGGGGTATATTTTCTTATGTTCACTATTTTTAGTAAAAAAAGACTATAAAGCACTGTTGCCTATTGTATATTCATGCCTACCTTTTCACTAAGAATAGCAAACAGTGCAAAGAATATAGACCCTATTCAACTTACCCTGAGATAACCAGGTGTCATCTATAAACATGTCAAACATTAATGGTGTCGTCTATAAACATGTCAATCTTTGACTCTGCCCCCTCAACCAGACAGCAAATAAAGAACAGGAAGTAGTTTATCCCAAGCATATGTCTCTATAGAATGCTAACAATTATTAACAGCAGTGAAAATGGGGGGGAAGGGAAACTGGGCCCCATTTTGTCTGTTTTTTCAGGCGTAAAACAAGGGCAAAAGTGACAAATCTAGCAGTGCATCGTCCCGCTCCCAAATGGCACTGGTTGTATGTCCAACACCATATTACTTAAGAACATACATAAGAACATATATAAGAAATAGGAGCAGGAGTCGGCCATTTGGCTCCTCGAGCCTGCTCCGCCATTCAATAAGATCTGGTCTTGGCCTCAACTCCACTTTCCTGCCCGCTCCCCATAACCATTGGTTCAAGCGCTCCTTAGGCGTCCATGGCAGCTACCTGGAACAAACAATGGCACTGTTAATGTTGCGATTGACTCACCAACTGTAAATTATATGTCAGTTCTTTAATAAATCTATATATTTTTAGAATTGTCTCACATAATACTTCTGTATCAAACTCGCGAACTCAATCTCTGTACACTCTTTGGTGAGGAGTTGCAGAATTCTGGGTGAGTTTTCCAGACCCTCATAATATCCGGAATGTTACAGTCTAGCTAAACGTATTAAAAGTGCTATCTGGAGGACAGTAACATTTTCAGGTTGTTCCTTCCCTTTAGGGATAGTCCGGACCTTTAGACCCAATTAAGCATCTTTAGGATTCAGCTACCTCAAACTTTAGTTGAAAGTGAATGTCTGAGGAATACGCCTGATCTGGGGTAGCCCTAAAGGGGCTGGGACTAGTAATTATCCTTTCACTGAAACATTAACTCTGTTTCTCTCTCCACAGATGCTGCCTAGCCTGCTGAGTTTTTCCAGCATTTTCTGTTGTTATTTCAGATTTCCAACATCCACAGCATTTTGCTATTCGTCAGTTCCTAATCCCACCCAGCAAAACATGGTGCTGACAGTCAGGACAGCGATATTTAAAGGGTCCACAGCTTTATTAAGGTGAGTCTTTTGGGTCTGTTGTGTGGTTATCTTGGCTGTTGTTTGGCTATCCATTAGTTTTGGCGAGTGAGTCCTGGGAGTTGCTGCAGTCTTTTGCAGCATTGGCTACAGCACCATCATACAAGGTGGTTGTACTGCTTGAGTCACCAGTTGAGGAGTGAGAGCAGCAACAGCAAGGATGAAAGCCAAGAGATGAAGAGGCTGTTAGGAGAGGGTGAAGGACTGGTGGGCACTGGAGGCATTACAGGACGCGGGTCTTCAGGAACAGACTATCATACCCGAACCTGACAGAGGAGCAGTGTGTGAGGCGATGCAGCTTCAGCAGGGAGGCAGTTACTGAGCTGTGTCACTTGCTGCAGCAGGATTTGGAGCCCAGTGCCATGGCATATACAGCACTTCCTGTGAGGGCAACAATGGCTCTGAACTTTGCTGCGTCTGGGTTATTCCAGACTCCATCACGGGACATCAGTAACTTCAGTCACATTGCTCTGCATACCTCAATCAGGCAGGCGACAGTTGCACTATTTTTGAGGTGACAACAATTCATCATCTTGCCCATGGAGGATGGCAAACAACAGGAAAGAGCTTTGGGATTTTCCAGAATTGCTTGGATTGCCGCAGGTGCAAAGAGTAATAGACGGCACCCACATAGCCCTGCTCACTACCCGTCATCAACCAGGACTTTTCTACAATGAGAAGGGCTTCCATTTGTTGAATGTCCAACTCGTCTGTCACCATAGGCAGAAAATAATACAGGTCTGTGCCCGGTTTCCTGGCAGTAGTCATGATTCTTTCAAACTGTGTCAGTCCTCAATATCCCCTCTCTTCCACCTGGACCGTCAGGTCAGAGGCTGGTTTCTTGGGGACAAGGGCTATCCCCACAACACCTGGCTCATCACTCCTGCCAGAAACCTGGTGCACAAATGCGGAGCATTGCTACAACGAGAGCCACGCAAGTACCGTAGTCCTGAAAGGGCAGACCATAATGTTCTTAAAATAAAGGCTCCACTGTCTGGACAGCTCTGGAAACATCCTTTAATACAGCCCCGAGCAGGTCTGACCATTCGTGATTTTCTGATGTATGCTGCACAACTTTTCACTGCAACCAGGTGGAAACCTAGGAGCCACCAGAGGAGGAAGTTCTGAACCAGATACAACAAGAGGAGGTCGAGGAGGTGGAAGCTCCAGCAGAAAAGGAAGACCCAGTGCTGCCACCTTCCAGAGCTTTCAGGCAGCAAATTATTGGAGAGGTTCTCTTGAAGAACCCTCCCTTCCCCTCCCCAATGCACTAACCTCCCCTCCCCAAAACACCAACAGTTCCTCCTTCCATCTCACTCTGTCCTTACTCCCACTATCTCAATGCCCTTGATCGGTACAATTTCATGGCTGTACTGAGAATAACAAGACTAGCAGCATTCCAAAAACAATGGTTTGCTGCTCCACCATACCTCAGCACTCTTCATTTGACAACTGCTTATATTGATGGTAGAGAACGAAAAATCACTCTTGTGTATGTAATACCCACTGGAAATGTTATGTACGCTAAGTATGGTTATCAATCTTTAACTTAGACACTGTATTATCATTGTTATAAATCCCTGGGTTAAAGTTGCCCATGTGAAGGTACGGCAAGAACTTTTAAGGACACAATGGCCTAGAAATTCAGTAAGGCGCTGCAAGCTTTGCGCCCAGTTACCGCCTAAAGAGGGCTTCTGCGCCAGTATAGGAGGTTGCGCTGATATTGAGATCGGCGGTAATGGCGGCGGTAGCCGGTAGCACTGCGCCGGCACCGATGACGTCATCGGTGTGCGCAGTGCCCCGTTTCCGCCCCGATGTCGGCCCGACACCCATATTCAGTTGCCGCCGCCTCCTCCGTGGCGGCCGCTACTAACATCCGGAGACCAGGGCCTTACTGCAGCCTTAGTGGGGCGCATAAAGGTGGAGGTGCGGCCGGCCGCTTTTTCGGCGGCCGCCTGCCCGCACCTCCTTCCCCGGCCTCCTCCACCCCCCCCCCCCGCGGCATTGCCGGCTGCTTTCCGCGAGCCCGGCACTTCTCTGTGGTGCCGGGCTCATTTGCCAGCACAATCCAGCGGCGATCTCCCCGTTGCAGGCACCTCCACCTTAAGAGAAGGAGGAGGCCTGCAGTACCGCAGCCTGCCGCACCGCATCGGGTGGCACAGCGGCACTTAGAGCGCTGATATTCAGTTTCAGCGCCCCAAGCGGGGGCGGGCACACCCTGGAATAGTGCCCGGTTCCGACTTGGGGCGCAAAAAGTGAATATTTGACGGTCGCACATGGCTCCGCGCCCAGCGCTAACTTTTGGCCGTTAGCCAGCTGGCGGGGCCATAGTGAATTTCTAGGCCAATGTGACTAAGAGCAGACTTTCCATAATTCTGCACCAGTATCAACTGTTGCAGACAGTGAGGCTGCGCAGTCTCCAGGCAGAAACCCCAGGAGGAAGGGGTGGAGTCGGGTTTTTTCGAGCGGGAAACGGGAGCGACTGGAAGAAAAGAGGGCAGGAGCTCTGAAAAGAGGGCTCAGGAGGCAAATGGCTGCCGCATCCCGTCCCGGGCTTCCAAACTCGGCCGCCGCCCTTTGTATTAGTAGCTCTGCATCCAGAACTCAAAGTGGGATTCAGTGATCGTAAAGAGAATTCAACGAAGGGGTTCGGAGTCGTAAGTCTTGCAGACATTATACATACCATGAGCTCCAACTTAAGCGCGCCAACGAAAGAGTGCGCTCGAATTTGGACACAGGGACAGATTCTCCTTTGAATCCATATAAATGGAGAATGTATGTTTATTATGTCTAGATTCATTCTAATGTATGCAAATGTCTAATTTAGGTCATTGACCCGTAATCTTCTTATACTGTCTGACGTTAAAACTATAAAGTGAGATCATTAGAATTAAGCCATTGTAGTAGTGATCTCCTTACTGGACTATAGAATACTGTCTACAACAGAGACCACATCTCATATATATCTAGAGAACCGTGAAGGGGTTACATGTAAAGCTCTAGTGCCTGTCCTCTGTGCTCATCTAACTGTTCCAGTGCTCCTACAAGTTGGTTTCCCGGTGACTACAGCTTGGGAAGTGGAAAGCTGCTGGACTTTTGCTGATTGCACTTGAGATGGCCGCGGTGGGTGACCTTGAGCAGCTCTGGCCATTGAGGGACTTGGCTTTGGTCTAGGCAGTCTGACCCAGCCGGCTATCTGGTACCAAAAAGGACGCTGCTGGAGAGGTTGCTGGAGGAGCAGGCAAGCTGTAATGCAGAGAGAGGACAGCACGGGCCTCTACCATGAAGCTAATGGGACTGCCTGAGTACTCCCCACTGCTCTGCGCAAGAGCAAAGCGAAGGAGTGAACTGACACTGCTCTTCTTCATGCTTTTAAAGCCTGAGGAGATGCTGGACCCCAGATCCAAGACGGCTGCAGTCTGAGCTCTCAGTGAAGCTGTCAGAACCATCACCAGATGCTCCATCGCTGAGAGGCCCTCTGCAGTGTTTATAGAGCTGACCACTTGCTCCATGGTTGACTCCATGATCTTGATACTGACATGAATTAGTCATTCATGAAAGAAAGACTTACGAAATAATACTGAGCGGCCTGCGAGTGGCGCTGTCCAGGGAGAGTATAAATACTTGGGCACGGGTCCAGCTTGCACAGGACATTCTTAACAGGAACTAGTGAAGGACACAACTAAACCTCCATGTTGTAAAACAGTTGATTAAAGCTTTGTTTAATGCTTAGACCAAGTGCCTAGTAGTTTTCTTACGTCAGACACCATGTGTGACGACCCCACACAATGTTGGAGCTGGACCCCTCCATGCTCTTTGACAATGCGCACGAGCTCACTGGTAGGCAGGTCAGTGCACTAGGAGCTTCCTGATGTATTAGCTATCAGTCTTATTATGTAGGCTGGACCCTGGAAGTCTACAATTGCGCTGTCTGTAGCAGGATGCAAGCTGCTTCCTGGGCTGTCCTACCCCTGCTATTCCTGCTACACACTTGTGCATAGTGCACCTCCCAGTGCAAACCACTCCAGCTGACCCTCTAAAGTATGGGGAGTGTCAGTCTTTGAACTGGTGCTTGTGAGGTTAAGTTCGGGTGACGCTACATCTTCTGGAGGACTATTCCATTCAAATTAGGCCCGGGGACCAATTTGGGACCTTACTTGCAGCCACGTGATTGGCTACATGCTCTGACCAAGCTGCCCATTCCACGCCTGAAAATGGGCTTAAATAATTTCTCCCCAACTGTAGTGATCAATAGCATGTCATTCTATAGTGGACACTAGGTGGAGCCGTAGAGCTGTATATAGCTGTATGTATAAGACTACACTACCCAGCTATATATTATATTAAGACTACATTACCCATGAGGCTAGGCTACCCACAAGGCAGCAGTCAAGATGGAAGCCTCTACAAGATGCTGTGCAAGTCCACATGTGCTCAATAAAAGTAGCTAGCAAAAGCTAGCTGTGTTCATAATAAGAATGTCTATTTATTAATGAACATAACATGGTACCAGGGTGGTGAAGAGCTGCTGAAAATTGTGAAAAGCGACATGGAGAATTTGAAGACACCAGAGCGTTTGAAACTCACAGAAAAAATCGACTACAATTGGCAGACTTTTAAACAGCAATTCGAACTCTACATTGCAGCCATCGGATTCGGTACGAAGCCAGATGCAAGGAAGATAGCGTTGCTGCTTACGGTTGCAGGCCCACAGGTGATAGAGGTATTTAATACATTTGTATTTAATCCAGCGGAGAACAGAGACAAATTAGACGATGTGCTACAGAAATTTGATGCACATTGTTCTCCCAAAAAGAATGAGACGTATGAAAGATACATCTTCCGTTCTTGGACACAGCAACAAAATGAGACTTTTGATAGCTTTATAACTGATCTGAAACTGAAAGCACAGACATGTAATTTCTCTGAGCTCAAAGCATCCATGATTCGTGACCAGATTGTGTTTGGTATTCATGATAAAAAAAGTCAGGGAACGTCTGTTGAGAGAAACCGAACTAAATTTGGAAAATGCGGTGAAAATGTGCCAAGCCAGCGAGCTAGCTCGAAAGCACGTGCAGACTTTCAGTGAAATCAATAATGATGCGATTGTTATGAGTGATAATGCTGCTGTCGGTGCTGTGTCCTATAAGGGGAAGAAACATGGGCAGAACAGAAATGAAAAGCAATCGGATGATGAAATTTTTAATTGTAAACGCTGTGGTTACAAACACCAGTTAAGACAATGCCCAGAATTTGGAAAAATGTGCACAAAGTGTAATGGAAAGAATCACTTTGCCAAACAATGCTTTTCAAAAGTACAAATTAAGAAAGGGCAACGAGTTAATGTAATTGAGGACACTGATTTAAGTGAGACATTTTTTGTAGGAATGGTGTCATGTGACAATATCAAAAAGGATACAGAAAATGTGCAGCCCTCAGAAATGGACAATGCTGAACATAAAGTTAATGCAGTAAAAGAGGACAAATGGATAATCCCACTGCAGGTAAATGGAGCATTAGTTACCTTGAAACTAGACACTGGGGCAAAAGCAAACTTAATCAGTATGAGTGACACTAACAATATGAAAGAAAAGCCCAAAATACAGAAAAAGTCAGTACTACTGAAGGGTTATAATGGACAGAAAATAGATAGCTTAGGTGTATGCAGACTTAAAGTGACAGTCAAAGACAAAGTGCATCATCTCATGTTTTCTGTTGTGGCTGAAAGGCTTGATTCACTACTGGGTGACAAAGCTTGTGAGGACTTAGAACTGGTCAAAAGAGTCTACTGTATAAACTGTGCCATAAGCAGACCAGATGACTCAGTGGATTCTGTAGTGAATAATTTCCAGGATGTGTTCAAAGGATTTGGAGTTCTACCATTCACTTACAAGATCCAGCTAAAGCAGGATGCTCAGCCAGTGGTACATGCTCCACGAAGAGTTCCAGCACCCCTGCGTGACCGGCTCAAGAATGAACTGGACAGAATGACCACACTAGGAGTCATCAGGAAAGTCGAAGAGCCAACAGACTGGGTTAACTCCATGGTATGTGTAAAGAAAAAGAACAATGATCTAAGAATATGCATGGATCCAAAGGACTTAAATGCAAATGTAAAACGTGAACACTACCAGATTCCCAAGCGAGAAGAAATCACCAGTGAAATGTCAGGTGCCAGATACTTTACAAAGCTCGATGCCTCACAAGGATTTTGGCAACTAAAACTGGATGAAGAGAGCACCAAATACTGTACCTTCAACACACCATTTGACAGGTATTGTTTCCTCAGAATGCCTTTCGGGATAATATCTGCATCTCAAATCTTTCATAGAGCGATGGAACACATAATTGAAGGTCTGGAAGGAGTTCGGGTCTATGTTGATGACATCATCATCTGGGGCTCCACACTGAAAGAACACAATGAGAGACTGACTAAAGTGCTACAGAGCATACGCCGGAATGGACTGAAGCTCAACAAAGCCAAGTGTCAGTTTGGCGTCCAGGAAGTCACTTTCCTAGGAGATAATCTATCTGGTAAAGGAATAGAGCCAGATATGGAAAAAGTAAATGCCATACTCAAAATGCCCCGACCCACTGACAAAAAAGGAGTGCTACGCATCATGGGGATGATAAACTTCATTGGAAGGTTCATTCCTAACTTGTCAGCCAAGACAGCCTGTCTGCGGGACCTGCTACATAAAACAAATGATTTCGCATGGACAGAAAGACATGAACAAGAGTGGATAAACCTCAAAACAGTGCTGACAACCACACCTGTACTCACCTTCTTTGACCCAACCAAAAGAATCAAAGTGTCAATGGATGCATCAAAAGATGGCCTAGGTACAGTCTTGCTACAAGCAGAGGGTGAAGATTGGAAGCCTGTTGCCTATGCCTCCAGGTCTATGACTGATACTGAGTGTCGATACGCCCAGATTGAAAAGGAATGTCTAGGCTTGGTAGTTGGACTAGAAAAGTTTCATGGCTACATATATGGACTTCCCACCTTCACAGTTGAGACAGACCACAGCCCTCTGGTTGCCATCATAAAAAAAAACCTGAATGAGATGTCTCCAACGATTCAACGACTCATGATGAAGCTGCAAAGATATGACTTTGTACTGATCTACACACCAGGCAAATACATAGTGTTAGCAGATGCACTATCCCGAGCACCCACAATGAGTCATGTGTGCTCTACTGAAGAAGATGTGGATGTTCATGTGAGTATGGTCACTGCTGCGCTGCCCGTGTCAGACACAAAATCAAAGCAAATAGCAGAAGAAACAGTAAAAGATACAGGGCTAGATTTTCAGTATAGACAGTTTTGGGACGCTAACCTTAGCGCCCGCCCGAAGTTAGCGCCCGCCCCAAAGTAGCGCCCCATTGCCGGAAATTCAGTGGCTTCGCCCTAAGAGGTTGGTGGAGCTCTAAAAGAGGCATTCCACTACTATCTTTAGGCGCTAAGCCGGCGGTGCAGAGCGCAGCGCCCGAGCTCGGGCGCAGCGCACGGCAGACACTCTGGTGCCAGTGAGCTCTTAAAGGGGAAGGGTGCATGTGTTTTTTTCGGAGGAGGAGGAGGAGGAGGAGGAGGAGGTGGTGGTGGTGGTGGTGGGGGTGGTGGTGGCCGGAAACATAAATACACCGTTCACAACAACACACTGGATCCTTCCACACAACACATGCAGACTGCCGTTTATAGTGCAGGAGGAGTGCCCTTTAATTTGCGCTCCCCAGGGTGTGTTGCGTTCCATTTTACAAATGCTCTGGACGCCAGCCGCAGAATGGGGCGGTCCGACTGAAGTTTGGATTCGGGGCGGCCAAAGGGCGTTGCACGAGGATGTGACGTCATTTTCTGCGCGCGCATCCGGGCGGCCGCTAAACTTTGCACCGGCGCTAACGGGCAACTTAATTTGGGGCGGGGCGCAAACTGCGCTGCGCTCGGGCGCTACACGAATAGCGCCCGAAAATCACTTCTCTTAAGGCGCTAACTGCTGGCGCAAGCAACTGAAAATCTAGCCCACAGTATTACAAACAGTAATAGAGAACATTCATCATGGTTGGCCAAAAGGTTCCTGTCCAAAATATTTTCACATAAGGTCAGAATTGAGTGTCGCAAGTGGACTATTACTAAAACAGAACAGAATAGTCATTCCACAGGTTCTACGTCAAGACATGCTCAAAAGGATTCATGAGGGACACCTCGGAATTGAAAAATGCAAAAGGAGAGCAAGAGACACTGTTTATTGGCCTGGCATAAATAAGGACATTGAGAACATGATAGGCAAATGTGAGACATGTCAGAAACACCAAAACAAACAAGCAAAGGAACCAATGATAGTAGCTGACATACCAACAGCAGCATGGCAAAAGGTTGGTGTGGACCTTTTTCATTTAAATGGTAAAGACTATCTAATAGTGATTGACTACTATTCTAACTATCCTGAGATAGTGCTGCTCTCAAGCACCACAGCAAGCAGTGTCATAATGCATGTGAAATCCATCTTCGCCAGACATGGAATTCCCGGGATTGCCATTAGCGACAATGGTCCGTGCTTCAACTGTAAGGAGTGGCAATAGTTTGCAGCACATTATGACTTTCAGCACATCACATCCAGTCCTTTGTATGCTCAGTCAAATGGTAAGGCAGAGAAAGGTGTTCAAGTTCTGAAGCAGCTACTGAAGAAAGCGACAGAAAGCAAGTCTGATCCTTATCTCGCCCTGCTGAGCTACCGAGCCTCACCTTTAGACTGTGGTTCTTCACCTGCTGAACTACTAATGGGTCGCAAGTTGCGCACCACGCTACCCTGCTGTGCAAAAGAACAGCAAAGTGAGGAACTGAGACAGAGACTTCAACTGTTAAAGCTGAAACAGAAATCATACTATGACAAGTCATCCAAAACTCTAAAACCATTGACAAAGGATGATGTTGTCAGGATTGTGGATCCAGATGCATGGAACAGGAAAGCTACAGTTCTTGAGGAAGTAGGACCAAGGTCATACACTGTTAGAACTGAGGAAGGACAGATTCTCAGGAGGAACCGCCGTTCCCTCCTAAAAACACAAGAGACTATTCAAGACCAGATTGATGACAATGCCGCAACTGCATCTTGTCATTCACCGCCAGAACAATCTCATGAAGACACATCAGACTTACCCGTGTTGAGAAGATCCACACGTGAAGTAAAAGAGCCTGATAGACTTAATCTTTGAGTACAATGTAAAGCTTTGAAAATGTGTTGACTGTTTTAAAAATGTTTATGTTTATAAAGCACTAACAAAAGCGTTACTGATATTATCTTTATTGTTTTCTTGAAAGTTGATTGATATTGATTTTGTTAAACCTCAAAGAAAGGGGGATGTAGTGATCAATTGCATGTCATTCTATAGTGGACACTAGGTGGAGCCATAGAGCTGTATATAGCTGTATGTATAAGACTACACTACCCAGCTATATATTATATTAAGACTACATTACCCATGAGGCTAGGCTACCCACAAGGCAGCAGTCAAGATGGAAGCCTCTACAAGATGCTGTACAAGTCCACATGTGCTCAATAAAAGTAGCTAGCAAAAGCTAGCTGTGTTCATAATAAGAATGTTTATTTATTAATGAACATAACACCAACGTCTCTTTCTGATCACAATCCAGTGTTGTAAATAAAATCCTGTAACCATCAATGCCAATCACCTCAGTTTTGCTCAGGAGCCATACACAGAACCCCACGAAGCCCCAGAGAACTTGAACAATCCCACTAATTGGCAGGGAGCTTACACAATCCTAATAAGTCCAGGGACCTTGCGCATCACCCCCCATCCCCATATGTCTGGAGGAAAAATGGCTCCTTTCGCGGCCAAAGACACCAAAGTTTATTTTGATTTTTGGCTCAGAGGGATTATTTCAGGCAGAGTGACTGTGAGCCGCTCTACTTCCCAGAATAGGGCGGGGGCTGCTGAAACACCCTTGCAGACGCCATTAATCCACTTTGATCGGGCAAATGATTCTGTCCCTGCAACTTGCCTCCGAGTCTACGGCCGACTGCCAGGATGGGTGGGGCTTCCACTTCAGCAATCTTCTGTCAGCAGAGCTGCCCCATGGGAATTTGGCCCTATAAGTTTTTAGGTTGTCCACTAAATTTTATTGCAGGTTAAGCTGTGCAGTAGTTCTGACAGTTTCTTTAACTTGAACCTCTGGGATAAGGCACTTACCTTAAATGCTGTTTATTGGTCACTGCTCTCACAGAGAAGAATGTACTGACAATCCTTCTGGTGCAGTTAGTGGAGGCCAGTGTGCTGGTTGGTGTTTGTGTAAACCCTGGCTGAATCATGACCAGAAACGGATTAGACGAGTAAGAGGTTGGTGATTATGATACGATGTGGAGAGTCAGACTTGACAAAAGCACTGTTTCAAACAATGATGGATATTATCTTGGCAAAAATGTTCAGAAAGAGAGGACTTGCATTTATATAGTATCTTACTATGATCATTTTTAGTCATTTAATTTATTCCAAGTATTTCGTCCCCCCCCACACTTGGCAGGACAATCGCCAAAAAACACCTCTCTACCCCTCACATAACAGTCTCTTTAGGGGGCCAGTGGGTCGATGACTGGGTTCCACTTAAAACCTACACAGATATGTAAATTTTGGGCTAATGGCCCAATTCTATCTCTGCAAATGTGTCCGAGATGTGGTATGACCGTAGGGATTCTCAGAGTGCTTCACATTCAGTGAATTGTTTTTGAGTCACTGTTATAATGGCCCAGAAATTGGTGTCGGGGGCTTCCCACGGGTGCAAGCCCCCGACCTACACTTACATAGCGCGCCGACAGTTGAAGCCTGGCCCTGCGTGGATTTCCTGTCAGTGGCCCGGTTCAGCTCCCGGCGCGCTGTGCTTGCGTGATCCAGCGGCATAGTTAGTTCGATGAGCCGGCTGGGATCACGTGAGCACTGGGCAACCAATCGGAGTTTGCAAAAGTTCATTCATGAGTTTGATAGTAAGAACTGTCAAACTCATGAAAACTCCGGGCGCCCAAAACAGCACTTAAACTTCAAATAAAAGTTTTTAAAAAATCCCACTAATTAAATGAACTATTAATAACTCTAAAAAACTAATTTAAACAATTATTCAAATTTTTGAAAAAAATAATTTTTTTAAAAATCGGGTCTAAAAATACACTTACCTTACTGTAAAGTCTTTAAAAATAATAAACCTGTGGGAAAAAAATTCTAACTTTAATTAATAGACCACTTAAAACTAAGTACTTACGTCTGCTTTTTTCTCGCATAAAAACTGGAGGCCTTATCACACGGGCAACCCTGTAAAAAAAAAGGAATTTCAGTGCGCACGCGCAGACTCCTGCGCGCACGCGTTCCACCTCTGAACCCCTTGGTTCAGAGGAAAGGAAATGCCGGTTTCCCGCGCATGCGCTGTGCATGCTGAAAACCGGCACTTCCATCGGGCCCACGCGTGAGTACACGGTGCTTACTCACGCGTTGGGACCCGAATTACTGGGCCATTGTGAGCAAATGTTGCAACCAATTTGCACACAGCAAGGTCCCAGTAAAGCACACAAGATAATTGATCAGTTGATCTCTGTAGTTGGCCAGGACACGAGGAGAACACGCTGCTCTTCCACATTTATTACATTCACCTGAACAAGCAGACGGGGAATTAGTGAAACATCTCATTGTGCATATAATCAGTTTTAAATTCACGTGATTTAACGCGCATTGATTGACACATCCCGAGAACGCTTCTGGTGTTTTCTAAATTATATTCAAGGTTCCTTTCGCTACAAGGATAGTAAGACCAAGAGAGAAGTAGCTTTAGCTGATTATTCTAATTAGTAAAACAGTTTTATGCTTTGGTGAAGGAATTGTAGTTACATAATCACTAACCAAGTGAATCATTAATGCCTCAGGAGAGAGTCTAGTATGAATATTAATTAAGAATGTAGAGCATATACAACATATACTTTACATTATTATACATATATTATGATAATCTTATATCTAATTAAATACTGCAAGGTTGATACCCAACATATCCAGCAATGTATTATTTAAATTGAATCTGACCCAATGGATTTAGCAGAGGATTGGGGGGATCTCTCTTTGTCTGTGCGCGGTGAGCATTGCCATTAAGGAAATATTAATTAAGACTTTAAAATGCTCTTTTGTCTAGGCTGAAGCAATAAATAAGAAGTTCCATTGCACAAATGTCACCTTTAATGGATTTTTTCAGACAACCACATCTTGGACACATTTGCAGAGATAGAATTGGGCCAGCAGCCCAAAATTTACATATCTGTGTAGGTCTTAAGTGGAACCCAGTCATCGACCCACTGGCCCCCTAAAGAGACTGTTACGTGAGGGGTAGAGAGGTGTTTTTTGGTGATTGTCCTGCCAAGTGTGGGGGGGCGAAATACTTGGAATAAATTAAATGACTAAAAATGATAGATGTGCACATGCAAGTTTTAATTAAAATACTAGCCTTAAGAATCATTGACAAGTCAGATAGGCTGGAAAAGCTTTTTGTTCTTAAAGTACTTTAAGAAAAGACTTTAAAAGGGGGAGAAATTTGGTATCACCCCATTTGGGGCGCAATTCTCGGCCGGGCGCAAATTATCACCACCTACTGCGAAATTGGTCCGTCTCGCCCCTGGAGCCGATTGCAGCGCTAAATCAGGCGCTGTATGACTCTCTTAAGGCGCTAAGCCGGAGAAGCGAGGCGCTAACTCAGAGGGCGGGCGCAGCGCAGGTGCTGTCAATTAGCGATTGCACGCAGACACGCTGGCATCGGTCAACTCTTAAAGGGGAGGGTCGATCTTGATTTGCAGCCGCACCCTGCGCATCGGAGCCCTGAATCTCGGCCTGGACAGACCTGTTGCCAAATCCTGCAGCCAAGGACCATGGAGAGGGCCAGGGAGCGAGCGCAGCGTTTCAGCGAGGGGGTCTTGGAGGCTCTGGTTGGCGCAATGAAGCGCAGGTGATCTCTCCTGTACCCGGAGAGTGGCAGGAGGCCTCTGCCCAGCGAGTACCAAAAAGCTTGGAGGGAGGTGGCTCACAGAGTGACCTCCAGCAGCATGGTGCCTAGGACCCCTGTGCAATTCAGGAAGAAGTTCAACGACCTCACTCGGGTCATCAGGGTGAGTGCCTTTTTCAGAAACATCTTCATCCCTCCATCTCGACCTCGCTTCATGGCCAAAGGGTCTTGAAAGCCCCAATGCCCAGCACTCCTCCAACACCTTTGGCCCTTTCAGGAAACTCACATGCACATTCAGCACTTTGCACACAGTAAGGGCTATTCGACCATGGGAGGCATTTCAGCCAAGATCATGGCTGCACACTGTAAGGGCTATTCCACCATGGGAGGCATTTCAGCCAAGATCATGGCTGCATCTTTACTCAGACCCCGTCCTTTTTCTTGCAGGGCAAGCTGGCACATAATAGGAGACAGCAGCAACGGACCGGGGGAGGCCGGCCTCACCTTCAAGCCCTGACCGATCTGGAGCAGCGAGTCCACCGGATTGTGGCAAGCCGGATGCTTGGCCCCGTCACCACTGGAGACACCGACCCTGTTCTGGCCAGCAATGGTAAGGTCATCACCTTTTTGACCTCTCTCCTTCCACTTGTTCCTCACAACAGCATCCTTTGCCACTTTTGATCCAAATCAGTACATCGCTGCACTCATTCCTCCCTTGCTGCCACCCTGTCCTCACGCTAAAGCCACTCTTGTACCTCCCTGCTTTCAGATGCTGATTCACCAGGTGAGGAGGCGGGCCCTCAAGCTGCCACTGGGAGTGAATCTGAAGGCGAGGAGGAAGAGGAAGCCGGACCATCAGCGCAATCCTCTGCCGAGGCAGCCCATGGCCATACTGGGGACATGCTTTCCCTGGAGGGTAGCGGGGGGGGGGGGAATGGTCTGATGAGGGTGAAGCTCCAGGACCCAGTGGGCGGCAGCAATGCGAGGGGGGTAGGGAAGCTCGGGGGCCTTCTCCCCAGAGGGAGAGTATGGCCTCCAGTCCTGCTACAGTGAGCGCAGAAGGGGTGCGGCTCCTCGCTGAAATGAGCGCCCAGGCGGAGCAAAGGCACACTGAGCTCATGGCTGCAGTGGCCAGGATGCCCGAATCCATTGAATCACTGGCAAGGAGTGTCCAGGACTTTGGTGCAGCACAGGTGTCTGCCACGCAAATGCTAAGTGCTGCAATGCAGTCAGTGGCTGGTCTCATGCAGACGCAGATTGAGGCCACGCGAGCACTAACTGCTGCCACCTTTGCTAGATCGGGCAGATTTCCCTGGGGCTCTCACCACGCCACAGCAGGCCAGCAATCTGCGCTCCCGCAGATTGCTGAGCATGCTGAAGTGCTGCCCCGTGGGAGTGCCAGTGTGTCGGTCGAGCGGGGAGTTGCTGTCCTCTCTCAGGATGACAGCATTCCTGTTGTCAGCACTGTCACTTCTCCACTGCAGTTGCCACCACCTGTAGGACAGACTGCTGCCGCCCATGCAGAGTTGGAGCAGTCAGCAGCCGGGCCCTCCAGGCCCAGAGCTGGTCCAGGCCGTCCCTCAAGGGCATCTGCAGTCTCAGTTTCTGACACTCCGCAGCCTTCCCCCAGCCTTGCTGCAGCCACTGGGGTCCCAGTGCAGGGTGGGAAGGGGGCAATTTCGCAAGGGAAGCAGATCACCCTCGAAGGGCAAAAAGTAGAAGGTGTGGCAAAATGTGGTTCATTGTTTTTTTGAAGGCCGAGGATCGTGGATCGAGGATCGAGGATCTTTGTTACTGTTTTGGACATTGTCTCCAGGTTGTGAGAGCCAGTTATGTGATTGACTGTTTCTTTGTGTCTTTCTCTCTATTACTTTGTCATGCGAGAAGGATACACAGTTTTGTTCATAAAGAAGTGTGTTAATTCAAAATGTGCATGTTTGCTCTTTGCACTCATTGTTGCCTTGACCGGCTTAAGGGTTGTGGCATGGTTCCATTCAGGTTCTTTGAATGGCAGAAGCCATTCCCTCAGAGGGGGCCTAGAAGCGACTTGCGATAAGCCTTTGACGGACGGCCCTTGCACTTTGTGCCTCCCTCCCGTCTTGGTGCTGCTGCTCCTCCTCCTCCTCCTCCTCCTCTGCTGGTGCTCCAAGGATTACCAGGTTATGCAGCATGCAGCAGACAACAACAAAGTGGGAGACTCGCTCAGGCGAGTACTGCAGGGCTTCTCCAGAGTGATCCAGACAGCGGAACCGTTGCTTGAGCACGCCGATTGTGTGCTCAATGATGTTCCTGGTAGCTTGATGGCTCTCGTTGTATCGTTCTTCTGCAGGGGTACTGGGCGAACGGAGCGGGGTCATCAGCCAGGTGCACAGAGGATAGCCCTTGTCCCCGAGAAGCCAGCCTCCTGGGTGAAGCGTGGCCTCAAAAAGGTCTGCCACAGAAGTCTGGCGCAGGATGAAGGCATCGTGGCTGCTGCCTGGAAATAGGGCATTGACAGCGAGTATCAACTGTCTGTGGTCACAGACCAACTGGACGTTCAAGGAATGGAAGCCCTTTCGGTTGCGGAAATCCTTGGCATTCTCTTGCGGCACCCGCAAAGCCACACGGATGCAGTCAATGGCGCCCTGCACCATGGGGAAGCCGGCTATTCTTGCAAAGCCCACTGCGCAATCTTGCTGCTTGTCGGGGGTCATCGGGAAAGAGATGTACTCTCGTCTCCTTTTAAAGAGTGCATGTGTGACTTGACGGATGCAGCAATGCACCGCGAACTGGGAGATATTGGCAATGTCCCCAGTAGCAGATTGAAAGGAGCTAGTGGCATAAAAGTTGAGAGCTACTGTTACCTTCACTGCCACCGACAGAGATGTCCTGCTCCTCAGTTGAGGATGCAGATCTGGCTGGAGGAGGTGGCAGAGCTCAGTGACCACCTCCTTGCTGAATCACAGCCTTCACAAACACTGCTCCTCAGACATATTGATATATGAGAACTGTTGTCGAAAAACTCTGGGATGGTAAGATCTCCCGTACCGACGCCTGTTGGCCCTCCTCTGTCTGGCCATGATTGCCACTCTATCTCTGCGTCACTGTGCCCTCTCAATGTGATGGAGAAGCATGACGTGCCCATCCATTGCAGCCCCCATAATATGTGGGCAATCAAAGTTATGCTGGTGAAAAAGCAAAGCAACTACAAAATTATGGGCAGAAGCCAAAACTACCTCAGAAAGCGTTGACTCAATGCAGAAGTCTCTCTTTCCCCCTTTGTCTCTCAGCAAATCTCTCTCTCTCAGAACGAGTGGTCTAAAAATGGCTACCACACAGAAGACAGGAAGAGCCCCTGTACTGCCCTCCCTACGTGTATGTGTCTGTACGCAGTTAGACAGCCAGCCAAACTCCTTTCAATAACGACATGGGAGTCAGGATGTAGCGTCCAAGCTCCGGTGATTAATAATGCCACACTTGCATGAGGTCAATGAAACAATACAAACCAGTTGCATTGGGTTGGAGTAAAACTGAGAAAGACAAAAAAAAGAAATACACCTTGTTACATACATGAGATATAACTAACATCTAAACATGGATATGTAATGAAACCATTCAACTCATAAGGCAATGCTTTCGAAGGCGTAACAATGTAGGATTACAGTGGATTAACTTGCAGCACGCTCCATGCTGTGGCGACCTCTTTGTCTGCTATCAGTATACTACTTCCTGTTGAGTGACCCTACTGGCCATTTCCCTTTACTGCCACCTACTGGCGGCAACAAAACAAAACTCCTGCAATTATAAGGCAGAACAGCCCCCTTTAAATAGCGTCCCCCCAGCCCCACAGCGACTGGGAAGCGTTCCAATCAACCTGTCATTGGAAGCGACAGGCGGAAAGGAGGGGGGCGCCACTGAATTTCCAGTCCGGGGCGCCCAAGGGCGTTGCACTCTGGAATGACGTCAAGATCTGCGTGCGCAGGAGAGCGGGCGGTAGGGTTTAGCGCGCCGCTAAATGTCCGCTCAATTTCACGAGAGGCGCAGGGCTCGCCACGCCCGGGCACTAGTTGGCTAGCGCCCCACTTATCACCCTCTTAAGGCGCTAACGGCTGGCGCTCACAACTGAATTTCTCCCCCTTTGATCTTAGAACTTACATTGTTTGGAAAGGAAGACAAGAGCAGGAGTAGGAATCGACATCAGCTGGAAAAAAGTTTGAGCAAGCAAGAACTTTTATTTTTATCATCCCTTATCATGTCCTGAGGCCTTCCCAAAGATCTTTACAGCCAGTGAATTACTTCAAACTATACTCACATTTGTTATGTAGGTAAATGTGGCAGCTAATTTGCACACAAGGAAATGAATGAATGACCAGATAATCTGTTTTTCGGTGGTAGACTTGAGGGAGAAATGTTGGCTAGAACAATGGGAGAACTTCTTACTCTTTTCCCAAAGGGTCATAGGATTCTATATGCCATCTGAGTAGGCGGACAGGTCCTCTATTGAACATCTCATCCAAAGGATGGCACCTCCAACACTGCAACATTCCATCAATAGTGCACTAAAGTATCGTTCTAGATTATGTACTCAAGTCTGTAATGAAGTTTGAACCCACAATCTTCTGACACAGAAGCGAGAGTGCTAAGACAGAGCCAAGCTGACAGTTGTAATAGAAAAATAGAGAAGAGTCAAGATTGTTCAGAAAGGTATAAAATGGCTCATTGTAACATGTAATCCAACAGTTAACTCAGTAGTAAGAATTCACAAAATATAGAAAATGCAGTGTTAAATTCTAAATACATGCAAGGTGTTGGCTAGATGTAACAAAAGAAGAAATCTGCGGATGAACTAAGACGTTAAAGATAACTCACCAAAGGCGTGGCCCAGAGTTAGAACCAACACTCTGTAGATGAAGCATGAATGGCATTGAAACAGAGTTGAAATGACACCTGATCATAAAGGCGATATATCAATCTAAGAGAGTTAAACAGGAAGATGCTACTGTTACCTGCTGGGCCTCAGGATCATACACCACTGCACTGCTGATTTCTCAGCTTTACTCTGTTTTGGGCCCTGGGCTTCCTCTTGGACCAAATTCCATTCCTGCACTGGTTTCTGGGCTTCACTGTGATCTCCATTTTCAGTGCTACTTTCTACTGAGCCTGTATTCTCTGCTGGAGTGCCTCTATTCCATTACCTGGTCTGCATCTCTGGACTTTGTTTCTGCTCCTCTGGGACTTTTAACTAGACCATGGGCCAAGTCTGATCGATTCCTGCTGGTTCCCATCTAGCTCTGTAGTCTGCTCACATGTTGTTGCAAGAGGTCACTATGCACATCCGTTGCACCCTCAACCTCTGATGGTGCAAGGTTGGCTCTGCACTCCTCCTTGGCTCTCTGATTTCATTGGACAACCTCCACCAATGCATCCACTGATACTCCACCCGTCGAACAGCTCCTGGATCTACTCCCTCTCAGCAAGTGACTGCTAAGCTGGGCATTAGTTCATGGATGCTTCACGCTGCCGACTTCAACCCACCACAGTGCTTCAGACTTTAACTTGAATTTTTTCACATCATCTCTTTCCTGTCTTCTGTTTGCTAATAGGACACTCTGGGCTATGCCTTTAGTAAGTTATCATTAACATCTTAGTTCATCCGCAGATTTCGTCTTTTGTTACTTCCAGAATTCCCTTGATTTTTAGAATGGTCCCCCCGGATTGGGAAGTAGCAACCGTAACCCCGCTATTCAAGAAAGGAGGGTGGGAAAAAACAGGGAACTATAAGCCAGTTAGCCTTGCATCAGTAGTAGGGAAAATGCTAGAATCTATTATTAGGGACATGGTAACAGAGCATTTAGGAAATCATATTATGATTGGGCAGAGTCAACACGGATTTATGAAAGGGGAATCATATTTGACAAATCTGTTAGAGTTATTTGAGGTTGTAACTAGCAGGGTAGATAAGGGGAAACCAGTGGATGTAGTGTATTTGGATTTTCAAAAAGCATTCGATAAGGTGCCACACAAGAGGTTATTACACAACATTAGGGCTCATGGGATTGGGGGTAATATATTAGTCTGGATTGAGGATTGGTTAAAGGTCAGAAACAGAGAAGGGATAAACGGGTTATTTTCCGGTTGGCAGGCTGTAATTAGTGGGGTACCACAAGGATCAGTGCTAGGGCCTCAGCTATTTACAATCTATATTAATGACTTAGACCTAGAAATTCAGTGGGCTGTGCCACCCGTTAGCGCCTTAAGAGGGCGCTAAGTGGGTCGGAAGCCACTAGCCACGCCTCCCGCTAAATTTAGCGGAACGCTAATGGCGGCGCTAGCCGTTAGCGCTGCGCCGCTACTGATGATGTCATCGGTGTGCGCAGCGCCCCGCTACCACCCCGATCGCGAAATGTAGTTGCGCTCCCTGCTTTAACGCCAGACGCTATTTGCGACCGGTTCAGGGGGGCCTACCTGCAGCGGTAGAGGCGCTGAGGTGCGGGGCGGCCATTTTTTTTGCTGGCTGCCTGCCAGCACCTCTCCGCGCTGCCGTCCCCGGCCTCCTGAGGCCCCCCCGCCGTGGAGTGCTGACTGCGTTCCAAGAGCCCGGCACTTCTCCTCGGTGCTGGGCTCTTTTGCCGGCATTCGCGATCCTCGATTGCGCTGCACAAGGCCCCTCCCCTTTAAGAAGGGGAGGAAGGCCTGCAGTACCGCAGCGCCGTGCCGCAGCGTGTGGTGTTGCGGCACATTGCGCAGCGATCTTCAGCTGCAGTGCCCCAAGAGGGATGCGGGGCGCCTCGAGTAGCGCCGCACTTCCCTCTGGGGCGCGCAAAGTGAATTTCCGGCAGGCGGCCGTGACTACTTCCGGGGCGCTACTTTTGGTGCCCTGGCGAGGGGCGCTACTGAATTTCTAGGCCTTAGTGTCATATTTGACCCTGGTGTCATATTTTACCCTGAAATTAGCTTCCAACCACATATCCACAGTATAACTAAGAACGCCTATTTCCACCTCCGTAACATCGCCCGTCTCCGCCCTTGCCTCAGCTCATCTGCTGCTGAAACCCTCATCCACGCCTTTGTTACCTCTAGACTTGACTATTCCAACGCATTCCTGGCCGGCCTCCCACATTCCACCCTAGGTCATCCAAAACTCGGCTGCCCGTGTCCTAACTCACACCAAGTCCCGTTCACCCATCACCCCTGTGCTCGCTGACCTACATTGGCTCCCGGTTAAGCAATACCTCGATTTCAAAATTCTCATCCTTGCTTTCAAATCCCTCCATAGCCTCACCCCTCCCTATCTCTGTAATCTCCTTCAGCCCCACAACCCCCCGAGATATCTGCGCTCCTCAAATTCTGCCCTCTTGAGCATCCCTGATTATAATCATTCAACCATTGGCGGACGTGCCTTCTGTTGCCTCGGCCCTAAGCTCTGGAATTCCCTGCCTAAACCTCTTCGTCTTGCTACCTCTCTTTCCTCCTTTAAGATGCTCCTTAAAACCTACCTCTTTGACCAAACTTTTGGTCACCTGCCCTAATTTATCCTTATGTGGCTCAGTGTCGAATTTTTTTTGTCTTAAAGCACTCCTGTGAAGCGCCTTGGGACGTTTTACTACCTTAAAGGCGCTATATAAATACAAGTTGTTGTTGTTGTTAGGTGAGGGCACCGAGTGTAATGTGTCCAAGTTTGCTGACGATACAAAGCTGTGAGGAGGACGCAAAGAGGCTGCAAACGGATATAGACAGGTTAAGTGAGTGGGAAAGAATGTGGCAGATGGAATATAATGTGGAGAAATGTGAAGTTATCCACTTTGGTAGGAAAAATAGAAAAGCAGAATATTTTTTAAAATGTGAGAGACTAGTAAATGTTGGTATTGAGAGGAAACTGGGTGTCCTTGTACACGAATAACAGAAAGTTAACATGCAGGTACAGCAAGCAATTCGGAAAGCAAATGGCATGTTAGCCTTTATTACAAAGGGAATATATAATAAGTCTTACTGCAATTATACAGGGCCTTGGTGAGACCATGCCTTGAGTACTGTTTACAATTTTGGTCTCCTTACCTAAGGAAGGATATACTTGCCATAGAGGGAGTGCAACGAAGGTTCACTAGACTGGTTCCTGGGATGGGGGGATTGTCCTATGAGGAGAGATTGAGTAGACTAGGCCTATATTCCCCAGAGTTTAGAAGAATGAGTGGTGATCTCATTGAAACATATAAAATTCTTAAGGGGCTTGACAGGGTAAATGCTGGGAGGATGTTTCCCCAGGCTGGGGAGTCTAGAACCAGGGGTCACAGTCTCAGAATAAGAGGTCCGTCATTTAGGACTGAGATGAGGAGAAATTTCTTCACTCAAAAGGTTGTGAATCTTTACAATTCTCTACCCCGGTGAGCTGCAGATGCTCAGTCATTGAGTATATTCAAGACAGAGATCGATAGATTTTTGGATACAAAGGGAAGCAAGGGATATGGGGATAGTGCGGAAAGGGGAGTTGAGGTAGAAGATCAGCCATGATCTTATTGGATGGTGGAGCAGGCTCGAGGGGCCGTATGGCCAATTCCTGCTCTTATTTCTTATGTTATGTTCCTATGACACATCTCTCCTAATCTCTGCTACGCCTCTGCAACTCAAATTCCCATTCGTTTGTGCATTTGGCTGCTGTTCCAGCCCAGAGCCCTATACGCCTCGACCCCTCTGTCCATGCATACTGCCGCCCGTCTCAAATCTCCCTTTCGTCTCCATTTTGTAACCTCCCAATTCTCCCAACTTCATGTTTGAATTTCTCCAAGTAAGTTTTAAAATAGGAGAGAAAGAGAGATATGGGGAAGGCAAAACAGAGAAGGCAGAGGTAATGGTCAGAATTTACCCCTAAAAAACCGGGTGGGTTTGGAGCGTGGGGGCAGTTAAATTGTTTAAAATGGGATTCCCGACCTGATCCCGCCTCCAACCCGCCCACTTCCGCTTTTAACGCAGGCAGGACGTGCGGGGGGGGTGGTGGGCGGGCGACCAACCCGCTCCCAGAGGGCGGTTCGTCAATTTAAATATTGTAATGAGGCTGGAAGACACTTTTTCACCTCCATTTTTAATTTGACTGCCTGTGGACGGGTTTCGCACAATTCGTGAAACCCAGCAGTTAAAGCGAGGCGAGGACTGCTGGATCCAGGAGGTAAGTGGTTTTATACCTACCTCCTGCATCCAGGGTCCCTGCCTAACCCACCATCCTCAATCAGAGACGGCCCACCCACCCACCCGGGCCTCCGATCACCCCCCCTCGGGCCTCCGATCCCAACAATGAGGCCTTGACCCCCCTCCCCCCACCCCACCGATGATGCTGAGGCCGGCCGCAATCCTCTCTCCCCCCCGTGCCGATTCCAGCCAACACCCCCCCCCTCACCTGTCACCCCCCAATCCTCCAGCCCTCCATCAATCCCTGGCCGACTCCAATCCCCGATCCCTGGCCAACCCGCCCCTGCTGATACATACGAACATACAAACATAGGGATTAGGAGCAGGAATAGGCCACTCGGCCCCTCGAGCCTGCTCCACCATTCAATAAGATCATGGCTGATCTGATTACTCCACATTCCCGCCTACCCTCCTCCAACCCCTACCCACCCCGCCGATCCCCGAACCCCCTCATCCCCAATCCTGCCCTCCCGCGATCCTTAATCCTCCCCCGCCGATCCCCGAACCCCCTCATCCCCAATCCTGCCCTCCCGCGATCCTCGATCCTCCCCTGCCAATCCCCGACCCCCCTCACCCCCGCCACCCCTCCCCTGGACCGACCCCTCGCTCCCTCTCTGCACCTGCAGGCCTAACCACCCACAGCCAGCCAGCCTCTCAATGTGGCTGGATGAGGGCGGTAATCCGAGGCCTCACATAAGAACATAAGAACATAAGAAGTAGGAGCAGGAGTAGGCCATACGGCCCCTTGGGCCTGCTCCGCCATTCAATAGGATCATGGCTGATCCGAACCTAGACTCACGTCCACTTCCCTGCCCGCTCCCCGTAACCCCTAATTCCCTTATCAGCTAGGAAACTGTCTATCTCCGTTTTAAATTTATTTAATGTTGCAGCTTCCACAGCTCTCTGAGGTAGCAAATTCCATAGATTTACTACCCTCTGAGTGAAGAAGTTTCTCCTCATCTCAGTTTTGAAAGGGCAGCCCCTTATTCTAAGATTATGCCCCTAGTTCTAGTCTCACCCATCAGTGGAAACATCCTCCCCGCATCCACCCGATCAAGCCCCCTCACAATCTTATATGTTTCGATAAGATCGCCTCTCAGTCTTCTGAATTCCAATGAGTAGAGGCCCAACCTACTCAACCTTTCCTCATAAGTCAACCCCCTCACCTCCGGAATCAACCGAGTGAACCTTCTCTGAACTGCCTCGAGAGCAAGTATATCTTTTCTTAAATATGGAAACCAAAACTGTACGCAGTATTCCAGGTGTGGCATCACCAGTACCCTGTATAACTGAAGCAAGACTTCCCTGCTTTTATACTCCATCCCCCTTGCAATAAAAGCCAAGATTCCATTGGCCTTCCTGATCACCTGCTGTACCTGCATACTAACCTTCTGTGTTTCATGCACCAGGACCCCCAGATCCCTTTGTACTGTAGCACTTTGCAATTTCTCTCCATTTAGATAATAACTTGCTCTTTGATTTTTTCTGCCAAAGTGTATAACCTCACACTTTCCAACATTATATTCCATCTGCCAAATTTCTGCCCACTCACTTAGCCTGTCTATGTCCTTTTGCAGGTTTTTTATGTCCTCCTCACTCACTGCTTTCCCTCCCATCTTTGTATCATCGGCAAACTTGGATATGTTGCACTTGGTCCCCTCCTCCAAATCGTTAATATAGATTGTAAAGAGTTGGGGTCCCAGCACTGACCCCTGCGGAACACCACTAGTTACTGATTGCCAACCCGAGAATGAACCATTTATCCCAACTCTGTTTTCTGTTAGAAAGCCAATCTTCCACTCATGCCAGTATATTAACCCCAATCCCATGATTTTTTATCTTGTGCAGTAATCTTTTGTGTGGCACCTTGTCAAATGCCTTTTGGAAGTCCAAATACACCACATCCACTGGTTCCCCTTTATCCAGCAGGGTGGCATAGTGGTTAGCACTGTTGCCTCACAGCGCCAGGGACCCGGGTTCAAATCCGGCCTCGGGTGACTGTCTGTGTGGAGTTTGCACATTCTCCCCGTGTTTGCGTGGGTTTCCTCCAGGTGCTCCGGTTTCCTCCCACAGTCCAAAGACGTGTGGGTTAGGTTGATTGGCCATGATAAAAATATTGGCCCTTAGTGTTAGGGGGGATTAAATATGTGGGGTTACAGGGATAGGGCTTGGGTGGGATGGCTGTCGGTGTAGGGACCGGGTGCTAGGGTTTGGATGATCGGCCATGATCTCGTTGAATGGCAGAGCAGGGCCGAATGGCCTACTCCTGCTCCTATCTTCTATGTTTCTATCCACCCTGTTTGTTATGTCCTCAAAGAATTCGAGCAAATTTGTCAAACATGACTTCCCCTTCATAAAACCATGCTGACTCTGTCTGATTAAATTATGCTTATCCAAATGTCCTGTTACTGCTTCCTTAATAATGGACTCCAACATTTTACCAACCACAGATGTTAGGCTAACTGGTCTATAGTTTCCAGCCTTTTGTCTACCTCCCTTTTTAAATAAGGGCATTACATTAGCAGTTTTCCAATCTGCTGGGACCTTTCCTGAATCCAGGGAGTTCTGGAAAATTACCACCAATGCATCCGCAATCCCTACCGCTACTCCTCTCAAGACCCGAGGATGTAAGCCATCAGGTCCAGGGGATTTATCCGCCTTAAGTCCCATTATCTTACCAAGTACCATGCAAATCAGGCCCTGCTGTTAAAGTCGGCCTCCTGGGTTTCCTGCCCGCCTCAGAGGCCCCCCACCCCCAACCCGCCTACCTAGAGAAAATTCCAGCCAATGTGTTTACAATTTTGTATTTTATTTAAAATGTGATTTTTCCTCGCTGCCCATTTTCTCTTTCCCTGCTCTCCTGAGGACTGATCCCGGTAGGGTGCTCCCAGCAGCGAGCAGCACTGGCAGGTGCCACAATTGGTTGAATGCTGCCTTTATGTTGTGGGCAGTTGCTCTCAATGTAGCGCTTAATCCATGTGGATCAAGGCTGTAATGAGGTAGTAAAGCTGCTTCTAACTTCTGAGCAACTTGATCACTGTATAATATTCATTTCATTAATGCTTACTATTTGGCTGGAATTTGCTCTGAGCGCTGTTCGATAGAGTTGCACTTGCCCATTGATTTTTATCGGCTTTTGCATGGCAAGTTCCTGTCAGCCAACCATCTAAAAAGCACAGCGCCCTCTACAGGGGATCTAGGACCTCTGTGAACAGGGCAAGCAACTGTAGCTCCTTAAACAACCCAATTGAAGAATCCTTAATGAGCAGCATAGCGTCTGAACCAAGAAGTGTTGGAACCAGTTGAAATATTTAATTCAACAACCAGGTACAATTTTTTAAAATTCATTTATGGGATGTGGGTGTCGCTGGCAAGGCCAGCATTTATTGCCCATCCCTAATTGCCCTTGAGAAGCCCTTGCGAAATAAAGTGAGGGAAAGAAAGTATGGATTAAGGGAGAAACATAAAATGTCTTGTTTTGCACACTTTGTACAAAATAATAAATTGCAGGACAACGGAGTATTACAGTTTAACTCTTTTATTAAGCATTAGGTCTGTGATCTTACTCCTAGCTGGTCAGTGGGGAAAGCCTGGCGTTAGGACCCCTAGCCAGGTCTTCAAAACAATAGTAGTCCTTACAGATGCCTGCAGGCCAATGACAACTCAGCATGTGATCTCATGTGAATATAATAGGTATTCCTTACAGATGCCTGTGGGCCAATGATAATTCAATATGCAAATGTTACATCCCCTTTCTTTTAAAAGAAGAATGTTATGCATTACTTTTAAACCTTTCTTCTACATAATGTTCTCGGTAGCATAAACATATAAGTAAACTCAGCATTTAACTAGCACTGAAAACATCTCAACGTTTCAATAACGATGTACAGTTTTTTTTAGGGCAGCGATCCACCTACACCCTTTGACAGTTCACAAGTAAAGGATAACTCTAGGCTTTACCTCTCGTCCCGACCTTGTGTGGTATGAAACTGAGCATGCTCCTGACTCGGTCAACAACTCAGGTTCAGGTTTAGGTTCAGGTAAGTATGATGTGTTTTGTGTATTGCTCTGTTCATCACATTCTGTTGAACTGATCCTCTCATCGGAATGACGGTGTTGTTCCTTGGTGTTCAGGAGGTGCCTGCGATTGCGGCGATACCTGTCCTTCTGGGGTGCGGATGTGATACGATCGCTCAGTGTCAGCTGGCTGGATGACGACTGCTGGCTTCCAGTAGTCATGCTCCTGGATTCTGATGGATTCTCCATTGTGCAGCGGCGGCAGTAGTCTAGCTGACCTGTCATAGTGTCTCTTTTGGTGTTGCTGTCTCTGTACACGTTTTGCATGCACTTGCTTGCAGCTGACGACCTCTGGCTGCAGCTGCTGGTTGGTGCTTGGAAGGATTGAGCGAAGTATGTGGCTCATCAACAGCTGTGCTGGTGAATTGAAGTTGTCAACCAGAGTGTTGCGGTACTCAAGGAGACTGATGTAGGGGTCTCTTTTGTCTGCTTTGGGTTGTCCATGAGTGTTTTTGCAATCTGGACAGTTTTTTCAGCAAGGCCATTACTTTGAGGGTAATGTGGGCTTGATGTGACATGTGTGAAATCCCATGCCTTGGCAAACAACTCGAACTCTTTTGATTTGTATTGGGGGCCATTGTCTGAGACTAAAGTCTCTACCATGCCATGCCTGGCAAAGGCTGCCTTTAGCTTGTGGATCACAGCTGCAGATGTGGTGCTGTGAAGCTTGTCCAGTTCAAAAAATCTGCTGTAGTAATCAACAGTCACTACATCGTCCTCGTTGTTCCATGTGAACAGATCCGCTGCCGTGACCTGCCAGGGCCTGTCTGGGATACGGTGAGGTATCATGGGCTCTTTGTCATTTGATGGGCGGCGTTCTAGACAAATGGAACATTTTCCGACAATGTCCTCAATGTGTTTGCACATTCCGGGCCAAAACATAATGTCACGTGCTCTTTGTTTGCATTTTTCCATGCCCATATGTCCAGCATGAACTTTTGTCAACATCTCTTCTCTGAGACTGGTAGGAATGATGATTTTCTCCTCTTTGAAGATGATTCCGTTGATTTGTGACAGTTCCTCTCTGTGGTTCCAGAATTCAGATATGCTCTGAGGGCATTTCCTCCTTTCCTCAGGCCATCCTTTATGTATGACTTTGCTCAGCAGTGTGAGTTGTGCATCTTTCTCTGTTCCTGCTCAGATCTCCTTCAGTTTTGAGTCACTCACAGGTAAGCTGTTGTACACCATGTGCACCTGCACATCCATGCCTTCACTGAGGCTGCTGTCCTGGTAGCTAAGAGCCTTTCTGGAGAACGTGTCTGTGACAGGAATGTCTTTGCCTGGACGGTGAATGATTGTGAAGTCGTACTTCTGTAGCTGAAGGATCATTCTCTGTAGCCTTGGTGGGGCTGCGGCTAGTGGTTTCCTCATGATTGACTCGAGGGGCTTGTGGTCGGATTCCACAATGACTTGTTGGCCATAGACGTACTGGTGGAAATGCTTACATCCAAACAGAATTGCATATAGCTCTTTCTCGATTTGAGCATAGTTGATTTCACTGTCTGTGAGAGATCTGGAAGCGTAGCCGATGGGCTTGCCTTCTTGCAGTAATACTGCGCCTAGTCCGTACTTTGACGCGTCCACTTGTAGTCTGAGCTCTTTGTTGGGGTCGAAGTAGGCAAGAACTGGTCCTGGTTCTCTGGTGATTAGGTCTTTCATTTTCTGAAATGCTGTGTCCTGTTGTTTGTCCCACAGGAACTCATTGGATTGTTTGAGCAACTGACGCATGGGTGCGTTGATTTCGGAGAGGCTCGGGGCAAACTTGGCTAAGTAGTTAACCATGCCTAGTACTGTCTCTAGCTCTGCGCGGTTCTTCGGCAGCTCCATCTTCTTGATGGCGGAGATTTTCTCTGGATCCGGCTTAATGCCATCAGTTGAGAGGCGATGCCCGAAATAACTGATCTCAGTGGATCCGATTATGCTTTTCTCGGGGTTGAGCCGGATACCTTTCTCCCGTGATCTTTGTAGCATCGCACAGAGGTTCCTGTCATGTTCCTCTCTATTCCTGCCATAGATGAGGATGTCGTCTACGATTGTGACTACTCCGTCGAGGCCTTCATAGGTTTCGTCGATCTTCCACTGGAATTCATCCTGAGCTGAGATAACACCAAATGGTAACTGCAGAAATCGGTAGCGTCCAAATGGTGTGTTGAACGTGGTTAGCTTATATGACTCTTCCGTGAGCTTGATAGTCCAGTATCCTGATCGTGCGTCCATTACACTGAAGTAACGTGCTCCTACTAGCTTGGGTGTGATGTCATCTAGCGTTGGTAGTGGGTAGTGAGGGCGTTTGATAGCCTTGTTCAAATCTCTGGGGTCGAGACAGACTCTGAGCTTGCCTGTACGTGGTTTCTCAACCACTACTAATGCGTTGACCCACTCTGTCGGTTCTGTTTCCTGGATGATGATTTCTGTATTCGCCATGCTCTGCAGCTCCTCCTTCAGGTGACTATGTAGAGCAAGGGGTATCATTCTCGGTGGGCAAACCACAGGGGTTGCTGCTGGGTCAAGGTGAATAGTGCATTCACCTGGGAATAGTCCGATTCCTTTGAAAACGTCAGCAAACTCCTCCATGACTGTCTGCTTCTCAACTGGTGCTGTCAATGATAGCACTAGCTTGACGAGGTCCATGTCTAAACATGCCTTTAGACCTAGCACTGGAGGTGCTCAAGTGTCAACATGTAAAAGCCCAACATCATGTCGCTTTCTTTGTACTTGCATTTCATCACGCATGTGCCTTTTACAATGAGCTGCTCACCCCCATAGCTGGTCAGTCTGCGTGAGGTGGGCTGTAGCTCACACTCATCCTTCAAGCTGTGATACTCAATCAGAGGAATTACATTAACCTGAGCTCCAGTGTCTAGTTTAAACTTAAGCTCTTTGCCCTGTTTTCCTATCTCAATATCTGCAAAGGCTTGCTCGGTGGCATAGTGGTTAGCACTGTTGCCTCACAGCGCCAGGAACCCGGGTTCAAATCCGGCCTCGGGTGACTGTCTGTGTGGAGTTTGCACATTCTCCCCGTGTTTGCGTGGGTTTCCTCCGGGTGCTCCGGTTTCCTCCCACAGTCCAAAGATGTGCGGGTTAGGCTGATTGGCCATGATAAAAATTGACCCTTAGTGTTAGGGGGGATTAAATATGTGGGGTTACGGGGTTACGGGGATAGGGCTTGGGTGGGATGGCTGTCGGTGTAGGGACCGGGTGCTAGGGTTTGGATGATCAGCCATGATCTCGTTGAATGGCGGAGCAGGCTCGAAGGGCCGAATGGCCTACTCCTGCTCCTATGTTTCTATGTCTCTGAAATCTGTTTTTTCTGTGACACAGAATCAATAAACAGTTCCTCTGCATTTGGCTCTCTATCTGGCATTTGGCTGTCACTTACTGTGTGTACTGCTTTTCAAAAAACAGTCCTGCAAACTTTAGCAAAGTGGTTCCATTTACCACATTTAGCACATTGCCTTCCTTTGGCAGGGCAATGCTCCTTTTCCCCATGCACCTTGTTTCCACAATATCCACAGTTTTTGAAGCGTTTTATGTCTGTGTCGCTCATTTTTAGAACTCTCTCTGTTCTTTCTGTTCTGAAACACGCTCTCTGGGCGGTGTTCTTTGGTGTGTGTCTATTAACTGTGTGCACTGTCTGTTCATGCGAGCTGCTCGTGGCGCCGGTTATGGTTTTCAACTGTGCTTGGGCTATCTCATGCTTTGTCCAGCATTAGCCCGGACCCAACATTCAAAAGTTTCTCTCTCACTTTAGCTGAATGTATTCCAAACACGATGCGGTCTCTGACCATCTCAGCTTTATCTGCATATTCACAGTCTTTTACCAGCAGTTTTAACTCAGTCACGAACTGTTCAAATGACTCACTAGCTCCTTGTACTTTCTCCTGAAACTTGTACCTAGCGAATATCGTATTTGTCTTGGGCATCACATATGATTCAAAACGGTCAAAATAACTTTTCAGTACCTTTGCTTCATCCGCGGTGAAAGACCATGTGTTAAAAATGTCTCTCCCTTTTTCTCCGATCCACAGGAGTAGGTAGCTGCATCGTTCTTCCTCCCCTTTGCTTTTCAACGGATCTGAGAACATCAACTCCACGTGTTGCTTGAACTTGCACCATTCTCTAGGTAAGTTCAAAGATTTCCATTCGAGGCAAGGGAGCTCCAACGATGTCCATTTTCAATCCCTGTTCTGACACCATGTCTTGTTTTGCACACTTTGTACAAAATAATAACTTGCAGGACAATGGAGTATTACAGTTTAACTCTTTTATTAAGCATCAGGTCTGTGATCTTACTCCTAGCTAGTCAGTGGGGAAAGCCTGGCATTAGGACCCCTAGCCTGGGTCTTCAAAACAATAGTAGTCCTTACAGATGCCTGCAGGCCAATGACAACTCAGCATGTGATCACATGTGAATATAATAGGTATTCCTTACAGATGCCTGCGGGCCAATGATAATTCAATATGCAAATGTTACATAAAAGACACAGAAAGAAAACGTTTTTAAAAATTGCTTAAATTTTATTTTAAAATCTCCAACAATAATTAAAAGCTGAAGGAACGAGACTTCACACTTGTAAAAATTCATTTTCAGTACCAGAGAGATTGTTTGGCAGTAATTAAGACTCACAATGCTGTTAAAAGGCTACTTACAATGAAATGGACAAGCCCTCTCGTTTTCTGGCGCGTTTAGTTCGTATCTATGAGGTCAGTACAGCAACGTCATGCTGCTCAATGTATTTGAATGGTGAGTCAGGCGGCAGGATGCCATTTTCAGGAAGCTTTTGGAGGAGTAAGAGATCTCAGCCAGCAATTTCCAGATTTCCGATTTTAACTGCGCACGTGCTGTCCAATTTGCACATTGAGTGCTGTTAGCTATGAGAATACTGGGAAAGTCTCCACTTCACATTCACTTACTAACCAACCTGAAATATAATCAATTCATACTATTATTAATTGTAGATTAAAGATTTCATTATGTAATTGTTGCACTTATAATCATACTTGCAAACCTGTTGTGACGTGCCCTGGGTAGCCCTGGTTTGGGAGGCAAGATGGAGGAACACTAAAGGCTCATGGGTGCTTCTTGAACAAAATTTTAAAAGGCCAGCTTGGCAAGATTCCAGTGACCCTGATAAGGGACAAAGCCTAAGTCATAGCGAAGCCATAACTGTTCACTTCCCAGACGAGATAAATGATGGACAAGAACATCATGTCTCGTTTGAATTAGGCACTGTTAGGGAGTGAAACACAGATGGTGTCAGGAGGAGGGGGTCATGAGGGTGATGGCCTGAGAGGGGCAGTCGGGATCAGTGAGTACATGGCATCCCGGTAATTGGCTAGTGAAATTCAGGTTTAAGTCCATGATTGGGTCAACTGCTCCGCGTAGACTTTGCTGTGAAGAAGGGGTGTAAGAAGGCGGTCTCTTAGACACAAGGGTTGTAGAGGTATTCGGCTGAAAAGCTTGGGACTATCCACAGATGGGCCAGGAGGGACGGACTGGTGGAGGGACCACATGCACGACATCGACCATACGCAGAGTCTATAGAGCTAACGGGCCAGCGGGGGTTTGCCCGTGGAGGTCGCAACCTTTCTACCCAGGGCATAACAGGTATTATAACACTTGATTGCACCTTGTTAACTACTGCTCAGATACTGTAATGTATCAAGTCTCGCTTACACTGAATAATCTCTGTCACCAATAAGGGTCAAGTCGAATCTTTTGGAACTTAAGAGTGAAAGGGTTAATTGGCACAGACCCAGAAACTCAACATAGCCTTACCATTAATTCTACAGTAAAATCTGGCCCATTGTGTTTCAGACCCACAATGTGCGGTTGATCCAAGGAGCTTAACATTTCCATAGAGCTGCAGGCAATTTAAGGATTAATTGGCTAGCTGTTGTCAAATACAAAAGCGCCTTCACTTAAAATTTATTTATACAATCCAAAAGGAATATTTGAATAATTGATTGTCCATCAGAAGACTGGCAAAAAGAACTGCATTAAAAGTATTGACTTGTTTACATAAGCATTCTTCATTGGAATAAATTAATTAACAGAATCAGGAGTTGGGGTTTGTCTTTACTTTTGACCTGTTTAAGTCTCATAATAATGCCTTAGTTGGTGCATTACTAAAGTTATAGACCAAAAGGTCCCAGGGTCAAATCTTGGGCTCCTAGCCAGAGAGGCGGCAACAATATCACAATTGGTCCTAGTGCTAAGAAAGCCAAAAACAGCCAGGTTGCTACTCCTGGTTATTATTCGGTGACTCCTGCTGGATTGTATGTATATGTGGGTATTTAGGTAAAAGCAAAATTCATCTCAGATGGAAACATATTAAAAAATAATAATTAGGAGCAGGAGTAGGCCATATGGCCCCTCGAGCCTGCTCCGCCATTCAATAAGATCTTCGGCCTCAGCTCCACTTTCCCGCCCAATTCCCATATCCCTTGATTTCCCTTAGAGTTCAAAAATCAATCCATCTCAGCCTTGAATATATTCAACGGTTCAGCGTCCACAGCCCTTTTGGATAGAGAATTCCAAAGATTCACATCCCTCTGAGAGAAGAAATTTCTTCTCAACTCAATATTAAAAGACCGACCCCTTATCCTGAGACTATGACCTCTAGTTCCAGACTCCCCAACCAGGGGAAACAACCTCTCAGCATCTACCCTGTCAATGCCCCTCAGAATTGTATATGTTTCAATGAGATCACCTCCCATTCTTTTAAACTCCAGAGAGTATAGGCCCAATCTATTCAATCTCTCTTCATAGGACAACCCTCTCACCCCAGGAATCAATCTAGTGAACCTTCGTTGCACTGCCTCTAAGGCAAGTATATCCTTCCTCAGATAAGGAGAACAAAACTGTGCACAGTACTCCAGGTGTGGTCTCACCAAAGCCCTGTGCAATTGTAGCAGGACTTCCTTATTCTTGTACTTCAACCCCCTTTCAACAAAGGCCAACATGCCATTTGCCTTCCTAATTGCTTGATGTACCTGCGTGTTAACTCCCTGTGTTTCCTGTATGAGGACACCTAAATCTCTCTGAGCACCAACATTTAATAGTTTCTCACCTTTTAAAAATTATTCTGTTTTTCTATTCCTCCTAGCAAAGTAAATAACCTCACATTTCTGCACATTATACCCCATCTGCAACCTTATTGCCTACTCACTTAACATAAGAACATAAGAAGTAAAAGCAGGAGCAGGCCATATGGCCCCTCGAGCCTGCTCTGCCATTCAATAAGATCATTGCTGATCCTCGACCTCAACTCCACTTTCCCACCTGATCCCCATATCCTTTGATTCCTCTAGAGTCCAAAAATCTACCTATCTCAGCCTTGAATATACTCAAAGACTCAGCATCCACAGCCCTCTGGGGCAGAGAATTCCAAAGATTCACAACCCTCTGAGTGAAGAAATTACTCCTCATCTCGGTATTAAATGGCCTACCCCTTATCCTGAGACTATGAGCTCGATTTTGCCAGTGTGGGCAGACTGGGGCGTGTCAGGTGGGATTCGTGGCAGGACCCCGACTCCGAAGTGAAGTGTTGAAAAATTGCGATTTTCCCCTAATTAGGCAATTGATTTCCAGCGTGTGGGAACCCCTGACCCAATTAGTCTTTCCATCCAGAAAGTCGCCTCCGATGACGTCATTAGTGCTGCTGGATTTAAGGCCTGCAAGCAGCCTTGCTTCTTCTGGAGACTGGAAACGCTTTGGACATTGTATGAAGGACTTCATTTACCGACCATGTCCACCAGCAAGCAAAAGTGTGCACCTCGCTTTGATGAGCCCTCCCTCCAAGCTCTGGTGCAGTGAGCAAGATCTAATAAGGAGGTGCTGTTCCCTTCATCAGGGAGAAAAAAGCCACCCCAGCAGACTAAAGCTGTGTGGCTGCAAGTGGCTCAGGAGGTCAACTCCATATCAATGAGCCACAGAACCTGACTGCAATGCAGGAAGAGTTTTCATGACATTCACCACACAGGAAAAGTGAGTATGACTTTCCCATCACCCTCAATCTGATCCCCATCGCCTCTCCTCACCAGCACTCTGCTTTGCCAACCTCTTCCTCCACATCCCACTTGACACTTACACCCCTGCACCCTTACCCA
The DNA here is from genome assembly GCF_052327205.1 of Somniosus microcephalus. Lineage (NCBI taxonomy): Eukaryota > Metazoa > Chordata > Chondrichthyes > Squaliformes > Somniosidae > Somniosus > Somniosus microcephalus. Next base: position 26,893,541 of record NC_141008.1, on the reverse strand, counting down.
TTCCCTCTCTCTCTATGGTCACATTCACTTAACTATTCAACCATGCAGCCCTCACACTCTCTATCACTGTGATGCAATGACAACTTACAGCACACAGGGCCCTTTGTCTCCTTCTAAGCATCTATGCTATGGATTCTCTACACTCACTCCTTCATTCTCACTCAAACTCTAATTTTGTCCCTCATTGCAGGAAAAGAGAGCCCACAATAAGAGGGAAAGAGCGACAACAGGAGGAGGGCCACCCTCAGTAGCCCAGCTCACCACCTCAGAGGAGACGGCCCTGGAAATTGCCGGGATCGAGGAGGATTCCCAAGTGGGGGACGGACAGGCGGGCACATCACAGCAAGCTGGCGATAGAATGCTTTGGCATCTCTCTCATTGACGTTGCATGACTCACTGATAATGATTCTGATGCTCTAACAGATTGACTTATGATCATCTGCACAATTCAATGTGCATGCAACTTTTACCTCACATCTCTAACTCTTTCCTTTACTCCTCCACAGGACCATCGAGAGCCCCCGTCGCCACTGTCCTGGAGGAAGGGGGGGACTCCTCTCCAAGCGCTCACATGACCATGCCACTGCAGAGCCCTCGGTCAGAGCCCCACCAGAGTCCCCACCCAACTGAGATCGGCGTCTCAATCCCTGCACAGCCGCAGGAGCTCCAATCCTGCCTCATCGGGCCTGGCAAAATTGAGCCCTATGCCTCCTAGTTCTAAACACTCCAGCCAGGGAAAACAACCTCTCAGCATCTATTCTGTCAATCCTCTTCAGAATCTTGTGTGTTTCAATGAGATCACCTCTCATTCTTCTAAACTCCAGAGAGTATAGGCCCATTCTACACAATCTCTCATCATAGGACAACCCTCTCATCCCAGGAATCAATCTAGTGAATCTTCGTTACACCACCTCTGTAATGTATATACCTTTAAGGGGGGGAACTATCTTTTACAGCTCATGTATACTGCAGTACCGGCAGTGACCACACCTGTATATAGCACTGAGTAGTAATCTGTACAGATCAGTTCCACTGTGAGCCACGTTGAGTAAACACCTGTTTTACCGTTCTCCTGCAGTCTGTGTCTTATTATACACAGACACAACAACCTCCAAGGCAGGTATATCCTTCCTTAGATAAGGAGACCAGAACTGTGCACAGTACTCCAGGTGTGGTCTCACCAAGGCCCTGTACAATTGTAGCAAGACTTCCTTACTCTTATACTCCAACCTCCTGCAATAAAGGCCAACATGCCATTTGCCTTTCTTATTGCTTGCTGTACCTGCATGCGAGCTTTCTGTGTTTCTTGCACGAGGACACCCAAATCTCTCTGAACACCAACATTTGAAAGTTTCTTACCATTTAAAAAATATTCTGTTTTTCTATTCTTCCTACCAAAGTGAATAACCTCACATTTTCCTACATTATACTCCATCTGCCACCTTACTGCCCAATCACTTAGTCTATTTATATCCCTTTGCAGAATTTTTGTGTTCTCCTCAGAGCTTACTGTCCCACCTAGCTTTGTATCATCAGCAAACTTGGATATATTATACTCGGTCTCTAGAATGCGGGGGCACAGTTTTAGAATAAAGGGTCGCCCTTTTAGATCTGAGATGAGGAGGAATTTCTTCTCTCAGAGGGTCGTAAATCTGTGGAATTCTCTGCCCCAGAGAGCTGTGGAGGCTCGGTCAATAAATATATTTAAGGTGGAGATATAAATATATTTAAGATAGACAAATTTTTGCAAGATAAGGGAGTGAAGGGTTATGGGGAGCAGGCAGGGAAGTGAGTTTGAGCTCAAGGTCAGCTTATAAATAGCTGAGGCCCAAGCAATGATCCTTGCAGCATCCCACTAGTTACAGCCTGCCAACCTGAAAATGACTCGCTTATCCCTACTCTCTGTTTTCTGTCCATTAACCAATCCTCTATCCATGCTAATATATTACCCCCTTCCCCATGAGCCCTTATCTTGCATAACAATCTTTCATGTGGCACCTTATCGAATGCCTTTTGGAAATCAAATATACAACATCCACTGGTTCCCCTTTATCTACCCTGCTAGTCACATCCTCAAAAACAAATAAATTTGTTAAAGATGATTTTCCTTTTTAAAACCATGTTGACTCTGCCTAATCTTGTTATAATTTTCTAAGTGGCCTGTTACTACCTCCTTAATTCCAGCATTTTCCCAACGACTGATGTTAGGCTAACTGGCCTGTAGTTCCCTGTTTTTGCTCTCCCTCCTTCCTTGAACAGTGGGGCTACATTTGCTACCTTCCAATCCGCTGGGACCATTCTAGGATCTCGGGAATTTTGGAAGATCATAATCAATGCATCCACTATCTCTGCAGCCACCTCTTTTAGAATCATGGGCTGGAGGACATCAGGTCCAGGGGATTTGTCAGCTTTTAGTCCCATTAGTTTCTCAAGTACTTTTTCTCTACTGATCTTAATTACTTTAAGTTCCTCAGTCTCAGTAGCCCCTTGGTTCCCCACTATTTTTGGTGTGCTTTTTTGTGTGTTTTACTGTAAAGACAAGATACAAAATATTTGTTTAAAACCTCTGCCATTTCCTTATTCCACATAATTTCTCCTATTTCAGTCTCTAAGGGACCAATGCTTACTTCTGCTATGCTCCTGTTTTTTTACATACTTGTAGAAAGTCTTACAATCTGTTTTTATATTTCTTGCTAGTTTACTCTCATTCTATTTTCTCCCTTTATATCAATTTTTTGGTCATCCTTTACTGATTTCTAAAGCTCTCCCAATCTTCAGGCTTACTACTATTCTTCACAACATTATAAGCCTCTTCTTTTAATCTAATACTATCCTTAACTTCCTTACTTAGCTACGGATGGATCACTTTTCCTGTGGAGCTTTTATTTATCAATGGAATATATATTCATTGAGAATTTTTAAATTTTTCATTAAATGTTTGCCACTGCTTATCTACTATCATACCTTTTAATCTAATTTCCCAATCGACCATAGGCTTTATTTAAGTTTAAGACTCCAGTTTCAGACTTAAGTATTTCACTCTCAAACCCATTGTTTAATTCTATCATATTATGATCACTCTTCCCCAGAGGATTCTTTACTATGGGATTACTAAATAACCCTATCTCATTACACAATACAAGATCTAAAATAGACTGTTCCCTGGTTGGTTCCATGATGTATTGTTCTTGGAAACTGTCTCAAATGCATTCCATGAACTCATCTTCCAGACTACCTTTGCCAATTGGATATGCCCAGTCTATATGAAGATTAAAGTCCCCTATTGCATTAGCTTTGTAACAAGCTCCTATTTTTGTTGATTCATACTCTGTCCAATGGTACAGCTACTGTTAGGGGGCCTATAAGCTACTCCCACCAGTAAGAGTACTTATCCCCACCCACACTGGTTCTACTTCCTGATCTTCCAAGCCAAGATCCTCTCACTACTGTCCTTATCTCATCCTTTATTATCAGGACTATCCCCTCCGTTCCCCGCTCCTTTTCCATTCTGCCTGTCTTTTTGAAATGTCAAGTACCCTGGAATATTTAGTTCCCAACCTTGGTCACCTTACAACCACATCTCTGTAATGGCTATTAGAACAAACACATTTGTCTCTGTGCTATCAATTCATCTATCTTGTTATGAATGCTTCATGCATTCAGATAAACAGCCTTCAATTTTAAATTTATTCCATTATTCCCTGTTTTCACCTTATTCACTGATGCACTATTAACGTTAAACTCTCTGTCCCTTCCTGTCACACTATGCTTATCCTCACCCAAATCACTACACTGCTCCATTGATTTGACTTTTCTCTTTAGATTTCTAAATTTCCCCTCACCTGACCCATCCACCCTGTTTTAGAGCCCTAGTTATTCAATTCGCCAGGACAATGGTCCCAGCCCAGTTTAAGTGGAGCCCACCCCAACAGAACATGTCCCTCTTTCCCCAGGTACTGGTGCTAGTGCCCCATGAATCAAAACCCCTACCTCCCACACCACTCTTTGAGCCATGCATTTAACTCACTGATGTGCTTGCCCCTATGCCAATTTGCACGTGTCTCAGGTAACAATCTAGAGATTATTACCTTTGAGATTCTGCATTTTAATTTTGACCCTAGCTCCTCAAACTTTCTCAGCAGAACCTTGTTCCTAGTTCTACCTATGTTGTTGGTTCTTATGTGGACCAAGACAACTGGATCCTCCCTCTCCCACTCCAAATTCTTCACCAGCTGTGAAGAGATGTCTTTAACCCTGTCACTGGGCAGGCAACACAGCCTTCGGAACTCCCAGTCATGGCTGCAGAGAACAGTATCTCTCTGTGACTCTATAGCCTGCTGAAACTCACCGTCCATACATAAAGAAGGGTCACTTAGGTGAGGTATTGAGAGGCTTCCAACACATTAAACCACCAGGTGTCAGTGCCTTCATCAGAGCAGAAAAGGTGGTGAAAATTCATAAAAAGAATTTGGTCCCATGCACGACTGTGGTAAATTATTTTACACTGAAAAATTATTTCATACTCCATCCATTCTGCCACTGTATGCATTCCCATCTATCCACTTAAGCGCTGAAGTATCTGGTATCCATTCTTTCCGGTTATTCGTAAGAAATATTAAAAAAATTATGAGTGTCTGTTACAAAATTCCACCAAATTTCTTCTGGCTATATGGTCATCAATTTCTCCCGTAAGTGGAGCACATGTCCCGTACAATCAGGAGTTTACCACTACTGCCTAATATCTCATCATGCAATAGTGTGACCTGGCGTTGTAACAATGAAGGCCCCCGCGATGTGAATTGGACACTTTTAATTTCACAGATACAACCCCCTGCCAATGCATTTCTCTTATCTCCTGGAAGAAGTACATTTGCAGTTTATTATCTGAACGGCAATAGATTGGGAGAAGGGGAAGTGCAACGAGACCTGGGTGTCCTTGTGCACCAGTCGCTGAAGGTAAGCATGCAGGTGCAGCAGGCGGTTAAGAAGGCAAATGGTATGCTGGCCTTCTTAGCGAGAGGATTCGAGTACAGGAGCAAGGATGTCTTGCTGCAGTTGTACAGGGCCTTGGTGAGACCACACCTTGAGTATTGTGTGCAGTTTTGGTCGCCTTATCTGAGGAAGGATGTTCTTGCCATGGAGCGAGTGCAGCGAAGATTCACCAGACTGATACCTGGGATGGCAGGAATGACGTATGAAGAGAGATTGGGTCGATTAGGTTTATATTCACTAGAGTTTAGAAGAATGAGAGGTGATCTCATTGAAACTTATAAAATTCTAACAGGACTAGACGGACTAGATGCAGGAAAGATGTTCCCGATGGCGGGGGAGTCCAGAACAAAGGGTCACAGTCTAAGGATAAGGGGTAAGCCATTTAGGACTGAGATGAGGAGGAATTTCTTCACCCAGAGAGTGGGGAACCTGTGGAATTCTCTACCACAGACGACACTTGAGGCCAATTCATTAAATATATTCAAGAAGGAGTTAGATATATTTCTTAAGGCTAAGGGGATCAAGGGATATGGGGAGAAAGCAGGGACAGGGTACTGAATTTGGATGATCAGCCATGATCGCATTGAATGGCGGAGCAGGCTCGAGGGGCCGAATGGCCTACTCCTGCTCCTATCTTCTATGTTTCTATGTTTCTATCTATGGTCAAGCATGCTGATTCGCTTATGCCATATCAGCTTGAGACAATGGAGATTTGTTATAAGATTCTAGTAAATATTTAGACATCTCATGTTGGAATTGTTTCATTCATCTGCCAGTCATGTTGATGACTCAATTGTTAAAAATGTTATCTTTGATGCCTATAAAAAAAGTTATTTCATAGTTTATTTGAGAAGGACTTTTGGAGCCTTTGAAGGGAGAATTTGAGTTTCAACCATGTGTCTTGTCTCTGTCAGTCTTTGCTTTTTAGTAAAAGTGCAGCATGTGAAAATTAGTAATTATTCTAGTAGTTAAAGCAGTAAATTGGAATTTTTATGCATGGATATTCATTGGATGTTCTACTTCTCCATCGATGGAAACTATTCTCTCCCAATGGAATACTAACCGTTCAAAAGTGTCAGTTATCAGCTCACAGTGCCTTTGTTCTTCAGGGATGATTTTACAAAAGGAATGTGTCAGAAGATAGAGTGGATTTTTTTATTGATGCACAGCAAATGATTATGGACGAAAAGGGATGATACATCAGATTGCCAACACCTAATGAGAACTTTCAGAAATAATATTTATGGAAGTTATGAAAATGATCATTATTTCTTGATTACTGGTACATTTGTGAAAGCTGATGAACTTCCTTTCGGTGTGCTCTTCTGTAGCATTACATACTTATTCTGAGCAATCTAACAAACTTACAGGAATGCACTATTTTGAACAGTGAAATTCCTTCAAAATCGAAGTCACCAGAATGCAAGCACAATTGATGAGCTAATCAACATGCACCAGTGATAATACTTCATAAGCCACTTGTTAAGCAGCTAATGAGATACTTGATGAGATGAAACCTGCCAACTTGGTTAATGCAGTGTGCAAGCCTCTCGTGGTCTTTGTGCTGAGTGCTTCAGCTGAAAGTCTGGAGAACTCGATTGCCACTTTTCCAGATTTCTGACTGACCTCGGAAAGATCTTGGGTAATTTATATTAAGATATTGCTATTATGTTAAGTTTAGCTCATGTAGGATTAAACAACAACTTACATTTACATAGCAACTTTAATGTAGCAAAACGTGCCAAGGGGCTTACCAAGAGCTATTTCAATAAAAACATTTTTGACACCGAGCCACATAAGGAGATGCCAGGACAGATGACCAAAAGCATTGTCAAAGGGTTTTAATAGAAACATGGAAGATAGGAGCAGGAGTAGGCCATTCGGCCCCTCGAGCCTGCTCCGCCATTTAATGAGATCATGGCTGATCATCCAAATTCAGTAACCAGTCCCTGCTTTCTCCCCATATCCCTTGATCCCTTTAGCCTTAAGAAATATATCTAACTCCTTCTTAAATATATTTAATGAATTGGCCTCAACTGCCCTTTGTGGTAGAGAATTCTAAATGGCTTACCCCTTATCTTTAGACTGTGACCCCTGGTTCTGGACTCCCCCACCATCGGGAACATCCTTCCTGCATCTAGTCTGTCTAGTCCTGTTAGAATTTTATAAGTTTCAATGAGATCCCCTCTCATTCTTCTAAACTCTAGCGAATATAAGCCTAATTGACCCAATCTCTCCTCATACATCATTCCTGCCATTCCAGGTATCAGTCTGGTGAATCTTCACTGCACTCCCTCCATGGCAAGAACATCTTTAAGGGGCATCTTTGAGGAGAGAGAGATAGAGACATGGAGAAATTTAGGGAGGGAATTTCAGAGTTTAGGGCCAAGATGTCTGAAAGTACGGCCACCAATGGTGGAGCAATTAAAATTGGGGATGCGCAAGAGGCCAGAGTTAGAGGAACGCAGAGATCTCGAAGGCTTGAAGGTCTAGAGGAGTTAGAGAGATAGGGAGGGGCAATGCCATGGAGGGATTTGAAAACAAGGATGAGGATTTAAAAATGGAGGCATTGTTGGACCGGGAACCAGTGTAGGTCAGCGAGGACAATGCTATGGATGAACGAGACTTGGAGCAAGTTAAGATACGGGCAGCAGAGGTTTGGATGAGCACAAGTTTACGTAGGGTGGAAAATGGGAGGCCGGCCAGGAGAGCTTTGGAATAGTCAAGTCTAGAGGTAACAAAGGCATGGATGACGGTTTCAGCAGTGGATGAGCTGAAGCATGGTCGGAGTCGGCCGATGTTACAACAGAGGTGGAAGTAAGCAGTCTGGGTGATGGAGTGGATATGCGGTTGGAAGCTCATCTCAGGGTCAAACACAACACCAAGTTGCGAATGGTCTGACTCAGCTTCAGACAGTTGCCAGGGATGGAAACGATGGCCTGTGAATGGATTATGTAGTGGGATCAAAGACAATGGTTTCAGTCTTCCCGATATTTAGCTGCAGGAAATTCCTGCTCATCCAATATTGGATGTCGAACAAGCAATGTGACAAATCAGAGAGAGTGGAGGGGTCTAGAGAGGTGGTGGTGAGATAGAGCTGCGTGTCATCAGCGTACATGTGGAACCTAATGTTGTGTTTTCAGATGATATTGCCGAGGGGTAGCATGCAGATGAGAAATAAAGACATAGAACACACAAAGTCTGGGATTGTGATTTAAAATGAGTTGAGACATTGGTCCAGGGTGGTGTTTCTTTCATGCCACATCAGCTTGAGACAATTGAGGTTTTTTAAAAGATTCCAATAACATTCCTGACATATCGGGGCGATTTTGCCAGCCCTGGGGAGGTGGGTATGGAGGCGGGACTGCCGGGAAAATGGCAGAATTTGGGGGCGGGTGCCCAACCCATCCCCAACCCGCCTCCATGCCATCTTCCTAGGAGGTGCGTAGCCATCTCGTGCCTGGTCTCGTCTCCTTGGAGGCGGGAAGGGGTTAAAGCCTATTAACTGCCTGTTAACAGGTAGTTAACAGACAGAAAATAGGATTATCCCCTTTTTGCCCTCACAAGTGCGGGCTTCCCAAAGGCTCCAAAACCCGTCAGGTCAGCGAGGCAAGTACTGGGTCTGCGGGGGTCGGGGGTGCAAAAGTGTGCTGTGAAGGTAAGTGATGGATGCAAGAGTGGAGAGGTGAGTATCTGAGGTAAGTGCAAAGTGTTAGTAAAAGTGTACTTACCTTTGTTTCTCCCTGCAGGCTTCAGTCGGTGTGTATGCGGAGAGTCTTGGACCTCCGTGTTGGGAATGACAGGTGGCCGTTGCATTCTCAGATGCAACAACCATCTCATTTCTGTAAAAGAAAGAAGTTTGATGAGGTCTTGAATTCAAGACCTCATCAAACTACAGAGAATGTCACTTTGACAGCTTCACAGAGCTGTCAAACGATGACAATTCATCTGTCAAAAATTTTTGACAGCTGGAACGTCATGCATTGACGTTCCCTGCAACCGGCTTTCCCTTAATTGGCCTGCTAAGCCCGCTGGGCGGGCTTTATAAGGTCAATCAAGGGAAAATAGCGTGGGTTGGCCAGAAGTTGATGGAGGCGGGACTGGAACCTGACAAGTGGGAGTCCCGCCTCCAAAAGCTCCCCTTTGAGAAAATCACCTCCCTGAAGTTGGAATTGCTTAATTTGTGTGACCCCAGCAAGAGGAAGGGAAACTACAAGAAGCTCACACAAGGAGAGTATTAGCAACTTTAAATGGCAGAACAAGTGGCCAATTCCCAGTCATGGAGAACTGGGGGAGGATCAGAGGTCAAGTTTATGGCTTCCTGTCAAACAGTTCTGTTTGCTGTAATGTGGAATGGAAATAAAATACAGAGGGGGAGAAATTGGCTATAGCCCCGTTTGGGGCGCTAGTCCTGGCGAAGTGCAAAGCCTAGCGCCAGGCGAATTTTAGCGCCACCTGGCGCGATATTGGGTTGTTGCGACCCTGAGGGTGATTGCGACGCAAAATCAAGCGCTGCACGAGACTCTTAAGGCGCTAACCCGGCGGCGCAACCCAATTTCGCGGCGGCGGGGCGCAGCGCAGGTGCTGTCAATAATCACTTACCCCAAGACACACAGGCGCCAGTCAGCTCTTAAAGGGGCGGGTCAATTAGGATCACCAGACACAGCACTTCCTGGCACGCCTTAAATTCAGCGCTAACTTACCTGAGGCGCTCCATCCTCTCAAGACATGGAGAGGGTGAGGCAGAGGGCTGAGCGCTTCACCGAGGTGGCCCTTGAAGCTTTGGTTGGCGCTGTGGAGTGCAGGCGAGGCATCCTGTACCCTGAGGATGGGAGGAGGGCTGACTACCGGCGAGCATGGAGGGATGTGGCCACCAGAGTGGCCTGCAGAAGCGTGGTGCCCAGGAGCGCAGTGCAGTGCCGGAAGAAGTTCAACGACCTCACTCGGGTCATCAGGGTGAGTGCCTTTTCCACGATCATCTTCATCCCTCCATCTGCACCTGACTTAATGGCTAGAGGGTGCCCGAACCCCCAAAGGCCATCTGTCAGCCAGCACCCATGGCCCTTGCAGGAAACACACACGCACATTCAGATCAATGCATAAAGAAAGGGTTATTCTACCATGGGGGGCATGTGATGTCAGCTCAATGCATTATGTAAGGGCTAATCTACCATGGGGGGCATGTGATGTCAGCTCAGTGCAGCATGCTTCAACACTTCCCGTCCTTTCTCCTGCAGGCGAAGCTGGCCAGGAACCGCCGTAAGCAGATAGCCACAGGAGGAGGCCGGCCTAACCTGCAGATCCTGAGCGAGTTGGAGCAAAGAGTGCAGAGGATAGTGGGACACCGGCTGACAGGTCCTGTCGTCTCTGGAGCTGCCGACCCCAGAGTGGCCAGCGATGGTAAGGCTATCACCTTTTTGATCTCTCTCCTACCAATTGTTCCCCCCACCAGCATGATTCTCCACCGCCGAGCCACTACAGTACATTGCAGCACTTAAGCCTCCCTCGCTGCCACCCTGTCCTCACGCTAAAGCCACTCCTGTACCTCCCTGCTTTCAGATGGTGAATCGCCAGGTGAGGAGGCGGGCCCTCAAGCTGCCAAGATGAGTGACTCTGGACGTGAGGACCAGGAGGAAGCCGGACCATCCCAACCACCCTCAGGCGAGCCAGCCCAATGGCAGACTGGGGGCACAACTTCCCTGGAGGGGGGCGGGGGGACCAGCTCTGAGGAGGAGGCAGCTCCAGGCACCAGTGGGCTGCAGCAACGCAGGGGGGGGGGAGGGAAGCTCGGGTGCCGTCTCCTCGGAGGGCGAGTCAGGCCGCCAGTGCTGCTGCACAGAGCGCAGAGGAGATGCGTGCCCTCAGTGAAATGAGTGCCCAGGCTGGCCGGAGGCACACTGAGCTCATGGCTGCAGTGGCAAGGTTGGCTGAAACCATCGAGACACTGGCGCGAAGTGTCCAAGACATCTGCGCAGCACAGGCCCAGAGTGCGGTGGACTTCGGGTCAGCATTGGAAAGGTCTGTCCAGGGCTTTGGCGAAGCAATGGAAATGTCTGTTCAGGGCTTCGGCGAAGCAAGTGCTGAGTGCTGCCACGCAGTCACTCGCTGGTCTCCTGCATACGCAGACTGAGGCCAGGCAACCAGTGACTGCTGCCACCCTCGATGGCTCAGCCAGGATTACCCAGGGCCCTCAGAGCACCACAGCAGGCCAGCAATCTGTGCTGCAGCAGATTGCTCCGGATGCTGAAGTGCTGCCCCGTGGTAGTGCCAGTGTGTTGCTGGAGCAGGGAGGTGCTGTCCTCTCTCAAGATGACAGCATTCCTGCTGCCACCACTGGCACTTCCCCACTGCAGCTGCCACCACCTGCAGGACAGACTGCTTCCACCCATGCACAGGTGGAGCAGTCAGTAGCTGGGCCCTCTAGGCCCAGAGGTCGTCCAGGCCGCACCTCAGGGGCATCTGCGCTCAGGGACAGTCAGCAGGACCCCCCCAGCCTTGCTGCAGCCACTGGGTTCGCATTAAGGAGGAGCTGTAGGGAGGGAAGGGGCCAGAGCCGCAAAAGACCGAGATCGCCATCAGGGGGCAAAGAGTAAAGGGGGGTGCTGAAGCCTCTGCTGAGGTCGAATCAAGGCCATAGAGGATGCCATGATAGCACTTTATGTTTTGGCCAGTCTCACGGGAGGGAGAGTTATAATGTATCTGTTTTATTTAAGCTTTCTGTTGCTTTTGCTTTTTCATATTGGAATGAAGCACTTTTTTTGTAATAAAACACTTTATTAATTTGCAATGGCCATGTCTGCTTTTTACATGCATTTTGCCCTTCACAGGCTTGGGGGTATGAGGGCGGTTCCATTCCTGTTCTTGGAATGGCTACAAGCATTCCGTGAGAGGGGCCTAGAAGCGACTTCTGATCAGCCTCTGACGCACGGCCCTTCCAGTTAGTCCCTCCCTCCCATCTTGGTCCTCCTCCTCCTCCTCCTCCTCCTCTGCTGGTGCGACAATGTCTGGTGGCATTGGCTGGGAACGTAGGATAGCGAGGTTATGGAGCATGCAGCAAACAACGATGAAGTGCGAGACTCGCTCAGGCGAGTGCTGCAGTGCTCCCCCGGAATGGTCCAGACAGCGGAACCGCTGCTTCAGCACGCCGATTGTGTGTTCCACTATGTTCCTCGTCGCCTGATGGCTCGCATTGTAGTGTTCCTCAGCAGGGGTACTGGGCATCCGGAGTGGGGTCATCAGCCATGGGCACAGAGGATAGCCCTTGTCCCCGAGAAGCCAGCCTTCTGGGTGAGCCGGGGCCTCGAAAAGGTCTGTAACAGAAGTCTGGCGCAGGCTGAAGGCGTCGTGGCTGCTGCCTGGGAACTGCGCATTGACTGCGAGGATCAGCTGTCGGTGGTCACAGACCAGCTGGACATTCAAGGAATGGAACCCCTTGCGGTTGCGGAACTCCTCCGGATTGAATACAGGCGTCCGCAAAGCCATGTGCGTGCAGTCAATGGCACCCTGCACCATGGGGAAGTCCGCTATTGCGGCGAAGCCCTCTGCGCGCTCCCGCTGCTTGTCCGGGGTCATTGGGAAGGAGATGTACTGCCGCCTCCTTTTAAACAGGGCATCAGTCACTTGACGGATGCAGCAATGCACCGCAAACTGCGAGATGCTGGCTATGTCCCCAGATGTGGCCTGAAAAGAGCCGCTCGCGTAGAAGTTCAGGGCAACAGTCATCTTCACAGCCACCGACAGAGATGTCCTGCACCTTATCTGAGGCTGCAGATCTGCCCGAAGCAGGTGGCACAGCTCAGTCACCACCTCCTTTCTAAATCGCAGCCTTCTTACACATTGCTCCACCGACATGGTCATGTAGGAAAACTGCGGTTGGAAAACCCTGCCAGCGTAAGGTCTGGTGTGGCGTCGTCTGTTGGCCCTCCTCTGTCTGGCCATTCCTGCCCCCCTCTCCCTGCGTCTCAGTGCCCTTTCCAGATGATGCAGCAGCAGGACGTTCCCCTCCAATGCAGCCCCCATAATAAGTGCGCACAGGAAGTGCTCCTGTTGTAAAAGCTCACCAGCAGCAAGGCGATGGTCAGAAGGCTGAAGTTCCTCTGCCTGCGCAGCCTCAGTGGTCAGAAGGCTCTCTGTGTGCAGCTCAGCAACTCTTTGTAACTCACGAAGAAGTTGTGCTCCAGAAATGGCTGCCGCTTTTAAAACACACCAGTCCCCTTTAAATAACGCTCCCCCAGGCCGAGAGCGGTTGGGTAAGGTTCCCTGTAAGCTGTCACTATTAGCGCCAGGCACGACGGAGGGGGCGCCACTGAATTTACGGTCCGGGGCGCCCAAAAGGCGTTGCACACTCAAATGATGTCATAATCTGCCTGCGACCATGAGTGGATGCTAAGAGTTTGCGCCGGCGCTAAATGCATGCTCAATATGGGGCGAGGCGCAAGGCTCCTTGCGCCTATCCGGAAATTGGCTAGCGCCCCACTTTTTGGCCTCTTTAGGCGTTGTTCGGTGGCGCAGCCAACCAAATTTCTCCTCAGTTTTACTGGTCAATAAAGTGATATTAGCCCACTAACAGGAATAGTGTGGTGCGCTTTATTTTTATATATTATTTTTCTCTGTTATGAAATTGATTGAAATTCACTGTAAATATTTTTGCTGTTCCTTCATATAGTACATGTAAAATAAATCCACTTGTTGGTCTACAATTGGCCTCATCTCACTAGAGTGTTCATCAATCCACCTTCTTGAAGATAATTGTAATGTTTTTTTGAAACTGAAATAGGATTCAGTGAATTAAAAAAGGAATAGACATCAAACAAGAAGGTGTAACCAACAGGGACTGGTACAAGTAATTATAACTCAAGCAGCACTTATAGCAGATGAAATCACTTGTGTGTTAAACGGTGAGAAAGATATTAAGAAAACCGGATGGGCTTGGAGTTGGAATGACAAGTAGGCTGGTGATACTGCAGAGTGTATTTGTAAAGGAATGTTACTGTAGAGAAAATGCTTTCATTTACAGCAAGGGGTAGAAAATATAAAGATTCCTCCTACTCGTTAAGGGAAGCCTGTAGTCCTCCCCTCACTGGCTGTCTGCTGGAGCTCCACTGTTTCTGGTTGCAAAGCCACAAGAGTTTATCAGCCGAAGTAAGTAAGAGGTTGGTCAGTGAGCAACTATAGTGCAGTAGTGTTAGATGGCATCCTTTGCAGTCTTGCATCCTTTCCCAACAATATAAGCATCCAGTACTGACCAGGTAATGGTGGATATCAGGATCAGCTTCCAGGTGAGTATTTGTTTTAGTTGAGATAGGTGAAGCTACAATAAAATCAGAAAATGCTGGAAATACTCAGCAGGTCAGGCAGCATCTGTGGAGAGAGGAGCAGAGTTAATGTTTCAGGCCTGTGACCTTTTGTAGAACAGGTGTAGCTGCGAGGCCTGGAATGCAGGACGCTCCCATATTTGTAAGGATTAAAAGGATGTAAGTCGGGGAGTAGTGATGGTAAATTTGGATTTAAAATCTGAAGATTAAAGGAGGAAGGGAAGACTGAGGGAGTTAATGAGTTCCACAGTTTTAAGATGCTGTTGGGAAAAAAATCAGTTAGCGTCAGAGACAGTGAAGTGAGTCGTGATTTCAAACAATGGACGCAACAAGGAGCAAGAGTGCATGTGATGATATATTTGCACTGTGGGAAGAAGAAGAGAAGAAAGCTCAGAAGAAGACGGACCAGACCATTGACAGCACAGCCTTCTGTTTTAGCACAGGCTTTCACTTGTCTGTTTGAAGTTGATTAGCACCTCTGGTAAAATAGTAGGAATGTCATACAAAAGCATTACGCCTTCACCCACTAATATCCCAGTCATTTCTGAAATCAGAGGAGACAATGAAGTTAAGAATGTCAATAAATAAAGAATGACTAAAGGTGGAGCCATTGAAGGTTGTTCTCCTTGTTTGAATTTCCAAATGACATGAAGAAATAGTCTTCAAAGAATTGAAAGAAACAAGAGGGTGGATTTTCCTCCCCACCCCTCAGCCTCAGTTCTGCTCAGGAGCAACAGGATTTCCTGGCCCAGGCATTAATACAGTCCAGAGGCACCCCGGGTGCAGGCCTGCCTGTGGCAGGAAATCGAAGCACAGCTGAAGGCCCCTTCCACCTACTGATGGAGTTCAGCAGCCAGATGGTCCTGATTAGAACGAAACATCCTGAGGTTGTGGTTGAAATTTGAAGACATTACTCACCTTTGATTTCTCTGCCTGCTGCTGGACCTCCTCAGACACCAACAGTTTTGACGCACCACAGTGCCATGTTTCTCCGGAAGCCCTTGCACTAGGTCACCCAGCCAGTGTTCCTGAAGAGAAATGAGGCAGAAATCTTCTGCTTGATCTGCATGGGTTCGGTTGGCCTGAACCTAATCAGATGTCCATTGCCCTGTTGAAGGAGATGGCGATCAAGTGCCAATCCTTGGCATTCTGTGCCTCCAGCAAACTAACAATGGGGGAAAATAAAGTCTTCCAATATATTTTCCTTGCATTGAGTGTACTGAAACTTCCCTCCTGAAAGGGACAGTATCCTTTAAAGGCTTGAAACGAGTATGTTGTACTGAAACTATTTGCCTTAAAGGATTTATTATAGCTTAATTGATAAAATCTGCATAGAGCCTATTCTTAATGGGTGTTTACAAAGGGTAATTGTCCTCTTAAACCTTTCAGAGAAAAGCTATTGGTGTAAGTCGCAGTTCTGTAGACTTGTAAAATGAAGAGAAATCCTCACCCACAATATATTCTAGCTGTAGGTTCCTGTCCACTTTCACACAAACATTGAAAGTTTATGAGTTTAGAATTTACTACAGCGATTACTTCAATTATTTCAGAGGCAATTTAGCATAAGATATTAATAATAGAATTATGAATTCATTATAAAACAATTTCAATTAAAGAACATGCTCTACCACCTTACCAGAGTGGTTGTACATCTGAAAGTCTTTCCCTGAAGTGAGCAGTGATCAGCGCATCAAGCAATATACTTTTCTCAGTTTCACTGTTGTTGAAGCCCTTCCACTTCATAATAGTTTGATTTAATGTTGATTGAAGCAACTCTCTCTTTCCCTCTAACAGCTGGTTCTATTTACCTATAATTTATATACATTTGCATATTTACATATTCCACTGCCATATTTGTAATATATGTGGGTAGAACCAATGAAGGACAGAGACAATGGGCTGGAATTTGATTCTGCAGGCGTGTAGGAGGCGGGACTACAACTTTCGGGGTTGTAGTCCCGCCTCCATCGAGTTGTGGCTAACCCACGCGATTTTCACTTGCTTGATCTTGTTGAGCCCACCCAGCAGGCTCAGCAGGCTAATTAAGGGCCACCTGGCAACAGGTGACGTCACAGATTGACATTTCATCTGTCAAGAGCTTTTGGCAGATGAAATATCAGCGTTTGACAGCTCCTTGAAGCTGTCAAACACTGAGAATCTGTACACTAAGCTAATTCCTTCCTCTCAGGCTAATTTAGAAATCTCTCCAGAACAGAAAGCTGAATGCTGCAACTTTTGACAGCTCGCGGCCATTCTGCTTTCTGTGCCGGTGAGATGAGGGACTCCCGAGACCTGAAGAAAGGAAGGCTGTAAAGGTAAGTAAAACTTCTTTAAGCACTTTACACACACCAAACACAATTACCT
Source organism: Somniosus microcephalus (assembly GCF_052327205.1). Taxonomy (NCBI): domain Eukaryota; kingdom Metazoa; phylum Chordata; class Chondrichthyes; order Squaliformes; family Somniosidae; genus Somniosus; species Somniosus microcephalus. The sequence continues at coordinate 26,876,871 of NC_141008.1, read as the reverse complement.
CTTCACTCATACACCCATCACTCACCTGAACACCGGACATCTCGAACCCTCCAAGTCCTTCAGCCCGACGGCCCGCCTCGCTAACTTGGCATGGTTTGGAGCTGTCAGGAATCCCACACATCAGGAATAAAAATAGGAATTAGGCTAAAAACTGCCTGTTAACAGGCAGTTAATTGGCACTAATCCCCTTCCCGCCTCGGGTATCCGCCTCCTTTGAAACTGGCATGCAGGCGGGTTGGGGGCGGGATGGGTTCGTGCCCCCCGATTTCGAGATTTTAACCCCCCACATGCCTCCTATCCCGCCTCCACGGCCCAATGATAACCCTGCCCAATAGTTGCTAGTCCATGTGCTTGCTTTATTAGACCAGAACGAACTGAGCATGCTCATACTAAACCATGTGACAAACCATGTGATAATACATTACACAGCTTTCCCCTTAAAAAAATTACATATTCCCCGCTCAAATACAATAAAATGATGGTCCCACCTTTCCCAGCATTACATGTACCACACAACAAAAGCTCCTGGCTTTTTTTTCTTTTAAATGAACTACAAATCCAGTTTAATAACAGGTTTGCGGAACCTTCCTGATCTCCTTATAGAAGGTTTTGGTGTTGAGCCAGTTTTTGGATTGTTTTGTTTTGGTTCCAAACTCAAAGATGATCCTGTTTCTATCTCAGATTTGTTTGAACCTGGTACTTCAGTTACTGAAGTCTGAATGGAGTCAAACTCATGAAAGTGTTCCTGACCAAGTGGTTCACGATCACGTCTTGGTTTATCTCTAGCAGCGATCATATGATCTACATGAACACTTGGATTTTGTCACCAATTTCAACCAAATATCTCTTGGTTCCACCAGCCTCAACTATGGTTCCTATATCCCACTTGTATGAATTTGACTTGCCGGGGAACTAAGAACACGAACACACTCGTTTTGTCTGAAACTGTGTTCTTTCTGATTGGTGGCATAATAACGTTTCTGACTCAACTGTTTCTGTTCAACTCTTGAGGCCAAATTCAGTTGAATAAGACTCAATCGCGTTCTCAATCTCCTCTTCATCAAGAGTCTTGCTAGAGTGTGTCCAGTTGTAGTGTGCAGAGTAGTTCTGTACTTCAGCAAGAAATTTGCCAAACGTTGCTTCATGCTGAGTCCTGAAAAACCCTACTGTTATGTATTGTGTGTTCTATTGTGTGTTCTCCTCCCACCTGTGGTGGCGCTGTCACAGGAGATAAATGGTTGGGTGTTCTCTGTTAAGTTTAGCTCTCTTTGTTCGGAACTCTCCAGAACTTCCTTTCCTTCCAATAAAGCACTTCATGTTTGAATCTCTGAGTTCTGAGTCCTAAATTGTGTCTAGGTAGAAAGGTACCGACGCAACGAGGAGCGGATGAATCTGCGTACGTTACGGGTGCTGTGAGTACACAGAAAATTTAATTTGAAACGTGAGATGGCTACTATATTAGGAAACATCAGTGATTTTGATGAAAATGTGGAGCAATGGAGCGCTTATACAGTACGTTTTGACGATTTTGTATTGGCGAATGCGGTGGCAAATGAAAAGGTCGTGCCTACCTTTTTGAGTGTAATTGGACCGAAGACATTCAATTTACTTCGCAGCCTTGTGCAGCCAGATAAGCCAGGAGCTAAAACATATAAGCAACTAGTGGAAATTCTTGGAGCACATTTTTCACCAAAACCTCTGGTTATTGCTGAGAGATTTAGATTTCATAAACGGAATCAAGAGGAGGGGGAATCAGTGTCGATGTTTATTGCTGCTTTAAAAAGGTTGTCGGAACACTGCCAGTTCAAGGAGGTGCTGAATGACACCATTAGAGACAGACTTGTGTGTGGTCTGCAAAATGCAGCCACACAGAAGCGCCTTCTTACTAAGGACAACCTTACTCTTGAAAAGGCCATTGAAGTTAGTGTCTCCATGGAGATAGCAGAAAAGGAGGCTCACCAGTTGAGTTCAACAGGGAGAGTTCACAAGGTGTCGTCTGAGTCTAAAGGTGCGCGGAACGGCACATGTTACCGTTGTGGGAAAACGGGCCATCACGCTAATGACTGCTGGTGTACGGAGCTGGAATGCCGAAATTGTGGCAAAAATGGTCACATTGAACGCGCCTGTAGAGGTAAAAAAAGAACAGACAGAGCTGGGAAGCATGGAAGCAAAATGTCAGTATTTGGACAAGAGAGGAAAAAGAGTGTTCATTCAGTGCAGTATAATGGAACAAACAAAACAGAGGGGAGTGACACCTCTGAGGAGGAAGAGGTGCACATACTGACGGTTGCAGGTGGTTCAAATGGCTACTGGGTGTCACCACTGGTGGAGGGACAATCAGTGCGGATGGAGGTGGACACAGGCGCGGCTGTGTCCCTTGTTTCAGACACTGTCTACAACAAAATGCTAAAGCATCTTACCCTTCAGCCAACAAGCATTGTGCTAAAGATGTATACCGGCGAACCTGTGGCCATGAGAGGTGTCATTGAGGTGACAGTTAAATTGAACGGACAGACTGCAAAACTGCCACTATCTGTGGTAAAGGGAAATTACCCATCGCTACTGGGACATGCGTGACTAGAGAAAATCATGCTGGACTGGCCTGCAGTCCGCATGATGTCAAAAGGGGAGTCAGGTCTAACTGCAGTGTTAAACAAACATGCAGAGCTCTTCAATGGGGAACTTGGGAGCATGAAAAAGATCAGCGTGAGACTGGACATTAAACCTGACAGCAAGCCGAAGTTTCACAAAGCCCGACCTGTACCCTATGCAATTAGGCCAAAAGTTGAGGCTAACTTGGAGGCCTTAATCGAGAATGGAGTCCTGGAGCCTGTGAGCGTGAGCAAATGGGCCACACCCATTGTTCCTGTCCTGAAAAAGGATGGATCTGTTCGAATCTGCGGGGATTTTAAAGTGACTATTAACCTGGTGCTGTCTGCGGAACAGTACCCTCTTCCCCTCATTGATGATCTTTTTACGGGCCTGGCCGGAGGGCAAAAGTTCAGCAAAATAGACTTATGCCAGGCTTATCTACAAATGCATGTCGATGACAAATCAAAGGAGCTGCTGACAATTGTGACACACAAGGGGCTATACAGGTACTGCCGCCTTCCATTTGGAATTACGTCGGCCCCTGCTCTATTCCAAAGGGCAATGGATCAGATTTTGAGTGGACTGCCAGGAGTCCAGTGCTACCTGGACGACATCCTTGTCACTGGGACAAATGAGGAGGATCATCTTCTGAACTTGGATGTGACACTACAACGACTGAAAGAGTACGGACTCAGATTTCGTAAAGACAAATGTGAATTCTTTCAGTCTTCAGTTGAGTACCTGGGGCATGTGATTGACGCTACTGGCCTGCATAAGGCGCCGTCAAAGGTCAAGGCGATCATGGAGGCCCCAGTACCCCAGAATGTGAGCCAGTTACGTTCATTTCTGGGGCTACTTAACTCCTATGGGAAGTTTATTCCAGACTTAGCAACATTGCTGAAGCCGTTACATCAGTTGCTATGTCAAGGCAAAACATGGAAATGGACTGAACTGTGCAACGAAGCTTTCGCCCAAGCAAAGAAAGCATTGCTGAAATCGAAGGTCCTGACACACTTCGACCCAAAGCTGCCCGTGCAGCTAGCATGTGATGCATCACCATATGGTGTGGGAGCAGTCATATCCCACATCATGCCTTCGGGTGAAGAGAAACCTATCGCCTTCGCATCACGCACCTTGAACAAGGCCAAGAGTAACTATGCGCAGATCGAGCGCGAGGCCTTGGGAATCGTTTTTGGAATTCAAAAATTTCATCAGTACCTGTTTGGGAGAAGGTTCACACTCCTGATGGACCACCGTCCATTGACTTCACTCTTCAGGCCCCACACCGGAATTCCGTCTCTCGCTGCAAGCAGGATGCAAAGGTGGGCTTTACTGTTGTCAGGACACACATACGACATCAAATATCGCAAATCAGACTTGCACGGCAACGCAGACGGTCTCTCGAGGCTACCCTTGCCTGTTACTCCCCCAGAGCCTCGTCAGATAGACATCTTCTACTTTAGACAAGTGGAGGGAGCACCTGTCACTGCAGTTCAGGTGTGAAGGTACACCCGCAATGATCCAGTCCTGTCTGAGGTAATGGACGATGTCATTCGAGGGAGAGCTATAGGAGATTCTCCTAGTTTGAAACCTTACGTTTCAAAAAGAAATGAGCTCTCCGTCCAGGCAGGTTGTCTTCTTTGGGGACGCCGTGTCATCATTCCGCCACCTCTGAGGGAACCTATACTGCAACAACTTCATACAGGCCACAGTGGGATGGTTCGGATGAAGGAAATGGCAAGAAGCTACTTTTGGTGGCCAGGTCTCGATGGGAATATTGAGGAGAAAGCCAAAACATGTTCCCCATGTCAAAGGGTCCGGAATGTTCCACAGCTGGCAACACTACAACCCTGGGATTGGCCTGCAGAAGTGTGGCAGCGAGTACATGTGGACTTCGCCGGTCCTTTCGAAGAGAAGATGTTTATGGTGGTTGTGGTATCTTGAGGTGGCCATACATGGAGACGGACACCGGTTAACTCCTTAACATGGTTTAATCAACACTTGCACATAAAAGCTTCTGCCATGAGACAGCCAAAACAAAGAGTACAACCAGTATAGATCAGACTTAACTCAGGAGAGCAATTGCCACAGCACCACCTGGTGGATCAGGTTACTCATAACCTCCCAGGTTACTACACTCCTCCCCCCTTAAGATTGCCGTATGCAATTCTTAAACAATAACCCTTACTAGGTACTACGTTTTAATTAACCAGTATGCTCTAACCATGGTTAACCCCTGACTAGTTTAACAGGTTTGTATAAGTCTTTCTGGTTGCTTGTGAATCCTTTGTGAACGTCTTAATTCTACTTGTGGTGGATTCTCAGATTCACTCGCACTTGAGATTGGAGTAGTCTCTGATGTTGGTTTTACTCTGTCCCGCTGTGGCCTGGCAGTACCAGTGTCCACTGGCACCTTATAAGCCGTGCTGGGTCCTGGAACAGCCTCCTCTACTGCCCTTTGTTCCATCTGAGGCAGTTCCCCCTGCTGCCGGCTGAAAAGCTGATCCACATGCCGACAAACCCCTCGACCATCCCCTAGTAACACGGAGTACGACACAGGTCTTGTAATGTCCTGGATTAGTCCTGGTATCCATTTCGGTCCATAACCGAAGTTCCGGGTGTACACAGAGTCCCCTATGGCGAAATGGCGAGCTTTAGTATGTTTGTCATGGTACGCTTTTTGGTTTGTTTGTTTTGTCTCAACCTTGCTTTTGAGATCTGGGTGTATCAGGTCTAACGTGCACCGCAACTTTCTCCCCATCATCAACTCAGCCGGAGAAAGCCCCGTGGTAGCTTGGGGTGTTATACGATAACTAAACAAGGCTCTATTGAGCTTGGTCTCCAGGGTGTCACCTGAGCTCTTCCTCATGAGCTCCTTAAAAGTCTGCACGGCTCGCTCGGCTAACCCATTTGAGGCTGGGTGATATGGAGCCGAGGTGACATGTGTGATTCCATTCCTTACCATGAATTCTTTGCTTCCTTCACTAACAAAACACCGTGCATTGTCGGATACAATCATTTTTGGAATACCATGCGTGCTGAAGCTGTTCCTGAGACAATTCAGTGTGGCATCAGTCGTTGCAGAGCTCACTGGATAAACATCGATCCACTTTGAGTGAGCTTCAACCAGCACCAAAAACATTTTGCCCATAAAAGGTCCCGCATAGTCTATGTGAATTCTCCTCCAGGGTTTGCTGGGCCACTCCCAGGGATGGAGTGGTGCCCCGGCAGGTGCTTTCCTCTGTTCCTGACATATAGTGCATGACTTTACCTTTGACTCAATTTCAGCATCCAAGTTAGGCCACCACAGGTAGCTCCTAGCCATTCCTTTCATTCTAGTCATTCCTGGGTGCGATTGATGCAACTGTTCCATCAAAGTAGAGCGTCCCCGCTCTGGGACTATGATGCGTGCTCCCCATAGCACACATTCATCTTGGACACTGAGCTCGTGCTGTCTCTGTCTGTACGGCGCGAACTCCGGTCCCTCACGGTGATCTGGCCAGCCTTTCAACACATACTCACGGACCCTTGACAGAACGGGGTCCTTGGCTGTCCAGCCCTGGATTTGCGCTGAAGTCATCAGGGGACTGATCTCCTGATCCAGCATCAGGACGTGTTCCTCAGGGGAAGTACTGCGAGGAGATTTTGAGAGGGGCAGGCGGCTGAGAGCATCCGCGTTCCCGTTTTCCTTGCCGGCTCTGTACGTGATCACGTATTCATAGGCTCTTAGTATTACTGCCCATCTCATTATTCTCTGTGATGCCATTTGAGGCACCGCTTTCATCTCATTCAGTAAGCTAATAAGAGGCTTGTGGTCAGTACTGATTACAAACTTCCTCCCATATATGTACTTATGGAATTTCTTTACTCCAAATATAATGGCCAACCCCTCTTTATCAAGCTGTTCTTTTCCGCAGCTGTGAGCATGCGTGAAACAAACCCGATGGGCCTTTCCACTCCATCTGGCATGCAGTGGGCCAACACTGCCCCCACTCCATAGGGTGATGCGTCGCAGGACATTATCAGCTCCTTCTTCTCGTCATAATGCACTAACACCCTGCTGAACTGAAGTAGCTCCTTTGACTGCTGAAATGCTTTTGCTTGCTCTGGCCCCCAACGCCATGGCTCCTCCTTTCTCAGCAGTTTGTGCAGGGGTGCCAGCAGCATTGATAAGTTTGGAAGAAACCGGTTATAATAATTCAGGAACCCTAGATAGGCTTTCAGTTCAGTCACTGAGGTGGGTGCCGGTGCATCCTGCACTGCCCGCACTTTCCCTGGTAATGGATGGAGGCCTGTGGCATCCACCCGATGTCCCAGGAATATAACTTCTTCTCCATGAAACTACACTTACTCCGTTTCAGGCGTAGCCCCGCCTCTTCCAGCCGCTGTAGCACTTTGTCCAGTGTTTTTAAGTGATCCTGATCATCACTTCCTGTTAGCAGATTATCATCTAAGTACACGGCCACCTTTGGAATGCCCTGCAGAATGCCCTCCATAGTCCGTTGGACTATTGCTGGGCTAGAACTGACACCAAATGGTAACCTGGCAGACGTGAACAGCCCCTTGTGCGTGTTCACCGTGACAAACTTTTTTGATTCTTCATCTAGCAATATCTGCTGATACGCATGACTCATGTCCAGTTTGCTGAATCTTTCTCCCCCAGCGAGCGATGTTAACATGTCCTCCATTCTCGGAATGGGGTACTGTTCCAGTGATGATACTCTGTTCACTGTTAACTTATAGTCACCACACACCCTTACGTTACCGTTGGGCTTCAATACCGGGACTATTGGTGCCGCCCAGTCTGAAAATTTCACTGGTTCTATTACTTTGCCCCTTAGCAGGCGATCTAGTTCCGCCTCAACCTTGGTTTTCATTGCAAAAGGTACCGACCTTGGTTTAAAGAAACGAGGCGTGGCATCACTGGCTACATGAATCTTGGCTGTGGCTCCCCTTAAGGTGCCCAGTTCGTCCTTGAACACTAACTCATGCTTCATCAGCACTTCTTGCAGTGCCTCTGTACTGTCCTCCATTTTATTCATTGCCTGCCAGTACACACTCAACTCACTGACCCACCCTCGCCCTAACAGGTTTGGCCCTGACCCTGCTACCACTACCACCGTAAGCTCTTTGGTGACTCCTTTGTGTTCCACTTGTACTTCGGCCGCCCCCAAAATGTCCACCTTCTGTCCTGTGTAGGTTTTGAGACTAATGGGGCATGTACCTAGCTCTGGTACTTTTGCTTCCCCCCATAGCTTGGTGTACTCAGTCTGCGACATTATGGTTACACTACATCCGGTGTCAATCTCAAACTTTACTTGACCTCCGTTCACTATCAAATACTGAGTGAGAGGGGGTACGTTGGGCCTTGAAGTGTCTATACTGTATACAGTGAAAACCTCCTCACTAGACTCTTCCTCCTCTTGTATGTAATTTGCCCGCTTTGTGTACTTCTCCCTCCCCCCTTTTGCATGCTTTGCCCCTTTAGCACTGCTTCTCTCACTCACTGTCCTTTTACAGACTTTCTTTAAGTGCCCTATTTTTCCACAATTGTGGCACTTTGCCTTTGCAAACCTGCAGTCCTTTGCATAATGGCTTGTCCCGCCACATCGGTAGCAATCCCCAACCCCGACTGGTGGACTTTTCGTGCCAGCTTCCATCTTGAAAACAGCTCCTCCCACTGGTTTACTCCATTTCTCCTTGCTCATACTGTTTAAGTCCTTAATGTCCTTGTTAGCCGTCTCCATGGCTTGTGCTTTTTTAAGTACCGTCTCAAACGTTAATCCTTCTTCTGACAGCAACCTTTGCTGTATACTGTCGTCGTTAACTCCGCATACTAGTCTGTCCCTTAACATGACTGTGAGCGCATTTCCAAAATTACAGTCCTGTGCGAGCTTCCGAAGCTCCTCCACATACTCAGTAACGCTTTCTTCCGGCCTCCTAATCCTCGAATTGAATTTCCATCTCTGTACTATTTCACTAGGTTTTGGATTGAAATGATTCTTTAGTAGACTCACCAACTCGTCAAAAGATTTTTCTCCTGGCCGCTCCGGGCTCAGCAGATTCCTCATCCGTGTATAGGTTTGCGCTCCCACACAACTCAGTAAAATGGCCCTTTTCTTTTCAGCACTGTCCACCTCATTTGCCATAAAGAAATGGCCCAGTATTTCACAATACTCCTCCCAAGACTGCGACTTGCTGTCAAAAGATGCCACGGAGCCTACCGTTCCTGCCATCCTTGGAGTCCGGTCACTTCAGCCAAAAAATCAAACTCCGTTTCGACTCCTGCGGCGTTGCCTCGTGCTTTTCCGATTAGTTTGCTAACCAACCCGAGCACCTCTTCCGAATACTCCAAAACTCTACCGTCCTTTATTCTCGTCGCCATATGTGGTATCTTGAGGTGGCCATAGATGGAGACGGACACCGACACCGGTTAACTCCTTAACATGGTTTAATCAACACTTGCACATAAAAGCTTCTGCCATGAGGCAGCCAAAACAAAGAGTACAACCAGTACAGATCAGACTTAACTCAGGAGAGCAATTGCCACAGCACCACCTGGTGGATCAGGTTACTCATAACCTCCTAGGTTACTACAGTGGTTGTGGACGCTCGTAGCAAGTGGCCGGAGGTCGCTGTGATGAGGTCTACCACGGCAGAGAAAACAATTGAGAAACTTGGTGAGATGTTCAGCCGTTATGGCTCACCGGAACAACTCGTAAGTGACAACGGTCCACAATTTGTATCACAGGAGTTTGCAACCTTCCTGCATGTGAATGGTGTCCAACACATCAGGTCTGCACCCTATCATCCCTCTACTAACGGCCAGGCAGAAAGGTTTGTGCAAACTTTGAAGCACGCCTTGAAGGCATCGCAAGGTCAGGGCTCAATCCACCAATGTCTGAACAGCTTCCTGTTGTCCTACAGGAACGAGCCGCATGCCACAACCAAAACTTCCCCCGCTTCGCTCATGATGAAGAGGCAGTTGCAGACAAGTTTTGACTTACTCAAACCTCCAAGGGCAGAACAGGTTGTCCATTGTCAACAACAAGCTCAAGTTGAAAAGAGAGAGAAAAGAGCCAAGGAGAGATGGTTTCACCCTGGAGAGCACGTCCTAGCTCGAAACTACAACACTGGACCAAAATGGGTTCCTGCTACGGTGATCGCGCAGACGGGCCCTGTGTCTTACACGGTTGAGACTGCTGAGGACGTCGTCTGGAGAAGACACATAGATCAACTGTTGCTAGGAGCAGAGACAGCCACAGAGGCTCCAACGGCTGGTTGGCCTGAACTGTTTCCGGATGATACCACAAACCAGCATCCTTTGTCACAGTGCTCTTCTCCAACACAGGAAGCCAAAGAGACTGTTCCACCTGTGCCAGCTCCTGACTTTCAACTGACACAGGCACCTTCTCCATCCAGGCCTGTGTCAATGCCTACTGCTGTGGAAGCCAGCGATGACCGCCGGTATCCTGTCAGAGAGCGGCGGCCTCCAAGACGCTTGGATCTGTAGGCTTAGTGACTTACCCACAAGACTGGGGCAGAATAAACCCCAGGGTAAAGTCAGGGTTTGAGGCAGTCTACCTCTACCCTAGGTTCGTTGAGTGCATTGAAAGTAGCTTACCTGTTGAGGAATAATGTGGACCTTCCATTTAAGAGGGGAGGAAATGTTATGTATTGTGTGTTCTATTGTGTGTTCTCCTCCCACCTGTGGTGGCGCTGTCACAGGAGATAAATGGTTGGGTGTTCTCTGTTAAGTTTAGCTCTCTTTGTTCGGAACTCTCCAGAACTTCCTTTCCTTCCAATAAAGCACTTCATGTTTGAATCTCTGAGTTCTGAGTCCTAAATTGTGTCTAGGTAGAAAGGTACCGACACAACACCTACAACACTTGTTTTTTGGGAGCTTCTTTTACTATTCTGACTGACCTTTCAGCTGCTCCGTTTGAAGCTGGATGATATGGTGGAACGAGAGTGCGTTTGATACCATTCTGTTTCATGAACTCTTGGAATAGAGCAGAACGGAACTGAGGGCCATTGTCAGAAACAAAGGGGTCGATTTTCCCGAAGCTGTCGGGAAGAAGGCAGGACTACAACTTTCGGGTTTTAGACCCGCCTACATCGATGTCCGGCCAATCCACGTGATTTTCCCTTGATTGACCTTGTTGAGCCCGCCCAGTGGGCTCAGCAAGCCAATTAAGGGCCACCTGGCAACAGATGATGTCACAGACTGCAATTTCATCTGTCAAGAGTTCTTGAGAGGGAGGAGGTACTAGCGGTTTTAGCAGGCTTAAAAGTGGATAAATCCCCAGGCCCGGATGAGATGCATCCCAGGCTGCTGTGTGAGGCAAAGGAGGAGATTGCAGGGGCTCTGACACAAATTTTCAGAACCTCTCTGGCCACAGGGGATGTGCCAGAGGACTGGAGAACAGCTAACGTAGTACCATTATTCAAGAAGGGTAGTAGGGATAAACCAGGGAATTACAGGCCAGTGAGCCTAACATCAGTGGTAGGGAAATTATTGGAAAAATTCTGAGGGACAGAATTAGTCTCCACTTGGACAGGCAAGGATTAATCAGGGATAGTCAGCATGGCTTTGTCAAGGGAAGATCATGTCTGACTAATTTGATTGAATTTTTCGAGGGGGTGACTTGGTGTGTGGATGAGGGTAGTGCAGTGGATGTGGTATACATGGATTTCAGTAAGGCTTTCGATAAAGTCCCGCATAGGAGACTGGTCAAGAAGGTAAGAGCCCATGGGATCCAGGGTGCCTTGGCACATTGGATCCAAAACTGGCTTAGTGGCAGAAGGCAGAGGGTGATGGTTGAAGGTTGTTTTGGTGGCTGGAAGCCTGTGTCCAGTGGGGTACCGCAGGGATCGGTGCTGGGTCCCTTGCTGTTTGTGGTCTACATTAATGATTTGGATGTGAATGTAAAAGGTATGATCAGTAAGTTTGCAGAGGACACGAAAATTGGTGGGGTGGTAAATAGCGAGGAGGGTAGCCTCAGTCTGCAGGACAATATAGATGGGTTGGTCAGATGGGCGGAACAGTGGCAAATGGAATTTAACCCTGAAAAGTGTGAGGTGATGCATTTTGGAGGGACTAACAAGGCAAGGGAATACACAATGAATGGTAAGACCCTAGGAAAGACAGAGGATCAGAGGGACATTGGTGTGCATGTACATAGATCCCTGAAGGCAGCAGAACAGGTGGATAAGGTGGTTAAAAAGGCATATGGGATACTTGCCTTCATTAGCCGAGGCATAGAATATAAGAGCAGGGAGGTTATGATGGAGCTGTACAAAACGCTGGTTAGGCCACAGCTGGAATACTGTGTGCAGTTCTGGTCACCACACTATAGGAAGGATGCGATTGCTTTGGAGAGGGTGCAGAGCAGATTCACCAGGATATTACCTGGGCTGGAGCGCTTCAGTTATGAAGAAAGACTGGACAGGCTGGGGTTGTTTTCCTTGGAGCAGAGAAGGCTGAGGGGGGACCTGATTGAGGTGTACAAAATTATGAGGGGCATAGATAGGGTAGATAGAAAGGAACTTTTTCCCTTAGTAGAGGGGTCAATAACAAGGGGGCATAGATTCAAGGTAAGGGGCAGGAGGTTTAGGGGGGATTTGAGGAAGAACTTTTTCACCCAGAGGGTGGTTGGAATCTGGAACTCACTGCCTGAAAGGGTGGTAGAGGCAGGAACCCTCACAACATTCAAGAAGAATTTGGATGAGCACTTGAAATGCCATAGCATACAAGGCTACGGACCAAATGCTGGAAAATGGGATTAGATTAGACAGGGCCTGATGGCCGGCGTGGACGCGAAGGGCCGAAGGGCCTCTTCCTGTGCTGTATAACTCTATGGCTCTATGACAGATGAAATATCAGTGTTTCACAGCTGTTTGAAGCTGCCAAACACTGACAGTCTGAGTTCTAACATGAGTCCTTCTGCACAGACTCAGTTAGAACTCTCAGCAGCACTCAAAGCTGAAGGCTGTCACTTTTCACAGATCGCAGCCATTCAGCTTTAAGTGCCAGCTGAGTGATGCGCTCCCGACGCCTACAGGAAGAAAGGCTGTTAAGGTAAGTACAGGTAAGTAAAAGTTCTTTACACACTTTAAACACACCAAACACACTTACCTTTGCACTCATGCACCCATCACTCACCTGAACACCGACATCGCGACCCCTCCAACTCCTTCAACCCGACGGCCCGCCTGGTCTAACCTGGCGTGGTTTGGAGCCATCGGGAATCCCACATGACATCCCTCAAAATAGGGATTAGGCTAAAAACTGCCTGTTAACTACCTGTTAACAGACAGTTAATTGGCACTAATCCCTTCCCACCTGGGGTCAGCGGGTCCCAGTGCGGGGCGGGTACCCGCCGCCTCTGAAACTTGCGTGGAGCAGGGTTTTGGGCGGGATGGTGTCGGGACCCCCGAATTCGGGATTTCCCCCCCCGCACACACCTGAAACCCCGCCTGACGGCTCCAGGAAAATCAACATGCAAAGATAGACCTCAATTCATCTATGGTACACTCAGTTGTAGTACTTGAACCCATGTGTTTCACTTCAATCCACTTTGAGTGACTATCTACAAGTACCAGGAAATAATCATTTGCTTTCTCACAGAAGTCTACATGTATTCTCTGAAACGATCTACTTGGCCATGACAAGGGTTGTAGTGGAGTTTTGGGTGGTTTCTTCCTGCATTTTGGCAAATGCTGCATTTGCTGACAAGTGATTCAAGATCACTGTCTAATCCAGGCCAGTAAACAAAGCTTCTTGCAATTGATTTCATACTGACAATCTCTGGATGTTCAGTATGAAGTTCGGCCAGAATTCTATCTCTCAAAGAAGTAGGTACCATCACTCTGCCCGATGATACAACCTTGCTCACAAAACAATTCAGTACGATGGTTATGGAATGGTGTCAATTCTGTGTCCATCCATTGATCAGTCCATTCATTCAAGGAGTTTTCATACACTCTTTTCAGTACTGAGTCCTTTTGAGTCTCATCTACAATCTCAGCTGCATTCACAGAAAAGTCTTTGTCAACTGCACCTAGTATGAAAATCGCATTTTCACTCCTAACACATGAGCCCCCATGTGGCAAACTGGATAAGGCATCTGCAATTGCGTTTTGTTTTGAAGTGCAATATTCTATCATGTAGTCATATTGTGACAACAACACTGCCCAACGTTGTATTCTTGATGTGGCCATTGCAGGGAATGCAGATTTGGGCCCCAATATTGCTTGGAGCGGTTTGTGATCGGTTATCAGGGTAAATGTTCTGCCGATCAGGAACTGTTGGAATTTCTTGATTCCAAACAATATGGCGAGTGCTTCCTTTTCAATTTGTGCGTAGTTTCTTTTGTTCTTTGTGACGGTTCGCGATGCGAATGCGATTGGTTTCTCTCGGCTGTCATCCATTACGAGGCTTATGATAGCTCCCACACTGTAGCTGGAAGCATCACACGCTAACTTAAACTTACGCTCTGTGCCATAGTGCACAAGTAGAGAATCACTAGAGAGACTTCTCTTACAAATGTCGTAAGCTTCCTGTTGCGCTTTTGTCCATTTCCACTGGACATCCTTCTTGAGGAGCTCGTGCAATGGAGCTAACATGGTCACTAACTCAGGTACGTGGGTAGTACTGGACCATTCCAAGGAAGGATCTTAACTCAGACACATCCTGTGGCTTTGAAGCACTGATGACAGCATCAACCTTTTCCTTCACTGGTTGCAACTCATTTGCATCAACTTTCAGACCAAGGTACACAACCTCGGGCTGCACAAAAGCACATTTGCTCCTTTTCAATTTGACATTGTGAGCATTCAACCTTTGAAGCACTAAATCTAACACTTCTAGATTTTCTTCCTCGCTGCTTGTTGCAATCAGCACATCGTCTTGATTGCATAAGCATTTTGGATCTCCTTGCAAAATCTTATCCATCGTAGCCTGGAAGATTTTGGGGGAGGACTTTACACCATATGACAGCTTGGTGTATGAGTACAGTCCCTTGTGTGTTGATGGTGAGATACTGTTGACTCTCTTTGTCAAAATTCAGCTGAGCATAAGCATGTGATAATACATTACACTGAATTGATCGATTTTGATGAATCCATAAGATAATCTGGTGAGTTTCAATCACAGCCCTTTAAAATGCAAAATTCACAGTAGTGTTACAGATCAAACCTATGATTCCTCACAATGGTTGCTGCTGGGCAGAAACATGCTGACAATATCAACCAAACCCAACCGAGTTAGGTTAAAATGATTCCCTTTGGAGGGAAAGAAAATGAAAGGACTCTTCATCCAAACTAAGGTAGTGTCTCTGCTAGTGGTCAGTAACACAGTCACTCTAACTAAGGGTTGAGAGGAAGTTGGCTGCACATAGTGAGTGGCACAGGGAAGATCTAGAGAAGGTAGATCCTGAAATACACCCTAATTTCTAATGTGACACACACGTTTTCCTAACTGTAATCGACTCGCCCGGATACCATTGACTTGGTTAGTGGTATATTTTCTATTAAAGTAACTCAAGGAAGTGTCTGTGATAACGTTCGTTTCCAGGAGGGCTGGTAGAGCAATGACTAACAACACAATCACTGACTGCTCACTGAGCCCCCGTTCCACAACATATCAAATTCAAACTCCTTGTTCTTGTGTTCAAATCTCTCCATGGCCTTGCTGCATTCTACTTCTGCAATTTCTTCCAGCCCTATGTCCCAGCCTGCAGGCTTTGCTCCTCCAACTCTCATCTACTGTGCCCTCCTCTTTCCTGAGCACAGCCTTCAGTCACTATGCAACTGTTCTATTGAAGTCTTTCCATAAACTTTTGATGCCCAGTTTGGGTTCTGCCAAGACCACTCGGCTCCCGACCTCATTACAGCCTTGGTCCAAACATGGACAAAAGAGCTAAATTCCAGAGGTGAGGTGAGAGTGACTGCCCTTGACATCAAGGCAGCATTTGACTGAGTGTGGCATTAAGGAGCCCTAGTAAAACTGAAGTCAATGGGAATCAGGGGGAAAAATGCTCCACTGGCTGAGTCATACCTAGCACAAAGGAAGATGGTTGTGGTGGTTGAAGATTAATCACCACCACCTTCTCAAGGGCAATTAGGGATGGGCAATAAATGCTGGCTTTGCCAGCGATGCACACATCCCAGGAACGAATAAAAAAAAATTAAAGAGCGCCTTCCTCACAACTGGTTTACCTACAAACAACTAAACAACTGTCAAATTTTTTGTCTTATAGCTATGAAGCGCCTTGGGACATTTTACTACGTTAAAGGCACTATATGTTCTGCACCAATGGACTTTTTACATGCAGTGAACATTTTATGTGTGCAGATAGCACCCTCTGGTGGTGGTTATTGTGTTAACAGGTTGTATGCTGGAAAGGTCATCTGATCTTTCTTCCTGTGTGAGGTCATTTGACCTTTGTTCCTTTCTTCCTGTGTAACACAGGAAGTAGAATTCCAGGAAGAACCTGGCAGTAATGGAGGATTCCATAAGGGTTTCACAAGCCAATGTAATCTGATTTCATATGTTAGGCCAAGCGCAATATCTGTGAGTATCTTTGTTTCTTAGCATAATAGCAATGTTGTCAGAGTAATATTTTGATAACACTATGTTTATAAAAGGTTAATATTTGATAGTTATAGAAGTTAGTCCAAATGTTAGTTAGTTATACAATTAGTCTATTCTACTGTTGTAAATATGTTTTCATCTTATGTAATATCGAATGTATAGTACTCAGTTATGTACAAAACATACTTTGTCTTTGTTTACAGTTTCACAAATTTGTTCAAGTAAAGCTTCAAAACAGCAACCGGCTTCACGAAGAATTATTTTTGAATAAGTGTTTAACTTGCTGGATAACTAGATAGGAGCACGTCTAGCGCGGCCAGTACAGTGAAAAGATAGCAATACGGCTAGCAGTGAAAAGATATCAGTGAAAAGATATCAGTGAAAAGATAGCAATACGGCTAGCTGTGAAGAGCGGAGCAGGAGGAACCCAGAGTAAGCCTTAACCTTGTAGAGCACATCTACCTCACATCAACATGTCAGAAGATAATAACAAAAATGCTTTGTAGCAAGTAGGCAGACGAAACTGTAGAACGTGACAATCGGTCTATAAGCTCCGGTTACATCAGATCGCAAGCTGGTTCACGGTCATCAGGTGGTTCTAGAATAAGCGTGACTATCGCCAGAGCACGAGCTAAGCTAGTGGCAGCTCAAGCCAGAGCTGCGCATACGGACAGTGAAATAGAAATAAAAGTAAGACAGACCCGTCTCCAAGCTGAATCACAAGCCGAACAGGCCCGATCCCAAGCTGAACAGGCCCAACACCAAGCTGACCTGGCCCATCACCAGGTTGAACGACAAGCTGAACAGACCCATCTCCAAGCCACATTAGACGCTCTGCAGCAACAAAAAGAGATAGATGCTGCATTAGCCGAGACACAAGTATTCGAGGCAATTTTGGAGGGAGCTGATCCCGAGACAGCTTACAAACCTTTAATTCCCGTTCCGTGGCAGAGTCCACGACAGCGCACCATAGATTACGTGAGCGACCACGCTGACATACAGTTTACAGGAGAAAGGGATGGAGGCCCGCACATCTCTACAGACGCAAGCACTTCGTATAACATGCCACAAGTTGCCAACCAAGGTCAAAGCAGATGGCGTGCCTCAAGCCACAGAGTCTCCCCCAGCAGAAAGGAAGACACGGTGCAGAGGAATAGGACGCTGAATAGAGAAAGTCAGAGGCAAATCCCCTCTCGGTTCCTTGAGACCCCCAACAGAGCCCCTAGCCAAGGCAACCCTGGCACAGGTCCCAGCACCTACGACCTCGCCAAATACCTTGCACGCACCCAGCTGGTGACTTCGGGGTTAATCAAGTTTGATGACAGGCCGGAGAATTATCGGGCTTGGAAGTCCTGCTTCCACAATGCCATATCGGGCTTAGACCTGTCGGCAGGAGAGGAGCTCGGCCTCCTTATCAAATGGCTCGGCCCAGAGTCCGCCGGACAGGCCTGCAGGATAAAAGTGGCCAATGTGGGACAGCTGCCAGAGGGGTTGAAGAAGGCTTGGGTGAGGCTGGAAGAAAGCTACGGCTCGCCCGAAGCCATTGAAAGGGCTCTCTTTGACAGGTTGGAGAACTTTCCGAGGTTGACGAGTAAGGAACCCCAGAAGCTCCGCGACCTTGGAGATCTGCTGTCGGAACTCAAAGCCGCAAAGCAGGACGGCTACCTACCCGGTCTATCGTACTTAGACACTTCCAGAGGGGTAAGTCCCATCATTGAGAAGCTTCCATTTAACCTGCAGGAGAAGTGGATAACGTTTGGATCAAAGTTCAAGCTAAAGCATAACGTGGCGTTCCCACCATTCTCTGCATTCGTTAAATTCATCCGTAAAGAAGCCAAAGCCAGGAACGACCCCAGCTTCAACTTCTTCTCCTCCCACCCAGCACTTGCCAGAAGAGACAAGTTTGACAGACATGGAAAGACACCAATATCTGTCCACAAAATGCAAGTGTCCTCAACTGAGCACACAAAGATTCAGAAGAAACCTGAGGATATGAGCAAACAATGCCCTATCCACAACAAGCCCCACCCTTTAAAGAAGTGCAGAGGCTTCAGGGAGATGTCCCTGGAAGATTGGAAACAATATCTTAAAGAGAACTCTATATGTTTCAAGTGCTGCTCGTCCACGAGCCATCTCGCCAAGAACTGCAAGGTGGATGCAAAATGCACAGAAGGCAAAAGTGATCGGCACGTTTCAGCACTACACCCAGGCCCAGCTCCTTGGAAGTCAGAGACGCCTCCTCCCGCTTCAGAGCACGGCGGGGAGAGAGAGGGAGCTGCTGGTCCAGAGATTACATCCAGGTGCACCGAGGTGTGTGGAGAAGGAGTGAGTGCAAGAGCATGCTCCAAGATATGCCTCGTTAATGTGTACCCTGTAGGACGGCGCCAAGAATCTGAGAGAAAGCCATCTCAGGTGAGCACACTCAAGACTTCCATCTTGGAGAATGGTCGTCCAAGCTACCTTACCCCATGCAGTAGACAGATCCGCGTGGTGTTTGACTCCAGTGCACCATATCAGGGAGTCTCTCTCAATGACGTACTCCTCACAGGGCCCAATCTTAACAACAGCCTCTTGGGAGTGCTCATGAGATTCAGGAAAGAGCCCATCGCCATCACTGCCGATATCCAGCACATGTTTCATTGCTTCGTGGTGAGAGACCACAGAGACTTCCTCCGCTTCCTGTGGTATCGGGACAATGACCCCAATAGAGACATTGTGGACTACAGAATGTGTGTCCATGTCTTTGGGAATAGCCCATCCCCTGCTGTCGCCATATACGGACTAAGGAGGGCTGCCAAGGAAGAAGACGACGACTTTGGCAGTGATGTGAGGGGGTTCATCGAACGAGAGTTCTATGTCGACGACGCACTGAAGTCATTCCCGACCGAAGCAGAGGCCATCAGTACCCTCGGACGAGCCCAGGAACTACTTGCACTATCCAACATCAGGCTGCATAAGATAGCCTCTAACAGACCAGCAGTGATGGAGGCATTCCCCCCTGAAGATCGTGCTAAGGACGTCAAGGACTTAGACCTCTTCACTGATGACCTCCCCCTACAGCGTAGCCTAGGGGTGTCGTGGAACATAGTAACAGACACGTTCATGTTCCAAGTCTTAGACGCCAAGAAACCCTTCACACGTAGAAGAGTGCTCTCTATAGTCAACAGCCAATACGACCCTCTCGGCTTCTTAGCCCCTGTCACCATACAAGGCAGGCTGCTCCTCAGGGAACTCTCCACACGCGCTGAAGAGTGGGATTCACCTCTCCCTGAAGAGATGGAAGCAGAGTGGGACAGATGGAGAGACTCACTCCAAGACTTACAGGAGATCCGAATACCTCGCTGCTATTCATCTTTCTCTCCCTTAAATGCCCAATTCAAAGAGCTTTGTATCTTTGCAGACGCATCCGCTAAGGCCATTGCAAGTGTGGCTTATCTGAAGGTCACCACTCAAGAAGGACAAAGCAAAATTGACTTCGTCTTTGATAGAGGCAAGTTGGCGCCCCAGCCAGACCTCACCATACACAGATTGGAACTGTACGTAGCAGAACGCAACCTACCCCCTCACAGCAGTCTACGGAAGCTGCATCCTATCATCGACACCGACGGACTGTCTCTGAGGTGGTTCTTCTTTTGTTGCCAGTGGACTCCAGTGACAAGTAGAGCTCGGACTATGTGGAGTCGTTAACGACCCCAGACGGGGAGTGTCCTGGACCAATGGACTTTTTACATGCAGTGAACATTTTATGTGTGCAGACAGCACCCTCTGGTGGTGGTTATTGTGTTAACAGGTTGTATGCTGGAAAGGTCATCTGATCTTTCTTCCTGTGTGAGGTCATTTGACCTTTGTTCCTTTCTTCCTGTGTAACACAGGAAGTAGAATTCCAGGAAGAACCTGGCAGTAATGGAGGATTTCATAAGGGTTTCACAATCCAATGTAATCTGATTTCATATGTTAGGCCAAGCGCAATATCTGTGAGTATCTTTGTTTCTTAGCATAATAGCAACATTGTCAGAGTAATATTTTGATAACACTATGTTTATAAAAGGTTAATATTTGATAGTTATAGAAGTTAGTCCAAATGTTAGTTAGTTATACAATTAGTCTATTCTACTGTTGTAAATATGTTTCTATCTTATGTAATATCGAATGTATAGTACTCAGTTATGTACAAAAAATACTTTGTCTTTGTTTACAGTTTCACAAATTTGTTCAAGTAAAGTTTCAAAACAGCAACCGGCTTCACAAAGAATTATTTTTGAATAAGTGTTTAACTTGTTGGATAACTAGATAGGAGCACGTCTAGCGCGGCCAGTACACTATATAAATGGAAGTTTGGACTCTAGGGGAATGGAGATTGGGTGGGAAAGTGGAGTTGAGGTCGATAATCAGCCATGATCTTAATGAATGGCAGAGCAGGTTCAAGGGGCCGTATGGCCTACTCCTGCTCTTACTTCTTATGTTCTTATGTTATTATTGTTGTTACTAAAGTAGACATGATTAGGACAGGGCTTTAAGTTTGCATTTGATGGGGCATGTTTATTAATGCAGTTGTTTGTTTGAATATTAATTAGTTCTATCTGTGTTGTGTGATCTGAGCTTGCCTTTGAATATTTCAAATTGCCGTGTGCTTTCTTCATCATGCATCCATAACAGGAATTAAAAATAAGAACAAACCTTTTCTGTCTTTGTAGAATGGCTGTCTGATGATAATATTAATTCCCTGAGCTACAGGATGAATGAGTTGGGATAGTTTGTGTGTAAATGATATATTAAAGAACACAAGCACATGACACTGTCAACATCACCTGTGAGTTATTAGATGTGAAAGGTTTGGAGGAAGTAATTGTTGGGTGGACCAATTCTAAACAGTCTCCAGTGGCTGAGACTTTATTAATTGTGCCTACCCTCCCTGCAAGATAGTTCTCTGAGCTTCTGCATGAACTGCTCAATGAAGTACATTGTTGAATGCATAGCTCACTAAGCTCAGTGAGATTTCACTAAGCACAGTTAGTTTATTAAGGTAGGTCTGCTTAAGAATGTTGAGGTGAATAGAATTGATCACCTTGACTAGAATTATGAGTGCACGCAGGACAAGGTTAATACAGATATCGATCAACTGACCCCCAGTTCCTTGTTTACCTTGTCTTCTCTCCTACTCTGTTCAATATCGATGTTGTCCTGCACTGTAGGCCTTGGCACTTCATTTAGGTTCGTCAATAGATTAGGACATAAATCAGCCAGGGACAGTTTCAAATACAACCAAAACACCACAAGGCTGATATCACAGTACACGTGCTGGAGTCTGCTGTGAAGGGAGGGTGGCGGCTTTTACAATATTGTGAGTTAAATATTTAGATACACAGAACGCGAGTTTGCAAGCCAACTTGAAAACAAACTACTGCTCCACACTGGTTCTGCGGATACATTCGATGTAGTGTTTGGTACTTCACCATATGGGCTTTGTTCAATCCTGGTCTGTGTTCAATTAGCTCATCTCAACCAGTGCAGCAGTAAGGATACGGGAATTAAGCTCAAGAGTCCCTGGGGTAGGGGGGACATCAAGAACAATCTGCCAATGAACAGTGCTGGAAAATGCATGTATATCGATGTCTAGTGAAGAGAGGATTGGGCTTGGCTGTGTTATTCCCCATGGTCAAATCGACTGCTAGTATTCACTGTTGAGGCTGCAGGAGGGACAACATAGATAACAGAAAGCAAAATTTAACAAAGAAGAACTGCAGATCAAAGTTGCCAACTTGAGGACAAGGACAGCTGCTCCACAAGAGGCAAACCATTAATAATCAGTGGGTTAAATGACCATCACTCTTGCTGTGAACTTGTATCCACAGAACATGAAGGATTATCTGAAATAAAGTCCTGGATTTTAGCTCAGAGGCGGGGAGTGAGCGGGGTGGGGGGGGCTGTTTTGAGGTCAGGAAATGTGGAAGCACAGGTTTCCCGAACGTCCTGCAGTTTTTAAGACACCTTCACATTTTTTTCTGTAGATTTCCCGCCCACAGTCAGCCTGAAAGACAGTCTAGAGGCCTGTCGGGCAGGAACACCTACAGCACCAGTCACAGCCGAGCTGGCCTGAGAGCAGGTTAGTCTAGTGGCGAGGCGGGAGAGATTGTGGGGGGTGGTTTCCAAATGTGGGATAGGGGTCTGATCATGGAACGGATCCGATGGTGGTCGTGGTGGGCAGATGGTGGCCGGGGGTGGGCTCTGATTGCGGGGGTGGGATCCGATGGTGGTTGGGGGGTCCTATGCTGACCAGGGGGGTCCATGCATGTTTGGGGGGATCCCATGGTGGGGGGAGCAGACAGATCGCAGGGGGTTGGGGCTTACTGGGTAGCTTGTTGGGCCTGGAGGAAACACTCCTGCTCCCCCTGGCCCATAAGCAGTGTTGTAAAGCCACTTACCTCATGGATTCAGCCCTTCTCACCTCCTTTTACCTGCCGGGTTTCCTGGGGCCTGGGAAACCCGGCCAACATGAGTTAAAAATAGAATGACTATTAAAATGAGCACACGCTGCCTTATTGTAATATTTAAATAACCATCCCGTGGATTGTTCGTCCACCCCTCGTCCCGTCTCCATTAAAACCATAAGTGGGTGGGTCGAGATGGGTTGGATTCCTGTTTCAGATTTTTTAGAATTTTCACCTCTGACCCGACCCCAACCCATCTGTTTTTGGTCATTAAGGTCTGACTTGAAGAAAAGGGCCAAGGTGAGAAGTGAGGATGACCATGAGAAAACATAGCCTGATATAAATGTACATAGATAATGCTATCGGTATCAGGCATGTTTACTTGGGTATGGTTAATTCAAACCGATCTGGTAATGTCACAAAAATGATCATGAACTGGTAAAGCAGGCCAAAGAAGAATAACACAAGCAGCATAGACGGGTGGAGGGTCTCTATAGGACAGGTCCTTTTGCCAAATTGGATTCCTGCCAAACTATAGAACATCCGATCATATCTTCACCCTACAGACCCTAATTGACAAACACGTTCACCATAACAAAAGCAAAATCTACGCATGCTTTGTAGATTTCCAGAAGGCTTTCGACTCCATCTGGCATGACGGTTTATTCCTGAAACTTATCGAAAGCGGGGTAGGAGGGAAAACATATGATGTAATTAAATCAATGTATACAAACAATAAATGTGCAGTTAAAATTGGAGACAAACAAACAAAATACTTCCCACAGGGGCGGGGGGTGACGCAGGGCTCGCCAATCTCACCGACACTCTTTAATATTTACATTAATGGATTGGCAAAACTACTTGAACAATCTACAGCACCCGGCCTCACCCTATATGAATCCAAGGTTAAATTCCTCCTCTATGCCGACGACCTGGTTCTGCTGTCACCAACTAAGGAGGGTCTACAGCAGAACCTGGACCTGCTGGAGTCGTACTGCCAGACTTGGGCCCTGACAATAAATCCCCAAAAAACCAAAGTCCTTGTGTTCCAGCAAAGATCCAAACAACATGGACCCACAATAAATTTCACAGTAGGAACAACCAAAATTGAACAAACCACTCACTACACATACTTGGGCTTAAAAATCAGTTCTACGGGAAACTTCAAACTGGCTGTGAATGAACTGAAAGAGAAAGCAAGAAGGGCTTTCTATGCCATCAAAAAATCAATCCAAATAGAAATCCCAATTAGCATTTGGCTCAAAATTTTCAAATCAGTAATTGAACCAATTGCACTCTATGGCAGTGAGGTCTGGGGACCACTAACACAACAAGATTTTGCAAAATGGGACAAACACCCAATTGAGATCCTACATGCGGAATTCTGTAAAAGTATCCTCCGGACTCAAAGGAAAACAGTAAACAACGCATGCAGGGCGGAACTAGGCCAATACCCATTAATAATCACTATCCAAAAAAGAGCCACCAAATTTTGGAATCACCTACAAATGAGCAACCCCCAATGCTATCACTACGACGCCCTGAAATGCCAAGAGCTGACCATAAAGAAGAATACCCTCAGTCAACTAGTCCTGGGACTCAATAAAGTAACTAATAACAATACTAACAATAACCAGCCCCAGGACAGTGACAGGGTAACACAAAGAATTCGACCCAACACAATCGTCGCTAAGCAAAAGGAAAAATATCTGTCATATTGGGCAGAAACAACAAAAACCCAAAGCAAACTCAATTGCTACTTGGCCCTAAACAGACAATACAACATAGCTGATTACCTGACCATGGTAAAGGATAACAAACTGAGAAGAACCTTGACAAGGTACAGACTTAGCGAACATAGCCTAGCGATCGAAAAAGGCAGACACAGGCAGACCAGGCTGCCAAGAGAAGACAGGATATGCTCTCACTGCAGTCAGGGAGTAGTTGAGACAGAGATGCACTTCCTCACAGCCTGTGGAAAATATCAGGGCATCAGAGAGAATTTCTATCAAAAATTCTCACAAATATGCCCTGAATTCAGAAATCTGACTGACAACCAAAAACTCCCATTCCTACTGGGGGAGGAGAGAAGCTGTGTAACACTGGCGGCACACTATGTTACAGCTTGCCATGAACAGAGGGACAACCAGTAAACTAAGACAAGAGTATATATAAACAAGGCGAAAATATATTTATAAACTCAGGGATATACCTGTTTATACACTGTATGAATGGAACCGCGTTTATGTGTTCAACCATAAATGTATTTTGATGCTTTGGCAACATAAGATGTACCTTATCATGCCAATAAAGCGATTTGTATTGTATTGTATTATTATTGTCTGCCTCAGCTCATCTGCTGCTGAAACCCTTATCCATGCCTTTGTTATCTCCAGACTTGACTATTCCAACGCTCCCTGGACTCCCATCTACCACCCTCCAGAAACTTCCAAAACTCTGCTCCCCATATCCTAATTAGCACCAAGTCCCGTTCATCCACCATCCCTGTGCTCGCTGACCTACATTGACTCCCAGTCCGGTAACGCCTCAATTTTAAAATTCCCATCCTTGTTTACAAATCCCTTCATGGCCTCACCCCTCCCTATCTCTGTAACCACCTCTAACCCTACAACCTGCCGAGATCCCTGTGCTCCTCCAATTCTGGCCTCTTGAGCAACTCCTATTTTAATCGCTCCACCATTGGTGGCCATGCTTTCAGCTGCCTAGGCCCTAAGCTCTGGAATTCCCTCCCTAAACCTCTCCGCCTCTCTCTCCTCCTTTAAGACGTTCCTTAAAACCTAATTCTTTGACCAAGCTTTTGGGCATCTGTCCTAATATCTTCTTATGTGGCTCGGTGTCAAATGTTGTCTGATTACACTCCTATGCAGCGCCATGGGATGTTTTACTACATTAAAGGCACATAAAGGCAGTTGTTGTTGATGTAGGTGGCATGCAAGCCGGAGAAGCGAAATGCAGTCCTGAGACCAATTCCTGGACCTGAAATCAACGACCTTATTTGTCCAATTGTTTTTCAGACAGAGTGAACTAATGAACTGATGCTGTGCACCGCAGAACAGATCAGGTGTTGTCTGTGCATCCGTAACATGGCAGAGTATTATGCACATATATTATGGTGCTCCTTTCTTGTTACAAACATGGTCTAGTCCAGGGGGGGTGATTTTATCAATGGGGACGTGATGGAGGCGGGAAAGCTGCTTGTCGGGTTTTAGTCCTGCCTCCATCGACGTCTGGCCAACCCATGCTATTTTCCCTTGAATGGCCTTGTTAAGCCCGCCTTAGCCGGCCAATTAAGGTGATCAGGGCTGGGAACTGAATATTCCAGGGTATTTGACAATTCGGAAGGATAGACAGAAAGGGAAGGGAGGTGGGGGGGCTTTGTTGGTAAAGGATGGGTTCAGTGCAGTGGTGAGAAGTGATATTGGTTCAGAAGATCAAGATGTAGAATCGGTTTGGGTGGAGATAAAAAATAATAAAGTGAAAAAGTCTCTGGTGGGCGTAGTCTACAGGCCCCCAAACATTAGCAATACTATTGAACAGAGTATAAATCAACAAATAATGGAGGCCTGTAAAAAAGGTACGGTAATAATCATGGGTGATTTTAATCTCCATATTGATTGGACAAATCAAATTGGCCATGGTAGCCTTGAGGAGGAGTTCATAGAGTGCATCTGGGATGGTTTCCTAGAACAGTATGTAATGGAACCAACCAGGGAGCAGGCTATCTTGGATCTGGTACTAAGTAACGAGACAGAATTAATAAATGATCTTATAGTAAAGGATCCTCCAGGAAAGAGTGATCATAGCATGATTGAATTTCAAATTCAGTTGGAGGGTGAGAAAGTTGTATCTCAAACCAGTGTCCTGATCTTAAACAAAGGCAATTACAGTGGCATGAGGGCAGAACTGGCTAAAGTGGACTGGAAAAATAAATTAAAGGGTAAGGCAGTCAAAATGCAATGGCAGGCATTTAAGGAGATATTTCATAACTCTCAACAAAAATATATTCCAGTGAGAAAGAAAGATTTAAAGAGAAGGGAGCACCATCCATGGCTAACTAAGGAAGTAAAGGATGGTATTAAATTGAAAATGAAGGCATACAATGTTGCCAAGATGGGTGGGAGGCCAGAGGATTGGGAAATTTTTAAAAACCAGCAAAGGATGACAAAAAAAATAATAAAGAGAGAGAAGATGAATTATGAGAGTAAACTGGCAAGAAACATTAAAACAGACAGTAAGGGGTCGATTTTCGTGGAGCCGTCAGGTGGGGTTTCAGGCGTGTGGCGGGGGGGGAAATCCTGAATTTGGGGGTCCCGACACCATCCCGCCCAAAACCCCGCTCCACGCAACTTTCAGGGGCGGCGGGTACCCGCCCCGCACTGGGACCCGCCGACCCCAGGCGGGAAGGGATTAGTGCTAACTGCCTGTTAACAGGTAGTTAACAGGCAGTTTTTAGCCTCATCCCTATTTTGAGGGGTGTCGTGTGGGTTTCCCGACGGCTCCAAACCACGCCAGGTTAGAGCAGGCGGGCCGTCGGGTTGAAGGAGTTGGAGGGGTCACGATGTCGGTGCTCAGGTGAGTGATGGGTGCATGAGTGCAAAGGTAAGTGTGTTTGGTGTGTTTAAAGTGTGTAAAGAACTGTTACGTACCTGTACTTACCTTAACAGCCTTTCTTCCTGTAGGCGTCGGGAGCCCATCACTCAATCGGAACTTAAAGCTGAACGGCTGCGATCTGTGAAAAGTGACAGCCTTCAGCTTTGAGTGCTGCTGAGAGTTCAAACCGAGTCTATGCAGAAGGACTCATGTCAGAACTCAGACTGTCAGTGTTTCGCAGCTTCAAACAGCTGTGAAACACTGATATTTCAGTCTGTGACATCACCTGTTGCCAGGTGGCCCTTAATTGGCCTGCTGAGCCCGCTGGGCGGGCTCAACAAGGTCAATCAATGGAAAATCGCGCGGATTGGCCGGACGTCGAAGTAGGCGGGTCTAAAACCCGAAAGTTGTCGTCCCGCCTTCTTCCCGACAGCTTCGGGAAAATCGACCCCTAAGAGTTTCTACAGGTATATAAAAAGGAAGAGGGTAGCTAAAGTAAACGTTGGTCCCTTAGAGGATGAGACTGGGGAATTAATAATGGAGAACGGGGAAATGACAGAGACTCTGGGTAAATATTTTGTATCTGTCTTCATGGTAGAAGACACTAACAACATCCCAATAATGGATAATCAAGGGGCCACAGGGAGGGGGGAACTAAAGACAATCACTATCACTAAGGAAATAGTACTTGGTAAAATAATGGGACTAAAAGACGACAAGTCCCCTGGATCAAATGACCTGCATCCCAGGGTCTTAAAAGAAGTGGCTGCAGAGATAGTGGATGCATTGGTTGCAATATACCAACATTCCCTGGACTCTGGAGAGGTCCCAGCAGATTGGAAAACTGCAAATGTAACACCCCTATTTAAGAAAGGAGGGAGACAGAAAGCAGGAAACTATAGGCCAGTTAGCCTAACATCTGTTGTTGGGAAAATGCTGGAGTCCTTAATTAAGGAAGCAGTAGCAGGGCATTTGGAAAAATCATAATGCAGTCAAGCAGAGTCAGCATGGTTTTATGAAAGGGAAATCATGTTTAACAAACTTGCTGGAGTTTTTTGAGGAGGTAATGAGCAGGGTGGACAAAGGTAAACCAGTGGATGTGGTGTATTTGGATTTCCAGAAGGCATTCGATAAGGTGCCACATAAAAGGTTACTGCATAAGATAAGAGCTCATGGAATTGGGGTTAATATATTAGCATGGATGGATAGAGAATTGGCTAACTAACAGAAAGCAGAGAGTCGGGATAAATGGGTCATTTTGCGGTTGGCAAACGGTAACTAGTGGGATGCCACAGGGATCGGTGCTGGGGCCTCAACTATTTACAATCTACATTAATGACTTGGATGAAGGGACTGAGTGTAATGTAGCCAAGTTTGTGGATGATACAAAGATGGGTGGGAAAGCAAGTTGTGCAGAGGACTCAAAGAACCTGTAAAGGGATATAGACAGGCTAAGTGAGTGGGCAAACATTTGGCAGATGGAGTATAAAGTGGGAAAGTGCGAGGTTATACACTTTGGCAGGAAAAATAAAAAAGCAAATTATTATTTAAATGGAGAGAGATTACAAAATGCTACAGTTCAGAGGGACCTGGAGGTCCTTGTGCATGAAACACAAAAAGATAGCATGCAGGTACAGCAAGTAATCAAAAAGGCTAATGGAATGTTGGCCTTTATTTCAAAGGGGTTGGAGTATAAAAGCAGGGAAGTCCTGCTACAACTGTACAGGGTATTAGTGAGACCACACCTTGAGTACTGCATACAGTTTTTGACTCCTTATTTAAGGAAGTATATACTTGCATTGGAGGCAGTTCAGAGAGGATTCACTAGGTTGATTCCTGAGATGAGGGGGTTGACTTATGAGGAAAGGTTAAGCAGGCTGGGCCTATACTCATTGGAATTTAGAAGAATGAGAGGTGATCTTATTGAAACATATAAGATACTGAGGGGGCTCGACAAGGCAGATGCAGAGAGGATGTTTCCCCTCGTAGGGAAATCTAGAACTCGGGGGCATAATTTCAGAATAAAGGGTCGCCCTTTTAGAACTGAGATGAGGAGGAATTTCTTCTCTCAGAGGGTCGTAAATCTATGGAATTCTCTGCCCCAGAGAGCTGTGGAGGCTGGGTCATTAAATACATTTAAGGTGGAGATAGACAAATGTTTGCAAGATAAGGGAGTGAAAGGTTATGGGGAGTGGGTGGGGAAGTGGCTTTGAGCCCAAGATCAGCCATGATCTTATTGAATGGTGGAGCAGGCTCGAGGGGCCAAGTGGCCCATTCCTGCTCCTATTTCTTATGTTCTTATGTTCTTAAAGCCGGTGACAAATGACGTCAGCATATGACGCTTCATCTGTCAAGATTTTTTGACAGATGAATTGTCATCGTTTGACAGCTTTGAGAAGCTTCAAACACTGACAATCTGTCTTCTAAGTTGAGACCTAGGACACAGGCTCACTTAGAAAGCCTTCCTGAGCAGAAAGCAGAAGACTGCTACATTTAAGAATGCAGCGGCCATTCGGCTTTCTCTGCCGGTGAGATGAGGCAGCTCCGCAGCCTAAAGGGATGAAGCCTGGAGGAAGAAGCAAAGGTAAGTAATCTTATTAAAGCACTCTACACTCACCTCACACACTTACCTCTCCACACTTACACTCATCACTCACCTGCACACCGGACATTTCGGCCCCTCCGACCTCCGCAGAAACCATGGTTCACCTCGCTGACCCTGGTGAGGTTCGGAGCCATCGGGAAGCCCACACATTAGGGCTCAAAATAGGGAACAGCCAAAAAACTGCCTGTTAACTACCTGTTAACAGGCAGTTAATTGGCACTAATCCTCTTCTCGACTCAAGGAGACGGGACCCGGCACGGGTCGGGTACCTGCCACCTGGGAAGATGGCAGGGAGGCAGGTTGGGAGCGGGATGGGTACCCACTCCCAGATTCTGCCATTTTCCCGGCAGTCCTACCTCCATACCCACCTCCCCAGGGCTGGGAAAATTGCCTCCCTGGAGTCGGACTTGAACTCACAGCCTATTTACTCAGAGCCACAATTGCTAATAAGGTGGCCAATCTGCTGCTCTTGATAGTAGATGGCAAACCTACATGTTGTAATGCTATTTAGTGCAGCTGTACTAAGTGATAACATTTTATCCCCTGGACTAGTTTTCGATGGCATGAGGGGTTCGGGGAGAAATTTCCCAGAATATTTTTGACCTTATTGGTCCTGGGTTTTTTCTATTTTTTTTTGCCCCCCCAGGTGATTACATGGCTGTGAGGTGGGTGCGGGGCATTGGTCAGGATGCTCCGGCCATCACGGTGTGGGGCAGGCTTGATGGGCCACTTGATCTTTTCCTGCCCTTCAATTTCATATGTTCGAACTTGATAAATTTTGCATTATCAAATTCAGTCACTGAGAAGGTCTAAAATTTACCAAGACTCCACAGCAATGTAAAGAATGAGGATAAAAGATTAATTCTGCGACTGTGCAGAAGACAGGGGCAAACTGAAAAAGCAGGGCTCTTTCCTTAGTTGTCACATCTGACAGGAAGAGGCTTATGCTGTAAATACAACAGAGAATGGAATCTCATAAATAATGCAATTTATGCTGTTCTGCTGAAGCATTTGCTACTTGCATAAATAATCTTGGCATCATTTAGTAAGATTTGGAAAACCACATTTATGGCTCTACATCGTTTGCAGATAGAGTGCTGACTTCAAAATCCTGCCACAGGGCACTTTAAAGCCTCTTCGGGCAATGCTGAAACCATTAATGCTATTCTAGTACTTTAGCCTTCAGTACATTCACCAAAGTGAATAAATGGCACTACCAAGCTATAATCAAACCTCGGGTCTTATTGTTACGGTCATGTAAATGGAAGAGCTCTTAACTCGCATTGGGCTACAGTCCCAAAGGCATCGGCAGCCCTCCAGTATCCTGCCCAAGTAACTATTCTTCATATGTGAGATCAGACAGTAAGCTATTGTATCGTAAGGAGCATCACAACCAAGCCTCAGTCGATATCTACAGCTATATGATTTCCAGGAGAGGCACTAGAAATGAGAAGCACGAATCCTGACTAATGATTTCCTCGTAGTATTGCACCTCGCAGTTTCACATGGAGAGTCGTGGGCTCCTCTGCCCCGGATTCTTCCCGCTTCACTCCTACGAGACTGTGCCGGAACTCCCATCCTTCCACTTAAGCCAGAGGGAGGCATAGGGCCGCTCGATCTTTTCCTGCTTCCATCCACTCTGTGCCCTCTTCCCACCTATTCTGGGTGGGAAGTGGACCGACAGCATTTAAATGAAGCCTGGGAGTTTAAAAGCCTGGAACTTAGGCCACCCAAAACCCACTCTGGTTCAAAATTGACCCTATTGTATCTTTTCTTCGACTTCACATTAATGTCTATCACTTACTTTTGCATTTTTCTTTGGGTAAGACAAGTTTTTGTGCACCTCCTGCTGCATCTGGTGAGTGCATGACATCACGTTGATGCTCTTTGTAACTGTCCTGTAGCAACCTTTGGCTGTGGTGAGCTACACTTGTGTCATACAGAGGGAACTTTGCTGTCCCATAAGTCCACCCAGCCAGGACCCCCCCCCCCGTTCTCCCCTCTCTCCCTGTACCCTTCCTCTCCCCTCTACCCACTTCACTCCTTGCCCTCTCTTTTCCCTCCTCTTCCTCCTCCCATTGCCTCCAATTGCCCTTTCCATTCTCTAACCCTAATTGATGTCAATCCTACACTTGGCCTTGACTCCCTGTGTGCAGGAGATTGATTAGTTACTTCAAGAATCAAGCAAAACAGTGAATTGCCAAAAAAAAATCAAAATTAACCGCAGTACTCTGCTAGCATTTATCGCCAATTGCTGTTATTATTAATATAACTGCCTGTCGCTTGGTCCTTTACTGAGCTCTGTGTTGCCTATTCTAGCGTAGAGCAGACTTCATCGTGTTATACAAATATTGACTGCAGTTGAAGATTGTAGTGTTAGCTATTGACCTGAGGGTTAACGAAATGACTCACAACCGTGCTTGACATTTCTGTAACTCAAGGTCAATAGTTTACCTTACAGTCTGAATACTCCAGTCAATACTTGTTTTCTTATCACATGGAAATAGCGAAGGAAGTGTTCATTACGGACCATTGCCGTGTTAGATCCTGAATACAACAATGGACAGGTGAAAATTGCTAATGACAACTATTTGTATAACCGTTCAGAGTTACTGCTACATGTTTCACTGCCATTCACCTGGACAAACCAACCCAACCCTGTGATTAATCTGATTATATGCACCAGAATAACTCAATAAAGACACATACACATCAGGAAATATGATTACATCCATTTTAAGCAGACCACACCATCAATTCCTCTTATGGTGTCCCGGTGCCCACTATTGTCTATCAGACTGATCTTGGAGGGAGACCAAGAGCGGACCTACTTACACTTCTGCTGTCCTCAGTTACTGTCTGAAACACTCGATATTGTAATTTGGATCCATTCAGGGTCTGCTGGCTGAAGGCATCTACTCCAGTACTTCCACCTGGTCTCAGTAAGGACTGCCAAATAACTTGTGTTCCTGACACAATGGCAGCCCAGAAAAGAGAGAGAGTGTAAATTCTTCATGCGCTGTGAGACTCCCTGCTGCTTTTCAGGGGTGAAGATCTGTTGTTGGGGATGTTTCTGGTTGACTCAGGAGTACGTATGCACCCTTCTGAACTTACTTGATTTTGCATGGTTTCAGGTGGTTGTGCACCTGATATTGATGAACCCATTGTGGATTCTGTAGTTATGCAGTGCTGGGGTCCAGGGAACTATCTTCATGCTTAGGGACTCACCAAAGGTGGCAATATAACCACAGCATCATTCCTGGGCCTGGACATAAGGCAGCTTTCTGTGACCTCCCACTATATATGGTAAAAGGATCACTGATGCCATTGATAATATTTTTAAAAGGACAATGCTAGAAGTACATTACTGGTCAGTATCCGAAAATGGAAGATTGGACAACATTTTGGGTGGAATCTTTCATCAGAAGTGTTCTACCTGAAACATTGACCTTTCAGATGTTGACTGACCAAATGCATTTTCTATTTTCACTTCTGATTTTTTTCTTTTCTTTTTAAAAGGTTTTCATCTAATTTGTGAAACTATATTCTGTGCTTGGTGCCATCAATGGAACAGCAGTCTGTTGTGTGCTGAGCTCGCTCCTTGAAGACTATCACCTATTGTAATAGTGACAAATATTCCTTATGCTTATTAGCTTAGCAACCAATCCTATTTACAATTTCAGTCCAAGCACATCATACAAAAGGTACTGTAATGTCAGTATATCAGAATATTCAGTGTGATTGTTCTGAGAAACAAAAGACTCCCAGTGGATAGTTATCTTTTACAAGAACAGTTATTATTAGTAGACATGGATTGTCCACTAGGTATTCACAGGGACAATGGGAAGTGTTTACCATCTATTAGTTAAATGCATGCCTGTAAACAGGCTACCAAACAAGTTGCTTTCCTCTTTCCTCCTTAGAGCTGGGATGGATAAAGAACATGGGGAGGTTAAATAGAGACTCAGATAAATATCCAAATATGCAAACCTATATTCGATGTGGATGAGAGTTGAAAAGAAATGGGGAGATTGGATACATCAGGGAAGATGTAGATGTGGCAAAACAACTTTGCGGCACTACACCAGTACAGGTAAAATAGAGAGAAGCAGTACCATTGTAAATCATGTGTTTGGGAGCCTCAGACTGAGATAGCTGAGTTGAGGTGCCCCCTTGATTGTAGTGGAGAATGAGAAAAATCGAATGAGGAATTGTCCAAGATTCTTGATAGCACATTGTATGGTGGAGCTATGAGGCCACTGGAGAATAATAGTCATGTGTTGTGCAATCTGTATGGAGAGGTTCAGTGTCATTCAACAAGAAAAACAGTGATGAGTCAAGCAAGTTAAAGAAGCTGCAAATGTTCATGAAAAAATTTAAATTGAAGTGAGCAAGGAGTAACCCCCAGAGGAAGAGAGCGCAAAGGCTTTGTGGAAAGAAGCAATTAGGGAAAGTGTTGAGATCAAGAACAAGACTGAAGAAAAGACAAAGAGCTTTTATGGCAGGTGCACATCAATTTATGAAGGGGTACCTTACTGCAGAAAATAGTTGGATATTGGAGATAACAAGAGAAGAAGTAAAGGAATGCTTGCATTGTACTTGCTGTGACAGTAGATACAGTGAGGAGTTGAGGAAGGGAATAGTGAGGCCAACGGAACCAGGTGTGGGGTTTCACAAGGATAAAAATAAGATGGTGAGGCACAGGACTTTGTAAAGACAATTGATGCAGGTAGATCTCTTGGACAAGATACTATTTTCTACAAGTTGTTCTAAAGGAGCCTGGAGGTTTTTGTAGATTCTGAAAAAGACAGTGAAGAGTCGATGTTCGGTAGAGGTCATGTAACTGCCAAACGAGAAGTATTCCTTAAGAATTTAATTAGCTTAGATCAATATTGCTTATGAATGTGGATCGGGTAATCTTTGAAGTGCTGGGAAAGCAGCTGAGATTCGGTTGTACTGTGGCTACATCAGCACCTCCGTGCAGAAAGCAGGACTTTTTTCAAATTGTCTGGAACATGCTCAAATAATCTGGGACAGCATTTCGAGGTTTACGTTGCTCTTAGTGCACTAATTACATATTAAATTAGAGTTATTTGTTTTCTTCCTTTTTTAGCGTACCCACAGGAACACACAAGTTTACATTGCACATTCTTCGAGGTTGGGTATGTAAAATTTATATACAGTTTTACAGTCAGCGAAAATGCACATGCCATAAAGCTGATGAATCAGTTATTAACCCTTTTCATGAGCATATAAATGAATGCTATAAAAATTCTCAATGAACCAATCCAGCTGTGGACAATGTAAATTTGAGTGCTAATGGCCAGAGATACTGAATCATTCAATGAACAGATGGGGCAATGTAGATCTTTTGTGGACGGTGTGATGGAATGGCAAAATTCTCTTTATGGTCACAAAGGCAGCCCACTATTGAATTCAGCGCTGTGGGAGGCAAGTACAGGAAGGAAAACAATGTAACTGCAGCCCACAGCCTGTAGGAAATGCAAATGGTGGAAGTGTTTTTTTGGGAATTAGCAGGAACATGGATGAGGAGATTCTTGAGAAGGCTGGCAATGAGAGGACAAAGGCTGGCAGTGCAATGAAGAGGGTATTGAGTGGCTTGCTGCCATATAAGGGTTCAGACAAGAATATCTGTACAAAGGCTGATGGGGATGTCTGCCAACACCTCTGCTAGCTGGCCAGGTTGAGCAAGAGTATCATATGGCCTAACTCTGCACTGATGCCCAGAAATATACAATGATCTGCATGGTGGGGGAAGTACTAAAGCAAAGTAGAGTTGTGATGATATTTCATCAACCTGAAACGTTAACTCTGTTTCTCTCTCTACAGGTGCTGCCTGACCTGCTGAGTATTTCCAGCATTTTCTGTTTTTATTTATAATAGCTTTTACTGTTTGTGTGTTTATATATAGCAATACAGTATTAGCATTATAATAACAGCAACTGCATCTTCCAGTAGAATATGCCTAAGGGAACATCAGAAAAGGTCACCGCATGGTAGCCAATTAACCGAATGAAGTGTTATAATAATCAATCAACTTCTTTCGGTTGCATAGGTTTGTATATATTTGGTTGCCCATTGTGTTACCTACGACTATCTATTGACGGAATAGCGATCCAAATTAAATCCAAGTACCTGAATCAGTTCAAATAGCAATTCCATTATATTTATTATTGTTCATTTATGATTTGATTTTGTCAGAAGTATTTTTAGTTACTAAATGAGAGCTGATTGTTAGTATCTATTCTGCCAATTTTTACTTGTGCTGTAGTTTACTGCCATTTAGTCTGATCTCCCAATGTCTCTGGTACCTGCCAGTAAAAGTCCCATGTGCCCATCTGGCTCAAATACTCTATTATAACCATCTGCTTGTTATTTTTGGTGCTGAAAGCTTTGCTCAGTAAATAATCCAATGCTTGCCAAATTTACCACGAGAAGCAGGATTCTGTGACTTCATTAATAATGTGGACGCTTCCTTATCTCAATCTAAAGATATGAACTTCATTGCTTTTCCATTATAGTCATCACAGCTGTTATCCTCATGGAATATTTATTAGGAGAGAAAATTGTCTTATAATCAACTACCATAAAAAATGGTGGCACAGCAATCTGACCCATTATAATCCCAGTCCCTATTTAGCAACACTGCTTTTATCTTCAGACAGTTTCCCATATCAAAGGAACATTCTGTCGGAACAATAAGAAAAACAATTCCAAGCAATGTTTCGTGTATTTTATAAATGTAAAGTTATCTTTGTGGGAAGTTAAAGTAAGAATCTAATTTCAAGGTTCCAATTTGGACATAAAACTTTTGAGATTTGTTCTCTGGATAACCTATCCTTATATTACTTTGTGCAATTCACTGACAGCTATTCATTCTGATCTTTATATCGAAGGGTAATTTCATTTGCAACCACATTACTTTATCTTTCACCACTTTGTTCCATCATGCAGATCTTCTCAGTACTGCTTGTGATATTATTTCTGACTGTGTTGCTGTTGTATGTCAACTACCGTGCATTATTTTTAAAATCAGAGCTGATCTGTGGTTACAAGGCACAAGTAAGGAGTGTGATGGAATGCTCTCCACTTGCCTGGATGAGTGCAGTTCCAACAACACTCAAGAAGCTCGACACCATCCAGGACAAAGCAGCCCGCTTGATTGGCACCCCATCCACCACCTTAAACATTCACTCCCTCCACCACCGGCTCACTGCGGCTGCAGTGTGTACCATCTACAAGATGCACTGCAGCAACTCGCCAAGGCTTCTTTGGCAGCACCTCCCAAACCCACGACCTCTTCCACCTAGAAGGACAAGGGCAGCAGGCGCATGGGAACACCACCACTTCCAAGTTCCCCTCCAAGTCACACACCATCCTGATTTGGAAGTATATCGCCGTTCCTTCATCGCCGCTGGGTCAAAATCCTGAAACTCCCTCCCTAACAGCACTGTCGGAGTACCATCACCACACGGACTGCAGCGGTTCAAGAAGGCGGCTCACCACCACCTTCTCAAGGGCAACTAGGGATGGGCAATAAATGCTGGTCTTGCCAGCGACGCCCTGATCCCATAAAAACGAATTTTAAAAAAATTAAAATTTTCAGACGTGGTTCTGTAGTGTATTCCTCTGGTTACTCAGATATCCTGGACGTGGTTTCGCACACGGGTGTAGATTCGAATGAGGGAGTGCTGCAGTTTCCTTCATCAGCCCTTCATCTTTGTCGCCCTATTTTTTATCCATGTTCTCATATCCTCTGCTGAAGATGCTGAGTCAGCCTATGTTACAGTTCCATGCCAATGTGGCCATTCTTCATATCTGTGCCTCGACAGGCTTTTAAATAATCAGGTTCACTTCTCTTCTCATGTGACTTCCACACGTGCACAAATTTCATCAGAGGTCACCAAGTAGCAATCAGGAGGGGGGATCATAGCTGATTTTTCCATTCTTAACCCAAGATCACCGAGCCCAGTTGTAGATGCCCTGCCCCAAAGCTCCTGCTCAGGCTGATAGTAACTGACTCAATGCAGCCCAGGGATTGAAAGAAAGTAAGACTTACATTTCTATAGCGCCTTTCATGACCACCGGACATCTCAAAGCGCTTTACAGCCAATGAAGTACTTTTTGGAATGTAGTCACTGTTGTAATGTGGGAAACGCAGCAGCCAATTTGCGCACAGCAAGCTCCCACAAACAGCAATGTGATAATGACCAGATAATCTGTTTTAGTGATGTTGATTAAGGGATAAATACTGGCCAGGACACCAGGGATAACTCCCCTGCTCTTCTTCGAAATAGTGCCATAGGATCTTTTACGTCCACCTTAGAGAGCAGATGGGGCCTCAGTTTAGCGTATCATCTGAAAGACTGCAGCTCCAACAGTGCAGCACTCCCTCAGCACTGCACTGGAGTGTCAGCCTAGATTATGCGCTCGAGTCTCTGGAGTGGGACTTGAACCCACAACCTTCTGATTCAGAGGCGAGAGTGCTACCCACTGAGCCACAGCTGACACTAGAACCTTGGACCTCTGGTCTAACATGACTTACCATTACACTGGACAGTGCCTTTGCCCACAAAGCCATCCAGGAAGCTAACCCCCTTTATGTTGGCAGGACAATTGTATCCTTAGCCACTGACAGTGATGGAGAAATGGGTGTGAAAGAATCATGAGGAGATATAAAACTGCTTTAAGAATGACTTTGTAACTGACATTTGATCAGGAGATGTTTCGATCAAGACTGCAGCAAAAGATAAATAACTACATTTTTGTTGGAAAGCTTTATGTGAGGCAAATGAAAGTAAACAAGTACCATCAGCATGAACTGCAGAATAGCATTCATTATATTCATTATTTCCTTTCTAAAAAAAGTACTGCATATTTAAAACTATTATCCACCAGAATCAAACGATT
The DNA here is from genome assembly GCF_052327205.1 of Somniosus microcephalus. Taxonomy (NCBI): domain Eukaryota; kingdom Metazoa; phylum Chordata; class Chondrichthyes; order Squaliformes; family Somniosidae; genus Somniosus; species Somniosus microcephalus. The sequence continues at coordinate 26,838,107 of NC_141008.1, read as the reverse complement.
TTGATCAATGTTTTCAGGAGTTGGAAGATTTAAGGCTGCCATTTTCTCTGGCCAGGTTAGTTATTTCTTCATGAACACACAGCTTTCCTTTGCCCTTCTGTCATTGGTAACTTGCCCTTCTTGAGGTCATCCTTTCAGCTGTCCCGATATCTGCTAAGTTTTGAAATGTTATTTATTCTCTCGTCAATTGTGTGCTTTTTCTTCTGCCATGTTCTCCCTTCCTCGCTTAAAGGGGCTGGGGTCCAGCTCCATGGATTCTGGCAGCCTTTTTGGTACCTTATTCAAATGGCTACACATATCCAGCAGAAATCATTGGATAGCAATCAGCAACAGGAACCCTGGCTCATTTTTCACCTTCCTAGCTGTAGGGTGTTGAGGCCAATTGCAACAACTCCACCTGCTAACTTGGCTGCGATCGGTGAGCTCAGCGCAAACCGACACAGATGCAATTAAAGGGAAGCTAGATAAACACTTGAGGGAGAAAGGAATAGAGGGTTGTGCTGATGGAGTTCGATGAAGAGGGGTGGGAAGCAATGTTCCCCCGAAGATACCGTGTGTGTGACAGCGGCCGTGCAGCAAATTTAAAGGGACCGCGCATTGAAATAAATAGGCCGTGCACAACAAGGAAAATGTAGAGAGGACATTGGTGGGAAGAGGCTGGTGTGGAGCATAAACACCGGTACGTACCAGCTGGACCGAATGGCTTGTTTCTGTGCTGCACATTCTATGCAATTCTATGTAACCGAACCCAGGATTTTCTGGTCTCCATGGCTGAGTAGTTTTACCTGATCCACCATCAGCAAAGCATCACCACTGCGTTAATGCTGCTGATGTAAAATAACAACAGCTTGCATTTATATAGCACTTTTAACATAGTAAAATGTCCCAATGCAGTTCATTGGAGCGCAATCAGGCAGAAAAATTGGCACCAAGCCAAAGAAGGAGACACTGGGGCCAGTGATCAAAAGCTTTGTCGGAGGTAGTTTATAAGCAGTGCCTTAAAGGAGGAGGGAGAGGTGGGGAGGCGGAGAGATTTAGGGAGGGAATTCCAGAGCTTAGGGCCTAGATGGCTGAAGGCACGGCCGCCAATGGTGGGGCAAAGTCGAGGATGTGCAGGAGGCCAAAATTGGGGGGAACGCAGAGTTCTCGGAGGGTTTTACGCCTGGAGAAAGTTACAGAGATAGGGAGGGGCAAAGTCATTTCTACACGGGGATGAGAATTTTAAAATTGAGGTGTTGCCAGACCAATATAGGTCAGTGAGCACAGGAGTGATGGGTGAACAGGACTTGGTACGAGTTAGGACACGGGGCAGTGAGCACAGGGGGTGATGGGTGAACGGGACTTGGTGCGAGTTAGGACACGGGGCAGTGAGCACAGGGGGTGATGGGTGAACGGGACTTGGTGCGAGTTAGGACACGGGGCAGTGAGCACAGCGGGTGATGGGTGAACAGGACTTGGTGCGAGTTAGGACACGGGCAGCAGAGTTTTGGATAAGCTCAAGTTTATGGAGGAATCGGCCACTAATGCAGCACACACCTTTATTTTCTGTTGATTAAATACATTTTTTTTTAATCTATGTTATGTATTTTGTCATCGTCAGAGCTCAGTTACACAAAGTCACAATCTGCATCAGTACTTAGTCCTTCCATCCACAGCAAGGTCAAAACAAGGAAACGTGATTAAAAACTATCATTTTGGTGTTCTCACTAATCTCACTGCTCCTGATGCAATTATTTGCTGAAGGGAGATTATAAAAGAATTGTTACTAAGCATCCGTTCCATGTATCACATCCCAGGATGCCTTCAGAAAATGAACAATTCACATTGAATTAACAAGAGTATAACTGGTAACTGTGTGTATACGAATAACCTTCACAACCAACAGGAGGAACTGCCTTGTGAAATGGGCTCGAGACTGTCATTAACAGATCTCAGCCAATTTGCATCTGTCATCCTGAACATGCCATCTGTCCAAAGTGACCTTTGCCATCCAAGCCTGAGGTCATATTGGCAATCTTCTTTCCACAGATAAAAGGTCACTTTGATTGTTTGCCGTGGTAATAATATTAGGGCTTATTTCATATCATTGAAATTTACCACTTTATTCATTGTGGCTTGAAGGCTAGTATTAATAATCTTATTGGTCTTTTGAGGAAGGCCTGTAGCTACAAGTCAGAAATAGTGATTTTACCACCATCTCCTGCACACAGTGCAAGTTGTTCTTTGTGCTGAGCCAGTCAGTAGCAGTGTGCAAAAACCCTTCCTGGTATTAATAATTTTATAAGCTGCCTTTCTTGAACAATTAAGAATAACTTTTGAGCTGAGACATGTGCCTTGAATACAGGCTCTGGATATTAGCATACAAATATTTAACAGGTTTCTATGAAATCCCTTTGTTCACTGTTTTAATAGAGACCCTTACCTGTTTAATTAGGGGCACCACAGTCTGATCAAAGTGTTGCAATTGATGCAGCAGCAGGGTTCTGCCACCCAGTAACCAAAGTCAGCAGCTACACATCAGTGTTACAGCATCATCAGGTTTTATTAAAGATGAAAACTGGGCAAACGCACCACACGGCAATACTAAGCCACCGAGACCAAAGGGCAGCAGGCTCGTTCCCCTGTTCTACGCTGAATTAGCTGATCTTAGCTGGGGCAAATATCGGGGCGCTGCAAGCGGTGTCAGCGTCCCTGGGTAAGGGAGGTAAAAGATTCAGCCAGGGCTCCCACTCCTATTTACTATTCAGTGCCTCTACTGGCAGGTGCATGCATGTGGGTGCCGAGTGAAGAAGAGATTGAGATTTGCTGTGATACCCCCCACAGTCAAATAGCCTGATGGCTCAGAGTTGAAAAATGTCCATTTGGGCAAAGGACTTGAGGGCACTTTGCACCATTGAATCTGGACCCCAGCAGGTGTCAGCACCTTTGAAAGAGATGGGGAGAAAGTTAGAAAAATACAATAAACAAAATAAGTATAAACACCCTTTGACTTTATTGGCTATTTTCTTTTGGAGAAAGAACATTAGCCTAGAAAATACTGTTTGCAATATTAGTGAACAAATACTTAAGACGATGATGTTCCTCTGTTTCTATTTTAATAGAGATGTCGACCTGGTCATTAATACCTGTGTATAAACAATGAACAAAAGGTTACGGTTTATACTCTAGTATCGCAATCAGTAATCCCTAGATTATTGTTTCTTGCTAATATGACATTAGTTGCAAAATGTTTATTGCCATATTGACAGAATAATCTCCTCACTATTCCACTAAAGTGTTCCACTGACACATCACTGTATCACTCCAGAGACTTCAGCCCGTAATCTAGGCGGACGCTTCAGTGCAGTACTGAGGGAGTGCTGCATGGTCAACACCTAAAACAGATGATCCGGACATTTATTTCATTGTTGTTTGTGGGAGCATTCTGTGTGCAAATTGGTTGCTGCGTTTCCCATGTTACAACAGTGATCACACTTCAAAATTACTTTGTTGGCTGTAAAACGTTTTGAGGCGTCCTGAGGTTGTGAATGGCGTTACATGAATGCAAATCTTTCTTTCACGTGACTGTCTGCTCGGATGGTGTGCCGCTGAGCCGGGACCTCCGCCTGCTGATCCACTTGAGCGATAACCCTGCAATGAGTCACAGAATCAGCTCATTTGCAGACCCACTAGCATTGACTGAACACAACTCCCGCATAACACAGGAGTACTGCGCTGGTGGAGGGGGTTTGGAAGTGCAGTCTTTTAGATACTGAGAATGGCTGGAATTAAACAAAAGACTGGGACAGCAGCAGATAAGTAGTGCATTTTTTTTTGCAAGACTGAGTTGACTGTCAGTTTATTGATAGATGGTTTATGTGAGATTTTGTGCCACTTTTAAAGCATGTCTTTAAATAGAGGAACAGGCAGCCATGCCGCAGAAGGGAGCAGGGCATTGCAAGGGGGCAAAAAGGGAGGGCCCAAAATTTGAATGAGGCTGGCCGTCAGACACTCCTGGATGAAATGCAGCAAAGGAAGGGAAAGAGACTGCTGGGTGGCCATGAGAGAAAACCTCCGCAAAGTGTTCGACTTGCCCTGCGAAGGGAGATGGCAGCGGCACTGAGTGTCACTTCTCACTCCCAGAACTACAGATCCCTGCCCGAAAAAGTTCAGTGATGACACAGGCAGGCAAAGTAACAGACTGCCTTTTTTTGGGGACACCATGGAAACTACCAAACTGTTCATCCCCTAAAACCAATAGCTGCAGAAGCCACCCATCACACTGCACTATTAAGATGTTCAGTAGTTCTGAGGCCCCAAAATTGCTGGGTCCCCAATGCTTGGTGTAAGTATAGGAGGGTGAGATATGCTCACTGAGGAAGCTGAGCCTGTCTGATGTCCCGGGTTCAGCTATTGCTGGCGGAACAAGGGAGAGATGCCCCCAGCCAGATATGCCGGGGCAGGGGAGGGGGTGAAAAATTCAGGGGATGGAGTAAGGAGGCAAATTTGTCATTATTATTCGCTACCCAAAACATGCCTGTTAAAATGTGTATGCGCAGTATAGATTCATTGATGACACTCTGCCGATATTTTAACTCCCCCGCATGCCCTGTTCCTGTCGGGCACGGGGGTTAAAATCAGAGCTACAGATTGTACCCCTGGAGGCAGTAGCGGACAGGATAGCTTGAACCCTGCAATCCAGCTTTCAGTCACTTGGGCCAGGGATACAGCCATCTCTTTCTCTGGGCTTCCAGGATCTATTAGCAGTCATTAGACCAGCCATCCTGCTGATCAGTGGACAAACAGATCTAGGGCCCAGTAGATTGTTGACATTTGGAGTCGACCTGCATGAGGTCTGTCATTTTTTGGCACACGAGCACCTAACAAATATCTGTTTGATCTCCTCAGTGCGCCACCATCAGAGACAATGCCAGGCTACCCAAGCTGAAGGTCAAGAGATGTAGCCTGCAATGGATCCTTCCCCGGACCAATCATCCACTTGAGGAGGACCACTTCAGTCACGGGAGCCTTTGGTAGCACAAGTGCTACCAAGCAATTTTCATAGCACTGACCCGCAGGCTGCGCCTAGAAAATGTTAGGAATAGGAGAAAGAAAGACATGTGTAGACACCCATAGAAAGCATGGTGTGAAGAAGGAGCAAGATGGTGAATAATCACTGGAAGTGGTTGCATACGAGAGATGTGGACTTACCTTATAATCATGTAGTCATGAAAATCATTAAGACATGGTCAGGTAGGGGCAAAGAGGTCTTGGGTGTTGTGAGGCTCTAGGATGTAAACTGTACTGAATTAATTGTAATTTCTATCAAGGTGAGGGAAATGAGTTATGGCATCGGTGACAAAGGGAGTCTATTAAACAGATGAGAATTCTTGACTGATAAATTGTTTTTGGATCTGCCTTGCAGCCATCACTGAAGCCTTCCAAGTGAGGGTCCTCCTGATGATCCACTCCATGTCCTTTGCCTCCAAAGCAGCTGGTACCATCTCGCCAGGAATCTCCACGTCCAGGCCTGGACTGAAAAATTGTGCAGAGCATGCAGACTGCACGGGATACACACTGACTGATCAGCGTACTGTGTTCAGAGTGACTGTTGCCATGATGCTTTCGTCCTCAGGAATTCTGCCCTTGCTGAACTCTTCAAGGAAGGTATTCAAGTGGCCAGAAGGCTTGCGGATGACAACATGCACTCCTTGCTACCATTGGAAACCCAGTAATATGATAAAACTGTATCATACTGTTGCCTTGCTGTCATGCCAAACTGGATGAATTCCCCAGCTCTCCTAAAAAGTTTGTCAATGATGATTGCTCGCCTGCACAGCACCCTGCATGATTACAGATCCCCTGTGGTTGCTTGAAATAAACCGGTGATGTAACAGTTGAGCGGCATCTTTCACGGCCATAGGCAGAGTTACCCAGTCAGAAGTTCTTGGCTGCAGGTCTTCGTGCAGAACCCGGCACAGCTCTCCCGCAGCCTCTTTGATGAAGCACACTCTTCGCACACAGAGCTCCACATCTTCATAAGACCTGCATGGCCTACAAATTCTTTAAGGCTAGTAAGATCTTTCTCAAATGCTGCTTCACTCTCCTTTCCTCCATCTTGTACTGCTCCTTCTCTATTATAATAGAGAACAAAGGAATGCCCAAGAAATATCCCAGTGGCCCGACAGGCTCTCAGGCTGTCAAAGGCAAGAAGACGTACATAAGCCATTCAGCCCCCCAAGCCTGTTCCGCCATTCATTAGATCAGGGCTGATCTGTATCTTAACTCCATCTACCCGCTTTGGTTCTGTAACCCTTAATACCCTTTGCCTAACAAAATCCTATCAATCTCAGTTTTGAAATGTTCAATTGACCCCCAACCTCAACAGCTTTTTGGGGGAAGAAATTTCCAGATTTCAACGACTCTTTGTGTGAAGAAGTGTTTCCTGACATCACCTCTGAATGGCCCAGCTCTAATTTTAAGGTTATGCCCCCTTTTTCTGGACTCTCCCACCAGAGGTAATAGTTTCTCTCTACCTACCCGATCAAATACTTCAATCATCATAAACACCTCAAATAGACCACCCCTTAATCTTCAATATTCAAGGGAACGCAAGCCTAGTCAATGCAAACTGTCCTCATAATATAACCCTTTTAGACCCGGTATCATTCTGGTGAATCTGTGCTGCACCCACTTCAGGGCAATATATCCTTCCTGTGGTGCGGTGCCCAGAACTGATACAATGCTCCAGATGGGGTCTCACCAGAGCTCTGTACAGCTGTAACATAACTTCCACCCCTTTGTCATCTCTCTCCAACAACATGAAAAAAGCACTCCAAAATCTCTTTTATCATAGAATCAGACAGTACAGAAGGAGGCCATTTGGCCCATCATGCCTGTGCTGGCTCTTTGAAAGAGCTCTCCAATTAGTCCCACTCCCCCTGCTCTTTCCCCATAGCCCTGCAAATTTTCCTTTTCCCATAGCCAATTCCGTTTTGAAAGTTATAATTGAAAGTTTGAAAGTTAATACTGAATCTGCTTCCACCACCGTTTCAGGCAGTGCATTCCAGATCGAACTCCTCTGGTTCTTTTGTTAGTCAAGTAATCAGTCATCATACTTCTCCAGGCTGCAAGCCTCGAAGTAAAACACTTCCACCTGTATCAGCTGATGCGAGCAACAGGTACACCTCCTTGATTTCATTCTAAATCGCTCTTATTGGGAGTGCAAGTAATGGGTTTTAGCCACTTCTATCCCTCATTTGCATTGATTACAATGAGCTTCAGGCAGCATCAGCGCACTCACTGCGGGAAGGTTGTAGACCTGATCGGAAATGGCAGCATAGCCTTCACGGGGCCTAAAGCAGCATAAATGGGACCTGGTCCAGTTTACAGGACTCAATAAAAGAAAATCACCAGTCCAGCACCAATGATGAGCTGGAAATGGCGTGTAAATTCAGGGCCCTAATTTTCTTTCTCCAACCTAGAAAACTAGCAAAAGCTGTCAAAATAGCTGCCAACTCAAAGCAACCCCTGAATAAAAGCCTATGACATGTAAAAGCAAATGGTTGGCATTTTTGCTTTACAGCAGTGCTTTTCAAACTTTTTTGTTTGAAGGACCCCTTTTCAAATCGATTATTAATCAGGGGCCCCCTATCTAAATTATAATACTACTAGCTGGAGTGCCCGGCGGTGCCGAGGCTTTTTCGAGGGCATGTTGTTGTTGGAAAAGAGAGAGAGAGCGACTGGGGGGGAAGAGAGAGAGCGACTGGGGGGGAAGAGAGAGAGCGACTGGGGGGAAGAGAGAGAGCGACTGGGGGGGAAGAGAGAGAGCGACTAGGGGGGAAGAGAGAGAGCGACTGGGGGGGGAAGAGAGAGCGCGACTGGGGGGGAAGAGAGAGAGCGACTGGGGGGGAAGAGAGAGAGCGACTGGGGGGGAAGAGAGAGAGCGACTGGGGGGGAAGAGAGAGAGCGACTAGGGGGGAAGAGAGAGAGCGACTGGGGGGGGAAGAGAGAGCGCGACTGGGGGGGAAGAGAGAGAGCGACTGGGGGGGAAGAGAGAGAGCGACTGGGGGGGAAGAGAGAGAGCGACTGGGGGGGAAGAGAGAGAGAGAGCGACTGGGGGGAAGAGAGAGAGAGAGCGACTGGGGGGGAAGAGAGAGAGCGACTGGGGGGGAAGAAAGAGAGCGACGGGGGGGAAGAGAGAGAGCGACTGGGGGGAAGAGAGAGAGCGACTGGGGGGAAGAGAGAGAGCGACTGGGGGGGAAGAGAGAGAGCGACTGGGGGGAAGAGAGAGCGCAACTGGGGGGGAAGAGAGAGAGCGACTGGGGGGGAAGAGAGAGAGAGGGACTGGGGGGGAAGAGAGAGAGCGACTGAGGGGGAAGAGAGAGAGAGCGACTGGGGGGAAGAGAGAGAGCGACTGGGGGGAAGAGAGAGAGAGAGAGAGGGGATGGGAAGGGGAGGAGGAAGGGGGGGAGGGGGGGAGGAGGGGAAGGGGTGGGGGGTGTGGGGGGGAGAGGAAGGGGTGGGGGGTGTGGGGGGGTGGGGGAGGGGGTGTGAGGGGGGAAGGGGGGAAGGGGGTGTGGGCGAAGGGGGGTGGGGGGGGTGGGGGGTGTGGGGGGGGGGTGTGAGGGGGGAAGGGGGGTTGGGGGGGAAGGGGGGGTGGGTGTGTGTGGGGGGTGGGGTGTGAGGGGGGGAAGGGGGTGTGGGGGAAGGGGGGGTGGGGGGGAGAAGGGGGTTTGGGGGGGTGTGGAGGGGGAGGGGCGTGGGGGGGAGGGGGGGTGGGGGTGGAAAGGGAGGGGGGAGATATACTTAAAGTACAGGAAACTTTGTGCTATCCGGCGAGCTGATGCCTTGCCTTATAACTGCCCTACTCTCCAGAGTTAATGTTGAGAGATACGGAGATTCTTATCTCCGTATTTGACAACAAACACTGTTGCTTTGCAACAGCTTCTAAACACTGGGTGTGGTCCTGAAGCTCTGCAGCTAAAGCTGTTGCTATAGCTACAGACCTTGTACAGCTTGACTGTTCAAACAAAGGAAAATAAACAAACAAGGAATAAAAAACGGCTGCTGATTTTTGTGGTGGCTCCAGATTGCCGGATAGCTCACCTCCGGATAGCACAAAGTTTCCTGTACTTATAAAACATTTTTGGTAAATCTTTCTATAACATACACTTTACAACCTCGCCAATCTTTTTATTAAAAAAGGGGTCCTCACCTCTCAGTGTTGTACCACAAACAATGGCCGCCGCTTGCTTTTCAGTTGGAAAGATTAGGCCCCGCCCACACAGCCGATTGTCTGTCTCGGTCACCAGGACCCGATTTGGAGCACAGAAGCCCCACCCACTCTATGTTCCTGTACTAAGATTGCCGCGCAGGCACTCTGTTACACACTGAATCAAAATGGCGTCGCACTGAAACTTTTCGCCCTCCTTGACAAAGATGGCTGCCGTTAACCTGGGGCTGTCTGCAGAAGAAATTTCCTCAGCTGCAAACACAGGATCTTCAGATTATTATTCAGGGCTTGCGACCTACCCCAGTTGCTTATGAAGCCTCCCCACCTACTGACCCTGGGAATGGAGCTGAGGCAGCACACCCTCTCTCCTCTGCCAGTGTTTGTCTCTGCCTAGGCCGGGAGCCTGGGTCTAGAGTTGCACTGCTGGCAGTTGGAGAAGCCTAGGCCCCGGGCCTGGAAAAACGGTGAAAGGTAGGAGAATTATAGAGGTTAGAGAAAAGATTTACAAATTAATTAACTTTTTTAAAAAACAATTTGTGTTTTAAAAGCAACTTTTTTTTTGCTGGAAATGTAGATTTGAAAAGAAACACGCAGAAAGTGGGAAAAAGAAATTAAAAGTTTAGAATCAAGATGGCGGTGACTCACCTCGGTTCAGAACGATAAGGCCCGCCCACACACGCACCGATTGGTCGACCGTCAGGTCACCAAAGCGTAGGATTGGTCAATCGTCCCGTCACTCGATCGTAGGAGGGCCCGGCTGCACGCGCCAGGAATCTGGCATACGATTGGTCGACCTCGAGGTCACTCTGTCGCTAATGAGCGGATAATGAGATGCTAATGAGAGGAATTTTGAACGTTTTTCGGATACCGCGGGCGCAATTTTTGTCCGTCCGAAACATAAATACGCTTAGGACGGTTCTGGAATCGTCAGCTTTCTTTTGACGTAACGCACGTGTAGGTACGCTCTATAACTTTTGAGTTTATTCAATACAGACAGACGGAATGACAGACAGAAGAACCGCTTTACATATAAAAAAATAAAGTTAAAAAAAAGATATAATACATAATATGAAAATGCTACATGTAAAGAGTGTTTTAATAATGCTTTTAAGAAAACAGGTGTTCACCTACAGGTGTCAGTGATTGGGTGTGCCTGCTTCTCACACCAGTTCTGAGCACTCCGCAGCAACAGATGGCCACTGTTAGCCACTTAGTGCTGGACAATTTTTAAAGCCGTCAGCGGGCTGGCCAAGGTGAGTGATGTCCATGCACATGCTGGGATGCTGCTGGAAGCATGACTCACCGCCACACTGTCCCACTGGCATGTTCTGTAACAGCTGCACTGTGGGATGGTACGTGTTTGTATGAACACGTTCAGGGATGTGTTTGAAGGGCCCCACAGGCGCTCTAATCGCGTGTCGGGAGGATGTCGCAGCGCCAGGGAGAGGAATCGGCTCGGCCGGCAGGGAGCTATCGTTGCAAAGTGAGTGAGAGCTGTGGACCTCTGTGAGGAGGCGGGCCCAGCCGTTGAGAATAATTCGCAAGAACAGAATCAGTGTCGGTTTTATAAAGAGGAGCAGGCTTGAAATTACCTCCGGTTGTGGACCCCCTGGAATGTCTCTACGCACCCCCGCCCCCCCCCACCCCCGAGGTTTCCACGGACCCCGGCTTGAGAAACATTGGCCCAGAAATTCGGGTCTCCTCGGGTGAGTACGCACAGGGTACTCACCCGTAAGCCCAATGGAAGTGCCGGTTTCATGCATGCACTGCGCATGCGCGGGAAACCAGCACTTCCGTTCCCCTGAAAGAAGGGGTTAAGAGGTGGAACGCGTGCGCAGGAGAGGCAGCGCGTGCGCATCGAACTTACTTTTTTTTGCAGGTTTTCCCAGGAAGGTAAATCTCCAGAAGTTAAACATGTAAAAAGCAGTCGCAAGGCCTGCTTTTTACAAGGTAAGTGGTGAATTAATTAAAATTAAAACATTTTTTCCACAGGTTTATTATTTGTAAATAATTTAAAGAAAGGTAAGTTTATTTTTAGCCCCGTTAGAAAATAAAATTATTTTTTTCAAAAATTTAAATTATTATTTAAAATAGTTATTTCATGTAATTTATAGTTTATTTTAAAAATGTGATTTTTTTTCAAATTTATTTGAAGATTTTGTGATGTTTTGGGGCTTATAGTATTTATAGGTTTCCTGTCAAACTTATGAATGAAGCATTCCCTGCTACCATTGGCTCTCCATGGCCCACGTGATCCCAGGGGACGCATCGAACTAACTGCGCTCCTGGGATACGCAAGCACTGCGCGCCGGCAGTTGCAGGAGGCCCAGGATCGCAATCCCACGCGGGCCCACAGCTCAACGGCCGGCGCGGTAGGTAAGTGCAGGTCGGGGGCTTGCACCCACGGGAAGCCCCCGACCCGAATTTCTGGGCCATTGCTTTACAGTTCAGTAAGGGTGTAGCAGTTACTGTGTTCTGGAGCAGGACTTGGACCCATAACCTTCAATCTCAGATGTGACACTGTGACTAACCAAACCTGCACATGTATTGGATACTTTTACTAGTCTATGCTGTACTTAAACCCAAAAGTGAGAAAAAGTTTATCATCCAGTCATCAGTTTACAATTTATCTTAGATAATATTTTTTATTTTTAAATAGTTATAAGAATCACACATTCTAAGAGCCTTGGTCACATTGTGAGCCTTACTCCCAACTATATGTATTCTTTAAATATATTGGCAGTTATTTTCAGGATGATTGAGGACTGAAAACAAGTTTTAGTGAAATACTTTTTGAGGAACTCGCTGCTAGAATTTCCCTTTAAATGCCTTGACATTTTTTGTTATTTTTTTACACTAAATAGACAGTGTCATCAACTCCTGATGAGATAATTCGCTGCAGTGAAATTAAAAATGATATTTCACAACAGTAAATTATCATTTAAACATCAGTACCACATGCTGTGCTCCAGAACTTTAAACCTAATCTAAAGGTTCTTGTTATCCGCAGTCACAGACGGTTAGAATATCACATCAAAGGCACTGTCTGTCTGTGTTCTCATTTTTCTTCTTTGAGAATGGGCCGTTAAACTCCCCCTTTTTAAGAAATGTTCTCCCTTTTACATGTTCCATGCCATACACCATTCACTGCCTTGGAGGCGATGAGCAAACGACCCATTTCTTTGCACAGAGGGTCATTAGCTCATGGGATGTTCTGCCACAAGCCATTGTTGAAGCAGATTCCATAAATTCTCTGCCAATGAAAAATATGAAAGAGTATGGGGAGTAAGCAGGAGAATGGGATTATACCATGTGGTGATTTAGAGAAACACTGGTGCAGACTTGATGGGCCAAATGGCCCGGTCCCATGCTGTAACTTTCTATGACTCTACCAATCAGCAGCTGGGAAGCATGTAAGAGTTGCTAATGTGACTCTCCCTTTGATTTTACCCCTTCCCTTTGAAGAAAGACCCAGCTTTCGCTCAGAGGTATGGCTGAAATCAAGAAGACTCTTCGAGCAAACTATCTTCCTACTGCTCTGTAGCATATTGGGGATCTGACACGCTCCATCATCACGCCTCTGACTGCTTACTAATTTGATCTTTTTTTTGCAACTTTTCATCCTCCTCTATTACATGTTGTAAGTGGCACTGTAAAATTTAAATGAAAAAAATGGTGAATCAGACCATGATCAAAGACTGGTGGTCACCACAACCATCGGTTGTTGGGGACATACATAAGAACATAAGAAATAGGAGCAGGAGTCGGCCACATGGCCCCTCGAGCCTGCTCCGCCATTCAATACGATCATGGCTGATCATCGGCCTCAACTCCTTTCCCGCCCGATCCCCATGTCCCTTGATTCCCCTAGAGTCCAAAATCTCAGCCTTGAACGCAATGACTCAGCATCCACAGCCCTTTGGGGTAGAGAATTCCAAAGATTCACAACCCTCTGAGTAAAGAAATTCCTCCTCATCTCAGTTTTAAATGGCAGACCCCTTATCCTGCGAATATGCCCCCTAGTTCCAGACTCTCCAGCCAGGGGGAACAATCTTTCAACATCTACTCCGTCAATCCCCCTCAGCCTGGTTTGACCATATGCTGGGTCCCACTGAAGGCCTTGGGTGCATGAACTCATGACGTAGGGAGTCCCCTCACCTGCCCCCCGCACCCCCCCCCCCCACTATGATAATGGCCATGTTAAAGGCAGGAGGAGGCATCACCCCCAGCAGATCATAAAGTAATCCCTCATGTAAGGCTGGCACTTGGGTTAATGATGACATAGCTGAGTTTCTGGCTATTCTGGTAGATGCCCACTGAAGTTAAAGTAGGAGCACACCAGAACAACAATGGATTTTTGGGACCTTTGATTCTTGCTGGGCCACAGTGCCATTGGTTCCTTGGTGCCTTCCAGTACTTCACCTAAGTGGCCATTGTTCATCTGTGAGTGTCCAGAGATTTTTTAACTAGTTTGTCAGGGGGCTGGGAACCTAAGTGTGGGCCCTCTAGAATGGAGAGAAACAAAGCTGGAAGTGCAAGTTAGAAAAGTAGTCAGCAAAACTAGTAGGGAGCAGAAACAAAGGCCAACAGTAAAGAGGGTCAAAGTGCAGAAAAATATTAAGCAGGCAAAGTTGAAGCCACTTTATCTAAATGCGCGTAGCATTCGCAACAAGGTGGATGAATTAATGGCACAAATAGAAGTAAATGGATATGATGTAATTGCCATTACAGAGACATGATTGCAGGGTAACCAAAGCTGGGAACTGAATGTTCCAGGGTAATCAACATTTAGGAAGGACAGACAAAAAGGAAAAGGAGGTGGCGTAGCGCTGTTAGTAAGGGATGAGATCAGTACGGTAGAGATAAAAGATCTTGGCTCGGCAGATCGTGTTGTAGAACTGGTATCAGTTTGGGTGGAGCTAAGAAACAGCAAAGGATGGAAAATATTGCTGGGAGTTGTGTATAGGCCACCAAACAGTAGTGGTAATGTAGGGCACAGTATCAATCAAGAGATTGGAAGTGCATGTAACAAGGGCAATACGGTAATCATGGGGGACTTTAATCTACATATTGACTGGGCAAATCAAATTACCACTAATGGTGTGGAGGACGAATTCTTGGAATGCATGCGAGATGGTTTCCTGGATCAGTATGTGGAGGAACCTACCAGGGAACAGGCTATTCTGGATCTGGTACTGTGTAATAAGAAAGGGCAGTCAATAATCTTCTGGTAAAGGGGCCTTTAGGGACAAGTGACCACAATATGATTGAATTTTACAATAAGTTTGAGAGTGATGTACTCCAATCTGAAACTAAGGTCTTCAATCTAAACAGAGGAAACTACAAGGGTATGAGGGACAAGTTGGCCATGGTAGATTGGGAGACGACACTAAAAGGTATGAAGGTGGACATACAATGACTAACATTCAAGGAAATAATGCATGATTTGCAACAAACATATATTCCTCTAGGGCATAAAAACCCAAAAGGAAAAGTGATCCAACCATGGCTAACAAAAGAAACTAAAGCTAGTATTAAGTCAAAGGAGGAACCTTATAAAGTTGCCAGAAAAAGCGGTCAGCCTGAGGATTGGGATCTTTTTAGAAATCAGCAAAGGGGGACCAAGAAATTGATAAAGAAAGGGAAAATGGAATATGAGCACAAACTAGCGAAATATATAAAAACGGATTGTAAAAGCTTCTATGGGTATGTGAAAAGGAAAAGACTGGCGAAGGTAAATGTAGGTCCTTTACAGTCAGAGACAGGAGAATTTATAATGGGCAATGAGGAAATGGCTGAGAAATTAAATAAATACTTTGTTTCTGTCTTCACGGAGAAAGACAAAAAATCTCCCAGAAATACGAGAAAACCAAGGATGTGGCGAGAATGAGGAACTTAAATAAATTATTATTAGTAAAAAAACAGTAATAACAAAATTAATGGGACTAAAAGTCAATAAATCCCAAGGACCAGATGACCTACATCCTAGGGTTTTGAAAGAGGTTGCCATTGGGACAGTGGACACATTGGTTGTCATCTTCCAAAATTCTATAGATTCTGGAATGGTTCCTGCAGGTTGGAGGATAGCAAATGTAACCCCGCTATTTAAGAAAGGAGGGAGCGAGAAAATGGGGAACTATAGACCGGTTAGCCTCACATCAGTAGTTAGGAAAATGCTGGAATCTATTATAAAGAATGCAATAACTGGGCACTAAGAAACTAATAGTAAGATTGGGCAGAGTCAACATGGATTTATGAAAGGGAAATCCTGTTTGACAAACCTATTGGAGTTCTTTGTGGAGTAGACAAAAGGAGTAGATGTGATGTATCTGGATTTTCAGAAGGCCTTCAATAAGGTCCCACACAAGAGGTTGGTGAACAAAATTAGGGCACATGGAAATGGGGGTAATATTCTAACATGGATTGAGAATTGGTTAACAGATAGAAAACAAAGAGTAGGGATAACCGGGTCTTTTTCAGGATGGCAGGCTGTGACTAGTGGGGTACCGCAAGGATCGGTGCTTGGGCCTCAACTATTCACAATCTATATCAATGATTTGGATGAGGGGACTAAATGTAACATTTCCAAATTTGCTGAGGATACAAAGCTAGGTGGCAGTGGCAGTGTCAGTTGTGAAGAGGAGGTGAAGAGGCTTCAAGGGGATCTCGACAGGCTCAGTGAGTGGTGGAGAACATGGCAGATGGAATATAATGTGGATAAATAACTTTGGTAGAAAAAACAGAAAGGCAGAGTATTTCCTAAATGGTTAAAGATCAGGGCATGCAGATGCTCAAAGGAACCTGGGTGTCCTTGTACATGAGTCACTGAAAGTGAATGTGCAGGTGCAGTAAGCCATTAGGAAGGCAAACGGTATGCTGGCCTTCATTACAAGAGGATTTGAGTACAGGAGTAAAGAAGTCTTACTCCAATTATATAGGGCCTTGGTGAGACCACACCTGGAGTACTGTGTATAATTTTGGTCTTCTTATCTAAGGAAGGATATACTTGCCATAGAGGGAGTGCAACGAAGGTTCACGAGATTGATTCCTGGGATGGCGGGACTGTCGTATGAGAAGAGATTGAGTAAACTAGGCCTGTATTCTCTTGAATTCAGAAGAATGAGAGGGGATCTCATTGAAGCATACAAAATTATTACAGGGCTTGATAGGGTGGATGTGGGAGAATGTTTCCCTTGGCTGGGGAGTCTAGAACCAGGGGCCACAGCCTCAGGATAAAGGGTAGGCCATTCAGGACTGAGATGAAAAGAAATTTCTTCACACAGAGGGTGGTGAATCTTTGGAATTCTGTACCCCACAGGGCTGTGGAGGCTCATTCATTGGGTATATTCAAAACAGAAGTCGATAGATTTCTGACTAACAAGGGTATCAAGGGATATGGCGATAGGGCCGGTGAATGGAGTTGAGGCAGAAGATCAGCCATGATCTCATTGAATGGAGGAGCAGGCTCGAAGGGCCGAATGGCCTACTCCTGCTTCTATTTCTTGTGTTCTTATGGTCCTGTCCTTACCCAACATCGACACATGTGCCTCTATCAGTAAGAGTCCATCAATAATTATTAGAAAAAGAAACCCTGGCTGATTTTCGCCACTCTAACCCGAGGTGAGATACTAATTGTAATGTTTCAACAGCTGCTGCAGCTAAAATCAATTAACTCAGCAAAGGCCTGCAAATTAAACCTTAGAATTTCTGATTTGTAGGATAGACATTCACTGCATAAACTCATTGACTATAGAATCATAGGATGTTACAGCACAGAAGGAGGGTGTTCAGTCCCTCGCACCTGTGCCTGCTCCCTGAAAAAGCTATCCATTCCCCTGCTCTTTCTCCGTACCCTTTTAAATTTGTCTTTTTCAAATATTTATCCATTTCCCTCTTTAAAGCTATAATTGACTCTGTTTCCACCAATGTTTCTGTTAGGGCATTCCAGGCTAGAAATTCATCTTGGATGGTGGTGTAAAACAGGCGATATTGGATCAGCTGCCCATTATAGGCAGCGCCTGATAGAAACATAGAAGATAGGAGCAGGAGTAGACCATTCGGCCCCTCGAGCCTGCTCCGCCATTCAATGCGATCATGGCTGATCATCCAAATTCAGTACCCGGTCCCTGCTTTCTCCCCATACCCCTTGATCCCTTTAGCCTTGAGAAATATATCCAACTCCTTCTTGAATATATTTAATGAATTGGCCTCTACTGCCTTCTGTGGTAGAGAATTCCACAGGTTCACCACTCTCTGGGTGAAGAAATTCCTCCTCATTTCTGTCCTAAATGGCCTACCCCTTATCCTTAGACTGTGACCCCTGGTTCTGGACTCCCCGACCATCGGGAACATCTTTCCAGCATCTAGTCTGTCTAGTCCTGTTAGAATTTTATAGGTTTCGATGAGATCCCCTCTCATTCTTCTAAACTCCAGCGAGTACAAGCCCAATCGATCCAATCTCTCCTCATACGTCATTCCTGCCATCCCAGGTATCAGCCTGGTGAATCTTCGCTGCACTCCTTCCATGGCAAGAACATCCTTCCTCAGATAAGGCGACCAAAACTGCACACAATACTTAAGGTGTGGTCTCACCAAGGCCCTGTACAACTGCAGCAAGACATCCTTGTTCCTGTACTCAAACCCTCTTGCTACGAAGGCCAACATACCATTTGCCTTCTTAACCGCCTGCTGCACCTGCATGCTTACCTTCAGCGACTGGTGCACAAGGACACCCAGGTCTCGTTGCACTTCCCCTTCTCCCAATCTATTGCCATTCAGATAATAATCTGCCTTCCTGTTTTTGCTACCAAAGTGGATAACCTCACATTTATCCACGTTATTGCATCTGCCGTGCTTCTGATAGGCAGTTCCACTGCAGTCAATACAACTGAATATCAGGCACTGTGTATAACGGGCAGGCGAACCGATACCGCTCGCTTTACACCACCGCCCGAGACCAATTTCTAGGCCTCCCTGTCCTAACAACTCCCTGCATATAAAATAAAGTTTCCTACCCTCTCCCTCCGTTCTTTTGGTGAAGATTTTAAATTTATGCCCTTTATTTACCGGTAGAAATAATTTTTTCCCTATTTACCTTATCAAACTCTCTTATAACTTTGAACACCTCTTTCAGATATCCTCTTAAACCTTCTCAGTTCTAATGAAAAGAGCCCCAGTTTCTCTGGTATCTCCACATAACTAATGACATTGTGCGAGCTGGTGTCGAATTGTAACCCATCGGTTGATATAATATGACTCTTTTGTTTTGTAGTTCCCCTTTTCCCTCTGCCCTAACTAGCAGTAAGGAATGGTGTGGGCTCTCAGTGCCATCAATGACACTCCATAATTGGTTAGTAAATGGCAAACTAAATCAATCAGCTCAAAATGGGTTCTGACAGCTTTTGTAATGCTTTTTAATCCCTCATCCGTACTTACCTTGGTGATCTTTGGAGCTGAAATTTATTTGACTCTTTTATTACTGTCAATGTTCCTGCTGGCATGAAGACCATTCAGTACATTCTGCCTCCCAGCTAGATCATAAGAACTATGCAAGAAGCTGATAAATTTGCATTCCCAGCCAGTGTGGGGTGGAGAGGGGTGGTGGGGGGAAGATTCCCATGGTCAGGTGGCTCAGGATTGGCCCTCGGGCAGTTTGAAGTCATGCCCCCTTTTTGCACTGTATCAGGAATACATGAGGAGGTTTCCTGTAAATGACATCCCTGGAGTCACCTTGGAGAACTTACTTTAGGATTTCAATGCAAGCAGAAAAATTGATGTTTCCAAAAATTAATCCACAAATCAATATAAAATGGCTGGAATTTTCCCCAGGTAGGCGGGTTGGGGTTGGGGGCCTCCGAGGTGGGCGGGAAACCCGGGAGGCTGAGTTTCCCACAGGCCCTGCCGAGTTTAACACAGGAGTGCTTGAATGTGAGGCCTTGGATTCCTGCCCACAGCCAGCTTCAGAGGCTGGCTGGCTGCAGGCGAGTGGGCCTCAGAAACAAGGGACCGGGACAGGGGAGGCATCACGGGAGGGGGGAGAGAGCATCGGCAGGGGTTGGGGGGGAGAGCATCGGCAGGGGTCGGGGGGGGGAGAGCATCGGCAGGGGTCGGAGGGAGGGGGAGAGCATCGGCAGGGGTCGGGGGGAGGAGAGCATCGGCAGGGGTTGGGGGGAGGGGGTAACAGCAATCGGCAGGGGTCGGGGATCAGGAGGGGGGAGAGAGCATCGGCAGGGGTCGGGGGGAGGAGAGCATCGGCAGGGGTCGGGGGAGGGGGAGAGCTTCGGCAGGGGTCGGGGGGAGAGCATCGGCAGGGGTCAGGGGGGAGAGCAGCGGCAGGGGTCGGGGGGAGAGCATCGGCAGGGGTCGGGGGAGGGGGAGAGCATCGGCAGGGGTCGGGGGAGGGGGAGGGCATCGGCTGGGGTCGGGGGGAGGGAGAGAGCATCGGCAGGGGTCAGGGGAGGGGGAGAGCATCGGCTGAGGTCGGGGGAGGGGGAGGGCATCGGCAGGGGTCGGGGATC
Organism: Somniosus microcephalus; assembly: GCF_052327205.1. Lineage (NCBI taxonomy): Eukaryota > Metazoa > Chordata > Chondrichthyes > Squaliformes > Somniosidae > Somniosus > Somniosus microcephalus. The sequence goes on along the minus strand of NC_141008.1, from coordinate 26,818,376 downwards.
GGGAGGGGGGAGAGAGCATCGGTAGGGGTCGGGGATCGGGAGGGGGGAGAGAGCATCGGCAGGGGTCGGGGATCGGGAGGGGGAGGGCATCGGCAGGGGTCGGGGATCGGGAGGGGGGAGAGAGCATCGGCAGGGGTTGGGGATTGGGGGGGCTGGCCGGGGATCGCGGGGTGGGGGGGGATAGAGGATCGTGGCTGGCCTCATCAGCCGGGGGTGGGGTGGGGAGTCTCTGATCACGGGTGGGTTAGGTAGGGATCCTGGATCCAGGAGGTAGGTGTAAAGCCACTTACCTCCTGGATGCAGCAGTCCCCGCCTCGGTTTAACTTCTGGGTTTCATGAATTGTGTGAAACCCGTCCACAGGCAGTTAAACACAAAATGAAGGGGAAAAAGGGGCTTCCAGCCTCATTACAATATTTAAATTAAGTTACCGCCCCCTGGGAGCGGATAGGTCGCTCGCCCGCCATCCTGCCCCCCCGTCCCACCTCCATTAAAACGAAAGTGGGTGGATTGGAGGCGGGATCAGGACGGGAATCCCATTTTTAACACTTTAACTGCCCCCACGCTCCAAACCCACCCGCTTTTTTAGGGGAAAATTCCGGCCAATTAGTTTACCGTTGCCTTAATAAGAGGAAATAAGTATTTACTCTTGATGAAAAATCGTACCCTCTAGACTTTTCTTCCTTTTTAATCTTGGAAGAGGTTCTGGGGTAATTGGGAAGGGCTATGTTTCACAGTGATAATTATGGATGAGGAAGTGTAATGTATGTACCTTTAAGGGGGGAACTACTTTCTACAGCTCATGTATACTGTAGTACCGGCAGTGACCACACCTGTATATAACGCTGAGTAGTAATCTGTTGTTTCAGTTGCAGTTTGAACCACGTTGAGTAAACACCTGTTGTACCGTTCTCTGCAGTCCTTTTCTTATTATTACACGGACGTAACAGTGGCGACAAGCAAGTTCGAACCTACCTGCAACTCTGCATCACCTCCCAGGGATTCGCTCCTGGAGAACAGTGGAAGAAGGTCGAGTCCAGAAGCACGGGCGTCGACCACGGGCAACCGCCCAGTCACCCAGCGGAGATTTGAGCATTGCAGGGGAGGCTGTCGAGAGCCAGGCTTGGCTTTCCAGTCACGGTGGTCCAGCGAAACGGGCTGGCAACAGGTACTGCGCAGACCCTTCCCGGACAGCGACGGGCTACAGCCCGACCGAGCGGCACAGAAAAAGGCCGAGCAACGTCGACGGGGGAGAGAGAGAGGGCAGAGCGCACAGGCGTAGCCGGTGTTCAGGACCGAGCGGCGTCAACGGGGGAGAGAGGCGAGAGAGAGCAGAGCGCAGCCGGTGTTCAAGGGCCGAGCAGCGTCAATGGGGGAGAGAGGCATGCAGGAGCAGCGCAAGAAACCCACAGGGCGTCGCCATTTGCCACGAGGACCGCCAAGAGCGGCGTTGGCAGCAGCGCGGGAGACGCCATTTTAAGCCGCAGCGGGGAAGAAAGGAAAGCGCGGGAGTGCCATTTTAAGCCAGTCTAACCACACCCAAAAATGCCGAAGAGTGGCAGTATCACAGCGTTCGACAATGAAGTCGAAGATTGGACGACATATGTCGAACGCATAGAAGTATACTGCAAGGCGAATGAAGTGCCAGATGACAAGAAAGCGCTGGTATTGTTGAATTCAATGGGTGCAAAAACGTATGGCTTACTACGAAACCTAGTAACCCCAGAGAAGCCAGTAGAAAAGGATTTTGAAAACATAGTGTCAATCCTACAGGACCACTTAAACCCCACACCGCTGCTGATAGCAGAAAGATTCAAGTTTCACAAACGGAACCAGCATAAGGATGAAAGCAATGCTGATTATTTAACAGAACAGCGCAAACTATCGAAACACTGCCAGTTTGGAGCGGGACTGGCAGATACCTTAAGGGACAAGTTTGTGTGTGGGCTTCAAAGTGAAGGAACCCAGAAACGGCTTTTATCTGAAAAGGACCTTACGCTGGAAAAGGCTTTCAGCATTGCGGTATCATATGAAGCAGCAGCACGGGGCGCTGCAGAGATACATCAGAGACCGCAAGAATATGGCACAAACGAAATGTCATATGGAACATGTAGTGTATGTGCTTTAAGTCAGAACTACTTTTTACAGCTCTTGTATACTGTAGTACCGGCAGTGACCACACCGGTATATAAGCTGTGCGCATGTCTCTGTACCCCAGTCTAGATATTACCCTCCTCCAGTAAAGACCTGTTATTTGTTTATGTACAGCATCCGTGTAATTATTTATCCACTGAACCACGGATCTAACAGTGGCGACGAGTGTTGATGCGAATCTACCTGCAACATAAAAAATAAAAAAACAGTCGAGTCCAGGAACACGGGCGTAGACCGCGAGCAACCGCCCAGCAGTCAGGCAGAGATCCAACTTCGCCGGGGAGGCTGTGGAGAGCCGGGCTTGGTTCCCCAGCCACAACGAGCAGTAAGAGACCGACGACAGGTCCAGAGCAGACCCTTCCCGAGCAGCGGCGGCTGGAGCCGACCGACGGCAGAGAGAGAGAGCCGGGCAGCGTCGACGGGGTAAGAAAGAGGGTGAAGAGAGCAGGGCGCAGCCGGGGGTTGATCACCGAGCGGCGTCGAGGAAAAATACTACAAACCGGAGAGAGAGAGGGTAAGAAACAGCCGGGTTCTAGACTGAGCGGCGTCGACAAATATCAAGAGAAGAACGCGCAGAGCACAGCCAGGGATCACGGGCTGATCAGGGTCCGCGGGGCGAAGCAAGGGGAGACGCCATTGAGCCGCGGAGAAGGAAGAGCGCGGGAGACGCCATTTTGCGAAGCCGCAGCGGAGAAGACGGGCGAGCGCGGGAAGGAAGGAAAGCACGGGAGATGCCATTTTGTGCCAGCGGAGAAGAAGGGGAAGTGCGGGAGGCGCCATTGGTGATAGTTAACGCACAACCAAGGATGCCAAAGAGTGGCAGTATCTCTACGTTCGACAATGAAGTCGAAGATTGGGCGACATATGTGGAACGTATTGAGGTGTACTGCAGGGCGAATGAAGTGCCAGATGCTAATAAAGCACTGGTTCTGTTAAATTCCATGGGTGCAAAAACTTATGGGTTACTGCGAAATCTAATAACCCCAGAGAAGCCGGTAAACAAGAATTTTGAAAGCATAATAGAAATCCTACAGGACCACTTAAACCCCACACCGCTGCTGATAGCAGAACGATTTAAGTTCCATAAAAGGAACCAACACAAAGACGAAAGCAATGCTGAGTACCTAACGGAACTGCGCAAGCTATCGAAATACTGCCAGTTTGGAGCGGGACCAGCAGACACGTTAAGGGACAAGTTTGTGTGTGGGCTACAAAGTGAAGGAACCCAGAAACGGCTTCTATCAGAAAAGGACCTTACGCTGGACAAAGCTTTCAGTATGGCAGTATCACACGAAGCAGCCGCAAGGGGCGCTGCAGAGATACAACGGAGACCGCAAGAATATGGCACCAATGAAATGACCTATGGAACAGGGAAGTGCTATCGCTGCGGCAGAACAACACATGACCAGAAAGATTGTTGGTTCAAGGACCAAGTGTGCAGACAGTGTGGGAAAGCAGGACACATAGCAAGAGTCTGCAGGTCTGGGAAGAAAACCAACAGTAAGAAATCTCCACAGGAGAAGTACAAAAAGGTACACCAGGTGATGGACAGTGGTTCAGACGAACAGAAAAGTGACACAGACTCCAGAAGCAAGGAGCTGGGTTGTCTGAAACTACATAATGTAACCGAAATGGAGGATCACCAGACTATCTGGGTTACACTCAAGATAAACGGAGTCCAAGTGGAAATGAAATTGGACACAGGGTCAGCTCTAACAGTCATAAATCAAAGAGGCTACAAGCGGCTATTTTCACATATACCCTTGAAAGCTACAGAGATTGTCTTGAAGACGTATACGGGGCAAAAAGTCCACCCCAAAGGAAAAATAAGGGTGAAAGTGACATATAAAGGTCAGGAAATACCTAAAATGGATATATATGTATTGCCAAATGGAGGACCACCACTGCTAGGACGTGAATGGATCCGGAAGATACATTTAGATTGGCATTCCATGCAGGCACTGAAGGTGGACGCCAAAAAGGATGACGACGTTACACCTGGATGACTGTCAAAAATGCTAACTGACGCAAAAGTGTTCCAGGAGGGACTAGGAACACTAAAAGGAATAACAGCAACAATTAAAATAGAGGATAATGCAAGCCCAAAGTTTCTGAAGGCCAGACCAGTGCCTTATGCGATCAGACCAGCGGTTGAAGCAGAGCTGGAAGGGTTGGAACGTTCAGGAGTACTGTCCAAAGTTGACTGGAGCGAGTGGGCTACACCCATCGTTCCTGTAATGAAGAGGTCGTTGAGTAATACGCCTGGGGAACCAAAGAAGGTCCGCATCTGTGGGGATTTTAAGGTGACAGTGAACCCAGTCCTTCACACGGTGCAATATCCGCTTCCACGAATTGAGGATATTTTCGCCTCGCTATCTGGTGGTAAACGCTTCGCCAAAATTGATCTAGCCCAGGCGTACTTGCAAATGGAGGTAGAAGAAGCTTCGAAACATTACCTTACGATCAACACCCATAAAGGTCTCTATCAATACAACCGGCTGGTGTTTGCAGTAGCCTCGGCTCCGGCTATCTGGCAAAGGGCGATGGATCAGGTCCTGCAAGGGATTCCAGGGACCCAGTGTTATTTGGACGACATCTTGGTCACGGGCGAAAATGACGGTGATCACCTCGCCAACTTGGAGAAGATGCTCGCCAGATTAAAGGAATATGGGCTACAAGCTAATCGCCACAAGTGCGAGTTTTTCCAGAAACAGATCTCATATTGCGGCCACGTCATCGATGAAGAGGGGTTACATAAGTCCACTGACAAGATAGAGGCAGTAGTCAAGGCTCCAGCACCGGAAAATGTGTCACAACTGAGGTCGTTCCTCGGGCTGGTAAACTATTACCACAAGTTCTTACCAAATTTGTCTACGGTATTACACCCGCTGAACACCTTACTGCAAACAGGGGTACCATGGAAGTGGGATGACGAACGTAGACGAGCTTTCCAGAAGTGTAAAGAATTGATCACATCAAAAGAGGTGTTGGCCCATTTCAACCCAGCACTACCAATTCATTTGGCATGTGATGCATCACCCTATGGCATTGGAGCGGTGCTGTCGCACAAATTCCCAGACGGGTTGGAGAGGCCAGTAGCCCTTGCGTCTCGGTCACTAACCTCAGCCGAGCGCAACTACACCCAGATTGACAGGGAGGCCCTCAGCCTAGTATGGGGAGTAAAAAAATTCAACCACTATCTGCATGGATAGAAGTTCACCTTGCTGACTGACCACCAACCACTTGTCTCCATCTTTAATCCTAAGAAGGGCGTGCCAGTAATGACTGCACAGCGGTTACAAAGATGGTCCCTGTTTCTAGGGGCGAGTCAATATGAAATAGAATATAAAGGCACGAGACAGTATGGGAACGCTGATGGGCTATCGCGCCTGCCACTGCCTACTGTGGAGGAAGCACCAGCAGTGGACCCTATCGAGATATTTTATTCGTCGATAATTGAACGATTGCCAGTAACAAACGCGGATATAGAGGAGACCCGCAATGATCCGACGCTGTCACGGGTATATGAATTGACGGTGAGGGGATGGCCAACACATGGCGACTCACTGTTGCCAGCATTCTCATCCAGAAGAGAACAGCTGTCAGTATGCCAGGGGACAGTGATGTGTGGATCCAGAGTGGTGAGTCCACCCAAGTTAAGGGAGAGAGTGCTAAATGAGCTACATGAAGGTCATCTGGGGGGAGTGAAAATGAAAAGCCTAGCTAGGGCTTATGTGTGGTGGCCGGGAATCGATCAACAAATCGAAGACCTAACTAAGAGCTGCTTAGGATGCCAGAAGGTCCAAAATGCACCACCACATGCCCCTCTACACCCATGGGAGTGGCCCTCCTCTCCATGGCAATGGGTGCACATTGATTTTGCTGGTCCATTCATGGACTCAATGTTCTTAATAGCAGTGGATGCTCATTCAAAGTGGCCTGAGGTGATAAAGATGTCTTCAACCACTACAGAGAAAACGATTGCAGTCCTACGGACCATATTTGCCACAAACGGGTTGCCAGAGCAGATCTGCTCTGATAATGGACCACAGTTTGTGTCCGACGAGTTCCAAAAATTCATGAAAAGGAATGGGGTAAGACATTACACATCCGCCCCGTATCATCCAGCCACCAATGGATTGGCTGAGAGGTTCGTACAAACCTTTAAGAAGGCGATAAAGGCCATGTGCGACGAGGAAATTCCACTACAGCATAAGATGGACAATTTCTTATTAGCCTACCGAAACGTGACACATGCAGTTACCAACCAGACCCCGGCCATGATGTTCTTTAACCGAAGGTTGAGATCTCGTCTGGACTTGCTCAGACCAAATGTGCGAAGAAATGTTGAGGACAAACAATTCCAGCACATCAACGAGAAGCCGACAAGGAGCTTCAATGTAGGGCAACCAGTCTTGGCCCGGGACTATCGAACAGAGAAGTGGCAACCCGGAACGATATGTACAAGGCAGGGGCCATTAATGTACACAGTGGATGTCGGGGAGAACATTGTGAGACGCCACGTCGATCAGATCTTAGCATCACAGGAATGCGCCAACCCCATGTCTCGAGTACCTGGGGATGAACCGGACATACCGGTAGTATCTACTTCAGACCCAGTAGCAGTGGAACCCGATGAACTACCCGATGAAAGGGGGTCAGAATCGCCTCTGCACCAAGAACAAGAACCTCCGGAAAGGCGCTATCCCGAAAGGGTCAGGAAGCCGCCCCAAAGACTGAATCTATAAATGGACTTTTGTTATTGAATGTACATGTAAAAATGTAATTGTTATTTGAATATTAAGGGGGTATTATTAATCTAAAAAGGGAGGAATTGTTGTGTATGTGCTTTAAGTCAGGACTACTTTTTACAGCTCCTGTATACTGTAGTACCGGCAGTGACCACACCGGTATATAAGCTGTGCGCATGCCTCTGTACCCCAGTCTAGAGATTACCCTCCTCCAGTAAAGACCTGTTATTTGTTTATGTACAGCATCCGTGTAATTATTTATCCACTGAACCACGGATCTAACAGAACAGGGAAGTGCTATCGCTGCGGCAGAACAACACATGACCAGAATGATTGCTGGTTCAAAGACAAAGTGTGCAGACAGCGTGGAAAAGTAGGACACATAGCACGAGTCTGCAGGTCGGGAAAGAAAACCAGCAATAAGAAACCGACCAAAGGGAAGTACAAGACGGCACATAAGATAACGGAGAATAGTTCAGACGAACAAAAGAGTGATAACGACTCCGAAAGCAGGGAACTGAGTTGTCTGAAACTACATAATGTGATCACAATGGAGGATCACCGAACCATTTGGGTCACTCTCAAGATAGCAGGAGTCCAGGTAAAGATGGAATTGGACACAGGATCAGCTCTAACAGTCATAAACCGACGGGACTACGAGCGGCTATTCTCACACATACCCTTGAGAGACACAAAAATTATTTTGAAGACGTACACGGGGCAAAAAGTCTACCCCAAAGGAAAAATAAGGGTGACTGTTATATATAACGGTAAGGAAACACCAAAACTAGACCTGTATGTATTGCAAGATGGAGGACCACCATTACTGGGATGTGAATGGATCCGGAAAATACAACTGGATTGGCATTCCATACAGGCACTGACTGTGGCTGACAAAAAGGATGACGACGTCACACCTGGGCGACTGTCAAAGATCCTAACTGACGCGAAAGCAGTGTTCCAGCAAGGACTCGGAACATTAAAAGGCATGACAGCGACGATTAAAATTGAAGAAAACGCAAGCCCAAAATTTTTTAAGGCCAGACCTTATGCGATCCGCCCAGCCGTCAAAGCATAGCTGCAGAGTCTGGAACGTTCAGGTGTACTGTCCAAGGTAGACTGCAGCAAGTGGGCAACACCCATCGTCCCTGTGATGAAAAAGTTGTTGAGCAGCACGCCTGGGGAACCAAGGAAGGTTCGCATCTGTGGGGACTTTAAGGTAACAGTGAACCCAGTCCTTCACACCGTACAATATCCACTTCCGCGGATTGAAGATATTTTTGCCTCGCTATCTGGAGGGAAATGCTTCACTAAGATTGATCTGGCCCAGGCGTATCTGCAAATGGAGGTAGAAGAAGCATCAAAAAAATACCTCACAATCAACACCCATAAAGGTCTCTACCAATACAACCGGCTGGTATTCGGGGTAGCATCAGCTCCGGCTATTTGGCAGAGGGCAATGGAACAAGTCCTGCAAGGGATCCCAGGGACCCAGTGTTATTTGGACGACATCCTGGTCACGGGCGAAAATGACAGTGATCACCTTGCCAACCTGGAGCAGGTGCTCACTAGATTGCAGGAATATGGGCTCCGAGCTAACCGCCCCAAATGCGAGTTTTTTAGAAAACAGATCTCGTATTGTGGCCATGTTATCGATAAAGAGGGGTTACATAAGTCCCCAGAGAAGATTGAGGCAGTAGTCAAGGCTCCAGCACCGGAAAATGTGTCACAACTGAGGTCGTTCCTCGGGCTGGTAAACTACTACCATAAGTTCTTGCCAAATTTGTCGACAATACTACACCCACTGAACACCCTACTGCAAACTGGGGTGCCATGGAAGTGGAATGATGAATGTAGATGAGCTTTCCAGAAGAGCAAAACACTAATCACATCGAAAGAAGTATTGGCCCATTACAACCCAGCGTTACCAATTCGGTTGGCTTGTGATGCGTCACCCTACGGCATTGGAGCGGTGCTGTCGCACAAATTCTCGGACGGCTCAGAGAGGCCAATAGCCTTTGCGTCACGATCACTAACCTCAGCCGAGCGTAACTATGCCCAGATTGACAGGGAGGCACTCAGCCTAGTGTGGGGAGTGAAAAAGTTCAATCACTATCTGCACGGGCAGAAATTCACCTTGCTGACTGATCACCAGCCTCTTGTCTCCATTTTTAATCCGAAGAAGGGCGTTCCGGTGATTGCGCAACGACTACAAAGATGGTCACTTTTTCTAGGGGTGCACCACTATGAGATTGAATATAAGGGCACGAAACAGCATGGAAATGCTGATGGGCTATCACGCCTGCCACTGCCTACTGCGGAGGAAGCACCAGCAGTGGCTCCTGTCGAAATATTCCATTTGGCTATAGTTGAATACCTACCAGTAACTAACGCTTGTATTGAAAAGGAAACCCGAAATGACCCGACACTGTCTCGGGTATATTATTTGACGGTGAAGGGATGGCCAGCACATGGCGACTCACTGTTGCCAGCATTCTCGACAAGGAGAGAACAGCTGTCAGTGTGCCGGGGGACCTTGATGTGTGGATCCCGAGTGGTAATTCCACCCAAGTTAAGGGAGAGAGTGCTCAATGAGCTTCATGAGGGTCATCTGGGAGGGGTAAAAATGAAAAGCCTAGCCAGGGCTTATGTGTGGTGGCCGGGAATCAATAAACAAATCGAGGACCTGACCAAGAGCTGCTCAGGATGCCAGAGAGTCCAAAATGCACCACCACAGGCCCCTCTACACCCATGGGAGTGGCCCTCATCTCCATGGCAACGGGTGCATATTGATTTTGCTGGTCCATTCATGGACTCAATGTTTTTAATAGCCGTGGATGCGCACTCGAAATGGCCTGAGGTCATCAAAATGTCCTCCACCACTACGGAGAAAACTATTGCAGTCCTACGGACCATTTTTGCCAGGAATGGCTTGCTAGAACAGATTTGCTCTGACAACGGACCACAGTTTGTGTCCGAAGAGTTCCGGAGGTTCTTGAAAAAGAATGGGGTAAGGCATTACACATCCGCCCCGTATCATCCAGCCACAAATGGATTGGCTGAGAGGTTCGTACAAACCTTTAAGAAGGCAATAAAGGCTATGTACAATGACAACATTCCGCTGCAGCACAAGGTGGACAATTTCCTGTTCGCCTACCGGAATGCGACACATGCAGTCACCAACCAGGCCCCAGCCATGATGTTCTTTAACCGAAGGTTAAGATCTCGCCTGGATTTGCTCAGACCAAACGTACGAAGAGATGTTGAGAGTAAGCAATTCCAGCACATCCATGAGAAGCCAACAAGGAGCTTCAATGTAGGGCAACCAGTCTTGGCCCGCGACTACCGAACAGAAAAATGGCAGCCAGGAATGATATGCACACAGCAGGGCCCACTAATGTACACAGTGGACGTTGGGGAGAGCATCGTGAGACGCCATGCTGACCAGATCCTAGAGTCACAGGAACAAGTCAACCCCATGCCTCGGCCATACGTACCTGGTGATGAACCCGACGTACAGGTCGCATCTACCCCAGAAACAGTAGCATCGGAAGCTGATGAACCAACCGACGACAGGGGGCCAGAATCGCCTCCACACCAAGAGCAAGACACTCGGGAAAGGCGCTATCCAGAAAGGATCAGGAAGCCTCCCCAAAGACTGAATTTATAAATAGACTATTTTCAGCTAATGTTGCATGTTAAAAGTGTTAATTGTAATTAGTTTGATATTTAATTGTTAAATGAGTGTTATGGTACTGTTAATCTAAAAGGGGAGGAATTATAATGTATGTACCTTTAAGGGGGGAACTACTTTGTACAGCTCATGTATACTGTAGTACCGGCAGTGACCACACCTGTATATAACGCTGAGTAGTAATCTGTACAGTTCAGTTGCAGTCTGAGCCACATTGAGTAAACATCGTTTGTACCGTTCTCCGCAGTCTGTGTCTGATTATACACGGACGTTACAGATACAGCACAGACGGAGGCCATTCAGCCCACCCTGACTGTCCCAGCTCTTTGGTAGAGCTATCCAATTAATCCCACTCCCCTGCTCTTTCCCCATAAGCCCTTCAAATATTTATCCAATTCTCTTTTGAATGTTACTATTGAATCTGCTTCCTTTCAGGCAGTGTATTCCAGATCACAACAACTTGCAGTGTAAAAAAAGTTTCCTCATGTCGCCTCTGGTTCTTTTGGCAATCACCTTAATTCTGTGTCCTCTGGTTACCGACCCTTCCGTCACTGGAAACAGTTTCTCCTTATTTACTCTATCAAAACCATTCATGATTTTTGAACACCTCTATCAAATCTCTTAGCCTTCTCTGCTCTAAGGAGAACAACCCCAGCTTCTCCAGTCTATCCACATAACTGAAGTCCCTCATCCGTGGTACCATTCTAGTAAATCTCTTCTGCACCCTCTCCAAGGCCTTGACATCTTTCCTAAAAATGTGGTGCCCAGAATTGGACACGATACTCCAGCTGAGGCCTAACCAGTTTTTTAAAGGTTTAGCATAACTTCTTTGCTTTTGCAATCTATTCCTCTATTAATAAAGCCAAAGATCCCGTATACTTTTTAACAACCTTCTCAACTTGTCCTGCCACCGTCCAAGATTTGTGTACATACACCCCCAGGTCTCTCTCTTCCTGCATCCCTTTAAAATTGTACCATTTAGTTCATATTGCCTCTCCTCATTCTTCCTACCAAATTTTACTGCTTCACACTTCTTTGTGTTAAATTTTATCTGTCATGTGTCTGCTCATTTCACCAGTCTATGTCCTCCTGAAGTCTGTTACTGTCCTCCTCATTGTTTACTACATTTACGAGTTTTGTGTCATCTGCAAATTTTGAAACTATGCCCTGTGTAACCAAGTCCAAGTTATTAATATATATCAAAAAGAGCAGTGGTCCTAATACCGACTGTACTGGTCTCGCTAGACGTGCTCCTATCTAGTTATCCAGCCAGCTAAACACTCATTCAAATAATTCCTCGACAAGCGGGTTTGCTGTTTTGAAGCTTTACTTGAACAAATATGTGAAACTGTAAACAAAGCCAAAGTATGTTTTGTACATAGAACTGAGTACTATACATTAAATGTTACGTAAGATATAAACATATTTATAACAACAGAATAGACTAATTGTATAACTAACTAGCACTTGAGCTAAACTTCTGTAGCAACAACTAATAACTTCTTATAAACAAAGTATTGTCAAATACTACACTGACAAAGTTGCTATCATGTTAACAAACAAAGATACTCACAGACATTGCGTCCTGCCCAGCATATAAAATGAGATGACACAGGATTGAGAATCCCTCATGGGAGATTCTCCATAACTCAGTAGGTTCTTTCTGGAATACTACTTCCGGGTTAAAACAGGAACAAGGTCAAATGACCTATTGCAGTATACTCACACTGCTATACACTAACTACCACTAGAGGGTGCTATCTGCATGTAATAAGTCCAGAACACCGACCCCTGGGGAACACCACGGTATACCTTCCTCCAGTATAAAAAACAAGCATTCACCACTACTCTCTTCTTTGTGTTCCTTAGCCTATTTTGTATCCATGCTGCCATTGTCCCTTTGATCCCATGGGCTTTAATTTTGCTAATAAGTCTATTATGTGGCACTTTATCAAACGCCTTTTGAAAGTCCATATACACATCAACTGCATTACCTTCATCCACCCTCTCCGTTACTTCATCAAAGAACTCGATCAAGTTAGTTAAACACGAATTGCCTTTAACAAATCCGCACTGACTTTCATTTATTAGCCCATACTTTTCCAAGATATATAGTTATTATGGTATTTATAGCAGCTTCTCGCTGGCCAGTTGACTCTGTTAAATGGATGGTTTCCATTCAGTATTCTATCAGGATAGGAAAGCAATGTTGAATATTAATACTTCTATTAATTTAAGAGGGATTGTCACTCCTTTTTGGAAATAATAGATTATGTCACCAATCACATCTTTTTGTGCTCCTCTGCCTTGCAAGACACTCAGCCAGACAACAACACCATTTAATAGATTGACATTTTTTTATTATTAAGTAACCTAGGTGAAGGGCCAAAGCCCATAGCACAGGACAAAAGATTAAGGTGAAGGCAAGCTAAATCAATCATTAGAAGAAACCAAACGAGAGTTTTAAAAGCCTGAAGGTTATAAGGAGAAACTGGAAAAGGTAAGGACTTCCACAATTGACACAATTGTGACACAACAGTGCGGATTTAGACACAGTGGAGATATAAGGAGGAGGAAGATTATTCTGTGATTAATTGGTGGATACTGATGGCATAATCAGTGGTATTGGAGAGGAATTACTGGACATGGAATGATAAAAATATATTGCTTGAACTATTTTTCTATAAAACGGTAAACAAATTATTTTGATGTTACTTTACATAATATAAAGAAAATATCAGTAATATGAAGGCCCTTCCGCAGCTTTGCTGTATAATCCTAAACGTTGTAAAGGGAGATCAGCTTTTCTACTGCTTAAGTAGATTGATATAACTCTCTCCATAATTATCCATTATTCTGAGAAAATATACAATAGTTGTTCGTGCCTTAGGACTCCTGAGATATAAACATGAGTGACTGATATCTCTTGCATTGCAAGTGGAAAATCGACTCTGGGTGCAGTGGGATTAATGTGCTGAATGGCCTTTACTGGCTCCAGACTTTATGGGGGGAGTTTCAACATTGATAAGTGGGGGGGTCAAATGGGCAAAAAATCGTAGCGTGCCAAGAAGCCGGCTCCAACCCGCCGACTTCCGGATTTTACTGAAGCGGGATAAGGGGCGGGTTGATATTTTAAATATGTTAATGAAGCTGGAAGCCTCGGATCTAACCTGCTTTACAGGTTTTACTGTGGCTGGCCAGACCTCGGCAAACCCAGCAGCTGCAGCAAGGCGAGGACAGCCTCGGAGAGAACGCTTTGTGGGCCAGGAGGAGCAGGAGTGCTTCTTCCCTGCCCCCAAGCTTCCCTACCATCAGACCTGACCCCCATTCAACACCCCCCACCCCCCGGGATCGGGGATCAGAACCCCCACCCCGGATTTGAGATCGGACCCCCCTTGGGACTGGACTATCTCCCGGGGTCAGAGATCCAATCCCCCTTGGGATCAGAGCCCTCCCAGGAGTCAGGGATTGGACTTGCCTGGTCCTGCAGCCTCCTCCAGAGTGCTCTCCGCCCGACTGGAAGCCAAACCTGTCAATCAGGCTGACCTCCGGGTGGGGAATCTGTCGGGGACAGAAGACGCGTGCTGTGGAGTTAAACCTCCACAACCTGCGGGGAAACCCAGACTTCCGTGTTTCCCATGCGCTACCGGACCCCCCACCCTGTTCCCAGCGCGTTGGGAAGTAGAAATTCCTCCCACTGTCTCCTGTTTTTATATTGTTTTGTGCTACATCATTGGCCATTTATTTGCTGCAGTTCACTGCTGTCTCAGCAAGTGCTTTGTCTGCATAAAACCCACTTTGGTTTTGTTAACTTTTTGTTACCTCATTTGTTTCCTTCTCTAATTAACACATTGGCCCAGTAATTCCTCTCCCAACACGTGAGTACGGACGGGGTACTCACGCGTGTGCCCGGAGGAATTGCCGGTTTTCAGCATGCACAGCGCATGCGGGGAAAACCGGCATTTCCTCTCCTCTGACCCAAGGGGTTAAGAGGCTGAACGCGTGCGCGCAGGAGTCTGCGCGTGCGACTTGGATTTCCTTTATTTTTAGAGCGTTGTGCATGTGTAAAGCCTCCGGTTTTTACGCATTGAAAAACCACACGTAAGTACTTAGTTTAAGAACATAAGAACATAAGAAATAGGAGCAGGAGTAGGCCAATCGGCCCCTCGAGCCTGCTCCGCCATTCAATAAGATCATGGCTGATCTGATCCTAACCGCCAATCCACTATCACAGAACCATCTCCTGAATCTAACAGAATTAGACACACGAAAGAGGAGCAGGAGCAGGCTACATGGCCACAGGGCCATGACCGATCCGAACCTAGACTCATGTCCAAATTCCTGCCCGCTCCCCGTAACCCTTAATTCCCTTTACTTCTAGGAAACTGTCTATTTCTGTTTTAAATTTATGTAATGATGTAGCTTCTACAGCTTTTTGGGGCAGCATATTCCATGGACCTACCACCCTCTGAGTGAAGTAGTTCCTCCTCATCTCAGTTTTGAAAGAGCAGCCCCTTATTCTAAGACTATGCCCCCTAGTTCTAGTTTCACCCATCATCGGGAACATCTTCCCCGCATCCACTCGATCCAACCCCTTCACAATCTTATATGTTTCAATAAGATCGCCTCTCATTCTTCTGAACTCCAATGAGTAGAGTCCCAATCTACTCAACCTCTCCTCATATGTCCATCCCCTCATCCCCGGGATTAACCGAGTGAACCTTCTTTGTACTGACTCGAGAGCAAGTATGTCCTTTCTTAAGTATGGACACCAAAACTGTACGCAGTATTCCAGGTGCAGTATTTACAGGTAAGTGGTCTATTAATACAATTTATTTAAAAAAATTCCACAGGTTTATTATTTTTAAAGAATTTACAGTAAGGTAAGTTTAGTTTTAGCCCCGATTTTTTATATAATTTTTTTCAAATTTTAAAATTATTGTTTAAAATAGTTTTTTACAGTTATTTATGGTTCACTTAAGTAGTGCAATGTTTTTTTTTAATTTTCTTTCAAGTTTAAGTAGTGTTTTGGGGCCAGGAGTTTTCATGAGTTTGACAGCTCTTACTCTCAAACTCATGAATGAACTTTTGCAACCTCCCATTGGTTGCCCTGTGCTCACGTGATCCCAGCCGGCTCATCGCACTAATTACGCCGCTGGGTCACGCACGCACAGCGCGGCAGGACCTCAAGCGGGCCAGTGAGAGGAAATGCAATGCAGGCCAGGATTCAAATGTCAGCACGCCGGGTAAGTGCACATCTGGGGCTTGCACGCGCGGCAAGCTCCCGATCCTAATTTCAGGGCCATTATTTCATATTTGACTCCCAGGTGGGATGAGTGAAGTGTTAATACAATCGCCCTATGAACCACTGGTTCTCATGGAACAACAGACTGTTCTAGCTTCAACTTTGTCTTGAAGAGAACGATAGCATAGTGGTAATGTTACTGGACTGGTGATCCTAGAGGCCTGGACTTAATGATCCAGAAACTAAAAGTTCAAATCTCACCACGGCAGCTGGGGAATTTAAATTCAGTTAATTAAATAAATCTGGAATAAAAAAACTCATATCAGTAATGGTGGCCATGAAACTACCAGATTGTTATAAAAACCCATCTGGTTCACTAATGTCCTTTAGAGAAGGAAATCTGCCGTCCTTACCTGGTCTGGCCTATATGGCTCCAGACCCACAGCAATGTGATTGACTCTTAACTGCCCTCTGAAATGGCCACTCAAAGGCCATTTTAGGGATGGACAATAAATGCTAACCTTGCCAGCAACACCCAAATCCAAAGAACAAATTTAAATAAAACACTATTTACAACAGGGATCCCTCGAGAGAGAAAATAGGGAGAGTAACAGAGAAATCAGGGGGAAAAAAGTGAAATACAGAAAGAAGACAAGGATTATCAGTGGTGTGAATGTGCTGGCAGGAAGGATTTAGGGCATTCCCGTTAACATTCACAAGTAGTTCCAACAGTACTGCACAAGACACATAAACCACCATCGTTAAACCAATGCTGCTATGAGCTACATAACATGGGAATAGAAATAAACACAAAAGAATGCACAAAAACAATGAAGATTTATGTAGCGACCTCGATATAGGCTTCCGACAGACCATGCTGAACAAGTATATGCCTATAAATCTCTCAGGCTATATATGTTGATTGCCTGAACTTGCCTCTTACTAGAAAATAGAACCTCAAGTAATTTCAAAAAGTATAAACAAGCCTGTGGTCTGCGACTCATTGCTTTAATAGCACTCTGCAGATGGTAAGAATGTACAGGATTATATTTGAAAAAATAGGATTAATGTTATACATTTTAGTCTTGCTCGCGGATTAAACACATATAGAAAGAAAGAACTTGCATTTATATAGAGCTTTTTATGACCTCAGGACTCGCAAAAAGATTAGAGTCAAGAAGTACTTTTTGAAGTGTGGTCACTGTTGTAACGTAGGATACGTGGCCACCAATTTTTGCATAGCAAGATCCCAACAAACAAGATTAATAACATCAATTTCAGGCTGCTGCGAGGATCCTGGGGAGGGGGAGGTGGGGGGAAGGCAATCAGGTGGGGGCCGAGCCGAGGCTGGCAACATTCTTCTGGTCTGCTGTGGAGCCAGAAGTACTCCTGCTCCTCATTGGCTCCTGATTCAGGTAAGTATTTTTTTTACAAGCCCGGCCTTTTTCGTGGGGCCTCCAGCAGTAGGCCGAAGGTAGACTTGGCTGGGGAGGGGGTGTGTGTGAGCTTTTTGTTTGTTTCCTTCCTCCTTCCCTTTGATCTGTTCCTTTTTAAATGCAGTTGATCTGTAATATCCTCCAGTTCAGAAGGGTCCTCACCTGAAACATTGATCTGTCTGTTTCCCCCACAGACATTGGCTGACCTGCTCAAAGTTTTGCCGCATTTTCTGTTTGGTTTCAGAGTTCCAGCATCTGCAGTTTGTTGCTACTAAGTGAGCCAAGCTGACATAAACTGATACGAGTGTGTTAAGTATTCCTATGGTAACATCTCAGAATCTTTCATCATTATTCCAGAAAATATTGCATTTCAATCATGTTTGTTTCAGTTGAGTAACAGCTAAAACCTTGAAACCTTAATCAACTTAATTAGTTCCCATATGTTCTAGATAGTGGGGTCTGTCTGTGTGAAAAGATGTGAGGAAACAATTGTTTTTCTCTTGCCAATTTACTCCCCTCTTCTCTTGAAAGTGTTGACGGTTCACTAGTGTGTAATTCCACAGTCTCTGGTTCCCTCCTTACTGTGGCAAGAGGTCTCCTTTGGAGACAAATACATAACCCTGCAAATTCTTGGCCAAGCATATTCTCTGGTTGCTTGGCAATGACTCACCTCAAAGACTAAAGACACACTTTGATGTTTGTTATATCATATTTGACTTTGAAGTTTGATTTACCACCTACCTGGGTGAATGTGCATATTAAAGACAGTTGAATCAACCCATCATACACAGGTCCAGCCATGTGCACTTTTCAGCAGGAGAATGATTAAGAGCAGGAATGTTGTCTGATTTTTTTCCTAGGAGTGTGAGATCAATTAGAGTTTCCCAACTGCTACCTTTGCACAGACTGGGAATTGAATCTGCGACCTTCTGGCTCAGGATTTCCTGGCAGTCCCAGTAAATCAAGTACTGATCTCCCTGGTGAAAACATTGCCCTTGGTGTATTCTTTCTGTTCTTGTAATGTTTAGTTTATTTAAAAAAATATTTTGCAACACTTCAGAAATATCTTCTCTTCTTCTCTCTTAGGCAGTCCCTCGGAACCGAGGATGACTTGCTTCCACATTAAAAATGAGTTCACAGGTGACTGATGAGTCCAATACGGGACCTACAGTCTCTGTCACAGGTGGGGCATGTAAAGTCTGTGGGTTGTACAGTTAATAACGACACAGACTTCAGGAATAACAAACAAACAGGTCTTTACTATTCGAAGGTCAGGGCGAATCTGCCCAAGGAATCATGCCACAACACTTATATACCGGTGTGGTCACCGTCGGTATTACAGTATACAGAAGCCAAACAAGTAGTGCCACACCTAAAGTAGTTCTCTTAAAGGTGAACGGTTACATACAATAGTTCTCTTAAAGGTAGACGGGTACATACACTACAATCCTCCCTTTTTAGCTTATTACATACAGAGTCCCCATTAAACATAACGGCCTAGAAATTCACTAGCCTTAGCGCCGCTTTTGAGGCGCTAGAGGGACTAGCGCCAGAGTTATGGCCATTTGAAAAATTGAGTGGGGCCCTAAAGCGGCGTTGCACCGGTAGCGCTGCGCCGGCACCGATGACGTCATCGGTGTGCGCAGCGTCCCGGTTGCCGTGGTAACCCGCCCGAACTCCGAAATTGAGTTGCGGCCGCCTCGCCCGTGGCAGCCGCAAGCAACGTTCTGTAAAAGGTGCCTTGCTGAAGTTAGCGCCGGCGCATTAAGGTCGCGCGGCGGCCGGCCGCTTCCCCGGCGGCCGCCTGCCCGCACCTCCCTCCCCGGACTCCTCCAAGACCCCCCCGCGGCACAGATGCGTGTGGGCCGCGAGCCCGGCACTTCTCCGAGGTGCCGGGCTCATTTTTATTCAGCCGTCAACGGCCAGCGGTCGGGTGCAGGCAGCTCCTCCTTAACGGAAGGAGGAGGCCTGCACTTCCCCAGCCTGCCGCACCGCATCGGGCGCCGCAGCGCCGGAACAGCGCCGCAATGGGGCAGGTAGCGCCCATTGGGAGGCGCTGAAACCCTCCAGTAGCGCCGGCAGCCGTTTGGGCGCGGCGCTACTGAATTTTTGGCGCGTGCAGGGGGACTTAGCGCCGGCACTAACTTCTGGCGCTAAAGCCCTGGCTGCGCCAAAACCCAATTTCTAGGCCAACATATCTTCAACTTCATATAAAACAATTTACAGACATAGTCTCGGTAGGAAACAGTTCCCAGATTCAGTCTCTGATCTTGACTCGGTCCGAACAACATCTCTTTGGTGTAGATGGTTCACATTGCTAGCGTGACTCCTCCATATCCTTTTCTTGACGTAACAGCTTGAACTTTCGTCCTGCTAACCAGCAGTGCTGACTTTTACAACAACTGGGTTGCCTTGATATTTTCCTACTTCCCAACTGATTTAACTCCTTTCGTAGGGTCCACGCATGATCTGGTAGAAGTGATAATATTTGCAATAGTTATCATCTTCTGCTTCTTCTTTTTCTTTTCTGCTTTTTGGAGACTCTTGGGGCTCCCTTATCAGCTGCCAGCAGTAGCGCCACCAACTCTCTATGTTCCTTCGACTTTAAGTGCTTCATCCTGATTTCGGCACTTTGGGAGTTTTCATCACAAACTGGGCAGACCACATCCTCGTAATATTCAGTGTCACTCAACAGGTCATGGTAATATTCAGGTTCGTCCTGAGTTAGGCCAGCGAGAGGGCCTTCTACTTCCTCCTTACCCATCTGGACGTTAGCTGACTGTGGTTCCTTCCCTAGACATCTTTCTTGAAAAGACTTCTTCATGCATTCCTCTTCATCCCGCTCTTCCTGGGTTTCCTGCAAATCCTTCACTAATGACCTCATTTGTGATTTCAACACTTCCCCTTCCCTCGGGGATTGATTGATCGGGCTATTCAATCCTTCTACTGGAGCAGCTGTTTCAACATTCTGTTGTTCACATAGACGTGATTCAGCGTACTTTTGGCATCCCAGTAAAGTCTGTTTTGCAACGTCAGCTATTTCCCAAACTTTTGAGAGCTCTGAACTCCTTCCCGTTGAAGATTGAAGCTCGTGTTCAGATTGTTCCCATTGCAGAGTCTTTTCCCTCAGCATATGAAGGAGTTGGCTGACCGTTAACTCTTCCACGGGAACACTGTGGATCAGAGTCTTCTCCATTTCATCCACCTTTTCCTCCAATGCTTCCACCTTCTGTTCCTCTTGTACTTTGGCTTTCAGCGCTCGGAAAAGTTGCGCCCTGATGCTCTCTAGCTCATGTTCAGGGACCATTCTTACAGTCTCTGTGTTTCTTACAGTTTCCTTTTCTTCCACTGAAAGGATTCCCAGTTGAATCTGTTCTTCAAGTTGTTGAACCTCGGTCATTGCCGCCTCATATTTGTCTTGGGTTTCCTTCAATATTTTTATGAGTTCTTGGACATCTTGTCTTTCATGTTCTGCCATGTCTTTCACCTCTAATTTCTCATCTATGGATGGAACTTCTACCGATGAGTCTGTCTTGGCCTTGAGCTCATCAAGAATTTCCTGCAGCCTTTGGACTTCTTGCTCATGTTCAACCTTTAGTTGTTCATATGCTTCTACTGAAACTAGCTTTTCGGAGGTTGCCGAGTTAACCCCCTCCAGAATTGTAGCCTGGGCTTGTTCATACTGTTCTTTCAACTTCTCACACTCTGCTTGTAAGGAGTCGTAGAGAAGAACTGGAATAACATCCTGGCTTCCTGAAGATTCCTCTTCATTTGCTTCTTTCGCAATTTCCTGTTGGAGTTCAGCCAAGGCTGCTATGCTATCTGCCTCTCGAAGTCTCACTGCCATCAAATCTTCTTTATTCTTGCAGTCTATCGCAGCCATTTTCCGTTTACTTGCATTTAACTGAGTGAGTAGTCCCTTATTCTGGGCTGAGAGATATTGCACCTTCTCATGTAGACCATAGCACTCCTTCTCTGCTCGACATAGCTGGTTACTGCTGATTTGGTTCTGTGTTTCAAGTTCCAACATCCTTTGCTTAGCTTCTTTCAGTTTCGCCCCTATAAGCTCCTCTTGCAACATGGCCACATTATTCACATCAGGTAAAGAAGCGTTTCTCTTTTCCATGTCCAAGATTTTTTTCTGCATACCTTTAAGTGCACACTGCGATTCAGCTTCTCTTAACCTTGCCTGCACTAGCTCCGTCTCCAATTGCAGAACAAAATCCTCAGTGTAGCGTGGTTTGCCTTTATGCTGTATCTCTAGATCATGCAAATATTCTAACTCCTGAACATCATAAGGGAGATGTGATCAGTACTTGGTCACGATGGCTCTATGGTCGCTCTTTGCTTGAGCTAGCTGCCTCTGCTGTCTTTCCAGGTTCTCCCATTCGGTGTCCCAGAACTTTTCCATTGTTTTCATCTCTTGTACGAGACGGTAACTCAACTGTTCTAATTGTTGTCGTACTTTGAAATAAGTTTGAGTCCGAGTTCGGTGTTCTTCCGTCGTGGATAAGTCCTTAACTTGAACAGGCTCAGAATTCTCTGTCAAACTGGAGTTCTGCTCTGAAGCTTTATTCTTCTTGGTAGCATAAGCCTTTATGCATGTCTTTGTTTTCTCCACCATAGTCGGCAAGTTCATTTTAGCCTTGTCTTCCATATTTGAGTTGGTCTTATCGTCATCCGTTTCAGAATCTGAGCTGATAGCTTGCACCGAGTCCTCACTCATTATGGCTTTTAGATAGTGCCATTCCATGTCTATTTTCTTGATCCACTCTCGTCCTAGAAGTGGTGGTCCTCCCTCAGATAATACGTACAAGTTCATTCTTGGGTGTTCTTTACCCCTATCTCTCACCTTGACTCTTATCTTCCCCATGGGGTATACCTTATGCCCCGTGTATGTCTGCAATACGAACTTGGTATTTCTTAAGGGTATGTGAGAGAATAGCCGGTGGTAGTCCCTTCGATTTATGACTGATAGAGCTGATCCAGTGTCCAACTCCATTCTTACTTGGACTCCAGCTATTTTTAGTATGACCCAGATAGTTTGTAGGTCAGCTTCCTTACTCACATTGTGAATTCTCAGACTACCCAGCTCCTGGCTGTTTGGGTCTGAGTCTGAATTCTGTTCGTCTGAACTCTTCTCAGCCACCTTGGGTACCTTGTTGTACTTTTCTTGTGGTGGCTTCCTTTGGTTGTTGGTCTTCTTCCCTGACCAGCATACCTTAGCGATGTGACCCAGTTTGCCACATTTCCTACATTCTTGGTTCTTAAACCAGCATTGATTCTGGTCGTGTGTTGTCTTCCCACAACGATAGCATTTTGTTGTACTTGAGGTAATTTGGTCCACCCCGAGTGCCGCCGCCTTTAGCTGCATTTCCGCCGTTCCTTTCGCTGCGGCTTCGTGCGATGCGGCTATAAGGACAGCCCTGTCAAGTATGAGGTCGTTCTCTTCGAGTAGTCGCTTTTGCGTCCCTTCCTTGGACAATCCGCATACGAACTTGTCTCGCAGTGCCTCTGTCAGATTCCCTCCAAACTGGCAGCATTTCGCTAGCCTAAGCAGTTCGACCAAATATTCCGCGTTGCTTTCGTCTTTCCGTTGCGTTCTTGCATAGAATTTGAATCGTTCAGCCAACATCAACGGTGTGGGGTTCAAGTGGTCCTTCAGAACAGCCACAATCTCTTCGAAAGTCTGATCCGCCGGTTTAGCTGGTGCTAGTAGATGCTTCAAGAGCCCGTATGTCTTTGCGCCCATCGAGTTTAGCAATGTTATCGCTTTGTCGTCTTCCTCTATTTTGTTGGCCTCACAATAGATCTCGATGCGTTCCACGTACGTGGCCCAGTCTTCTATCTCAGAATTAAAATCGTTAATATTCCCTCGCTTAGGCATCTTCCTTCCTTGGGAGCAGCACAAGTATTTCTTTAAATTCTTATTTATTATTTATTTATTTCTAAGATGGCGGTTTTTCCCGCGAAAATGGCGGTTTCCCGCTCTTTCCTTCTCTCCCCGCCCCTTCAATGGCGGTTTCCCGCGTCTGTCGTCTTCTCCGCCTAATGGCGGCTTCCCGCGTTTCTTCCCTGGTGGGAGGGGTACGCTTTCCCCACAGCAGACAGGTTCAGCCGCTGGGCTGGCTTCCGCACAGCTCCCCTTTCTCGGCTCTGTCTTTCTCTCCCGCTCGCACGGCTCTACCGGCGCTGGGTACCCCGTTCACGGAGAACAGATCAGCCGCTGGACTGGCTCTCGCGCAGTCTCTCTCCCCTTGCTCGGCTCTGTCTCTCTCTCCCCCACGTTCGGCTCTACCGGCGCTGGGTACCCCGTTGGTGGAGAACAGTTCAGCCGCTGGACTGGCTCTCGCGCAGCCTCCTTTGGTCGGCTCTGCCCTCCCACACGCCCGGCTCCCGTTCGCCTCCCAGCCCTCACGCAGTCCGGTGCTTCCCTCCCCGGCTGCGGCTGAGTTTCTCTCTTCCCGCGCCTGCTCCCGGTCTCAGCGCTTCGTGGCTTCGGTCGCTGCCCGGCTTTTCCCACCGATCGCGGTCCGGCTATCTCACGACGCCGTTGGACCCGCCTTCCTGACCGGCTCCGTTCCCCCTCGACCGTGGTCGAGTGCACAGCCCTTATCCTCCGGATATTCTCTACACCTTCCCCTACTCACAGTCTCCGCGGCCGCCTTGTTTCCAGCTGATCGGCTCACTCCGCACCGTGGTAGAAGGGTAGTCAGTCCCTGTTGCAGATGGAAGCTTTTGTTGCTAAAGTCTTCTTCCTTCCTATTGCTGCAGCCTCGTGTTTTCTCCCAGCATAACGACGAGGGCGGTTGCCTCTCTTCGACGCTCTTTAGTTGCTTTGGTAGTCTTGCCGCAGGGTACGATCGGACTCGTCGCCACTGTAAAGTCTGTGGGTTGTACAGTTAATAACGACACAGACTTCAGGAGTAACAAACAAACAGGTCTTTACTATTCGAAGGTCAGGGCGAATCTGCCCCAGCAATCCTGCCACAACACTTATATACTGGTGTGGTCACTGTCGGTATTACAGTATACAGAAGCCAAACAAGTAGTGCCACACCTAAAGTAGTTCTCTTAAAGGTGAACGGTTACATACAATAGTTCTCTTAAAGGTAGACAGGTACATACACTACAGGGCAGACAGTGGTTGAAGGGGCGGGTGGGTGGGGTGCTTGGGTTGACGTGCGCTCCTTACACTGCCTGCGCTTGGCTTCCGCTTGCTCCCGGCAAAGAGACTCGAGGTGTTCGGCGCCTTCCCGGATGCTTCTCCTCCACTTTGTGCGGTCTTGGGCCAGGGATTCCCAGGTGTCGGTGGGGATGTTACACTTTTTCAAGGAGGTTTTGAGGGTGTCCTTGAAGCGTTTCCTCTGTATGCTGGAAATAGTTTGGATAGGATTACTGGTTAGGCTGAAGACAGAAAGAAGCCTGCTTAATTTTGTTAGCCTTAATTTCTATCATCCGTTAGGACAGGGTTTAAGAATTTGAAACTTGTAAAGAGAAAGTGTTACCATCAGAACCTCATTTATAAATCAAATAATGATAAATAATTGTGAATAATATTTTCACCCTTTTGCTGTGTCCATTTTTGTTTATTTGTTTCAATAATTTTATTTAATATCATTGTTCACATCAAGATGCTTGCAGACACAGGTGCTGTGGGGAAACTGGTTTCCCATTCAGGTCATGTTGAAGCACCTCAGGCTAATGGCTCGGTCTGTATTAATGTTAATGCAGACCCTTTCCACTGTTGGGCTCAGCAACTTCTTCAAACCAGTGTTCCCAGTGTTGCCACGAGCAGAAGCTGATTAAACAGCAGTACTCCAGAATGGAGAGAAATGGATAGAGCAAAACATTTGGACGTGAAACAATGCTAGCTGATCAATACATCAGGGGTAGAAGAGTCCACTGGTCCTGAAGCATGTTTTTCTGCGCAGTATTTCAAATTTAAATGCAACATCATGACAAGCATTTTTTTTACAGTAATTGTTCTTTGCTTGTAAGAGATAAAGCCATGGATCATGGAGAGTGAGGACAGGTCTGTAATTCTTTGGCAAGTTCAGGTGATGTCACGAACATTTAAGAATTGTACCTGAACTCTGATATTAGATAACAGCTCTTAGACAATTTTCTTCTGTTACCATTTACATTATAATGTTTCCTCCTACCTTCCCCAACTCCCCAGTTACCCCCCTCTTCTCCTGAAGGCATTGACTATCAGAGCACTGTTCCATGGGCACCAATGGCTCTCAGGTACCGCGCCATGCTTCTTGCATGAGCCTGAACGCAAGTGTCAACAAACAGTCTCACCATGAAGGACAGTATAACTGAATCTGATTCTCTTCCCCCCCAATGTCCACACACATGTACTTCTCTGCAGGGGTTGCTGGACAGTGATCAGAAACAGGAATATTTTTCTGCCCCCAGCCCAGGAGCGCAGAGGCCATGCCCAAATTCACGAGGCTCAGCACCGAGCACAAATTGAACCTGGGACTTTACACTGCATGTGTAGAAGTTGCTGAGTGTGTTAGATTGAGCATTTATCCGACTAGAAATATTTCTGAGGCTAGAATGATACCAGCTTGTTTCATCTTGTAAATTGACACTGGCGTTTTTGCAAGGAGATTTTTTTAAAAACTCTCCAATTTTTGATAAGAGCAATAAACAGGGTGTGAGTAGCCAAGGACATTTATTTATTTTTTGATGCTGCACTTTTTTTGCACCACAGCGGGTTCCACGACAAGCTGACAGCCAAGGGCAGTACAGAGTGTCAGTCACAGCAGGGAAGGAAGGACCTTGGTGACATAACACCAGAGACCGTAATCTGCAGCTGGAAATTTTATGCCTCATATTTGAAGAGATCGCAAAGTCTCTGAAGAATGGACTCAGTCGGGGATATTTTGTGGACTTTACGGGATTTTTCTAAGGGTATATTCCCTGTTATGGGATCGCCCTGTGCAGGTACGTGAAAGACTGGTTTGTTAAAACTCCAGAGAACGCATGGCAGTTGGCTGTGACAAAAGGACTGTCAGTCATCCAGAATGTATGGGTTCGCCCGACAGTCCTGGAAAAAGGAAGGGGGCCATTGAACTTGATTAAAAGGCCACTCTAATATGCAAAAGCACGTCTCAGCTCCATCTCAGAAGAGAAGCAGAACAATGAACCCACTGGCCTCAGCCAGCTGAAAGGGAGCCAGTTTTTCCCAACACAAAGACCAAAGATATGTCCCAGACTTAGGGCCATTAATCCAATCACGGAATATTCATGGGTCCGATGATGACTCATCACTGATTAAGCACCGGAGTGCTCAGAGGCAAAAGGATTCTAAAGATTGTCAGGAAAGATAGGGGTAGCCAGACCACTATAAAGGTAGATTCTTTTCCACCATTCTCGCTCTCTCTCTCGCTCCCTGCTCCTACAAGATCGAACTAACAAGAAGTACCAGAGAAGCCGCCGAGCAGAGTGATCGAAACCGACCGCGTGTGGGGGTAAGCATAGTCTCTCAGAAGTGAAGTTTTTGGGCTATTCCGAGGGTGGGAGCTTCGTTTGGTTCAGCCAGGCGAAGGGGTTTATGCAACTGGGTAATTCGTTGGTAGGGGTGGAATTAGAGTCCACCATAGCAACAAGGGAATTACTGCTTGTTATAGTCCCCAGTTGTGTACTGTATGTATGTTGTTTGTAACCTGGATTTTATTCTCCACAGAGACAGTGATTTCGTTTAGTAGTGCATGATTTAGCCAGTGTATGTTAGATCAAATAAATATAAGTTTAATTTTTCACCGAAGCATTCCTGTCCGTGACTTATTTCATTTACACTCTGAATAATAATTCCCGGGTATAGAACTTTCGTAAGGCGGGGGCGAATCGAACCGTCCATATAGCAATTGGGCTAGGATTTTTTTTAAACGCTACATCTCTTGGCGACCAGCGGCAGGACCTGGAGTGTAAATCAGTCATGGACAGCGCTTCTGGCAAAAGATCCCAAATGGAGGAAAGGATTTCTTCATATGTGTTTAAGAAGGTTAATGTCACTAAGAAGCGGGTGCTAGGCTTGTCGCGTGCTGAGCGTCCGGTGAACGCAGTGACAGAATGGACGGAGGGCAAGGAGCATAGGCGCAGCATTGAAAAGGCGATATGGCTCGTCTGTCTACAATGACAAGTCCAACTGCTAGATAAGCAGGTGGGTAAGTTAGAGGCAGAGCTCAGGGAGTCCGAGGCACAGCCAGACGCAAGGGCTGTAGTAGGGAGCAGGTTATGCATGGAGCTAAGGGATGAGAAGCAGGGAAGAATAAGCCAGAAGGAAGCCTTGCGTAACCATAAGGAGTTCTTGCAATGCCAGGTAACTGAGGCAAAGGGGAACGAGAGGATGGTTAGGGAGGAGAATGCTCGCTTGTCGAGTGAGGTAAAGTTGCTGGGAGAGCAGTTGAAGGATATTTAGGTGGCATACAGAGTCGCCAGCACTGGAGGGTTTGATATGGGTAATCATGGCCCTTGCTAGGAGCAGATCCGGAATTTGACCGATGCTCTATCTAAGGCCAAAGGGATGGTCTGCTTGGTAGCTCCGGGAATGGCCCGGGTAGATGAGGAGGAGCAGGAGGGAGATAAGGAGGGCTATGAGGCAGATGAGGACGCTCGACCACCGCCCGAAATGCCGGGACCAGGACCCATGTGCCCTGTCCGGCAGTGGAAATACGGTGCGCCCGTAGATGGTCAAGAGCAAGGAGCACTGCAGAGTGACTTCATGGTCCCATATACGACCACCCAGCTGCAGGCAATGGTCTCTAACCTGACGAAACTGACCAGCACAGGGGACCCATCTGTACATTTTACGGATGTGGAGCAGGTGGGGGGGATCAATAATTGTAACGAAGCTGAGACAGCCAAATTACTTTTATTTTCCCTGGATAGTAGGTTGTACCAGTCGCTCTCAGCGGGTAGCAAGAGGGGGCAGGGTACGTTAGCGGGGATAAAGGATGACATCCTAGAGGCTATGGGCCTCAATGATGGAAGTCCCTTCTCCCGAGTGGAAAGGACACTGCAGTCAGTTGGGGAGTACTCCAGGCTTTCGCGGACAGGCTTTGGCCCGTCTACCGGAGTGCCTGTGCAGGGGGGCCCGACCGGGCGCAGCTGCAGTGGGAGCCTACGGCTCATTGGCTGAGGACCCTGGTGGCAAACAGCCTGCCCAGGATCAAGGCCAAAGCAGAGGGGTGGTTCAATTCCAGGGATCCCCAGACCACAGAAGAGAGTGTAATCCAGCAGTTAACTCTCTCTTTTAAGAATGGTAGGGGTGAGGATGACAAACCAAAGGGCAGAGTACACAAGTTAAAGCCTGGTGGAGGCAACATTAGAAGAGAGTGGCGCCAGGAAGGGGGTTGCTCAGAGAAGAAGCAGGGCTGTTATGGGTGCGGGAGTAAAGGGCACTGGAGGAGAGACTGCCCAGTCTCTGACAAAAGGAGCGGGAAAGGGGCTCCTCCAGCGCCAGTGCAGAAAGCCGCAGCTGTGGCAGGAAGCAGCACTGATCCGTTCGCTGTATTAGTGGCTGCTCTCTGCGCAGTCTTTCCGGCAGGGCAGGGCAGGGTAGGGTGGACGCGGCAGCGGGCAGCGTACTCCCATCCGCCCTGAACAATCCCGACCCATGGCTAGGGGCTTCTCAGCCCGTTTACCTGTGCCCACTAAGTTATGATGCTTGGAAGAGACCGTGCGTGAAGATGGGGGTGGAGAAGGTGCAAGGGACTTATCTGCTGGACACTGGAGCTTCAAGCACCATTGTCTATGCAGATAACCCAACCACATCACCTCTATCGAGCGGGGTCCCATGTAACTTAGTAGGGTTCACCGGGAACGAACAGGCTGGGTCTTTCTCCATCCCGCTAGCCATCGATCTGGGTACACTCCATATGGATTGGAAATGTGTCCTGATGCGCTGGGAGCGGGAGGGAATAGGCATTTTGGGGGCAGACTTCATACTGACCCACAAGATATTGTTGGATTTCCAGAATCACTGTCTTTGGGGGGCAGTATGCACGGGAAAGGAGAAGGAGGTGGTAGTTATACCAGGGAAGCAAGGCAAGAGAACCGTGTGCACGATGAAGCCCAAGGATAGTTATGACCTTGAACTTTTGGTCACTTCTACCCCGGCGGGGTACATAGCGGATGTGTGAGCCAACCTCATGGCATTTGCTACACACAAGCACGACTGTGGGAGGGTAATAGGGGTGGAGGTCAGAGTAGAAGGGGATCCCATGGCCGGACCACAGAAACAGTACAACTTCCCCAGAGAGGCAGAGGCGGATTTAGAGACGGCAGTGGGATCATTGGTTGAACAGGGTGTGTTGAGACCCATAGCGACACATGTGAACACTCTGATTTGGCCGGTTAGGAAACCAGACAATTCGTGGAGAGCCACTGTGGACTATCGCAGCCGTAGCCGACCTGATCGGGAGTATCCCAGCATCCACGAAAACATTCACAGTGCTGGACATTTTGAACGGATTCTGGTCTATCCCTCTCAGAAGGGAGGACCAGAATAAGTTCACATTCACTTTCAAGGGTCAGCAGTACACATGGACCTGCCTTCCCCAAGGGTGTCACAGCAGTCCTTCTATTTTCCACCAATGTATGGCCAACTGTTTAAAAGGGTTCAGCAGACCACAGCAGCTTGTGCAGTACGTGGATGACCTGCTTTTGTTCTCCAACGAGGGGGAGGAGCATGGCCCCCAGCTGGCTGAGCTGCTGAGTCTGTTAAAGGGTTCAAAGTTAATCCCAAGAAAGCACAGATCGGCCAGCAGGAAGTAAAATTCCTCGGGCTGACCGTGCGTGCTGGGGAGAGGGCCATCGATGAGGAAGGCGGTACAGGACCTGCCCCGACCACAGTAACGGGGGTAAGATCCTTCCTGAGGCTCACAGGGTACTGCAGGGATTTCATAGAGGATTATGCCGCTACGGCAGCTCCTCTACTCCGGCTCCTTCACAAGGGAGTGGGCGGGAGTGGGATGAGGACTGCATGGCTGCTTTTAGTCGTCTGAAGGGAGGTCTGCAGACCGCACCGGCTTTAGGAGTGATTGATGGGGGAAAAGAGTTCTTTCTGGAGGTAGCTGCCACAGGGGACAGTCTGAGCGCAGTGCTGCTCCAGGAGCGGCATGGCAAGCTGAGGCCTGTGGTATACTCATCAAGAATCCTCACAGATGTAGAGAGGGGGGTACTCCAATTGTGAGAGGCACTTGCTTGCCATACATTGGGCCGTGAGGAGATCACAAATCTTCATGTGGGCTTCCCCGGTAACTCTCTTAACCCATCATACGCCCACTCAGATGCTTCTGGATGGGAGGATAAAGGACGGCACGGTGAGCAGTGCACGCATTGCTCGCTGGACTTTATTGCTCGAATTTGAGTGTGAAAGGCCTCTGTGAGCCCAAGCTCGCCGCAAATTTGATCTACCCACATCTGATCTGGCCCACAAATGTTCTGTTGAAGGGGTGTGGGATTTAGACATAAGGTTTCAGGCTGGGATCCATCCCACAGGCCGCGAGATCTATGTAGATGGGTCCAGTACAGTGGTGGCCGGGGAGCGACTCACTGGATGCGGGATTTTTGACCCAAAGGCAGGCATTGCCAAGGCCATTAAACTCCCGCGCACCATGAGCGCCCAGCACGCTGAGCTGTCGGCGGTGGTGTATGTGGTTACCCACCCCGAAGAGTTCCCTACACCCTACAGGATTTGCTCGGACAGCATGTTCACTTGCAATTCGTGTACAGAATATTTAGCCATTTGGTCTCGTCGCGGGTTCACATCTGCAGACGGGAAACCCCAAGCAACCAAGCCATTGTTGCGACAGATCTTAACATCGATAGGAACCCAGGGGGATTTCTATATCCACAAAGTCAAAGCCCATTCTAAGACAGAACCCCGGGCGGAAGGCAATCAACAGGCCGACGTGCTGACCAAAGAGGGTGCTCGAACGGGCACGTTTTGGGATCCATATGGGTCGAGTCTGGTAGCAGCGATCAGAGACAGAGGTGGGACCCAAGGGAGTGCAGGGGTAGCATTGGCCCCGGACCTAAAGATGGTCCAGGCATGGGATCCTGCCCTAAAGACTGTTCTGGAGAAGCTGGCTAAGGGAGATAAGGTAAAGGGTCCATACGGAGTGGCAGGTATTACGGTAAAGGAAGGTATGGTTTTCAAAGGGGAACAGTGGGTAGTTCCGCAGCAGCACCGGAGGGAATTCCTTCAGTTGGCCCACGAGGGTACAGGAGCAGGGCACCCGGGCCGGAGACCACCTGGCAACGGGTGGAACAGGAAGGGTGGTGGCCGCAGCTGAGGGAGGACGTCCGCGACTTCTGCGCGGATTACTTGGTGTGTGCTGCAAACAACCCTGACCCCCAGAAAAGGAAGGTATCCATGGGACACACTAGGAGAGTGGAGGGACCGTGGCAGTCCATACAGGTCGATTATATCAGACCGCTGCCCACTGCTCAGGGGGTTACAAGTACTGCCTGGTCCTGGTAGATGTGTTCTCTAAATGGGTAGAAGCCTTCCCATGCCGAACAGCCACAGCTTTAGGGAACGCAAGGATTCTAGTGAGCGAAGTGTTCTCTAGGTGAGGGCTACCACAGTATGTGGAGTCCGATCAGGGGAGTCACTTCACAGGGGCAGTCATGCAGGTGACTCTGAAGATGCTAGGTGTAGAGGGTAAATGGCACATCGCACACAACCCGCAGTCATCAGGGATTGTGGAGCGGATGAATAGGACCATCAAGGAAAGGTTATGGGAGGAGACGGGAGACTCGTCTAGAAAATGGGCGGAGGTCTTGCCGTTAGTTCTGATGGGAGTCCGAGCCAGCCGGTCTGGAAGCACAGGGTATTCCCCGCATGAGCTCATGACTGGCAGGGTCATGAGAACGCCCAGCCATGTACTGGCCCCGGTTCTCACGGAAGGTCAGATGAGAGGTGAACCGGGACAGGTTTGTTAAGAATTTGCTTGAGCATCTCAGACAGATCCATTGGCAGGCTGCCAGTAACATGGGGAAGCAACATCGTAGAAATCGTTTATTGCTTGAGCCTCAGAGACACCACGAGTAGAAGGTTGGGGATCAAGTAATGGTTAGAAACTTCGCCAGGGTAGGGACTTTTGAACCGCTAAACATGGGACCGTACAGTATCATGAATAGGGCAAGTCCAATGGTATATGTGGTCAAAATGCCCCGACGCACTAAGTGGTTCCATATCAATCAGTGCAAGCTTTTCAACCCGGGGAAAGAGCTGATAAGAGGAAACAGCAGGGAGTGGTGAGCTGCGCTACAGGTGTGGGTCTCCAGCCCCTAATCTGGGACTGTGAGGAGCCCACAGAGGGACCAGTCGTTCCGCTGGTGGGGGCAGGAGTGAGAAGGAGTGCCAGGATCCCACGGCCGAGGGTGCCGTGGATGCCTCCTTACACACCGGTGAACGAAGGAAGCCGGAGTCGTAAGAGGCCCAGGGCCGAGGAGACCTAGTGTGGCCACCTGGAGACGGGTGGTGCTGTACATAACTTCTTTCTCTCCTGTCTGTTGCCTTAGCTTGTCTGTATAGATTGGATTTTAATCGTGTGTAGCTGCATCTGGAAAGGTGAGGCATCACCCAAGGACAACGTTGCATTCTGTGTGTTTTCAGGGAACGCCCAAGAACAAGATGAAGTCAGCCATGGTAGTCCTGATCCTCATGATTGAAGCCAGCACGAGTCACAGGGGCGACACCGAGGAATCGGTTATCTTCGGCTGCACCGGCGGAGACGGACCGACCGTGACCACAGGAGGTGGCTCGAAGGATGGGGCGAGCATCTATCTCCATGAGGGAAGATGGCCTGGATGGCTGGGGTCGAATTCCACCCGGTATTCCAGCCATGACGAGTTCACCTATGGTGAAGCGTCCGTTCCATGCCCGAGAATCGGGGTTACCACCTCCCGGGTTAGGGTAACAGAGGGTAAACGGGTGTGCCTTAGCTGTAGGGGACACATTCCACTGGGAAGGTGGTGGTGGCTCAGGAAACTGAGCGCGGATACAGGGGGCCAGACAGCTGACTGGGAAAGACTAAGTAATGACACGTACCGGACAATCATGGGTTCTCAGGGAGGAGTGAATGTGTGTTGGGATAAGTGGTGGGAATCCGAGGAAGGGATTTATGTGTGTATGTGGGGGTCGGAAAAGATCTGCCCAGCGGGTGTGTCGATTGCGTTTAGTAGACGATGGCAGGACGCCGGAGTGGGATCGGTTGGGATCGCAGTGTGGACTCCTGTGTAATCCCAAAACCCCCGAACACCATCAACGCCACAGAGCTCATCTCATACACCTGGGAGCCCCCACCCAGAGCCCTGACGGTACAGACGACTGTAGATGGGTGTCCCACCACCACCAGGGGTCCATGGAATGGGTTGGTGTTAATCCCTCCTGACAAAGTGTTGCTTCAGAACGTTGCACTATGTCGTGGCATCTGTGATCCTGAACCTGACTGAAGTTCATCTGCCTGTGTGGTGTCCAAGGAAGACAGAGAAGCTTTATGAAGCTCTGTTAATAGTGATGCTTCAGGAATTTTATGAACTGGACTATGGAAATGTAGAGAAAGAACAGCTTTATAATCTGAATGTTGGGGGTAGTGTGATGTCCGGTGAGCGAGAGCAGTTTTTGCTTCAAACCCAAGGCTGAGGTTCAAGTGGCACAAGAGCGAATTACTCCCATCCCTGAACCCTCGACTATTCACCTCACTGTGAACAACACCTTCACGCGTCTCCAGGACTATGTGGAGAATTTCGGGTACCCGATTCCTTTTCTGCCGGAACACCTCACTGAGTTAATAAAGATCGTTGAGCTCTCCCAGAAACATTTTTACACTTTAGAGCAAAAGACAGTAGAAGTGGGGGAGGAGATCAAAGGGATTGTCTCTCCACCATGGTGGGACATCGGTCTGAGTATAGAGATTCCTCCCTGGATCCGCATCTGGTCCCATGCATTAGTTATCATACAATTATTGCTTGTAAGCTACTTGTTTTACACCAGCTGCAGGCGACGGAGCCAGATACTCCGAGCACGGTGGCAAGGGGTGTTAGATCGATCCGGAAAGGTGTAATTGATTTGTGTTGATGGTGGTTTCTCCCTGCAAAACTTGTAATGTACCAAAGTTCTGTAAGCAAGTGTATTCTATTCTGGTAATAGTTTTGCACTCTGTATTGCCCGATGTGCGCTGTTGCATTTTTTAATGTGTTACCACCTGTCAATGCTGTACTGTGTGATGTGCGCGGTGACCTTTTGGTAACATCCTGTGGATCTTATTAATGTTCTGTATTTTGACTTGAAGTTTGTCAGTGGGAATTGGAACCCAGCCGTTTGAATGTGTTAAGAAGCTGTTTCGCTGATGTTTTGACTCGGTAAAAGGGAACTATGACACACAGTAAGGGGTACAGTTCCGGAGTTTTAAAATGTAAAATCAGGGAAACAGCTTCACTTGTGGGAGACTTTGACCTTTGCTCTCTCGTCGAGTGATCCTTTGTGGAAAGAAAAGCATCAAACAGGGGACTGAAGAGATCGCAAAGTCTCTGAAGAATGGACTCAGTCGGGAATATTTTGTGGACCTTATTGGATTTTTCAGAGGGTATTTTCCCTGTTATGGGATCGCCCTGTGCAGATACGTGAAAGACTGGTTTGTTAAAACTCCAGAGAACGCATGGCAGTTGGCTGTGACAAAAGGACTGTCAGTCATTGAGAATGTATGGGTTCGCCCGACAGTCCTGGAAAAAGGAAGGGGGCCATTGAACTTGATTAAAAGGCCACTCTAATATGCAAAAGCACTTCTCACGCCCATCTCAGAAGAGAAGCAGAACAATGAACCCACTGGCCTCAGCCAGCCGAAAGGGAGCCAGTTTTTCCCAACACAAAGACCAAAGATATGTCCCAGATTTAGGGCCATTAATCCAATCACGGAATATGCATGGGTCCGATGATGACCCATCACTGATTAAGCACCGGAGTGCTCAGAAGCAAGTGGATTTTAAGGATTGTCGGGAAAAGATAGGGGTAGCGAGACTCCTATAAAGATAGACCCTTTCCCACCATTCTCTCTCTCGCTCCCTGCTTCAACAAGATCGAACTAACAAGAAGTACCAGAGAAGCCGATGAGCAGAGTGATCGAAACCGACCACGTGTGGGGGTAAGCATAGTCTCTCTGATGCGCTATCAATTACTCAAAAGACTGGGGTTAAGCGAGTAACTAACAGGCTTTTATTAACAAGAGAATGAAGTTGTGCCTCGAGTGGTCGACCAGTCCAGAATACAGAGGGACTGTGGAGCAGTCACCTTTATACCTGGACTCGTGGGAGGAGTCAGCCGAGGCATGTACAGACATGTACACAGTGGAATACAAACACCCACACAGGCAGGTATAACAGTGGTTTACCACATTCACCACTTGTTTAAAAATGAATCCGGCGGGGTGAAGCGTATTAAAAGTTTGTGTATTGGAGTCTCTCCGGAGGCCTTGTCTGCCGCTGTGATCAACGTGGCGACGGCAGGGGTAGTGAAGTTTCCGGCGTCGAGTCCCGCGTAGGCTGGGGCACTGGTGTGTAGTCCTCGTGGGTGTCGAGCAGGTCGCGGGGCCCAGGTGTGCCGTCTGCTGGGGTTGGATATTGGATCGTGGGGGGGGGTGGTAGTGGGTAGTGGGTTACTGGGGCCCCCGAGGGTGCAAGGTCTCGTATGGAGACTGTGTCCTCCCGCCCGTCCGGGTACGCAATGTAAGCATACTGGGGGTTGGCATGGAGGAGGTCGACCCTCTCGACCAGGGGGTCCGTTTTATGGGTCCTCACGTGTCTTCTCAGTAGGACCGGCCCTGGGGACGTCAGCCATGGCGGTAGCGATGTCCCCGATGTGGACTTCCTTGGGAAGACAAACATTTTCTCATGAGGGGTGGCGTTAGTGGCGGTGCAGAGCAGTGACCGAATAGGGTGGAGCGCATCGGGGAGCACATCCTGCCAGCGGGAGGTCGGAAGGCCCCTGGACTTTAAGGCTAGCAGGGCGGCCTTCCAAACTGTCGCATTCTCTCTTTCCACCTGTCCGTTCCCCCGGGGGTTGTAACTGGTGGTCCTGCTTGTGGCAATACCCCTAGCGAGCAGGTACTGGCGGAGTTCGTCGCTCATAAACGATGAGCCCCGGTCGCTATGGATATAGCTGGGGAAACCGAACAGGGTGAAGAGGTCGTTCAGACATTTAATGACCGTGGCACTGGTCATGTCCGGGCAGGGGATGGCGAACGGGAAACGGGAGCACTCATCAATAATGTTGAGGAAGTACACATTGCGGTCGGAGGAGGGGAGAGGCCCTTTAAAATCAACGCTCAGGCGCTCGAAGGGGCGAGTGGCTGTTATCAGGTGAGCCCTGTCTGGTCTATAAAAGTGCGGTTTGCACTCAGCGCAGACTTGGCAGTTCCTGGTCATGGTCCTGACCTCCTCAATGGAGTAAGGCAGGTTGCGGGCCTTGATGAAGTGGAAGAACCTGGTGATCCCCGGGTGGCAGAGGTCATTGTGGAGGGCCCGCAGTCTATCGAACTGCGCGCTGGCGCAGGTGCCACGCGATAGAGCATCCGGGGGTTCATTGAGCTTCCCGGGCCGGTACAAGATCTCGTAATTGTAGGTGGAAAGTTCGATTCTCCACCTCAAGATCTTGTCATTTTTGATTTTGCCCCTCTGCTTGTTGTTAAACATAAAAGCAACTGAACGCTGGTCAGTGAGCAGGGTAAATCGTTTTCCGGCCAGGTAGTGCCTCCAATGACGCACAGCCTCCACAATAGCCTGGGCCTCCTCAACAGCGGAGTATCTGGTCTCCGGGCCCTGGAGGGTTCGTGAAAAGAAGGCCACGGGTCTCCCCGCCTGATTAAGGGTAGCGGCCAGGGCAAAGTCGGACGCGTCGCTTTCCACCTGGAAGGGGATGGATTCGTCCACTGCGTGCATGGTGGCTTTGGCAATGTCTTCCTTGATACGGTGGAAGGCTAAGCGGGCCTCTGCCGTCAAGGGAAAAGAGGTGGACTTGATCAGCGGACGGGCCTTGTCCGCATAGTAGGGGACCCACTGGGCGTAATAGGAGAAAAACCCTAGGCACCTCTTCAGGGCCTTGAGGCAGTGGGGCAGTGGGAGTTCCATAAGGGGACGCATCCGGTCGGGGTCGGGACTGAAGACTCCGTGTTCCACAACACAGCCAAGGATGGCGAGGTGGGTTGTGCGGAATATGCACTTCTCCTTGTTATACGTCAGGTTCAGGAGTTGGGCGGTGCAGAGGAATTTTTCGAGGTTTGCGTCATGGTCCTGCAAGTCATGGCCGCAGATGGTCACATTGTCCAGATATGGGAAAGTGGCCTGCAACGCATTTTGATCGACCATCCGGTCCATCTCCCTTTGGAAGACGGAGACCCCATTGGTGACGCCAAAGGGAACCCTAAGGAAGTGATAGAGGCGGCCGTTTGCCTCAAAGGCAGTATACTGGTGGTCCTCAGGGCAGATAGGGAGCTGGTGGTATGCTGATTTCAGGTCAATGGTCGAGAAGACGCGGTACTGCGCGACCTGGTTGACCATATCAGCTATGCGGGGGAGTGGGTAAGCGTCCAGCAGGGTGTAGCGATTTATTGTCTGGCTGTAGTCGATGACCAGGTGCTGCTTCTCGCCGGTCTTAACGACTACAACCTGGGCTCGCCAGGGGCTGGTGCTGCCCTCAATAATCCCCTCCTTCAGGAGCTGCTCCACTTCGGTTTTAATGAAAACCCTGTCCCCGGCACTGTATCGCCTGCTCTTTGTGGCGATGGGCTTACAGTCGGGGGTGAGGTTAGCAAACAGTGGGGGGGGGGGTGACTCTGAGTGTGGAGAGGTTGCACCTGGTGCGCGGCGGGCAGTTTGGAAGCTGCTGGCTGCGGACTGTGAGTGGGGGGAGGGGTCCACCGTACGCCATCGTAACACTTTTAAGGTGGCACTGAAAATCTAACCCCAGTAGAATGGCAGCGCAGAGGTGGGGCAGGACCAGAAGTTTAAAATTATCGTACACAGTCCCGTCTACTAAGAGTGTCACCACGCAGTAGCCACCAATGTCCGCCGACTGGGACTCGGAGGCCATAGAAATCCGCTGGTGCGCAGGCAGGACTGGGAGAGAGCAACGCCGCACCGTGTCGGGGTGGATGAAGCTCTCCGTGCTCCCAGAGTCAAAAAGGCAGGTTGTTTCGTGACCATTTACCTTAATGTCCATTGTGGACCGGGCCAGTTGGTGCGGTCTCGCTTGGTCCAGCGTAACGGAGGCCAGCGTAGGGGTCGGTGTGTCGCTGCGGGTATCAGATGAGGCGGTGTTGGGGGCCTGCTGCGTCCCAGCTGGCATCCAAGATGGCGGCGTCCATGATCCCCATGTGGCTGGAGCCGTCCAAAATGGCTGCTGTTCCGGTGGTTTGCACATGGCTGGGGAGGCCCAAGATGGCGGCCCGCACGGCCCACACGCGGCGCTGCTGGGGTTCGGGGTGGCTTTGGCCCTGCAGACGCTGGCGTAGTGTCCCTTCTTCCCGCAGCCCGAGCAGATCGCATTTTTCGCCTGGCAGCGCGCTCTGGGGTGTTTGGCCTGGCCACAGAAGTAGCATTTCTGGCCTTGGGACACTGCTGCGGTAGTTGGGCCGTTGCTGGGATGTGGCTGGGGTGGCACGGCGCTATGAGATGGTCCTACCGTGTCCCAGGCTGTCGTTCCCCGCGGCGTCCACGGTGCAGAGGAGTAGGCATCCATGCCCCGGTAGGCTGCGTCCAATGATAGTGCGAGTTCAGAGGCCTTGTTGAGGTCGAGGTCACTCTGCTCCAACAGTCGCTGTCGGGTGTAATTGGACCTGTGGCCCGCTACAAAAGCGTCCCGGATAAGTTCCTCTGTGTACACGGCGGCCTTTACATCCTTACAACCACAGGCCCGGCCAAGCACAGACAGTGCCTGAAGGTATTCCTCGGCCGATTGCCCAGGTTGTTGTTTACGACTCCCCAGGAGGTGCCTGGCGTACACCTCGTTCACTGGGCGCATGTACTGGTCCTTGAGGAGCTTGAGAGCAGCCGTATACGAGGTCGCATCCTGGATGACCGAGTACGCTCGGTGGTTCACTTTGGAGGTCAGGACATCCAGTTTGTCCTCATCCGATTTGACCGTTGCAGCAGAAGCGATCAGGAATCTTTCAAAGCACCTAAGCCAGTGAGCAAACTTGGTGGATGCGTCCGCCTCCCGATGGTCTAAGTCTAGGCATGCTGGTGTGAGGATCTTCTCCATTATAAAAAATCTTGTTAATAAAATTGATGCGCTATCAATTACTCAAAAGACTGGGGTTAAGCGAGTAACTAACAGGCTTTTATTAGCAAGAGAATGAAGGTGTGCCTCGAGTGGTCGACCAGTCCAGAATACAGAGGGACTGTGGAGCAGTCACCTTTATACCTGGACTCGTGGGAGGAGTCAGCCGAGGCATGTACAGACATGTACACAGTGGAATACAAACACCCACACAGGCAGGTATAACAGTGGTTTACCACACTCTCAGAGTGAAGTTTTTGGGCTATTCCGAGGGGGGGAGCTTCGTTTGGTTCAGCCAGGCGAAGAGGTTTATGCGACTGGGTAATTCATTGGTAGGGGTGGAATTAGAGTCCACCACAGCAACAAGGGAATTACTGCTCGTTATAGTCCCCAGTTGTGTACTGTATGTATGTTGATTGTAATCTGGATTTTATTCTCCACAGAGACAGTGATTTCATTTAGTAGTGCATGTTTTAGCCAGTGTATGTTAGACCAAATAAATATAAGCTTGATTTTTCACCGAAGCATTCCTGTCCGTGACTTATTTCATTTACACTCTGAATAATAATTCCCGGGTATAGAACTTTCGTAAGGCGGGGGCAATTCGAACCGTCCGTCTAGCAATTGGGCTAGGATCAAAAAAAACGCTACATCTGTGTATTAAAAAGTCAAGACAACGCAAAAGACTTCCAAAAATAATAATTTAAAGCTAGGGAGCTCCCCCAGTGGTTCAATGGCTAAAGGCACCACTTCTGGGGCAGCTTTTGTAGACTTACCAGGTGAGGAAGTTGCACATTTAATGGGCTGGTATTTGTAGTAAATTGGAAAGTTTGAATTTTACCCCATGGCTGTATTACTGATATTGATTGACTGACCTTCACACATTTTACTTAGCACTTGGGTCATATGCAGCCAGGCCATTTTCGTAGTTAAAATGTCATCTTTGGGGAAGCTAACTATGGTCAAATGAACGATGCAGTTGAAGCT
This sequence comes from Somniosus microcephalus, assembly GCF_052327205.1. Classification (NCBI taxonomy): domain Eukaryota; kingdom Metazoa; phylum Chordata; class Chondrichthyes; order Squaliformes; family Somniosidae; genus Somniosus; species Somniosus microcephalus. Next base: position 26,777,811 of record NC_141008.1, on the reverse strand, counting down.
GGATATCTTACTGCAACTGATCACAACCCTAGGCACCTGGGGAGCTAAATGTATCTACTGCGCCAGGATCAGATCAGCTTGCATTTTCCTTATTGTGGCACCAGTATCAAATGATGGGTTAATGTCACGACTACCTCATCCGCTTTGCCTGTCTCTATGTCTTGAATCCTGGAAATAGTTTCCTACCACCAGCACTGAAACCCAGTGGAAAACTGAACTGCTGCTGATTACTAATTTACCAGGACCAAATCTCTCAATCACTGCCAGCAGGAACCCTTCCCACCGTCTAGCTCTTCAATTTCATTCCCTCAAACAAGGATACCCAGAGAATCCCTTCATCCACCCCAAATGCAAGAGAATGGTGTTTAAAACATTGTTGTCATAACCAATATTAATTTGTTTATATAATTCATCTTGTACCCGATGCCTGGTCAGTCGCCAAATATCCCATTTCATCCTGAGCTGAGAAGAAGGGCAGAAGACCTGCTCCCAAAGCTCTGCCAGAGTCACTGTGTGACTAGCAAACCACTAGAAAATGCAAAACAGTGGCAGGAGTGATTTTCCTTTGCTATTCTCTGCCTCCCACTGGGGAAATGCATGATTTCTGCTTGATGGCTCCTCACAAAAGATTTTGGGCTGTTTTGGCTGCTGCAGTTGACTGAAAAATTTGTAGCAGTGTATTTTTTTGGAGCTGGGAGACAATTTCTACTCAGGGGCTACTGCAGGAACTTCTTCCAGCAACACGTGTGTGCTGCTCAGTCTGCCATTGTGGCTAGCGGACCAGGAGGAGGAAGAGCAGGAAGCAAGAGTGGACAGACCTGCAGCTATAGGGAGAAGAGGGCAAAGGAGGAGAGGTTGCAGGAGGCATTGCCCCATACAAGTTTATGGGACAAGAGCATCGCACCTCCAGTTAAGCGAGGAGCAGTGCGTTTGGCAGCTCCGCTGCACCAGGGAGGCTGTTACAAAGCTATGTCACCTGTTGCAGCACCAACTGCAGCTCAGCACCAGGTTAGACATCTCATTGCTTGTGGCTCTGAAGGTAACTGTGCCCTCGAGTTTCTATGCCCAGGTAGCAGCAGGTAGCATAAGCAACATTAGTCATTTTGCTGTGCATTCCTGCATCAAGCAGGTCAGGGGTACACTCTTCGCCAAAGCAAACAAGTTCAGCTCCTTAAACAGGGTCACAGCCCTGAAACATTAACTCTGTTTCTCTCTCCACGGATGTTACCTGGCCTGCTGAAAGTTTCCGGCATTTTCTGTTGTTATTTCAGATTTCCAGCATCCGCAGTATTTTGCTATTGTGAAGTTCATCTCCTTCCCTATGGAATCAGCAAAATAGTAGTCGGAAGCCTAAATTGTAGGCTTCCCTCCACTGCAAGGAATAATTGACTGTGCCCACAAAAGGCTAGGGGGGGAAATTCGGTTGCTTTGCACCTCCCGTTAGTGCACTAAGAGGGCGCAAAGCAACTAGTGCCCGGGCGTGGCGCCGCCAACACCTCCCACGAAATTCAGTGAGAGGTTAGCGGCGGTGGTAACCATTAGCGCCCCACGGCACTGCGCCGCCGGCGATGACATCATCACCGTGCACAGCGCCTCGCTCGCGCCCAGGCCCAGATCTTCGGTATCACCCCTTGACTTACCGCCGGAGGCTATGTTTGACGGGGTCAGGCGGGCCTACCAGCAGCCGGGACAGCGCTATTTAAAGGCGAGGTGCCGGGCGGCCATTTTTGTTGCCGTCCCCGGCCTCCTCTGCAGCCCCCCTGCGGAGTGCTGGCTGCGTTCCATGAGCCCGGCACTTCTCTCGAGTGCCGGGCTCTTTTGCCAGCACTCCGATCCCTGGTGGCCCAGCTGGGCCCCGGGTCGCTCTGCAGAAGGCCCCTCCCCTTTAAGAAGGGGAGGAAAGCCTGCAGTACCGCGGCGCGATGTGTCGCAGTACTGCAGGCATCATCGCCGGCGGCGCAGCACCGCGGGGCGCTAACGGTTACCGCCGCCGCTAACCTCCCGCTGAATTTTGCGGGAGGCGTTGGCGGCGCCACGCCCGGGCGCTAGTTGCTTTGCGCCCCATTAGCGCCCTCTTAGGGTGCTAACAGGAGGCGCAAAGCAACCAAATTTTTCCCCCAATGGCCCTAAAATTGTGAGCAGCCAGTTGCCCTGAAGAAACACTACTGATGCAGTACTTATAGCCACCGAGCTAGAGCAACACTGAGCCTGCCGTGATTCATGGGGTCATCTCAATTACATTCTCACTGGCATTGGTATAGAGCAACTTCCATGTAACATGGGAATAGCGTGTGAGGGAGAGCAATTTTCAGGTCCATCCTTTAAAAATCAACATTCACTTTAAACCATCAACACCAGGCTAGGGAGCAGCAGGTAGGTGGTGAAACTTCTGTAAGACTAAATGTAAGGTCAGTTCATGGCTTCAAACTTCTCATCTGAGATTTCAAGACTGTTTTAAAGAATGTCTTCTACTGGAGGAGCAGGGAACAGGCAATTCAAAGGAAACAGAAAAGAGCTTAATGCTTCAATGAGTCCAACCTTCAGGCAGTCTCGGGTGAAATGCAGCGGGAGAAAGACTGTTGCATGCCCATGGGAGGAAACCTCAGAAAACTGTCAAGAGCCATGTGGAGGGAGGTGGCAGTAGCACTGTGCTACCTCTCTCACTGCCAGAACGGCAGATCAATGCAGGAAGTGTTTTAATAACCCGACGAGGGCAGGCAAGGTTACAGGTAAGCCACTATCCTTTCTCTTTCCTGGGCATGAGGGCACCAACCCTATAACATGACTTCCTGCACACGTCCTGCTTCCCAATGCACTGTGAGTTCAGGGGTTCATATCTTGCATTACCTGTTGGCACTCACACGTACAAGAACGCAGAGCTTTAAAAACCCTTCCTCCCACAGGATCTATTAAATCAGCTGTCCGATGCCTCCTGGGAGACACCCCTCATCTACTGGCCTTCACCTTGTTTCAGGGGAAACAGCACACAACGCCCATGAAAGGCAGATGACTGGAGTCGGCTCCCCGGCATTAGAGAGCTGATCCCTTACAATGAACAGGCCGATTGAGCTGTTGGGGAAGCACTTTGCTTTAGTGTGAGTTACAGGTTAGTGGGTGCAGAGTCACCATGGTATCCCTATGGATCAGCAGCCAGCCAGAATATTCATCATTCTTTGCGTGTAGGGGTTATGATCACACATTCTTAGGCTATGCTCTCTTTCCTGGAAAGCCATCACAGAAATGGGGGCAGAGGAAGATAAGCAGAAGATGATAATGATAATAAGGAGGAAGCAAGAAGAAATGTATTCCTTGCAGACTACAATGATGAAGATTTTGATAATGGGAATAATGTACAGCAGGCCACACAAGAGTGCCTGAAGCAAGATTTGATAGCAGACAATAAACCAGCAGTTCTAGTGATCAGTGGACAAGCAGGTACAGTGCTCAGCAGAATGGCGGTGGTTGGAGTCAACCTGCATGAGGCTACCATTTCTCAGGACAGCAGCACGTCCCAGGCATGCAGCCCATCCCCTCAGAGCACCATTAATGAATGTGGCATGAAGAAGAGACCAGGCTGCCCAGGTGTAAGTTTGAGAGATACAGCCTTCAATGGGTCCATCTCAGGACCAAGCTGTCATAACAGAAGGGTCACCTCAGTCTCAAAAGGTTTTTGCACCACAAGAGCAGCCAGCCACCTCTTATGATATTGGTCCTCAGATATACTAGAATAGGAGAAAGAAAAGGATGTTTGTACACCCAGGGGGGAGAATGATGTGAAAGAGGTATAGTTGACAATGAAACATTAGGTGTATTTATTTCATGCTCAATTATTCATGTAGTATGTTAGGAATTGCAGCGTCTGATAGGGGAAGAAAATCTGATATTCCAATATGTGTTTTGAGTGGAAAGATTTAGATTTGAACTGAAGGTACGAGTAATGGAGTGGTGAAAAAATGAGACACTTAAACAGAGGATAATATTTCATTAATTATTTGAGTTCTGATACCCCTTGCACATCACTGAGGAATACTCTGAATATCCTTCGGCAGCCAATATGCTCACAGCAAGCTCCCACCAAACAGCAATGTAATGAATGACCAGATCTTCTGTTTTAGGTGTTGATTGAGGGATAAATGTTGATCAGGATACCGGAAGAAGCTCCTGTGCTCTTCTTCAAAATAGTGACGTGGGATCTTTTATGTCCACCTGAGAGGGCAGACAAGGGCCTTGGTTTAACATCTCATCCGATAGATATGATCTCCAACAGTGCAGCACCCCCTCAGTACTGCACTGAGTTTATCATGTCTGTGGAAACTTTATTTTCATATATTGTAATAGCTCTCAGCAGCATTAGCTGGCGCATTATCAGAAAGTACAGACCCAGGCAAATTCAGGGCCCCTGTCATCATGAGACAACTCCATTACTTTAATGCTTCAAAGTGCAAAACATTGTGATTTCTACATGGTTGGTTCTCCTGGGTTAATGATCTGTTCGCCGTCATATCATGTCTCCACACTCTGCCACAAGGCTGTTGTCTGTTGATATACTCAACACCATTGTGGAAGCACCATTACTACAAGGTCTGTAATGATTCAAGAAGGTCCACCACCACCATCCTCTCAGGGAAACTAGGGACTGGCAATAAATTTGGCCTTGCAAGCATCACCTCCATCTGAGAGCAATATCATACTTTTTATGTAGACTAGAGTTTTGAATCTTGTGCTTTCCCTGTATTTCATTAGTGTCTTTCCTGTACGCAGGGCTGAAGGTGCAGTAAGAAAAGTATGTAAACAAGTAAACAACAAAAGTTTGATCCAAATTGTGGATGCATGAACAACACTGGAAATGTACAGGAATGACAGCCTAGAAATCTCAATACAGTTTCTGTTTTGCCAGATTGAACACAAGAACTGAGGTATTGTTGCAGCCTTAACATTCTGTTCGAGCGAAAAGTGCCTGATGACCAATTAGAGACAGTTGGTTAAAGATTTCCAATCCGCTGTGGAATGGTGGAACAGAACATTGAGTGAATGGGCAAGCTGTACTATTGATTTCTAAGATGTGATGTCTCTCCCATAATTTCCAACAGTCTGAATCATCAATCTCATCTGGCATCAAACAGGGATACTGCCTCACCTAAGGAAGGGAGGGTGAGAGGGACGGAAAATGAGAGAACAAGTCGATCTGCACCTCTCCCATCTATCTTTCAGTGGTTGGCCAACAGCATCCATAGTTAAGTGTTAACTAGCACTAAATTAACAACCTCACTCAGGGAGGCCAAATCGGTTTTATCTCCAGCTGGCTAGTTTGTTGTTAATTCCATGAGCATTAACCTTCTTTAAAACTCTTACATGTAAAGCTTTATCAAAAACATTCTGAAAATCCAAGTAAAGTTCATTGGTTAGCCCTCAACCGCTAGTTTAGTTGCTTTCTCAAAGGTTACCACAGAATTAGTAGTGCTTCGAAATCAATGCTAAATATTGTGGCTTCTATGTGCTTTAGATGAGCACTGATAAGCCTTTGAAACTGTTGTTCAAGCCTCTTCAGAGCAATCCAGAGATGCTGCAAAGGTAGATTCTGATGAAGCATGTTGAGGCCAAGAAGGCTATTAGGGAGATTGTTCTTCTGCAAGAGGATGCAATTACACAAAAATAATTTATATCATTTTTGCATTTGCTAAAGTCTTTCATAAATTAATGTCAAAAGAGTTCCTCTGGGCTAGTGCAAATGATTAACTAGTCCAGTGATCTTCAGCATCCTTGGAGTCTGGAGAGACATTGGGGCAGAAATTAGGATCGGGGGCATGCCGCGCGTGCAAGCCCCCGATGTGCACTTACCCGACGCGCCGGCCGTTGAGCTTCAGGGACGCCTGGAATTCCTGTTTTAAAATGATGACTCCCGGGCAGCGTCTGACGTCACGCCGCCCAGGAGTGCAGCCAGCGCGAAGCCTGGAGCGCGCAGTGAAAGTGAGACACGCCCCTTCAGGTCTCATTTTAAAAGGACACGCCCCCAATGTTTCTCACAAGCTGCAAAGCATTTTTACATGCAGAGCAGCATTTTAAATAGGTTTTTGGTATTTTTATGAAGCTTTTGGTAACTTTTATAAACTTTTAAAAACGTTTACATTATTTTGAAGAATCTGAAGTAGTTTTAAACAGAATTAAAGCAATTTAAAGACTTTTAAAAGCCCTGAAAGCATTTTTTTCATTTCATTTATTTAATTAGCAACGTCGTCGTCGTACGTGTCTTCACACTGTTCCCTTTGGGGAACTGTATGAAGTGGTGGAAGGATTTCTGGCCGTGATTAACGCTCCTTCTGTGACCGTAACCATCTTTGTACCAGCCATTAGAGTGGTTAGTCCTATGGCGGGAGGGTTTTACGGGCTCCCACAACCTATACGAGGTGGGGGGCCACCCACACCCACGGACGCAAATGTCCCACTGGATGTCTACCCAGAATTTAGAGCCAGAGCTCCGACTCCACTTGCCGGGACTGTCTGGAGCGGGGTTTGAAACCCTACGCCGTGTGGCCCAGCGGCGGGGATGCTACCGCTACGCCAAAGGCCCACTCCGATTAGCAACATGAAATGGCTGGAATGAGCACAATTCACGGCATTAAAAGAACTCACAATTGAACTGATGATGACCTCAGCAATCTCCTCAATGAGGTGGAGGCGCAGCGCCTGCTCATCATTGGTAATGAGAAGTCCAAGGCGCCGCAAAAAGGACAAATGATAGCTTGGTCTTTCAAGTGGCAGCATAGGGCTCCAGTCACGGGGAGGGAAAAGGCGCAGGAAACGTATGGGCGTCATCTTTTGCGCGGAGTGGGCCTTTTGCGTAGCGGTAAGCATCCCCGCCGCTGGGCCAGAAGGAGTAGGGTTTTGAACCCCGCTCCAGACAGTCCCGGCAAGTGGAGTCGGAGCTCCAACTATAAATTCTGGGTGGACATCCAGCGGGATACTTGCGTCCGCGGGTGTGGGTGGCCCCCCCCTCGGATGGGTTGTGGGAGCCCGTAAAACCCTCGCGCCATAGGACTAACCACCCTAATGGCTGGTATGAAGATGGTTATGGTCACGGAAGGAGCGTTAACGTGGCCAGAAATCCTTCCACCACTTCATACAGTTCCCGAAAGGGAACAGTGTGAGGATACGTACGATGATGACCTCTTGCGCAATGCACCTCCTTGGACGCTCAGTCGCAGATGCGAGGGGGCAAATCGTGCAATTGTTAAATTTTTCATTTTATTGACATGTAAAATGTTGTGTTTGCAGTTTTCATTGAAATGTTTATTTGTGACTGAAAGGATATGTAACCTTTTCCTTTAAACAGTGCAGCCTGTAGTCAGTTTGAAAAAAATTAGCAACTTTTATTGGAGCCAAAGTATTTTTACAACAACTATTTGAAAATTAGAACATAGCTAGTTTCCACCTTGAATGTCTTTATTGCACTAAGAAAACAGAAAAAGTCACTTTAAAATGTTAACACGTTTTTTTCTGAACTATTCATGTTTACATATGTTTGAAAAGCAGGAAATAGCTAGTTAACATTTTAAAGTTATAAACTATCTACATCAAAACTGACCCTGAAAACTGTTTTATGATGCAATAAAAGTTCACTGCTTCACTTTAAATTGTGTCTGCTCCTTTCTTTGCCTTGCGGGGGGAGGGGGAGGTACAAGGCGCCACTAGCTCGTGAAGGTGTTGGCTACTAGCAGTTCCCGGGCATTTTTCTCGCTCACAGGCCTCCTGCTTACACAGACGTCCTTGCAAGGAAGAAATGGAAAGAGTTGTTAAAGTAATTTTAATGAAGTGACTGGCTAGAAAATCACCCCGGCCTATGGCAGGAGAAACGCGTTATCGTCTTGGTAATACATCATACCCACCTGATCAATTTCACAGCCCGAGATGATTTTCCAATAAGTTACTTTCTCTGAAAGTCATAATTAAATACATACATTCATACACATAAGTAAAGGAATATATACATACATACATATACGTAAAGGAATATCTACATACATACATATACGTAAAGGAATATATACGGACATACATACATAATTACTTAAAAGAATATATTACTGATGAAAAGTTTCTTTCTTAAAAATGTTGGAAATGTGACATTATTCATTTTAGAACAGTCATTTTCACATTTAATAAACACAGCAAATTCAATTCACACAGCCACAATTGCTCTTTCTACCTACAGTACTGAAAACCCATTTTTAAAAAAAAATTTAAACTTTAAAACTTACCTCAGCATTTCTTAAAATAACTTTCCTCCCTTTCCCAAACAAAAATATTGCCTTTCAGAAGCTCCACGATAAAATATATCTTCCTCCGCAGCCTCTGGAGCAACTGTACTCATGCTTTTTTCATGTGTAAGTTGTAAGGACTTAACCTCACTGAAAGCATGAATGAAACCGGCGAATTTTACTGCGCACGCGCTGCCTGTGCAGTCGCACGCGTTCTGCCTCTGAACCCCTTCGTTCAGAGGACAGAAAATGCCGGTTTTCCCCGCATGCACTGTGCATGCTGAAAACCGGCATTTCCTCCGGCCAGATGCGTGAGTACCCCGACTGTACTCACGCGTTTGGAACGGAATTACTGGGCCAATTATACTGTGATGGTATCTGACCCAAGGGGCGATTGTAAGGACAGGTAATCAAGCTGGGAAAAGTCAGCAAAGTATACTGTGTGCATCGAAGAACTTAATGAACCAGTATGCTGGGTTGAAGTAGACTCCAGACTGCATTATGTAACTAATGGTGGAGCAGGAGCTGCAGATGGCATTCATTCCAAGTTCCTAAAAGGTAATCTTGGGAACAGGGTGGGGGGAGTGATAAGTGCAGAAGGAGGCCACTCGGCCCATCATGCCTGTGCGGCTCTTTGAAAGAGCAATCCAATTAGTCCCACTCCCCTGCTCTTTCCCAATAGCCCTGCAAATTTCTCCTTTTCAGGTATATATCCAATTCCCTTTTGAAAGTTACTATTGAATCTGCTTCCAACACCGTTTCCGGCAATGCATTCCAGATTTAGATCAATTCCAGGAACTACCAACTCATTTTGAAAGTGAAATTCTACTTCTGGGTCATCAGATTCTGTTTGAGATAAGTATGGTCTCATGAGACCATAGAACATTGTTGCACTCAGGCAATGGGAATCTCAAAGGAAGCTGTGCAGTTTTAGCTGGTAGTACTTCTGTACACACTTGGGGGCAGGAGTCCTTAAGCCTTGGCCCCTGGCAACCTGTACCTAAGTGCTTTGGACTTAAGTAAGTGAGTGTGCACTCTATTATATCAGGCAAACTGAATCTCTGCCGTTGTGGATTTCTCAGTACCTTGGTTTGGCGACTCTTACGTATGGTGATAGGTTGCCATGCGTGTCAGACACCCGTATGATCAAAGGAAAAAATGAACATTGCTAGGATCCCATATAATGATCTCAAGTATTTCCTCCACCACTAAAATTCCACTAACTGGACTATCATCTCTAGGTTCATATATTGGTGCTTGTTTGAGTATCAGACTAACATTCCTACAACTCCATTGTTTATTGAGCTTCTAAAAGTATTAACCAGAGTGTTCCCTATTTTCTCTATCATTTCCTGAAGTGTTATACGTTACATCTCATTAGGCCCACGCACCTGTGGTCTATTTTTACTAAAATTAATGAAAAATGGAATTTCACTAAAGTTATTCTTAGTTTATCATAAAATATGCCTTTCTGGTATCGACTTATATTAGAGATTCTGTAGCCAAGATGACAGTGTTTAGAATTTGTTCACGAGGTTCACTTCATGAGCAAGATTGACATCAAGTCCCTGAATTTCCTCCGACTTTCTGCTGCTGCGTCGCCATAACGTCATTGTAGGTGCGACTGAAACCCTATTTACGGGCATAAATGGGGTTTCCACCACACTTCCGACTAGGTTACAGCGGCACAGAATCGGAATGTCGGAGTAAATTCACAAGAATCGATTTAACATACTTGCCTTTTCCTGACCCTCTATAATCTATCTTTCCAACTTATCCCTCAAAGCAGGACCATGTGTGTCCCTCAGACCCTGGCACTCCAGCTGTCAAACCCAAGACAACTCAGTCCTATTTGTGCTTATACTTACCTGCTGGTTTGTCCTGGTTGAATTTTGTGAGGCAGGAGGTTAGAAAGGGTGCTTTCTAGCTCGACTGTCTTGTTGATGGTAAATTCTAAATTAGAATACCAAGATCTGAGCTATATGCAAATAAATGGGAACATGCCTCCATGTTATGCAACTGTACAGCCCATGAAGACAAGAGCTTGGACTCCCCAGCCTTAAAGGAACTATCGGCTCTTTAACATGCTATTTGCTACTAACATAGATGAAAAAATATTCGTTAATCCCTCATGTTATCTGTAATCTGCCTCTCTACTCCCTCCTTAACTCTGTTAATTCTTCTAAACTTTGTAGGCTTCCTAGTCCCCATTACTTTTTTGCTTCCCTGTTATAGTATTTCTATTAGACCTTTAGATTCGTTTTAACCTCCTTATTTAGCCATTATCATCTCTGTCTCATGCTTCTCTCTTTTCTCATGGTGATATATTTTCCATTCAGATCTCTTAAGATGGTTGACAAAAATTCAATTTTTGTTCTGCTGTTTTATTTTCTATTTCTGCTTCCTACTTAATCCATTTATCGTAGTTCCGACATTGATAGATTAATATAAATTAATGGATGGAAAATTGTTCAAGGCATGCTATCTTCCACATCCGAATTCTTGATGTGTGCTCTCTCTGTGCGAAGCTCTGTGCCAGGAGTGCTCATTTGTAAAGCCTACACCTAAATCTAATATAGCATCTGCTCAGTACTCTGCTTTCTATGTCATGTTAAGAAGCACTCACTAATTACCTCTATGAAATTATTTTTTCTTTTACCCTTCCCTTCTGCTCATCTCTAGTCTGACCACTTTCCTTTTCGGGAATGATAATCACATTATGATTTCCTGCAGCCTCACTTACTTGCCTGAATAATTCTCTATTGTCTCGTTCAGCTTGAGCCGGTCGTCAATTGCAGTTGCTAATTATTATTTTGTTGCCCTTATAATTAATTTCTACCCAGGTTGCTTCTGTTGTCTCCCCCTCAGCTCTTACGTCCACCCTCTCAATAGCTTGTTACACCCTGTCTTATGAATCCAGCTTCACAGGTCAATCTTTGCAGAATAGTCTATACGCTCTTAAGTCCATCTCGTGCTCCTGTGGTACCAATAATATTAAATGTTTTCCTTGACTGCATACACCTCTAATTCTAAAGGCCCGATTTTAACCCTGCCCGGCCGCGTCAACAAGGCAGGCATGTGGTAAAAATGGCAGCCGGGCGCTTTCCGATCAGTTCCTGATGTGTTCACGCCCGCCGCCACATTAACTGTGCTAATATTGGTGTTGAGAAAGGTGTCTGTGGGGGCCTCATTAAATGCAAAAGTCGAGGTGTGATGACGTCACTCAAACTCCAAAGATTTCCCGCCCAGTGTCCAACCTGGCTGGATTGGCATATCACAGCCACTGAAGCTGTATATGAAGGGCACTCAACCACAGGTCAGTACACCACGAGGGCACTCAACCACAGGTCAGTACACCATGAGGGCACTCAACCACAGGTCAGTACACCATGAGGGCACTCAACCACAGGTCAGTACACCATAAGAGGGTTTCGCTGTTTGAATTTCCAGAAGAGTTTCCAGCTTCCAGATCACTTCTTTTGTTGAATCCGTGATTCTTAAAGTATGATGTTTTTCCAATAGCTACACGGAGGCTGTAACTTAACAATCAACAGGTGTTTACTGGAGGGTAGTCTAAAGACTGACAGTACAGAGGCATGCTCAAGGCTTATATACAGGTGTGGTCACTGCCGGTACTACAGTATACAGGAGCTGTAAAAGTAGTTCTCTCTTAAAGGTACATACACTACAATTCCTCCCCTTTTAGATTAGCAGTACCCATTATGTTCAAATAACAATTAACACTTTAACATGCACATTAAACTGAAATAGTCCATTTATAGATTCAGTCTTTGGGGCGGCTTCCTGATCCTTTCTGGATAGCGCCTTTCCTGAGGTTCTTGTTCTTGGTGCGGAGGTGATTCTGGCCCCTTTTCGTCGGTTATTTCATCAGTTTCCACTGCTACTGTGTCTGAGGTAGATGCTACCGGTATGTCGGGTTCATCCCCAGGGACGCGAGACATGGGGTGGACTCGTTCCTGTGACGCTAAGATCTGGTCGACGTGGCGTCTCACAATGTTCTCCCCGACATCCACTGTGTACATTAATGGCCCCTGCCGTGTGCATATCGTTCCGGGTTGCCATTTCTCTGTTCGGTAGTCACGGGCCAAGACTGGTTGTCCTACATTGAAGCTCCTTGTCAGCTTCTCATTGATGTGCTGGAATTGTTTATCCTCAACATTTCTTCGCACATTTGGTCTGAGCAAATCCAGACGAGGTCACAACCTTCGGTTAAAGAACATCATGGCCGGGGTCTGGTTGGTAACTGCATGTGTCGCATTTCTGTAGGCTAACAGGAAATTGTCCACCTTATGCTGTAGTGGAATTTCATCATCGCACATGGCCTTTATTGCCTTTTTAAAGGTTTGTACGAACCTCTCAGCCAATCCATTTGTGGCTGGATGATACGGGGCGGATGTGTAATGCCTTACCCCATTCCTTCTCATAAATTTCCGAAACTCTTCGGACACAAACTGTGGTCCATTATCAGAGCAAATCTGCTCTGGCAAGCCGTTCCTGGCAAATATGGTCCGTAGGACTGCAATCGTTTTCTCTGTAGTGGTTGAGGACATTTTTATCACCTCAGGCCATTTCGAGTGAGCATCCACTGCTATTAAGAACATTGAGTCCATGAATGGACCAGCAAAATCTATATGCACCCGTTGCCATGGAGAGGAGGGCCACTCCCATGGGTGTAGAGGGGCATGTGGTGGTGCATTTTGGACCTTCTGGCATCCTGAGCAGCTCTTGGTTAGGTCCTCGATTTGTTGATCGATCCCCGTGTGGTAAACCACTGTTTGTATTCCACTGTGTACATGCCTGGACATGCCTCGGCTGACTCCTCCCACAAGTCCTAGTATAAAGGTGACTGCTCCCCAGCCCTTTGTATTCTGGACCGGTCGACCACTCGAGGCAGACCTTCATTCTTTTGTTAATAAAAGCCTTTAGTTACTCTCTTAACTCTCAGTCTTTTATGAGTAATTGATAGCGCATCAATTTTATTAACAAAATTTTTATAATGGAGAAGATCCTCACACCAGCATGCCTGGACTTAGATCATTGGGAGGCGGACTCATCCACCAAGTTTACTCACTGGCTTAAGTGTTTCGAAAAATTCCTGACCGCCTCCGCAGCAATCAAATCGGACGAGGACAAACTGGATGTCCTGACCTCCAAAGTGAACCACCGAGTGTACTCGGTCATCCAAGACGCGACCTCGTACGCGGACGCTATCAAGCTCCTCAAGGACCAGTACACGCACCCAGTGAACGAAGTGTACGCCAGGCACCTTCTGGGGAGTCGTAAACAACAACCTGGGGAATCGACCGTGGAATACCTTCAGGCACTGTCTGTGCTTGGCCGGGCCTGTGGTTGTAAGGATGTAAAGGCCGCCGTGTACACAGAGGAACTTATCCGGGACGCTTTTGTAGCGGGCCACAGATCCAATTACACCCGACAGCGACTGTTGGAGCAGAGTGACCTCGACCTCAACAAGGCCTCTGAACTCGCACTATCATTGGATGCAGCCTACCGGGGCATGGATGCCTACTCCTCTGCACCGTGGACGCCGCGGGGAATGACAGCCTGGGACACGGTAGGACCGCCTCATAGCGCCGTGCCACCCCAGCCACACCCCAGCAACGGCCCAACTACCGCAGCAGTGTCCCAAGGCCAGACAGCAGACGGCAGGCCTGGGCCCCACGACCCGCTCGACATCTACGAGGACGACACGCCTGTGCCACAGCCTACGCAGGACTCGACGCCGGAAGCTGCACTACCCCTGCCGTCGCCACGCCAATCACAGCGGCAGACAAGACCTCCGGAGAGACTCCAATACACTAACTTTTAATACACTTCACCCCGCCGGACTCAATTTTAAACAAGGGGTGAATGTGGTAAACCACTGTTTGTATTCCACTGTGTACATGCCTGGACATGCCTTGGCTGACTCCTCCCACAAGTCCTAGTATAAAGGTGACTGCTCCCCAGCCCTTTGTATTCTGGACTGGTCGACCACTCGAGGCAGACCTTCATTCTTTTGTTAATAAAAGCCTTTAGTTACTCTCTTAACTCTCAGTCTTTTATGAGTAATTGACAGCGCATCAATCCGGCCACCACACATAAGCCCTAGCAAGGCTTTTCATTTTCACCCCTCCCAGATGACCTACGTGAAGCTCATTGAGCACTCCCTCCCTTAACTTGGGTGGAATTACCACTTGGGATCCACACATCACTGTCCCCTGGCATACTGACAGCTGTTCTCTTCTGGATGAGAATGCTGGCAACAGTGAGTCACCATGTGTTGGCCATCCCCTCACCGTCAAATCATATACCCGAGACAGTGTCGGATCATTGCAGGTCTCTTTCTCTATATCCGCGTTAGTTACTGGCAATCGTTCAATTATTGACGAATAAAATATCTCGATAGGGTCCACTGCTGGTGCTTCCTCCACAGTAGGCAGTGGCAGGCGTGATAGCCCATCAGCGTTTCCATGCTGTTTTGTGCCTTTATATTGTATTTCATATTGGTTTGCCCCTAGAAAAAGGGACCATCTTTGTAACCGTTGTGCAGTCATCACCAGAATGCCCTTCTTTGGATTGAAGATGGACAAGTGGTTGGTGGTCAGTCAGCAAGGTGAACTTCTGCCCATGCAGATAGTGGTTGAATTTTTTTACTCCCCATACTAGGCTGAGGGCCTCCCTGTCAATCTGGGCGTAGTTGCGCTCGGCTGAGGTTAGTGACCGAGACGCAAAGGCTACTGGCCTCTCCAGCCCGTCTGGGAATTTGTGCGACAGCACCACTCCAATACCATAGGGTGATGCATCACATGCCAACCGAATTGGTAGTGCTGGGTTGAAATGGGCCAACACCTCTTTTGATGTGATCAATTCTTTGCACTTCTGGAAAGCTCGTTTACATTCGTCATTCCACTTCCATGGTAGCCCCGTTTGCAGTAGGGTGTTCAGTGGGTGTAATACTGTAGACAAATTTGGTAAGAACTTATGGTAGTAGTTTACCAGCCCGAGGAACGACCTCAGTTGTGACACATTTTCCGGTGCTGGAGCCTTGACTACTGCCGCAATCTTTTCAGGGGACTTATGTAAGCCCTCTCCATCGATAACGTGGCCACAATACAGGATCTGCTGCTGGAAAAACTCGCACTTGTGGCGATTAGCTCGTAGCCCATATTCCTTTAATCTAGTGAGCACCTTCTCCAGGTTGGCGAGGTGATCACTGTCATTTTCGCCCGTGACCAGGATGTCGTCCAAATAACACTGGGTCCCTGGAATCCCTTGCAAGACTTGATCCATTGCCCTTTGCCAAATAGCCGGAGCCGATGCTACCCCGAACACCAGCCGGTTGTATTGGTAGAGACCTTTATGAGTGTTGATCGTGAGGTATTGTTTCGAGGCTTCTTCTACCTCCATTTGCAAGTACGCCTGGGCCAGATCAATTTTGGTGAAGCGTTTACCTCCAGATAGCGAAGCGAAAATATCCTCAATCCGTGGAAGCGGATATTGTACCGTGTGAAGGACTGGGTTCACTGTCACCTTAAAATCCCCACAGATGCGGACCTTCTTTGGTTCCCTAGGCGTATTACTCAACGACCTCTTCATTACAGGAACGATGGGTGTAGCCCACTCGCTCCAGTCTACTTTGGACAGTACTCCTGAACGTTCCAACCCTTCCAGCTCTGCTTCAACGGCTGGTTGGATCGCATAAGGCACCGGTCTGGCCTTAAAAAACTTTGGGCTTGCATTTTCCTCTATTTTAATCGTTGCTGTTATGCCTTTTAGTGTTCCGAGTCCCTCCTGGAACACTTCTTGTGCGTCAGTTAGCATTTTTGACAGTCGTCCAGGTGTGATGTTGTCATCCTTTTTGGCCTCAACCTTCAGTGCCTGTATGGAATGCCAATCTAATTGTATCTTCCGGATCCATTCACGTCCTAGTAGTGGTGGTCCTCCATCTGGCAATACATATAGGTGCATTTTAGGTATTTCCTGGCCTTTGTATATCACTTTCACCCTTATTTTTCCTTTGGGGTAGACTTTTTGCCCCGTGTACGTCTTCAAGACAATCTCTGTAGCTTTCAAGGGTATATGTGAAAATAGCCGCTTGTAGTCCCTTTGGTTTATGACTGTTAGGGCTGATCTTGTGTCCAATTCCATTTTCACTTGGACTCCGTCTATCTTGAGTGTGACCCAGATAGTCTGGTGATCCTCCATTTTGGTTACCTTATGTAGTTTCAGACAACCCAGTTCCTTGCTTCTGGAGTCTGTATCACTTTTCTGTTCGTCTGAACTACTGTCCATCACCTTATGTACCTTTTTGTACTTCTCCTGTGGAGATTTCTTGCTGTTGGTTTTCTTCCCTGACCTGCAGACTCTTGCTATGTGTCCTGCTTTTCTACACTGTCTGCACACTTGGTCCTTGATCCAACAATCCTTCTGGTCGTGTGTTGTTCTGCCGCAGCGATAACACTTCCCTGCTCCATATGACATTTCATTGGTGCCATATTCTTGCAGTCTCCGTTGTATCTCTGCAGCGCCCCGTGCAGCTGCTTCATGTGATACTGCCATGCTGAAAGCCTTGTCCAGCGTAAGATCCTTTTCTGATAGAAGCCGTTTCTGGGTTTCTTCACTTTGAAGCCCACACACAAACTTGTCCCTTAACGTATCTGCTAGTCCCCCTCCAAACTGGCAGTGTTTCGATAGCTTGCGCAGTTCCGTTAAGTACTCAGCATTACTTTCGTCTTTATGCTGGTTCCTTTTGTGGAACTTAAATCTTTCTGCTATCAGCAATGGTGTGGGGTTTAAGTGGTCCTGTAGTATTTCTACGATGCTTTCGAAATTCTTATCCACGGGCTTCTCTGGGGTTATTAGGTTTCGCAGTAAGCCATAAGTTTTTGCACCCATGGAATTTAACAAAACCAGTGCTTTCCTAGCATCTGGCACTTCATTCGCCCTGCAGTACACCTCAATGCGTTCCACATATGTCGCCCAATCTTCGACTTCATTGTCGAACGCAGTGATACTGCCACTCTTCGGCATCCCTGGGTATGATTTAAGTGTCTAAAATGGCGTCTCCTGCGCTTTCCTTTCTTCCCGCGCTCACCCTTCTTCTCCACTGCGGCTTCTAAAATGGCGTCTCCCACGCTCTCCCTTCTTCTCCGCGGCTCAATGGCGTCTCCCGTGCTCTCCCTTCTTCTCCCCGCAGACGCGGTTCAGCCCTTGAGCCCTGGCTGTGCTCTGCATGTTCTCCTGTGCTCCTTTCCCGTTGCCGTCGCTCGGTCCTGAACCCGGCTGCTGCTTTACCCTCTCTCTCTCTCTGTTTGTTTTTCCTCGACGCCGCTCAGTTTTCAACCCTCGGCTGCGCCCTGTGCGCTTCACCCTCTCTCTTTCCCCGTCGACACTGCTCGGCTTTTTCTCTGCCGTCGGTCGGCTCCAGCCGCCGCTGTCCGGTAAGGGTCTGCACTGTACCTGTTGCCAGTCTGTTGCTGAATCGTCGTGGCTGGGGAACCAAGCCCAGCTCTCAACAGCCTCCCCTGCGATATTCACTCTCTGCCGGATGACTGGGCGGTTGCTCGTGGTCGACGCCCGTGCTTCAGGCCTCGACTTTCTTCTACCGCCCTCCCGGAGCGAATCCTTGAAGGGAAATGCAGAGCTGCAGGTAGATTCGAATTGACCTCGTCGCCACTGTTGAATCCGTGATTCTTAAAGTATGATGTTTTTCCAATAACTACACGGAGGCTGTAACTTAACAATCAACAGGTGTTTACTGGAGGAGGGTAGTCTAAAGACTGACAGTACAGAGGCATGCTCAAGGCTTATATACAGGTGTGGTCACTGCCGGTACTACAGTATACAGGAGCTGTAAAAGTAGTTCTCTCTTAAAGGTACATACACTACATCTTTTGCACTTTTTTTTGCCATCAGTAAGCTTTCTGTGCTTGTTATGGGTGCTATTATTGCTAGTTTCTTCTAGATGGAGGAACACTTGGAGGAAGAGGATACTGAGAAGTGTAGAGGAACAGAGGGACCTTGGTGTGCATGTCCACAGATCCCTGAAGGTAGCAGGACAGGTAGATAAGGTGGTTAAGAAAGCATACGGGATACTTTCCTTTATTAGCCAAGGCATAGAATATCAGAGCAGAGAGGTTATGCTAGAACTGTATAAAACACTAGCTAGGCCACAGCTAGAATACTGCGTACAGTTCTGGTCACCACATTACAGGAAAGATGTGATTGCACTAGAGAGGGTACAGTGGAGATTTACGAGGATGTTGCCAGGACTGGAGAATTTTAGCTATGAGGAAAGATTGGATAGGCTGGGGTTGTTTTCTTTGGAACAGAGGAGGCTGAGGGGAGACTTAATTGAGGTGTATAACATTATGAGGGACCTAGATAGTGGATAGGAAGCACCTATTTCCTCAGCAGAGAGGTCAATCACCAGGGGGCATAGATTTAAAGTAATTGTTAGAAGGATTAGAGGGGATGAGAAATGTTTTCACCCAGGGGGTGTTGGGTGTAGTGTATGTGCCTTTAAGAGCCCCATGTGTACTGTAATGCCGGTAATGGCCACTCAGGCTATATAAGCCTGTATATTGTGTTGTATCAGTTAGTTCCCCTCCAGACTTTGTTTAGTAAACACCTGTGAAACCAACTCCTGTCTTCAGTGTCTCTATCAACACACGGACACAACAGTGGCGATGAGGATGGGATGGCCAGCACATGGCGAACCACTGTTGCCAGCATTCTCGCAAAGAAGAGAACAGCTGTCAGTGTGCCGGGGAACCTTGATGTGTGGATCCAGAGTGGTGAATCCACACAAACTCCAGGATAAAGTTCTAAAGGAGCTTCACGAGGGGCATCTGGGTGGAGTGAAAATGAAGAACCTAGCCAGGGCGTTTGTATGGTGGCCAGGTATCAATGGAAATGGACTTACCTGCAATTCGGCAGCATCTCAAAGACATCGATTCCTCTGACGTCCAAAGTTGAAGAAAAATCAAGAGAAAGAAAAAGCTGTGGTTTCACCAGCTAGTCAAGCTGGTGGCAGGTACTGCAATAATCCTTCCTGGGCATCGGGCTGGGGCTCCAGCGGCTGGCTCTGCAGCTAGGCCAAGCAGCGAAAGCGGAGGCAAGCAGTAACAGACGGGGAGGGAGCACGCGGGAGACGGCCGGCGCTGCAAGCAGGTCGGCGTTCAGACCTAGAGAGTCCGGCGGGAACGAGTCTCCAACTGTAAATAAATAAATAAAAAGAACGGAAACCGCGGGAAACAGCGTTGTCATCGGCAGCAGCGGCGGGGAAGCGCGGGAAGCGCCATATCTGTTCTGCAGAAAAGAAAGCAAAGCGCGGGAAGCGCCATTTTTTTTCTAGGATGCCTAAGTCTGGCAATATTGATGCTTTTGATAATGAGATAGAGGATTGGACCACATATGTGGAAAGAATGGAGGTATATTGCACCGCAAATGGAATAGAAGATGAAAAAAAGCTTCAGTACTGCTAAATCTAATGGGCGCAAAGACATACGGGCTGTTACGAAATTTAATCACTTCAGCCAAATCAAAGGACAAGAACTTTAAAGAAATTGTTGATACCCTACAGGAGCACTTAAACCCAACACCGCTGCTGATAGCGGAACGATTCAAATTCTTCAAGAGAAATCAACACAAGAATGAAAGTAACGCTGATTACCTCACCGAATTAAGAAAGCTATCAAAACACTGCCAATTCAGGGCAGGACTAGCAGATTATCTTCGAGACAAATTCGTCTGCGGTCTCCTAAGTGAAGGAACACAGAAAAGGCTGCTTTCTGAAAAAGATTTAACACTGGACAAGGCTTTCAGTATGGCTGTATCATACGAAGCAGCCGCAAGAGGAGCTGCAGAGATACAACAAAAGACACAGGACTTCGGCACCCATGAAATGACACAGGGTTTCGAGAGATGTTATCGCTGCGGCAGAACCACCCATGACCAGAGGGACTGCTGGTTCAAGGACAAAGCATGCAGGCAATGCGGGAAGATTGGACACATTGCACGGGTATGCCGATCTGGACAAAAAAAATCCACGGACAGGAAAAAAAAAATCAATAAAGAAAAGTACAGAAAGGTACAAATGATGACGGACAGTAGCTCCGAAGACCAGAAGAGCGATAGCGACTCCAAAAACAAGAGACTAAGCTGTCTCAAATTACATAATGTAATTGCCAAAGATGATTACCAGACCATTTGGGTTACCCTCACGATAGCAGGGTCCCCAGTTAAAATGGAACTAGATACAGGATCAGCTCTGACCGTCATAAATCGATGGGATTACAAGCGGCTATTTCCGCATATACCTTTAAAAGACACATCCATTATCTTGAAAACATATACGGGGCAGAAAGTATACCCCAAAGGAAAAATAAGGGTGCCTGTTGTATACAACGGCAAGGAAATACAAAAGTTGTATTTATACATTCTACAAGATGGTGGTCCACCGCTGTTGGGACGTGAATGGATCAGGAAAATACGTTTAGACTGGCACTCCATTCAGGCACTGACGGTGACCAGTAAGAAAAAAAACGATGATGACGTCATACCTGAACGATTAAAAGACATCTTGGCCAATGCCAAAGAAGTGTTTCAAGAGAAACTAGGAACCTTGAAAGGCATCACCGCCTCAATAAAAGTGGAAGATGCAGCAATTCCCAAGTTTTTTAAGGCAAGACCGGTGCCATACACAATTCGTCCAGCAGTCGAGGCAGAGCTGGAGAATTTGGAAAAGGCAGGCGTATTATCCAAAATAGATTGGAGCGAGTGGGCAACACCCATCGTCCCAGTCATGAAGAAAGCATTGAATAATGATAAATCTGAAGAACAGAGAAAAATTCGCATCTGTGGAGACTTCAAGGTGACGGTAAACCCGGTCCTTCACACGGTACAGTATCCTCTTCCGAGGATAGAAGATATTTTTGCCTCACTATCCGGAGGGAAACGTTTCACCAAAATTGACTTGGCACAGGCATATCTACAGATGGAGGTTGAAGAGGCCTCTAAAAAATATCTCACGATAAATACACACAAAGGTCTGTACCAGTACAATCGACTGGTTTTCGGAGTAGCATCCACTCCAGCTATCTGGCAAAGAGCTATGGAGCAAGTCCTCCAAGGGATTCCGGGGACTCAATGCTACCTAGACGACATCCTTGTAACAGGAGAAAACGACAAAGAGCACCTTGCCAATTTGGAGCAGGTGCTCACTAGGCTGAGAGAACGGGGCCTACGAGCAAATCGCCCCAAGTGCGAATTTTTCCAAAATCAAATATCATATTGTGGCCACATAATTAATAAGGGTTGCATAAGTCACCTGAAAAAATTGAAGCGGTCATAAAAGCCCCAGCACCTGAAAATGTTTCACAATTAAGGTCGTTCCTGGGATTAATAAATTACTATCATAAATTTTTACCGAACTTATCAACTCTTCTACACCCTCTTAATGAACTGCTACAAACAGGAGTAATTTGGAAATGTAGCGAAGACTGTAAACGCACCTTCCATAAATGCAAAGACTTAATCACGTCCAAAGAAGTTTTGGCTCATTACAACCCATCACTGCCAATCAGACTGGCGTGCGATGCATCCCCTTACGGCATAGGAGCAGTATTATCGCATAAATTCCCTGATGGCTCGGAACGGCCGATAACTTTTGCGTCACGCTCATTGAACTCAGCTGAGCGTAACTATGCCCAAATCGACAGGGAAGCACTCAGGCTGGTATGGGGAGTGAAGAAATTCAACCATTACCTACACGGCCAAAAATTTACCTTGTTGACTGACCATCAACCCCTCATCTCCATATTCAACCCTAAAAAGGGTGTTCCCATTATGACAGCGCAAAGGCTACAGAGGTGGTCCCTTTTTCTAGGGGCACACCAATACAACATAGAATACAAAGGAACAAAACAGCATGGGAATGCTGACGGGTTATCGCGCCTACCGTTGCCAACGGTAGAAGAAGCACCTACCGTAGACCCAGTAGAGATTTTCCACTCTACCATAGTCGAATGTCTACCAGTAACAAATTCTGCCATTGAAAGGGAAACTAGAAATGACCCGACTCTCTCACGAGTCTACGATTTAACAGTGAAGGGATGGCCAGCAGATGGCGAACCACTGTTGCCAGCATTCTCGCAAAGAAGAGAACAGCTGTCAGTGTGCCGGGGAACCTTGATGTGTGGATCCAGAGTGGTGATTCCACCCAAACTCCAGGATAAAGTTCTAAAGGAGCTTCACGAGGGGCATCTGGGTGGAGTGAAAATGAAGAACCTAGCCAGGGCGTTTGTATGGTGGCCAGGTATCGATGGAGACATCGAAGAAATGACCAAGAGCTGCCTAGGATGCCAGAAGGTCCAAAACGCTCCACCACAAGCCCCTCTACATCCATGGGAGTGGCCCTCATCTCCATGGCAAAGGGTACACATCGACTTTGCAGGTCCATTTATGGACTCAATGTTCTTAATCGCGGTTGATGCACACTCCAAGTGGCCGGAGGTAATAAAGATGTCCTCCACCACCACGGAAAAAACCATCACAGTATTAAGGACCATATTTGCCAGGAATGGGCTGCCGGAACAGATCTGTTCTGATAATGGACCGCAATTTGTGTCCGAAGAATTCAGGAAGTTCTTAAAAAACAATGGGGTTAAGCACTACACGTCCGCCCCATACCATCCCGCCACCAATGGATTGGCTGAAAGGTTTGTCCAGACCTTCAAGAAGGCCATAAAGGCCATGGGTAATGAAGACATAAAACTTCAGCACAAGGTGGATAACTTCTTGTTCGCATACAGGAATGCAACACATATGGTTACAAACCAAACTCCCGCCATGATGTTCTTCAATAGAAGCCTAAGATGCCGGCTGGATTTGATCAAGCTAAACATCAGAAGGGACGTGGAGAACCGGCAATTTCAAGGCATGAATGAAAGGCCAACTAGAACCTTCCAGATAGGTCAACAAGTTTTGGCCCGGGACTACCGTACCGAGAAATGGCAGCCTGGAACTATCTGCACACGACTAGGACCGCTGATGTATACCATGGACATCGGAGAAAGCATAATAAGGCGCCATGCTGACCAAATCATAGAGTCATCCGAAAAGGGACAACCTACACCACAACTCTATACGCCTAATGATGAAGTAGAGATACCCATATCTACCTCCGATCCGGTGATACTGGAACCCGATGAACCCGACACTGGCATTCAAGCCGAATCAGCCTTGCCAGAAGAACCTACTACACCGCCAGAAACTACTACACCACCGAGGCGTTATCCGAACCGAGTCAGGAAGCCTCCAGAGAGACTGACTTATAATTAATTAACTACAGCAATGTGTAGATTATTTTTCTTGTAACATGTAATTAATGATTACTTAAAATATTATGTACTGGTTGGCTAAAAGTGGAGGAATTGTAGTGTATGTGCCTTTAAGAGCCCCATGTGTACTGTAATGCCGGTAATGGCCACTCGGGCTATATAAGCCTGTATATTGTGTTGTATCAGTTAGTTCCCCTCCAGGCTTTGTTTAGTAAACACCTGTGAAACCAACTCCTGTCTTCAGTGTCTCTATCAACACACGGACACAACAGTGGGGGTCTGGGACTCACTGTCTGAAAGGGTGGTAGAGGCAGAAACCCTCATCACATTTAAAAAGTACTTGGATATGCACTTGAAGTGCCGTAAGCTGCAAGGCTAGGGACCAAGTGCTGGAAAGTGGGATTAGGCTGGATAGCTCTTTTTCGACCGGTGCAGACACAATGGGCTGAATGGCCTCCTTCTGTGCTATAAATTTCTACGATTCTATGAATCTAAGAGGAGGAGGAGCAGGAGGTTCAGCGCCCATCAGAAGATAGCAGGTGAGATGGGGGTGCTCGTCGGGGGCCGTATCCAGCACACAGGGTGTCCAGGCCAAGGGTCAGTTCATTGGGCTTATCTGAAGGAGACTACGCTTCTCCAGGCAGGCCGTCTCAGACCTCTGCAGCCTCCTGCAACAGATTCTGCTGGAGCCGTGGCAGTCAATGTCACCACAGTCCTTAACATCTTTGCCACTGGTTCCTTTCAGCCTGCAACAGGGGACATCAGCCGCATCTCCTGGTCTCAGAGAAGTACTTCACCTTCCCTCCTGACCCCGACAGTGAGCAGGAGAGAGCTTGGGGATTTGTAGCAGTGGCTGGCTCTCTCCGCATGCAGGGCGCTATTGGCTGCACACATGTTGCCATCAGGGCACCAGAACACCAGCCAGCGGCATTCGGAATTAGAAAAGGCCACCATGCCATCAACATGCAGCTAATCCTGATCCCACTAACAGGATTATGCAAGTTTCTGCAAGGTACGCAAGCAACGCATTTATTCTGTGCCAGTCTACCACCCCACCCAGGAACGTGGCAGGATAGCTGCTGGGGGATAAGGGATACCCCCCTACAGATGAGCATCATGACAAGCCCACCACTCCGGAGCAACACTAATCGAAGCCAGGGTGCCACCAGGATTGTTATTGAGCACACTATAGGGATGCTAGTGCAGGGGATAAGGTGTATTGACAGGCCTGTGGGCTCCCTACAATATGCCCCAGGAAGAATCTGCCACATCGTAGTCGTGTGCTGCATACCGCACAACCTCGCCAAACAGGGAGGCCTGCATTTGGAGTAGGCGGAGCAGCAACAGTCTTCATCAGATGAGGAAGACCGGGGAAGATGAGAAAGCAGCAGAGGAGGGAGAACCACCTCAACACCATCTCTTGCAGCAAGAGATGTGAGGGACCAGATAATTTCTCAGCCAGCCTGCTGCCCTCCTTCTCCTGCCCAGAGAACCTACACAGAGCCCCTCTGCTGATCTGTCCTGGATACCTCCTTCCCCACTCCCTTCATCCTGCAGTAAAGAACATTCACACCATTCAGACAACTTCTATATCAATGACAGACTCAGAAGCTGCCATTAAACCGCACTGCAGACCAAAGTGCCAAATGTGATAAAGGTGATTAATGTAATGCCAAACATATAATTGCCTCCCATTCATTTCCCACCCAGGTGATCAACCCATAGTGCTTTTCTTACAAAAAGGTTTACTAACTCTGCTACTCCTACTATGGGCTCCCCTGGAGGAAGTCTGCTGTTCCTCATGTTGAGACCCTCGAGGAGCTCATAGCCAGTCACTTCTGGGTGCAAGAGCCTGTGAGGGCCTGGCCGCAGACCTCTGCACCTCAGCTGCTGTCAGGTCAGTTTTGCCCAGTTGACTTGCTGGCACTATGACAGGTATCGGTTGAGGGTGTGGTGAAGGAACAAATGAGCTGACATCCTGAGAGAAAGAAACAGGCACCACTCCCGTTGCACCACATCACTCCCTCGGGGCTTAGTCTCATCATTTCCACTGAACTGCGGGAGAGCAGACTGCAGAAATTGAGTGATTCCTTGAACGCTGTGGTCCAGCACTCTGTCCTAGGTGGACACCTATCTCTCCAGACAGAAAGTGACATGGAGGCCCTGGAGAAAGGGCAGACCTGAGTTGCCAAACGATGGTGGTGCTATCTCTCCAGATCGCACCACAGCCACACCAACCCGCCTCGCCCCCATCCCCGCCACCCTCACTCTCCAGACAACATAGGAGCCTAAAAGCAAGCAGGGCCAAGCTGCCCCTGCGGCAGTGGAACCTAGCCCACCTGGTGAACTTGTTCACAGCGATTGCAGGTCAATTTGAGTCCCTGAGGCTGTCACAGAAAATCAACAGGAACAATATGTATTTATATAGCACCATTAACATAGAAAAAATATCCCAAGAGGCTTCACAGAAGTGCAATAGAAAAATGGACAGCGAGCCAAAGAAGATGATATTAGGAGGGGTGACTAAAAGGTTTGTCAAAGAGATGGGATTTAAGGAGGGTCTTAAAGGAGGAGAGGGAGGTGGGGAGGTGGAGGGGTTTCGGGAGGGAAATCCAGAGCATGGGGCCCAGATGGATGACAGCACGGCTGCAAATGGTGGTGAGAAAAGATGGGAGTGGTCGGGTGCACAAGAGGTCAAAGTCAGAAGAAAGGAGAGTTCGGTGGGGAGGGGGGGGTCATGAAGGGATTTAATCATCAGATGAGAATTTTAAATTGAATGTATTGAGGGAGCTGGAGCCAATGTGAGTCAGTGAGGATAGGGTTGATAGAAGGCCGGGACTTGGTACAGGATGGGATACACACAGCAGAGTTTTGGATGAGCTGAAGTTTATGTAGGGTGGATGAAAGGCCAGCCTGCAGAGCTTTAGCTGCCAACCTTCTTCCTTGTTCCTGCTTAAGGGTCATCACGAAGAAGAAGTACTAGATTAATTAGGTGAGTAAAGCACACACCCACTTGCAGAAAGAGAAAGCACTATGGTGATAAATATTAGCTACATGCCTTGTTGTTCTATTGAGGATTAATATACTGCATGATGGGGATGTGTCTTCCAGTGTTTAATATAGTGCTGAGGAGAACAAAGTACGATAATCGCTCCACTTCTAATGCATTAACTAGCACAAGACCAAACCAAAGTTATAAAATCAGGAAGAACATCCTCTGTTAAATGAAACTGCATAGCGCTGACTGTTTATATGTCCATCCCTGTTATTCTTCACTGTCTTTTCTCGAATACATTTCCTTCTCATCCTCTTGACTTTTTAACATTGTTGTCTGGTTGTTTTTGTAATGTGTGTTTCTCCTTTGGACTCCTCATATAACATGTCATTCTTCAACCTCTGCCAAATGCCAGCTGGTTAGAGACATGATCGAGTATTCCGGAGCTGATATATTCTCACCTCCTGTGCGAAAATGCCTACCTAAGCTTAGTGCTTCCTCTCAGAGCACTGAGATGATCTGGGGCTTGCAATGCGGGCAATCATACTGTAAACCTGCATTGTGAACAGAGTACCAACTGAACCACCATCCCTTAGGCCAGTGGTCATTTTTTTTAATGATACTGGCATACAGTAGTTTTATACAATATCAAGATGTGACCATTGCAAGCTGAAAAGTATAAGAAGTCAGCTGAGCCGCCATTTCAGTTCTTGCTGTCCTCATGCCTTTCTTTTGTCCTTGTTGATAATTATCCAAAGCTTCGATCATTGTGACTTGTCTTTGCTGTGAGTGCCTTACTGGGCTTTGGATGTGCTGACAGTAAGAGACATCAGCAGCAAAATCTAAATCACGGATGATATCCTCAGGTCCCAGATGGTATCCATTTATCTTGTCCACTGTTGATTTCTTCATAATCCAATTTGTGGCAATTAAGAGTAAAATTGGAGACAAACTGCATCCTCGAACTGCTCCACTGATCACCTTGAACCAGCTTGCGTGCTTGCTGGTCATTCGCAGACAGCTTCTGAGTTACCATAGAAGTTCTTGGTAATGTGATTCACTTTTATTAGAATTCTGAATATCACCAGGGTTCACGATGGATAGGGTCAAATCCTTACTGTTAATCATTAAATTGCGGTTGAATGCTATGAATACTTTGTACACAGCGCAGCTATTTCATCAATGCGTTAGCTGTTGGCTCTACTATACCTGTGTTGTTTATCCCTCAGCTCCTCTGAATCTACAGATCAGGACAATGCTGAAGGTATTTTCCAGGGCTTCAAGGTGCCTGAGGTTTCCTGTTTAGCAATCCTGTGGAGATTCACTTATTATCACACCCATGATAATATTATAAATTTTAAATACCAGGCCATTAACTAATCTATTTATAAATAATCAAGCTCATTTTCATTACAACACAACTTATTTATTACTTTTGAACTATACTCCTTCTATCAGCCGCGTTGGCATGAATTTAACTGTTGACGTGATTTTAATGAAAATAAAACTCAGTGAGGGAGACATTTGTTTTGGCCGATAAAGTTACCAGTGTCACCGGCAACTGGAGTTAACAGCCGCTGAAAATGACCGCAACGCTAACGCAGCAAACTTCATCTGAGGGGGATGGAGATTGTTGGCGCAGCGCTTACCTGCCATGTAACGCCGTCCTGGTGGCGCTGCTGGAGGCATCCGACGCGAAGTTCATGTCCAGGTGCGGCGTTGGAGCTGCCCACTGCCTCTGGAATCGAAGCTGTGGGGCTCGCAGGAAATTGTGGGCAATGAAGAGGTCTGAGAATTAAAGGGGCCACGCACACTGAAGCAATACAAATTAAAATGAAGTGAAACAATGCGGTTTTCAGCCCTTTCTGCCTTTAAAAAAAATATTTAACTTTAAAAAGTCCCAAATGAGAATATTCAGCTCTTCCTAACCTCAAACAATTGGGGAAAAATCTCTCAGCTCTGGTGATGGGCTATCTGCAGACATCTATTCCAAGCCCACCAATTCCCACATCTACTTGAATTATGCCTCTTCCCACTCCCCTTCCTGGGAAGGCTTTCCCTTATTCCAGTTTCTCCATCACCATTGCATCGGTTTCAATGACTCCACCTTCCACACTAGAACTTCTCAAATATTCTGCATTTTGCCTAGCCCAGGATTCTCTGCAGTGCTCAACAGGGTTTTTGACTGAGTCGGCTCAATTTTCCCATCGTTTGCTCTCACTCCCTTCCTATCAACATTGACAAATGGCTCAGCAAGCCAGGGACGGGGCACCCATGCATGCAGCACTCCAGCTTTGTGCAAGACAGGCCCTCTACCCACAGGGGCCAGGTGGCTCTCCAGAAAGAACAATGTGGGAGTGCCAGCAGTGTCGCCCCCACTACCTGGCTCCACTGCCCAAAGAAGCTTCATGACCTCAGATCACTGGTCAAGGTCAGTGAATGCATCTTAAAAAGCTGTCTCCTACCAACTGCACCACTAGCCTCACACACTGCTCAATGCACGACCCCCACCCCCAATCACTCACCTACCAACAATCTGCACTAATCACAAGGCACATCTCCCATTCCTAGCCTCGCCTGCCCTTGGAGGAGACAGTACAGGCCATTCTTGGCGGGGCATGGCTGAGCCCTTGGTCAGCAGCGGGGCTGAGGATACAAAATGCTGGTATCCTCATAAATTATCCTCCTTCTGGCATGCACCTCATGCTTTCCCGCCCTCCTATCACCACAACTCCACCCTTGTGCCATCCTCATTTAACACACCCAAGAAATGCGGCTTGCCCAGCCAGTGGGTGACCAAGAGGGGGAGTCCAGAACCAGGGGTCACTGTCTAAGGATAAGGGGTAAGCCATTTAGGACTGAGATGAGGAGGAATTTCTTCACCTAGAGAGTGGTGAACCTGTGGAATTCTCTACCACAGAAGACAGTTGAGGCCAATTCATTAAATATATTCAAGAAGGAGTTAAATATATTTCTTAAGGCTAAGGGGGATCAAGGGATATGGGGAGAAAGCAGGGACAAGGTACTGAATTTGGATGATCAGCCATGATCGCATTGAATGGCGGAGCAGGCTCGAGGGGCCGAATGGCCTACTCCTACTCCTATCTTCTATGTTTCTATGTAAGAGGGAGAGGACAGTGAAGAAGAACAAGAAGAAGAAGATTGATTTGACACTCCCAGTCACCAGCTCCTCAAGGTCAACCAGCAAGGACATCTGCAGTGTCCCCCACTGAAAGTCAGCAGCCTTCCACCGGCCATGCTGCAGCCACTGGGGTAGCAC
Organism: Somniosus microcephalus; assembly: GCF_052327205.1. Lineage (NCBI taxonomy): Eukaryota > Metazoa > Chordata > Chondrichthyes > Squaliformes > Somniosidae > Somniosus > Somniosus microcephalus. The sequence goes on along the minus strand of NC_141008.1, from coordinate 26,747,919 downwards.
TGCGTGACATCAGTAGGATAGGCAAAGGCACAAACAAGACACGCACTAAGAGAATGTATACGGGTGATGAGTTGATTTCTTGATGTCACATTGGATGGATAGGCGTATATAGGTGGATTGAAAAGTTTGCTTTGTGGTGGCTTTTCTTTCAGCATCGTGGCCAAGCGGATGTTGTGATGGTCAGTAGTAGATGGAAGGTAAGGTGTGGGACTAAAGTTGAAAGGGGAATTGGGTTGTGGTCACTGGGATCGCAAGCCACAAAGGAACTGTCTGAGATGCATCCTTCCTTCTGATTCCTCCTCTTCTGCTTCCTCCTTTTCTGTGACTTCCTTTTCCCTCTGCAAGTGGATGCTGTAAATGTGAAATGACAGCATAAAATGTTGGAAATATTCAGCTGGTCAGGCAGCATCTCAACCTGAGACAAGAACCCTGTTTTTCTCTCCACAGATGTCTTCTTAAAGACCATCATTTACCATCCGAGCCCTTGCAAGCATCCCGCAACACTCCCTACACACTTTAAAAAAACTTTTCACATCTTTTGCAGCAAGCTACCAGCTCAATAAAATAAAATAAAAAGTCCAAAACCTTAAATCCAAATTACCTAAATGATGTGCATGTCCCCTTAAGAGGTGCAGACATCGCCACGGTCAGCCTGTGCTGACAGCAGGTTAACCTGGCATGCTTAGGACCCAGCGCTGAATTCAGTGCTAGGGTCGAATCCGGCCTCGGGCGACTGTCTGTGTGGAGTTTGCACATTCTCCCCGTGTTTGCGTGAGTTTCCTCCGGGTGCTCCGGTTTCCTCCCACAGTCCAAAGATGTGCGGGTTAGGTTGATTGGCTATGATAAATTGACCCTTAGTGTTAGGGGGATTAAATATGTGGGGTTACGGGGATAGGGTGGGATATGTGTTGGTGTAGGGGTTACGGTGATCGGGTGGGATATGTGTCGGTGCAGGCTCGATGGGCTGAAATGGCCTCTATCTGCATTGTGGGGTTTCTGTGATTTCTGTGATTTCACGCTTTTGACGTAAAGTTGGCATTGCACGCCGATTTACGTCACAACGCCGCCATTTTGTTTGGGATGGTAAGAACCACAATGACCGCTGCCAGCAGCTGGTGAAAGAGCAGCGGCTGCCGTTTTAGCGCCATTTAATGGCACTATGGCCACGAATTTCTAGCCCAGTACATTCATACTAAGCCTCAGTATTGACACAACATTATGGGCAACATGATGGATTTTGATTTTTTTTTAATAGGTCATGAACTTCCTCGTAATTCTTGCAATTGTGCCTACGAGTAGGATTAATATTATTATCCAAACAGATTCAAGTAATCCCTTGAACTTTTGATCCCTTTTGTAACTCACGCATCTCACTTATGGAACCTTGATCTGAGTTCAACCTTGGAATTTCCCATTTGCCGATTGTTAAATTTGTTCTATGGTCTTGTCAACACAGTACATTATTAGAAGAAGCCATTTGTTAATTGTAAATATACATATTAAACTTTGATCTCATGTTGAAATATATTGGAATATATACTGTTGAATATTGACATACGAAAATATTTCTGAATGGTGTTTGATCAGTTTTTTTTTACGTAAAATGATTTAGAAATTACAACACGGAATCAAGCCACTTGACCCAACCAGTCCGTGTTGTTTTTTATCCTCCATACAAGTAGTAGTCCTAATGCCATGTGCCCACCCATTCCCAGAAACCATTGTCCCCTTTTCCTTCAAAGAGTCTATTTTTAAACATTGATACCACCTCTGCTTCAATCATAGCCTCACAACCCCCTGTGTAAAAAAAATTCCCATGTTTGCTGTCCTAAATCTCTGCTCTCTTGTTCTAATGAAACAACCCCAAGTTTTAAAAGTATTTGCATTTCCTCACCAGGCAGCATTCTAGTGAATCTGCGATGTACCCCCATCTGTTTTATTTATCCCCCCTCGTGGTTTTTAGTTATTGACCTGAAATTCCCTGGAATGGCGCATTTGTTCCCAAATGTCATACGTTCGACCGTTGTGCTCTCCAATCCTCCAGTGATGGATTTATTCCCAAAATTTGCTGGAGATCTCATTTGAACCTGCTGCAGTGAGCATAGCATAAAATTAGAAGCATAGCAGCTAATGGATATCTCGGCCCCAAAAGGAATTCTGTCTGCATTTGTGGCTCAATTTGTCAATAATTCAGGTTTCTAGAAAATGCTGTGCTGAACAAGTCCTTATATTTACTTAAAAAAAACAGAGGGATTTAATTCATGTAGTATCCGAGAGCTGACTAGATATGAACATAAAAACATGCTTTAAGTCACCTTTTGTACAACGTACACTTCTTCAGAAATTCTTGATCGAAATCTATAGACAGACTATAACTGGAATGATGGCCAGAAATTCGGGTCCCAACGCGTGAGTACACACTGGGTACTCACGCGTAGGCCCAAGGAAAGTGCCGGTTTCGTGCATGCACTGCGCATGCGCGGGAAACCAGCACTTCCGTTCCCCTGAAAGAAGGGGTTGAGAGGTGGAACACGTGCGCCGGAGAGGCAGTGCGTGCGCATCGAACTTAGGTTTTTTTTCCAGGTTTTTCCGGGAGGGTAAGTCTCCAGCAGTTACACTTTTAAAATTAAAACATTTTTTCCACAGGTTTATTATTTTTAAATACTTTAAAGAAAGGTAAGTTTATTTTTAGCCCCGTTAGAAAATGTAATTAATTTTTTCAAAAATTTAAATTATTGTTTAAAATAGTTATTTAATGTAATTTATAGTTATTTTAAAAATGTGATATATTTTTTTAATTTATTTGAAGTTTTAGTGATGTTTTGGGGCTTATAGTATTTACAGGTTTGACAGCTCTTCCTGTCAAACTTATGAATGAAGCATTCCCTGCTACCATTGGCTCTCCATGGCCCACGTGATCCAAGGGAACGCATCGAACTAACTGCGCCCCTGGGATATGCAAGCACTGCGCGCCGGCAGTTGGAGCAGGCCCAGGATCGGAATCCCACGCGGGCTCACAGCTCAACGGCCGGCGCGCTAGGTAAGTGCAGGTCGGGGGCTTGTACTCCTCCAGGAAGCCCCCAACCCGAATTTCTGGGCCATTAAACTTCCATGGAATCCACACATTCTGCGTGGCAGCCCAATTTTAAATCCTTTCTCAAATATAAAAATGCAACAACAATTTGACATCCTTGAAAATTATTTCTGCACTGCAATAAATTATTTGCCTAGCTTCGCCTGAAATGCAACAGACTGGGCTGGAAAATTGCGGTCGGAGGCTTCCCGCGGACGAATGCCTCCGATTCGCGAGAAATGTACGCACCTACCTGGTGCCTCCGTGTCTTCGGGCTCTTGTGGTCCTGGGCCTGCAGTCCTGCATAAAGGCCCACATATCCCGGTCCCGCCAATCACAAGGTGGGATTCCCATTATGCTTCTGGGGATTCCATTTACCTATTGAGTCCCCATAAGCATAATAAGAATCCTCTAAAAAACACACTTCCACCCCACTTAAATAAAAATAAATCATCACATTAAAAATTAATTAAAATACAATTTAATTAAACATTTAATTTTTTGAAAAAACATTTTTAAAGCGGCCAAAAATAACCTAAACTAATTTTAAAGGTTTTTGAATGTTTAAATCATTTTTTTAAAATTATTTTAATATTTATTTAAACCTTTACGCTGGTAAAAGAAGGCCTTACCCCTGCTTTTACCAGGTGTAAGAATTTCGTGGACATTCGCTGGGCAGTTGTTCGGCAAATAGCCCAGCTCTGTACCGGCGAATGTCCATTTCCTTCGGATTCGTACGTTCTGTTAAGTTGAAACTTGACAGATCGCAGGTTCCGGGTTTTCGCGCATGCGCATTGCAGTCATAAGCCCCGGAAAATCCAGGCTATTACCTGCTGATAGTGTTAAACTTATTCCACTATTGAATTCTGGTTGGAGAAAGAGGTCATGCAGTCAATTAAAATAGCCATCTTATTAGGTACACGCACATAAGTTTGGCCATTATAAACTGGCAATGGGAGCGTTTCAGAAGAATGCATGAAAATAAATTGAGTTAAAATCTAAGAACATAGGTTCAGAAACATTTCATTTTCTATCATTGCTTTATATTGTGTGCAAAAGCAGGGTAGTGGTGCTATCCATTAAAACAAAAAGTAATAGTGGGAAGTTCAAAAGATACGAAAATAATGGCCGCTTTTAAGCAGATCAGTACGAACAATATCATTTTGTGCATAATGAATGAATAGAAGCCCTGGTCCTCTTGCTCCGATTTTTTGAATAATACTAATGGATCCTCACTAAATCAGGTTGTGATTAATTGTAATCAGGTTAAATCATCTTCCTTATTTATTTATTTTCATGTCTTTTCTTACATTAAGAAATAACTAGAGGTGTGTGCTCCAATATTAGCAAGTCTGCAAGCGGTGAGACAACTAGCACGAAAATTGGCCATCGCCAATGTTGTAAATGGGGGAGTAGGGTCGGGGTGGGGGGGAATTATCACAATTAACTTCTAACTGTTTGGCTGAAGGGTATTGGTGGAGCGGCAAAATGACCAGGAAACTTTGGCGAGGCATCAGTAATGACATATATCACTTATGCCAAACTTTCCTGGAATTTCAACATAATAATGACGTACGCCATAGATGTGAATTTTCAGGAACTCTGAGCCATTGTTTGCTCCTATGCTTCCACGTTGTCCCTCCTCCATGTACCGTTCAGTGGACAAAGGAGTCGGCAAGTCCCTGATTTAATCCTGAAATTGGAAAGCCTTCCTGTATGGAATCCATGAACATCTGCTGTACGACACACTGTGTAGCGCTTGGGAACGCTATGGTGCTGGCCCACTGGTTACCTTTTATTTTAATATGACTTGCTGATCCTAGCATAATTTATTCAGATTTACTAAGTCTGCCTCTCTCAGCAGATTTGAAGTAATCCTGAAGGTCCTTAACTGGAGTTCAGACTTCTTTTAAGTTCTAGTTGTATTGCCACACAGAGGTCAGGTAGATATGCAATCAACTACAATCTGATTTCTGGCATCCAACATAATCAATCCCACATCAAATTGGCATAAGTAAATCAAGCTCAGTAGTTGGGTTCACTGTGGCACTGATGCAGATGCATGCTAGTATAACGCAGCCATGAATCGAATGCCTAGTCACTTCCATTGTACCTATTAAGTCCCCCTTAACGCCTGCCCTGTGCCTGTCCTGTACTGGGGGTTGCAGTAGCCATATTGGGGGCAATTTTAACCCTACTCGCTCAGCAGAAACCTGGCAGGTGGGCAGTTAAAATCACCCTGGCTCTTACCAGTCCGAAAGCCACCATGATCGCAACATCTGCAATTTTAACCTGCACTCCTGAAGGACATGCGCCCGGAGCCAACAGGGTCCTTCTTTACATATGCATGTTGCAGCCCAATGACATCACTGAGACCCGAGTGTAATTTTAACCCTGAGCAGGGAATCCACCTGAAGTTAAAATCGGGGCCAAATGTCAGGTGCTATGTTACCGCAGTTAAAATAATGAAGAAAGTTTTTGTTTGTGTAGATGTATGCATATATTAATATCAATATGCATATTTTAATAATATGCACATTATTTTCATATCCTTTGAACTTCCCACGAGTACTTTTTGTTTTAATGGATAGCACCACCTCGCTTTTGACGCACAATTAAATCTGACAGAAAATTAAATGTTTCTGAACCTATTTATTGTTCTCAGATTTTGACTTGATTTATTTTAATGCATTCTTCTGAAATGCTACCGTTGCCAGTTTATAATGGCCAGACTTATGTGCATGTACCTAATGCACTTATTGATAAAATCTAATAACACACAAGTTCAGTGTAGCACTGCCTGCTGAGACTATCAGTCCTAAAGCCATTAGTCCTAAAGGACAAATAAAAACTCTGCATTCCAGATGTCTAGTGTTTACGTCTTATTTTAAATTGATTGTAAATGGAAGTAAATGGACAGTAGGAAGATTTTATGTGAAGAAACAGTGAAGTACTCTGCCCATTTTCAAAATGCTGTAGAGTAGTGAGGCAGCTCATTTATTTCCTGAGACACTTGCAAAGAGTTTTTAACTTGATTGAAGATAGAAGATAGGTAAATGAGTAACAGGTGAAAAAAAATTATGTGGAGATTTAAATTGGAAAATACTCGGTTGGGCCTGTAGAAAATATGTGGAAAAATACAGGACTACCAGAAAACTGCTTAATTCCTATATCGCAATAGTGATTACACTCCAAAAGTACTTCATTGGCTGTAAAGTGCATTGGGACATCCTGAGGCCATGAAACGCGCGATATAAATGCAAGTGTTTCTTTCTTTAAGTACAAGAGACTAATTTATAAGAGACTTGGGTGGGGGATGAATTTACCCCGGATACTTTAGGTGCTAAACAGTCTCCGAGGTGGCCAAGGTGGGGTCTTGAGCTGCAATGCCTGGTTAGCCTGCCTTTAGCGCAAGTAGCCATCTTGGTAAAGATGTTGAAACGCGCACTAGGAACGGCTGCCCCGAGGATCATTAAGGCTCTGATGACCAATTAAAGTGGCGCCTCACGCTCATTAAAGAGGCTGCACACCATTTTGCTGGCTAGCGCTGCAATTAACAACCTCTCCTCGTGGTGACCAGCTGAACAGGAGTAAAGAAGTCATTGGTGAGGATTGCAAGCGTTACTTACGGCCATGCTCAGCTTTCACTGCTCACTTGCTGCTGGAGAGTGACTGACTACACTGCCCTTGAAGAGGACTTATGATACACATCTGGAGATTTTCTGGGGCACTTTGTCAAGATTTCACCAACAATCTATCAACATTTATGTCACAAATTTTCTGAGGACTTCACCTAAAGAGAGTCAGTGCAGTGCTACTGTACCTTATTGGAGACCTTATAGGAGTCACCAGGAGAAAGGGAGTGCTTGGTCATGGGTATCTTGCTAGGGGTCCCCCTTGGTCTAGAGGAGGAATTGGAGGAGGATATGAGGCCAGGCAGAGCAGCACCAGCTGTTGGAGGAGAGAGGGACATGAGGGCGAGGAGGGCTCCAGATTCACATTGACTTGCTGCATGCTCCACAATCTGGCAATCATGAGAGACCAGCCGTTACCACCAGCAATTGTGCCAGAGGGTCAAGCTCAGGACCCACCAGAGGAAAAGGATGAGGAAGAGGAGGAGGAACAGCAAGAGGAGGAAGGTGAGGGGGACCGGGGGAGCACCAGAGGGTTCCAGGTAGACGGCGCGCATCTGGGAGAGACGCTTGCCGCAATCTAATTGAAGACCACTTTTGAGAGATTTTCTCCACCTTCAGACTTCGGAGCACTGTTGCCACATGTCTTTACCTCCACTACCAAGGATCCATCAAGAATCCACCATCTGCACTCAACCCTTTCAACTACTTCCCACGAACAAAAAGACGACCAATTCCAGCACTACACAATTACCATATTCACTCTTTATCTGGAGCAAACACAAACAATGAAAACATGACATAACCAACAGCACCTACAAATATTAAGGCCGCGATTTTGCCGGCACTCGGGGGGCGGGTTTGGAGGCGGGTCAGAGGTTAAATTCGATTTGATTGACGGCGAGTTCCAAACAGCTTTCCCAAGTGTCGGGTCCCCGATTTGCCAATGGACCCGACACCTAGCGGCGGGAAGTGGATTAAAGGCAATTACCTGCCTATTAATAGGTACTTGTCAGTCGTTTCAAGTCTGTTTTTCGATTTTCCCGCTTCTGGGTCGGGTTTCCCGACGTCCGGACACCACGCCAGGTAAGTGTGGCGTGTTGTTGTGAGTCTGGTGTAATATTTGTGAAAAGATGACAGCTGCAGAAGTGGTGTGAAGGATGCAATGTTGCACATGGTGAGTTTCTAAGCAAAGAAAATGTTGGCTACTGCATTTTTTAAAATTTACAGATTTCTTTAGCTTACAAGTTTTTAAATCCAACTATATGTCCAGTGCCACCTCATTGGGAGAACCTCTCTCACCAGTGACAGATCGCTTCTGTCATCTCACCTGCAGCTGCCATCTATTTGAGCATATGGAGGGAGTCATTGGAGAGCCTGGGTGAAAGAGGTCACCTTTGTACAGTGATTGTCAGTGTTTTCAGCACCTCAATGCTGTCAAACACTGAGAAATCAACTGGCAAAATAAAATTGTGCATGGTCCCTTTAAGGAAACCGGCAGATGACGCATCATGAAATGATGTCATCAGACCCGCTTTCTGTTAATTTGCTGGCAAGCCCGCAGGGTGGGCTTAACAAGGTCAATCAAGAGAAAATCATGTAGAGCGGAGGCAGCTAGGGGCGGGACTGGAAGCTGCAAACCAGCTGTCCCGCACCCATCCCGACACCGCTGACAAAATGGCGGCCTAAACTATTCACCCCAGTGCTTACTCTTCATGGCTATCCTATAAGTGCTCTTGCCTAATCTGGTGCTTCTACAAAATGCAACCCCAGTGGCAGCAGCACACGAGGTGGATGGCTTTTGAGATTCTGAAGAGGGCAGTTCAGATCTTGTCCTGGGATGCCCTCAAGAGGCTGTGGGCCATGATGGCCCAGCCTCAGACTGCACCATCTCAGCATGGGCTTGAGCAGTCTGGGCCGCCTGGCTGACAGGCAACTGCAAGTGCTGGGAGAGATACCACTAGGATCCTGCTCAATGATTCCCACGCCATTACCTCGGGACGACTGTTCAGCCAGCCCACTGATCTGCTGGAGGACAGATCTTTTAGCAGCTGAGACACTCTGCAAGCCGCTTTCAACCAAGGAGCCGAAAGCCACCATGGCAGCTGTTTGGGACGGAATTTTGCCGGGGATCAGCGGGCACGATTGGTGGCGGGTCGGGTAGGAAAATGTTTTTATTTCACAGCTGGTCGGGACCCTGCTGTGAACCCGCCGCCACGTGCCTTTCCCAATGTCAGGTCTGTTAGCGCTGAGCAGGCCTGACATGCAGCGGCAGGGGACCCAATTAAGGCAATTAGTGGCTTTGTAGAGTCACTTAAGAATGATTTGCAGCTCACCTTTTGCATTTGACAGCTTGCCCACAGGGTCCACACTGGTCATGGACCACGTCTGTTTAGCTGAGGTGGGAGTTCAATAGCCATTGAATCAGCTGTTGAGTTGACAGCTTCAAATGTAAAGTAAAAGCACCCACCTTACAGAGATATCTTCCCTCAGCCACAAGCTGCTCCTCACTGCATTTCCACTACAGATTCACCATGCTGCAAGTCTTTACACAGGTCTCCATCCAGTCTGACCTCATTACCTCTCTCACCATTGACAGATCGCTTCTGTCGCCTCTACTTCACCTGCCAGCTATTCCATCAGCATGGGTGCCCTTTATACTCTCTCACCTTGGTCCTCAGAATTCCACCACGATCAGCCCCAACATCAGCACCACCAGCAGCACCAACAACAACACCAACCTTCTTCGCAATCAACTGATGCTGCACAGGACACAGGGCATCAACACCCAACCACATTGCTGCCCGGGAGGCCAGGGATGGCCTCACCATGGCCAGATTTACTTCACTTGGCGCTGTACACCCTGGTTGCCACATGATGCCCCAGGTTGGCTCCAACCCACACCAACACCATAAAGCATCCCTACAATGCCCAAGCCATTCCTTTCACACTCACCACCATTGTGGGGGGTACAGTTATGTCTCACCATTCACTGCAACTCACTAAGCCACTGCCAGAGGTGCACACAAATCTGTCCAAGAACAGAAAGTGTTGAAAATAAAGTTTTCAATGTTTTACAGCACATTAACGGAAACTTTACATGAACATTGGATAAAAGATCGAAGTGGCTACCCTTGTGTGTTGTTAATTGGTATGATTGAGGGTGTGTGTGAGGGGTGGCTAGTGAGATGGGGATGTGATAATATAGATAGAGAGGGATGGGTGGAGGTGCAAGGTAAGTTGGTGTGAGTAAGGATGTGCAGGAGTAGGGTAGGGAAGGCAGAGTGACGGAGATGTGATGAGTGGCACAGCAGGATGAGGTTGCGTGTGGCTTTGCAGTAACGTTTCATGATCTACTGAGGTAATTGAAACATTTGTGGCACTGCGCCCAGGTCCTCCTGACCACGTCCCTGTTTGTGCCCTCCTGTGCAATGTGCAACCAGGCTGTGTTGATCTCCTGGGGAGGTCTCTTCCACCCATGGGAAGGGAAGAGGGCCTCCCTGCATGCTGTGACTCCCTCCATATGCTTATGGGAGAGCCTGGTGCAGCCCTGTGCCTTTGTGCAGTGCTTGTCAGTTTTTGCAGCACCTCAATGTTGTAGAACACTGACAGCACACATGTCAAAATAAAGTTGGACATGGTCCCTTTAAGGAAACCAGCTGATGGCACATCATTAAATGACGTCAGCAGACCTGCTTCCTCTAATTGGTCGGGAAACATGCTGGGCGGGCTTAACAAGCCCAATCAAGGGAAATTCATTTTCCAGAGCATGATGGAGCCAGCAGCGGGATCGGGACCCGCCACCAACGTCACCCGCCACGGACCCGCTGATATCAGCAAAATCGCAGCCTTCATGTTCAATGGAAGCTGTTTGGAATTCCATGGAAGCTGCCATGAATGCAGTGGAAGCTACAACCTCAATCATCAGACGCTGCATGATGTTGGGCTCCACAGGTTCGCTGGATGGAATTGGCCAGCCTCTCCTCGCTGGAGAGGATGGTTTCCAAGCTCTGCTTCAAGCCACGGCCCAAGCTGGAGGCGGACTGCCCTCCCGCCACCCCCAGCCACAATCCATAAGCTTTCAGGCAGCCTATCCATTGCACCAAGCATTTGGTTTTTCAGGCCCATCAGCCTTCTTCTGAAGCTTGGCCCTGAGAGGTCCTCATCTGACTCCTCTACAGCATAACTAGTATGCAACCTTGCCCACCTACAACATGGCAACTTTGGTGTCCCTTCAACTCAGCGTGGCTGCTGCCCGCTAGTGCCGGGTGTGTGTGACTATGAGGATTCATGTTCTATTCTAGCCTCTAAGTTATGCGTGGTGCCAGTCTCTGAGCTGGTGCCTGCAACAGTGGTAGCAATTGATGCAGTGCCACCTTCCTCGCTCTCCTCCTCCTCCTCTTCCTCTGGGGGGGCAAGGTGACTCTTCCTCCTCTTCCAGTTCCTCCGGGGGCGAGATTGATCTTGCTCCTAGAAGCCTGCAATGATAAAGTTAGAAGGATTAAGGTGCAACGTGTGTGGTCACTATAGGAGGATGTGTGTGATGCGACCATATGGAGCTTGTGAGGATAGGTTTGGGGGATTAGGGATCAGGAATAGTTGTGGATATTTAAGGAAGCTGGAGTGACCACATGCCTCTAGGCGAGACATCCCCTGCTCTGCCTATGGTCACGGCATCTGGCACTCATCGCCCGATCACCACCAGCACTGCCTCCTCAAGGGGAGTGATCTCATGCAGTTGTGCTTCACCTCCCCCGGTCAGGTCCTGAGAGGTGCAATCTTGTCCTGGAAGAGAAAGAGTGGTGATTGTGAATGAGTGTATTGGCAGGTATGTTTGTGCAATGCTTCTTATGATTTAAGAACTGTGAGAGGTGTGAGTGGTGTCTGTGAAGGATGCAACAGTGTGGGGTGTGAGAATGTTAGTGTACAGTTAGATATGGATGAAGTTTGTTGATTGTGATGCTGGTGGTACTGTAGTTATTGAGAAGTGTGTTTGTGAGATGGGATCTTACCTTAACCACTTGTGTCAAGTCGTTAATTTTTTTATGGCACTGGAGCCATGTCCTGGGGGCAGTGCTCCCGGCTGTGACCTGCTCGGCGATCTTCTCCCGCATCCACCGCACTATTTACCTCTATGGCCTCCTTCCCCCCTGCGGGTACAGGACATCCTTCCTCCTCTGAACCTCCTCCACCAAGATCTCCAGTTTCGTGTCCGAGAATCTTTGAGCCCTCTCCCTCTGTCCCTGAGCCATTGTGATACATGCCATTGTCTGTCACTCAGTGCACTCCGCACCTTCAGTGGAATTGTGTGAGTGGAGGCTACATATACCACTCCACAAAAATGCTCCGAATCAGCGCTTGAATGCAAAACGTGCAGGTCTCCGGTTTTGCAACTCCAGGCACGGTTAAATCATGGCAGTCACCAAATAGCCATAAAATTGCAGGCTAAAACCAGACTTTTAAACAGGCGTGTCTTATTAGTGCCTGTTTTCACCCTTCCCCCCAAATAACCCCCTTGGACTTGGCAGCATTATTTTCCCATGTGGTTTATTCTTTTCACAGATGCAAAATAATACTTATGGCTGGGTTTGAATAAAATTCCTCTGGAATGGCATTTAGTTAAATCTTCATACTGCTTTTATTGTCTATTGGCACATATACCATACACCAGACTGATTTATTCAAATTTGTTGTTGCGTGAATGTCAAATCCTGTGCTATAAACTGGTTACATTACAGGGTGGCTATAAATAGCCTGAAAATTGCTGTTTCCATAAACATTCATGACAACAACAAACATGAAATCCTGAGCAGCCATGTGTAGAGTCTGTTGTAAGGTTTAATTCCCGCCTGGTCTCCACTTGGCCCAAAATGACTGTCTAAGTGTTGAGGATGTCATGCACTATTGCGCCTGTCCACTAGCCTTGTTGTGCTTGTTATTTCCTGATAATTGTTGATTTAGGGGGGAATCCACCAAATTCCACTCGTCATGCATTGTATGTTCGATGTGCTGCTACTAACCAGACAAAGAGCTGCTATTTCACAAAGTCTCTGCCGACAGTAAGGTCACTACAATCGGGATTGCTTTTTCATGTTCTCCTTGCACTTAGTGAAATAGAATGAGCAGGATCAGAGAACGACTCAAGGGATGTCAAATGACACCAAACCAAATTGTTTAGCCATTGCACCTATTGGCTTAGATGCATCAACACGGCCACGCCTCCAGAGGTTGCAGGGGCGTGGTTAAATAGTGGTGACATCTGCTTCAGGAAAACCTGCAGGCTCTGTCACACAGGGGAACAGCACTCTCAGTACCCATCAAAGAAACCACAATCTTTAATTGTTGTGCCTCTGGCTTCTTCTAGACTAACACAGGGGATAGCAATAGTATCAGCCCATAGGTACATCAAACAGGAAACTGATGCTTTATTCAGGCGAGCCAACATTGCTCTCCTTTCCCACTGACCACCAACAGCAACATTGCACAGTTGATGTATTTCACCAAACCAAGAGCATTTCTAAAGTGCAGGGGAATGATTGATGACACCAATGTAGCTTCCCAGTGCCCCAGCCACAATGTAATGGTTTACATGAACAGAACAGGTTACTCTATCAATGTACAGCTGGTCTGTAACTATTACATAAAATCTACAGCACAGAAACTGTCCATTGGCCCAACTGGTCTATGCCAGTGTATGCACACGAGCCTGCTCCCACTCTAATTACTTCTTACAGCTGTGAGGAGGGAGGATATCTTAGAAGGATCGTCAAATGAGGCCACATGGGTTGAACTGAAAAACAAAAAAGGGGCAATCACACTGCTGGGAGTGTACTATAGACCTCCGAACAGTCAGAGGGAGATAGAAGAGCAAATATGTAGGCAAAGTTCTGAGATGTGTAACTATAGAGCAGTAATAGTAGGGGATTTCAACTTCCCTAATATTAATTGGAATAAAATTAGTGTGAAAGGCATAGAGGGAGCAGAATTCTTAAAATGCATTCAAGAGAACTTTTTTAGTCAGTACGTAGCAAGCCCAACAAGAGAGGGGGCGGTTCTGGACTTAGTTTTAGGGAATGAAGCTGGGCAGGTGGAAAGGGTATCAGTGGGAGAGCATATTGGTGGTAGTGATCATAATTCAGTTAGATTTAGGGTAGCTATGGAAAAGGACAGGGATAGAACAGAAATAAAAGTTCTCAATTGGGGAAAAGCTAATTTTACTAAGTGAGAGGTGATTTAGTCAAAGTGGACTGGAGACAGAAACTTGAAGGTAAATCAGTGTCAGGGCAGTGGGAGACATTCAAGGAGGAGATAGTGAGGGTTCCGAGCAAATACGTTCCCTTAAAGAAAAAGGGTGGGGCTAACAAATCTAGAGCTCCCTGGATGTCAAGGGGCATACAGGGTAGGATAAAGAAAAAAAGGGAAGCTTATGACAGACACCGAGGACTCAATGGGCCAAAAATTCGGGTCGGGGGCTTCCCGCGGGTGCAAGCCCCCGATCTGCACTCACCCTGCGCGCTGACATCTGAAGCCCAGGCCTGCTTGCATTTCCTGTCACAGGCCCGGTTCAGATGTCAGCGCGCAGTGCTTACCTGATCCAGCGGCGTAGTTAGTGCGATGTGCTGGCTGGGATCAGGTGAGCACTGTACAACCAATCAGGGGAGGGGAAGATTCATTCATGAGTTTGAGAGTAAGAACTGTCAAGCTCATGAAAACTACGGGGGCCCAAAACACTATTTAAACTTTAAATAAAAATTTAAAAAACATCCCAATCATTAAATTAAGTATAAATAAGTTTAAAAAAATAATTTAAACAATAATTTTTTTTTTTTTTTAATAAATTTTTAATAAAAAGGGTCTAAAACTAAACTTACCTTATTGTAGATTCTTTAAAATAATAAACCTGTGGGAAAAAAAATTCTAAATTACACTAAAACACCACTTACCTGTAAAAATAAATACTTACGTGTGCTTTTTACAAGCGTAAAGACCGGAGGCCTTTACACATGCGCAAATCCCCCAAAACAGAGGAAATCCAAGACGCACGTGCTGCCCCCTACAGCGCACGCGCTAGCCTCTTCAACTCTTGGGTTGGAGGAGAGGAAATGCCGGTTTTCAGCGCATGCGCTGTGCATGCTGAAAACCGGCATTTCCTCCGGCCAGACGCGTGAGTACCCCTTCCGTACTCACGCGTTTGGGGAGGAATTTCTGCCCCAATATTGCAGAAAGCCGAGAGGAGTATAGAAAGTGCAGGGGGCAAATTAAAAAGGAAATTAGGAAAGCAAAGAGAGGGCATGAAAAAATATTGGCAAGTAAAATCAAGGAAAACCCAAAGATGTTTTATAAATACATTAAGAGCAAGAGGATAACTAAAGTAAGAGTAGGGCCTTTTAGGGACCATAAAGGTAACCTGTCTGTGGAAGCGGAAGACATGGTTATGGTTCTTAATGGATACTTTGCGACTGTTTTCACAAAAGAGAGGGACGATGCAGACATTGCAGTCAGGAAGGAGGAGTATGAAATATTAGATGAAATAAACATAGTGAAAGTGGAAGTATTAAGGGGTTTAGCATCTTTGAAAGTGGACAAATCCCCAGTCCCAGATGAAATGTATCCCACATTGTTAAGAGAAGTAAGAGAGGAAATAGCAGAGGCTCTGACCATCATTTTCCAATCCTCTCTGGCTACAGGTGTGGTGCCAGAGGACTGGAGAACTGCTAACGTGGTACCGTTGTTTAAAAAGGGAGAAAGGGAGAGACCGAGTAATTACAAGCCAGTCAGCCTAACCGCGGTGGTGGGAAAACTATTGGAAAAAATTCTGAGGGACAGGGTAAATCTTCATTTAGAAAGTCACGGATTAATCAGGGACAGTCAGCATGGATTTATTAAGGGACAGTCGTGTCTGACTAACTTGATTGAATTTTTTGAGGAGGTAACAAGGAGGGTCAATGAGGGTAGAATGTTTGATGTAGTCTATATGGATTTAGCAAGGCTTTTGATGAGGTCCCGAATGGCAGACTGGTCATGAAAGTAAAAGCCCATGGGATCCAAGGCAAAGTGGCAAGTTGGATCCAAAATTGGCTCAGAGGCAGGAAACAATGGGTAATGGTCAAAGGGTGTTTTTGTGACTGGAAGGCTGTATCCAGTGGGGTTTTGCATGGCTCAGTACTGGGTCCTTTGCTTTTTGTGGTTTATATCAATGATTTGGACTTGAATATAGAAAGTATGATTAAGAAGTTTGCAAATGATATAAAAATTGGTCGTGTGGTTGATAATGAAGAAGAAAGCTGCAGACTGCAGGAAGATATCAATGGACTGGTCAGGTGGACAGAACAATGGCAAATGGCATTCAATCTGGGGAAGTGTGAGTTAATGCATTTGAGGAGGGCTAACAGGGCAAGGGAATACACAATAAATGGTAGAAATGAGAAGTGCAGGAGATCAGAGGGACCTTGGAGTGCATATCCACAGATCCCTGAAGGTAGCAGGACAGGTAGATAAGGTGACTAAGAAGGCATACGGGATACTGCTTTTATTAGCCGAGGCATAGAATATAAGAGCAGGGAGGTTATGCTTGAACTGTATAAAACACTAGTTAGGCCGCAGCTAGAATACTGCGTGCAGTTCTGGTCACCACATTACAGGAAAGATGTGATTGCACTAGAGGGGGTGCAGAGGAGATTTACGAGGATGTTACCTGGCCTGGGGAATTTTAGCTATGAGGAAAGATTGGATAGGCTGGGGTTGTTTTCTTTGGAACAGAGGAGGCTGAGGGGAGACCTAATTGAGGTGTATAAAATTATGAGGGGCCTAGATAGAGTGGATAAGAAGGACCTATTTCCCTCAGCAGAAGGGTCAATAACCAGGGGGCATAGATTGAAAGTAATTGTTAGAAGGATTAGAGGGGAGTTGAGGAGAAATGTTTTCACCCAGAGGGTGGTGTGGGTCTGGAACTCACTGTCTGAAAGGGTGGTAGAGGCAGAAACCCTCATCACATTTAAAAAGTACTTGGATGTGCACTTGAAGTGCTATAACCTATAGACCAAGTGTTGGAAAGTGGGATTAGGGTGGATAGCTCTTTGTTGGCTGTTACGGACAAGATAGGCCGAATGGCCTCCTTCTGTGCTGTAAATTTGTAGGATTCTATGATATGATTCTCACCCTGCTTCCATGTCTGCATCAAGCCTCCCCTTAATCCATCAATATGTCTGCACCATCCACTCCATGTGGCAGTGGGTTCCACATTCTCACCACTCTCTGTGTCAAATTCCTTCTAAATTCTTTATTTGATCTGTTAGTGGCTATCTTATATTTATTCCCCTTGTTCTGGACTCGCCCACAAGTGGAAACGGTTTCTCCACATCCACTCTATCGAACCCATTCATAATTAAAAAAATCTCTACCAGGTGTCCTCTTAGTCACCTCTGTTCCAGAGAAAAGAGCCCCAGCCTGCTCAGCCTTTCTGATAGTTGCAGTTTCTCAATTCTGGTAACATCCTTGTAAATCTTTTCTGCCCTTCCTCCAGTGCTTCAATGTTATTTTTGTACAGGTAATATGCAGACCAGACTGCACACGGTACTCCAAGTGTGGCCTAACCAGGACTGTACATACATTTAACATTACTGCCATGCTTTAGTATTCTATTCCTCCAGAAATGAACCTCAGGGCCTTGCTTGCACTCTTTATGATCTTATCAACCTGTGCTGCTACATTTAGTGATTTATGCAAATGTATTCCCTGATCTCTTTGATTCTCTACCCCATTTATTTTCTTACCTTTCAAGGAACAGGTTTACTTCTCCTACCAACATGAACTATCACACACTTCACTATATTGAATTTCATTTGCCAATTATCCGCCCACTCTGCAAGTCTGTTTATGTCTTCCTGTATTTTGAGGCAGTCCGACAACATTATTAGCTATATATTAGCCAATTTAATACTTCTGCACATAGACACCAGAAGGGTTAAATTGGTTAGACGCCGAAAACGGGCGCGGGGGATCGTGATGCAGGTATCCGCATACCTAATCCTTCTTCCCTCATCCCACTTCTCCCTCATCCCACAGTCTCTTCTGGCTGAGAAGCTGCAGAGGGTGTAAGCATGCACTCCTTAATTTCTCCTCTCCCCTCACCACAACCCTACCCTTGTCCCTCATTCCTTTCAGATAACCAAGAACTGCAACCTGCCCAGGCAGTGGAGGAAGAGCAAGAAGACACACAGGCACTCGATTTCACAGTCGCAGCCACCAGCTCACATACTGACACTGCGCATAATTTAGAGGATGGTATAAAGGCGGGTTCTGCACATGGTAAGACACCAGGCAAGTGTGCTGCAGCCAGGGCAGGGGGAAAGGATAGCGCAGGTGCAAAGGATAGCGTAGGTGCCAGCTCACCAGAGGGCAATGTCGCACACTAGTTGTGCTGCAGAGGACTCAGGTGATTCAGGCTACAGGAGAAGGCTGATGGGTGTGCACACCCAAATGCTTGGTGCACTGGACAGCCTGCCAGAAAGCCTGCGTTCAATGTCAAGGAGTCCGGCACCAACTTGGCACAGGGCTTTGCGCAGAGCTTGGAGCCCATCCTTTCCGACATGGAACAGGTGGCCACCTTCATCAACACACCTGTGGAGCCAACCATGATGCAGCGTCTGATGGCCGATGTCTTCTATTTCAGCAAAGCAGTATCCACCCAACGTCTGAGTGCTGCAGTGGAAGCTCAGACTGCTGTCATCATGGCTCTGGATACTAGTGTGCAAAAGGGGCTTACAGGGCATCACAGCTCTCCTGCAATCTGTTCTCCAACAGATCTGCTCCCTAAAGAACCTCTGTGTCAACCGTGGCTCAGTTGGTAGCACTCTTACCTCTAAGTCAGAAGGTTGAGGGTTTAAATACCACTCTAGAAACTCGTGTGCAAAAATCTAGGCTGACACTCCAGTGCAGTGCTGAGGGAGTGCTGCCATGTTGGAGGTACTGTCTTTCAAGTGAGACGTTAAAACTGAGGCCTTGTCTGCTTTTTCAGGTGGATGTAAAAGATCTCATGACACTATTTTGAAGAAGAGCAGGGGAGTTCTCTCAGTTGTCCTGGGGCCAGTATTTATCCCTCAATCAACATCACTAAAACAGATTACCTGGTCATTACCACATTGCTGTTTGTGGGAGCTTGCTGTGCACAAATTGGCAGCCGCGTTTCCTACATTACAACAGTGACTACACTTCAAAAGTACTTTATTAGCTGTAAAGTGCTTTGGGACATCCTGTGGTCGTGAAAGGCGCTATAGAAATGCAAGTTTTTCTTTCTGCGGATATGGCCACCTGCTGAGAGCCCTTTTCCCCCACCTCCTCCTTGCTCTTTTAGCAGCTTGTCCTGCTCTGCGTGGCCTCTGCTCATTCTCCCAGTCATGCTCAATGCCAAGAGGAAGTCCTACTAGGATGTCTGGGAGCAACTGCTTTGGGCACAAGCCTTTAAGTCACCAAAAAAGTACTTCAGCACCAGCCAGACCACTCCCTGGAGATTACTGAAACTTTTAAAAAGGATGGAAAAGCACACAAAACACATAGAATTGCAGCAACAGCCAGAAGAAATAAACCAGCAACTAACGTATAAGTAGTTGATAATCCCTTGAAATACTGCTTGTGGGGGGTCCTTCATGTCATCGAACACGTGTTCAGCTGTGGGAGGTTAAGAGAGGGCATAGGCTGGATTGTGGAGCTCCAAAATGGCAGGGCTGGCATCAAATCAGCATGACATCATGATTTGTCTGCTCTGCATGCTGCCGGAGGACGTTAGGTGCACGCGCACTAACCCCTTTACCAATATGGCGTCCTGCGCACTTCAAATCAGAAGTGTGCGTGTGCGCGTGCACCACTGATGCCATTTTGGAACCTTAAGGGGCCTTGTAACGCCCCAAAAACGGTCGCTATTGAGCTCAATTTCGCCCCCCCAATACCTCTAATTTCAGAGTCCAAATCATTTATGCATATGGTGAATAACAGTGGTCCCGACATGGAACCCTGTGGGACACCACTTTCCACTTTCTCCAGTCTGAGAAACTTCTTTTAACTCCTACCCTCTGATTTCTGTTTTGCAGCAATCTTTCAATGCATTCTGCCAGCTGGCCCCTGACTCCACACATGCTGACCTTTGTCATGAGTCTCTTATGAGGCACCTTATTGAAAATCACTGAATAGCATATCCATTGCATTGCCTTGCCTACTCTTTCTGGTATTTCTTTAAAAAATTCAATAAGGTTGGTTAAACATGACCTTCCTTTTAGAATTCCATGCTGACTTTTTTTTATTATATTTCCTGTCTCTAGATGTTTTGTTATTTGATTTTTAGCAAAGAGTCTGGTATCTTTCCTACCAGTGATGTTAAGCTAACTGGACTATAGTTCCCTGGATTAATTCTATTCCTTTTTTTGAAGACTTTGCTGTTCGTCAGTCTTCTGGCACTATTCCTTTTTCTATTGAATGCTTGTGTATGGATACTAGTGCCTTAGTAATCTCTGCCCTAGTTTCTTTGCATATCTACAGGTACAACGACAAGGAGCATTACTGAACGTCCACCAATATCTTGAAGCAACCTTTCACATGTCTGGACAGATCAGGAGACATATTACAGTATAGCACCCCCTCCCAGGGTCTCCACGATTGTCATTCTTTGCTGCATGGTCCATAACTTTGCTATATAACTTTCTGTCTTTCAGATGAGATGTTAAACAAAGGCCCCATCTGCCTTCTCAGGTAGATATAAATGATCCCATGGCGCTATTTTGAAGAAGAGCAGGGGATTTCTCCCCAGTGTCCAGGCCAATATTTATCACTCAACCAACACCTAAAAGTGGATTATCTGGTCATTATCACATTGCAGTTTGTGGGATCTTGCTGTGTGCACATTGGCTGCTGTGTTTCCAAAATTACAACAGTGACAACACTTCAAAAAAAATTACTTAATTGGCGAAAAAGCATTTTGGGATGTCCTGAGATCATGAAGGGTACTATATAAATGCAAGTCTTTCCATATACAAAGAGGCTTAGCGATGGAGGAGGCAGAGAGTAGTAGGGAAAGGATGTTTTTCTGACTGGAGAGAAGTATGCTGTGGGGTCCCCCAAGGGTTGGTATTAGGACCATTGCTTTTCTTGTTATATATAAATGACTTGGACTTGGGTATAGGGAGTATAATTTTGAAGTTTGCTGATAATGCAAAACTTGGCAATGTAGTAACTAGTGAGCAAGATAGTGGCAGACTTCAGGAGGACGTAGACAGACTACGACAACTGATTGAGGTGTACATAATTATGAGGGGCATAGATAGGGTAGATAGAAAGGAACTTTTCCCCTTAGTAGAGGGGTCAATAATCAGTGGGCATAGTTTCAAGGTAAGGGGCAGGAGGTTTAGAGGGGATTTGAGGAAAAACTTTTTCACCCAGAGAGTGGTTGGAATCTGGAACTCACTGCCTGAAAGGGTGGTAGAGGCAGGAACCATCACAACATTCAAGAAGCATTTAGATGAGCACTTGAAATGCCATAGCATACAAGGCTACGGACCAAGTGCTGGAAAATGGGATTAGAATAGGCAGGGCTTGATGGCCGGCGCAGACACGATAGGCCGAAGGGCCTCTTTCTGTGCTGTATAACTCTATGGGCTAGATTTTCAGTTGCTTGCGCCAGCAGTTAGCGCCTTAAGAGAAGTGATTTCCGGGCGCTATGCGTGTAGCGCCCGGGCGCAGCGCAGTTTGCGCCCCGCCCCAAATTAAGTTGCCCGTTAGCGCCGGCGCAAAGTTTAGCGCCCGCCCGGATGCGCGCGCAGAAAATGACGTCACATCCTCGTGCAACGCCCTTTGGCCGCCCCGATTGCAAACTTCAGTCGGACCGCCCCATTGTGCGGCGGGCGGCCGGAGCGTTTGGAAAAAGGAACGCAACACAACCAGCGCGGGCCCCGGGGGGCGCTAATTAAAGGGAACGTCCTCTCCAGTATAAAGGCCATCCTTTTTTCAGAAAACAGTCTTGTGCAACGCATTTCTGGAGACACAACAAGGAGGATAGCTAACTGGTTTCAAGCAGCAAGAGCCAGGTATTTTTGGACTCAGGCAACAGCGCTGCAAGTGGCCATTTGGAAATTAGAGTGTTTGCCAGGATTTGATGGGGGTTGCATGGGGTGCCAACGCGGAGCTGCAGCTCCATGTCCATAGGGCTCGCAGACGCATTGTGAGAGGGGCAGCCCTGGCTAGAGGCAGAGGGGGCTACAGGCGTCGGCCACGTAGGCCTTACCCAGTCAGGCTATACCGCCAGCAGCGCTCCTACCTAAACATGAGTGCCGCGCGATGTGTTAAAAGGCTCCGATTCCGAAAGGGGGTGATTGCAGAGATCTGCCACCTGCTTCGCCGAGATCTGCAGCCAAAGCTCAGGTGCAGGACGTCTCTGTCGGTGGAAGTGAAGGTGACAGTGGCATTGAACTTCTATGCCACCGGCTCCTTCCAATACGCTGCTGGGGACATAGCAAACATCTCCCAGTACGGCGCGCATCGCTGCATCTGCCAGGTGACCGAAGCACTGTTCAGAAGGAGAAGCCAATTCATCTCCTTCCCCATGGCCCTGGAGAGCCAGCATCAGCGCGCATTGGGATTTTCCAGACTCGGGGAATTACCCTTGGTCCAGGGCGCCATTGACTGTACGCATGTGGCTTTGCGGGCCCCTCTGGAGCATGGCGAGCAGTATCGCAACAGGAAGGGCTACCATTCTCTGAATGCGCAGCTGGTCTGTGACCACAAGCAGCGCATCATGGCAGTCAATGCCAGCTTCCCAGGCAGCAGCCACGATGCCTTTATCCTGCGGCAGAGTACTGTGCATGACATGTTCCAGGCACAGCCTCCCCCAAGAGGATGGCTACTCGGGGACAAAGGCTATCCTTTGTGCACCTGGCCCATGACCCCGCTCCACGCGCCCAGGACCGCTGCTGAAGAGGCCTACAACGAGAGCCATCAAACCACCCGCAACATCATCGAGCTAACTATTGGGGTCCTCAAGCAGCGGTTCCGCTGCCTTGATCGCTCCGGAGGAGCTCTCCAGTATTCGCCGGACCGGGTCTCCCAATTTGTGGTGGTTTGCTGCATGCTACACAACCTGGCTATCCGCAGGACTCAGGCACTGCCACCTGACGTTGGACCAGCACCTCAGGAGGAGGAGCAGGAGGAGCATGAGGAGGAGGAGGAGGAGGAGGAGGAGGAGCAGGAGTACGTTCCCAGGAGGGAGCGACCAGGGCCAAGGGCCGCACGACGCCACCTTATCAGACGGTACTTCTAAGCCCCCTGTCAGGGAATGGCCAGGGGCCATGAGGGAAGATGAATGCAGCCGCTCCGCAAGCCCTCAGCCGGCGAAGCCAACAAACACTAAGAAGAACAACCATGGAGACTGCATGAATAAAGATAATTTTTTATTGCACAAAAATGAAAAGCCCTTCCCACATGAATCCCCAAAAACAATAAACGGGCCCCACAAAAAGCCCAACAAACGACTCACTCGCACAAACTGGGGAGGAGCCACTCCACCTTTATTGAAACCGGGCCTCAACGTCGGCCTAACGCAAAAAAAAAGCCCTCCAAAAGCACAACCATGGGCAAAATAAAGATGGCCACCGCCATATTAAAGGAATGCTGGCCACACCCTCTACTGAGTGGCCCGCGAGGGCGAGACCTTGGCCAGCATTTTGCCTCCCCTGCCCTGCCTGCTGCTCCTTCGCAAGCTCTGCCCAGTGGCTGCTGCGAGGCTGGGGGAAGGCGCCTGAGGCTCAGATGCCCATCCGCCAGATGCCACTGGGGGGCGGCCTACACGGCGTTTGGGCCTCGAGGGGCCATCTGCTGAGTGGCGCACCTGAGCCTGGCCACCATCAGCTGCAGCCGCTTGCCCTTGACGCCCCAGTGGGGGAATGGCGGCGACGGATGGCGCAATGTGGGCCAGCTGGCGTCTGGGATGCGCTGGCTGGTGCTGTGGCGCGGTGGCACTCGGCCGGGCCCGCACTGCAGGATCCGCAGCAATCAGCCGACGGGCGGCTTGCTGGGATGGTCCAGCGCGGCGCCTGCCCTGGCGATGCCTGCCTGAGACAGCGCGTGTGGCAGCAGTGAGTGGCCCTGTGGCCCTGGTGTGCGCGCGCATCACATCCGCCAGGGTCTTGACGGCATCAGTCAGCATGCGGCCAGTCGCGGCAGTTGCTGCCCCGAACTCACGCACACTGGTCGCCAGCGACTCGATGGCCTCAGGCATGCGCCCCACCACGCTCATGAGCTCCGTGTGGCGCCGGTCCGAGTCGTCGGCCATCTTATCCAGCTTCCGCACCTCCTCCGAAGTGAAGGTGTCCGGACTGGAGTCGCGACTCTCCCGCTGGGGAGGAGGGGGCCGAACTAGGGGACCCTTGCCGCGTTGGTGACGGCAAGTGTGCCGAGCAGCAGCACTCCCCTCTGATCCTTCCCCCCTTTGGGGAAAGGCCGCGGGCCACGCGCACGGCTGCTGGGTGGCTGGACGCCACTGGTCCCAGAAGCTGCATTGCCCTGCGACAGTTCCTCCAGGCACTCGTCCAGTGAGGAGGTGTCAAGCATTTCCTCCTCTCCTGCGGGACGTGACTGTTCCCCCGAAGGTCCGGCTTGCTCCTCCTCCTCCTCCTGGTCGGAGGTGCTGTCACTGGCAGCCTCAGGGTCCTGGCCGTCACCAGCTGAAAGCAGGAATGCACAAGAGTAGCTTCAGAGTGAGGAGACGGCGTCAGCGAGGGTGTTAGGACTGGTGGGATTCAGCGCATTGGTGGGACAGTGGCAAAGGAGGTAGCTCGGATGGGCCAGTGCGACGCGAGAGGGCCAAAAGGCGAGGTCCTTACCATTGCCGGGCAGTGGAGTGTCGGATACACCGCACGCTGTGGGGACAATCACACGGGCTCCCATGAGCACACACACGCGCTCCTCCAGCCGAGTGAGCTTCTGCAGCTTGGCGCGGCCACCCCTGGCACGGGCCTGGCGATTAAACGCTACTTTAGCCTGCAAGAGAAAGGACGGGCTGTAAGTGCGCAGTGAAGCCCTGATGTAGTGTGCACTGCCTCCCATGGTGGAATAGCTTGGACAGAGTGAAGCCCTGATGTAGTGTGCACTGCCTCCCATGGTGGAATAGCTTGGACAGAGTGAAGCCCTGATGCACTGTGCACTGCCTCCCATGGTGGAATAGCTTGGACAGAGTGAAGCCCTGATGCACTGTGCACTGCCTCCCATGGTGGAATAGCTTGGACAGAGTGAAGCCCTGATGCACTGTGCACTGCCTCCCATGGTGGAATAGCTTGGCCAAAGTGTAGAGTGCCGAATGGCCATTTGATGCTCATGACTGTCCCAATGCTGCTGGCTGAGGGCTGGCCAATAGGACTTTCAGGTCCCTTTGCCCATCATGTCAGGTGTACATGCAAGAATGAGGAGGAGACTGGAAAGGCTACTCACCCTCACAATCCTGGTCAGATCGTTGTATTTCTTACGGCATTGTACGTGGGTCCTGGGGGCCTCGCCGGTGAACGTCACCCTCTGGGCGATCTGCTTCCAGGCTTTGGTGTAGTCATGGTGGGTTGGATTCCTCCCACTCTCTGGAAACAAGATCTTGCGCCTCACCTCCAGAGCTGTGACCATTATGTCCAGATCAC
This sequence comes from Somniosus microcephalus, assembly GCF_052327205.1. Taxonomy (NCBI): domain Eukaryota; kingdom Metazoa; phylum Chordata; class Chondrichthyes; order Squaliformes; family Somniosidae; genus Somniosus; species Somniosus microcephalus. The sequence goes on along the minus strand of NC_141008.1, from coordinate 26,722,552 downwards.
CCTCTGAGAAGCGCAGGGCACGCTGACGGGCCTTCTCTGGCGTTGCCATGACTCCCTGGGGCTGAGCAGTAGTGTTGAGGACTCTTTGCAAGGCTGCAGTGTGCAGGGCGTGGCAGCAGACCAATTCGTCCCTTCCCCCTTTAAGAGCTGGTCGGCACCACGGGGTCTGCTGTCAGTGCAAAAATGACCGCACCCGTGCTGCGCCCCGCCTGGGCGCTATCCCTCTGGACCGCCGGCTTAGCGCCTAAAGGTAGGAGTGCAACGCCTCTTTTAGCGCTCCACCACTCTCTTAGGGCGAAGCCACTGAATTTCCGGCAACGGGGCGCTACTTTGGGGCGGGCGCTAACTTCGGGCGGGCGCTAAGGTTAGCGCCCCAAAACTGTCTATACTGAAAATCTAGCCCTATGACTCTATGACTCTATGACTAGTGAAACAAGAAGACACATGACAAATGCAATTTAATGCGGATAAGTGTGAAGTGATGCACTTTGGGAGAAACAACATAGCGAGGCAGTATTCTAAATGGTAATATTTTGAGGGGGTGCAAGAGTTGATGGACCTGGGGGTGCATATTCACAAATCTTTGAAGGTGGCTGGGCAAGTTAATAAGGCAGTTAAGAAAGCGAATGGGATACTTGGCTTTGTAAATAGGGCCACTGAATACAAAAACAAGGAAGTCGTGCTGGACCTTTACAAATCTCTGGTTAGGCCTCAGCCGGAGTATTGTGAACAATTTAGGGCACGACACATTAGGAAGGATGTCAAGGCCTTGGAGAGGGTACAGAGGAGATGTACCAGGATGATACCAGGGATGAGAAACTTCAGTTATGTGGAGAGATTGGAGAAGCTGGGATTTTTCTCCTTAGAGCAGAGAAAGTTAAGGGGAGACCAAATAAAGGTATTCAAAATAATGAGGGGTTTTGGTACAGCAAGTAGGGAGAAACTGTTTCCACTGGCAAGTGGGTCAGTAACCAGAGGTCATAGATTTATAATAATTGGCAAAAGAACTAGAGAGAAAATGAAGAGAATTTTTTTCACACAGAGGGTTGTTAAGATTTGGAATGCACAGCCTGAAAGGGTGGTGGAATCAGATTGAAATTTCAAAAGGCAATTGGACATCAACTTGAAGAGGACTAATGTGCAGGGTTATGGGGAAAAAGTTGGGGTGGGATTAAATTGAACAGCTCTTTCAAAGAGTTGGCACAGGCACAATGGGCCGAATGGTCTCCTTCAGTGCCGTAGAAATCTATGATTCTATGAGGAGACAACCCAGAAATAATGTCAGAGTGCACAGTGTTCACAATTCACAAAATTGTTCCTGAAATAACAATGCACAAGGCACAATAGGGGAAACATTCAGTGCCTTAGCACCTCCAGTTAGCATCTGGAGGGGGCACTAACAGGGTGCTGAGGCAATAGGCCGCAGCGAGGCAAATCCAGGGCCGCACACCAAATTCAGCCCCCCCTCTGTAGTGCCGCCACTATGAGTTAGCGCCAGGAACTTCGGCACCAGGCAGATCGTGACGTCAGTGAGTGTGCAACGCTCACTGGTCGCCCAATCTGCCAAATTGAGTATCGCCCCCTGTCTTAGCTCCTCACCCCGAGAGGAGGCGTCAAGCAGGCGGATGCCGGCTCCAGGGGTGCTATTTAAAGGCATCCTCAGTAATAAGTCACAGCTCTCAGGTTAGTGCTGTTTCACTGCTTCCTTGTCAGTTTGAAATTGTGCAACAGTTTAAATCAGTCATTTAAAGGTTGTTTAGTCTCTGGAGTGTTGTGGCTACTAAAAATTAGTTACATTTATTCTCACAGAGTATCAATGTGCTGCACTTCCTTACATTAATGGGTGCTGTGCTGGCAGTCGACCTCACCCTCCAGGATCTAGGAGGGAGCGGAGGCAACGAGAAAGATTGGAACATGTGACCAGAGGGAGGAGGAGGGCCATCAGGGCTCTCAACAGGAAGCCTTACCCTCTGAGGGTCTTCCGACAGCAATTCTCCTACCTCCAATTGAGCCAGGAGCAGTGTATTAGAAAGCTCCACTTCAGCAAGGAGGTGGTCACAGAGCTCTGCCACCTCCTGCAACCAGACCTCGAGCCTCAAATCAGGATGAGCAGGGCTCTCTCAGTGGCAGTCAAGGTCACCGTCGCCCGCAATTTCTTCACCAGTGGATCCTTCCAGTCTGCAACAGGAGATATAGGTAACATCTCGCAGTTCGTCATTCATCGCTGCATCTGGGAGGTCACAGAGGCTCTCTACAGTAGGAGAAGGGACTACATTTCCTTCCCCATCACCAGAGAGAAGCAGGATGAGCGTGCATGTGGTTTTGCCAGGATACCGGGATTCCCCATGGTGCAGGGAGCCATTGATTGCACCGACATGGCTTTGCGGGCACCCCATAACATTCCTGAGGTCTTCCATAACCGCAATGGCTACCACTCACTTAATGTGCAGTTGGTGTGCGACCACAGACAGCAAATCCTCAATGTGAATGCCCGCTATCCTGGCAGCAGGCACGATGCCTTCATCCTGAGCCAGACCGGTGTGCCAGCATTCTTCCAGCCACGATGTCAAGCTCGCGGATAGCTGGTCGGAGATAAGGGCTATCGCTCTCCACCTGGCTCATGACTCCCCTCCACTCATATAATGAGAGTCATACTGCCACCAGGAACATCATTGAGCAGATCGTCAGGGTGCTCAAGCAACAGTTCCACTGCCTTGACCACTTGGGAGGGGCCCTCCAATACTCAGCTGAGCGGGTGTCCCATTTCGTGGTGGTCTGCTGTATGCTCCACAACTTGGCCACCATGAGGGCCCAGCCCTTGCCACCAGGGATTGCGGGACCACCTCAGGAGGAGGAAGAGGAGGAGGAGGATGAGGAGGAAGAGGAGGAGGGGGAGGAGGAACAGGAGCGAGGGAGGAGGCAGTCACTCAATTGGCCTTCTGGAAGGGCAGTCCATGACCGTCTCATCAGACAACGGTTCCAGTAAATTCAACCCCAGATCCCTGTTGCTCACCACATCCCCATCATTCCATCCCTGTCGCAGGCCATATCACAGCGCAAAGCTGAAATGAGAGACAGTACAAAATTATCCAAAGTGAATTAATAAATTTATCAATACTCAGTGAACACATCTTTACAACAACAATATTTACTATTCACCCTGTGCAATCCCTTAGTGCCTCTCGTTACTGTGCCTTTGCCTACCAGAGTGTTCCTACGAAGTGTTGGCCCAGTGGCTGCAGCAGGACTGGTGGAAGGCTGCTGAGTGTCCGTGCAAGAGACTTCAGATGGCCTTGCAGGACGCCCTCAACCATCTCTGGACCTGGACCTGGCTGCAGACTGCACCACCTCAGCATGGGCGGCAGCAGCCTGGTCTGGCTGGATGACAGGCAGCGACAAGGGCAATGGCAGCGTACCAGTGGTGGGAGCAGGAATGCTGTCATCCTGAGAGAGGACAGCAGCTTCCTGCTCCACTGACCCACTGCCACTCCCCCGGGGCAGCTCCTCTACAGCCCTAGTGATCTGCTGCGATGCCGTGAAAGCCCCGGTCGACGGGGGTAGACCCAGCCACAATGGCAGCAGTCAAAGGTTGCATGGCATGAAGCTGAGACTGCATGAGAGCAGTCTGAGATTGAATGGCATCAACCATAGACTGCATTACAGCATTAAGACTGTACTGCAATGGAAGCTGCCAGATCGCCCATCACACGCAGCATCAGGTCTGGGTCACCATGGTCTTTTATTTAAAAGATTTTTATTCACTTATGGGATCTGGGCGTCGCTGGCAAGGCCAGCATTTATTGCCCATCCCTAGTTGCCCTTGAGAAGGTGGTGGTGAACCGCCTTCTTGAACCACTGTAGTCCATGTGGTGAAGGTACTCCCACAGTGTTGTTAGGGAGGGAGTTCCAGGATTTTGACCCAGCGACAATGAAGGATCTCCGATATACTTCTAAGTCAATGGTGTGTGACTTGGAGGGGAACTTGGAGGTGGTGCTGTTCCCATGTGCCTGCTGCCCTTGTCCTTCTAGGTGAAAGAGGTTGCGGGTTTGGGAGGTGCTGCCGAAGAAGCCTTGGCGAGTTGCTGCAGTGCATCTTGTAAATGGAACACACTGCAGCCACGGTACGCCGGTGGTGGAGGGAGTGAATGTTTAAGGTGGTGGATGGGGTGCCAATCAAATGGGCTGCTTTGTCCTGGATGGTGTCGAGTTTCTTGAGTGTTGTTGGAGCTGCACTCATCCAGGCAAGTGGAGAATATTCCATCACACTCCTGACTTGTGCCTTGCATATGGTGGAAAGGCTTTGGGGGGTCAGGAGATGAGACACTCACCGCAGAATACCTAGCCTCTGACCTGCTCTTGTTGCCACAGTATTTATGTGGCTGGTCCAGTTAAGTTTCTGGTCAATGGTGACCCCCAGGATGTTGATGGTGGGGGATTCCACGATGGTAATGCCGTTGAATGTCAAGGGGAGGTGGTTAGACTCTTGCTTGTTGGAGATAGTCATTGCCTAGCACTTCTGTGGCGCAAATGTTACCTTCCACTTATCAGCCCAAGCCTGAATGTCATGTTGTATGCGGGCATGGACTGCTTCATTATCTGAGAAGTTGTGAATGGCGCTGAACACTGTGCAGTCATCAGCAAACATCCCCATTTCTGACCTTATGTTGGAGGGAAGGTCATTGATGAAGCAGCTGAAGATGGTTGGGCCTCGGACACTGCCTTGAGGAACTCCTGCAGCGATGTCTGTAATGATATCAGCAAATAGTGATGGTATTTGCCTGTTTGATTATTTATGCCTTACCAGCATATTTGCCTGATTGATTATTTATGCCTGACCAGCAGAGGGCATGTGAGAGACAAGCAGTTTAGTTTAGTTTTGGTTTCGTTTTAGATGGATCTCTAAGATGGTGTCTCCTGTAATGCTGTTAAATTAGTTGAACAAACTTTAGATAAAAAGTCATTCTCTTTCATGAATGTGTCATCATTGAACCCACATACAAATCGATACATGGTGTCAGAAGTGATTGAAAGAGATGAAGAGGAAAAATCTGAAGTTAAATCAGCTCTCCACATATTAGCAAGCCAAAAGAGAACATCGTTACTTACCATTGGAGAATAGCTAACGAAGTGAAAAAATGGTAGGATTACACCCACCGGCGAAGCTTCAGTTGACAGGTAATGTGGCTGAAAATTGGAGGAGGTTCAAACAACGTTTGGAGTTGTATTTAGCGGCAATCGGAGCTGACGAGAGAAGTGATAAAATGAAAGCGTCAGTGTTCTTACATGTCGTGGGTGATGAAGCGCTGGAGGTGTATAATAACTTCACATTCGCTGCTGCTGGAGACAAAATGAAGTTGGATAAAATAATGGAACAGTTTGAGGCCTACTGCATACCTAAACGTAACGTGACGTTTGAGAGGCACAGATTTTTCACATGTGTACAGAAAATGGGAGAGACCATTGATCAGTATGTGACTGAACTGAGAAACAGAAGCAAAACGTGTGAATTTGGGGGACTGACAGACTCGCTGATAAAAGACAGGCTGGTGTGTGGTATTCCAGATAATGGTCTAAGGGAAAGACTGCTAAGAGAGCAAAATCTAGACCTGGGAAAAGCCATAGCACTGTGTAGGGCTACAGAGACTGTGAAGTTGCAGGCAAAGGAGCTGTTCTGTGACAGTAGCTGCAACGTGGATGCAGTGAGAAAGAATGGACACAAATCGTTTAACAAAAAGAGCGCCAATGTGAAAAAAGAGGCGTGGCCAGCGAACAAAAATGAAAGGGACAATCGAAAGTCATGTAGTCGATGCGGTACACAGCATACACCAAAAAAGTGTCCAGCATATGGTAAAACATGCAATAGTTGCAACAAAAACAACCATTATGCCCTGTCCTGCAAGAACCAAGCGCAACAAAGCAAGGTCCATGCAGTAGATGAAAGTGAGATAGAGGAGTTCAATGTGGATGTTGTGTCTGAAAACAAAAAAGAAAAAAGAGACTGGATGTTGACACTAAAAGTGAATGACATACACATTCCATTTAAATTGGATACTGGAGCACAAGTTAATGTGATATCAGAGACTGATTTTAAGAAAATTAGACCCAGACCAAAGATACATGGAATAAAAGTGAAAGTGACAGGATACTCAGGTACTGATATACCAGTGAAAGGAAGATGCATTGCCAAAGTGACACACAAGGACAGAGAGCACACGCTAGCATTAATCGTGATGCCAAAGGATGTGCAGGCCATACTAGGTTTAATAGCCTGTGAGAGACTGAACCTGGTAAAGAGAGTCCTCGTTGTGGAAAGCGAAGGAGAGACAGTCTATGATGAACTCATGAAAGAGTACAATGACCTATTTCAGGGTCTAGGCTGCCTTCCAGGAGAACACATGATCAGAATAGATAAAAGTATGCCAATGGTCATACATCCATGCAGAAAAGTTCCGTTTGCTCTTCAAAAGCAACTGAAGGCAGAGTTGGACAGGATGGAAAGCCTGAACGTGATTCAGAAGATAGATGAGCCAACTGAGTGGGTGAGTTCCCTCGTCGTTGTGGACAAAAAGAATGGAAAGCTCAGAATTTGCCTGGATCCAAGAGATCTAAACAGAGCAATAAAGAGAGAGCACTTCAAGCTTCCTACACGTGAGGAAATCATGTCACAGTTTGCAAATGCAAGGTATTTCAGCAAGTTAGATGCATCATCAGGATTTTGGCAGATGAAACTGGACGAAGCAAGTTCAAGACTGTGCACATTCAACAGTCCATTTGGCAGATACAGATTCCTAAGGTTACCATTTGGCATTGCCTCAGCTCCTGAAGTGTATCACAAAACTATCCATATGATCTATGAGCACCTGGAGGGAGTTGATACATCAATGGATGACATCATAGTATGGGGAACCACGAGAACTGAGCATGACGAGAGACTGAAAAAAGTGCTGGAAGCAACAAGGAAAACAAACCTGAAGCTGAATAGAGAGAAATGCCAGCTCGGGGTGACAGAACTGACATTCGTGGGAGATATCCTTAGCAGTGAGGGCATCAGACCAGATCCCAGAAAGGTGTCCGCCATTGAGAATATGCCAAAGCCACAATGCAAAAAGGAAGTGCAGAGGTTTAATGGAATGATCAACTACATGGGTAAATTCATATCCAACCTCTCAGAAAAGATGGCGCCACTGAGACGACTAACTGAAAAGAACATAGAATGGGAATGGAATCATGAGCATGAGAAGTCATGGAGCGATCTAAAGAAACTGCTCACAGAGGAACCAGTTCTGAGGTTTTATGACCCAGCGAGACCCATCAAGATATCATCAGATGCATCACAGAGTGGGCTCGGTGCTGTTCTTCTGCAAAAATATGACTACTGGCAACCTATTGCATATGCATCGCACTCAATGACAGATGTGGAGACGCGATATGCTCAAATAGAAAAGGAGCTGCTCAGCATCACATACGCCTGTGAAAGATTTCACCAGTTTGTGGCAGGACAAGCAATCAGTGTAGAGACTGACCATAAGCCCTTGATTGCATTGTTCCAAAAGCCACTAAATAGCTGTCCGCTTAGAATACAAAGAATGATGATCAGGCTGCAACACTATACACTGAATGTTGTGTACACACCGGGTAAGCTGATGTATACAGCAGACACATTGTCCAGAGCTGTTGACCCAGGAGAGCCCGCAAACACCAAAATGGATGAAAAAGTGAACGCCTATGTGGACATGATCACAAGTGCACTGCCCATAGCAGATGCAAAAATGGAGCTCATAAAGACTGAGACAAACAAAGATGAAACAATGAGACGACTGAGGAAAAGCATCTTGGATGGATGGCCCAACATGAAGCAAGACTGCTCACCTGACATGGCAGAGTACTGGAACTGCAGGGCGGAACTATCAGTGGTCGAAGACATCATCTACAAAGGAAGTAAAATAGTTATCCCAAAGAGTCTGAGAAAAGAGATGCTAAAAAGGATCCATGGAGGACATCTGGGAATCGAAAAGTGTAAGAAAAGAGCACGAGAGGTGATGTACTGGCCACGAATCAACCAAGATGTGACAAATGAGGTGTCAAACTGCACAATATGCCTGAAATATCGAGCAAGCAATCCGGTAGAACCACTAAAGCCACACCCAGCGCCAGACAGACCTTACCAGAAGGTAGGCGCTGACCTATTCGTATGTCAAGGGAAGGACTATCTTGTAGTCACAGATTATTACTCCCTGTATCCAGAGGTTTGTAGACTGTACACCACCACTGCAGATGCTGTGATAACATGTATGAAAGCCATATTCTCCAGACATGGCGTGGCAAGCGAGGTCTTCACAGACAACGGACCCCAGTTTTACAATGCAAGTTTCCGACACTTTGCCAAAGAGTGGGACTTTGTCCACACAACGTCAAGTCCTCACTTTCCACAGTCCAATGGACTAGTGGAAAAATCGGTCCAGACAGTGAAAAGACTGATGTACAAGGCAAAAGACAGTGGAACTGACTTCTACCAGAGCATGCTTGTATACCGCACAACGCCGCTCGAGTGTGGTATGTCACCAGCCCAACTCCTTATGGGACGTCTGCTAAGGTCAAACCTACCCATCCCAGAGAACCTCCTGAAAACAAAAGAGGGGGAGAAAGTGAGGAAGTTCAAAGAACAGAAAGAAAAGCAAAAGTACTACTATGACAGAGGAACACAAAACCTACCTGAACTCCACACTGGTGACCAAGTAAGGTTCAAAGACAAAACAAACATATGGACTCAGAAGGGAACTGTCCTGAGTGAAGTTCAACCAAGATCATACACCATTCAGACAGATGAGGGTGCTGTTCTGAGAAGAAATCATCGGGATCTTCTCATGGGACCAGCCACAGCAAGTCAAAAGACTGATACTGTTGAACAACCTGATCACACAGCAGGTCAAAAGACTGATACTGTTGAACAACCTGATCACACAGCTGAGAAACCATCATCTGAGGCAACAACTCAGATTCAAGGACAATCAATCAGAAAATCCTCAAGACGCGTGAAGCCTCCTGAGAGACTCATTGAGCAAATTTAAGGAATCTTGTTATAGAAGGAAGTAATGTTATCTTATTCTTTCTTCAAGTTCTAGTGTATTTACATATTTCATGTGAACACACAAAACAAGGTTAACTAACCTTGATAATGATAATGATAATGTAAGTTCATTCAGTGTTACAGTTAAAATGCAGAGTAATACAAAGAAAACATGTTGTTAGATAAAAGTAAAATACTTTTGTTTTAAGAAAGGGAGATGTAATGATATCAGCAAATAGTGATGGTATTTGCCTGTTTGATTATTTATGCCTTACCAGCATATTTGCCTGATTGATTATTTATGCCTGACCAGCACAGGGCATGTGAGAGACAAGCAGTTTAGTTTAGTTTTGGTTTTGTTTTAGATGGATCTCTAAGATGGTGTCTCCTGTAATGCTGTTAAATTAGTTGAACAAACTTTAGATAAAAAGTCATTCTCTTTCATGAATGTGTCGTCATTGAACCCACATACAAATCGATACAATGTCCTGGGGCTGTGATGATTGAACTTCAACCACCACAACCATCTTCCTTTGTGCCAGGTATGACTCCAGCCAGTGGAGTGTTTTCCCCCTGATTCCCCTTGACTTCAGTTTTACTGGGGCTCCTTGATGCCACACTCGGTCAAATGCTGCCGTGATGTTAAGGACAGTTACTCTCACCTCACCTCTGGAATTCAGCTCCTCTGGGAGTCGACCATTCTTTCCAGATTGGAAATGATGGGCTCCATGGTGTGCGCAGAGTTTTATGCAATGTTGGAGGCAGACTCCTCCACGCTCCTTAGCATTGCCGAGAGGCTCTCGGGCACCCTTGCCATTGCACCTATCATCTCCGTGTATATGCCCTTCACGTTTCTTCTAAAGGTCTCCCCATCGAGGTGCTCAGCTGAGTCCTGTGCAGCAGAACTCGCGCGCAAACTCACCCTCCAGGGAGCTGGCCCCCGAGCTACCCTTTCCCCCTGGCCTTGCTGCAGCCCACTCGCCCCCAGTACCTCACCCTGTGCAGATCCCGCTACTATACTAGCCTCTAAAGAACGCGTAGGGCCAGTGTCTGAGCTGGTGTCTGCGGGTGAGAGATGCAGTGACGCGGTGTGTTCTTCCTCCTCCTCTTCTCCCGCCTCGCTCTCATTGGTGCCCTCGGGGACAGGCTGCTCAGGTGCTTGCTCATTATCTGAAAGCATAAAGGCACAAGATTTGGGGTAAGGTGAGGGGAGGGGGGCAGGAAGGGAGAAATGCATGCATACAGCATGATTAGCTGGAAAATGCAATATGCTTGTGGGGTGAGGGGGAAGTGGGATGTGAGAAGGAGTAGGGATGAACATACCATTGTTATCCCCAAGGAGGTCAACATCACCATTGGCCACGGCGCCCACCTCCTGGTGCCCAATCATCTCCAGCACTCTATTTTCCAGCGCAGACAGTGGTTCGGTGTTGGCTTGTCCCCCGCCTGTGCACTCCTGCTCCCTACTGTTGTGAGCCACCTTGGCCTGCAAGAGAGAGGAAAGTGTGCAAGTGAGTGTGGAGCAATGTGTTTGGGTGATGTGCCTGCCATAGCTAAATATCTGTCATTGTGTGCAAGGTGTGAGATGTGGGTGTGAGATGTTGGTAGGTGGAGTTTTTTGGTGGGTGAGTGCTGAGGGTGTGGTGCTTTGGAAAGTGTGTGCAGACTGTGTTTCAGACGGTGCTATGTAGCATTTGTTGAAGCATTGACTCACCCTGACCACCCGAGTGAGGTTGTTAAATTTCTTCCTGCACCGTGTGTGGGTCATGGGGACCACAGTGCAGCCTGAGACCTGCTGGGCAACCTCCCTCCACATGGCACGGAAGACTTGCGGCGAGGGCCTCCTGCCACTTGCCGGGTACAGCACCGCCCTCCGTCTCTCCACAGCGAGGACCAAGGCTTCCAATGCCTTGTCGCAGAATCTGCGAGCTCTCTCCCTGGGTTGTTGATCTGCCATAATGACACCTCCTTCAGTGATCCGGTTCCTTCTCCTTGGCCTTCTGCTGCTTGCTGAGACAGCTGCAGAACCAGCAATGCTGAGAATGAGGTTCTGCAGCATGATTGAACCTCCCCTTTAAGAACTGGAAAGAACCTGTGGCAATGATGACTAGCGATTAGACTGCACCTGAAATTGCTTAGCGCTTTGAGTCTAACGCCACTGCGCTAGGTCGTTAGCGCTTGATTTAGTGCTCCCGTCCTTTCTTTGAGTGATGACACTGAATTTTGCGTGCAGCGAGATTCATTAGTGCCTGGCGCTAAATCTCAAACTTTCCCGAAGTTGGCACCCATTCCTGGGCGATAATGAATTTTGTCCCCATATATTCATCAAAGTGCCTGAATTGCCCTTCCTCTGTCCGTATGTGCACATTAAAAAAACACCATCAGCTAAATTTCCTCTGCACTTCCTCCACTATCATCAACTTTTATCCTTTGCTGTGCTGATACCTTATACTGTGCAATCACACAGGAAATCTCCGGACAAAGTACAAACAGAATGCAATCAATTTATTTCCCTACTCTGTGATGTGTGCGTGGTGTCAATGTGTTTCATCATGTTTAGCCAGCCTATGACTTCTTTTAAGCAAAAGGCCTATTGAATGAGTAAGTGTGGCTGCTGCCTGTGGGATTTCAGTGTCAGTCCGGATGTTGGAGGCCCTGTCCCGCCTGTGTAGGTTGCCGGTGTAAAAACAATGAAAACACTTTAAAAAAAATTCAATGGCTGTCAAGTACTTTGGGACATCCTAAGAACGTGAAAGACACTGCACAATGCAAGCTCTTGCTTTCTTTCGTATGATGGCCCTGCAACTGATTTAGCTAAATCCACTACTGCTGCAGTTGGCTGGTTCTGTCCATTTTCTGGTACATCCACTATTACTAGCACAGAGGTGCTGCTAGGCTGAATGCAACATCACCCTGAGGGACAGCAGCCTCACCTGTCCTTACTGCAGGCAGGCTACTACTCCTGGCACTTCCTCAGCCTGTCCAGTGACACTGCAGCAAAAAGTAATATAAATATGTATAACATCTAACAGATCTCTTGTGAAAGTATTCACTGTAATGTGGAGGATGTGCTGTTTCCTAAGGGTGGGAACATTATACCATTCAACTCACAAGGCATTATTCTGCAGCCAGAACTAGCCGCGCCTCTAGCCAAGCTGTTTCACGACAGCTACAACACCAGCATCTACCCGACAATATGGAAAACTGCCCAGGTATGTTCTGTCCAAAAAAAGCAGGACAAATCCAATACGGCCAATTACCACCCCATCAGTCTACTCTCAATCATCAGCAAAGTGATGGAAGGTGTCGTCGACAGTGCTATCAAGTGGCACTTACTCACCAATAACCTGCTCACCAATGCCCACTTTGGGTTCTGCCAGAACCACTCAGCTCCAGACCTCATTACAGCCTTGGTCCAAACATGGACAAAAAAGCTGAATTCCAGAGGTGAGGTGAGAGTGACTGTACTTGACATCAAGGCAGCATTTGACCGAGTGTGGCATCAAGGAGCCCCAGTAAAATTAATGTCAATGGGAATCAGGCGGAAAACTCTCCACTGGCTGGAGTCGTACCTAGCACAAAGGAAGATGGTTGTGGCTGTTGGAGGTCAATCATCTCAGCCCCAGGACATCGCTGCAGGAGTTTCTCAGTGCAGTGTCCTAGGCCCAACCATCTTCAGCTGCTTCATCAGTGACCTTCCCTCCATCATAAGGTCAGTTCGCTGATGATTGAACAGTGTTCAGTGCCATTCGCAACTCCTCAGATAATGAAACAGTCCATGCCTGCATGCAACAAGACCTGGACGACATTCAGGCTTGGGCTGATAAGTGGCAAGTAACATTTGCGCCACACAAGTGCCAGGCAAAGACTACCTCCAACAAGCGAGCATCTAACAACTGCCCCTTGACATTCAACGGCATTACCATCGCCGAATCCCCCACCATCAATATCCTGGGGGTCAGCATTGACCAGAAACTTAATTGGACCAGCCACATAAATACTGTGGCTACAAGAGCAGGTCAGAGGCTAGGTATTCTGTGGCGAGTGTCTCACCTCCTGACTCCCCAAAGCCTTTCTACCAACTACAAGGCACAAGTATGGAGTGTGATGGAATACTCTCCATTTGCCTGGATGACTGCAGCTCCAACAACACTCAAGAAGCTCGACACCATCCAGAACAAAGCAGCCCACTTGATTGGCACCCCATCTGTTAAGTCTGTGTGTTCCAGTTATATTTAAGGTCAATTACTGACACAGACTACAAGAATAACTTTTCAATAGGTCTTTACTATTCGGAGGTTAGGGCTGTACTACCCAGCAAATTACTACACAGCACTTATATACCGGTGTGGTCACCACCGGTATTACCGTATACAGCAGCCAGAGAAAGTAGTACATCTCTTAAGGTGGAACAGGTTTAAGTTCTCTTAAGGTGGAACAAGTTACATACACCACACCATCCACCACCTTAAACATTCACTCCCTCCACCACCGGTGCACCGTGGCTGCTGTGTGTACCATCTACAAGATGCACTGCAGCAACTTGCCAAGGTTTCTTCAGCAGCACCTCCCAAACCCCCGACATCTACCGCCTAGAAGGACAAGGGCAGTAGGCGTATGGGAACACCACCACCTACAAGTTTCCATCCATGTCACACACCACCCTGACTTGGAAATATATCACCGTTCTTCATCGTCGCTGGGTCAAAATCCTGGAACATCCCACCTAACAGCACTGTGGGAGGACCTTCACCACACAGACTACAATGGTTCAAGAAGGCAGCTCACCACCACCTTATCAAGGGCGATTAGGGATGGGCAATAAATGCTGGCCTTGCCAGCGATGCTCACATCCCATGAACGAATTTTAAAAAGATTGCCAATGTGCATAATCTGGCCAATTCTTTTTAGGCCACAAAGTGTAATTCAGTAAATAGCCAGCTCTTAAGGCCAGTTAGGGGCCAATTGTTCTTAGAAACACCCTGAGATCAGTTAGAGTGTTTTGTTATGTTGCTGAAGAAGTTTCACTGTGAATTGGAACTGACAGGTTTATCCTTCTCTTGTTTATATATATATTTTTAAGTGTAATACAAACATTTGCAATATGTGACACCTGAAGTGTGGCAGACACATCTCAATACTTTTATATACTATTGAATCTCCAGTGAATTGCATGCAGTACATCGGATAATATGGTTTCCCCCTATCTGTTATCTTCATATTGCTGTTTCTCCCACTCTCTTCCGTTCTGCTTCTCTTTCTGTCCTCGTCTGCTACTCTGCCTTTTTCTTCGTTTCTTCTTTCCTTTTAAGTGGGAGGTGATGGATGGCCTGGCCGGGTGTGGCAAGGAAAGGAGCCACCAAGGGCTGTGGACTATGTTTACCAGTGGCGGTTGCGAGGAATATGTGGCCCTTAGCAGCTCCCCCCACACCGTGGCTGCCTTCCTATCTCCTCCCTCATCACTTATGCTTCCCCACCTATTGCATCTCATACCCCTGCACCTTCTGACTAACGCTGTCCTGCTCCCGACCCCTCACTGCTAACCCGACCACTTCTCTTTTGCTTTCTTCCCCTCAACCCTGTCACTCAACCCTTGTTTTCTTCCCACCTCTTCATTCTGCTGTCAATCCTCTCACCCTTAATGCTTCGCCCACTCCAACTCCATTCCCGCACGCTCACCCTCAACCAATTTCCCTCCTACTCTTTCTTCCCATCCATTTCCCTCAAAGCTTTGTTTGCTTTTAAAATTCCCTCACTGTCTCCATAAACTCCTTCAGCTCTACAACCGCACCCCCCCCACCCCCCCCCTGCCCCCCCACCCACCGACCCTCCCACCCCCATAATTTTCCGCTCCTCCGATTTGGTGTTATACCTCACCTCAGCCTTCCACCCTAGTTTGGAATCATTTGCGAACTTCACCACTTTGCACTGTATTTCCAAGTTTGATTCATTAAATTAGAAACAGTTGGGATCCCAGCACTGATCCCTGAGGTACTCCACTTAGTCCTCCCACCCCGATTCAGATATCCTACTGACAACCTCTTGTTGGTTTCTTTCTTTCAACCAGTTTCTTATCCATTGCACCTTGAATTCTCACCGATTTGTGTTTATATAAGCTGCTTTTCAAGTGGAACTTTGCCAAAGGCTTTCTGGAAGTTCAGATAACCACCTCCTCAACAAAAGATTGATGAAGCCGTGTTGTCTGCTATTTACTTTCATACATATATCCTCAAGTTTGCTTCAAATAATTAATTCAATTATTTTACCTGATATTGATGTAAGACTAATGGGTCTGTAGTTTCCTGGATTTGATTGGCCATGTTCGAGAAAGGTCTGCTACTTATGCCAACTATCCTGTAACTTCTGATGTAATATCACTTAGCTATTTATAAATTGTATTAATCTATACTGTACTGAAAAGAATAGGAACATATGAGCAGGAGAAGGCCAGTCAGCCCCTCGCGCCTGCTTCACCATTCAATTAGATTTTTGTTGGGCAAGTGTATCAAGGGATATAGCGGGTAAATGGAGTTGAGGTACAAATCAGTCATGGTCTATCAATTTCAGTCGTCAAAGCTCCAATAGCTTCTATTCTACATTTTCCTCATGAAATGTTGCTCCCATATCTACAAAATATCCTTACCTCTTTTCCCCCAACAGGCTTTCCACAGCTTCTACGATCACTGTCAGTTTAAAATTCCTTCTGTTTATATGATGGCCTAGAAATTGGCCTTTTTAGCACCTCCCGTTATCACCTCCAGGGGGGGCGATAACAGGGCGCTAACGACTTAGCGACCAGGCACAGCGAAATGAACGACTCCCGCTAAATTGGCTGAGAGGTTTGCGGCGGTGGTAATACATTGTGCCATGATCTCCTGCGCCCGGAGATTGTGATGTCATTGTCCTGCGCATCGCCCCAGACCCAAACTTCGTTTCCGCCTCCTGCAGCATCACTGGGCCACAACACTGACAGCTGCAGGAGGCATTGTTCGGGAGGCCAGGCACTTCGGAGGAGCAAGTTAAAGGGGATGTTGGCGCAGTAGGTAGAAAAATTGTTGCAATGCATTACTTCAATTTTTTCCATTTTTCTTTGGCCGCGATCGATCAGCCCGGCACTCTGCTGGAGTGCATGGGGCTGATCGGGATGGATTGCAGCTGCTGTTGGGAACCAGCTAACTGGTCCCAATGCAGAGCCTGCAGCGATGGCCCTTCCCTTTAATAGAGGGAAGGAGCCTTGGATCACAGCAGCGCTGCACGGGACATTGAGGAACGCTGCACCACTACCGCCCCGCCTGCGTCCTTTAGTGCTTCAGGAAGGAAGTGGAGCACTTGATTTAGCGCTCCACTTCCTTCCTGGAGTGCTAACACCAAACTTAGAGAAAGCTGGGAATCATTAGCGTCTGGCACTAATTTTTCCAGCTTTCAAAAGTTAACGCTGACAGCTTTCCTCACTTGTTTTTTTCATATAGGCATGTCATGTTTGTCATTTGTACCTATAGCAACAGGAGGCTTCAAGCTCCCTCTTCATTATCAGGTACAGTGTAGAGAACTGGTTACATTTCATTAATTCATCTTGTGACTTTGTGGATACCAATTTTTATTTTGCATCCCCTTTACTATATGGCAGTATGGGGAAACCGCGTGGTCTCTCTTATACAATGCTGGTGGTCCTTGGTGATCATAACTGATGCGAAGGAGTCAATTTTAACATCCAGATGGGAACAGGAGGATGGCAGCGGGGAGATACAGTCGATTTTAACTTATTAAATTGCTGCTGGCTGACTTCCTGACTTCCGACGAAAGGTCATCAAACTGAAACATTGGCCGCGATTTTCCCTACCTCGGCGGGTCCATGGCGGGCGACGCCGGTGGTGGGACCCAGCCCTGCTCCTGTCTCCATACCGGCCTCCAACATGACTTTCCCCTGATTGGGCTCGTTTAGCCCGCCCAGCGCGTTTCCCAGCCAGTTGAAGGAAGTGGGTCTGATGACATCACTTGATGATGCGTCATCAGCCGGTTTCCTTAAAGGGACCATGGCCAACTTTATTTTGACAATTCTGCTGTCAGTGTTCTACAGCATTGAGGTGCTGCAAACACTAACACGCACTACACAGAGGTGCACAGCTGCACCCAGGCTCTCCCATGACTCCCTCCATATGCTTATGGAGGGAGTCACAGCATGCAAGGTGGTTCTCTTCCCTTCCCAAGAGACCTCCCCAAGACACCAACGCAGTCTGGTTATGCATTGCACAGGAGGACACAAGCAGGGATGTCATCAGGAGGACCAGGCTGCAGTGGCGCAAACCTTTCAATGACCTCAGTAGATCACGAAACGTTACTGCAAAGCCACACTCAACCTCAACCTGCTGTGCCACTCATCACATCACCATCACTCTGCCTTCCCTACCCTACTCCTGCACATCCTTACTCATACCAACTTATCTTGCACCTCCACCCATTCCTCTCTATTTATTTCAACACTTTCTGTTCTTGGACATGTTTCTGTGCACCTTTGGAAGTGGCTTAGTGAGTTGCAGTGAATGGTGAGACATAACGGTGCCCTCCGTAATGCTGATGAGTGTGAAAGGAATGGCTTGGTCATTGTAGGGATGCTTTCTGTTGTTGATGTGGGGTGGTGCTAACCTGGCGCATCATGTGGCAGCCAGGGTGTGCAGCATCAAGTGAAGTAAATGTGGCCATGGTGAGGCCATCCCTGGCTTCCCAGGCAGCAATGTGGTCAGGTGCTGATGCCCTCTGTCCTGTGCAGCATCAGGTGATTGCAGGGAAGGTTGGAGTTGTTGTTGGTGCTGCTGGTGTGCCTGGTGATGCTGGTGTTGGGGCTGATCGTGGTCAGATTCTGAGGACAAAGGTGAGATAGTTTCAAGGGCACCAATGCTGATAGAATAGATGGCAGGTGAAGTAGAGATGACAGAAGTGATCTGTCAATGGTGGGAGAGGTAATGAGGTCAGACTGGATAGAGACTTGTGTAAAGACTTGCAGCATTCTGAATCTGTAGTGGAAATGCAGTTTAGAGAAGCTCGTAGTTAAGGGATCATTTCTCAATCAGCTGGGAGCTTTGACTTGACATTTGAAGCTGTCAACTCCTCAGCTGATTCAATGGCAAGTGACTTCCCGCCTCAGCTTCACAGATGAGGTCTAGGCACAGCGTGAAACTGGTGGGCCACCTGTCAAATTCAAAAAGCTGGGAAAAAGCATTGTTAAGTGGCTGTAAACAAGCCACTAACGATTTGAATTGATTCCCCACCGCTGCCTGTTGGGTCTGCTCAGTGCTGGCAGACTCGACATCGGGAAATGCAGGTGTGCGTGGTTTGACAGCGGGTTCCTGACCCACTGTCAATCATTTTAAATTTCACAGCTGACCCACTACCCATCCCATCCACTGAGCGCTGGCAAAATCGTGGCCATTAACTCTGTTTCTCTCTCCACAGATGCTGCCTGACCTGCTGAGTATTTCCAGCATTTTCTGTATTTATTCCTGACCAAACCAGCCAGGAAGTGGGTGGGAAACAAATGTCGGCCACAGTGGCAGCATTAGGACCATACAATTACATGGCACCCTGAGCCAATCAGTGATCAATTTAACTGTTTAAGGATTTCAGTGTATTGCATTTGTGTTGAAGAAAAAAGTAAAGTTGGTGCTTATTTCTCAAACCCACCAAAACAGTATTTATTACAAATAGTAACTCATTTGGTGTTATTAAAAGTAGTATGAGCATGTGATTGAAAACGGTGAAAGGGAAAAAAGTTGCTCGGCTCCCGGGAGCAAGTGGAAGAAACGGGTGGGAACAAGTTGCTTGTACTTGAAGTTGCTTACTTTTCCGTCACTTCAAGCAAAGAAAAACAGCATTAAATCTAACAAACTGCCGAAGGTGAGCGTGAACCTGCTGTGAGTAGTTGCACGATGGGATGGCAAGGTTTCACTAGAATTGGTCATATTGCTTTTGAGAATCACTTATTAAAATCTGATTAAACTGAGAAACTAGGAGAGCACATTTTTGAGACAGAATAACATGGCACATTCCTTATAGTTAACCTTGCACGTTATAATTATTATGAAATAAATACAACACGGTTAAACCGAGAAATGCCCTATTCCTCTCTGCTGCACCTTTGATAAGAACACAACAATTAAAGTAACAGAATCATAACAAATATTTTACAGTATCTGGTATAAATGAAATGGCAAAGTTTATAATGGGAAAATAGGATGTCGGATGTATCACAGCAGTGCAGTGTGATTCTGAACGGCAAATACAAGGCAAACATCAGAAAATGAAAGGTTGGACATATTAATAGAGAGTAAATGTTAAAATGAAACACTGCCAACCCAATGCAAGGCCGGGGCAGGAGGCTGCCTGTGTTTAAAGAGCAGAGCACTTCAGACCAGAGAGAAAGAGACACACTCACGGAATAGGAAGCATTAAATATTATATATGAATAAATAATGGCTTATGTCCTGCACATTGCTCCATTATAAATATATATTTCGAATTTTAGAAGGCCAGCCAAAAGCAAGTATATAATTATTAACTAAGGAGGCATGCTCTCTGTAACTGAACAAGGATGAGAGATAGTTTAAAAGCTTTATCTAACATTAGAACATTTAAAAAAATGTCTGCTGTGTAATCATTCAAAAAAACATAGGGGGAAAATTCGGTAGCTTAACAGATGGCGCTAACGGGGCGCTAGAGCATTATCGCCAGGGCAAGGTGAGTCCAATGCCACACGCCAAATCTGGCCCCTCCGCAGCACCGCCACTAACAGTTATCGGGGGAGCCTCAACGCCAGGTGGATCGTGACGTCAGTGAGTGTGCAACGCTCATTGGCCGCCCAATCTGTGAAATTGATTGTCGCCACCTATCTTAACGCCTGGAGGAAACACTGACAGGAAGAGCTGGTGTGACGTAACAAGATGCCGGCTCCAGGGATGTTATTTATGTTACACCCGTGTATAATAAGAAACGGACTGCGGAGAACGGTACAATAGGTGTTTACTCAACGTGGCTCAAACTGCAACTGATCTGTACAGATTACTACTCAGTGTTATATACAGGTGTGGTCACTGCCGGTACTGCAGTATACATGAGCTGTAAAACATAGTCCCCCCCTTAAAGGTATATACATTACAATTCCTCCCCTTTTAGATTAACAGTACCATAACACTCATTTAACAATTAAATATCAAACTAATTACAATTAACACTTTTAACATGCAACATTAGCTGAAAATAGTCTATTTATATATTCAGTCTTTGGGGAGGCTTCCTGATCCTTTCTGGATAGCGCCTTTCCCGAGTGTCTTGCTTCTGGTGCGGAGGCGATTCTGGCCCCCTGTCGTCGGTTGGTTCATCAGCTTCCGATGCTACTGTTTCTGGGGTAGATGCGACCTGTACGTCGGGTTCATAACCAGGTACATATGGGCGAGGCATGGGGTTGACTTGTTCCTGTGACTCTAGGATCTGGTCAGCATGGCGTCTCACGATGCTCTCCCCAACATCCACTGTGTACATTAGCGGGCCCTGCCGTGTGCATATCATTCCTGGCTGCCATTTTTCTGTTCGGTAGTCGCGGGCCAAGACTGGTTGCCCTACATTGAAGCTCCTTGTTGGCTTCTCATGGATGTGCTGGAATTGCTTACTCTCAACATCTCTTCGTACGTTTGGTCTGAGCAAATCCAGGCGAGATCTTAACCTTCGGTTAAAGAACATCATGGCTGGGGCCTGGTTGGTGACTGCATGTGTCGCATTCCAGTAGGCGAACAGGAAATTGTCCACCTTGTGCTGCAGCGGAATGTTGTCATTGTACATAGCCTTTATTGCCTTCTTAAAGGTTTGTACGAACCTCTCAGCCAATCCATTTGTGGCTGGATGATACGGGGCGGATGTGTAATGCCTTACCCCATTCTTTTTCAAGAACCTCCGGAACTCTTCGGACACAAACTGTGGTCCGTTGTCAGAGCAAATCTGTTCTGGCAAGCCATTCCCAGCAAAAATGGTCTGTAGGACTGCAATAGTTTTCTCCGTGGTGGTGGAGGACATTTTGATGACCTCAGGCCATTTTAGTGTGCATCCACGGCTATTAAAAACATTGAGTCCATGAATGGACCAGCAAAATCAATATGCACCTGTTGCCATGGAAATGAGGGCCACTCCCATGGGTGTAGAGGGGCCTGTGGTGGTGCATTTTGGACTTTCTGGCATCCTGAGCAGCTCTTGGTCAGGCCCTCGATTTGTTTATCGATAACATGGCCACAATACGAGATCTGTTTTCTAAAAAATTCGCATTTGGGGCGGTTAGCTTGGAGCCCATATTCCTGCAATCTAGTGAGCACCTGCTCCAGGTTGGCAAGGTGATCACAGTCATTTTCGCCCGTGACCAGGATGTCGTCGAAATAACACTGGGTCCCTGGGATCCCTTGCAGGACTTGTTCCATTGCCCTCTGCCAAATAGCCGGAGCTGATGCTACCCCGAATACCAGCCGGTTGTATTGGTAGAGACCTTTATGGGTGTTGATTGTGAGGTATTTTTATGATGCTTCTTCTACCTCCATTTGCAGATACGCCTGGGCCAGATCAATCTTAGTGAAACGTTTCCCTCCAGATAGCGAGGTGAAAATATCTTCAATCCATGGAAGTGGATATTGTACGGTGTGAAGGACCGGGTTCACTGTTACCTTAAAGTCCCCACAGATGCGAACCTTCCTTGGTTCCCCAGGCGTGCTGCTCAATGACTTTTTCATCACAGGGACGATGGGTGTAGCCCACTCGCTCCAGTCTACCTTGGACAGGACACCTGAACGTTCCAGACTCTCCGGCTCTGCTTCGACGGCTGGGCGGATCGCATAAGGTACTGGTCTGGCCTTAAAAAATTTTGGGCTTGCGTTTTCTTCAATTTTAATCGTCGCTGTCATGCCTTTTAGTGTTCCGAGTCCTTGCTGGAACACTTCTTTCGCATCAGTTAGGATCTTTGACAGTCGCCCAGGTGTGACGTCGTCATCCTTTTTGTCAGCCACAGTCAGTGCCTGTATGGAATGCCAATCCAGTTGTATTTTCCGGATCCATTCACGTCCCAGTAATGGTGGTCCTCCATCTTGCAATACATACAGGTCTAGTTTTGGTGTTTCCTTACCGTTATATATAACGGTCACCCTTATTTTTCCTTTGGGGTAGACTTTTTGCCCCGTGTACGTCTTCAAAATAATTTTTGTGTCTCTCAAGGGTATGTGTGAGAATAGCCGCTCGTAGTCCCGTCAGTTTATGACTGTTAGAGCTGATCCTGTGTCCAATTCCATCTTTACCTGGACTCCTGCTATCTTGAGAGTGACCCAAATGGTTCGGTGATCCTCCGTTGTTATCACATTATGTAGTTTCAGACAACTCAGTTCCCTGCTTTCGGAGTCGTTATCACTCTTTTGTTCGTCTGAACTATTCTCCGTTATCTTATGTACCTTCTTGTACTTCCCTTTGGTCGGTTTCTTATTGCTGGTTTTCTTTCCCGACCTGCAGACTCATGCTATGTGTTCTACTTTTCCACACTGTCTGCACACTTTGTCTTTGAACCAGCAATCATTCTGGTCATGTGTTGTTCTGCCGCAGCGATAGCACTTCTCTGTTCCATATGACATTTCGTTTGTGCCATATCCTTGCGGTCTCTGTTGTATCTCTGCAGCGCCCCGTGCTGCTGCTTCATATGATACCGCAATGCTGAAAGCCTTTTCCAGCGGAAGGTCCTTTTCAGATAAAAGCCGTTTCTGGGTTCCTTCACTTTGAAGCCCACACACAAACTTGTCCCTTAAGGTATCTGCCAGTCCCGCTCCAAACTGGCAGTGTTTCGATAGTTTGCGCAGTTCTGTTAAATAATCAGCATTGCTTTCATCCTTATGCTGGTTCCGTTTGTGAAACTTGAATCTTTCTGCTATCAGCAGCGGTGTGGGGTTCAAATGTTCCTTTAGTATTGTTACTATGTCTTCAAAACTCTTTTCCATTGGCTTCGTTGGGGTTACTAGATTTCGTAATAAACCATACGTCTTTGCACCCATTAAATTTAACAATACCGACGCTTTCTTGTCATCTAACACCTCATTTGCCTTGCAGTACACCTCTATTCGTTCGACATATATAGTCCAATCTTCGACTTCATTGTCAAATGCGGTGATACTGCCACTCTTCGGCATTTTGGGTGTGGTTTAAAATGGCATCTCCCAATGGCTTAAAATGGCGTCTCCCACGCTTTCCTTCCTCCCCCGCTGCTGCCGACGCCGCTCCCAGTGGTCCTCGTGGCAATGGCGGCGCCTCGCGGGTTTCTGCGCGTCTCTCTCTCCCTCTCTCCAATGCTGCTCGGTCCCTGAAGACAGGCTGCGCCCTGTGCGCTCTGCCTTCTCTCTCTCTCCCCGTCGATGCTGCTCGGCCCTTTGCTGTGCCGCTCGGTCGGGCTCTAGCCCGCCGCCGTCCGGGAAGGGTCTGCGCGCTACCTGTTGCCAGCCCGTTTCGCTGGACCACCTCGACTGGAAAGCCAAGCCTGGCTCTCGACAGCCTCCCCCGCAATTCTCGAGTCTCTGCTGGATGACTGGGTGGTTGCCCGTGGTCGACGCCCGAGTCTCTGGCCTTGACCTCCAATCCACTGATCTCCAGGAACGAATCCCCGGGAGGTGATGCAGAGTTGCAGGTAGGTTCGAACCTGCCTCGTCGCCAATGTTACGTCCGTGTATAATAAGAAACGGACTGCGGCGAACGGTACAATAGGTGTTTACTCAACGTGGCTCAAACTGCAGCTGATCTGTACAGATTACTACTCAGTGTTATATACAGGTGTGGTCACTGCCGGTACTGCAGTATACATGAGCTGTAAAACATAGTTCCCCCCTTAAAGGTGTATACATTACAATTTACATTATCAGTAATAAATCGCAGCTATAGGTTAGTGGAATTTCAGTGCTTTCTTGTCAGTTTCACATCGTGCAGCAGTCTCATTCTGTAATTTCAATGTTATTTAGTATCAGGAGTGTTGTGGCAACTAAAAATTAGCTACATTTATTCTTTAAAAAAATCGAACTGCTACATTTGGTTACAGTACTGCTGAACTGGCAGTCAACCTCGCCCTCCAGGATCTACTGAGGAGGGAGCGCAGGCAGCGAGAAAGACTGGAACATGTGGCCAGATGGAAGAGGGGGGCCATCAGGGCTCTCAACAGGAGGCCTTACCCTCTGAGGGTATTCCGAGAGCACTTCTCCTACATCCAATTAAGCGAGGAGCAGTGACTTAGAAGGCTTTGCTTCACCAAGGAGGTGGTCACAGAACTCTGCCACTACCTGCAACCAGACCTCCAACCTCAGATCAGGGCGACCATGGCTCTCTCAGTGGCAGTCAAGGTCACCATCACCGTCGCTCTCAATTTCTACACCAGCGGATCCTTCCAGTCTGCAACAGGAGACATAGCTAACATCTCACAGTTCGCCATCCATCGCTGCATCCAGGGGGTCACAGAGGCTCTCTACAGTAGGAGAAGGGACTGCATTTTCTTCCCAATCACCAGAGAGAAGCAGGATGAGCTTGCATGTGGCTTTGCCAGGATAGCGGGATTCCACATGGTGCAGGGCACCATTGACTGCACCCACGTGGCTTTGCGGGCACCGCATAACAATTCTGAGATCTTCCGTAACTGCAAAGGCTACCACTCACTTAATGTGCAGTTGGTGTGCGACCACAGACATTTATCCTCAATGTCAATGCCTGCTATCCTGGCAGCAGCCATGATGCCTTCATCCTGCGCCAGACTGGTGTGCCAGCACTCTTCCAGCCATCACGTCAAGCTCGCGGCTGGCTGGTCAGAGACCAGGGCTATCCGCTTTCCACCTGGCTCATGACTCCTCTCCAGAACGCCAAAACTCCTGCCCAGCACTCATATAATGAGAGCCATACTGCCACCAGGAACATCATCGAGCAGGCCATTTCTTCATGGCCTGCTGCATGCTCCACAACTAGGCCATCATGAGGACCCAGCCCTTGCCACCAGGGATTGCGGGACCACCTCAGGAGGAAGAAGAGGAAGAGGGAGAGGAGGAGCAGGAGGAGGAGGAAGAACAGGAGCGAGGGAGGAAGCAGCCACTCAATCAGCCTTCCAGAAGGGCGGGCCGGGACCGCCTCCTCAGACTGTGTTTCCAATGAATTAAACCCCAGATCCCCGTTGCTCACCAAATCCCCATCATTCCATCCCTGTCGCAGGCCATATCACAGCGCAAAGCTGAAATGAGAGACATCACAAAAGAATCCAAACTGAATTAATAAATTTATCAAACATCAGTGAACACATATTTACAACAAAAATATTAACTATTCACTCTTGTGCAATCCCTTGGTGTCTGTCGTTACTGTGTCTTTGCCAACTCTACTGCTCCTATGAAGTGTTGGCCCAGTGGCTGCAGCAGGGCTAGTGGAAAGCTGCTGAGTGTCCATGCGGGAGACTTCAGATGGCCTTGCAGGACGCCCTCATACAGCTCTGGGCCTGGAAGGCCCGGCTGTAGACTGCACCACCTCAGTATGGGCAGCAGCAGTCTGGGCTGGCTGGATGACAGGCAGTGACAAGGGCAATGGCAGTGTGGCAGTGATGGGAGCAGGAATGCTGTCATCCTGAGAGAGAGCTCCACTGACCCACTGCTACTCCCCGGGGCAGCACCTAGCAATCTGTTGCAGCACAGATTACTGGCCTGCTGCGACACCGTGAAAGCCCCGGTCGACGGCGGTAGACTCTGCCACGATGGCAGCAGTCAGAGCAGTCTGAGATTGGATGCCACCAAGCATAGATTCCATTACGGCACTAAGACGTTGCGTCGCTTCTGCCTGTGCTGCAATGGAAGCTGCCAGACCACCCATCACACGTGGCATCATGTCTGGGTCACTACGGTCTCTCTGGGAGTCTACCATCCTTTGCAGACTGGAAATGATGGGCTCCATGGTGTGCAATGTTGGAGGTGGACTCCTCCACGCTCCTTATCATTGTCGAGAGGCTCTCAGGAACCGTTGCCATTGCACTTATCATCTCCGTGTGAATGCCCTTCACCCTTCTTCTAATGGCCTCCCCATCAAGGTCCTAATCTGAGTCCTGTGCAGCAGAACTCTCACACAAAATCACCCTCCGGGGAGCTGGCTCCCAAGCTACCCTTTCCCCCTGGCCTTGCTGCAGCCCAATCGTCCCCTGTGCCTCACGCTTTGCAGATCCCGCTACTATACTAGCCTCTAAAGAACGCGTAGTGCCAGTGTCTGAGCTGGTGCCTGCGGGTGAGACATGTAGTGACGTGGTGTGTTCTTCCTCCTCTTTTTCTCCTGCCTCGCTCTCTACGGTGCCCTCAGGGACAGGCTGCTTAGGTGCTTGCTGATTATCTGAAAGCATAAAGGCACAAGAGTCGGGTTAAGGTGAAGGGAGGAGGGCAGGAAGGGAGAAATGCATGAATACAGCTTGATTGCTGGAAAGTGGGAAAGGCTTGTGGGGTGAGGGGCAAGTGGGATGTGAGGAGTAGGGATGAACATACCATTGTTGTCCCACAGGGGGTTAACATCGCCAGTGGCCACGGCGCCCACCACCTGGTGCCCAATAATCTGCAGCACTCTATTTTCCAGCGCAGACAGTGGTTGGGTGTTGGCTTGTCTCCCGCCTGTGAGCTTCTGCTCCCTCCTGCTGTGAGTCACCTTGGCCTGCAAGAGAAAGGAAAGTGTGTGTGAGTATGGAGCAATGTGTTTGAGAGATGTGCCTGTCATAGTTGAATATCTCATTGTGTGCAAGGTGTGAGATGTGGGTGTGAGTGTTGGTAGGTAGAGATTGTTGATGGGTGTGTGTGGTGTTTTGGGCTGTGTTTGAAGACTGTGGTACAGATGGTGGTATGTAGCATTTGTTGAAGCATTGAATCACCCTGACCACCTGAGTGAGGTCATTAAATTTATTCCTGCGCAGTGTGTGGGTCCTGGGGACCACAATGCTGTCTAGGACGTGCTGCACTACCTCCCTCCACATGGTGCGGAAGACTTGCAGCGAGGGCCTCCTGCCACTTGCAAGGTAGAGCACCGCCCTCCGTCTTTCCACAGCGAACACCAACGCCTCCAATGCTCGATCGCATAATCTGCGGGCTCTCTCACTGGGGCATGGATCTGCCATGATTACAGATGCTTCAGTCCTCCGGCTCCTTCTCCTTGACCTGCTGTTGCTTGCTGAGGCAGCTGCACAGCCAGCAAGGCTGAGAATGAGGTTCTGCAGCATCAATGAACCTCCCCTTTAAGAACTGAAAAATGCCTGTGGCAATCATGACTGGCGATTAAACTGCACCTGATATTGGTCCACCCTTTGCAAGTAACGCCAATGAGCTTGGACTTAAAGACTTGAATTAGCGCTCCAATCATTTCTTTGAGCAGTGAGCATGAATTTTGCGTGCAGTCTAAAGCATTAGCACCTGGCGGTAATTCTCCAACTTTTCCAATTATACTGCCCATTCCTGGGCTATAATGAATTTCTAACCCATAATCCGTAAATGAATGAATACGGTCCATTGTTAATAGCGGGTATTTAACAATCAACTCAAGCTCAAGTAAATTGGACATTTGCAAAATTTCTTCAGCAATTACTTTTCAGAGGCTTTTAGGAGTACAGAGTTGGAAATTCAGTATCACCCCGGTTGGGGTGCTAAATTTTAAAAAGTTGGACAATTAGCGGCAGGCGCTAATCCTTCTGACCTCCCGCTAGATTGATTGTTAGCGCTCCAAGAAAGAACTGGAGCGCTAAATCAAGCATTAATCACCTAACTTAGGGCGCAACACACACAGAGAGCGGGGCGCTACCCGCACAGCGATAACCAATTTCAGGTGCACTCCAATCGGGACTCACCATTCACACTGGCTTCTTACAGTTCATAAAGGGGATGTTCAATCATTCTGCACAACCTCATTCTCAACATTGCTGGCTCTGAACTCGACCTCCAAGCAACTCAACAGCTACACCTCTTATCTTCATGGCTGATCCCAGTCCCAGGGAGAGAGCTCGCCAGTTCAGTGACCAGGCATTGGAGACATTGGTTGCGGCAGTCAATAGAAGGAGGGCAGTGCTGTTCCCGGTCACTGGGAGGAGGACATTGTCCTAGGTCTTCAGGGCAATGTGGAGCGAAGTGGCCCAGGATGTCTCGGCCAGCAGTGTGGTCCTTAGGACCCTCACACAGTGCCGCAAAAAATTCAACGACCTCACTCGGGTAGTCAGGGTGAGTACATGCTTCAACAAGTCCTACATACCAGCATCTGAACCTCAGTCTGTACACACTGCACAAACCACCACACTGCCCCACTCACCCACCAAGCATCTCCACCTATTAAAACTCACATCCACATCTCACGCCTTGCCTACAATCACAGCTATTCAACTATGGCAGGCACATCTCCCAAACACATAGCTGCACACTCACTCACACACTTTCCTTTCTCTTGCAGGCCAAGCTGGGCCACAATAGGAGGGAGCAGGAATGAACAGGCGGGGGTGAAGCAGACATCCAACAGCTTACAGACCTGGAGGAGCGAGTGCTGTGAGTCATTGGGCGCCAAGTGATGGGCGCCGTGGTCATCAGCGACGTTGACACCCTTGGGGCAACGACGATATGTTTATCCCCTCTCCTTCTCTCATCCCACTACCTCCTCACGCCACAAGCCTTTCCCACTTACCAGCTCATTATACTGTCTGAATTCCTTGTGCCCTGCCTGCCTCCCTTCCCTCACCTTAACGTGAGTCTTGTGCTTTCAGGTAATCAGCAACCAGCTGACCAACCTATCCCTGAGCCTCCCAGTGAGAGTGAGGTGGGAGAAGAGAAGGAGGAAGAAAGCATCGCATCACTGCATGTCTCACCCGCAGGCGCCACCTCAGATACTGGGACTATGCAATCTTTAGAGGCAACGTTAGTAGAGGGTGTCATGAATCTTATCATGACTCATGAAGTAACACTGGGCTGCCAGCTGGTGGCGCCGTCCAAGGAGTATAAATATTCGGGCGTGGGCCCAGCTTGCTCAGGATGTTTCTGTAACCAGGAACTAGTGATGTAACTAGAAATCTCATGGTTTTGAAACAGTTGATTAAAGCCTTGTTTTATACTCAAACTAAGTGCTCAGTAGTCTTATTACATCAGAGGGCATGCACGTGGAGTTAGTAGGTGCAATGGAAGAACCGCTCGGCAATGGTAAGGAGTGTGGATGAGTCCGCCTCCAACATTGCACAGAGCTCTGCGCACACCATGGAGCCCATCCTTGGCGGTCTTCAAAGGATGATGAACTCCTTGAGAGACCGTGGGGACCCAGACCTCGTGCTCCATGTCATGGGCGACGTGGCAGCATCCATTGCAGCACAGGTGGAAGCCACACAATGTCTTAGTGCTGTAATGCAGTCAATGGTTGCTGCCATCGAATCTCAGACTGCTCTCATGCAGTCTCAGCTTGATGCCACGCAAGCTCTGACAGCTGCCATCGTCGCTGGGTCCACCACAGTCCACCGGGGATCTCACGGTGTCGCAGCAGGCCAGCAATCTGTGCTCCAGCAGATTGGTAGGGATGCTGAGTTGCTGCCCCGAGGGAGTGGCAGTGAGTCAGTGGAACAGGATCCTGCTTTCCTCTCTCAGGATGACAGCATTCCTGCTCACACCACTGCCACTCCGCCAGTGCCATTGTCGCTGCCTGTCATCCAGCCAGCCCAGACTGCTACCGCCCTGCCTGAGGTGGTGCAGTCTACAGCGGGGCCTTCCAGGCTCAGAGCTGGTCGAGGGCATCCTGCAAGGCCATCTGTAGTCTCTGGCACCGACACTCGGCAGCCTTCAACCAGCCGTGCTGCAGCCACCGGGGACAGACTACGTAGGAGCAGTAGATTAGGAAAAGGCACTGTGAAGAGAGGAAGTAAGGGTTTGCACAAGGGTGATTAGTTAATATTGTTGCTGTATATATGTGTTGACTGAATGTTGATACATTTTTTAATTGAGTTTTGCAGAATTTGTGCTGTCTCTCATTTCAGCTTTCCGCTGTGATATGGCAAGCGAAATGGCTGGAATGATGGGGATATTGTGAGCAACCGGGATGTGGGGTAGAATTTATTGGAACTGATGAGGCGGTCACAGACCACCCTTCCAGAAGGCCGATTGAGTGGCTGCCTCCTCCCTCGCTGCTGTTCCTCCTCCTGTTCCTCCTCCTGTTCCTCCTCCTCCTCTCCCTCTTCTTCCTTCTGAGGTGGTCCTGCTATGCCTGGTGGCAATGGCTGGGCCCTCATGATGGCCAAGTTGTGCAGCATGCAGCACACCACGATGAAAGGGACACCCACTCAGCTGAGTACTGGAGGGCTCCTCCCGAGCGGTCAAGGTTGCAGAACCATTGTTTGAGCAGGCCGATGGTCTGCACGATGATGTTCCTGGTGGCAGCATGGCTCTCAATATACGAGTGCTGGGCAGGAGTGTTGGAGTTGCGGAGGGAAGTCATGAGCCAGGTGGAGAGCGGATAGCTCTTGTCTCCGACCAGCCAGCCGCGAGCTTGATGTGGTGGCTGGAAGAGTGTTGGCACACCAGTCTGGCGCAGGATGAAGGCTGCTGCCAGGACAGTGGGCATTGACGGGGAGGATTTGCTGTCTGTGGTCGCACACCAACTACACATTAAGTGAGTGGTAGCCTTTGCAGTTACAGAAGGCCTCAGGATTGTTATGTGGTGCCTGCAAAGTGACGTGGGTGCAATCAATGACGCCCTGCCCCATGGGGAAGTCCGCTATCCTGGCAAAGCCACATGCATGCTCGTCCTGCTTCTCTCTGGTGATGGGGAAGGAAATGTAGTCCCTTCTCCTACTGCACAGAGCCTCTGTGACCTCCGGGATACAGCAATGTACAGCGAACTGCGAAATCTTAGATCTGTCTCCTGCTGCAGACTGGAAGGATCCGCTGGTGTAGAAATTGAGGGCGACGGTGACCTTAACTGCCACTGGGAGAGCCATGGTCACCCTGATCTGAGACTCGAGGTTTGGCTGCAGGAGGTGGCAGAGCTCTGTGACCACCTCCTTGGTGAAGCGGTGCCTTCTAAGACGCTGCTCCTCAGTTAAAGTTATGTAGGGGAAGTGCTGCCGGAATACCCTGGGAGGGTAAGGCCTCCTATTGAGAGCCCTGGTAGCCCTCCTCCCTTTGGCTACATTTTTCAATCTTTGTCTCTGCCTCCGCTGACTCTGACATTGATGCTGGAGGGTGAGGTTGAGTGCCAGTAGAGCCCTCAGTAATGTAAGCAAGTGTAGGACTTTGAAATCTTAGCAGAATGAAAGTGACAAATTTTTAGCAGGCAGAACACTCCTGACAGTAAGAAACATTTAACTCACAGAAAACGGCTGTTTTGCAATGTGAACCTGACAAGGCAGCTTTGATTGGCCACTAAGATGAAAGCGAATGTTGAATCCCTTTAAATACCGCACATACAGCGACCATCCGGTGGCATCACGCCCCCTCTTCCTGCCATTGTTTACGCCCGGCGCTAAGGCAGAGGGCAACAGTCAATTTTGCATCTGGGCCGTTAACGAGGCTTTCCAAACTCATTGACGTCACAATCTGCGAGGCACTAAAGGCCTAGGCGCTAACTGTTAACACCAGCACTAAATCCCGGGTGAATTTCGCATGTGACGTTGAACTTGCCGCGCCCCATTAGCGCCCCCCCCCCCGGCACTAACAGGAGCCGCTAATATGCTGAATTTCTCCCCCACAGTTAATTCCGATTGTTTTAAACATTAATATTTTATAGATTATTACTATCTTAATGGAACAATTAATTCTGATGATTTTGAAGATTTTTTCACATAGTTTGAAATGCTAATTCAAATTGTATGTATAAATGTTCCCAGGATTTTGGTGAAATGTTTAAGCACAAGTTGTATTTTCTGAGGGACCTCATTCACAACACTCGCTCCAAAATATACCAGTGTCCAAAAATCAAACATTGCTGTTGACCACGTCTCTGATAGTTGCATCAGGCGAAATCAGCTTTTTCTGACCAAAATCGATAAAGAACTATTTAGGATTGACTGTGTTGCAAGAGTGTCTAAATGGCGTGCAGATATCTCGACTGTACTTGAGATTTTTCGGAAGCTCAACTACTCAGATATTGTAGAAGACCTTGTTGCTGCTAAAGCATGAAAGGTTAGTTTCTGTGTTGTCATACGGTTCATATACTGAGATAACTGGTATGGCAACTGCACCGCCACAGACCGCAAGGCTCTACAGATGGTAGTGAAAGCTGCACAACACACTATAGGAATTAAACTACCTGCTGTGCAGGATATCTACCCCGAGAGGTGCCGGGGGAAGGCCCTGAGAATCATTAAAGACGCGAGTCACCCCAGCCACAACCTCTTTGCCCTGCTCCCATCCGGTAAGAGTTACCGAAGCATACGGTCTCATACCAACAGGTTTCGAAACAGCATCTACCCCAAGGCCATAAGACTCATGAACGATTAATTTATTATTATTTATTACTGCTGTTTTATTTATTATTACTGTCTTTCTATTAGTATTTCTATTAGTATTTTTATTATTGTTATGCCATATTTATTCCAATGTTGGGAGGACTCATAAAAATCAACATTTCATTGTGCAGTACACACGTCTGCTGCATATATGACAAATAAAATTGAATTGAATTGAATTGAATTAACATTGGTGTTTCCAGACCTTTATAATCATTCAATGTCATTCCGCCGGATGGGGGAAGGAAGTCAAATACCATCGAAGACGCTCTCCTAACAATCCAGTACAGTGCCCATCAGCATTGAAATAGCATGGTTAGTGAACCATGCTTTTGTGATGTACTTGCTGAACGTGGCAATGTGTATGGGGGGAATTTTCTGGCGGGGGTGTCAGCGGGCGTGATTGGTGGTGGGTTGGCTGTGAAAAAAAAAAATTTTGACAGCAGGTCTGGACCCCGCTGTCAACCCGCCACCACACGCCTTTCCTAAATGTTGGGTCTGTCAGTGCTGAGCAGACCCAACACACAGCAGCAGGGGAGGCAATTAAAGTCATTATGACCTTGTTAACAGAGCATTAAGAACTATTTTCCACTCACCTTCAGGGTTTAACAGGTCACCCACAGGGTCCATGCTGCTCGGGGATCATGTCAGGTCAGTAGGGGGGGAGTTGAATGGCCATGGAATCATCTCATTACTTGACAGCTGCAAATGTGCTATAAAAGCTCCCATCTCACAGCTGTTCACTTTCTAAGCTGAGAAGCTGTTGCTTACTGCATTTGGAAGACAGATTGAGCTTTATGCAGGTTGCAAGTGTTTGGAGCAAACTCACTATCCAGTGTCACCTCATTGAAACAATCTCTCTCACCATTGACAGATCATTTCTGTTATCTCTACTTCACCTGTCATCTATCCTATCAGCATCGGTGCCCTTGAAACTAGCTCACATTGGTCATCAGAATCTGACCACAATGAGTCCCAACACCAGCAGCACCAGGCACACCAGCAGCACCAACAACAACACCAACCGTCTCTGCAATCACCTGATATTGCACAGGACAGAGGGCATCAGCACCCGACTACATTGTTGCCTGGGAGGCCAGGGATGGCCTCATCATGGACAGATTTACTTCACTTGACGCTGTACACCCTGGCTGCCACATGAAGTGCAAGGTTGGCACCACCCCACACCAACACCATAAAGCATCCCTACAATGTCCAAACCATTCCTTTCACACTCATCACCATTGCGGGGTGGGGGGGGGGGGGGCGGTACCATTATGTCTCTCCATTCACTGCAACTCACTAAGCCACCTCCAAAATTGCACACAAATCTGTCAGAGAATGCAAAGTGTTCAAAATAATGGTTTCAATGTTTGATACCACATTAACAGAAACTACATGCACATTGGATAAAACATGAGGATGTAACTGGTAGAATAGATAAGGGAGAACCAGTGGATGGGGTGCATTTCGACTTTCAGAAGGCTTTCAATAAGGTCCCGCATAAGAGATTGGCGTGCAAAGTTAAAGCACATGGGATTGGGGGTAAGGTACTGACTTGGATAGAGAACTGGTTGGCAGACAGGAAGCAAAGAGTTGGAATAAACAGGTCTTTTTCCGAGTGGCAGGCAGTGACTAGTGGGGTACCGCAGGGATCGGTGCTAGGACCCCAACTATTCACAATATATATTAATGATCTAGACGAGGGAATTAGATGTAATATCTCCAAGTTTGCAGATGACACAAAGCTGGGTGGGCGTGTGTGCTGTGAGGAGGATGCCAAGAAACTCCAGTATGATTTGGACAGGTTGGGTGATTGGGCAGCTGCATGGCAGATGCAGTATAATGTGGATAAATGCGAGGTTATCCACTTTGGTGGCAAAAACAGGAAGACAGATTATTATCTGAATGGCAATAGATTGGGAAAAGGGGAAGTGCAACGAGACCTGGGTGTCCTTGTGCACCAGTCGCTGAAGGTAAGCATGCAGGTGCAGCAGGCGGTTAAGAAGGCAAATGGTATGTTGGCCTTCATAGCAAGAGGATTTGAGTACTGGAGCGAGGATGTCTTGCTGCAGTTGTACAGGGCCTTGGTGAGACCACACCTTGAGTATTGTGTGCAATTTTGGTCGTCTTATCTGAGGAAGGATGTTCTTGCCATGGAGGGAGTGCAGCAAAGATTCACCAGATTGATACCTGGGATGGCAGGAATGACGTATGAAGAGAGATTGGGTCGATTAGGCATATATTCGCTGGAGTTTAGAAGAATGAGAGGGGATCTCATTGAAACTTATAAAATTCTAACAGGACTAGACAGACTAGATGCAGGAAGGAAGTTCCCGATGGCGGGGGAGTCCAGAACCAGCGATCACAGTCTAAGGATAATGGGTAAGCCATTTAGGACTGAAATGAGGAGGAATTTCTTCATCCAGAGAGTGGTGAACCTGTAGAATTCTCTACCACAGAAGGCAGTTGAGGCCAACTTATTAAGTATATTCAAGAAGGAGTTAGATATATTTCTTAAGGCTAAAGGGATCAAGGGATATGGGGAGAAAGCAGGGACAGGGTACTGAATTTGGATGATCAGCCATGATCTCATTAAATGGCGGAACAGGCTTGAGGGGCTGAATAGCCTACTCCTGCTCCTATCTTCTATGTTTCTATATGAAACATCCAAGTGCCTACCCTTGTGTGTTGTTAGTTGGTATGATTGGACTAGGATGAGGGTGAGTGTGAGGGGTGGCTAGAGAGATGGAGATGTGACAATGTAGATAGAGAGGGATGGTGGCGGTGCAAGGTAAGTTGGTGTGAGTAGGGATGTGCAGGGGTAGGGTTGGGAAGGCAGAGTGATGGGGATGTGATGAGTGGCACAGCAGGATGAGGTTGAGTGTGGCTTTGTACTAACGTTTCATGATCTACTGAGATCATTGAAAGGTTTGCGCCACTGCAGCCTGGTCCTCCTGTTGGCATCCATGCTTGTGCCCTCCTGTGCAACCAGGCTGCGTTGCTCTCCTGGGGACGTCTCTTCCGCCCATTGGAAGGGAAGAAAACCTCCCTGTGTGCTGTGACTCCCTCCATAAGCATATGGAGGGAGTCATGGGAGAACCTGGGTGCAGCCGTGCACCTTTGTGCAGTGATTGTCAATGTTTGCAGCACCTCAATGCTGTGGAACACTGACAGCACAACTGTCAAAATCAATTTGGACATGGTCCCTTTAATGAAAACCT
The DNA here is from genome assembly GCF_052327205.1 of Somniosus microcephalus. NCBI lineage: Eukaryota > Metazoa > Chordata > Chondrichthyes > Squaliformes > Somniosidae > Somniosus > Somniosus microcephalus. Next base: position 26,686,752 of record NC_141008.1, on the reverse strand, counting down.
GGCTGATGATGTGTAATCAAATGACGTCATCAGACCCGCTTCCTTCAACTGGCTGACAAACACGTTGGGCAGGCTTAACAAGCCCAATCAAGGGAAAATCATTTTGGACAGCAGGCTGGAGCTGGCAGCGAGGCCGGGACCCGCCACCAACGTCGCCCACCATGGACCCACCGTGGTTGGTAAAATCCAGCCCAATATCTTCAATCCCCACATTATATATAACTGTGAACACATTTAACAGCTGACAAAATGTTGACCAGCTTGCTGGTCGATTTTTGATTTTAACAACAGCAACATAGGAAACACTTCCAATTTTTGATGGACAGCATGGATCAGAGCAGCGTACCACTAGATGCCAGTCATTTTAATTGATCGCACCATGCACAGCCATGACACCATGCAGTATAGAATTGAACGCCTGGGATGAATTCCTCCTGGTGTTAAATTTTCTTTAAGGGCCATATTTTCCTCAATTTGGAAATAAAGGGAATGGCTGACTTTTTCGTAATTTACAAGCTACCAACAGAATTGCTGGAATGAGCGAGTTTGATATTTGCACTTCCTGAGAGCGCCATGTTGTTAGTGTTTTTTTAAAGCAGCCAATTTCTGAAGTACTTGTAATAAAAATCCTTTAATGTTTCCCAAACAGTTAATGAGCTACTTAATGAGTAGAATATTAAAAAGTTTGTTAACCCAGCTATGGAGTGTGCAGAATGTTTGCTAAATGGCTCAGCATCAAAAATTCCAATGTAATCATAAGGTCCTCCATACGCATATTCATCTCCATCACTGCCCTATTTACACAATTAGTGCTCATTTTTTGAAGTAACGCAAGCTTGTCTCCAGCTCAGTTCTGAATGACAATTTAAGGCAGTTGAAAGCCACCCCACAATGATTGTATTTTAAAAATACAGTTCATCAATCAAGCAAAATAAACAGCATTCTTTACTGCAGCTCTTCCAAAACTCTGCTGTCTGTGTCCCATCCCACACTAAGTCCCATTTGCCCATCACCTCTGCTCTCACTGACAATCATTGGTTCCCAGTACCCGCTAACGCCTCCAATTTAAAATTCGCCCCTCTTAGCATCTCCTCAGCATCCATTTTTGGATTACACCTCTGTGAAGAACTTTGGAGCATTTTTCTATGTTAAAGGTACTATCTAAATGGGTTGTTGTTTTTGTTATGGTTGTTTCTGCCACATCCTAAAATATGCTGCACCCTTACGTGTACAGCATTGGTACAAAAACATATGCCATTTTTTGCTAGCTGGTTCACTGACAAGATGAAAACTGACAGTATTGTGCTTTGTGCTGCGTCATTAACTTTAGTCATGCATTAAGCATCATGTTGCATTCTTTTATTTCATCAACATAATCAGTCATTTATAAAGCAACGCTTTTACATGTATATCACTGAATGAGATGCTCGATGCTATGGGATACATGGAATAAAACTTGTGAGAAATATATATATGATATATACAATTGATTTCAACCTATTGGCAGTTTGCTTTGTGACTTGTCTGGGATATTGCTGCAATAACCTATAAGAAAACTATTAGCAACCAAAACCATCTCGCTTCTTGTAACAAAATATAAAATAAAACTATCCATGTGATTATTGAGAATTAACCAATATGAAAGCATTTAATCTGCTGAAAACTTTTGACTGGTTAATTTTAATGTTAGCTCTCAAAAGGTCAGTATTCCCACAGTATATGGCTGGATTTTGCGGTCAGCGGTGAACGAACAGCGCTAGCTGTTCATTACACTTCCACTTGCCCACAATCTATCTGTGGGGTTTTGCACTGGAACTTGCTGTGATTCGAAAGCCATTTTGGCGCGGCGCCCTCTACAGGGAGTCTGGAGCCTGTGTGAACAGGGCAAGCAACGGCGTATCTCCTTAACCAATCAGATTGATGAATCGCGGTGCAGAGTCTGAACCAGAAACTGTAAATTAGAATAGTTAATTAAATGCCAATTCATGTACAGAAAGCATAATAGAGGGAAAGGAAGGTGGGATTAAGAGAAATAAAAGAGACAGAAAGAAAAAGTTTAAAAAAATTATTTACATTTTTTATTCTTTTTTAATCTTCAACAATAATTAAAACCTGAAGGAATAAGGCTCCACACTTGTAAAAGTTAATTTTAAGTGTCAGAGAGTTTGTATAGCAGTAATTAAGACTTATCACGCCGCTAAAAAATTACTTACACTGGAATGGACAAGTCCCAACTTTTTCTGGTGCCTTTTCCTCCAACTATTGTCAGTATATTGAACTATGCTGATTCTTAAAGTATTTCTATGCTTCCTTAAGAGTCTTTAAATAACAGGCAGCAGAGCATTCAGGAGCTGTGTTACTTCATGCTAGCCTCATCATTTAATGTGACAGCAGCTCAAGCCCATTCCCTGGCACCAAGTCCTAAGCATAGAGCATACAACTTCTCTGATGCAGATCTCAAGGACCTTATGCAGCAAATGAGGATGCAGTAGGAAAGATTGCTGGGGTCACACTGGAAAAAGCCAGCCTTTTGTTGGCTTATTGAAAGGAATACAAAGCTAATTTACCATTAATCCCTTGAGTCTTAATTTTCTTTGAAGGCTGAAGAGAAAACCCATCTGTTTCTCCAGAAATCAATATAGTCCAATACTATGAAGACCTGCGAACTTGATCAGCATACTCTGTGCCAATTTACATTCTTTCCAAGATTGCTAATCCTCCAAGATTAAGATTGGAGTTGCGCCATATGAGTTAATGCACTTGTATCTCAACATTCTGTATCTGTTAAGTATGTGTATTGTATTGAACAATTAACACAAAGACTTAAACGTATAACTCAAACAGGTCTTTACTGGTCGGAGGTAGGGACTATACATAGGTCTTTACTTCATGCCCACAGGCGGGAACTGAGGGGGATCAGTACCCACAGTACTATTTATACCCCTATGGCCAGGAGTGGTACTGCGTATCACTACGCCCAACAAGTAGTGCAGTCCTGTCCATAGGTTCAAAGTAGCACACATATTACATACACAACATTCCTCCCTTCCTAGCTTTACAGTCATCTCCCCATTTAACATAACGTAATAACATATATACATATATAACTTCAGGTTTACATAACAGAATAACATAGATACATAGATAACTTCATGTCAAAACAGATCACAGATTCAGTCTCTGCGGAAAACAGTTCACAGATTCAATCTCTGTGGTGTAGTCGGTTCACGTTGCTGGAGTGACTCATTCAATAGTCCTTCCATGGATTTAACAATTTGAACTTCCGAACTGAATTGGCTCCGTTCGGAGGGACCACGTGTGTGATCTGGTAGAGGTGATAATGGTTCAGATGGGTCATCTTCTGTTTTTACTTTTCCTTTTCTGCTTCTTGGAGACTCTCTGGGCTCCATTGTCAGCTGCCACAGCTGCCAGCTGCATGCGCAGTTCCTCCTTCTCTTCCTCCTGTTTCCGTCGTAGAGCCAGCTTCTCCCGATGTTCCATAGACTTTTGGTGCTCCTCCATGATTTCTGCACTTTGGGAGTCGAAGTTACAAGCTGGGCAGGACAGGACATCGTAATATTCGGTGTCGTCCTGAGCTAGACCAGTGAGAGGGTCGTCTATTTCCTCCATACCCAGCTGGACGTTAGCCAGCTCTTGTTCCAAATCCAGACATCTTTCCTGAAGAGACTTCTTCATGTGTACCTCTGCATCCAGCTTTTTCTGGGCTTTCAGCAAGTCGTTTACTAGTGACCTCATTTGTGATTTTAATACTTCAACTTCCTTTGGAGATTGATTGATCGGACTATGCAATCCCTCTACCGGAGCAGCTGTTTCAGCGGTCTGTTGTTCTACGTTGACGTGAGTCAGCGTACTTTTGGCATCCAAGGGCTGCTCTGTTGCAGTCATCTCAGTCTGTGTTGCCACCTCAGCTCTTCCAATAACCTTTGAGAGCTCCGAACCCCTTTCGTTTGAATATTGAAGTTCATGTTCAAGTTTTTCCCATTTCAGAGTCCTGTCCTTCAGCATATGCAGGAGTTGGCTGACCGTTAACTCCTCTGACATCAGACGTTTTGTGTGCTCCTGCTCCATTTTCTCCATCAGCTGCTTCTGTTGTCTTTCCAGATTCTCCAACTCTATATCAAAGAAGTCTTTCGTTGCATTCAACTCTTGCTCAAAACGGCGAAGCATTTGTTCTAATTGCTGTTGTAGTTTGAAATGGAGTTGAGTTCGAGCCCGGTGTCCCTCAGAAATGGGCACATCAGTAGACTTGCCAGACTCAGAATCCACAGTTAAACTATGTTGTTGTTGCTCAGTGGAATTCTGTGCTGAAACTTTGTCTTTTGCACCTGAGTTGGGCTTACCATCATCCGTTCCAGAGTCTGGGCCGACTATCTTCACCGAGTTCTCACTCGTTATTGTTTGTAGGAAATGCCAGTCCATATTCATTTTCCTAATCCACTCCCGTCCTAGTAGTGGAGGACCTCCTTCAGATATCACATATAAGTCCATTATTTGACTGTCTTCGCCCTTGTGGACCACTGCAACCTCTATTTTCCCGATGGGGTACACTCTTTGCCCCGTGTATGTTTTCAATATAATCCCCGTATCCTGTAGGGGAATATGTTGGAATAACTTTCCGTAATCTTTCTTATTTATGACCGTCAATGCCGATCCAGTGTCCAATTCCAGTTTTACTTGGACTCCTTCTATCTGAAGAGTGACCCAAATTGTCTGGAGGTCTGCACCCTTACCAGCATTGAGTACTCTTAAGCTAGCCAGTTCATTACAGCTTAAGCTAGCCAGTTCATTACTGCTAGCGTCTGAATCGGACTCCTGTTCGGTCACCTTGTGTACCTTTGCGTATTTTCCTTGCGGTGACTTCTTGTTGCTGGTCTTCTTCCCTGACCTGCATACTCTAGCTATATGTCCAAGCCTACCACAAGTTCTACATTCTTGGTTTTTAAACCAACACTGGTTCTGATCATGCGTTGTCTTTCCACAATGATAACATTTGCCAGAACTCACACCCAATTTGTGTGCACTGAGCTCCGGTGACCGTAGCTGCATTACTGCCGTGCCTCTCGCTGCGGCTTCGTGCGCTGCTGCCATAGTGACCGCCTTCTCAAGCGTCAGCTCATTCTCCTCGAGCAGTCGCTTTTGTGTATCCTGTTTAAATAAACCACACACAAATTTGTCTCGAAGTGCCTCTGTCAGTCCCGTTCCAAACTGGCAATATTTCGCTAATTTACGCAATTCCAGCAAATAATCAGCATTGCTTTCATGCTGTAGCTGCCTTCTGTCATAAAATTTAAATCGTTCCACTAGCATCAGCGGCGTGGGGTTTAGATGATCTTTCAGGACAGTAACAATCTCATCGAACGTCTTATCCGCCGGTTCATCTGGTGATAACAGGTGTTTCAATTGCCCGTATGTCTTCGCACCCATTAAATTTAATAATGTTAGTGCTTTATCAGCCTCACGAATTTTATTGGCCTTACAATAATTTTTAACTCGTTCAACATATATGGCCCAATCTTCGATGTCACTATCAAAGTTGCTAATATTCCTGTGTTTAGGCATTGTAGTACTTTATCAGATTTGCAATTTCTCAGATTTTTTTTTTTTACTGTTATCCAAGATGGCGGCTTCCCGCTCTTGCCGTCGTCCTCCGCCCACAAAATGGCGGTTTTCCCGCTTCTGCCTTCTTCCCCAGTGGTTTTCCCGCGAAAAATGGCGGCTTTCCCGCGCTTCTCGCTCTCCCCGCCCACTTCAATGGCGGTTTTCCCGCGCTTCTCGTCGCTGACTTTCAGCCCGACTGCGGCTCTTATCTCCTGTGCGATCGCTGGTGCGCCGCCCGCCCGAAACGGTTCTCAGCCCTTATCACCGGTGCGATCGCTGGCCCGCTAAGCGCCTCCCGCTTGAAGCGGCTCCCGGCCTCTGGCTCACCCGCTCGGCGGCTCTTGCTCGCTCCCTCCCGGGCTCTGGCTTACCCGCTCGGCGGCTCTTGCTCGCTCCCTCCCGGGCTCTGGCTTACCCGCTCGCGCCCTCCCGGGCTCTGGCTTACCCACGAGGTTATGGAGGCTTCAGGGTCCTAATGCCTGTCGCTTCCAGTCGCTGGAAGCTGTCAGGATTTCTGCTGCCCTTCAGTTTTCAGTGGGGTGTTGAGGATTGGAACCTCTCTTCAACGTCCTGTCTTTGGACGAAGCCGCTGTGGAATAACTGCCGCAGGGTTCGAACCGACTCGTCGCCAGTGTTAAGTATGTGTATTGTATTGAACAATTAACACAAAGACTTAAACGTATAACTCAAACAGGTCTTTACTGGTTGGAGGTAGGGACTATACATAGGTCTTTACTTCATGCCCACAGGCGGGAACTGAGGGGGATCAGTACCCACAGTACTATTTATACCCCTATGGCCAGGAGTGGTACTGCGTATCACTACACCCAACAAGTAGTGCAGTCCTGTCCATAGGTTCAAAGTAGCACACATATTACATACACAACAGTATCAATCCAAAAAGTTTACACAATATGCCAGCAACAAAACTTCTCACACTGCTTTTCCTGCTATCGAACTATTTCCCAGGCAGTTAGTATGTGGAAATCTTAATGCAGAATTGGTCATCACTTGCTGAATCAGCATCACTAGAGCAAGCTTTAGGTAATGAGAAATAAGTTGCAATTTTAATCCCCAGTACAATGTTCCTGGTATATCAGGATCAATTTTGTGAGACATCTTTCCTCGTTACTCAAGTCTCTTGGTGCATCTCATAACTATGCGATCCAAGGTAGAAAAAATTGTAACAAAAATCAAAACTCTGCTCTCTACTATTCTTTAATACCTAGTGCATTTAAACTGATAGCATTGGAATCATGGTAGTACATTACATATATTTCCAATTTAATACAACAATATCACATTGACTCTTTACTTAATAGTTTCCTGGGTATATTTTAAAGTAAATAATGAACACCTGCAGGCCAACTGTGCCGAAGTTAACAAATACAAACTTATCTGCCTGCTATGTCAATTTTTTCTACTGGGGCAGTTGGAGGCTGATCTGACTACATTAAAAGCATTTAAGTAAACTTACGATTAAGAGGCCTTCAAAGCCTTCAATCAGTGGTGAGACATATAAATGTACAGTCCCCACCAATTACACTACCATGCTTATGACGGGCAACCGTCCATACTGGGCAATTTCTCATTGCGATAGCAGAAATAGCAGGGTCACTTCAATTACTTTAACATAGACTGGAGGGAGGAAAACAATGTAAAGGGAGTGAAGAATGCCTAAAATGTGTACAGGAGAACTTTCATAATTAGTATGTTTCTAGCCCAATGAGGAAGGAAGCAGTGCTGGATCTAGTTCTGGGGAATGAAACAGCGCAAGTGGAGTGTGTTTTAGTGGGAGAACATCTGGGTAATAGTGATCATAATATCGCAACTGGAAAAGAGACAATGGCCGGAATCTTTATCTTGGAGTTGTTGCTGGCATATTGTGTAAACTTTTTGGATTGATACAGAATGTTGAGATATAAGTGCATTAACTCATATGGCGGGTGGGGAACGTGATGATTCGCTCAGCGCGTGGTTCAGAGCGACTTTTACTTAATAGCCCCAATTAAACCAGTCATGCGCGTTTCCTGGCCCAATTAAATGGAGTGGGTCTGATGATGTCATCGATGACTCATTTCCTGTGCTGATATTTAAAGCAGCCTTGCACACATCTCATTTGAAGGTTGATGAAGGAGTGTGTAAGGTCATTTCTAGAGGTCTGCCTACTGTTACAAAGCTGATAAAAGTGTCACTCATGGATACACAAAGGCAGAGGGCTGCACCCAGATTCAGTGACGCATCCCTCAATGTTCTGGTGCAGGCAGTGAGAGCACGCAGGGAGGTCCTCTTCCCTGCTGATAGGCACAAAAAACACCCAAAGAAACCAAAAGGGCATGGTTGGAGATCGCAGAGGAGGTCAGCAGCAGGGATGTGGTGAGGCAGACCTGGATCTAGTGCAGGAAACGATTCAATGATCTCATGAGGTCAAGAAAGGTGAGTGCAAAGCCACACTCACCCTCATCCTGATGTGCCTGTCACCACATCCCCGTCACTCTACCTTCCCAAGCCTACTCCTGCACATCATTCCTCACACCAACCTACCTTGCAGGTCCACCCATCCCTCTCTCTCTATGTATATACTCACATCCCCATCTGACTAACCACCACTGACACGCACCCTAGGAACATAGGAACATGGGAACTAGAGTAGGCCATTTCGCCCCTCGAGCCTGTTCCACCATTCAATGCGATCATGGCTGATCCGCGATCTAACTCCATATACCTGCCTTTGGCCCATATCCCTTAATACCTTTGGTTAACAAAAAGCTATCAATCTCTGATTTAGTATCAATTGTCATTTGTGGAAGAGAGTTCCAAACTTCTACCACCCTTTGTGTGTAGAAGTGTTTGCTAATTTCACTCCTGAAAGGTCTGGCTCTAATTTTTAGACTATGCCCCCTAGACTATCCTCAACCAGCGGAAATAGTTTCTCTCTATCTACCCTACCCTCATCCTAATGCAATCATAGCAAGTTACACCATAGAAGGGGACCATTTGGCAATGTCACACCACTCCTTCATGGTCACCCTCTACAGATGTTCCTTACACATTCCATCACTCTCACTCAAAGTTCTCTTCTTTCCCTCCTTGCAGAAGAAGAGAGCCCAGAACAATAGGAAGAGGCAGAGAACCGGAGGTGGCCCTCCAATATTCACTCATTTGGATTCCAGAGGAGGAGGCCCTGGAGATATCGCAAGTTGCAGAGCTGCTGACAGTGGGAGACATCCCAGCAACCTGGTGACAGAATTACATCTCATACAGCCACATGGCATACAGCAGTCACTCATATGGGGACTGATGTCAGCAGCCAGTGAATTTTCATCATGTTCTTAATGGTATCTGTACCCATTCTTGATATAATATAATAATTTTAAATCATCCCTTTACTCTCCCACGCATCCATCAAGTGCCCCCCACCCCCACCACCCCACTGTCCAGGAGGAAGAGGAAGAGGACTCCTCAGAGGATGCTCCAGCCTCTGAGGGTGCACCATCAGCAGACCCAAGCGCACCCAGCACAGTGCAGACACGCACACCTCAGTGGGTCCTGTGCGAGATCGAGTAGTGTTGTCACCTGGTGTCTCACACTTCACAAGTGAGCAAGAGCAGATGGTGTTGACAGAGACAGCGGTGGAGACTCCTCGCCGGAGGGCACAGAATGCTCCAAGCTCTGCTGAGCTGCATGCAGATGCTGAGCCGGGGGGGGGTGGGGCAGAGAAAGAGGGTGATCTTGGAGGGGCAGCAACAATTGCATGAGGCTGTGATAGCTTTTGCAGCCGCGATGTCTGCAAATGTGCAGAGAATGGAGGAGTCCATCTCCAGCATGAGCACCACCATCTCGCAGCAATGGCGACAATGTGCTGTTCCATGGAAAGGATTCCCACCTGCATGGAGCATCAAATGCACCAGCCACATGAGCACATGCTAGCTGTGGACAACAGATGGCAGACGCTCATAGACCTCATCTCCAGGAGGGATATAAATGCAGACTTGGGTGTTCATCGCCCCACTGCTGTGCAGCAAGGTGCTTTCCAGCTCCTTGCTAGCAGGGAAGTGGGGAAGAGGGATGATGGTGAGAGGGGACTCGAAAGTGGGGGCTCTTCTCAAAGTGTTCCCACTTCTCCCCCATTGCCTCACCCTCAGTCAGAGCCCCACATGCTACCTCGGATCCCGATGACCGAATCTGCCCCTCCACAGTTGCAGGAGGAGCAGACTTTGGCAGGGCCCTCACAGGCTCCAAAACCCAGAGGACATCCACCAAAAGTGTCTAACCTGTCGCAGCATAAAATTGAGCAGCCTGCCTCGACCTCTCCTGAAGCCACAGGGGTTACACATTGTAGAAGCACTCGGAAAAGCAAAAAGACACAAAAGTAGACGCGCAATGGTATGCACATGGGTGTGTGAAAAAATGTTAGTGTTAAGTTTCAGTTATTTTGATGACACAGATAAATGTATTTCTTTGCACCATTTTCCAGTCTTGTCCATTTTTGCCTGCTACCTTGGAAGTGCCTTTGTCACTTGGAGTGAAAGGTGAGACATTTAGGTGACAGGAATGGCTTGGCCATTGGAGCGATGCTTTATGGCATTGTTGTGGGGTGAGGGGAATTAGTACAGCATATGGCAGCCATAAGGGTGCATTGGAGCAAGTTAAGTAAATCTGCCATGATGAGGCCATCCCTGGCCTCCCGGGCAGCAATGCGTGCCGCTTCTGGTGCCATCTCCACCTCAGGTTCCTCCTCCTCCTCTTCATGTTCCACCTGCTCCTCCTCCTCTGAAGAGGCTGTGTGCTCTGCGCCTTGTTCCTCCTGCAGCTCCAATCCTCATTGCTGCGCTATGTTGTGCAGCGCACCGCAAACGACGACAAATCTGGAGACCCTGGCTGGTGCGTACTGAAGGGCTCCTCCAGATCTCTCAAGTCATCTAAAGCACATCTCCAGCAAGCCTATTACACTATGACACATCTGGTGGACATATGGCTCTCATTATAATGTTCCTCAGCCTCAGTACTAGGCCTCCTCAAGGGTATCATGAGCCATGTCTTCAGTGGATAGCCCTTGTCTCCAAGGAGCCAGCTTGTTTGGAGGTGCAAAGAGCTGAGGGAGGGTGGACTGGCGCAGCATGAAAGAGTCATGACAGCTGCCAGGGAATCTGGCCCACACATGCATGATGATCTTTTTATGGTTGCAGATGAGCTGCACATTGAGGAAGTGGAAGCCCTTGTGGTTCAAAAACATGCCTGGGTGATGAGGGGGTGCCTTGATGGCTACATGTGTGCAGTCGATGATACCCTGCACCTGTGGGAAGCCAGCCAGTGCCACAAAGCCGAGTGCTCACTCAGTAACACTGACTTAATCAGTGGCAAAGTTGACATAATTGGTTGACTTGTCAAACATGGCATGTCACCTGGGTGATGCATATGTGGGCAGCCGACTGCAAGATCCCACAAATATCTGCTGCAGATCCCTGGAAGGAGCCTAAGGTGAAGAAGTTGTGGGCAGTGGTGTCTTTGACAGCCACTGGTAAGGCATGTCTACCAGCTCCTCTGGGCAGCGGGTCTTGTTCCAGCAAGCTACAAATGTCTGCGATGACCTGGCACAATAGCCAGAGCTTCCTGAAGCACTGCTGCTCAGTCATGTCCAGGAAGCTCATCCTCTGCCTGTATGCCCTGTGTTGGAGGTATCGCCTCCGGCGCGGTACAGCCCTGTGCTGAACCCCTCTCTCCTGTGGAGCATCAGGTCATTGAGGAGAAGGCTGCTGTTGTGCCTGCTGCTGCTGGTGTGGCTGGTGTTGTTGATGCTGGTGATCATCTTGGTCCGATTCTGAGGCCCAAGGTGAGACAGCATGAGCGACACTCATGCTGACGTAATAGATGGCAGGTAAAGTGGAGATCAGAGGCTCAATCCCTCAATGTTGTAATAATGAGTAGCAATGTGGTGAGAGTGGCTTCTGATGTTGCAGAAATGACCTGCAAACTCCTGACAGCTAAATCTCTGCACAAAATGGAGTCAGCAAGAGCGTTTCCATTAGCCAAGTAATAGGTGTAATGTGGGAGTATTTATGTGCTTCTCCCAGCTCTCAATTAATGCACTCGCACAATGGCCACTGAGCTTCCGCCTCCCCTTCACAGGCAAGGTTCCCGAGGTGTGTAATACCCATGCTCCTGAAGTTAAAGCCAGAAGCTACTGTTCAAAATCCCTCTTAAGGGCCTATCAACAAGCATTTAATTACTTGAATGAGGTCGCCCGCTACTCCCGATCAGGTCTGTGGCACGCCTCCAAATGCGCCCGAGTTAAATGCGGAAGTCGGCAGGATGACGGCGGGTTCCTGACGTGCTGGCAATTTCGGAGATTTTTACTGCTGACCCGCCCCCAAGCCCACACGCTCGGCAATGGGGAAATTCCGGTGAATTTCAATGATTTGAGAAGGGATTTAGCACATGTGGAATGGAAACAAAGATTGGCCAGGTAAACAGTAAATGAGCAAAGGCAGGCCTTCAAGATGGAGATAGTTCGGGTACAAACCAAGCATATTCCCATAAGGAGGAATGATGGAACATCCAAAGCTAGAGCTTCCTGGATGACAAAGGAAACAGAGGCATAGTGGTTAGCACTGTTGCCTCACAGCGCCAGGGACCCGGGTTCGAATCCGGCCTCGGGTGACTGTCTGTGTGGAGTTTGCACATTCTCCCCGTGTTTGCGTGGGTTTCCTCCGGGTGCTCCGGTTTCCTCCCACAGTCCAAAGATATGTGGGTTAGGATGATTGGCTATGATAAAAATTGACCCTTAGTGTTAGGGGGGATTAAATACGTGGGGTTATGGGGATAGGGTGGGATATGTGTTGGTGTAGGGGTTACGGGGATTGGGTGGGATATGTGTCGGTGCAGGCTCGATGGGCCGAAATGGCCTCTATCTGCACTGTGGGGTTTCTGTGTGATTCTATGTGTGAAAATAAAACAGAAAAAGGAGGTTTATGACAAATGTCAGGTACAGAATATAGTTGAAAACCAGCCAGAATACAAAGTGCAGTTGGAAATTGAAAAAGGATATAAGGGCAAAGAGTCCATACGAGAAAAGATTAGTGGCTAACATAAAAGGAAACCCAAAATTCTTTTATAAACATATAAAAAGTAAAAGGATAGTTGAAGGAATAGTGGGGCCAATTAGGGACAAAAAAGGAAGTCTTCTTGTGGAGGCAGAGGGCATGACTGAGGTATTGAAAAAACACTTTGGGCTGGATTTTATCAATGGAGGCATGTAGGAGGCGGGACTACAACTTTTGGGGTTGTAGTCCCACCTCCATCGAGTTGTGGCCAACCCATTTGATTTTCACTTGATTGACCTTGTTGAGGCCACCCAGTGGGCTCAGCAGGCCAATTAGGGGCCACCCGGCAACAGGTGACGTCACAGATTGACATTTCATCTGTCAAGAGCTTTTGACAGATGAAATATCAGTGTTTGACCGCTCTTTGAAGCTGTCAAACACTGATAATCTGTACTCTAAGTTAATTCCTTCCTCTCAGGCTGATTTAGAGATCTCTCCAGAACAGAAAGCAGTATGCTGCAGATTTTGACAACTCGCGGCCACTCTGCTTTCTGTGCCGGTGAGATGAGGGACTCCTGAGACCTGAAGGAAGGAAGGCTGCATTAGTAAGAAAAGGTAAGTAAAACTTATTTAAACACTTTACACACACCAAACACACTTACCTCTGCACTCATGCACCCATCACTCACCTGAACACCGAACATCTCCAACCCGCCAAGTCCTTCAGCCCGACGGTCCGCCTCGCTAACTTGGTGTGGTTTGGAGCTGTCGGGAAGCCCACACTTCAGGGATAAAAATAGGGATTAGGCTAAAAACTGCCTGTTAACTACCTGTTAACAGGCAGTTAATTGGCACTAATCCCCTTCCCGCCTCGGGTAGGCGGCTCCCAGCACAGGTCGGGTACCCGCCTCCTGTGAAACGGGCATGGAGGTGGGTTGGGGGCGGGATGGGTTTGTGCCCCCCCGATTTCGTGATTTTAACCCCCCACACGCCACCAATCCCGCCTCAACGGCCCGATGAAATTCGAGCCCAATTTGCATCTGTCTTAACAAAATCAGAGGATTAAGTTAATGGCCCAGAAATTCGAGTCGGGGGCTTGCCGCGCGTGTAAGCCCTCGATCTGCACTTACCCGACGCGCCGGCCGTTGAGCTTCAGAGACGCCTGGAATTGCTGTTTTAAAATGTTGACTCCCGGGCAGCGTCTGACGTCACGCCGCCCAGGAGTGCAGCCAGCGCGAAGCCTGTAGCGCGCTGTGCAACTGAGACACGCCCCTTGAGGTCTCAGTTTAACAGGACACGCCCCAATGTTTCTGCCAAGCTGCTAAGCATTTTTACATGCAAAGCAGCAGTTTAAATAGGTTTTTGGAAGTTTTTTGAAGCTTTTGGTAACTTTTATAAACTTTTAAAAACGTTTACATTATTTTGAAGAATCTGAAGTAGTTTTAAACAGAATTAAAGCAATTTAAAGACTTTTAAAAGCCCTAAAAGAATTTTTTTAATTCCATTTATTTATTTAGCAATGTCGTCGTCATACGTGTCTTCACACTGTTCCCTTTGGGGAACTGTATGAAGTGGTGGAAGGATTTATGGCCATGATTAACACTCATTCCGTGACCGTAACCATCTTTGAACCAGCCATTAGGGCGGTTAGTCCTATGGCGGGAGGGTTTTACGGGCTCCCACAAGCTATACAAGGAGGGGGGGCCACCCACACCCACGGACGCAAATATCCCACTGGATGTCAACCCAGAATTTAGAGCCGGAGCTCCGACTCCACTTGCTGGGACTGTCTGGAGCGGGGTTCGAAACCCTACCCTGATCTGGCCCAGCGGCGGGGATCCTACCGCTATGCCAAAGGCCCAATCCGATTAGCAACGTGAAATGGCTGGAATGAGCACAATTCACGGCATTAAAAGAACTCACAATTGAACTGATGATGACCTCAGCAATCTCCTCAAGGAGGTGGAGGCGCAGCGCCTGCTCATCATTGGTAATGAGAAGTCAAAGGCGCCGCAAAAAGGGCAGATGATAGCTTGATCTTTCAAGTGGCAGCATAGGGCTCCAGTCACGGGGAGGGAAAAGGCGCAGGAAACGTATGGGTGTCACCTTTTGTGCGGAGTGGGCCTTTTGCGTAGCAGTAAGCATCCCCGCCGCTGGGCCAGGAGTAGGGTTTCGAACCCCACTCCAGACAGTCCCGGCAAGTGGAGTCGGAGCTCCAACTATAAATTCTGGGTGGACATCCAGCGGGATACTTGCGTCCGTGGGTGTGGGTGGCCCCCCCCCCTCAGATGGGTTGTGGGAGCCCGTAAAACCCTCACGCCACAGGACTAACCGCCCTAATGGCTGGTTCAAAGATGGTTACGGTCACGGAATGAGCGTTAATCACGGCCATAAATCCTTCCACCACTTCATACAGTTCCCGAAAGGGAACAGTGTGAGGATACGTACGACGATGACCTCTTGCGCAATGCACCTCCTTGGACCCTCAGTCGCAGATGCGAGGGGGCAAATCGTGCAATTGTTAAATTTTTCATTTTATTGACATGTAAAATGTTGGCCCAGTAATTCCCTTCCAAATGCGCGAGTACGGTCGGGGTACTTACGCGTCTGGCCGGAGGAAATGCCGGTTTTCAGCATGCACAGCGCATGCGGGGAAAACCGGCATTTCCTGTCCTCTGAACGAAGGGGTTCAGAGGCAGAACGCGTGCGCAGTAAAATTCGCCGCTTTCATTCATGCTTTCAGTGAGGTCAAGTCCTTACAACTTACACATGAAAAAAGCATGGGTACAGTTGCTCCAGAGGCTGCATGGAAGATATTTCTTATTGTGGAGCTTCTGAAAGTATGTATGTCTGTATATATTCCTTTGCGTGTTATGTATATATTCCTTTACTTATGTGTATGAATGTATTATTTAATTATGACTTTCAGAGAAAGTAACTTATTGAAAAATCATAATTAAAAACATACATTCATACACATAAGTAAAGGAATATAAAACATACATACATATACGTAAAGGAATATATGCGGACATACATACATAATTACTTATTACTGATGAAAAGTTTCTTTCTTAAAAGTGCTGGAAATGTTACATTACTCCTTTTAGAACACTCATTTTCACATTCAATTCACACAGCCACAATTGCTCCTTCTACCTGCCGTTCTGAAAACCCGTTTAAAAAAAAAAAATTAAACTTTAAAACTTACTTAAAATTTCTTAAAATAACTTCCCTCCCTTTCCCAAACAAAAATATTGCCTTTCAGAAGCTCCACGATAAAATATATCTTCCTCCGCAGCCTTGGAACAACTTTACACATGCTTTTTTCAAGTGTAACTTGTAAGGACTTACCCTCACTGAATCCATGAATGAAATCGACGAAGTTCACTGCGCAAGCGCTGCCTGTGCAGTCGCACGCGCTGTGCCTATGAACCCCTTCGTTCCGAGGACTGGAAATGCCGGCGTTCCCCGCATGCGCTGTGCATGCTGAACGCTGGCATTTCCAATGGCCAGATGCGTGAGTACCCAGACCGTACTCACGCATTTGGTCACGAATTTCTGGCCCAATGTTGGGGTAGAAGAGGGGGAGTAGAGATATTGGATAGGATAAAAATAGATAGAAAGGATGTACTAAATAGGTTGGCATTACTCAAAAGTTAAGGAGCCACCCGGTCCAGATGGGATGCAGCCTAAGTTGCTGAGAGAAGCTAGGGTGGTGATATAGAAGCTCTGATCACAATCTTTCAATCCTCCTTGGATATGGGAGTGGGGTCAGAGGACTGGAGGATTGCAAATGTTACACTCCTGTTCAAAAAGGAGAGGGATAAACTTGGTAACGACAGGCCAGTCGGTATAGGTGGTAGGAAAACTATTGCCAAGAACAAAATTAATTCTCACCTGGAGAAGCATGGGTTAATAAGGAACAGCCAAAATGGATTTTTTAAAGGCAAATCGTATCTGACTAACCTGATTGAGTCCTTTGATGAAGTAACAGAGACAGTTGATGAAGGTAGTGCAGTAGATGTTTCAAAAGGCATTTGATATAGTACCATATAACTGACTTATTCGGAAAATAGAAGCACATGGTATTAAAGGGAAGTGGTAACTTGGGTACATAATTGGCTAAGGAATAAGAGGCAGAGAGTAGTGGTGAACAGATGTTTTTCTGATTGGAGAGAAGCATGCAGTGGGGTCCCCCAGGGGTCGGTATTAGACCATTACATATAAATAATACTATCCAGCTCCAAACCTCATTATAGCCTTGGTCCAAATATGAACAAAAGAGTTGAATTCCAGAGGTGAGGTGAGAGTGACTGCCCTCAACATGAAGGCAGCATTTGACCGAGTGTGGCCTCAAGGGGCCCTAGTAAAACTGAAGTCAATGGGAATTGGGGGGAAACTCTCCACTGGCTGGAGCCATACCTAGCACAAAGGAAGATGGTTGTGGTTGTCGGAGGCCAATCATCTCAGCCCCAGGACATCGCTGCAGGAGTTCCTCAGGGCAGTGTCCTAGGCGCAACCATCTTCAGCTGCTTCATCAATGACCTCCCCTCCATCATAAGGTCAGAAGTGGGGATGTTCGCTGAAGCTTGCACAGTGTTCTGTTCCATTCGCAATTTGGCAAATAATGATGCAGTCCGTGCCCGCACACAGCAAGATTTGGACAATATCCAGGCTTAGGTTGATAAGTGGCAAGGAACATTCGCGCCACACAAGTGCCAGGCAATGACCATCTCCAACAAGAGAGTCTAACCACCTTCCCTTATCATTCAATAGTATTACCATCGTCAAGTCCCCAATCATCAACACCCTGGGGGGTCACCATTGACTAGAAACCTAACTGGACCAGTCACATAAATACTGTGGTTAAAAGAGCAGGTCAGAGGTTGGGTATTCTGTGGCGAGTGACTCACCTCCTGACTCCCCAAAGCCTTTCCACCAACTACAAGGCACAAGTCAGGAGTGTGATGGAATACTCTCCACTTGCCTGGATGAGTGCAGCTCCAACAACACTCAAGAAGCTCAATACCATCCAAGGCAAAGCAGCCCGCTTGATTGGCACCCCATCCACCACCTTAAACATTCACTCCCTCCACCACCGGCGTACCGTGGCTACAGTGTGTACCATCTACAAGATGCGCTGCAGCAACTCGCCAAGACTTCTTCGACAACACCTCCCAAACCCGCGACCTCTACCACCAAGAAAGGCAAGGGTAGCTGGCATTGGGAACACTGCCACCTCCAAGATCCCCTCCACATTGCACACCATCCAGACTTGGAAATAAAGCGCTGTTCTTTCATCGTCGCTGGGTCAAAATCCTGGAACCCCTCCCTAACAGCACTGTGGGAGTGCCTTCACCACACGGACTGCAGCGGTTCAAGAAGGCGGCTCACCACCACCTTCTCAAGGGCAATTAGGGATGGGCAATAAATGCTGGCCTTGCCAGTGACACCCAGATCCTGTGAATGAATTTTTTTTTAATGACCTGTATAGGGAGTACAATTTTGAAATTTTCAGGTGATACAAAACTTGGCAGCATAGTAAATAGTGGGAAAGATAGTAGCAGATTTCAGGAGGACATAGATTAATTGGTGAAATGGGCAGACACATGGCAGATGCAATTTAATGAGGATAAGTGTGAAGAGATGCACTTTGGAAGGAACGACATGGCGAGGCAATATAATCTAAATGGTGCTATTTGCAGGGCGGGGGGATGGGGGGGTACTGGTGCAAGAGCAAAGTGACCTGGGGGTGCTTATTCACCAAACTTTGAAAGTGGCAGGGCAGGTTGATAAGGTGGTTAAGAAAGCGTATGGGATACTTGGCTTTGTAAACAGGGTCATTGAATACAAAAACAAGGAAGTCATGCTTAACCTTTACATATCTCTGGTTAGGCCTCAGCTGGAGTATTTTGTACAATTTGGGGCACCACACTTTAGGAAGGATGTCAAGGCCTTGGAGAGGGAATAGAGGAGATGTACCAGGCTGAAACCAGGAATGAGGGACTTTAGTTATGTGGAGAAATTGGAGAAGCTAGGATTGTTCTCCTTAGAGAAGAGAAGGTTAAGGGGAGGCCTAATTGATGTAGTCAAAGTTATATGGGACTCTGATAGAGCAAGTAGGGAGAAACTGTTCCCTCTGACAAATGGGTCAGTAACCAGAAGTCATAGATTTAAAATAATTGGCAAAAAAACTAGAGGTGAAGTAATGAGATTTCTTCACACAGTAGGTTGTTGAGATCTGAAATGCACGACCTGAAAGGGTGGTGGAATCAGATTTCATAGGAACTTTCAAAAGGCAATTGGACATGTATTTGAAGAGGACTAATTTGCCAGGTTATGGGGGAAAAAGTTGGGGTGTGGGACTGAATTGTATAGTTCTGTCAAAGAGCACGGCAGGCCGAATGGCCTCCTTCTGTGCTGTAAGATTCAATGATTCTATTCTATAAATCAAAAACAGCAACAACTTGTATTTATATGGCGCCTTTAACGTATTAAAACATCCCAAGGCGCTGCACAGGAGTATTTTAAGCCAAAAAATTTGACACCGATCCAAATAAGGATAAATTAGGGCAGGTGACCAAAAGCTTGGTCAAAGAGGTAGGTTTTAAGGAGCGTCTTAAAGGAAGAAAGAGAGGTAGAGAGGCGGACAGGCTTAGGCAGGGAATTCCAGAGCTGAGGGCCTAGACAACAGAAGGCACGGCCACCAAAGGTTGAGCGATTATAATCGGGGATGCTCAAGAGGGCAGAATTAGAGGAGCACAGATATCTCCGGGGGTTGTGGGGCTGAAGGGGATTACAGAGGTAGGAAGGGGCGAGGCCATGGAGAGATTTATGAACAAGGATGTCGGTTACAAAGGCGGCGTTTACGACGTATTAAGCGTATTAGCTATTTCGGGCAAGTCAATAAGTTTTTTGCACCTCGTTAAAGAGCAATTACCTTAATTACTTAATCTTTTCTATTTACCATTTTAAAGGCTTTTCTGATTTCAGGCAAATTGCAGTGTATTCAATGTGTTGCAGCTTGTACTGATAACTATTTACCTGGTATGTAGGAATTGAGTGCCTGAGTACTGCAGTGTAGTCAGACATTGGCACTGTTTGTATCGGGAGTGTGGTGACACCTTGGCAGAGTGACAGGATTACATACATTTACTCAGTGTAGGGGCTTGAGTTTTATTGCCTGACTCTCATCTTTTGGAATTTGATGAATCCTACTTAAACAAGGTAGAGCTGTAAAATTGTGGCATGCTGCAGTTTGGGGCCAGGTACTAGAGCGCCACTGACACTGTCTTTTTTCTACACTTCTTGGTTTTACAATGTGATGGGGGACTATTAAGTTAAAGGTTCTTTAAGCACTAAATAATTTTTCTGCAAGGTCAGTCGTTCTCATGTTGTGTGTTGTCGTGAGAAGAATTTGACCAGTTGCAAAAACGCATATTTAGAACTCAAACCTGAAATAGTTGAGAAAAGGACAATTTATTCTGTTTCAATAGGAAACTGACTACAATTCTGGAAATGAACACAGACAATTCTGAACTATTGTAAATGTGGCATCATGGATTAGTAATTGCTGATATTTGTAGTCACATAGAAATTTAAATTCCTCTTAGTACACTGAGCACATTAAATGGGAGTTAACTTTTGCTCCAGTCAGTTGTAACATGCTTCCAGGAAAATACAATTTTACTCTACATATCCTGCATGGTCGAATACATGTCAATAAAAAGTAAAGTTGGCAAAGTGATGATGTGAGATATTATAATACATAAAAAGAAATTATTAGAGAAGTTAGTAAAACTAAAGGAGGAATAAATATCAGGTCCTGGCGGCATACATTCAAAGATCTTGAGGGAAATGGGGGAAGAAATAGCAGATGCCCTCGAAATTATGGGCTGAATTTTCAGGCCGCTCACCTTGTGGAAGCGGAGCAGTAGCAACCTGAAAACTGAGCACTAGACCGTTCCGTTTCATTTCTGTCATTGCAGTCGCCACCGCCCTTTTGCTGGGGTACAACAAGTAGACAGCCTGAATGGTCGCCTGAAGAGGATGTCAATAGGTCCACTATGCCATTTTTGGGCTGAACTGGGTGGAGCGTGTGCCATGCATGCACCAACCAGTATCAGGTGATGGCCCGGCAGAAGATGATTTGATAGGTGAGTAACTCTTCATACTTGTGCCAGGAGGAAGCAGGGGTTCTTCCCCTAGCCCTACAAACTCAGCCTGAGCTGCTGCTGCTGCTGCTCCGGCTCCCCTCAAACCACCACCCCACCCCTTGCATCCTGCTGATCAGGTCCCCACCCCCAGGAAACTACCTAACTCAGGCTCGGATACGAGCCAGGCTGCCTGATATTGCAATGGCTTGGAGCCAGCGGACTGTCCCAGAGCGCTCAATTTCTGTGGTCCGGTGCATATGAAGCCTGGTCCTGAATCGGGCCCTCCGGCAGCACTACCAGGCTGCCAGTTGGCACGTTCCAGCAGCCAGCCGCCCGGATACCACTCTGGGGGAAAGTCCACCTCTATAATTCAGGGTTGTGTGCTGGAAACATAGAAACATAGAAACATAGAAGATAGGAGCAGGAGTAGGCTATTCGGCCCTTCGAGCCTGCTCCGCCATTCAATGAGATCATGGCTGATCATCCAAATTCAGTACCCTGTCCCTGCCTTCTCCCCATATCCCTTGATCCCTTTAGCCTCAAGAAATATATCCAACTCCGTCTTGAATATATTTAATGAACTGGCCTCCACCGCCCTCTGTGGCAGAGAATTCCACAGGTTCACCACTCTCTGGGTGAAGAAATTCCTCCTCATTTCAGTCCTAAATGGCTTACCCCTTATCCTTAGACTATGACCCCTGGATCTGGACTCCCCAGCCATCAGAAACATCCTTTCTGCATCTAGTCTGTCCAGGCCTGACAGAATTTTATAGGTTTCGATGAGATCCCCTCTCAATCTTCTAAACTCCAGTGAGTATAAGCCCAATTGACACAATCTCTCCTCGTACGTCATTCCTGCCATCTCAGGTATCAGCCTGGTGAATCTTCGCTGCACTCCCTCCATGGCAAGAACGTCCTTCCTCAGGTAAGGTGACCAAAACTGCACACAATACTCAAGGTGCGGTCTCACCAAGGCCCTGTACAACTGCAGCAAGACATCCTTGTTCTTGTACTCGAACCCACTTGCTACGAAGGCCAACATACCATTTGCCTTCTTAACCGCCTGCTGCACCTGCATGCTTACCTTCAGTGACTGGTGCACAAGAACACCCAGGTCTCTTTGCACTTCCCCTTCTCCCAATCTATTGCCATTCAAATAATAATCTGCCTTCCTGTTTTTGCCACCAAAGTGGATAACCTCACATTTATCCACATTATAGTGCATTTGCCATGTTTCTGCCCAATCACCCAACCTGTCCAAATCGTACTGGAGTTTCACGACATCCTCCTCACAGCATACCCTCCCACCCAGCTTTGTGTCATCTGCAAATTTGGAGATATTACATCCAATTCCCTCGTCCAGATCATTAATATATATTGTGAACAGCTGGGGTCCTAGGACCGATCCTTGCAGTACCCCACTAGTCACTGCCTGCCACTCGGAAAACGACCTGTTTATTCCAACTCTTTGCTTTCTGTCCGCCAACCAGTTCTCTATCCAAGTCAATACCTTGCCCCCAATCCCATGTGCCTTAATTTTGCACGCTAACCTCTTATGCGGGACCTTATCGAAAGCCTTCTGAAAGTCCAAATACACCAGATCCACTGGTTCTCCCTTATCTATTTTACCAGTTACATCCTCAAAAAATTCCAGTAGATTAGTCAAGCATGATTTATTTTTGTAAATCCATGTTGACTTTGTCCGATCCTGTCACTGCTTTCCAAGTGCTCTGCTATTACATCTTTTATAATGGACTCTAGCATTTTCCCCACTACCGATGT
Source organism: Somniosus microcephalus (assembly GCF_052327205.1). NCBI lineage: Eukaryota > Metazoa > Chordata > Chondrichthyes > Squaliformes > Somniosidae > Somniosus > Somniosus microcephalus. Next base: position 26,664,149 of record NC_141008.1, on the reverse strand, counting down.
CAGGCTTACCGGTCTATAATTCCCGCTTTTTCTCTGCCACCTTTTTTGAATAGTGGGGTAACATTAGCTACCCTCCAATCCATGGGTACTGTTCCAGAGTCTATTGAGTTCTGGAAGATGACCAGCAATGCATCTACTATTTCTAGGGCCACTTCCTTAAGTACCCTGGGATGTAGATTATCAGGCCCTGGGGATTTATCGGCCTTCAGTCCCATCAATTTTCCTAACACCATTTCCCTACAAATACTGATTTCTTTCAGTTCCACCCTTTCATCAGACCCTATGTTCCGCGGTATTTCTGGGAGGTTATTTGTGTCCTCCTTTGTGAAGACTGGAGGGTGACCAATGTAATACCGATTTTTCAACAAGAGGGACAGAGCTAACTCAAATAATTACAGGCCAGGTAGTTTAACATTTGTGGAAAATTTTGGAATCTTTAATTAAAGATAATATTGCTAAATATCTAGATGTAAAGAAAATAAAAAACAGTAGCCAGCAACGATTTCAGATAGGAAAATTGTGCTTGACGAACCTGATAGAGTTCTTTGAGGAGGGGATAGATATGGTGGATGTAGGAAATGCAGTGGGCATTGTGTGCATGGACTCTTGGAAAGCCTTTGACAAGGTAGCAGACAGGAGACTATTGGAGAAGATTAAGGGACATATGTATGAAATTAGGGAGAGGGTAACAATTTGAATTAAAAATGAGAAGGGGGGAAAGTGAGCGTACAAGTTAAGAGTAGTTTGTCAGTGTAGTTTGAAGTGGGTAGTGGTAGCCCATAGGGTTCAGTTATGAGATCACTTCTGCTCATGTTGACCTAGAAATTCGATTAAGCCTGGAAACGGGCGGTGCCACCGCAGGCCAAGGTTAACGGCCGCCCACAAAAAGAGCGCAGGCAGCACCGGTATTTTGGTGCTACCTGCTGATTTAATGAGCGGAGCGCAGAATCTCTTGTGCAACGCGTTCTTTCCGGCGGTAATCTCAGCAAGCAGCCGAAGGTCGTATCTAAAGGATCGGTGTGGCATTTTCGGGCAATATGCTGTTTAGGATAAGTTGGTGACGGCTTATGGGCTTTGCTGGGTGAGGAGGTATTGCGTCCACTGATTGCCCTTGTAGGGTTGGAGCATTGTCCATTGTGGTGCATTAGGAGGCATTTGTTTGTCCACGGCTCCCTGTGACGGAATAAGCCATATTTCAGGAGATACATCATAATATGAAAAGAATTCTGATATTTATTAATACATGATATACTGGGTTTAAAAATCTAAAGCCTCGGAGACACAGGCTGCATACAGAAAACAGCCTTCTGAGAAATGATGGTTTGATAACAAAGCTGTAAACACCACAAGCTTTGAAATGGAAATAGGTTAAATATACAAAAACAATGACCCTATTGAAATAGCAGTTTGGCACTTCTGAAAGGTCTGCGGTTTGGAACCAATACAATGAATGACCCAAGTAAAGTGTTATAAATTGACACTTCGAACAGCAACACAGAATATTAAAAATCCATGTGCCTTTGAAAAGATGACATCAAGTAAAAGATACACCTGCTGGTCAAATAGTTTTTATGTTAAACTTGGAAGACAGGAAACATAAGATTAAATATGCAACCAATTGAGATAGCTAGAAATGCATGAACCACCCTAGTTGAAGTGTCTTTAATTTACATATAGTAAATATGATACCTGCAGAGCACTTTGAAGATATGACTTCAATAGATGCACCAAGCAATTACATTGTTTTTGTATTGAACTTGGAACACCACGGAGTAACAGGGCTGGATTTTATCAATGGAGGCGAGTAGGAGGCGGGACTCCCACTTTTGGGGTTGTAGTCCTGCCTCCATTGAGTTGTGGCCAACCAACTCGATTTTAACTTGATTGATCTTGTTGAGCCCACCTAGCAGGCTCAGCAGGCCAATTAAGGGCCACCCGGCAACAGGTGACATCAGAGATTGACATTTCATCTGTCAAGAGCTTTTGACAGATGAAATATCAGCGTTTGACAGCTCTTTGAAGCTGTCAAACACTGACAATCTGTACTCTAAGTTAATTCTTTCCTCTCAGACTGATTTAGAGATCTCTCCAGAACAGAAAGCAGAGGCTGCAGCTTGTGACAGCTCGCGGCCATTCTGCTTTCTGTGTCGGTAGGTTGAGGGACTCCCGAGGCCTGAAGGAAGGAAGGCTGCATTAGTAAGTAAAGGTAAGTAAAACTTATTTAAACATTTTACACACACTTACCTCTGCACTCATGCACCCATCACTCACCTGAACACCGGACATCTCGAACCCTCCAAGTCCTTCAGCCCGACGGTCCGCCTCGCTAACTTGGCGTGGTTTGGAGCCGTCGGGCAGCCCACACTTCAGGGATAAAAATAGGGATTAGGCTAAAAACTGCCTGTTAACTACCTGTTAACAGGCAGTTAATTGGCATTAATCCCCTTCCCGCCTCGGGGAGGCAGCTCCCAGCACAGGTCGGGTACCCGCCTCCTGGGAAACAGGCATGGAGGTGGGTTGGGGGTGGGATGGGTTCGTGCCCCCCGATTTCACGATTTTAACACCCCACACACCTCCATTCCCGCCTCCACAGCCCTGGGAAATTCTAGCCCACAACATCTGCTAAAACCAGTTAAGCCAATATTAAGAATTGAATGTAAGCATTTTGTAAAAATGGCATCAAACAGAAACCATTGCTTTCATAGTATTTTATGATAACTATTGAACACTTAAAGGTAGAGACATAATTTTGCATGCAGCAGCTAAATTGACAATAAGATCAGTAAGAATTCAACAGGGAGAATGAATAAGACAATCAGCTTACATCAGCAGGAAACTTCAAAGAATAAACCACTAAAAAAAGAGTATAAAAGATAGAGCTTTTCAGATGAAAAGTCAGAAGTCGCTGGAGATGGGCAAGCGATTCTCGGCTTCAGAACCACTCTGTAAGTTTACAACTATGAGTCTCGGGTAATCAAGGTATTTGATTTTGGTGGATGTTCTGGATTTAGAAATAAGTAAGAAATGTAGAAATGTAATGAAGTAAAGATTTGAAAATAAGGATCTCTGAGAAATAAGAAATGTAAGATATTTGTATTTTGAATAGTTAATGTTACAACTGACTCAACAACTGTTAACTGAATGTCAGCTTTTAAATAAATCTATATTTTTAGTATTGTCTCAAAGAGTATTTCTGTATAAACTCGTGAACCCAATTTCTGTACACTCTTTTGTAAGGAGTTGCAGAATTCTGGGGGATATTCCGGACCCTCATAATATCCGGAAGGTTACAGTCTAGTTAAACTTATTAAAAGTGCTATCCGGAGGTCGGTAACATCTTCAGTCGTTCCTTTCCTTTAGGGAGAGATAGCCTGAACCTTTAGACCCATTTAAGCGTCTTATAGAATTCGTCTGTCTCTAACTTTAGTTGAAGGTGAACGTCTGGGGAATACGCCTGATCTGGGGTAGCCCGAAAAGGGCTAGGGCTTGTATTTTTTCCCTTCATCCCCTCTTACTTTCTTGGACATTTGTCTGCGTTTTGTGTGAATGGGAGGGCATCTGGGTGATGTGGCTGAGCGGAGGTCAGGCTCACAAGACATTAAAAGCAGCACTCATGTGGATAAGGCCATAAAATAGCTGATGGAATAATGGGTTTTATGGCAAGAGGTATAAAATATAAGTCGAGATCTAACGATGAATCTATACGCGAGTAAGACCACAGTTTAAGTATTGTCTGCAGTTTTGGGCTCCACGCTCTAGGAACGATATTGAGACAATAGAGGTTCACTAGGATGCTGCCTGGTATTAGGAAATATAAATACAAAGAAAAACTTGAAAAGTGGGGTTGTTTCCTTTAGAACAGAGGAGATTTTGGGGTGATTTAATAAAGATGTTTATGATGAGATGGGAAAGGATAGCTAGAATCAGACTGTTTCCAGTGATTATATGGCCTAGAATGAAGGGACAAAGATATAGGCTGAAATTTTCCGGGGTGGTAGCGGGCGTGATCAGAGGTGGGTCGGGTGGGAAAGTTGTTATTTTTGGGAGCGGGTCAGGAACCCGCTGTCATTCCTCTCCCACGTGCCTTTCCCCAGGCACATCTGACAGCGCAGACCTGACCCGACCGGCAGAGGCGGGCGACCCAATTTAAATTATTAGTAGCTAGTTGTCAGACCCTTAAGAGTGGTTTTAATCTTACCTTTTAAATTTAACTGGATGGCCACGGGAAATACGCAGCTCAGGAACCACGTCTATCAACCTGAGGCGGGAGTTCAGTAGCCATTGCTCCAGCTGATTACTTGACAGCATCAAATGTACTATAAAAGCTCCCACCTGACAGATGATCACTTTCCTCAGCAGAAGCTGTTTCTCAGTCCATTTCCAGCACAGATTCTGCAGGCTGCAGTCTTTCCAGCAAAGTCTCCATCCAGTGTCACCTCATTGGAAGAATTCTCCCACCATTGACAGAATGCTTCTGTCATCTGTACTTCATCTGCCATCTATTCCATCAACATGGGTGTCATTTATACTGTCTCACCTTGGTCCTCAGAATTGGACTACAATGAGCCCCAACACCAGCAGCACCAGGCACACCAGCAGCACCAACAAGAACACCACCAACTTTCTCCGCAACCACCTGATGCTGCACAGGACAGAGGGCATCAGCACCCGAGCACCTTGCTGCCTGGAACACCAGGGAGGGCCTCACCATGGCCAGATTTACTTCACTTGATGCTGTACACCCATATGGCTGCCACACGATACGCCACCCCACACCAACACTATAAAGCATCCCTGCAATGACCAAGCCATTCCTTTCACACTCACCATCATTGCTGAAGGTACCATTGTGGCTCACCATTCACTGCAACTCACTAAGCCACTTACAAAGGTGCACACAAATCTGTCCAAGACCAGAAAGTGTTGGAAATAAAGATTTTTATGTTTGACAGCACATTAATGGAAACTTTACATAAATATTGAATAAAACACCCAAGTGGCTACCTTTGTGAATCTATCTGCGTGTCATCTTTCTCTTCCATGTGCTTCTATGAGGTGCTAGCCCTGTGGCTTCAGCAGAGGTAGAGGCAGCCTGCTCACTTCCCTGCTGCCAAGGAGCTGGAGAGCACCTTGCTGCACATCAGTAGCACTACGAGGACCCACGTCTACGTTGACATCCCTCCTACAGAGGAGGTCTATGAGTCTCTGCCATTTATTCTCCATACATAGCCATCTATCCTCCATAGAAAGCCATCTATCCTCCATAGATAGCCATCTACATCTATCCTCCATAGAGACCATGTGCTCCTGTGAGTGGCACATTAGATGCTCCAAGTAGGTGGCCATCCTATCCATGGAGGAGCCTACAGTTGCCATCGCCTGTGATATGGTGCCGTTCATGTTGGAGATGGACTCCTCCATTCTCTGAATACTTGCAGACATTGAGTTCGCGAAACCTGTCAGAGACCCCTGCACTTCTTGCTGCACCTCCAGGATCACCCTCTTTCTGGATTGGCCCCGAGGCTCAGCATCTGCATACAGTTGAGCAGAGCTGGGAGTGTGCTGTGCCCTCCGGTGAGGAGTCTCCACCGCTGTTCCTGTCTCCACCATCTGCTCTTGCTCACTTGTGAGTTGTGAGACACCAGGTGACAACACTACTCTATCTTGCGTTGCACCCACCGAGGTGTGCGTATCTGCGCTGGTGCTGGGTGCGCTTATGTCTGGTGATGGTGCACCCTCAGAGGCTGGAGGCTCCTCTGAGGAGTCGTCTTCCTCTTCCACCTGGAAAGTGCGGGTGGGGGGGAGCCTTTTGATGGACCTGTGGGAGAATAAAGAGGTGAGTTTGATAAGTCATATCAAGAATGGGTACAGATGCCATTATGCACATGATGACCATTCAGTGGCTGCTGACATCAGTCCCCATATGAGTGACTGCTGTATGCCATGTAGCTGTATGAGATGTAATTCTGTCACCAGCTTGTTGAGATGTCCCCCTCTCTCCGTCTCCCACCTCCAGCTGCTCAGTGACTCCAGATATTTCTAAAGCAGCCTCCTCTGCTGTTGTAAGGTTTGCAAATGATGGAGGGCCACTGCCAGTTTTCCCCCTCTCCCTCTTATTGTGAGCTCTCTTTTCCTGCAAGGAGGGAAAGAAGAGAAGGTTGAGTGAGACTGATGGAATGAATGTAAGGAATGGATGGGTTAGATCTTTAGAGGGTAACTACAAAGGAGTGGGGTGGCAATACCAAGTGGCCTCCTTGTGTGTTGTTAGTTGGTATGGTTGCACTAGGATGAGGGTGAGTGTGAGGGGTGGCTAATCAGATGGGGATATGATAATGTAGATAGGGAGAGATGGGTGTGTGATGAGTGGCATAGCAGGATGAGGTTGAGTCTGGCTTTGCAGTAACATTTCGTGATCTACTGAGATCATTGAAAGGTTTGTGCCACTGCAGCCAGGAACCCCTGACGACATCGCTGCTTTTGCCCCCCTGTGCAATGTGCAAACAGGCTGCGTTGATATGATAATGTAGATAGAGAGAGAGGGATGGGTGGACGTGCAAGTTATGTTGGTGTGAGTAAGGATGTGCAGGGGTAGAGTTTGGAAGGCAGAGTGATGGGGATGTGATGAGAGGCACAGCAGGATGAAGTTGAGTGTGGCTTTGTACTCACATTTCCTGATCTAATGAGATAATTGAAACTTTTGCGGCACTGCACCCAGGGACTCCTGACCACATCCCTGTTGGTGACCTCCTCTGCAATCTCCAACCAGGCTGTTTTGGTCTCCTGGCGAGGTCTCTTCCACCCATTGGAAGGGAAGAGGACCTCTCTGTATGCTCTGACTCCCTCCATAAGCATATGGAGGGAGTTATCGGAGAACCTGAGTGCAGCCCTCTGCCCCTCTGTGCAGTCATTGTCAGTGTTTGCAGCACTCCAGTGCTGTAGTGCACTGACAGCACTATGCTACATTGATATTCAAATCAATCAGGTTGTGGGTTCGAGCCCCACTCCAGAGACTTGAGCACATAAAACTAGGCTGACACTCCAGTGCAGTGCTGAGGGAGTGCTGCACTGTCGGAGGTGTCATCTTTCAGATGAGACATTAAACCGAGGCCCTGTCTGCTCTCTCAGGTGGATGTAAAAGATCCCATAGCACTATTTCGGAGAAGAGCAGGGGAGTTATCCTGGCCAAAATTTATCCATCAACCAACATAACAAAAACAGATTATCTGGTCATTATCACATTGCAGTTTGTGGGAGCTTGCTGTGTGCAAATTGGCTGCGGCGTTTCCCACATTACAACAGTGACTCCACTTCAAAAGTACTTCATTGGCTGTAAAGCACTTTGAGACGTCTGGTGGTCGTGAAAGGCGCTATATAAATGCATATCTTTTTTTTACTCAGACATCAACGAGGAGCATTGTGCAATGAGGTTATGTTTCCACAGCAATATGATTTCAGACTAGCGTCAGCTCCTGAAACCAGAACTGCAGCCAAACTGCAACAACCAGACAGCATTCTCAGTGGAACTGTCACATCAATTTTGGTGAATAATTGCAGTATGTTTCAGGCTGCACAATATTGCCATTGAAGAAGCATATGCGTGCTTGCTGAAGAGGAGCTGCAGCAAGGCAGGCCCTGGAGGACAAGGGGGGACAGGAACAATCTACAGCACAGCAGCCGTTGCCCAAAGTAAAACTGGTGTAATAAGCACTAATCAAAGTTTTTTTCTTCTTAATGGCCCTTTCTACAAACAGAAGGACAGAATTAAGAACTTGTAAATATATTTTAATTAAATTTGCCCAGGTAATTTTTTTTAGCATAAGATAAACACTATAGCTAGAAATTCATTACAGCCAAGAAATGGGCAGTGTTTAGACTAAAAATGGTTAAGTAGCACCAGTTGAAAATTGTCTAGGCTGCATGCAAAATTCATCCTCTCTCCTCATTAAAATGATTGCAGTCATGATTCTCGTCTAAACACCCAAGCTCATTGGCGTTACACTGAAAAGATGGACCAATATTGGGAGCAGTCTAAACACAAGTAATGATTGCCACAGGCTTTTTTCACTACTTAAAGGGGAGGGCTATTGATGCTGCAGCACCTGATTCTCAGCATTGTTGGGTGTACAGCTGCCTCAAAAACCATAAGAAGAAGGACAAGGAGAAGGAGCACTTATTTACAAATTTTGGTGGCAGTTCGCCGCCCCAGGGAGAGAACCCGGAGGTTTTCCGATGAAGCTTTGGAGGCATTGGTTTTAGCAGTGGAGAGAAGGCGGGCGGTCCTGTACCTGCCAGAGGCCCTATCCACAAGTCTGCCGCGCCATGTGGAGGGAGGTGGCACATCGCGTCACAAGCAGCACTGTGGTCCTCAGGACCCACACCCAGTGCAGGAGGAAATTTAAGAAGCTCACACGGGTGGTCAGGGTGAGTGAAGGCTTCAACAAATGCTACATACCACCATCTGTACCATAAACTTCACACACAGCTCAATGCACCACACCCCAGCACTCACCCACCAACAATCTGTACCTAGCAACAATCACACCCACATCTCACATCTTGCACACAATGACAGCTATTCAACTATGGCAGGCACAAGGATCATTTGTTATTAGAATTCAAGTGACATGTGTGATATGTTTATAGATAAATTTATTAATTGGCCTAGAAATTGGGCTGAGGTGCCAAAGTAGCGCCAAGTTCGCCTGGGCGCTGATTTTTGCGCAGCGTTCGGAGCATTAACGAACGTCAGAAATTCAGTTTCAGCGCCCCTAGAGGGAGATGGGGTGAGGCTCGAGGCGCTCCGCGTCCCTCTTAGGGCGCTGAAACTGAATATTGCAGCGCAACGTGCCGCAGCGCCACACGCTGCGGCACGGCACACTGCGGTACTGCAGGCCTTCCTCCCATTGTTAAGGGGGAGGCCTGCAACAGCGCGATCCCCGATCGCGAGTGCCGGCAAAAGAGCCCGGCACCGAGGAGAAGTGCTGGGCTCTCGGGAAACAGCCGGCAATGCCGCGGAGGGGGGAATCAGGAGGCCGGGCACGGAGGCGCTGGCAGACGGCCGCCGAAAAAGGCAGCCGCCCCGCACCTCCACCTTAACTTGTGCAACTGCCGGCACAGCAATGCCCCATGAACCGGGCGCGGGTAGCGAACAGCGCTACAGCGGCGTTCGCTACCAAATACCATGATCGGGGCGCTAATGGGGCGCTGCGCACACCGATGACATCATCGGTGGCGGCGCAGCGCAACAGGCTAACGCCACCATTAGCGCCCCCGCTGAATATCGCAGGAGGCGTGGCCAGTGGCGCTACAGCCACTGACTGCCCCCTTTAGGCGCTAATAGGTGGCACTACATACCCAATTTCTCCCCCATTGTGTTTGGAATATTTTGTGGTCTTTCTCATTTCACCTTTGCGCCCAGGGGGACACTGTGATATGGCGTGAGACAGGGGTTGTATGATGAGGATGTGGTGAGCTATGGGGATCTGGGGTTTCATTCATGCAAATTGGAGTCTGATGAGCCGGTCACGGACAGTCCGTCTGGAAGGCCGATTGTCTCGCTGCCTCCGCTCCCTCTGCCGTAGATCCTGGAGGGCGAGGTCCACTGCTGGTACAACCCCCATGACTTTTAGCAAGTGTTGCAGGTTGGAACTTTTCAGAAATAATTATGGCATTTTGTACTTGCCACAACACTCCCTGATACCAAAGGACCTTGAAATGAATAAAGAAAACTCTTCCAGTAGCAGGAAGTAGCACACAGCCACTCAAACTTCAAAAACCTGTCAGGTCCGAGTGATTGGTGATGGTCCCTTTAAGTAGCATCACTGGAGCCGGCTTCCTGCTGTTGCACTCCACCTGAAGCTGTCATTGTTTTCTCCAGCTGATAAGTTCATTGGCTGTAACGAAGTTGGGAGAGCAGGCATCAAGTGAGTGTTGCACACTCACTGATGTCATGATCTCCATGATGGTGAGGTCCCCGGCGAATGCGTTCAGTGGCAGGGCTACCGGCAACTCCGATATGGCATGCGGCGCTGAAAACCGGCATCAGGTGGCGTTAAAGCTCTCAACGGCAGTTTAGCGCCATCTTGTGGTGCTAATGGGTGGCACGATGCATTGCTCTGCTGTAAGCTTATGCTAGTATTCTTTCTCTTTACTACTCTTAAGTAATGCCCTATTGGAAGGAATATGCATGGTAGATCCTGCAGGCGTCTCCTGAAGACCGATGGCAATTCCACTGACCTCTATGTCTTCTGGATTGAGATGGTTCTCCTGTATGCCAGAATACCCTGTTCTATTCCAGCTGTGTGGGTCTGCACTATTTCCTACCTCTTGACCAGAGGCAGGTGCTGGCAAGAGACTGGTATTGATTTGACAAGCAGACTCCTATGGTTGTGTTACTGCATGCTTGTTGTTACTGGAGGCCAATTACTTACTGTTTAGCGTCTGTTACACTGCTGAGAGGTCTCTATGTCATTTCTTGCTGCCTGTTGTTAGTTTGGCTCCCAACATATCAAAACCAGTTTTAATCACATCTCAGATTATACCCCTCAATATCATTAGATGGAGCATTCCAGATGCAGATTAATACTATATACTACTCAATGATAGTCTGCAAAGAAGACAACCCTTGCTTCAAGATAATATCTAACCGTGTGGCAGAATCTGTAACTCTATGCAGACTAGTGTGCAGTGACTTGTCCAATAACAAGTAACTTACTCAGTAGTTCCTGCTCGTGAAGAACTCGCCACTTCATCTGTGGTCCCATATGGTCAGAATCACAAACCAACTTGGCAGGGTCCATTGCACAGCAACAGCCAGTCCATCCTCAACTGTGACTTCTGCACCTTGCTCACCCATTATCAGTGACTCCCATTAAATTCATGTGATCATGAGGAGATTGGCGACATGCTGACCATTTCCCGAGACCTGCCAAAGGAATGCAATTGCCCATTGTGTATCCCAACACAAGAGGGCAAGAACTATGCAGCATGCATGTGGGTATTGGAGGAATTTTTTGTGGTCCCACCCAGCATCAGTGAAAACAGTGAGAGATCTCCTGGGAAGATGAAAGGTGTGTCATTTACAAATATAGATTTCATTATGATACATTAGGAGCGAAGGGGTGTGTAAAGATGAGGAAACATCACATGCAAATATGCAGCTGGCTAAGGGGAATAGTGTTGTGTGAGTGTTGTAAGCATGCCATTCCAGAACACTGTAAAGAGATCAGGTGTCACCATGGCAAACTTCTTGAACGTACAAAATTTCTTCCTGATCTGTGAGGAAAATCTCTTTATTGTAGATGTTGCATTCACCTGCTTTGCCACTTCCTCCCAGGCAGCCATAACAACTGTTCTCCGAGGGTGGTGCCCCTCGCAGCCAAAAATGACAACCTCCCTTACTATACCTCCCTCAGCCTGACCTCAAGATCCATTTGAAAGAAGAACTGTCTTTCCTCCTCCTAGGCACTGGCAGGCTGCTGGCTCATCTTCCCAAAGTGTACAGCACTAAAAGATAATCGAAACATAAGCACAATTGCCTCTTTAAGGAGCTGCAACTGCAGATTTTAGCTCCTGCCAAGGAAATCCTGCCTCTGTACCGCAAATGAGGGTATCTTGGAAAACGCAGTAAAACCCTCTCCATGCTAGAGGCAGATCATGCCTGCCCAAAACTAGCACATCTTTAATGGAAGCTAACAGCCTTTCAGCAGCTTCTGGTGCCTGATAACCTGCTTATGATCTTGCACTCTAACACATTGTGAATTGTTTGTTAGAATTATCAAAATATTTAAATTAGCTAACACTCACAGTATGGGGGGCGTGAGCTTGGAACTCTATAGACATGGGCCAATATCTGATGCACTGCACTTGAACCCTTAAAGGATTTTTACTACATAATCTAGGCTGACACTTCAAAGCCCTAGCGAGACAGTACTGCATTGTCGGGCATGCTGGGGGCTAAATTGGATAGCCTCCGAAAACAGACACAGGGGTCATGATCCGTTGATTGTAATGCAGGCAGCATGCCAACTTCGTGCTGCCTGCTCATTTAAATGATCTCTGCATCCAGCCAGCGCTAACCATGCTGTTCATTGGCTGCACACATCAGCAGGGGGCCAATATCGTGGGAGGATCGCACCAGTTAAAGCTAGCCTGCACTGCTTCAAGCTAGTCTGCATCTAGGTAGGCGCTTTGTGGCTGGAGCAGGTGCTAGAGTCGTGGTTGAAGAGATTCTGACCTGGGAAAGGGTGAGGAATGGCAAAACAGGAGAGAGCGCGGGCTCCAAGGTTTTCGGACGCTGCACTAGAGGTCTTGGTGGAGTAAGTGGAAAGTAGGAGAGAAGTCCTATATCCGCAGGGGGGAAGGAGGCCCTCCAGTTAAAAGGCAGTTGGAGCAGATAGCTGTAGAGGTCAAGGCCAGGAGTCAAGCTGGAAAGGATGGGCTCCAATCTCTGCACAAAGCCCTGTGCCAAGTTGATGCTGGACTCCCCCATCCATAACATTGACCGTAGGCTTTCTGGCAGGCTTCACAATGTACCAAGCATTTCGTTGTGCATACCCACCTGCCTGGAGGAGTGCAGCACCAACAACACTCAAGAAGCTCGACACCATCCAGGACAAAGCAGCCCGCTTGATCGACACTCATCCACCACCTTTAACATTCACTCCCTCCACCACCGGCGCACTGTGGCTGCAGTGTGTACCATCTACAAGATGCACGGTAGCAACTCGCCAAGGCTTCTTTGACAGCACCTCCCAAACCCATGACCTGTATCACCGAGAAGGACAAGGGCAGCAGGCACACGGGAACACCATCACCTCCAAGTTCCCCTCCAAGTCACACACCATCCTGACTTGTAAATTTATCACTGTTCCTTCATCGTCACTGGGTCAAAATCCTGGAACTCCCTCCCTAACAGCACTGTGGGAGTACCTTCACCACACGGACTGCAGCAGTTCAAGAAGGCAGCTCACTACCATCTTCTCTCAAGGACAATTGCGGATGGGCAATAAATGCTGACTTTGCCAGCAACACCCACGTCCAAGGAAGGATTTTTTAAAAACTCCATTCGCACACTTGTGGACCCAATCATGTTGCAGTGATTGATTGCCGATGTTGCAGCTTCCATTGCAGTACAAGCAGAAACCACCCAACGTCTGAGTGCCGCAGTGGAAGGTCAGCTTGCTTCCGTGCAAGCTTAACTTGCTGCCATGAGAGCTCAGACTGCTGCCATCATGGCTGTGTGTCACAGCAGTCCAGCAATCTGTCTTTCAACAGATGACTAGGATTGCTCAGGCGCCGCACAGGGGGGCGGCAGTGAATGCATGGAACATGAACCTGCTGTCCTCTCTCAGGATGACAGCATTCTTCCTCCCACCCCTGCCACTCCACCAGTGCCCTTGCTGTTGCCTGTCAGCCAGCCAGCCCAGACTGCTGCCATCCATGCCAAGTTGGTGCAGTCTGCAGCCGGAGCCTTCTAGGCCCAGAGCTGCTCGAGGTTGCTCTCCAAAGCCAACTGCAGTCTCCTCCACTGAAAGTCAGCAGCCTTCCACCAGCCATGCTGCAGCCACTGGGGTAGCACTGCGTAGGAGCACTAGGACAGGCAAAGACTCACAGAAGATAGCCACTAAGCGAATGCACAAAGGTGATTAGTTGACTTTTGTGTGAAATATGGAATAATTTCATTTATAAATTTGGTGTGGAATGGTTATTTTGTGGTGGCTTTTATTTTTGCGTTGTGATTGTCAGTGACAGAGGGAAGGTAAGATGTGGGACTGTTGGTGTATTGGGAATTGGGGTTGTGGTTACTGGTATCACACTTGGATGAGTTATTCATGGACAGCCCAGGCAGAAAGTGGCTGTCTAGGTTGCCTCCTCCTTTCCTCTTCCTCCTCCTCTTCCTCATGCTTCTGCTCCTCAGTTGCTTGCCGTGTAGCTGGTGGCAAAGGCTGTGCCCTCATGATGGCGAGGTTGTGCAGCATGCAGTGGACCTCGAATCTTAACACCCGCTATGTCAGGTACTCCAGGGCTCCTCCAGTGCGGTCCAGGCAATGGAAGTGTTGTTTCAGCATGCCAATGCTCTGCCCTATCACATTTCGTGTGGCTGCATGGCTTTCATTGCATGCATGCCGCGCACGCTTGCATGGGTTGCGCACCGGAGTCATGAGCCACTTCGTCAACAGCTAGCCCTTGTCGTCAAGTAGCCACCCTTTGGTTTGCCGTGGTGGCTGAACTGCAGCTGACACAGTGGGCTGCCGCAGAATGAAGACATCATGACTGCTGCCAGGATACCGGGCATTGAAATGCACGATGCACTGCCTACGGTCACACAGCATCTTCAGCGAGTGGAATTCCTTTCGGTTCCAGTACATGGCACAGTTGACATGCGGCACCAGCAAAGCAATGCACATGCAGTCAATGTCACCCTGCACCATGAGGAAACCGGCAATCCTAGCGAAGCCCTGTGCTTGCTCTGCCTATTTGTCTCTGGCAAGCAAAAATGAAATGTAGTCAGCTCTTTGAATAGAGAATCTAAGTGACCTCCCTTATGCAACAGTGGGCATCAAACTGCGATATGTTGAAAATATCTCCAGCTCTAGCCTGGAAGGAGCCAAATGCATAAAAGTTCATCGCCACGGTCATCATCACATCTACTGGCAATGAAGTCCTTGCCCTGATCTTTTGTAACTGCAGTAAGAACATAAGAAAATAAGAAATAGTAGGAGTAGGTCATTCAGCCCTTTGAGCCTGCTCTGCCATTCAATAAGATCATGGCTGATCTTCTACCTCAACACCTTTACGCACTATCCCCATATCCCTTGATTCACTTAGTATCCAAAAATCTATCGATCTCTATCTTGAATATACTCAACGACTGAGCAGCCACAGCCCTCTGGGGTAGAGAATTCCAAAGATTCACCACCCTCTGAGTGAAGAAATCTCTCCTCATCTCAGTCCTAAATGGCCGACCCCTTATTCTGAGACTGTGACCCCTGGTTCTAGACTCCCCAGCCAGGGGAAACACCCTCCTTGCACCTACCCTGTCAAGCCCTGTAAAAATCTTATGTTTCAATGAGATCACCTCTCATTCTTCTAAATTCTAGAGAATATAGGCCTAGTCTACTCATTCTCTCCTCATGAACAATCCCCCCATCCCAGGAATCAGTCTGGTGAACCTTTGTTGCACTCCCTCTAAGGCAAGTATATCCTTCCTTAGGTAAGGAGACCAAAACTGTACACAGTACTCCAGGTGTAGTCTCACCAAGACCCTAAATAATTGCAGTAAGACTTCATTACTTTATACACTAAGGGCTAGATTTTCAGTTGCTTGCGCCAGCAGTTAGCGCCTTAAGAGAAGTGATTTCCGGGCGCTATGCGTGTAGCGCCCGGGCGCAGCGCAGTTTGCGCCCCGCCCCAAATTAAGTTGCCCGTTAGCGCCGGCGCAAAGTTTAGCGCCCGCCCGGATGCGCGCGCAGAAAATGACGTCACATCCTCGTGCAACGCCCTTTGGCCGCCCCGATTGCAAACTTCAGTCGGACCGCCTCATTGTGCGGCGGGCGGCCGGAGCGTTTGGAAAAAGGAACGCAACACAACCAGCGCGGGCCCCGGGGGGCGCTAATTAAAGGGACCGTCCTCTCCAGTATAAAGGCCATCCATTATTTCAGAAAACAGTCTTGTGAAACGCATTTCTGGAGACACAACAAGGAGGATAGCTAACTGGTTTCAAGCAGCAAGAGCCAGGTATTTTTGGACTCAGGCAACAGCGCTGCAAGTGGCCATTTGGAAATTAGAGTGTTTGCCAGGATTTGATGGGGGTTGCATGGGGTGCCAACGCGGAGCTGCAGCTCCATGTCCGTAGGGCTCGCAGACGCATTGTGAGAGGGGCAGCCCTGGCTAGAGGCAGAGGGGGCTACAGGCGTCGGCCACGTAGGCCTTACCCAGTCAGGCTATACCGCCAGCAGCGCTCCTACCTAAACATGAGTGCCGCGCGATGTGTTAAAAGGCTCCGATTCCGGAAGGGGGTGATTGCAGAGATCTGCCACCTGCTTCACCGAGATCTGCGGCCAAAGCTCAGGTGCAGGACGTCTCTGTCGGTGGAAGTGAAGGTGACAGTGGCATTGAACTTCTATGCCACCGGCTCCTTCCAATACGCTGCTGGGGACATAGCAAACATCTCCCAGTACGGCGCGCATCGCTGCATCCGCCAGGTGACCGAAGCACTGTTCAGAAGGAGAAGCCAATTCATCTCCTTCCCCATGGCCCTGGAGAGCCAGCATCAGTGCGCATTGGGATTTTCCAGACTCGGGGAATTCCCCTTGGTGCAGGGCGCCATTGACTGTACGCATGTGGCTTTGCGGGCCCCTCTGGAGCATGGCGAGCAGTATCGCAACAGGAAGGGCTACCATTCTCTGAATGTGCAGCTGGTCTGTGACCACAAGCAGCGCATCATGGCAGTCAATGCCAGCTTCCCAGGCAGCAGCCACGATGCCTTTATCCTGCGGCAGAGTACTGTGCATAACATGTTCCAGGCACAGCCTCCCCCAAGAGGATGGCTACTCGGGGACAAAGGCTATCCTTTGTGCACCTGGCTCATGACCCCGCTCCGCGCGCCCAGGACCGCTGCTGAAGAGGCCTACAACGAGAGCCATCAAACCACCCGCAACATCATCGAGCTAACTATTGGGGTCCTCAAGCAGCGGTTCCGCTGCCTTGATCGCTCCGGAGGAGCTCTCCAGTATTCGCCGGACCGGGTCTCCCAATTTGTGGTGGTTTGCTGCATGCTACACAACCTGGCTATCCGCAGGACTCAGGCACTGCCACCTGACGTTGGACCAGCACCTCAGGAGGAGGAGCAGGAGGAGCATGAGGAGGAGGAGGAGGAGGAGGAGGAGGAGCAGGAGTACGTTCCCAGGAGGGAGCGACCAGGGCCAAGGGCCGCACGACGCCACCTTATTACACGGTACTTCTAAGCCCCCTGTCAGGGAATGGCCAGGGGCCATGAGGGAAGATGAATGCAGCCGCTCCGCAAGCCCTCAGCTGGCGAAGCCAACAAACACTAAGAAGAACAACCATGGAGACTGCATGAATAAAGATAATTTTTTATTAAACAAAAATGAAAAGCTCTTCCCACATGAATCCCCCAAAACAATAAACGGGCCCCACAAAAAGCCCAACAAACGACTCACTCCCACAAACTGGGGAGGAGCCACTCCACCTTTATTGAAACCGGGCCTCAACGTCGGCCTAACGCAAAAAAAAAGCCCTCCAAAAGCACAACCATGGGCAAAATAAAGATGGCCACCGCCATATTAAAGGAAAGCTGGCCACACCCTCTACTGAGTGGCCCGCGAGGGCGAGACCTTGGCCAGCATTTTGCCTCCCCTGCCCTGCCTGCTGCTCCTTCGCAAGCTCTGCCCAGTGGCTGCTGCGAGGCTGGGGGAAGGCGCCTGAGGCTCAGATGCCCTTCCGCCAGATGCCGCTGGGGGGCGGCCTACACGGCGTTTGGGCCTCGAGGGGCCGTCTCCTGAGTGGCGCACCTGAGCCTGGCCACCATCAGCTGCAGCCGCTTGCCCTTGACGGCCCAGAGGGGGAATGGCGGCGACGGATGGCGCAATGTGGGCCAGCAGGCGTCTGGGATGCGCTGGCTGGTGCTGTGGCGCGGTGGCACTCGGCCGGGCCCGCACTGCAGGATCCGCAGCAATCAGCCGACGGCCGGCTTGCTGGGATGGTCCAGCGCGGCGCCTGCCCTGGCGATGCCTGCCTGAGACAGCGCGTGTGGCAGCAGTGAGTGGCCCTGTGGTCCTGGTGTGCGCGCGCATCACATCCGCCAGGGTCTTGACGGCATCAGTTAGCATGCGGCCAGTCGCGGCAGTTGCTGCCCCGAACTCGCGCACACTGGTCGCCAGCGACTCGATGGCCTCAGGCATGCGCCCCACCACGCTCATGAGCTCCGTGTGGCGCCGGTCCGAGTCGTCGGCCATCTGATCGAGCTTCCGCACCTCCTCCGAAGTGAAGGTGTCCGGACTGGAGTCGCGACTCTCCCGCTGGGGAGGAGGGGGCCGAACTAGGGGACCCTTGCCGCGTTGGTGACGGCGAGTGTGCCGAGCAGCAGCACTCCCCTCTGATCCTTCCCCCCTTTGGGGGGAAGGCCGCGGGCCACGCGCACGGCTGCTGGGTGGCTGGACGCCACTGGTCCCAGAAGCTGCATTGCCCTGCGACAGTTCCTCCAGGCACTCGTCCAGTGAGGAGGTGTCGAGCATTTCCTCCTCTCCTGCGGGACGTGACTGTTCCCCCGAAGGTCCGGCTTGCTCCTCCTCCTCCTCCTGGTTGGAGGTGCTGTCACTGGCAGCCTCAGGGTCCTGGTCGTCACCAGCTGAAAGCAGGAATGCACAAGAGTAGCTTCAGAGTGAGGAGACGGCGTCAGCGAGGGAGTTAGGACTGGTGGGATTCAGCGCATTGTTGGGACAGTGGCAAAGGAGGTAGCTCGGATGGGCCAGTGCGACGCGAGAGGGCCAAAAGGCGAGGTCCTTACCATTGCCGGGCAGTGGAGGGTCGGATACACCGCACGCTGTGGGGACAATCACACGTGCTCCCATGAGCACACACACGCGCTCCTCCAGCTGAGTGAGCTTCTGCAGCTTGGCGCGGCCACCCCTGGCACGGGCCTGGCGATTAAACGCTACTTTAGCCTGCAAGAGAAAGGACGGGCTGTAAGTGCGCAGTGAAGCCCTGATGTAGTGTGCACTGCCTCCCATGGTGGAATAGCTTGGACAGAGTGAAGCTCTGATGTACTGTCCACTGCCTCCCATGGTGGAATAGCTTGGACAGAGTGAAGCCCTGATGTACTGTCCACTGCCTCCCATGGTGGAATAGCTTGGCCAAAGTGTAGAGTGCCGAATGGCCATTTGATGCTCATGACTGTCCCAATGCTGCTGGCTGAGGGCTGGCCAAAAGGACTTTCAGGTCCCTTTGCCCATCATGTCAGGTGTACATGCAAGAATGAGGAGGAGACTGGAAAGGCTACTCACCCTCACAATCCTGGTCAGATCGTTGTATTTCTTACGGCATTGTGTGTGGGTCCTGGGGGCCTCGCCGGTGAACGTCACCCTCTGGGCGATCTGCTTCCAGGCTTTGGTGTAGTCGTGGTGGGTTGGATTCCTCCCACTGTCTGGAAACAAGATCTTGCGCCTCACCTCCAGAGCTGTGACCATGATGTCCAGATCACCCTCTGAGAAGCGCAGGGCACGCTGACGGGCCTTCTCTGGCGTTGCCATGACTCCCTGGGGCTGAGCAGTAGTGTTGAGGCCTCTTTGCAAGGCTGCAGTGTGCAGGGCGTGGCAGCAGACCAATTCGTCCCTTCCCCCTTTAAGAGCTGGTCGGCACCACGGGGTCTGCTGTCAGTGCAAAAATGACCGCACCCGTGCTGCGCCCCGCCTGGGCGCTATCCCTCTGGACCGCCGGCTTAGCGCCTAAAGAGAGTAGTGGAACGCCTCTTTTAGCGCTCCACCAACCTCTTAGGGCGAAGCCACTGAATTCCCGGCAACGGGGCGCTACTTTGGGGCGGGCGCTAACTTCGGGCGGGCGCTAAGGTTAGCGCCCCAAAACTGCCTATACTGAAAATCTAGCCCTAATCCTTTTGTAATAAAAGCTAACATACCATTGCTTTCCTAATTGCTTGCTGTACCTGCATGTTAACTTTCTGTGATTCATGTACAAGGACACCCAGGTCCCTCTGAATACCAACATTTCCCAATCTCTCACCATTTAAAAAATATTCTGCTTTTCTATTTTTCCTACCAAAGTGGATAATTCCACATTTCTCCACAGTATATTCCATCTGCCATGTTCTTGCCCACTCACTTAACCTGCCTATATCCCTTTGCAGCCTCTTTGCATCCTCCTCACAACTTATTTTCATGCTCATGTTTGAGAAGGACTCCTCCATTCTCTGCACACTCGCAGTTACAGTGGTTGCAAACCCTGTCAGAGCCTCCTGCACTTGTTCCTGAAGTTCCAGCACCGCTCTCTTTCTGGATGGCCCCAGAGGCACAGCGTCCACATGCAGCTCAGCAGAGCTAGGAGCATCCAACGCCCTCCGACGAGGACTCTCCTGTGCTGTCCCTGTCTCCACCATCTGCTGATGCTCACCTGTGAGCTGTGATACACCAGATGACAACACTAATCTATCTCGCGAATGACCCACCGAGGAGTGCGTCTCTGCACTGGTGCTGGGTGCGCTCATTTCTGTTGACGCTGCTCCCTCAGAAGCTGCAGCTTCCTCCGAGGAGTCTTCCGGCTCTTCCTCCTGGATAGTGGGGAGGGGGGACTCTCGATGGTCCTATACGGGAGAAAGGGCATGAGTTAGACATGTGATATTGATGGACACATCCCATTGTGCAGATGATCAGAACTCAATCTGTATGAACATTAGATGCCATATCAGTCACTCATGAAATCTAACTGAGAGGGTTGCAAATCTATTGTCACCAGCTTGCTCTACTGCGCCCGTCTCTCCGTCACCCACTTCCAGCTCCTCTGCACCTCTGACGATGTCGATAGCAGCCTCCTCAGTGGTGGTTAAGTGCGCCATGGAAGGTGGCTCTCCTCCTGTCCCCCCCCCTCTCCCTCTTATTGTGGGCTCTCTTTTCCTGCAATGAGGGACACAAGTGGAGTTTGAGCAAGAATGTTGGAGTGAGTGTAGAGAATACATAGCATAGATGCTTAGAGGGAGACAAAGATGGAGTGAGGTGCCAATACCAAGGGCCCTCCCTGTGCATTGTTAGTTGTTGTCATTGAATAACAGTGATATCAAGTGTGAGGGGTGCATAGTAGAATGGTGGAGTGATTCTGTACATAGGGAGAGAGGGATGGTTAAGGGTGCAGGGGATATAAGGGTAAGTTGGGATGTGCAGGAGTAGGTTGACAATGCAGACTGCTGGTGATGAGAAGAGATGGGGAGCAGATTGAAGGTAAGTGTGATGTTATACTCACTTTTACTGAGCGTAGCAGATCATTGAACCTTTTCCTGCACTGAACCCAGGTGCGTGAGCACAAAGACCTGGCGCTAACCTCCTCAGCAATTTGCAGCCAGGCTGCCTTGGTTTGCTGAGGAGGTTTCCTCCATCCATTTGAGGGGAACAGAACCTCCTTGTGCCCTCTCACTCCCTCCACAAGAGCATGGAGGGAGTCATCATTGAATCTTGGAGAAGCCTTGGCTCTTGAAGCAGTCATCTCGCTATCAGTAACACTGAGAAGCAGCAGAATGTGAATGAAACACCACAAGGCTGCATGGGCCCCTTAAATCCAGCAGAATCGAAGACGTCAGCAGAGGCGAGCAGCAGACCCGAACCCACTGATTGGGCCGGGTAACGCGCACGGCGGGCTTAATAAGCCCAGTTAACTCAAAATAGTTATTTCAGTGCAGCTGAAAACGGCAGCGAGGCCAGAACCCGCCGACCAGCCAACCCGACGCGAACCCGCCTCCTATGACAAAATTGCAGCCTCAAATGTAACTCGGTCCCACTCAAAATTCCAGCATTTTCACTCTGAGTTTGGCCAAGAAATGTGGGGCTTTCAGCTTTTGAAAAATATTGTCATCTTTGTATTTTAGCTTTGCTCCCCACTTTCTGCCCTTTATCACAACCAGCATACCACATCCCATTCAGATTAAGTACCTAACTTCTGCTTATTATGATGATAAATTTGAATAATTTCAACTAATATTTGATTGGGTTTCCTTGCTTATTGCTAGAACCTGCAATATTCACAGCTTGGCACTTACTACCACATAACTGTCTTATGTGTTTAGAGCCCACTAGTCTGGAAACAGCCACTGATGATCATGTTGCTAAATTTGTCTCAGCACATGTTACTGATTGGCTGATATGAAATTAAAAGCATTAAACCAACACTGACATGCTGAACAGAAGATAATTGCAGTATGTCATTAATTCTGTCATTCTTCTGAAAAATATCAGTCTCAATTTAGTTTTTTAAAACTTTGCTTAACCCTTTATAGATCTGTCATGATTCTATCAGTATGCAATTGCCACAATAGAGGAAAACAAATATTTGATTTGCATGGATTTTACACATAAGGATATATCCAATCCAGATTTATCCATCTGATATTTAAATAATCGGAACAAATTGTGAGTGAGTCTTGAGCTCGGTGGTAGCATTCCCACCTCTATGAGGAAGCTCAAGGATTCAAGTTCCACTCCAGACAGCCCCGGCGAGTGTAGACAAGAGTTCTGGGGCTAGATTTTCAGTATAGACAGTTTTGGGGCGCTAACCTTAGCGCCCGCCCGAAGTTAGCGCCCGCCCCAAAGTAGCGCCCCGTTGCCGGAAATTCAGTGGCTTCGCCCTAAGAGAGTGGTGGAGCGCTAAAAGAGGCGTTGCACTCCTACCTTTAGGCGCTAAGCCGGCGGTCCAGAGGGATAGCGCCCAGGCGGGGCGCAGCACGGGTGCGGTCATTTTTGCACTGACAGCAGACCCCGTGGTGCCGACCAGCTCTTAAAGGGGGAAGGGATGAATTGGTCTGCTGCCACGCCCTGCACACTGCAGCCTTGCAAAGAGGCCTCAACACTGCTGCTCAGCCCCAGGGAGTCATGGCAACACCAGAGAAGGCCCGTCAGCGTGCCCTGCGCTTCTCAGAGGGTGATCTGGACATAATGGTCACAGCTCTGGAGGTGAGGCGCAAGATCTTGTTTCCAGAGAGTGGGAGGAATCCAACCCACCATGACTACACCAAAGCCTGGAAGCAGATCGCCCAGAGGGTGACGTTCACCGGCGAGGCCCCCAGGACCCACAAACAATGCCGTAAGAAATACAACGATCTGACCAGGATTGTGAAGGTGAGTAGCCTTTCCAGTCTCCTCCTCATTCTTGCATGTACACCTGACATGATGGGCAAAGGGACCTGAAAGTCCTATTGGCCAGCCCTCAGCCAGCAGCATTGGGACAGTCATGAGCATCAAATGGCCATTCGGCACTCTACACTTTGGCCAAGCTATTCCACCATGGGAGGCAGTGCACAGTACATCAGGGCTTCACTCTGTCCAAGCTATTCCACCATGGGAAGCAGTGCACACTACATCAGGGCTTCACTCTGTCCAAGCTATTCCACCATGGGAGGCAGTGCACACTACATCAGGGCTTAACTCTGTCCAAGCTATTCCACCATGGGAGGCAGTGCACACTACATCAGGGCTTCACTCTGTCCAAGCTATTCCACCATGGGAGGCAGTGCACACTACATCAGGGCTTCACTCTGTCCAAGCTATTCCACCATGGGAGGCAGTGCACACTACATCAGGGCTTCACTGCGCACTTACAGCCCGTCCTTTCTCTTGCAGGCTAAAGTAGCGTTTAATCGCCAGGCCCGTGCCAGGGGTGGCCGCGCCAAGCTGCAGAAGCTCACTCGGCTGGAGGAGCGCGTGTGTGTGCTCATGGGAGCCCGTGTGATTGTCCCCACAGCGTGCGGTGTATCCGACCCTCCACTGCCCGGCAATGGTAAGGACCTCGCCTTTTGGCCCTCTCGCGTCGCACTGGCCCATCCGAGCTACCTCCTTTGCCACTGTCCCACCAATGCGCTGAATCCCACCAGTCCTAACTCCCTCGCTGACGCCGTCTCCTCACTCTGAAGCTACTCTTGTGCATTCCTGCTTTCAGCTGGTGACGACCAGGACCCTGAGGCTGCCAGTGACAGCACCTCCGACCAGGAGGAGGAGGAGGAGCAAGCCGGACCTTCGGGGGAACAGTCACGTCCCGCAGGAGAGGAGGAAATGCTTGACACCTCCTCACTGGACGAGTGCCTGGAGGAACTGTCGCAGGGCAATGCAGCTTCTGGGACCAGTGGCGTCCAGCCACCCAGCAGCCGTGCGCGTGGCCCGCGGCCTTCCCCCCAAAGGGGGGAAGGATCAGAGGGGAGTGCTGCTGCTCGGCACACTCGCCGTCACCAACGCGGCAAGGGTCCCCTAGTTCGGCCCCCTCCTCCCCAGCGGGAGAGTCGCGACTCCAGTCCGGACACCTTCACTTCGGAGGAGGTGCGGAAGCTGGATAAGATGGCCGACGACTCGGACCGGCGCCACACGGAGCTCATGAGCGTGGTGGGGTGCATGCCTGAGGCCATCGAGTCGCTGGCGACCAGTGTGCGCGAGTTCGGGGCAGCAACTGCCGCGACTGGCCGCATGCTGACTGATGCCGTCAAGACCCTGGCGGATGTGATGCGCGCGCACACCAGGACCACAGGGCCACTCACTGCTGCCACACGCACTGTCTCAGGCAGGCATCGCCAGGGCAGGCGCCGCGCTGGACCATCCCAGCAAGCCGCCCGTCGGCTGATTGCTGCGGATCCTGCAGTGCGGGCCCGGCCGAGTGCCACCGCGCCACAGCACCAGCCAGCGCATCCCAGACGCCAGCTGGCCCACATTGCGCCATCCGTCGCCGCCATTCCCCCTCTGGGGCGTCAACGGCAAGCGGCTGCAGCTGATGGTGGCCAGGCTCAGGTGCGCCACTCAGCAGACGGCCCCTCGAGGCCCAAACGCCGTGTAGGCCGCCCCCCAGCGGCATCTGGCGGAAGGGCATCTGAGCCTCAGGCGCCTTCCCCCAGCCTCGCAGCAGCCACTGGGCAGAGCTTGCGAAGGAGCAGCAGGCAGGGCAGGGGAGGCAAAATGCTGGCCAAGGTCTTGCCCTCGCGGGCCACTCAGTAGAGGGTGTGGGCAGCTTTCCTTTAATATGGCGGTGGCCATCTTTATTTTGCCCATGGTTGTGCTTTTGGAGGGCTTATTTTTTGCGTTAGGCCGACGTTGAGGCCCGGTTTCAATAAAGGTGGAGTGGCTCCTCCCCAGTTTGTGCGAGTGAGTCGTTTGTTGGGCTTTTTGTGGGGCCCGTTTATTGTTTTTGGGGATTCATGTGGGAAGGGCTTTTCATTTTTGTGCAATAAAAAATTATCTTTATTCATGCAGTCTCCATGGTTGTTCTTCTTAGTGTTTGTTGGCTTCGCCGGCTGAGGGCTTGCGGAGCGGCTGCATTCATCTTCCCTCATGGCCCCTGGCCATTCCCTGACAGGGGGCTTAGAAGTACCGTGTAATAAGGTGGCGTCGTGCGGCCCTTGGCCCTGGTCGCTCCCTCCTGGGAACGTACTCCTGCTCCTCCTCCTCCTCCTCATGCTCCTCCTGCTCCTCCTCCTGAGGTGCTGGTCCAACGTCAGGTGGCAGTGCCTGAGTCCTGCGGATAGCCAGGTTGTGTAGCATGCAGCAAACCACCACAAATTGGGAGACCCGGTCCGGCGAATACTGGAGAGCTCCTCCGGAGTGATCAAGGCAGCGGAACCGCTGCTTGAGGACCCCAATAGTTAGCTCGATGATGTTGCGGGTGGTTTGATGGCTCTCGTTGTAGGCCTCTTCAGCAGCGGTCCTGGGCGCGCGAAGCGGGGTCATGAGCCAGGTGCACAAAGGATAGCCTTTGTCCCCGATGAGCCATCCTCTTGGGGAAGGCTGTGCCTGGAACATGTCATGCACAGTACTCTGCCGCAGGATAAAGGCATCGTGGCTGCTGCCTGGGAAGCTGGCATTGACTGCCATGATGCGCTGCTTGTGGTCACAGACCAGCTGCACATTCAGAGAATGGTAGCCCTTCCTGTTGCGATACTGCTCGCCATGCTCCAGAGGGGCCCGCAAAGCCACATGCGTACAGTCAATGGCGCCCTGCACCAAGGGGAATTCCCCGAGTCTGGCAAATCCCAATGCGCGCTGATGCTGGCTCTCGAGGGCCATGGGGAAGGAGATGAATTGGCTTCTCCTTCTGAACAGTGCTTCGGTCACGTGGCGGATGCAGCGATGCGCGCCATACTGGGAGATGTTTGCTATGTCCCCAGCAGCGTATTGGAAGGAGCCGGTGGCATAGAAGTTCAATGCCACCGTCACCTTCACTTCCACCGACAGAGACGTCCTGCACCTGAGCTTTGGCCGCAGATCTCGGCGAAGCAGGTGGCAGATCTCTGCAATCACCTCCTTTCGGAATCGGAGCCTTCTAACACATCGCGCGGCACTCATGTTTAGGTAGGAGCGCTGCTGGCGGTATAGCCTGACTGGGTAAGGCCTACGTGGCCGACGCCTGTAGCCCCCTCTGCCTCTAGCCAGGGCTGCCCCTCTCACAATGCGTCTGCGAGCCCTACGGATATGGCGCTGCAGCTGCGCGTTGGCACCCCATGCAGCCCCCATCAAATCCTGGCAAACAGTCTAATTTCCAAATGGCCACTTGCAGCGCTATTGCCTGAGTCCAAAAATACCTGCCTCTTGCTGCTTGAAACCAGTTAGCTATCCTCCTTGTTGTGTCTCCAGAAATGCGTTGCACAAGACTGTTTTCTGAAAAAAGGATGGCCTTTATACTGGAGAGGACGTTCCCTTTAATTAGCGCCCCCCGGGGCCCGCGCTGGTTGTGTTGCGTTCCTTTTTCCAAACGCTCCGGCCGCCCGCCGCACAATGGGGCGGTCCGACTGAAGTTTGCAATCGGGGCGGCCAAAGGGCGTTGCACGAGGATGTGACGTCATTTTCTGCGCACGCATCCGGGCGGGCGCTAAACTTTGCGCCGGCGCTAACGGGCAACTTAATTTGGGGCGGAGCGCAAACTGCGCTGCGCCCGGGCGCTACACGCATAGCGCCCGGAAATCACTTCTCTTAAGGCGCTAACTGCTGGCGCAAGCTACTGAAAATCTAGCCCCTGGTCTCTAAATATTGGGTTGACATCTAGCGGGGTACTTGCATCCGACGGGAATGGAGTGGCGACCCCCTCATCACATCTAGCTGTTTCTTCTGGTAGGGAGACCTGAATCAGACTAATGACCTATCCATGCAAAAAGGGACTTTGTTATGGACACTACTTAGAGCATGATCTTCTGGATGTAAAGTTGTGGAAGAAATGTGTTGCCTCAGGAGCCACTAGACATGGAAGAGACGAAGAATTATACAAATTCTAATGCTACACAATTCTAATTATACAAATTCTACTCCAGTCACTGTTTCCCTGCTGCACAGACTTGGAGACCTTTGGGTTTGCTGTTCAGAGTGCAAAAGGGGAAATATTGCTCTTAGAGTTGTTAAATGAACCTGACATCTTCACGTCTGATTCATTTTGTACACATTAATGATTTAAAGCTCCACCAAACATTTTGTCAGCTTACTTTGTCTTGCCTTGATAAATCTGTCTCCATATTTCCTGATCAGCAAAAGGTGGTGACTATGAATGATGATTAACAGTAAATATGCTTTCTAATACGGTTTGATCAGAAAACTTTTTTCTTGTTATATTTTATTATAGCAGCTGTCACACTTTTTATTTATGGAGTTAATCTGTGGCAAAATAGCATATTTATTTATAGTCATTGGCATATAGCAGAGTGATGTTATATCAGGTATTATTCATCATCTGCCTCTGCTATTTTTCCCCTCCCCTAACTCATCAAGTCAAACTTCCTCCTAGGCTCACCACCATACCTCCTCCGCCCACACGAGTCCTAAACCTGTGTTTTTCTCTAGTTTCTCTCCTACCTTCCTCATGCCCTCTCCAAGCTCATCTTATCTATGAAACCCACCTCCTGCTCCTTTGACTCGATTCTCACTAAACTGCTGACCATGCAATTTTCCTTCTTGGCCACCATACTACCTTATAATGCAAATAGTTCCCTCTCCTCAAGTACTGAGCCTCTCCCTTTCAAAACCATCATCACACCCCTCTCCTCAAAAATCAGCAAACTACCACCTCAACTCCAACCTCCATTTCCTCTTGCCAGTTGTTGAATGGCTTGTTGCCTCCCAAATCCTTGCTCATCTTTCCAGCAGCTCCATGTTTCAATCTCTCCAAACAGATTTCTGTCCCTGCCAAAAAAAAAAAAAAATGGCGGCGCGCACGGAGGCAGCGGCTTTGTCTCTCCCGAGACTGAGCGTTTTCACCATCCTTCTGAGTCTCTTCTGGACTCTGCTGATACGGGAATTGAGGGCAGACCTACTGTACAGCTGGCAGACGCTCCTCGACATCGGGGCCGACTGCGTGCGGCTCACACTCGGCGCCATCGATCTGCCTCCCGACATCGCCCGACCCCCGGGACCAGCGTGGCGTCCTTCCCCAGCCGGAAGTCGGCGCAGACCGCGCAGGGAACGCAAGCAGAAGCGGGGTAAGAGGGCCAGAATCCAAAATAGGCTGAAGAGGGCCCCACACAAACCCTCCCTCCCAAGTATTTTCCTGGCCAACGTCAGGTCACTAGAAAATAAAATGGATGAGATCAAACTTGATCTCTCCTCACAGAAAAGGACAAAGGAATGCTGCGCCATGATCTTCACAGAGACCTGGTTGAACAACGGCATCCCTGACACCACCATCCAACTAGAAGGACGCACGGTCTTCCGCGCCGACAGAACTGCAGACTCCGGTAAGAGCAAGGGAGGCGGTTTGTGCATTTACACTAACAATGCCTGGTGCACTAACACGGACATAATCGATAGATCCTGCTCGGCTGATTTGGAATTCCTCATGGTAAGGTGCAGACCCTTCTACCTGCCTCGGGAATTCACGGCTGTTATCATCACTGCGGTCTACATCCCACCACACGCTAATGCCAAACTAGCACTGAAGGACCTCTACAGGGCCATCAGCGAACAACAAACTGCGCACCCAGACAGAGCTTTTATCGTCGCGGGGGACTTCAATCACATAAACCTAAAAACTGTACTACCGAAATTCCACCAGAGTGTTTCCTGCCCCAGAAGAGGGGAGAACACACTGGATCAAGTCTACACGAGCATTGTAGATGCTTATAAGGCCATTCCCTGCCCCCACCTTGGGAAGTCTGACCACCTCTCCCTGTTTCTAGCCCCGGCATACAAACCGCTCATCAAAAGAGTGAGAACATCAGTTAGATCAGTGAAAGTATGGCCAGAGGGGGCAGTCTCGGAGCTTCAGGATTGCTTCGAACGCACCGATTGGGGCATGTTTGCCCATAATGACATCGAGGAATACGCATCCACAGTGCTATTCTACATTAACAGTTGCGTCGAGGTCGTCACGACCCATAAAAATATCAGGACATACCCCAACCAGAAACCCTGGATGAACGGAGAGGTCCGCTCGCTGTTGAAAGCACGCGACGCAGCATTTAAATCTGGCGACGCGGCGGCTTACAGTGCAGCTAGGACCAACCTAAAAAAGGGTATCAGGACTGCCAAAAGGAAACAGACACTGCGGATAGAGGATCATTTCCACAACAACTCGGACCCCCGGCGCATGTGGCAAGGCATCCAGTCCATCACTGACTACAAGAGCAAAAACACCAGCCCCCCGGTTAGCGATGCCTCCCTTTCGGAGGAGCTTAACAACTTCTACGCTCGCTTCAACAGGGACAACAGGGAGGCGGCTATCAAAGCCTTGCCACCCCCGGAAGACCAGGTGCTCACTCTGTCAACC
Source organism: Somniosus microcephalus (assembly GCF_052327205.1). Lineage (NCBI taxonomy): Eukaryota > Metazoa > Chordata > Chondrichthyes > Squaliformes > Somniosidae > Somniosus > Somniosus microcephalus. The sequence continues at coordinate 26,634,692 of NC_141008.1, read as the reverse complement.
TCCGACATAAGGGGTGTCCTACGTGGAGTGAACACACGAAAGGCTGCTGGACCGGATAGCATCCCTGGACGGGTACTCAAGGAAGGTGCTGATCAGCTGGCTGATGTCTTCACCGCCATCTTCAATCTGTCATTGGCCCAGGCAGTAGTCCCTACATGCTTCAAGACCGCTACCATTATTCCTGTGCCAAAACAAACGGCTGTGACGTGCCTGAATGACTACCGACCTGTCGCACTCACACCCATCATAATGAAGTGTTTCAAGAGACTGGTCCTGGCTCACATCAAAGCCAGTGTTCCCGCCTCTCTTGACCAACACCAGTTTGCCTATCGTGCAAACAGATCAACGGAGGATGCAATCACAACTGCTCTACACTCTGCACTGAATCACTTAGATGGTAAAGAGACCTACATCAGAATGCTGTTTATAGACTACAGCTCAGCATTCAACACTATCGTCCCCAACAAGCTGGCCACCAAACTTCACACTCTTGGCCTGAACACTTCCCTCTGCAACTGGACCCTGGACTTCCTAACAAACAGACCCCAGTCTGTCAAATTAGGTAACCACACCTCCCCCTCCCCCTGACCCTGAACACGGGGGCCCCACAAGTATGTGTGCTGAGCCCCCTTCTCTACTCCCTCTTCACCCACGACTGTGTGGCTGTTCATGGTTCCAACACCATCATTAAGTTTGCGGATGATACCACGGTAGTAGGCCAGATCACCAACAACGATGAGTCAGCCTACAGGGAGGAGGTCCAGCATCTCGTGAAGTGGTGCACCGATAACAACCTGGCCCTTAACATCAAGAAAACCAAAGAAATCATTGTGGACTTCAGGAAGTCTAAAGGCGGAAGTCACACCCCCATCCACATCAATGGGGCTGTGGTGGAAAGGGTGGACAGCTTTAAGTTCCTCGGAGTCCACATCACGGAAGACCTCTCCTGGTCCCTCAATACCTCCTCTCTGGTGAAGAAGACCCAGCAGCGCCTATATTTCCTAAGGAGGCTGAAGTAACCTGCCCCCCCTGGTCCTCTCTAACTTTTACCGCTGCACAATAGAGAGCATCCTGACAAACTGTATCACAGTATGGTATGGCAGCTGTAGCTACTATGACCGGAAAGTCCTGCAGTGGGTAGTCAAAACTGCCCAATGCATTACCGGCACCCGGCTACCGACCATAGAGCACATATACCAGAAACGCTGTTTACGGAGGTCACGGTCCATCATCAAAGACCCTACCCACCCCAGCCACAGTCTGTTCGCCCTCCTGCCATCTGGGAGACGCTACAGATGCATTCGCACCCGTACGACCAGATTTAGGAACAGCTTCTTTCCCAGGGCTGTCATCCTACTGAACTCCACAAATAAACTCTAAAGCCTGCACATCTGCCAATGCACTTTATTAGGGTTATGTTTATGTTAATGTATTACAAGCCAAATGTATGTTGAATGTTTAAATGTCTTAATCTAAATGTACACTCTCGGGAGCCGCAAGCCTACATTTCGTTGTACTGCACTTGTGCACTAACAATGACAATAAAGTTGATTATTATTATTATGATTATTATGATTATTAAAACACCAAAGCAGCCCTAAACAAAGTCACAAATGACATAGTGTGTGACTGTAACTGTTGTATATTACCCTCCTCATCCTCAATATCTCTGCAGTCTTTGACACAATTGAGCACACCATCTTCCTCCAATGCCCTTCCTCGGGGGGATTTTGCTTGGTTCCATTCTTGCCTATTTAATCATAACCAGAACATCTGCAGGAATGACTTCCCTTACTGCCCCTGCACCATTACCTCTGGAGTGCCTCAAGGATCTATCTTTTGCCCAATCCTCTTCCTCATCTACATGCTGTCCCTTGGCAACATCATCCATGTACACCGGTAACACCCAGCTTTACCTCTCCACAACGTCTCTACTCCTCCACTAGCTCTGTGTTATCAGGCTGCTTCTCTGATATCCAGTCATGAATGAGCCACTAATTCCTCCAGTTAAAAATGAAAGCCATCCTCTTTGGCACCCACCACAAAGTCCATATCCTCAGCCATTGTCTCAGGCTGAGGCAGACCATTGAAAATGTTGACCTCCTATTTGGCCAGGAGCTGAGCTTTCGACCCCCTGTAACATCACAAGCCTACACCCCTACATAGCCCATCTGCCACTGATGCCCTCATTCATGCCTTTGTCACCTTCACATACAACTATTCCAATGGTCTGTTGGCCAGCCTCCCATCCTCCATCTTTTGACAACTTCAGCTCATCCAAAACCAGGCCCCGTTTACTTATTACCTCTGTCCTTGCTGACTAGCGTAACCACCAAGATCAAGACCCATGGATTTTTGAGGTTAGACAATATAGCTCAGATCTTTCAACTAGTGATCCCGGTTGGAAGTGAGACTGTGAGAAGTTTCTAACCATCCAACCATGCCAGTGTTGCACCAGCTGATATTTTCCTACCCTTTTTTGTATGTTTGTATTCTGCCTTGAGTTCCTTGATCACCTCAATTTTGATATTGAGGGCAAACTCCAGGGCCTAGAAATTCACTGGCGCCCCGTTTGGGGCACCAGTCTCGCCAGGGCGCCGGAAGTATCGCCCCGGAAGGAGTCGCGAACGCCCACCGGAAATTCAGTTTCAGCACCCCAGACCGAAGTGCAGCGTTAGTCGAGGCGCCCCGCATCCCTCTTGGGGCGCTGCAACTGAAAATCGCAGTGCAACGTGCCGCAGTGCCACACGTTGCGGCACGGCGTGCTGCGGTACTGCAGGCCTTCCTCCCCTTCTTAAAGGGGAGGGGCCTGCTGCAGCACGATCGGCGATCGCAAGTGCTGGCAAAAGAGCCCAGCACCGAGCAGCAGAAGTGCCGGGCTCTTGGGACACAGCCGGCACAATGCCGGGGGGGGCGGTGCTCAGGAGGCCGGGGATGGCGGCGTGAAGAGGTGCTGGCAGGCGGCCAGCAAAAAAATGGCCATCCCGTACCTCCACGCCTCTACCGCCGCAGGTAGGCCCCCCTGAACCAGTCGCAAATTGCGTCTGGCCTTAAAGCAGGGGGCGCTACCAAATTTCACGATTGGGGTGGTAGCGGGACGCTGCGCACACCGATGACATCATCGGTAGTGGCACAGCACTAACGGCTAGCGCTGCCATTAGCGTCCTGCTAAATTTAGCGGGAGGCGTGGCCAGTGGCGTAAAACCCATGACGTGCCCTCTTTGGGCGCTAACGGGTGGTGCAGCCCACTGAATTTCTAGGCCCAGGTATTGTAAATGCCTCAGCTGGCAATTTGCCTGCTTGGGGATGGCAAATAAATTGCTGCTGTAAATACTTGCAGTAGCTTAAAGAGCTAGTCATCAAAGAGTGCTGTGAGTTTGGGTAAGTGTGAGAGTTCTTTAATTGTTATTTCTCTTCAAATCATTCTTGATAAGATTACTTAAGCAGTTTAAGTGAAGGGGAAAAGTTAAATATTTGGGATTCTGTTGGTTTAAGAAGAGTAAAACAAGGTTACACTGCAGTAGGAGTAAATTGGTACAGCAGGCAGTGGAAACCAGTTTTCTAACCAATCTGCAGGGGTGGCTCATTTGGCTGTAAACAAACAAACAGTATAAAAAGACCAGTCCTAGTGTGAGCAAGCACTGAGTGTGAGTCATCAAAGAGTGCTGTGAGCTTGAGTAAGTGTGAGTTAGGGTAAGTGGGGTGTTAAGTGCTCTTTTCAAACTTTAACTCTGTGGGTTGTAGTTAATAAGGCCTTTCTGGTGCAGAGTGACTGTTAGTAAACCATTTAACTGGTGTAACTAGAGGGATTGATTTAATTTAAATCTAATTAATTAAAGGGGATACTAGCATCTAAAATCGGGCAGAGGGTGTCCATAACTAACAATAAAAAATTTAATTAATTACATAGAATGGAGCAGGTGATGTGTTACTGTTGCGAGATGTGGGAGCCGGTGAACCCCATTGAGGCTCACGGTGATTACGTCTGTGACAAGTGTCTGCTGCTACAGGAACTCCAGCTCCGTGCTGATGAGCTGGAGTCTGAGCTTCAGACACTGCGACACATCAGGGAGGGGGAGAAGTACCTGGACTCTGTGTATCAGGAGGTGGTCACACCTATGAAGTTAATTAATTCAGATGTAGCCCATGGTCAGGGACGGGACGGTGTGACTACGAGTGAGGCAGGTACGGGGATCCAGGAGGTAGAGCTGGAGGAGCCGCAGCCCTTGCTCTTGTCCAACAGGTTCGAGGTTCTTACTCCCTGTGGGGACAGGAGCAGGGACTGCAGGGAGGATGAGTAACCTGGCCACAGCACCGTGGAATGGGGGGCCATTCAAGAGGGGGGAGTAAATAGAAATGTTGTAGTGGTAGGGGATAGTATTATTAGGGGGATAGATAGAGTTCTCTGCAGCCGAGAGCGAGAGTCCCGAAGGCTGTGTTGCCTACCTGGTGCCAGGGTTAAGGACATCTCCTCTGGGCTGGAAAGAAACTTGCAGTGGGAGGGGGTGGATCCAGTTGTCGTGGTCCATGTTGGTACAAACGACGTAGATAGGACTAGGAAGCCGGTTCTGTTAAAGGAGTATGAGCAGCTAGGGGTCAAATTAAAAAACAGAACCTCAAGGGTAATAATCTCTGGATTATTACCTGAACCACGAGCGAATTTGGCTAGGACAAATAAAATCAGAGAGTTAAATGCATGGCTCAAAGACTGGCGTGGGAGAAATGGGTTTTGCTTCCTGGGACACTGGCACCAGTACTGGGGCAGGAGGGAGCTGTTCCATTGGGATGGGCTTCACTTGGCCAGTGCTGGGACTCTAGAGTCCTGGCGGATCATATAACTAGGGCTGTAGAGAGGGCTTTAAACTAACTAGTGGGGGGGAGGTTCCTAGAGAGCAAATAATAAAAATGACAACAGAGAAGGTCATAGACTTAGGTAGCAGTGGGGAAATTAAAAACCAGAGCGTGTCAGGAAGGGGCAGAAGGTATGGAGTAAAAGGTAAAGTAATAAAAAGGGCAAAAGCAGGAACTAAGTGTCACAAAATATATTTGAAAGTTCTCTATCTGAATGCACGTAGCATTTGTAACAAAATAGATGAGTTAATGGCACAAATAAATACATATGGGTATGATCTTGTGGCCATTACAGAAACATGGCTGCAGGGTGACAATGCCTGGGAATTAAACATACCAGGTTATTTAATGATCAGGAAGGACAGGCAGGAAGGAAAGGGAGGTGAGGTGGCTATGTTAATAAAGGAAGGAATCACTGTAATACAGAGAAATGATATTGGGTCAAAAGATCAGGATAATGAAACAGTTTGGGTGGAGGTAAGGAATAATAAGGGGAAAAAAACACTAGTGGGCGTAGTCTATAGGCCTCCGAACAGTGGCAACTCTGTTGGACGGAGTATCAATCAGGAAATAGTTGAGGCTTGTAATAAGGGAACATCTATAATTATGGGGGATTTTAACTATCATATTAATTGGACAAATCAAATTGGGCAGGGCTGCCTTGAGGATGAGTTCATTGAGTGTATTAGGGATGGGTTTCTTGAGCAGTATGTAACTGAACCGACCAGGGGGTAAGCAACCTTAGATCTGGTCCTGTGTAACGAGACAGGATTAATTAAAAATGTCCTAGTAAAGGATCCCCTTGGAATGAGTGACCATAACATGGTTGAATTCCATATTCAATTAGAGGGTGAGAAGGCTGGATCTCAAACAAGCGTGCTAAGCTTGAATAAAGGAGACTATGAAGGTATGAGAGCGGAATTGAGTAGAGTGGATTGGGAAAATAGATTAAAGGGTAAGACGGTACATGATCAGTGGTGTACATTTAAGGAGTTATTTTACAACTTCCAAAAAAAATTATATTCCACTGAGAAGAAAAGGGTGTAAAAGAAAAGACAGCCATCCGTGGCTAAGTAAAGAAATTAAGGATAGTATTTGACTAAAAACAAGGGCATATAAGGTAGCCAAATCTAGTGGGAGGATAGAGGATTGGGAAAACTTTAAAAGACAGCAAAAAATAACAAAAAGATTGATTAAGAAAGGGAAGGTAGATTATGAAAGTAAATTAGCAAAAAATATAAAAACAGATAGTAAGAGTTTTTATAGTTATATAAAAAGAAAAAGGGTGGCTAAAGTAAATGTTGGTCCCTTAGAGGATGAGACCGGGAAATTAATGGTGGTAAATATGGATATGGCAAAAACACTGAATGAATATTTTGTATCAGTCTTTACAGTAGAGGACACTAAGAATATCCCAACACTGGACAAGCAGGGGGCTATAGGGGGGGAGGAGCTAAACACGATCAAAATCACTAAGGAAGTGGTACTCAGTAAAATAATGGGACTCAAGGCAGATAAATCACCTGGACCTGATGGCTTACATCCTAGGGTCTTGAGGGAAGTGGCGGTAGGGATTCTGGATGCATTGGTAATAATTTTCCAAAACTCCCTGGACTCAGCAAAGGTCCCGGCAGACTGGAAAACTGCTAATGTAACACCCTTATTTAAAAAGGGCAGTAGACAGAAGGCTGGAAACTATAGACCGGTTAGCCTAACATCTGTGGTAGGTAAAATTTTGGAGTCCATTATTAAGGAGACAATAACAGGACATTTGGATAATCATAATTTAATAGGACAAAGTCAGCATGGTTTTATGAAGGGGAAGTCATGTTTGACAAATTTGCTGGAGTTCTTTGAGGAAGTAACATATAGGGTGGATAAAGGGGAACCAGTGGACGTAGTGTATTTAGACTTCCAAAAGGCATTTGACAAGGTGCCACACAAAAGATTATTGCTTAAGATAAAAAATCACAGGATTGGGGGTAATATTCTGGCATGGATAGAGGATTGGCTATCTAACAGAAGGCAGAGAGTTGGGATAAATGGTTCATTCTCAGACTGGCAATCAGTAACTAGTGGTGTTCCGCAGGGGTCAGTGCTGGGTCCCCAACTCTTTACAATCTATATTAACGATTTGGAGGAGGGGACCGAGTGTAACATATCAAAGTTTGCAGATGATACTAAGATGGGAGGGAAAGTAGTGAGTGAGGAGGACATAAAAAACCTGCAAGGGGACATAGACAGGCTAAGTAAGTGGGCAGAGATTTGGCAGATGGAATACAATACTGGAAAGTGTGAGGTTATGCACTTTGGCAGGAAAAATCGTAGAGCAAGTTATTATCTTAATGGCAAGAAACTGGAAAGTACTGAAGTACAAAGGGATCTGGGGGTCCTGGTGCACGAAACTCAAAAGGTTAGTATGCAGGTGCAGCAAGTGATTAAGAAGGCCAATGGAATGTTGGCTTTCATTGCTAGGGGGATAGAATATAAAAATAGGGAGGTATTGCTTCAGTTGTACAAGGTATTGGTGAGACCGCACCTGGAATACTGCATACAGTTTTGGTGTCCATACTTAAGAAAAGACATACTTGCTCTCGAGTCAGTACAAAGAAGGTTCACTCGGTTAATCCCGGGGATGAGGGGATGGACATATGAGGAGAGGTTGAGTAGATTGGGACTCTACTCATTGGAGTTCAAAAGAATGAGAGGCGATCTTATTGAAACAATAAGATTGTGAAGGGGTTGGATCGGGTGGATGCGGGGAGGATGTTCCCGATGATGGGTGAAACTAGAACTAGGGGGCATAGTCTTAGAATAAGGGCTGCTCTTTCAAAACTGAGATGAGGAGGAACTACTTCACTCAGAGGGTGGTAGGTCCATGGAATATGCTGCCCCAAAAAGCTGTAGAAGCTACATCATTACATACATTTAAAACAGAAATAGACAGTTTCCTAGAAGTAAAGGGAATTAAGGGTTACGGGGAGCGGGCAGGAATTTGGACATGAGTCTAGGTTCGGATCAGACATGGCCCTGTGGGTAGCGGAGCGGGCCCAGGGGCCGTGTAGCCTGATCCTGCTCCTATTTCGTGTCTCTAATTCTGTTAGATTCAGGAGATGGTTCTGTGATAGTAGATTGGCGGTTAGGATCAGATCAGCCATGATCTTATTGAATGGTGGAGCAGGCTCGAGGGGCCGATTGGCCTACTCCTGCTCCTATTTCTTATGTTCTTATGTTCTTATACACTGAAGCCCAATTTGGGAGCAGATGTTTAAGACTTGTCACTGGAGAACATCTGCAAGAGGGCATAAAGGCTTCAGGTTCTTCAGGGCAGCAGGAAAAGTGCTGCTAGACCAAGTGAGTAAGAGGACAGATGCTTTGCTTGGTACAGAACAGCGAAGGCCCCCGAAGAAATCCACTCGGCCCAGTGGAAAGATGTGTCCAGGTCGGTGAGTGAAAAGTCAATGCCCCCATGCATGGTAGCTCAGTACACAAAAAGTTTAATGGCCTCACCAGATCAGGAAAGATAAGAAGAGCAGCCACGCCATCTATGAACGCACTGTACTAAATATGTCTACCACTTACAATTACCTTCCCTCACTGTGTTAAGATGCTTGATAATGTTATCATCAATACCCAGAATCATTGGATAATACAACACAGAAGGAGGCCATTCAGCCCATGTGCTGGCTCTTTGGTAGAGCTGTTCAATTAGTCCCACTCCCCTGCTCTTTCCCCATAGCCCTGTACATTTTCTCCATTCAATTACTTATCCAATTCCCTTTTGAAAGTTACTATTGAATCTGCTTCCACCACCCTTACAGCCAGTACGTTCCAGATCACAACTCACTGCATAAAAAAATAATTACTCATGTCGCCTCTGGTTCTTTTGCCAATCACCTTAACTTTGTGTCCTTTGGTTACCGACCCTTCTGCCACTGGAAACAGTTTCACTTTATTTACTCTATCAAAACAATTCATAATTTTGAACACCTCCATCAAATCGCTTAACCTTCTCTGCTCTAAGGAGAACAACCCCAGCTTCTCCAGTCCATCCACATAACTGGAGTCGCTCATCTGTAAGGTTCAAAAATTTCTGCACAACCCCAAATCAGAAGAATAACCTTATTTAAAATGATTTTGGAACATCACAGACGAAATCTGTAAAAAGGATGAAAGTATGGTTGGGCCTAACAGAAGACTTCAAAGAGTTAAATTACACATTTTCCCTAAGTGTAAGGAAGGAAGAGATTTTGGACTGTTTTAAGGACTTATTGGGCCAAAGGGATTTAAAATAAAAATCCCAGGAAGATTTGGCTGGTTTAAAAGACATGTTCAGGCTTGCAAAAGGCTGTGACACAGGGGAGGTGGGGTGGGCCCCCGAGTTTGGATATTGGACAGCCTGAGAATGTCCTAGGCCACCTCAGTCTTTTACATAAAGACAATGAAACCTGTTTTCACAGAGCCAGGTACATGAATAAAACAGGACATGTCCCCAGCAACATAAAGGAAAGAACATAGCCCTACAGGATACAACAATCAAATCACAGTCCAAAACTAATCAAAGAGATTGACAAACATTTTGCATTTTAAACTAGTTTCAAGGCAATCCCGAAACCAGTTAAAAGTCAATTAAGGGTTAGATGGACCATCCCCGAAACTCGTTAAGTTTAGATGGGCCATCCCTGAAGCTCATTAAAGTTTAAAAACCTATTAAAAATAACGAGCCCGCCCAAAATCTAACAAGATTAGCAGGTTTCGTTTTAGTATAAACTAAAGACATGCCTCCACAAGAAGGCAGTTCGTTCGATGGGTTCGATCAGTTTGATCAGTACAGAGACAGTCGTTCAGGCAGAGAATTGAAACAGCAGTCAATGAATTGAAGTCAGCAGTACAGTTCGGACAGACATAGAAAGAGGCACAGCTCATTCGAAAGACATCAGCCTCGGGACAACAGAAGGAGAATGGAAGGAATCGCAGCAACCAAGGGCCCCACGAAACAAACAACCAACAATATTACCAACAACTAGGTAATATTGGGCCACCGCGACCAACAAGAAACCAACTTGGAAGAAACCGAAGATCTGCAAGTTTTTCCCACTCTACAAACTATTCCTGCATTTAGTGAGCATTTCCTGGTCCTCTGGAATTCAACCTAGTTAGTAAAGTGGGATTGGGAGGGGTAAGGTATTTTTGTCTATTGTCATTCTCCCTTGCATATTCCGAAGTGTTCCCCCTTTTAGAGTGATAAGATTGATTGTGTTGTGTATATTTGCTTGTCTCAAATAAAATCCAAGTTCTTTTCACCAACTCAGTTGTCTGTTGCGATTTCATTACAACCCCCAAATAAGTCCAGGTCTAGAACCAAGGGAGTGGGAGCGATTCGAACCACTCAGGGAGTCAGAGGTGAAGCTGACCACACACACCTTACAGAATGGTGACCGCGGCAGGACCTTGGCAAAAGGGATGTAATGCAGTAGACACTGTTTTTGAGGGCAGAACGAAGATGGAAGAGAGGATTTCCTCTTACGTTTTTGAGAAGCTGAATATCACAAATAAGTGGGTGACCAGTCTGTTGCATGCTGGGCGTCCCATGGACGCTGCAGCCAAATGGACTGAGAGCAAGGATCATAAGAAGTCGGTAGAGAAGGCTATCTGGTTGGTCTGTGCCCTACGACAGATCCAGCTTTTAGACCAGCAGGTAAAAGCTTTGACAGCAGAGCTGCAGGAGGCAGCCAAACTGTCTCAGGCAAGAGCTTTAGCAGGGGAGGAACTATTGCAGGAATTACAAGCACAGAATCAAGAGAAATTACAGCTAGTAGAGAAACATAGGAACAAACAGGAATATTTTCGGTGTCAAGTCACCGAGGCAAAAGGAAATGAGCTGGTACTGAAAGAGGAGAACGCTCGCCTAACCAGACAGTTAAGGGTACAGGAAGAGCAGTACAGAAATATAAAAGCAGCTTATCAAGTAGCAAGCACTAGAGATTTTGAAGCGGGAGATCACGGCCCTTGTCAAAAGCAGATAGAAAGTTTAAAACTTGCTCTGTCCAGGGCAAAAGGCATGGTATGCCTAGTAAGCCCGGGTGCAGCCCGGGTGGACCTGGAAGTAGAAGTAGAAACTGTGCAGGCGTCACCTGTGGCACCGAGGAACAACTTGGTTGGGCAGCAGGAGAGACAAGCAATCTGTAGAGAAGACAGGAAGGAGTGCACACCACCGCCACCTGTGGCGCCGGGTTTTGACTCAGTTTGGCAGCAGGCAGAAGTGGGCAAACAATTGCAGGAAAGGTTGGAGCCGGGGCCGATGTGCCCGACTCGACAGCAAAAGTTTGGCCCACCCGGGGGTGGTGGGGGCCTGGGGCCCCTTGAAAGCCAGTTTGTGATTCCCCATGGGACCCAACAGCTTAGGGCTATGGTAAGCCACTTGAGTAAGCTCAGACACAAGGGAGATCCCTCAGTCCACTTTATGGAAGTGGAACAAGCAGCAGGCATTAATGAGTGCGACGTCTCAGAAATGGCCAAGATGCTCCTGTTCACCTTGGATGACAAGCTGTACCAGTCCCTCTCTGCTGAGTGCAAGAAGGGACAGGGAGGGTACACTGCCCTCCAGGATCAAGTTCTGGAGGCGATGGGGATGAATGATGGTAGTCCGTTCTCCCGGGTGGAGAAGACTACTCAGTTAGCAGGGGAGACCCCACAGGCTTTTGCAGACAGGCTGTGGCCTGTGTACAGGAGTGTCTGTAATGGGGATCTCGACCAGGCTAACTTGAACCAGGGTGAGCTGGCTCACTGGCTCCGAAGTCTAGTGGCAAACAGCTTACCACGGATCAGAGCCAAGGCCGAGCTGTGGTTCGACCCAAAAGGCCCCCAAGTCACCGAGGAGACAGTGGTCAGACAACTGACCCTGGCTTACCGTAATGGTAGGGGGGGTAGACGAACCACAGACTAAAGGGAAAGTGCATGAGATTAAACCCAGCCAGGGTAAGAAGGAATGGCACCAGGAAGGGGGTATCCCTTCCAATGTGAGGCGTAACTGCTTTGGGTGCGGGAAGAGTGGACATTGGAGAAGGGACTGTAAAAATCCTTGGAAGGATAGTGCAGGAAAGAGTGCCCCAGCTCCCGCCCCAAAGGCAGAAACACCGACCTCTTCCCCCACAGTAGATTCGATAGTAGCTGCACTTCAAGTTTTGTTGGCTGGCCCAGGGAAGGTAGCCACAGCCACGGGTGCTTTAACTCCATCTGCCCCCTGCAGTTAACACAGACTTATGACTAGAGCCAGCGCAGCCTGTCTATCTGTGTCCCCTTGAGTACGATGTATGGAAAAGACCGCTTGTTAGGATGGAAGTGGAAAAGGTAAAAGGGACCTATCTGTTGGACACGGGAGCTTCGAGCACCATAGTCTATCAGATAAACCCGCTGCCTCACCTCTGTCTAACGGGGTCCCATACAGCTTAGTGGGGTTCACAGGTAACGAGCAGGTTGGCTCGATCTCTATCCCGCTGTCCATTCATTTGGGAGCACTCCCCACCAAGTGGGCTTGTGTTCTAATGAAGTGGGAGCAGGAAGGGAAGGGGATCCTGGGGGCTGATTTTATTATAGGCCACAGGATCCTAGTGGATCTCAGGAACCACTGTCTGTGGGGAGCATGCACCGGCAAAGAGAGTGAAGTGGCAGTTATCCCAGGGAAACAGGGCAAGGGGACCTTGTGCACCCTAAAGCCCAAGGAGGGTTACGACCTCAAGCAAATGGTCAGTAACACTCCAGTGGAGTACCAGGCATTTGTGCGAGCACACCTCGGCGCATTTGCCACTCACAAGCATGATTGTGGGAGGGTGAACGGGGTCGAAGTGAGTGTAGATGGGGACCCCATGACTCGACCACAAAAGCAGTATAATTTCCCCAAAGAGGCAGAGAAGGACATGGAAACGGCCATGACCTCTCTGGTCAAACAGGAGGTATTGAGGCCAATAGCCACCCATGTAAACTCTCCGCTGTGGCTAGTTAGGAAACCGGACAACTCCTGGAGAGCCACGGTGGACTATCGGGTACTCAATAGGAACATCCCCACCTGTGCACTCACGGTCGAAGCCGTCGCCGACCACATTGGAAGTATTCCAGCCTCCGCGACCACTTTCATGGTGCTGGATATTTCCAACGGGTTTTGATCCATCCCTCTGCGGAGAGAGGACCAGTACAAGTTCGCCTTTACATTTAAGGGCCAACAGTACACCTGGAACTGCCTACCACAGGGGTTCCACAATAGCCCCAGCATCTTCCATCAGTGTATGGCAGATTGCTTAAAAGGCTTCAGCCGACCCCAACAGTTAGTCCAGTATGTGGATGACCTGCTCCTATTCACTGATGAAGGAGAGGAACATGGTCCACCACTGGCTGAACTGCTGGAGTTGCTCAAGCAGGAAGGTTTTAAGGTAAACCCCAAGAAGGTACAGATCGGCCAAAAGGAAGTAAAGTTCCTAGGGCTGGCTGTACGAGCAGGGGAGAGAGCCATAGATAAAGCCAGAAGGGAAGCAGTACAGGAGTTACCAGCCCCCAGTACAGTGACAGGAGTGAGATCCTTTCTAGGGCTAACAGGATACTGCAGAGATTTTATTGAGGATTACGCCGCCACAGCAGCCCCTCTGCTCTGACTCCTACACAAGGGAGTGGAGTGGGTTTGGGATGAGGGTTGCGAGGCAGCATTTGTAAGCCTCAAGCAAAATCTGCAGACCGCACCAGCTCTAGGGGCAATTGATGGGGAGAAAGAGTTTTTCTTGGAGGTAGCAGCCAGCGGGGACAGTCTGAGTGTAGTGCTGCTCCAGGAGCGGCACAGTCAGCTGAGACCAGTGGTTTACTTCTCCAGGATACTCACAGAGGTAGAAAAGGGCTATTCCAACTGTGAGAGCCATCTCCTTGCCACTCACTGGGCTGTGAAAAGATCATTGATCTTCACAGGCACCTCACCCATCACCCTCCTCACCCATCACACGCCCACCTAGATGCTCCTAGATGGGAGAATTAAAGATGGGACAGTGAGCAGTGCCTGCATTGCTCGCTGGACCCTGCTTCTCTCCCAGATGGATCTAAGGGTGAAAGGTCTCTGCGAGCCCAAGCTCGCAGCTAACATGATCTATCCAGGGACGGCCCACAGGTGTTCTATTGAAGGGGTATGGGAAGTCGACATAGGTTTTCGGGCCGGGATACACCCCACAGGCCGCGAAATCTATGTGGATGGATCCAGCACAGTATCTGCTGGGAAACGACTCACAGGGTGTGGAGTTTATGACCCAGGGGCAGACATTGCCCTGGCAATTAAACTCCCCAGCACCATGAGCGCCCAGCAGGCTGAACTCTCCGCCTTAGTGTACGTGGTTACACACCCAGAGAAATTCTTTACCCCATACACGATTTGCTCGGACAGCATGTTTACGTGCAATTCGTGTACGGAATACCTGGCCACCTGGTCCCGTCGGGGATACACCTCCGCCGACGGGTGACCTCTGGCCATCAAGCCTCTGCTGGAGAAAATCATGACAGCAGTAGGGAAAGAAGGGAAGGTCTTTATCCACAAGGTTAAGGCCCATTCGAAAACAGAGCCCTTGAGAGAGGGAAATCAAAGGACAGATGAACTAGCCAAGCAGGGAGCTAGAGAAGGAGAGTTTTGGGACCCCTATCAGACAGGGTCGGTAGCCGCAATCCGGGACAAGGGAGGCACACAAGGGGTAGCCTTGGTCCCGGATGTTGTGTCTGTGTATAATAAGACACAGACTGCAGGAGAAACGGTACAACAGGTGTTTACTCAACGTGGCTCACAGTGGAACTGCCTGTACAGATTACCACTCAGTGCTATATACAGGTGTGGTCACTGCCGGTACTACAGTATACATGAGCTGTAAAAAGTAGTTCCCCCCTTAAAGGTATATACATTACAATTCCTCCCCTTTTAGATTAACAGTACCATAACACTCATTTAACAATTAAATATCAAACTAATTACAATTAACGGCCTAGAAATTCAGTATAGCCACTTTTGGGGCGGTAAAGTCGGGCGGGCGCTAAAGTCTGCGCCCGCCGGAAAGTGGAGGCCACTTCGCCGATATTCAGTAGCTTTGGCCAAGGAGTTTGCTCGAGCGCTAAAACTGGCGTTGCACCCCTATCTTTAGGCGCTAAGCCGGCGGTGCAGACTGATACCGCCAAGGCCGGGCGCAGCGCAGGTGCGGTCATCTTTTGATTGACAGCAGACACCCTGGCGCCGGCCAGCTCTTAAAGGGGGAAGGGTCGACTTGGTCTGCTGCCACGCCCTGGAGACTGCAGCCCTCCAGCTAGGCCTAAACACTGCTGCTGGAGAGAAATAGCGCCAGCAAGGATGCAGAGGGCCCGTGAGCGAGCGCAGCACTTCTCTGCCCATGATTTGAAGGTGCTGGTTAGGGCTTTGGAGAAGAGAAGAGATATCTTGTTCCCGGACAGTGGCAAGAAGGCTCCCAAGAGGCTGTACAGGAGAGCCTGGAGGGAAATCGGCCAGAGGGTCACAGCCAACAGCGATGTCCCCAGGACTGGTGACTAATGCCGGAAAAAGTTTAACGACCTCACTCGGTTGGTCAGGGTGAGTACCCTTTCCAGTGTCCTCCTCATCCTTGCATGTGCACCTCACATTATGGGCAAAGGGACCTCAAAGGCCTAATGGCCAGCCCTCCTCCAGCAGCTATGGCACTGGCATGAACATCAATAGCACTTTCTGCACTTTACACACTGGCCAAGCTATGCCACCATGGGAGGCAGTGCACACAACAACAGGGCACCACACTGTACTTAGAAGCTGTCCTTTCTCTTGCAGGCCAAGCTGGCCGAGAATCTGAAGAGCCGGACTGTCACCGGGGGAGGCCGTGCCCAGTTCCAGGAGCTCAGTGACCTGGAGGAGCGCGTGGGTCGACTCATGGGTGCCCGGGTGATTGGCCCCGTTGCAATTGGAGATGCCGACCCTGTGCTGGGCCCCAATGGTAAGGACATGACCGTTTGGACCTCTCTCGTTCCCCTTGCGCTTCAGATCTACATCCTTTGCCACTGTCCGACCAATGCGCATAATGCCACCACTCATGCCTCCCTCGCTGATGCCCTGTCCTCACTCTAAAGCTACTCTTGTGCCTTCCTGCTTTCAGCTGGTGAGGAGGAGGTCCCTGAAGCTGCGAGTGTCAGTCCCTCGGAAGAGGAGGACGACGAGGAGCAAGAGGAAGGCGGCACATCGGGGGAACCCTCATCCGCGCCAGGGGATGGCAATGGAGGGGACACGTCTTGCCTGGAGGAGAGCCAGGGGGAAGTGTTGCAGGGGGGTGTAGCTCCTGTGCCCAGTGGCGTCCAGCCACGCGGGAAGGGTCGGGCAGCACGGCTGCCTTCTCCCCAGAGGGGGGAAGTGTTGCAGGGGAGTGCAGTTGCTGGGCCCAGTGGCGTCCAGCCACGCGGGAAGGGTCGGGCAGCTCGGCGGCCTTCTCTCCAGAGGGAGAGTCCGGCCTCCAGTCCGGAGACGGTCCTCGCCCAGGAGGTGCGCCTCCTTGATCAAATGTCCGCGGACTCGGATCGTCGCCACACCGAGTTCATGGGGGTTGTGGCACGGTTGCCTGAGGCCATTGAGTCCCTGGCTCATAGTGTGGCCGATTTCGGGGCCTCACAGGCCAGGGGTTTCGAACAACTCGCGGCAGCACAGGCCAGGGGTCTCGAACAATTCGGGGCATCACAGGACGCGAGTCGGGCAGAATTCAGGGCATCACAGGACGCGAGTCGGTCCGAATTCAGGGCAGCACAGGCAGCGAGTGGAGAGTTGACGAGTGGTGCCATGCAGTCACTGGCTGGTCTGATGCGGGCACAGACCAGGGCAGTACGGGCACTCACTGCTGCCACACTCGCTGTGTCACGCACGCATCGCCAGGGCACCCGCCGCGCTGCTGCAGCACAGCGGTCTGGCCTTCACCAGATTGCTGCGCTTGCTGCAGTGCCAGCCCAGCCGACTGCCAGTGTCTCTGGCGACCAGCGAGCGCCTGGCATCAGCCAGCTTGCCCCCATTGCTGCAGCCGCCACTGCCACTCCCCCAGCAAAGCTGCGATGAGCTGCTGGAGAGACTGATGCTGCCCAGCCACAGCTGCAACAGTCAGCAGCCGGCCCCTCCAGGGCCGGAGCTCGTCTAGGCCGACCCCCAAGGGCATCTGCCGTCACGCATTGTGCCCCTCAGGAGCCTTCCCCCAGCCTTGCAACACCCACAGGGCCCAGGTTGAGGCGGAGCAGCAGGTCGGCCAGGGGCCGGAAAAGCCTGGACAAGGACTCGCCCTCTCGGCACACAAAGTAGAGTGTGTTGCCAAATGTTTTTTTATATGGGGGTGTTTGTGTTCTATATGGGGGGGGGTTTATTTTGGTAAGGCCGAAGATGAAGGCAAATGTTTTTTTATATGGGGGTGTTTGTGTTCTGTATGGGGGGGTTTGTCTTGGTAAGGCCGAGGATGAAGGCCATTTGGATGGACAAGTTTTGTTATTCCTCCCCAGGTTGTGGGAGTGAGATATGTTTTTGACTGTTTTTTGGGGGTCTTGTCTGTTTTTGGGTTTCATGTGGGAAGGGCCCTGAGTTTGTTAAATAAAGCTTTTTATTTATTCAGCTTGTCCATGTGTGATGTTTCAAGTGGTTGTTGCGTTAACCGGCTGAGGGCTTGCGGAACGGCTGCATTCAGGTGCTTTCATTGCCACAAGCCATTCCCTGACAGGGGGCCTAGAAGTGTCGTTCAATAAGCCGCCGACGGACGGCCCTTGGACCTTGTGGCTCCCTCCTGGGCTGGTACTCCTCCTCCTCCTCCTCCTCATGGTCCTCCTGCTCGTCCTCCTGAGGTGGTGGTCCAACGTGAGGTGGCAGTGCCTGAATCCTGCGGATAGCCAGGTTGTGCAGCATGCAGCAAACGACAACGAACTGGGAGACTCTATCCGGCGAATACTGTAGAGATCCGCCGGAATGATCCAGGCAGCGGAACAGTTGCTTGAGGACGCCAATCGTTTGCTCTATGATGTTCCTTGTGGCTTGATGGCTTTCGTTGTATGCCTCCTCAGCAGGGGTCCTGGGCGCGCGGAGCGGGGTCATGAGCCATGTACACAAAGGATAGCCTTTGTCCCCGATAAGCCATCCTCTTGGGGGAGGCTGTGCCTGGAACATGTCAGCCACAGTAGTCTGGCGCAGGATAAATGCATCGTGGCTGCTGCCTGGAAAGCGGGCATTGATCTGCCTGTGGTCACACACCAGCTGTACATTGAGGGAATGGTAGCCCTTCCGGTTGCGGTAATCCTCGGCATTGTCGATAGGTGCCCGCATAGCCACATGCGTGCAGTCAATGGTGCCCTGCACCATGGGGAAGTCGGCGATCCTCGCAAATCCGACTGCACGCTGCTCCTGCCTCTCTAGGGTCATGGGGAAGGAGATGAATTGGTGTCTCCTTGCGAAAAGGGCATCGGTGACCTGCCGGATGCAGCGATGCACGGCGAACTGGGAGATGTTCGCTATGTCCCCAGCAGCGGCTTGGAAGGAGCCGCTTGCATAAAAGTTCAGAGCCACCGTGACCTTCACTTCCACCGACAGAGACGTCCTGCACATCAGCTGTGGACGCAGATCTCTGTGAAGCAGCTGGCAGATCTCTGCAACCACCTCCCTTCTGAAGCGCAGCCTCTTAACACAATGCGCGGCAGTCATGGTGAGATAGGACACCTGCTGGCGGTATTGCCTGAGTGGGTAAGGCCTACGTTGCCGACGCCTGATGGCCCCTCTGCGTCTAGGCATGGCTGCCCCTCTCACACAGCGTCTGCGAGCCCTTCACACATAATGCTGGAACTGAGGGTTGGAACCCCATGCAGCCCCCATAATATACTTGCAAACAGTGAAATCACAATGAGTCAAATTTCCAAGCTCTGGCCAGAAGCCAAAAATACCTCTCCTATGTTGGCCCAAATCAGTAAGGTCTCTTCCTTGGTCTCTGTCCAGAAATCCGTAGCACTAAAGTCATTGCAGCAAAATGGCTGGCCTTTATAGTTCAGTCTAAGTGCCCTTTAATTAGCGCTCCCCGAGGCCCGCAGGGCCTCTGCTGCGTTCCACTTCACAGTTCTTAACAGCGCCACGCCCACATTGGGCGGGCGCCACTGAAGTTCCGGTTTGGGGTGCACAAACGGCGTTGCACGACGAAATGACGTCATAAGATGCGCGCGCAGCTGAGCGCGCGCAAACACTTTGCGCCGGCGCTAATTGTCAACTGAAGTTGGGCGTAGGCGCAGATCGGTCTGCGCCCGGGCGCTAAGTGCCTAGCGCTCGAGATCTACTCCTCTTATGGCGCTAACGGCTGGCGAACGCAACTGAATTTCTAGGCCAACACTTTTAACATGCAACATTAGCTGAAAATAGCCTATTTATATATTCAGTCTTTGGGGAGGCTTCCTGATCCTTTCTGGATAGCGCCTTTCCCGAGTGTCTTGCTCCTGGTGCGGAGGCGATTCTGGCCCCCTGTCGTCGGTTGGTTCATCAGCTTCCGATGCTACTGTTTCTGGGGTAGATGCGACCTGTACGTCGGGTTCATCACCAGGTACGTATGGGCGAGGCATGGGGTTGACTTGTTCCTGTGACTCTAGGATCTGGTCAGCATGGCGTCTCACGATGCTCTCCCCAACGTCCACTGTGTACATTAGTGGGCCCTGCTGTGTGCGTATCGTTCCTGGCTGCCATTTTTCTGTTCGGTAGTCGCGGGCCAAGACTGGTTGCCCTACATTGAAGCTCCTTGTTGGCTTCTCATGGATGTGCTGGAATTGCTTACTCTCAACATCTCTTCGTACGTTTGGTCTGAGCAAATCCAGGCGAGATCTTAACCTTCGGTTAAAGAACATCATGGCTGGGGCCTGGTTGGTGACTGCATGTGTCGCATGTGTAGGCGAACAGGAAATTGTTCACCTTGTGCTGCAGCGGAATGTTGTCATTGTACATAGCCTTTATTGCCTTCTTAAAGGTTTGTACGAACCTCTCAGCCAATCCATTTGTGGCTGGATGATACGGGGCGGATGTGTAATGCCTTACCCCATTCTTTTTCAAGAACCTCCGGAACTCTTCGGACACAAACTGCGGTCCGTTGTCGGAGCAAATCTGTTCTGGCAAGCCATTCCTGGCAAAAATGGTCCGCAGGACTGCAATAGTTTTCTCCGTGGTGGTGGAGGACATTTTGATGACCTCAGGCCATTTCGAGTGCGCATCCACAGCTATTAAAAACATTGAGTCCATGAATGGTCCAGCAAAATCAATATGCACCCGTTGCCATGGAGATGAGGGCCACTCCCATGGGTGTAGAGTGGCCTGTGGTGGTGCATTTTGGACTCTCTGGCATCCTGAGCAGCTCTTGGTCAGGTCCTCGATTTGTTTATCGATTCCCGGCCACCACACATAAGCCCTGGCTAGGCTTTACATTTTTACCCCTCCCAGATGACCCTCATGAAGCTCATTGAGCACTCTATCCCTTAACTTGGGTGGAATTACCACTCGGGATCCACACATCAAGGTCCCCCGGCACACTGACAGCTGTTCTCTCCTTGTCGAGAATGCTGGCAACAGTGAGTCGCCATGTGCTGGCCATCCCTTCACCGTCAAATCATATACCCGAGACAGTGTCGGGTCATTTCGGGTTTCCTTTTCGATACAAGCGTTAGTTACCGGTAGGTATTCAACTATAGTCGAATGGAATATTTCGACAGGATCCACTGCTGGTGCTTCCTCCGCAGTAGGCAGTGGCAGGCGTGATAGCCCATCAGCATTTCCATGCTGTTTCGAGCCCTTATATTCAATCTCATAGTGGTGCGCCCCTAGAAAAAGTGACCATCTTTGTAGTCGTTGCGCAGTCATCACCGGAACGCCCTTCTTCGGATTAAAAATGGAGACAAGAGGCTGGTGATCAGTCAGCAAGGTGAATTTCTGCCCGTGCAGATAGTGATTGAACTTTTTCAATCCCCACACTAGGCTGAGGGCCTCCCTGTCAATCTGGGCTTAGTTACACTCGGCTGAGGTTAGTGATCATGACGCAAAGGCTATTGGCCTCTCTGAGCCGTCCGAGAATTTGTGCGACAGCACCGCTCCAATGCCGTAGGGTGACGCATCACATGCCAACTGAATTGGTAATGCCGGGTTGTAATGGGCCAATACCTCTTTCGATGTGATTAGTGTTTTGCTCTTCTGGAAAGCTCGTCTACATTCGTCACTCCACTTCTATGGCACCCCAGTTTGCAGTAGGGTGTTCAGTGGGTGTAGTATTGTAGACAAATTTGGCAAGAACTTATGGTAGTAGTTTACCAGCCCGAGGAACAACCTCAGTTGTGACACATTATCCGGTGCTGGAGCCTTGACTACTGCCTCAATCTTCTCTGGGGACTTATGTAACCCCTCTTTATCGATAACGTGGCCACAATACGAGATCTGTTTTCTAAAAAACTCGCATTTGGGGCGGTTAGCTCGGAGCCCATATTCCTGCAATCTAGTGAGCACCTACTCCAGGTTGGCAAGGTGATCACTGTCATTTTCGCCCGTGACCAGGATGTCGTCCAAATAACACTGGGTCCCTGGGATCCCTTGCAGGACTTGTTCCATTGCCCTCTGCCAAATAGCCGGAGCTGATGCTACCCCGAATACCAGCCGGTTGTATTGGTAGAGACCTTTATGGGTGTTGATTGTGAGGTATTTTTTTGATGCTTCTTCTACCTCCATTTGCAGATACGCCTGGGCCCAATCAATCTTAGTGAAGCGTTTCCCTCCAGATAGCGAGGCGAAAATATCTTCAATCCACGGAAGTGGATATTGTACGGTGTGAAGGACCGGGTTCACTGTTACCTTAAAATCCCCACAGATGCGAACCTTCCTTGGTTCCCCAGGCGTGCTGCTCAACGACTTTTTCATCACAGGGACGATGGGTGTAGCCCACTCGCTCCAATCTACCTTGGACAGTACATCTGAACGTTCCAGACTCTCGAGCTCTGCTTCGACGGCTGGGCGGATCGCATAAGGTACCGGTCTGGCCTTAAAAAATTTTGGGCTTGCGTTTTCTTCAATTTTAACCATCACTGTCATGCCTTTTAGTGTTCCAAGTCCTTGCTGGAACACTTCTTTCGCATCAGTTAGGATCTTTGACAGTCGCCCAGGTGTGACGTCGTCATCCTTTTTGTCAGCCACAGTCAGTGCCTGTATGGAATGCCAATCCAGTTGTATTTTCCGGATCCATTCACGTCCCAGTAATGGTGGTCCTCCATCTTGCAATACATACAGGTCTAGTTTTGGTGTTTCCTTACCGTTACATATAACGGTCACCCTTATTTTTCCTTTGGGGTAGACTTTTTGCCCCGTGTACGACTTCAAAATAATTTTTGTGTCTCTCAAGGGTATGTGTGAGAATAGCCGCTCGTAGTCCCGTCAGTTTATGACTGTTAGGGCTGATCCTGTGTCCAATTCCATCTTTCCCTGGACTCCTGCTATCTTGAGAGTGACCCAAATGGTTCGGTGATCCTCCATTGTGATCACATTATGTAGTTTCAGACAACTCAGTTCCCTGCTTTTGGAGTCGTTATCACTCTTTTATTCGTCTGAACCATTCTCCTTCATCTTATGTACCTTCTTGTACTTTTCTTTGGTAGGTTTCTTATTGCTGGTTTTCTTTCCCGACCTGCAGACTCGTGCTATGTGTCCTACTTTTCCACACTGTCTGCGCACTTTGTCTTTGAACCAGCAATCATTCTGGTCGTGTTGTTCTGCCGCAGCGATAGCACTTCTCTGTTCCATATGACATTTCGTTTGTGCCATATTCTTGCGGTCTCTGTTGTATCTCTGCAGCGCCCCGTGCTGCTGCTTCATATGATACCGCAATGCTGAAAGCCTTTTCCAGCGTAAGGTCCTTTTCAGATAAAAGCCGTTTCTGGGTTCCTTCACTTTGAAGCCCACACACAAACTTGTCCCTTAAGGTATCTGCCAATCTCGCTCCAAACTGGCAGTGTTTCGATAGTTTGCGCAGTTCTGTTAAATAATCAGCATTGCTTTCATCCTTATGCTGGTTCCGTTTGTGAAACTTGAATCTTTCTGCTGTCAGCAGCGGTGTGGGGTTTAAATGTTCCTGTAGTATCGTTACTATGTCTTCAAAACTCTTTTCCATTGGCTTCGTTGGGGTTACTAGATTTCGTAATAAACCATACGTCTTTGCACCCATTAAATTTAACAATACCAACGCGTTCTTGTCATCTGACACCTCATTTGCCTTGCAGTACACTTCTATTCATTCGACATATGTGGTCCAATCTTCGACTTCATTGTCAAATGCGGTGATATTGCCACTCTTTGGCATTTTAGGTGTGGTTTAAAATGGCGTCTCACAATGGCTTAAAATGGTGTCTCCCGCGCTTTCCTTCCTCCCTGCTGCTGCCAACGCCGCTCCCGGCGGCTCTCGTGGCAATGGCAGCACCCTGTAGGTTTTGCGTGCTTCTCCTGCGCTGCTGCCAACGCCGCTCTCGGCGGTCCTCGTGGCAATGGCGGCGCCTCGCGGATTTCTGCGCGTCTCTCTCTCCCTCTCTTCGACGCTGCTCGGCCCCTGAACACCCTGTGCGCTCTGCCCTCTCTCTCTCTCCCCCGTCGACACTGCTCGGCCCTTTGCTGTGCCGCTCGGTCGGGCTCTAGCACGCCGCTGTCCAGGAAGGGTTTGCGAACTACCTGTTGCCAGCCCGTTTCGCTGGACCACCTCGACTGGAAAGCCAAGCCTGGCTCTCAACAGCCTCCCCCGCAATTCTCGAGTCTCTGCTGGATGACTGGGCAGTTGCCCTTGGTCGACGCCCGAGTCTCTGGCCTTGACCTCCAATCCACTGATCTCCAGGAACGAATCCCCGGGAGGTGATGCAGAGTTGCAGGTCGGTTCGAAC
This sequence comes from Somniosus microcephalus, assembly GCF_052327205.1. Lineage (NCBI taxonomy): Eukaryota > Metazoa > Chordata > Chondrichthyes > Squaliformes > Somniosidae > Somniosus > Somniosus microcephalus. Next base: position 26,610,908 of record NC_141008.1, on the reverse strand, counting down.
TTGCCTTGTCGCCAATGTTGTGTCTGTGCATAATAAGACACAGACTGCAGGAGAAACGGTACAACAGGTGTTTACTCAATGTGGCTCACAGTGGAACTGCCTGTACAGATTACTACTCAGTGCTATATACAGGTGTGGTCACTGCCAGTACTACAGTATACATGAGCTGTAAAAAGTAGTTCCCCCTTTAAAGGTATATACATTACACCGGACCTAAAGCAGGCCCAGGTACGGGATCCCATCCTCAGAGCCGTCTTGAACGCGCTCACAAAAGGGGAGAAGGTAGAGGGCCCATACGGCACAGCAGCCATCACCGTCAAGGAAGGCATGCTGTTCACGGGGGAACAATGGGTAGTGCCGCAGCAGCACAGAAGGGAATTCATCCAACTGGCCCATGAGGGTCCAGGAACGGGGCATCCCGGGTCTGAGGCCACCTGGCAGAGGGTGGAACAGGCAGGATGGTGGCCAGGACTGAGGGAACAGGTCCGCAAATTCTGTGTCGACTGTCTGGTGTGTGCTGCCAATAACCCTGACCCCCAGAAAAGGAAGGTATCTTTGGGACACACCAGGAGGGTAGAGGGACCAGGGCAGTTGATCCAGATCGATTACATCGGGCCCCTACCCATCGCCCAGGGAGGCTACAAGTATTGCCTAGTCCTGGTGGATGTGTTCTCAAAGTGGGTAGAAGCTTTTCCCTGCTGTACAGCTACCGTGTTGGGTACAGCCAAGATCCTGGTCAGGGAAGTGTTCTCACGATGGGGACTCCCACAGTATGTGGAGTCTGACCAAGGGAGTCACTTTACCGGACAGGTCATGCAGGAGACCCTCATGGTACTCGGCATTGAAGGGAAATGGCACGTCGCCTACAACCCACAGCCATCGGGTCCTGTAGAGCGTTTAAACCGTACCATAAAGGAAAAGCTGAGAACGGAAATGGAAGACTCACCCAAGAAGTGGGTGGAGGTCTTACCGTTGGTCTTGATGGGGATCCGAGCCAGCCAGTCAAAAAGCACGGGGTATTCCCCACACGAGCTGATGACTGGCAGAGTTATGCGGACCCCCACCCATGTGCTAGCACCGGTGCTGACAGAAGGTCAGCTCAGAGAGGTGAACCGGGACAGTTTTGTCAGAAATCTGTTTGAACACCTCAAACAGATTCACTGGCAGGCTGCTAGTAACATTGGAGAGCAGCATTGGAGTAACCGATTGCTGCTAGAACCCAACAGGCACCACGAGTGGGAGATAGGGGATCAGGTCATGGTGAGGAACTTTGCCCGGTTGGGAAGTTTCGAACCATTGTATATGGGACCATACGGCATTGTGGACAAGGCAAGTCCCATGGTGTATGCCATCAAGATGCCCCGCCGCACAAAGTGGTTCCACATTAATCAGTGCAAGCTGTTTAAGGCGGAGAGTGGAGAAAGGTCAGCAAGTGTTAACCGCATTAAGGCTAGAGAGCAGCCGCCTGCAGCTGTGGCAGACTCACAGACCGCAAAGGTGGGGGCAGTGAATTGTGGGACTGGAGAGGCCCTCCCACCAATTAAGTGGGACTCAGGTACACTCCCAGTAGCTGGAGCCTTAAGAAGGTCTCCTCGCACACCACAGCCTAGGCTACCTTGGTCACCTGAGAATTATTTTAGAGTACGGTCCAGCCCCAGGAGAACCCTTAGCAGAAAGGGAAAACCCAAGGTTAGGGACAAGTCTAGGGATACGGATCCCCAGCCTACAGCCTCCAAAGGTGAGGGACTCACAGGAGAGGTAGTGTTGGGAAAAGAGAGAGAGAAGGGTCCCCAGCCTGCGTTATCAGGCTGCAGGGAACCCACAGTACAGGACAAGGATTCGGCAGCCACACCAAAGGGGGTAGTCAGGAGTGGTGGAGACAGAGATGCACTTCCTCACAGCTTGTGGAAAATATCAGGGCATCAGGGAGAATTTCTACCAAAAATTCTCACAAATATGCCCTGATTTCAGAAATCTGAATGACAACCAAAAACTCCCATTCCTACTGGGAGAGGAGAGAAGCTGTATAACACTGGCGGCGCACTATGTTACAGCTTGCCATGAACAGAGGGACAACCAGTAAACTAAGAAAAAAAAATATATATAAACAATGCGAATGTATATTTATACACTCAGGGATATACCTGTTTATACACTGTATGAATAGAACTGCGTTTATGTGCTAAACCATAAATGTATTTTGATGCTTTGGCAACATAAGATGTAACTTATCATGCCAATAAAGCGATTTAAATTGTAAAATTATAAAATTGGGTAGTGTGTTGCAGCACCGGAGGACACACTACCCTGGTTAACTGGGAGTCAGGAAAACTCCCAGTTGTTTTAAGAAGGACTCTCCAAGTCCGGTGGCACAGGTCACCTTACGCCCAGGCGTACAAGCTGCCCAGATTCCACAAAAGGTACAGGCCTAACAGGAATTAGCCTGGCCGTCCGGAGACGGGCAGCAGATGTAAATAGCTTTCTGAAGTATTTTAAGTGTGTTTTTACAGTTTCTTAAGTTTGGGATTTTAGTAGTTTAATTTTAGTATAGGATAAGTTTAAGTTTTGAATTTTGATAACCGTGTCAGTCCAGAGAACCTTCTCGGGACATGGCTATTTTGTTTGTGTGTCCCTACAGAGAGGAAATCGGGATGAGAAAGGTTCTGCTCCTGCTCGCCCTGGTAGGGGTGAGCATCAGTGATCGAGGAGACATGGAGAACTCCCACATCTATGGGTGTTCAGGAGAGAGAGCACCGATCGTTACCGCAGGGGGTGGCGAACGGGGTGTGGAGGAGCTCGCCATCTACTTCCACGAGGGAAGGTGGACAGGGTGGTTGGGGTCCAACTCGACTCAGTACTCCAGCCAGACCGGATTCATGTACGGGGAGGCCTCCATCCCGTGCCCCAGGGTACAGGTCATTGCTACAAGGGTCAGTGTCGCCGTGGGAAAACGTGCATGTTTGACATGCAAGGGACAGATTCCCTTGGATAGGTGGTGGTGGCTCAGAAAGCTGAGCAAGGATATAGGAAACCCCGCAGTCGATTGGGAACGATTGGGGAACAATACCCGTCGGACGATTACAGGGACCCGAGGGGGATTGAGTGTGTGCTGGGGAAGTGGTGGGAACTGGATCAGGGGATTTATGTCTGTATGTGGGGGTCAGAGAAGGTCTGCCCCACAGGCGTATCCATCATTTTCCACCGGCAATGGCAAGATGCCGGGGAGGGGGTGGAGTGGGATTCCAGCCTGTATGCGTGCGCGGTCCCACACTCCCCAATCCCAGTGAATGCCACTGAACTTGTGACCCGCCCCCGAAAGACCCTGCCCATGACCACAACATCATGGACTATAGTCCAGTGGTGTTCTACCACCACCAAGAGACCAGGGAATGGTTTAGTCCTAGTACCAACAGATAAGCTGCTATACCAGGGGGTACACTATGCAGTGGCCTCAGTGATCCTGAACCTGACCGAGGTGCACTTACCTGAGTGGTGCCCTAAAAAGACGGAACGGTTGTACCAAGCCCTGTTGAAGGAAATGTTTAGAAAGATTTATGAGTTCGACTTTGCCAATGTGGACAAAGCGAGGCTGTACAGTTTACATCCTGAACATAATATGGGTGCAGGGAGACAAAGAAGGGGGACCTGGAATGACATTTTCACAGCTTACAGTACAGGGTCCTCAGTGATAAACAGCCTAGATGATATAGAGCTGCAAACTCAGATAAATGGTTTAAAGACCCAGTTAAGAAAACTCCTAACAGAGGAGTTAACAAAACTCCTAACTCCTGCATGAGGACCAGGCTATGACGGTCCATTTAAAGGAGATAATAGCGGAGCTGGAGAGACACGCCAAAACAATAAATGCACTTATACGGGAAGACAGGAATGCTTCGGATCAAGCTGCACAGAATGAGGTGTACGTGCTATACGGGGCATGGTTGCTGGGCGAGGGCCGCAGCAACCTGGAGGAGTTAAAACAAGGTTTAGTCCCCTCCTGGATTAGCAACAAGCACCTCGCAGCCCTCCACCCATTTAGTAATTCGCTGAGCCCGTGTCAACTCCGTCTAGCTTCTGAAGCCTACCCTGTCCCAGTGGATTGTGGACGTTCCAACCACACTATCATGGGGATAGTAGTGAGGATGCTGGTCATGGGTGGGACAGCCCGACCCGCACCGGTATACAGGGTGGAGAACATTGGGATCATTCAAGGGAGTGTGCACACCTGCTTTGCAGAGGTCCCACCTTATGTCATAAAGTGGGAACACGCTATGACAGATACAGACCTCTTCGGGTGTCGGAGCCGGGGAGCACACACAATACTGTGTCCCCAGCACTTGAATGCCTATTCGAGACCACAGTGTGGGTTTAAAGCTGCTGGTGCACGACCTGTGAACTGTACCATGGAGGTAATGGCAAAAGACCATGTTTCCCCTCAGGTAGCATTCATAGGGGGTGGGACATATTGGGCCCGATTTTGTGGATTGTGTGGGAAATGGTCGGATTCCCCCAAATGTGGGGTTCTGACACACAAAAAAATGTGTCAGCCAGCTGGACGCAATTTTCCCTCAAGTGGCCAATTCATTTCCAGCATGTGGGCAGCCTTGCTAATTGTCCATTTCCAGTCAGGAAGCCCCACAGTATGATGTCATCATTCGTGGTGCTTTCAAGGTCCACAGCAAGCATTGCTTCCTCTATTGGCTTCCAAACGAACCATACAGGATGGCAGAGGAGCCTGCAGCAGCTGTGGCCAGTGCCAGACCCTGAGCTGCCTCCAAATTCGACGAAGCTTCCCTGCAGGCATTATTGGATGGGGTTAGGGCCCACAGGGAGGTCCTCTTCCCTAGGTCAGGCAGGAAGAGGCCTTCCACTGAGACCAAGGCTGCATGGATGCAGGTGTCAGCAGATGTCAACTCGAATGTGCATGTCACCTTGGCATCACATCTCTAACTCCATCCAGAGCCCCCGTCCCCACTGTGGAGGAGGAAGAGGCTGTGCAGCCAGACTCTTCAGAGGAAGCTCCAACCTCTGAGGGCGCAGCGTCAGCAGAAGTAAGTGCACCCAGCACCAGCGCAGACACTCACACTTCGGGGGGACCTTCGGGACATAGAGTAGTGTTGTCACCTGGTGTATCACAGCTCACAAGTGAGCATCAGCAGATTCTGGAGACAGGGACAGCAGTGGAGAGTCCTCATCAGAGGGCGCAGGACTCTGCCAGCTCAGCTCAGCTGCGCTGCATGTCGACCCTTTGCCTCTGGGTCCATCTGCAAGAGAAGAGGTGATGGACCTCCATGCACAGATGCAGGAGTCTCTGGCAGGTTTTGTCTCCAGGGTCGCTGCGAGTGCGGAGCGAATGGAGGAGTCCATAGCGACCATGAGCAGAGCCTCTGTGGAGTCATTGGCGCAGGAACGCATCACCATGGAAAGGTTGGCAACCTCCATGGAGGAGATAACTCGCCAGGGTACGGAAAACATGGTGAGTGCTCATAAGAGAATGACATCTCTTGAGGAGCGTTGGCCATCTATTGAACAGAGAAACCAGACCTTCATGGAAGTCCTTCTGAGTAGGACTGCCAGTGCAAATACGGGTCCCCATGGCCCCCTAAAGCATAGCAAGGTGCTCTCAAGCCACTTCCAAGCGCTGGCCCCTTCTGGTCTGTGCAGCTTCAGGTGAGTGAGCAGCAGCCTGGTGCTCATCCTGCTGTTCCTGGTTCTGCTGCTGCCGTCTCTGCTGCTGGAGATCCTCTAATGGCAAGAAGGGAAGGAAGAAAAGGCGTCCCATTCTTCTGGTAGATGCCTCCGCTGAGGAAGCGCTGAGTGAGGGTGGCGAGAGGGGCTTCCCAGGAGATCACGTTGGAGAAGTGTGTGAGGCTCCAGCCTTCCACAGCTGTGCCTAAGCCTTGAAGAAGTAGCCCCCAACCTGCAACAACAAGGTCCTTCAACATACAAATGCTGTCCCTTTAAATCGCAGCTTTCCCGAATGAGCTGCAGCTGACAGCAAGCAAGCTGGCAAGTTTCACACCAGGTTTCAGCAGCGGGGTTCCCCGCAGGTGTGTTTAGCGCGGGGAACCCCTGAAAATCACAAGGGCACCCTAAAATCGGCTTAAACATGGTGATAATTGCTCATTACTGTTCCGATGGCCAGTCCCGCCAGCAGCGGGCAGGACTGAATCGGGTCGCAGAGAAATGGCGGTCCGAAAGTCGGACGGGGCAGGGAATCAGGCGGGGGGGGGCGGGGGGTGCCACCCGCTTTTTCGCCGATTTTTGGCCCCTGGCTGCCTGGAAAGCCGACGGACGGCTGGCAGAAAATTGGGGCCATTGTGTCACCACAAGTGCGCCCCACTACCGGCATGGACAGTACATCTGGTGTCCGGTGAGTGACAGCAGTTTTTGTTTTAAACCCGAGGCAGAAGTTCAAGTGGGACAGGAATGGATTGTACCCATCCCTGAACCCTCGACTGTTCACCTCACTGTCAGGGAAAACATCACCAATCTGCAAAGTTCCTTCACACATTTTGGCTATGAGATTCCCCCTCTACCAGAACACCTTACTGCCCTATTAAAAGCAGTGGTCATCTCACAGAAACATTTCTATACATTAGAGCAAAAGACAGTTGAGATAGGGGCCAAGATATTGGATATTGTGGTTCCACCCTGGTGGGACATTTTTGAAAATATAGAAGTTCCCTCTTGGATTAGGCTGGCTTCGCACATTTTAGTGGTTTGCCAGCTGGGAATAGTTTTCTACCTGTTGTGTGCGAAGTGCAAAGGAAGGGACCAAATGCTCCACTCTCAGCATGAGGGAGCATGGGACAAAAACAAAAATAAAGTCTATGACCAGGTATAAAACAAAACATTGAACATTATTAAAAATAAAGTTGGACGAGTGTGTGTGTCAATTTTTTTTTCTGTATGTAATGTTTTCCAAGTGGTGCAGGGGTGTTGGACCCCCTCTGTGCTTGGACGTGAATGTAATAAAAGTTTTACTTTGTGTATTTTGATAAACACTACACCTAAAGGGAATGGGAGAGTGTTTTGTTTGGGTATTTTAGTTTAGGTGATACAGGGGAAGGTTGGGTCCCGAGGATCAGAAATTTTGCTCACACCTGCATGATACTATAGCGTTATAAAGTATCACAGGGGGGTGTGTAAGGTTCGAAAATTTCTGCACAACCCCAAATCAGAAGAATAACCTTATTTAAAATGATTTTGGAACATCACAGATGAAATCTGTAAAAAGGATAAAAGTATGGTTGGGCCTAACAGAAGAATTCAAAGAGTTAAATTACACATTTTCCCTAAGTGTAAGGAAGGAAGAGATTTTGGACTGTTTTAAGGACTTATTGGGCCAAAGGGATTTAAAATAAAAATCCCAGGAAGATTTGGCTGGTTTAAAAGACATGTTCAGGCTTGCAAAAGGCTGTGACACAGGGGAGGTGGGGTGGGCCCCCGAGTTTGGATATTGGGCAGCCTGAGAATGTCCTAGGCCACCTCAGCCTTTTATATAAAGACAATGAAACCTGTTTTCGCAGAGCCAGGTACATGAATAAAACAGGACATGTCCCCAGCAACACAAAGAAAAGAACATAGCCTTACAGGATACAACAATCAAACCAGAGTCCAAAACCAATCAAAGAGATTGACAAATGTTTTGCATTTTAAACTAGTTTCAAGGCAATCCTGAAACCAGTTAAAAGTCAATTAAGGGTTAGATGGACTGTCCCCGAAACTCGTTAAGTTTAGATGGGCCATCCCCAAAGCTCGTTAAAGTTTTAAAACCTATTAAAAATAATGAGCCCGCCCAAAATCTAACAAGATTAGCAGGTTTCATTTTAGTATAAACTAAAGACCTGCCTCCACAAGAAGGCAGTTCGTTCGATGGGTTCGATCAGTTCGATCAGTACAGAGACAGTCGTTCAGGCAGAGAATTGAAACAGCAGTCAATGAATTGAAGTCAGCAGTACAGTTCGGACAGACACAGAAAGAGGCACAGCTCATTCGAAAGACATCAGCCTCGGGACAACAGAAGGAGGATGGAAGGAATCGCAGCAACCAAGGGCCCCACGAAACAAACAACCAACAATATTACCAACAACTAGGTAATATTGGGCCACCGTGACCAACAAGAAACCAACTTGGAAGAAACCGAAGATCTGCAAGTTTTTCCCACTCTACAAACTATTCCTGCATTTGGTGAGCATTTCCTGGTCCTCTGGAATTCAACCTAGTTAGTAAAGTGGGATTGGGAGGGGTAAGGGATTTTTGTCTATTGTCATTCTCCCTCGCATATTCCGAAGTGTTCCCCCTTTTAGAGTGATAAGATTGATTGTGTTGTGTATATTTGCTTGTCTCAAATAAAATCCAAGTTCTTTTCACCAACTCAGTTGTCTGTTGCAATTTCATTACAACCCCCAAATAAGTCCAGGTCTAGAACCAAGGGAGTGGGAGCGATTCGAACCGCTCAGGGAGTCAGAGGTGAAGCTGACCACACACACCACCCCTTACACATCCCTGGTACCATTCTAGTAAATCTCTTCTGCTACCCTCTTTAAGGCCTTGACATCCTTCCTAAAGTGCCCAGGATTGAACACAATACTCCAGCTGAGGCTTAAGCAGTGTTTTATAAAGGGTTTACCGTAACTTCCTTGCTTTTGTACTTTATGCCTCTATTAATAAAGCCAAGGATCCCATATGCTTTTTTAACAGCCTTCTCAACTTTTCCTGCCATCTTCAAAGATTTGTGTACATACACCCCAGGTCTCTCTGTTCCTACACCCCTTTTAAAATTGTACCATTTAGTTTATATTGCTACTCCTCATTCTTCCTACCAGAATATATCGCTTCACACTACAGCAGGTAGCACAGGGCCCATATATCCCCAGTCTTCACCTGAAAGTGTTCCTCTACTCATATTCTTACATCAATGCATAGACTGAATAGAGAAAGATTATTTCCTTTGGTTAGGGAGTCAGTGTTGAGGGGTCATCAATTTAAATTTGTCATTAAGAGAGTGAGGAGAGAGGCTAGGAGAAATTTATTTACACAGAGGATTATTGGAGCCTTGCCACAGAGAGTTGTTGCAGAAAAGGCCATTGCATCTTTTAAAGTAAAATTCAATAAATGTTTGAAGCAAAGGAAGGCATAGGCTATGTAGAGATGGCAGGGCAGTGGGATTAGTTTTGAATTGCCCCAGCAAAGGGCTGGCACAGACACAAAGCGTGGAATGACTTCCTGTACTGTAAACGTATATGGGACACACGCAAATCAACATGATTCATTTAAGAGATTAGTTGGTGATTTCTTAAAATCAAATTGATATTTAAGCCAATTGGGACTTTATAATCTATCAACATTTTTCATACATGACAGACACCTTTTCATGCCCTACATAATTGCTGCTGTGAGTCAGTAAAGCATAAATACATATTATATTATCATAAATGATGTAATTGTTTTTAAAAACTCTGGAACATTTGCTATGTCTAAACTACTAATAGCAATTACATCATACAGTTGATATTGTCTAATGTACATTGTTGTAAATATAAAATCAAATGACTGTGGTTTTGGAGGCCAGTCATCACAGGCGCAGAACATCAATGCAGACGTTCCTTAGGGAAGTATTCCCAGCCCAACTGTCTTCAGCTACTTCATCATCTTCTCTTCATCATACAGCCAGGAGTGGGTTTTTTCCTTCTGACAATTGCACATTATTAAGGTCCATTCACATCTCCTTTAACAACAAAAAAACTCTACAGCAGGACTTGGCTAACATCTAAGCTCAGGCTATCAAGTGGCAGTTAACACTTATGCCACATAAGTATCAAGTAATGACCATCCCAAACAAGAGAAAGCCCAGCCATCTTCTCCTGACCTTCAACAACACCACCATGCCTCGAAGGACTGAGCTGGTCCTCGTCTCAGAACAGCTGAGGCCCTAGAGGAACCTGCTGCAGGCTGCATCTCCTGTATTTCTGCAAGGTCACTTTTCCCTGGCAGCTGTCTCCTTCATGGATAAGCATCATTAGTCTGGAGAGAGAGACACATGTGTTACCATCTTGAGAGATAACATCATTGTGCGTGCATACACATTCCAGGTCACTAGTACTGGACACTGGCTCTGCTTGGGCACTGGTCAGTAAGAAAGAAAACCAAATCTTACCAATGAAATCTTTATAGCTCTGCACGATTGTTGTCGCCACTCTGGCACTCAAGACAGTAATGGAAGTAGGCACAGCTGCCGTACCAAAAACTACAACTCTCCTTAGGCCGTCTGCTGCAGATCTTCTCAGTGCTGCTACATGCTCCAAGGTTAATTGCACGGTTATATAAATGTCCATTATGGTGCCGCAGATAAACTCCTCCAACCAAGTCACCATCTGAAGCACATTATGGGTCACCTGTACATTGCCTGTGCCTGTTTGCGATTTTCAAGAAGCATTCTTCTTTTAAATACTAGCCCCCAAGGCTCTTTAGTTGAGGCTTGCTGTGTCTACGAACGTGGGAACAGGAGTAGGCCATTCAGCCCCTCAAGCCTGTTCCACCATTCAATTAGATCATGGCTGATCTGTATCTTAACTCCATCTACCTGCCTTGGTTCCATAACCCTTAATACCATTTTCTAACAAAAATCTATCAATCTTAATTTTGACATTTCCAGCCTCAACAGCTTTTTGGGGGAGAGAGTTCCAGATTTCTACTTCTTTGTGTGAAGAAGTGCTTCCTGACATCACTCCTGAATGGCCTGGCTCTAATTTTAAGGTTATGCCTCCTTGTTCTGGGCTCCCCCACCAGGAGAAATAGTTTCTCTCTATCTATCCTATCAAATTTTTTAATTATCTTAAACACCTCAATTGGATCACCTCTTAATCTTCTATACTCAAGGGAATAGAAGACTAGACTATACAACCTGTCTTCATAATTTAATTGTTTTAGCTCCAATATCGTTCTGGCAAACATTCCAGACTCTTCAGCCAGCAAAAATTGACTACTCACCGTCCACCCACAACTCTTGCTAGTCCCTCATGCTCTGTGCATCATTCTGAGTTTCCCATAGGTGCATTAAATTATTCCATCTTTGGTGCTTGCGAATGTGAAATAACAGAATGGGGTTGGTGAAGATGCTGTGGTTGCAAATGAAACAGAGGGGCCGGAATTCGCTTGCTGCTCTTCCTCTGTTTGTTGCTGTAGCACACCTAGGAGAATGGTAAAGGAAGCAAGGTAAGCAGGGGTGGATGAGTTGCTGAATATTTTTGATGTTATTTCACTATTAGGTAAGACCTACAGCATTTACATTGTATTGTCATGACAGATATCACTATGATGCTGGAGCTTAAGGGACATGAGACGATGAATGTTGGGACCAATCTGCTGGCATCTCCTCTTCTATTTCCATGTCTACACTGCTACTCCTGTATGCCTCTCTAGGAATTCTATGGCTTATTCCTCATGGGTTGAGAGGCCAGAGGGTGGAAATTCACACCCAGTGGCTGTTCTCTATCATTGGTTATGGGTCACTTCTTTAAAAAAGCACATTGTGTGAAACTTCTCTTCTTGCTAACATAGGAATGTCAACCAGCTGTCTGTGGGCATTCTTTAAGGTGCAGGACAGGTGCAATGGCCAATCATATCACGTGAGACATTTACTGCAACACCATCGTAGGTTGTGAGTGAACACACATTTGCAGGGGAAGAAAGGAAGTGTGAGGGGTCTAGTAGTACCTTGTGTACATTTCTAGTAAGTTATCTACGGTGCTCAACACTGTGAAAGCAAGGTGGCTACAACTGTGAAACATGCTTCTTGCATATCATTATTATAAGGTATGATTGTCTCCTCTTCCCTTAGCCATCCTGTGTAGTCATTGAATTTATTACAGCACTGGGTTGCTATGCAGTGGGTAGTGGACTGCCAAAGCCACCTCCTTTCATTGTGCCTACGCAATTGTTTTTCTTAGTTGTCTCATTCAAAAACAACCTCAGGAATGCAGGACATTCTGAGGGGGGAGGGTAAATAGCCAGAGGTCGCGGTCCATATCAGTATCAACGACATAGATAGAAATAGGGATGAGTTTCTGCAAGCAGATTTTAGGGAGCTAGGAAAGAGATTAATAAGCAGGACCTCAAAGGCAGTAATCTCCGTTTTGCTACCAGTGCCACAAGCTAGTGAGCATAGAAATAGGAGGATAGAGCAGATTAATGCGTGGCTGGAGAGATGGTGCAGGACGGAGGGCTTCAGATTCCTGGGACATTGAGGCTGGTTCTGGGGGAGGTGAGATCTGTACAGGCAGGATGGGTTGCACCTCAACAGAGCTGGGACCAATATCCTCACAGGTAGTTTGCTAGTGCTGTTGGTGAGGGTTTAGCCTAATTTGGCAGGGGGGTGGGCCCCAGGATGTAGCATTAGAAAGGAGAAACAAGGTGCTAAAAGGATTGGGAGAGACAGATAGCACTAGAGTATGAATTAGTATTGTATTAGGTGGGGTCAGACTAAGAGAGAATACAAGAAGGTCTAAGATAGGATTACAGTGCATGTGTGTAAATGCACGAAGTGTGGTAAATAAGGTTGGTGAGCTGCAGGCGCAAATAGCCACATGGGAATATGATGTCGTGGCAATAACGGAGACCTGGTTCAAAAAAGGGCAGGATTGGGTACTAAATATTCCTAGATATAAGGGCATAGAAATTCAGTATCGCCATGTTTGGGGCGCTACAGCCGGGCGTTCGCTAAATTTAGCGCCGGGCACAACTTAGCGCCACCTTCGCCGAAATTGAGTTGCATCGCCCCAAGAGGTTGCTGCTGCGCTAAAGCAGGCGATGCATGACTATCATAAGGCGCTAAGCCGGCGAGCCGAGGCGCTAACACCGAGGGCGGGCGCAGCGCAGGTGCGGCGAGTTGCTGGTTGAAGGCAGACACGCTGGCGCCGGTCAGCTCTTAAAGGGGGAGGGTCGATTTGTTTGGCTGCAATGCCCTACACACTGCAGCCCTGAAGCAAGGCCTGACCATTGCTGGTTCAACAGTTCAACGCCCAGGACCATGGGGAAGCCCGCTATTCTTCCAAATCCCATTGCACGCTCTTGCTGCTTGTCCAGGGTCATGGGGAAGGAGATGTACTGACGTCTCCTTCTGAAAAAGGCATTGGTCACCTGGCGGATGCAGCAATGTACCGCGAACTGGGAGATGTTGGCAATGTCCCCAGTAGCGGGTTGGAAGAAGCTGGTGGCATAGAAGTTGAGAGCCACCGTCACCTTCACTGCCACCGACAGAGACGTCCTGCTCCTCAGCTGTGGCTGCAGATCTCTGCGAAGCAGGTGGCAGATCTCCGTGACCACCTCCCTTCTGAATCGCAGCCTCTGAACACACTGCTCCTCAGACATGTTCAGATATGAGAACTGCTGGCGGTATACCCTGGGTGGGTAAGGCCTCCTGTGCCGACGCCTGTTGGCCCTGCTCTATCTGGCCATGATTGGCACTCTCTCACGGCGTCTCTGAGCCCTTTGAATGCAATGCAGAAAGCCAACGTTTCCATCCATTGCAGCCCCCATTATATGTGGCGACTCTAGGCTATGGCACTGAAAGTTAAAACCAAGTGCAACTGTTCCCCTCTACCAGTCGCTGGGAGTGCCAGGCACAAAGAAGGGGGGCGCCACTGAAGTACTGGTTCAGGGCGCACCAAGGGCGTTGCACCATGAAATGACGTCAGGATCTGCGCGTGCAGCTGAGCGGGCGCTGCGGTTTTGCGCCGCCGCTAAATCTTGACTGAAGTTCGTGAGAGGCGCAGATCGCACCGCACCCGGGTGCTAGCCGCTTCGCACCCCACTTAGCGCCAGCTGCTAGCGCCTTAAGAGGGCGAGAACAACTGAATTTCTAGGCCAAGGTGTTCAGGAAAGATAGGGAAGGGAAGGAAAGGAAGGAGGTGGGGTGGCAGTATTGATTAAGGAGAATATTACAGTGCTGGAGAGAGAGGATGTCCTGGAGGGGTCAAGGACAGAATCTATATGGTTAGAGTTAAGAAACAATGGAGGTGCCATTACACTACTAGGTGTATTCTATAGGCAGCCAACTAGTGGGAAGGAGATAGAGCAGCAAATTTGCAGGTGCAAGAACTATAGAGTAGTGATAATGGGGGACTTCTCTGTGGTCTGTTGCAGTTTTTGAGAATGTGAAATGCAGGACTGGGAATCAATCATGTGGGAAGAACACACCAATCATATGTAATAAAATAATATTGGGCCAGAAATTCAGGTCGGGGGCTTCCCGCGGGTGCAAGCCCCCGACCTGCACTTAGCAAGCGCGCCGGCCGTTGAGCTGTGGGCCCGCGTGGGATTCCGATCCTGGGCCTGCTCCAACTGTCGGCGCGCAGTGCTTGCGTAACCCAGGGGCGCAGTTAGTTCGAAGCGTCCCCTGGGATCACGTGGGCCATGGAGAGCCAATCGTAGCAGGGAATCTCTATTCATAGATTTGACAGGAAGACCTGTCAAATCTATGAATAGAGTTTGGCCCCAAAACATAACTAAAACTTTAAATAATTCTTTTTTTAATCACATTTTTAAAATTACTATAAATTACATAAAATAACTATTTTAAGCAATAATTTAAATTTTTGAAAAAATTCATTACAGTTTTTAACAGGGCTAAAAATAAACTTACCTTTCTTTAAAGTATTTAAAAATAATAAACCTGTGGAAAAAATGTTTTAATTTTACTTAATTCACCACTTACCTAGTTAAAAGCAGGCCTTGCGACTACTTTTTAAAAGCGTAGCTGCTGGAGACTTACCCTTCCGGAGAAAACTGGAAAAAAAGCAGAAGTTCCAGGCATACGCGCTGCCTCTCCGGCGCACGCGTTCGACCTGTGAACCCCTTCCTTTAAGGTAATGGAAGTTCCAGTTTCCCGTGCATGTGCAGTGCATGCACGAAACCGACACTTTCGTTGGGCCTACGCGTGAGTACCCAGCGCGTACTCACCCATGGGGACCCGAACTTCTGGCCCAATAGCTAAATGTATCTATCTACACTGAGTTCCAGGCCTTTTTTAAAATTCGTTTCTGGGATGTGGGCGTTGCTGGCAAGGCCAGCATTTATTGCCCATCCATGCACGGTGGCATAGTGGTTAGCACTGTTGCCTCACAGCGCCAGGGACCCGGGTTCGAATCCGGCCTCGGGTGACTGTCTGTGTGGAGTTTGCACATTCTCCCCGTGTTTGCGTGGGTTTCCTCCGGGTGCTCCGGTTTCCTCCCACAGTCCAAAGATGTGCAGGTTAGGTTGATTGGCTATGATAAAAATTGACCCTTAGTGTTAGGGGGATTAAATACACGGGGATAGGGTGGGATATGTGTTGGTGTAGGGGTTCCGGGGATTGGGAGGGATATGTGTTGGTGCAGGCTCGATGGGCCGAAATGGCCTCTATCTGTACTGTGAGGTTTCTGTGATTTCTGTGATTAATTGTACTTGAGAAGGTGGTGAGCTGTCTCCTTGAAACACTGCAGTCTGTATGGTGAAGGTACTCCCGCTGTACTGCTTAGTATATTCCTTTGTAGCAGTTTGGTACAACTGAGTGGCTTGCTAGGTCATTTCAGAGGGCAGTTAAGAGTCAACCAAATTGTTGTAGGTCTGGAGTCACATATAGGCCAGACCAGGTAAGTGAACCACATGGGATCTTACAGACAATCTGGCAGTTTCATGGTCACCATTAGTGATACTAGGTTTTTATTCCAGATTTATTTAATTAACTGAATTTAAATTCCCCAGCCACCATACTGGTATTTACACTCATGTCCCCCCAATCATTGGTCCAGGCCCCTACATTACTAGTCCAGTAATATAACCACTATGCTACCGTGCCCTACACTAAGTCCCATCACTCTCTCTACACTCAGTCCCAACCCTCTCTCTACACTCAGTCCAAACCCTCTCTCTACAATCAGTCCCAACCCTCTCTCTACACTCAGTCCCGACCCTCTCTCTACACTCAGTCCCGACCCTCTCTCTGCACTCAGTCCCAACCCTCTCTCTACACTCAGTCCCAACCCTCTCTCTACACTCAGTCCCAACCCTCTCTCTACACTCAGTCCCAACCCTCTCTCTACAATCAGTCCCAACCCTCTCTCTACACTCAGTCCCAACCCTCTCTCTACACTCAGTCCCAAACCTCTCTCTACACTCAGTCCCAACCCTCTCTCTACACTCAGTCCCAACCCTCTCTACACTCAGTCCCAACCCTCTCTACACTCAGTCCCAACCCTCTCTCTACACTCAGTCCCAACACTCTCTCTACACTCAGTCCCAACCATCTCTCTACAATCAGTCCCAAACCTCTCTCTACACTCAGTCCCAACCATCTCTCTACACTCAGTCCCAACCATCTCTCTACACTCAGTCCCAACCCTCTATCTACACTCAGTCCCAACCCCCTCTCTACACTCAGTCCCAACCCTCTCTCTACACTCAGTCCCGACCCTCTCTCTACACTCAGTCCCGACCCTCTCTCTACACTCAGTCCCGACCCTCTCTCTACACTCAGTCCCAACCCCGTCTCTACACTCAGTCCCAACCCCCTCTCTACACTGAGTCCCAGAGCTCTTTTATATTTTAATATGAGCAACAAATTTAAACAGAGAATGTCGGACCGTGTTCTCAGAGTTACGTAGATAGCTAGGTAGCAGAAGTGAAACTAATAGGAAAATTGAGAACATTAGTAATTGTCTATGGCACAAGAGAAACAGAACAGAGCATTGCAATACCGGAATAGTTGTCAGGATACCAAAAGCTGGTACTACAATAACAGAAACTGACATTTACAAAGAAGTGATTTAAAATGACACTAAACCAAAAAAGGAGAGATTACGTAGGGTGAGCAAAGATTTTATTTATTATCTGGATGTGGGCATTGTGAGCAAGGCTGGAATGTATTCCCCAACTCTAGTTGCCTTGAGTAGGTGGTCAGTGGTCACCTTCTTGAACTGCTGCAGTAGTGGTACGATACAATTGAGTGGCTTGCTTGGTCACTTCAGAGGGCAGTAAGAGTGAAAGATATTGGTGTGGGATTAGAATTACATATAGGCCAGGTTAGGAAAGGATGGCAGGTTTTCTTCCCTAAAGTACATTAGTAAACCAATTAGGTTTTTACGACAATTCTTTAGCTTATTGTTCACTTTTTTAGTGATACCAGTTTTTTATTGCCAGATTTTTAAAAAAAATTCAAATATTCAAACTCCCATGGTTGGATTTGAACTCTCATTCTCTGGATTATTAGTCCAGGCTTCTGGATTACTAATCCAGTCACTTGGGCATGGTAGCATCGTGGTTATGTTACTGGACTAGTAACCCAGAGGTCTTAGACTAATAATCTGGAGGTGTGAATTCTAAATCCCACCATGGCAGCTGGGGAATTTAAATTCAGTTAATTAAATAAATCTGGACTATAAAGCTAGTATCAGTAATGGTGACCATGAAACTGATACAACTGATTTTTGTAAAAACCCAACTGGTTCACTAATGTACTTTAGGGAAGGAAACCTACTGTCCTTACCTGGTCTGGTAACTCCTCGACCCACAGCAATATGGTTGACTCTTAACTGCCCTCTGAAATGGCCTAGCAAGCCACTCTGTCATATCAAAAACCTGCTACGATAGACTGCAGCAGTGGCTCACCACCACAATCTCAAGGTCAATCAGGCATGGGCAATAAATAACGGCCAAATTCTGTGAATTTTTTAAAAATCGTTCATGGAATGTGTGCATCGCTGGCAATGCCAGCATTTATTGCCCATCCCTAGTTGCCCATGAGAAGGTGGTGGTGAGCCGCCTTCTTGAACCGCTGCAGTCTGTGTGATGAAGGTACTCCCACAATGCTGTATGGGAGGGAGTTCCAGGATTTTGGCCCAGCGACGATGAAGGAACGGCAATATACTTTCAAGTCAGGATGGTGTGTAACTTGGAGGGGAACTTGGAGGTGGTGCAGTTCCCATGTGCCTGCTGCCCTTGTCCTTCTAGGAGGTAGAGGTCGGGGGTTTGGCAGGTACCGCCGAAGAAGCCTTGACAAGTTGCTGCAGTGCATCTTGTAGATGGTATACACTGCAGCCATGGTACGCTAGTGGTGGAGGGAATGAATGTTTAAGGTGGTGGATGGGGTGCCAAACAAGCGGGCTGCTTTGACTTGGATGGTGTCGAGCTCCTTGAGTGTGTTGGAGCTGCACTCATCCAGGTAATTGGAGAGTATTCCAACACATTCCTTACTTGTGCCTTGTAGATGGTGGAAAGGCTTTGGGGAGTCAGGAGGTGAGACACTCGCCGCAGAATACCTAGCCTCTGACCTGCTCTTGTGGCCACAGTATTTATGTGGCTGGTCCAGTTAGGTTTCTGGTCAATGGTGACCCCCAGGATGTTGATGGTGGGGGATTCAGCGATGGTAATGCCATTGAATGTCAAGGGGCAGTGGTTAGACACTCACTTGTTGGAGATAGTCATTGCCTGGCATTTGTTTGGCGTGAATGTTACCTGCCACTTATCAGCCCAAGCCTGAATGTCATCCAGGTGTTGCTGTATGCGGGCATGGACTGCTTCATTATCTGAGGAGTTGCGAATGGCACTGAACACTGTGCAAGCTTCAGCGAACATCCCCACTTCTGACCTTATGATGGAGGGAAGATCACTGATGAAGCAGCTGAAGATGGTTGGGCCTAGGACACTGCCCTGAGGAACTCCTGCAGCGATACCCTGGGGCTGTGATGATTGACCTCCAACCATCACAACCATCTTCCTTTGTGCTAGGTATGACTCCAGCCAGTGGAGAGTTTTTCCCCCAATTTCCTTTGACTTCAGTTTCGTTAGGGCTCCTTGATGCCACACTCGGTCAAATGCTGCCTTGATGTCAAGGGCAGTCACTCTCACCTCACCTCTGGAATTCAGCTCTTTTGTCCATGTTTGGACCAAGGCTGTAATGAGGTCTGGAGCCGAGTGGTCCTGGTGGAACCCAAACTGGGCACCAGTGAGCAGGTTATTGGTGAGTAAGTGCTGCTTGATAGCACTGTCGACGACACCTTCCATCACTTTGCTGATGATTGAGAATAGACTGATGGAGCGGTAATTGGCTGGATTGGATTTGTCCTGCTTTTTGTGGACAGGACATACCCGGGCAGGTTTCCACATTGTCAGATAGATGCCAGTGCTATAGCTGTACTGGAACAGCTTGGCTAGAGGCACGGCTAGTTCTGGAGCACAAGTCTTCAGCATGATAGCCGGGATGTTGTCGGGGCCCACAGCCTTTGCTGTACCCAGTGCGCTCAGCCATTTCTTGATATCACATGGAGTGAATCGAATTTGCTGAAGACTGGCTTCTGTGGTGGTGGGGACCTCAGGAGGAGGCCTATATGGTTCATCCTCTTGACACTTCTGGCTGAAGAAGGTTGCAAATGCTTCAGCTTTGTCTTTTGCACTCACGTGTTGGGCTCCACCATCATTGAGGATGGGGATATTCATGGAGCCTCCTCCTCCCGTTAGTTGTTTAATGGTCCACCACCATTCACGACTGGATGTGGCAGGACTGCAGAGCTTTGATCTGATCCGTTGATTGTGGGATCACTTAGCCCTGTCTATAGCATGCTGCTTCCGCTTTGTGAATGAATAAATAAACAAAAAACTTAATCACTAGATTGATCATAGAGGTGGGTTTTAAAGAGAGCCTTAAAGAAGGAAGTGGAGAGACAGAGCGATCTAGCAGAGTGAATTCCAGAGAGTGGGATCTACGTGGCTGAAGGCATAGCCAGCAAGTAGTGGAACAAAGGAGTGGGGGTGATGCACAAGAGGCTGGAGTCAAAAATTGGAGAGTTCAGGAGGTGTATGGCTAAAGGAGGTTACAGAAATAAGGAGGAGCGAGGCCATGAGATGATTAAAATATAAGGATGAGAAGTTTAAATTTGTGCCATTGGAGGACCAGGAGCCAATCCAGGTCAGCGAGGACAGATGTGATGGGTGAGCATGATTTGTTGAGGCATAGGATATAGGCAGCATAATTTCAGATGAGCTGAAGTTTACGGAGTGTGAAGGATGGGAGGCTTTGAAATAATTGAGTCGGGGAGTGTCATGCAGCGATAGAGGGGCTGAGTTAGGGGTGGAGGCAAACAAAGTTATGGAATTGGAAATAGATGTTCTTTGTAATGGAGAGGATATGGAGCCACAAGGTCAGCTCAGGGTTGAATAGGACACCGAGATTGCAAGTGGTGTGGTTAAGGATGACAAAGTGACCAGGGCGAGGGATGGAGTCTGTGGTAGGAACCAAAGTTGATGGCTTCAGCTTTCCCATTGTTTTACATGCAGGACTGCAATGGTGAAGGGGGTTCCGTCAACTCCTGTGAAGTTAAGGTCAGGTGATCTTCTGCCACTTCCAAGCTCGAATGGGTTGGAAGTCAGCTGGAGGGATTTAACTCAGGCCCAGGAGTTAAAATACCCCAGGCCTCATTTGTGGAGCACATCATTACTGACCTGCTGGCCCATAGTTAAAATCTATCCGCAGGTCTCAAAAATGAACGTAGGTTGTGTCAGTGCACCACCCACACATATCAATTTTATACTCTCTATGTTCTTATGCACAATTGCAAAATCTACAAAGGAACTAGAGCTCTAAAACCATAACTTTGATCCAATGGTTCTTGCTCAGACATGTGAGGGACTCCTGGCTCTCTGCACCGTAGTGTTTTATTTTAATCCTATTGATTTTTTTTTTATTCCAAGAATGCTCAAAATTTTCTACAGATGATTTTCCCGCAGAGGATAGATTGCCTTGGGTGCATTGTGAAACAGGATGATTGCTCAGTAGACCACTTTGTAGACTTCAAAGTTAAAGGTGGCATCAAAAGGAACCATGATGTTTGTACTGCATTGTGCAGAAACTTAGGTTTTTATAACCTGGAATGTTGTGTTTTCTGAGAGAAAAATAATTTGTATGGATCAAAAATGGATGATAGAGTGAAAAATGCAAACTGCCTCTGCAGGTGACAGTGACAACTGGCGTGCAAAAGTACTGCTGGGAGCTTTTCTTTCGTATATAGAATGTTTTCTTTCAGCTGTAACTGTATTTGGTTGTGATCTAGTATCTATTTTTGGTTTGAAAATGACTATATCTTAAATGATTTGCAAGGCATCAATATGAATAAAGTATGGGTTGGATTCCTGACCTTCAGCCAACAAAAATAAGAAAGCCTAATTTAAATTTATGACAATTCTGATTTCAGGAACAATGAAATTTAAACTCTTACAATTTCAACTGTACTGTTATTGGTGTAACAGCCAAATCAAAAGGATCGTCATAATGATAATTAACTTATGTTATAATTACCCTCATGCAGGATGCATTCACACTAAAACTGTGCTGTTGGTGCCTTTACACTAACTCTACAATTATAGCCTGAATCAGATGCCAGAGCCCAACTATTGCCAGAAGCCACTATTTTTTTCAGACTTACTAGAATCTGTATCTTTAATCATGGACTGTGAGAGACTGGGAGTTTTTTAGGTGGAGTCAGTTGTAAAATAAAATTTTGAGAGCTACTGTACTATTTTTCCTTTATTGTTAACAATAATGTGTGAGTGACATAGGCTTAAAAATATTTTAAACAAATTTTGTTTTACTCCAAGGCTTCAGAATCTTTCTCCAACAATATTAGGTGCACCTATTATGTCCGTGTATAATTGAGACACAGACTGCAGGAGTTGATTATAACAAGTCTTTACTGAATGGAGACAACCTGGAAACTGAAACTACAGAAGCCTGCTAGGGCCTTTTATACAGGGGTGGTCACTGCCGGTACTGCAGTCTGAGACCAGTTATTCCCTTAAAGGTACATACACAACAATTCCTCCCCTTTTAGATAAACAGTACATAACATTCATTTAACAACTAAATAATAACTAATTACAATTACAATTACGGTTGCTAGATACATTGGTTGAAGTTAAGCAATTATAAGTTCAGTCTTTGAGGAGGCTTCCTGATTCTGTCTGGATAACGCCTCTTTGGGATATCAGGTTCTTCTGGCAAGGTTGTGTCGGGATCAATGTCGTTGTTTGGTTCGTCTGCTTCCAATATCACCGATTCTGCGGTAGATGCAATTGGTACATCGGTTTCATCGCCAGGTGTATCAGATCGTGGTGTGGAGTTGACGTTTTCCAGTGACTCTAGAATCTGGTCAGCATGGCGTCTTACAATGCTCTCTCCAACGTCCACGGTATACATTAGAGGTCCTTGCCGTGTACAGATCGTTCCTGGCTGCCATTTCTCTGTGCGGTAGTCCTGGGCCAAAACTGGTTGACCTATCTTAAAACTCCTGGTCGGCCTTTCATTCATATTCTGAAACTGCCTGTTCTCCACATCTCTTCTGACGTTTGGCTTAACCAAATCCAAGCAGCATCGTAGTCTTCGATTGAAGAACATCATGGCTGGAGTTTGGTTGGTAACCGCATGTGTCGCATTCCAGTAGGCAAACAAGAAGTTATCCACCTTGTGTTGTAGGGGTATATCTTCATTACACATTGCCTTGATAGCCTTCTTGAATGTTTGAACAAACCTCTCAGCCAATCCATTAGTGGCTGGATGATATGGGGTGGATGTGTAATGCTTAACACCATTGTTCTTTAAGAACCTCCGGAACTCTTCAGACACAAACTGTGGTCCATTGTCAGAGCAAATCTGTTCAGGCAGCCCATTCCTGGTGAATATGGTTCGTAAGACTGTGATAGTTTTTTCTGTGGTGGTTGAGGACATTTTTATTACCTCTGGCCACTTTGAATGTGCATCCACCACAATTAAAAACATCGAGTCCATAAAGGGACCAGCAAAATCAATGTGCACCCTTTGCCATGGATGTAGAGGGGCTTGTGGTGGGGCGTTTTGGACCTTCTGGCATCCTGTACAGCTCTTGGTCATCTCTTCGATTTCTCTATCGATTCCCGGCCACCACACAAACGCTCTGGCTAAGTTCTTCATTTTTACCCCTCCCAGATGACCCTCATGAAGCTCATTGAGCACTCTATCCTTCAATTTGGGTGGAATTACTACTCTGGATCCACACATCAAGGTTCCTCTGCACACCGACAGCTGTTCTCTTCTCGGCGAGAATGCTGGCAGCAGTGGTTCGCCATGTGCTGGCTATCCCTTCACCGTTAAATCATAGACCCAGGAGAGTGTCGGGTCATTTCGTGTTTCCTTTTCTATGTTTGCATTCGTCACAGGGAGACATTCGACTATAGTCGAGTGGAATAACTCCACTGGATCCACTGCCAGTTCTTCTTCCAGCGTTGGCAACGGTAGGTGCGACAATCCATCAGCATTCCCATGCTGTTTAGTTCCTTTGTACTCGATGTCATATTGGTGTGCCCCTAGGAAAAGGGACCACCTCTGTAGCCGTTGTGCCGTCATTATCGGTACGCCCTTCTGAGGGTTGAAAATGGAGACGAGAGGTTGATGATCAGTTAGTAGAGTAAATTTCTGACCGTGCAGGTAGTGATTGAACTTCTTCACCCCCCACACCAGGCTGAGGGCCTCTCTGTCAACCTGGGAGTAGTTACGCTCAGCTGAAGTTAATGAGCGTGACGCAAAAGCTATCGGCCTCTCTGAACTATCAAGGAATTTATGTGACAGTACCGCCCCAATGCCGTAGGGAGAGGCATCACACGCCAGTCTTATCGGTAGTGATGGGTTGTAGTGAGCCAATACTTCTCTTGAAGTGATTAGGTCCTTACTCTTCTGAAAGGCCCGCTTACATTCATCGCTCCATTTCCATGCTACTCCCATTCGTAGTAGGGCGTTCAGTGGATGCAGAATTGTGGACAAATTCGGTAAAAACTTATGGTAGTAATTCACCAATCCGAGGAATGACCTCAGTTGCGACACATTTTCAGGCGCTGGAGCCTTAACTACCGCTTCAATTTTGTCAGGGGACTTATGCAACCCCTCTTCATCAATCACGCGGCCACAATACGATATCTGTTTCTTAAAAAACTCGCACTTGGGGCGATTGGCTCGTAGCCCATGTTCACGTAGTCTAATGAGCACCTGCTCTAGGTTGGCAAGGTGTTCACTGTCATCTTCACCTGTCACTAGGATGTCGTCTAAGTAACACTGAGTCCCCGGAATCCCTTGCAGGACTTGTTTCATCACCGTTTGCCATATCGCCGGAGCTGATGCTACTCCGAATACCAGTCGATTATACTGGTAAAGACCTTTGTGAGTGTTTTTCATGAGATACTTCCTAGAGGATTCTTCAACCTCCATCTGCAAATATGCTTGTGCTAGGTCAATTTTTGTAAAACGCTTCCCTCCAGACAGTGAGGCGAAGATATCTTCTATCCTTGGAAGAGGGTATTGGACTGTGTGAAGGACTGGGTTCACCGTCACCTTGAAGTTCCCACAGATGTGAACCTTCCTTGGCTCCTCAGACTTATTGTTTAACATTTTCTTCATGACAGGAACGATGGGTGTCTCCCACTCGCTCCAGTCTACCTTAGATAACACGCCTGCATTCTCCAGATTCTCCAGCTCTGCCTCGACGGCTGGGCGAATTGCATATGGTACCGGTCTTGCTTTGAAAAACTTGGGAATTGCATTCTCCTCTATTTTTATCGAGGCGGTTATGCCTTTAAGAGTGCCCAGTTCTTATTGAAATACCTCTTTGGCGTCAGCTAAGATTGTTGACAATCGTCCAGGAGTGACGTCGTCATCCTTTTTACCAGCCACCGTCAGTGCCTGAATGGAGTGCCAGTCTAAACTTATCTTTCTGATCCATTCACGTCCCAATAACGGTGGTCCACCATCTTGCAGAATGTAGAGATACAATTTCCGTATTTTCTTGCCGTTGTATTTGACAGGCACCCTTATTTTTCCTCTGGGGTATACTTTTTGCCCCGTATACGTCCTCAAGACAATGGATGTCTCTCTCAAGGGTATGTGTGAGAATAGCCGCTCGTAGTCTCATCGATTCATGACGGTTAGAGCTGATCCTGTATCCAATTCCATTTTGACTTGGGACCCTGCTATCGTGAGGGTGACCCAAATGGTTCGGAGATCCTCTTTTGCGATTACGTTGTGAAGTTTGAGACAGCTTAGTCTCTTGTTCCCGGATTCACTATCGCTCATCTGGTCTTCGGAACTACTGTCCGTCATCTTTTGTACTTTCCTGTACGGTTCCTTAGTAGCCTTTTTGTTGTCGTTGGTCTTCTTCCCAGACCTGCAAACTTGTGCAATGTGTCCCATCTTTCCGCATTGCCTGCATATTTTGTCCTTGGACCAGCAGTCCTTCTGGTCATGGTTTGTTCTGCCGCAGCGATAACATTTTGCAAATCCCCGTGTCATTTTGTGGGTGCCGTATTCCTGTGGCTTTTGTTGTATTTCCGCAGCTCCCCTTGCTGCTGCTTTGTACGATACTGCCACGCTGAAAGCCTTATCTAGCGTCAGCTCTTTCTCTGAGAGTAACCTCTTCTGGGTTCCTTCACTCAGGAGTCCACAGACAAATTTGTCCCGTAAGGTATCTGCCAGTCCTGCTCCGAACTGGCAGCGCTTTGATAGCTTGCGTAGTTCTGTAAGGTAATCAGCATTGCTCTCATTTTTATGCTGATTTCTCCTATGGAATTTAAATCTTTCTGCTATCAGCAGCGGTGTAGGATTTAGGTGTTCCTGTAGGATAGCAACAATTTCGTTAAAACTCTTCGCCTTCAGTTTGGCTGGAGTAATCAGGTCCCGCAATAGGCCGTACGTTCTTGCGCCCATTAAATTTAGCAATGCCGATGCCTTTTTCTCATTGGCTATTTCGTTTGCCTCACAATATACCTCGACTCTTTCCACATACGTGGTCCAGTCTTCTATTGCATTATCAAAGGCAGTGATATCGCCAGTCTTTGGCATCTTGAAAATCTAAGATGGCGCCTCCCGCGTTTTGCCTTCGTCCCCGATGGATCAAAATGGCGCCTCCCGCACTTTTCCTTCTTCCCCGCCGAGTTAAGATGGCGCCTCCCGCGCTTTCCCGTCGCTACCGCTGCTGCCAATGCTGTTGCTGGCGATTATATTTATTTTACTATCCTGTAATGGCGACGCCCTATGGTCTTCACGCCTCCCCGATCACTGCTGCCAACGCCGCGCTCCGCGGTATTTTTATTTTTCTATCGCGCTTCAATATTTGCTCCGTTAATTGAAGAACCGTTCCCGTCATGGAGCGGACCCTCTGGGACACTTCTCTCCCTCTTCTTAGGTCCGAGCGCTGCCCGGCTTCGAAGCACCGGTCGCGCCCTGTGTGCTCCACCCTCTCTCTCTCTCTTTGCTTCCCGACTCGCTGCCCAGCCCCGTTGCAGAGCCACCCGATCGAGCTCTAGCCCACCGCAGCCCAGGAAGGATCAGTGCACTACCTGCCACCAGCCCGATTAGCTGGGAAACCACAGACTGGAGAACCAAGCCTGGCTCTCGACAGTCTCTCCTGCACTTTTCAATTCAATGATTTGGAGGGCGGTTGCCCACAGTCGCCACCCGTTTCTCGAGTTTCTTTGGATTATTTAATTTTTTTTTTTTTCTGGCTTCGACCTTCAATAACGTCATGTGAGGTGCTGCCGAGTTGCAGGTAAGTTCGTTTCTTACTCGTTGCCAGTATTATGTCCATGTATAATTGAGACACGGACTGCAGGAGTTGATTATAACAAGTCTTTACTGAATGGAGACAACCTGGAAACTGAAACTACAGAAGCCTGCTAGGGCCTTTTATACAGGGGTGGTCACTGCCGGTACTGCAGTCTGAGACCAGTTATTCCCTTAAAGGTACATACACAACAGCACCAATCCCTGTTTCTGATAATATTAGCACCCTCTATAAGCAGTCTGGGCGGAATGGCGGCGGGAGAGCTGGATGGCGGGTTCCGGTCCCGCTCCCATCAGCAGCCACTCTCTGAAAATGATTTTCCATAGATTGGCCTTGTTAAGCCCGCCCTGCAGAGTACCCAGCCAATTAATAGGAAGCGGGACTGATGACGCGTCAACAGCTGGTTTCCTTAAAGGGACCAAGGCCACATTGATTTTGACAGTTGTGCTGTCAGTATTCTGCAGCATTGAGGTGCTACAAACACTGGCAAGCACTGCACAGAGGCGCATGGCTGCACCCAGGCTCACGCATGACTCCATCCACATGTTTATGGAGCAAGTCACAGTACGCAGAGAGGTTCTCTTCCCTTCCCATGGGCAGAAGGGCACCAACGCAGCCTGGTTGCACATTGCACAGGAGGGCAAAAGCAGGGATGTTGTCAGGGGTCCCTGGCTGCAGTGGCACCAACCTTTCAATGATCTCAGTAGATCACGAAACGTTACTGCAAAGCCAGACTCAACCTCATCCTGCTGTGCCACTCATCACACACCCATCACACTGACTCCCCTACCCTACTCCTGCACATCCTTACTCACACTAACTTACCTTGCACCTCCACCCATCCCTCTCTATCTACATTATCATTTCCCCATCTCACTAGTCACCCCTCACACTCACCCTCATCCTAGTGCAATCATACCAAGTAACAACACACAAGGGTAGCCGCTTGAGTGTTTTATGCAATGTTCATGTAAATTTCCTGTTACTGTGGTGTCAAACATTGAAACCTTAATTTTGAACACTTTGCATTCTTGGACAGATTAGTGTGCACCTTTGGAAGTGGCTTAGTGAGTTGCAGTGAATGGTGAGGCATAACGGTACCCCCTGCAATGGTGATGAATGTGAAAGGAATGCCTTGGGTATTATAGGGATGCTTTATGGTGTTGGTGTGGGCTGGTGCCAACCTGGCGCATCATATGGCAGCCAGGGTGTAGAGCATCAAGTGAAGTAAATCTGGCCATGGTGAGGCCATCCCTGGCCTCCCGAGCAACTATGTGGTCGGGTGCTGATGCCCTGTGTCCTGTGCAGCATCAGTTGATTGCGTAGAAGGTAAGTGTTGTTGTTGGTGATGTTGGTATTCCTGGTGATGTTGGTGTTGGGGCTGAGCGTGGAGGGAAAATGAGGACCAAGGTCAGATTTTTTCAAGGGCACCAATAACATTGAGTCGTTCGTTGCTGGATCATAGACATTTAAGGGGTGAAATTGGTCTTCAGTGATAGCGCAAAATGGGCAAAAGTAAATCAGCAGCCCGTTTTATACCCCATCCGATTATCTTTTCTATTGAAGACCAATTTCACCAGCTAGATGTTTATGATCCAGCAACGAAAAGCCTATAATTTAGCCAACTGATTATCTCAACTATCTTTTGTTGACAGTTAGAAAAGGTCAATGCTAATTGCTTACACTTGTGAGACATAGGGGGAGACTTTCGGCTTGAGTGCCGAATAGGCGCGATATCAGCAGTGTGCCCGTAGGGCCTACCCAACGCGCAAGTCGGGTGACCTGAACCATTTCCAGTTTCGGGCCTCATTAATGTTTTCTTGGAGAGCGTCAGGCACCAAATGAGTTAGGTGGGGAATTCCAGGATTTTAGCCTGGTGACAATGAAGAAATAGTGATATATTTCCAAGTCAGGATGGTGTACAGCTTGGTGTCCATACAGTTTTGGTGTCCATACTTAAGAAAAGACATACTTGCTCTCGAGTCAGTACAAAGAAGGTTCACTCGGTTAATCCCGGGGATGAGGGGGTGGTCATATGAGGAGAGGTTGAGTAGATTGGGACTCTACTCATTGGAGTTCAGAAGAATGAGAGGCGATCTTATTGAAACATATAAGATTGTGAAGGGGCTTGATCGGGTGGATGCGGTGAGGGTGTTCCCAATGATGGGTGAAACTAGAACTAGGGGGCATAATCTTAGAATAAGGGGCTGCTCTTTCAAAACTGAGATGAGGAGAAACTTCTTCACTCAGAGGGTGGTAGGTTTGTGGAATTTGCTGCCCCAGAAAGCTGTGGAAGCTACATCATTAAATAAATTTAAAGCAGAAATAGATAGTTTCCTAGAAGTAAAGGGAATTAAGGGTTACGGGGAGCGGGCAGGAAATTGGACATGAGTCTAGGTTCGGAATGGTCATGGCCCTGTGGGTAGTGGAGCGGGCCCAGGGGCCATGTAGCCTGGTTCTGCTCCTACTTCTTGTGTTCTAATTCTGTGTTAGATTTCAGGAGATGGTTTTATTCCTGTTCCTGGCTGGGGTGGAGATCGCCTTTACAGAAGGTAAGTACTGTAGAAAATACAGGGACAGAGTGATCTCCTGGACGAGTTTCGATTGCCTAGATGGGTCAGAGAGGAATTTCCCAGATTTTTTTCTCCCAAATTGGCCATTGGGTTTTTTATCTGGTTTTTCGCCTCTCCCGGGAGATCACATGGGTTCGGGTGGGATGGAGAGTGATAGTAGATTTGAGGTTAGGATCAGATCAGCCATGATCTTATTGAATGGCGGAGCGGGCTTGAGGGGCCGATTGGCCTACTCCTGCTCCTATTTCTTATGTTCTTATGTTAAAGGAAGTTGGAGATGATGGTGTTCCCATTATCTGGCTATCATCCTTCTTCCTGATAAAGGTTTAAGGGTGGGTGGTGCATTTCAAGATACAGTGATTGAACAGGTAATTCAAATGGAAGTGGTCGGGGGAAGTAATTGGAGTGAAGGGGTGGTAGGATGGGGAATGGGTGGTGGGATGGGGAGTGGGTGGTGGGATGGGGAGTGGGTGGTGGGATGGGGAGTGGGTGGTGGGATGGGGAATGGGTGGTGGGAAGGTGAAGAGGTAGGGGAAGCGATTGGAGTGGAGGTGGTGGGATGGGGAATGGGTGGTAGGATGGGGAATGGGTGGTGGAAAGGTGAAAAGGTAGAGGACACAATGTGAGCAAAGAGGAAGCGGAAAGCATGAGTTATTAGGATGGATGGGAAGGCAGCTGCCACATTTTCCCTACAACCCTCACCCCAAATGCAGCTGTTAGTGTAGCTGCAACACCACCCGCTACCTCCCACCTGAAGGATAGAAAAGAAAAAGAAAGGGAGGGAAGCAAAAAGGAGAGTTAAATGGAAAGATGCAGAGGAGAAGAAAAAGAGATTGAAGCAGGAATAGAGACAGAGGGCTGGATTTTGTCAATGGGGACGTGATGGAGGCGGGACTCCCACTTTTTGGGTTGTAGTCCCGCCTCCATCGACTTGTGGCCAACCCACGCTATTTTCCCTTGATTGACCTTGTTAAGCCCGCCCAGCAGCTCAGCAGGCCAATTAAGGGACACCTGGTTACTGGTGACGTCAGCGATTGACATTTCATCTGTCAAGAGCTTTTGACAGATGAAAAATCAGCATCTGACAGCTCTGTGAAGCTGTCAAACACTGACAATCTGTCTTCTAACTTGAGTCCTTCTATTCAGACTCAGTTAGAGATTTCTCCAGACCAGAAAGCAGAATGCTGCAACTTTTGACAGTTCAGCGGCCATTCTGCTTTCTGTGCCGGTGAGCTGAGGGACTCCCGAGAACTGAAGGAAGGAAGCCTGCAGGAGAAAGTAAAGGTGAGTAAAACTTATTAAAATACATTACACTTACCTCACACACTTACCTCTGCACACATGCACCCATCACTCACCTGCACAACGGACATCTCGACCCCTCCAACCCCTTCAGACCGACGGTCCGCCTCGCTAACTTGGCGTGGTTCGGAGCCATTGGGAAGCCCACACTTCAGGGCTAAAAATAGGGATTAGGCAAAAAACTGCCTGTTAACTACCTGTTAACAGGCAGTTAATTGGCATTAATCCCCTTCCCGCCTCGGGGAGGCGGCTCCCAGCACAGGTTGGATACCTGCCTCCTGGGACATTGGCACAGAGGCAGGTTGGGGGCGGGATGGGTTCCTGCCCCCCCCAATTCTGCAATTTTCTCACCACTCCCGCCTCCAAACCCGCCTCCACGGGGCTTGGAAATTCGAGCCCAGAGAGTACAGCACCATGAAGACATCAGATTGACCATATTCTAATTTACCATGTGCAATGTCATGGGAAATCAATTGGTAATATATTAAAAGTTTCACATCTGCATGCACTTTCTGTCAATGTTTTCCATCATAAATTCCTATGTCCACATGTATAATGGAAACTCCATATCTCAACTTGTTACAATATAATTAGAGCTTCCTGCCACGAAGAACAAATATATGACTTTAACATGGGAACTGAATTATGTCTGTGTACCGTAGTGCAATTATCCCTTGCCCTCTGACTCCTCTTCACCTGAAGATTACATTTGGTCTTGACTTCCTATGCCCAACACCACAGGTGATTGACTAGTATATATCTGGAATATAAATATTACTCAAAATAAATATACAGTACTGAAAAGTGAAGGGAGTGAGTGCAGGTGTATAATGCATCTAAGACATGGTAAATGTAATAAATTACATAAATAAATACAGCAGATCATAATTATACATATATATAAAACAAACATAATAGAATATAAATGCAGTGGAAATATAAAGCAGCAGAAGCATAGCATCAAAGTAGTAGAAAATGAAGGGGCTCGGGAAAGGTAGACAATGGATCTGAGATATAAAAATATATAAATAAGCACAACTATATATATATATACAATATATTATTAAAGACCTTGGGTCTTCACACCTTGGGCAAATTATTCCTCCGTCTCTCTAACCTCGCTTTGCCTGAACAATACACTTGGTTTTGACTGCAAATGTGGAAGGCCACAGGAGATTAACTAGTATCATATTGAAAAGTTTATGTCTGGACGCACGTCATGCCTACAAAATCTTACTTCCTGTTGTAACGCTATTATGTCAACCTTTTCCTTTATAAATTCGTATGTCTATATTTATAATGGAAATTGTCTATGTAAACAGGTCACACTGTAATTACACATGCTTACCAGTGCTAGCGCTCTAACACCTCAGTTTTACATCTCCCGACTTCTCAGCAGAGAAACTCATATACTTAAACTAAATTATCTGCTTTCAAAACTGTCTATATCTATAATAAATATTAAAACTCTTAGGGCTAGATTTTCAGTTTAGGCAGTTTTGGGGCGCTAGCTTTAGCGCCCGCCCGAAGTTAGCGCCCGCCCCAAAGTAGCGCCCCGTTGCCGGGAATTCAGTGGCTTCGCCCTAAGAGGTTGGTGGAGCGCTAAAAGAGGCGTTCCACTACTCTCTTTAGGCGCTAAGCCGGCGGTCCAGAGGGATAGCGCCCAGGCGGGGCGCAGCACGGGTGCGGTCATTTTTGCACTGACAGCAGACCCCGTGGTGCCGACCAGCTCTTAAAGGGGGAAGGGACGAATTAGTCTGCTGCCACGCCCTGCACACTGCAGCCTTGCAAAGAGGCCTCAACACTACTGCTCAGCCCCAGGGAGTCATGGCAACGCCAGAGAAGGCCCGTCAGCGTGCCCTGCGCTTCTCAGAGGGTGATCTGGACATCATGCTCACAGCTCTGGAGGTGAGGCGCAAGATCTTGTTTCCAGACAGTGGGAGGAATCCAACCCACCACGACTACACCAAAGCCTGGAAGCAGATCGCCCAGAGGGTGACATTCACCGGCGAGGCCCCCAGGACCCACACACAATGCCGTAAGAAGTACAACGATCTGACCAGGATTGTGAGGGTGAGTAGCCTTTCCAGTCTCCTCCTCATTCTTGCATGTACACCTGACATGATGGGCAAAGGGACCTGAAAGTCCTTTTGGCCAGCCCTCAGCCAGCAGCATTGGGACAGTCATGAGCATCAAATGGCCATTCGGCACTCTACACTTTGGCCAAGCTATTCCACCATGGGAGGCAGTGCACACTACATCAGGGCTTCACTCTGTCCAAGCTATTCCACCATGGGAGGCAGTGCACACTACATCAGGGCTTCACTGCGCCCTTACAGCCCGTCCTTTCTCTTGCAGGCTAAAGTAGCGTTTAATCGCCAGGCCCGTGCCAGGGGTGGCCGCGCCAAGCTGCAGGAGCTCACTCGGCTGGAGGAGCGCGTGTGTGTGCTCATGGGAGCACGTGTGATTGTCCCCACAGCGTGCGGTGTATCCGACCCTCCACTGCCCGGCAATGGTAAGGACCTCGCCTTTTGGCCCTCTCGCGTCGCACTGGCCCATCCGAGCTATCTCCTTTGCCACTGTCCCACCAATGCGCTGAATCCCACCAGTCCTAACTCCCTCGCTGACGCCGTCTCCTCACTCTGAAGCTACTCTTGTGCATTCCTGCTTTCAGCTGGTGACGACCAGGACCCTGAGGCTGCCAGTGACAGCACCTCCAACCAGGAGGAGGAGGAGGAGCAAGCCGGACCTTCGGGGGAACAGTCACGTCCCGCAGGAGAGGAGGAAATGCTCGACACCTCCTCACTGGACGAGTGCCTGGAGGAACTGTCGCAGGGCAATGCAGCTTCTGGGACCAGTGGCGTCCAGCCACCCAGCAGCCGTGCGCGTGGCCCGCGGCCTTCCCCCCAAAGGGGGGAAGGATCAGAGGGGAGTGCTGCTGCTCGGCAAACTCGCCGTCACCAACGCGGCAAGGGTCCCCTAGTTCGGCCCCCTCCTCCCCAGCGGGAGAGTCGCGACTCCAGTCCGGACACCTTCACTTCGGAGGAGGTGCGGAAGCTCGATCAGATGGCCGACGACTCGGACCGGCGCCACACGGAGCTCATGAGCGTGGTGGGGCGCATGCCTGAGGCCATCGAGTCGCTGGCGACCAGTGTGCGCGAGTTCGGGGCAGCAACTGCCGCGACTGGCCGCATGCTAACTGATGCCGTCAAGACCCTGGCGGATGTGATGCGCGCGCACACCAGGACCAGAGGGCCACTCACTGCTGCCACACGCGCTGTCTCAGGCAGGCATCGCCAGGGCAGGCGCCGCGCTGGACCATCCCAGCAAGCCGGCCGTCGGCTGATTGCTGCGGATCCTGCAGTGCGGGCCCGGCCGAGTGGCACCGCGCCACAGCACCAGCCAGCGCATCCCAGACGCCAGCTGGCCCACATTGCACCATCCGTCGCCGCCATTCCCCCTCTGGGGCGTCAAGGGCAAGCGGCTGCAGCTGATGGTGGCCAGGCTCAGGCGCGCCACTCAGGAGACGGCCCCTCGAGGCCCAAACGCCGTGTAGGCCGCCCCCCAGTGGCATCTGGCGGAAGGGCATCTGAGCCTCAGGCGCCTTCCCCCAGCCTCGCAGCAGCCACTGGGCAGAGCTTGCGAAGGAGCAGCAGGCAGGGCAGGGGAGGCAAAATGCTGGGCAAGGTCTCGCCCTCGCGGGCCACTCAGTAGAGGGTGTGGCCAGCTTTCCTTTAATATGGCGGTGGCCATCTTTATTTTGCCCATGGTTGTGCTTTTGGAGGGCTTTTTTTTTGCGTTAGGCCGACGTTGAGGCCCGGTTTCAATAAAGGTGGAGTGGCTCCTCCCCAGTTTGTGGGAGTGAGTCGTTTGTTGGGCTTTTTGTGGGGCCCGTTTATTGTTTTTGGGGATTCATGTGGGAAGGGCTTTTCATTTTTGTTTAATAAAAAATTATCTTTATTCATGCAGTCTCCATGGTTGTTCTTCTTAGTGTTTGTTGGCTTCGCCGGCTGAGGGCTTGCGGAGCGGCTGCATTCATCTTCCCTCATGGCCCCTGGCCATTCCCTGACAGGGGGCTTAGAAGTACCGTGTAATAAGGTGGCGTCGTGCGGCCCTTGGCCCTGGTCGCTCCCTCCTGGGAACGTACTCCTGCTCCTCCTCCTCCTCCTCCTCCTCCTCCTCATGCTCCTCCTGCTCCTCCTCCTGAGGTGCTGGTCCAACGTCAGGTGGCAGTGCCTGAGTCCTGCGGATAGCCAGGTTGTGTAGCATGCAGCAAACCACCACAAATTGGGAGACCCGGTCCGGCGAATACTGGAGAGCTCCTCCGGAGCGATCAAGGCAGCGGAACCGCTGCTTGAGGACCCCAATAGTTAGCTCGATGATGTTGCGGGTGGTTTGATGGCTCTCGTTGTAGGCCTCTTCAGCAGCGGTCCTGGGCGCGCGGAGCGGGGTCATGAGCCAGGTGCACAAAGGATAGCCTTTGTCCCCGAGTAGCCATCCTCTTGGGGGAGGCTGTGCCTGGAACATGTCATGCACAGTACTCTGCCGCAGGATAAAGGCATCGTGGCTGCTGCCTGGGAAGCTGGCATTGACTGCCATGATGCGCTGCTTGTGGTCACAGACCAGCTGCACATTCAGAGAATGGTAGCCCTTCCTGTTGCGATACTGCTCGCCATGCTCCAGAGGGGCCCGCAAAGCCACATGCGTACAGTCAATGGCGCCCTGCACCAAGGGGAATTCCCCGAGTCTGGAAAATCCCAATGCGCGCTGATGCTGGCTCTCCAGGGCCATGGGGAAGGAGATGAATTGGCTTCTCCTTCTGAACAGTGCTTCGGTCACCTGGCGGATGCAGCGATGCACGCCGTACTGGGAGATGTTTGCTATGTCCCCAGCAGCGTATTGGAAGGAGCCGGTGGCATAGAAGTTCAATGCCACTGTCACCTTCACTTCCACCGACAGAGACGTCCTGCACCTGAGCTTTGGCCGCAGATCTCGGCGAAGCAGGTGGCAGATCTCTGCAATCACCCCCTTCCGGAATCGGAGCCTTTTAACACATCGCGCGGCACTCATGTTTAGGTAGGAGCGCTGCTGGCGGTATAGCCTGACTGGGTAAGGCCTACGTGGCCGACGCCTGTAGCCCCCTCTGCCTCTAGCCAGGGCTGCCCCTCTCACAATACGTCTGCGAGCCCTACGGACATGGAGCTGCAGCTCCGCGTTGGCACCCCATGCAACCCCCATCAAATCCTGGCAAACACTCTAATTTCCAAATGGCCACTTGCAGCGCTGTTGCCTGAGTCCAAAAATACCTGGCTCTTGCTGCTTGAAACCAGTTAGCTATCCTCCTTGTTGTGTCTCCAGAAATGCGTTGCACAAGACTGTTTTCTGAAATAATGGATGGCCTTTATACTGGAGAGGACGTTCCCTTTAATTAGCGCCCCCCGGGGCCCGCGCTGGTTGTGTTGCGTTCCTTTTTCCAAACGCTCCGGCCGCCCGCCGCACAATGGGGCGGTCCGACTGAAGTTTGCAATCGGGGCGGCCAAAGGGCGTTGCACGAGGATGTGACGTCATTTTCTGCGCGCGCATCCGGGCGGGCGCTAAACTTTGCGCCGGCGCTAACGGGCAACTTAATTTGGGGCGGGGCGCAAACTGCGCTGCGCCCGGGCGCTACACGCATAGCGCCCGGAAATCACTTCTCTTAAGGCGCTAACTGCTGGCGCAAGCAACTGAAAATCTAGCCCATGGGTCTTTATGTACTTCCTGTCAACTTTTCCATTATAAATTCCTGTATTCATATTTAGAATGGAAACTACTAACAGAAACTTCTCATGCTGTAATTCCAGCCTCTCACCAGTGATGGCAATGTATCGCCTCAGTTTTGCATCGACAGGCTCCTCATCTAGTTCGGCAGAAAATCTTCCATGTTCCAACGTTACTTCCCAACTTGCCATACTAAATAATATAAAATCAGATTATTGCATAAAATAAGGATGGAATACTGTATATGACTTTAAAAGGTGACTGAATTTCATCTGTGCACCCTGCTCCAATTATCCTTCGTCCTCTAACACAGCTTCACCTGAAGACTACAATTGGTCTTGACTCAAGTGTGCAATACCATGGGAGATCGACCAGTATATATATATTTAAAAAAAACTAGGATGGGGGTGGAGGGTTGGGAGTGTTCTAGGTTCCCTTGAGAAAAATGTTGGGGCTAGGCCGGGACTGACATACCGGGATCGTGACCTCGTTTCTGGTCATTCTGGGAGTATCCCAGAACAGCTGTGCATTTCAGGCATATCTCGTTTATAATAAAATTATATCAGTAAATACTTGTTCTCTCAAATTTTACATAGCACATGTAAAATATGCTTCTCTTCTGATTATTGTAATATATAAAAGATTTCATTTAGTACATATGCAAAATATACTGGGGAAGAAACTGGTTACATTTGTGCCTCCCGTTATCGCGTCCAGGGGACCAACCACTTAACGCCCGGGCGGTGCGACAATATCGCCTCCCGCTAAATTTGGCGGGAGGTTTGCGGTGGCAGTATGGAGTTGTACCCCAATCTCCTTCACCCAGAGATCATGATATCATCACCGTGCGCATCGCTCCGGTTGCGCCCTGGACCCAAACTTTGGTTTCACCCTCTGCAGCATCGCCGGGCAACCACACCGGCAGCTGCAGAAGGCGTTGTTCAGGTGCTTGCGGGGGCGGGGGAGGGGGGTGAATGTTAAAGGGGAGGTTGCCGAGGTAAGTGCCTAAATTTTTTTAATTGTGTGGGTCATTGCCAGAAATTCGGGTCCCCATGGGTGAGTACACGTTGGGCACTCACGCGTAGGGCTAACGAAAGTGCCAGTTTCATGCATGCACAGCGCATGCGCGGGAAACCGGAACTTCCGTTTCCTTGAAAGAAGGGGTTCACAGGTCGAACGCGTGCGCCGGAGAGGCAGCGCGTACGCCTGGAACTTCCACTTTTTTTTGCAGCTTTCTCCGGGAGGGTAAGTCTCCAGCAGCTACGCTTTTAAAAAGCAGTCGCAAGGCCTGCTTTTAACAAGGTAAGTGGTGAATTAAGTAAAATTAAAACATTTTTTCCACAGGTTTATTATTTTTAAATACTTTAAAGAAAGGTAAGTTTATTTTTAGCCCTGTTAAAAACTGTAATTAATTTTTTCAAAAATTTAAATTATTGTTTAAAATAGTTATTTTATGTAATTTATAGTAATTTTAAAAATGTGATTTAAAAAAAAAATGTATTTGAAGTTATAGTTATGTTTTGGGGCCGATCTCTATTTCATAGATTTGACAGGTCTTCCTGTCAAATTTATGAATGAAGCATTCCCTGCTACCATTGGCTCTCCATGGCCCACGTGATCCCAGGTGACGCTTCGAACTAACTGCGCCCCTGGGATACGCAAGCACTGCGCGCCAGCAGCTGGAGCAGGCCCAGGATCGGAATCCCACGCGGGCCCACAGCACAACAGCCGGCGCGCTAGATAAGTGCAGGTCGGGGGCTTGCACCCGCGGGAAGCCTCCGACCCGAATTTCTGGCCCAATATTTTTTTCTTCTCCTGGGCCATGATCGATCAGCCCGGCACTCAGCTGGAGGACATATGGCTGATCGAGCTGATTCGCGGCCTCCGTCGGGGACCAGCTGACTGGTCCCGATGCAGAGCCTGCAGCGATGGACCAACACCCCGCTGCGTCCTTTAGTGCTCCAGGAAGGAAGTGGAGCACTCCACTTCCTTCCTGGAGCGCTAAACCCAATTTTGTGAAAGCTGGGAATCAGTAGCTCCTGGCACTAAGTTTTCCAACTTTCAAAGGTTACCGCCCAGAATAATGAATTTCTCCACCACTGTGTTTTGTTATATATTTGTCGTAATTAAATGTTAATTAAGACAAATCAATGTTAAAACAAAATATGCGTGAATACCTACATGATTAAAAGACTTGGGGAAAAATTGAGTTGCGCCCCGTTTGGGGCGCTAACTTTGCTGGGGAGCTACTTTTACTGCCCCAAAAAAATTAGCGCTCCCGTTGCCGAATTTAACCGGTAGCGCCCTAACAGGGAAGCAGGGCGCTACTGGAAGTGCCCCGCCTCCTTCTTGGGGCGCTGCGAGGGAATATCGTAGCGCTACGGTGCTGCGGCACATCGTGCCATGGTACTGCAGGCCTTCCTCCCCTTCTTAAAGGGGAGGGGCCTAGCGCAGCACGACCCGGGGCCCAGCTGGCCCACCAGGGATCGGAGTGCTGGCAAAAGAGCCCGGCACGCAAGAGGAATGCCAGGCTCACGGAGCGCAGCCGGCACTCCACGGAGGGGGATGCTGAGGAGCCCGGGGACGGCAACGGGGGCAGGTGCTGGCAGGCGGCCAGCAACAAAAATGGCTGCCCGGATCTTCACCTTTAATTAGCGCTGCCCCGGCCGCAGGTAGGCCCCCCTGACCCCGTTGGACATAGCGTCCGGTGGTAAGTCAGGGGGCGATAGCAAAGATCGCGGCCGGGGTGTGAGTGGGGTACTGCGCACAGCGATGACGTCATCGCTGGCAGCGCAGCGCCACAGGGCGCTAACGGTTACCGCCGCTGCTAACCTCCCGCTGAATTTCGTGGGAGGCGTTGGCAGCGCTGCGCCCGAGCGCTAGTTGCTTTGTGCCTCCCGTTAGCGCCCTCTTAGGCGCAAAGCAACTGAATTTTTCCCCCTTAGTGCACAATTATAGGCAGAGGTTTCTACACATCAAAGCCCAGTATGCAGGGTATTCACCCTTCAGCAGTCAAGTATCTCTGCAGTTTTTCAGTATCAAAGACAAGGCACTGACTGAGTTCTTGGAAATGAAGAGTATCAAATACTACCATGGCTTCTAATCATACAAGACTCACATCTGTACTTAAATTAAAATTGCACGTGCCATTGGCATAATGAAGGGAAGATTCAGGTGCCTAGATAGGTAGAAGAGTTCTCTCTAGTAAGCTCCCAATGTGGTGTTCAACTGTGCTCCACTAATCACACTTCAGAAAGGCCTGGAAATTGAGATTCCTGAAGAGAAGACTGAGACAGAGGAACTTGGACATGAGGAGGACACTGCAGGGTCATAGACAGCTGCTGGGAGAGAGCTGGGAGGCAAACTCATCAGAGAGACTTTCAGAAATGTCTGATCATATTATAGCTGTACATCTGTCATAACCAGAATAGAACACATCATTCACCATTAAAAGCAGACGTTCAATGAGGGTTGCAACACAAGTCCGCAAACATCTTTTTCCATTTCAGTGCAATGTTATGTTTTCAACCAAAGAAAATCGTGAACATCAATATATGTCAAACAATAAAAAAGCATATGAGGTTCCTGAAACTTTATAACTGAAAAATTACTTTGTTTTACCACTGTGCATTCCCCATGTGTCTTTTCAAGTTTTCCTTTGTCCTATTCTAACAACTGAGGGCCTGGGGTCCAAGATGTGAATGACTGCTCTATATGACTATGAGCTTCTTGGGAAAGAGGTAGCCCTCCTCTCATGGCTGCAGAGTTTTGTGATGGACCCATGACAGACTACTTTCCTAGGCATAGTATCTCTATAGCCTTGGCCTGGTTAATGTCTTCCATCTATGAAGCCATTGAGGTGAGTGACAAGAGAATTTTCTGGTGCTGCTGCCCTGAGGGAATCATGAGGCACCTTTCCAGATTTTTTGGTAGGCATGGGATCATTTACACCTTCTCTGGACCCATCTTTTGTTTCTTTAATTGTCCCATTACCATCCACTTTCACCTTGCACCATCTGTCTTGTTTTGCACATTTTGTACAAAACTAATAAATTGCAGGACAACGGAGTATTACAGTTTAAACTCTTTTTTAATGCATCAGGTATGTGATCTCAATCATACAGCACAGTGGGGACAAGATGGAGATAGGACCCCTAGCCTGGGTCTTCCAAACAATAGCAGTCGTTACAGATGCCTGCAGGCCAATGACAACTCAGCATGTGATCACATGTGAATATAATAGGTATTCCGTACAGATGCCTGCGGGCCAATGATAATTCAATATGCAAATGTAACATCCCCTTTCTTTTAAAAGAAAAATGTTATGCATTACTTTTAAACCTTTCTTCTATCTAATGTTCTCGGTAGCATAAACATATAAGTAAACTCAGCATTTAACTAGCACTGAAAACATCTCAACATTTCAATAATGATGTACAGTTCTTTTTAGAGCAGCGATCCGCCTACACCCTTTGACAGTTCACGAGCCAAGGATAACTCTAGGATTGACCTCTCATCCCGACCTTGTGTGGTATGGAACTGAGCATGCTCCTGAATCGGTCAACAAATCAGGTTCAGGTTTAGGTTCAGGTAAGTATGATGTGTTTTGGGTATTGCTCTGTTCATCACACTCTGTTGAACTGATCCTCTCGTCGGAATGACGGTGTTGTTCTTTGGTGTTCAGGAGGCGCCTGCGATTGCGGCGGTACACCTGGCCTTCTGGGATGCGGACGTGATACGATCGCTCAGTGTCAGCTGGCTGGATGACGACTGCTGGCTTCCAGTAATCATGCTCCTGGATTCTGACGGATTCTCCATTGTGCAGCGGCGACAGTAGTCTAGCTGACCTGTCATAGTATCTCTTTTGGTGTTGCTGTCTCTGTACACGTTTTGCATGCACTTGCTTGCAGCTGACGACCTCTGGCTGCAGCTGCTGGTTGGTGCTTGGAAGGATTGAGCAAAGTCTGCGGCTCATCAACAGCTGTGCTGGTGACTTGAAGTTGTCAACCGGAGTGTTGCGGTACTCAAGGAGGCTGATGTAGGGGTCTCTTTTGTCCGCTTTGGCTTTATCCATGAGTGTTTTTGCAATCTGGACAGTTTTTTCAGCAATGCCATTACTTTGAGGGTAATGTGGGCTTGATGTGACATGTGTGAAATCCCATGCCTTGGCAAACGAATCAAACTCTTTTGATTTGTATTGGGGGTCATTGTCTGAGACTAAAGTCTCTACAATGCCATGCCTGGCAAAGGCTGCCTTTAGCTTGTGGATCACAGCTGCAGATGTGGTGCTGTGAAGCTTGTCCAGTTCAAAAAATCTGCTGTAGTAATCAACAGTCACTATGTAGTCCTCGTTGTTCCATGTGAACAGGTCAGTTGCCGCGACCTGCCAGGGCCTGTCTGGGATACGATGAGGTATCATGGGCTCTTTGACATTTGATGGGCGGCACTCTAGACAAATGGAACATTTTCCGACAATGTCCTCAATGTGTTTGCACATTCCGGGCCAAAACATAATGTCACGTGCTCTTTGTTTGCATTTTTCCATGCCCATATGTCCAGCATGAATTTTTGTCAACATCTCTTCTCTGAGACTGGTAGGAATGATGATTTTCTCCCCTTTGAAAATGATTCCGTTGATTTGTGACAGTTCGTCTTTGTGGTTCCAGAATTCAGATATGCTCTGAGGGCATTTCCTCCTTTCCTCAGGCCATCCTTCATTATTGACTTTGCTCAGCAGTGTGAGTTGTGCATCTTTCTCTGTTCCTGCTCGGATCTCCTTCAGTTTTGAGTCACTCACAGGTAAGCTGTTGTACACCATGTGCACCTGCACATCCATGCCTTCACTGAGGTTGCTGTCCTGGTAGCTAACAGAATTTCTGGAGAGCATGTCTGGAACAGGAATGTCTTTGCCTGGACGGTGAATGATTGTGAAGTCGTACTTCTGTAGCTGAAGGATCATTCTCTGTAGCCATGGTGGGGCTGCGGCTAGTGGTTTCCTCATGATTGACTCGAGGGGCTTGTGGTCGGATTCCACAATGATTTGTCGGCCATAGACGTACTGGTGGAAACGCTTACATCCAAACAGGATTGCATATAGCTCTTTCTCGATTTGAGTATAGTTGATTTCACTGTCTGTGAGATCTGGAAGCGTAGCTGATGGGTTTTCCTTCTTGCAGTAATAGAGTCATAGAGTTAT
Organism: Somniosus microcephalus; assembly: GCF_052327205.1. Lineage (NCBI taxonomy): Eukaryota > Metazoa > Chordata > Chondrichthyes > Squaliformes > Somniosidae > Somniosus > Somniosus microcephalus. Next base: position 26,568,468 of record NC_141008.1, on the reverse strand, counting down.
ACACCACAGAAAGAGGCCCTTCGGCCCATCGCGTCCGCGCTGGCCATCAAGCCCTATCTAATCTAATCCCATTTTCCAGCATTTGGTCTGTAGCCTTGTATGCTATGGCATTTTAAGTGCTCATCCAAATGCTTCTTGAATGTTGTGAGGGTTCCTGCCTCTACCACCCTTTCAGGCAGTGAGTTCCAGATTCCAACCACCCTCTGGGTGAAAAAGGTTGTCCTCAAATCCCCTCTAAACCTCCTGCCCCTTACCTTGAATCTATGCCCCCTTGTTATAGACCCCTCTACTAAGGGGAAAAGTTCCTCTCTATCCACCCTATCTATACCCCTCATAATTTTGTATACCTCAATCAGGTCCCCCCTCAGCCTTCTCTGCTCCAAGGAAAACAACCCCAGCCTGTCCAGTCTTTCTTCATAGCTGAAGCGCTCCAGCCCAGGTAACATCCTGGTAATTCTCCTCTGCACCCTCTCCAAAGCAATCACATCCTTCCTATAGTGTGGCGACCAGAACTGCACACAGTACTCCAGCTGTGGCCTTACCAGCGCTTTGTACAGCTCCATCATACCCTCCCTGCTCTTATATTATATGCCTCGGCTAATGAAGGCAAGTATCCCATATGCCTTTTTAACCACCTTATCCACCTGTTCTGCTGCCTTCAGGGATCTATGGACATGCACACCAAGGTCCCTCTGATCCTCTGTCTTTCCTAGGGTCTTACCATTCATTGTGTATTCCCTTGCCTTGTTAGTCCCTCCAAAATGCATCACCTCACACTTTTCAGGGTTAAATTCCATTTGCCACTGTTCTGCCCATCTGACGAACCCATCTATATCATCCTGCAGCCTGAGGCTTCCCGCCTCGCTATTTACCACCCCACCAATTTTCGTGTCATCTGCGAACTTACTGATCATACCTTTTACATTCAAATCCAAATCATTAATACTGCGCCTAGTCCGTACTTTGACGCGTCCACTTGTAGTCTGAGCTCTTCGTTGGGGTCAAAGGAGGCAAGAACTGGTCCTGGTTCTCTGGTGATTAGGTCTTTCATTTTCTGAAATGCTGTGTCATGTTGTTTGTCCCACAGGAACTCATTAGATTGTTTGAGCAACCGACGCATGGGTGCGTTGATTTCGGAGAGGCTCGGGGCAAACTTGGCTAAGTAGTTAACCATGCCTAGTACTGTCTCTAGCTCTGCGCAGTTCTTCAGCGGCTCCATCTTCTTGATGCCGGAGATTTTCTCTGGATCCGGCTTAATGCCATCAGTTGAGAAGCGATGCCCGAAATAACTGATCTCGGTGGATCCGATTATGCTTTTCTCGGGGTTGAGCCGGATACCTTTCTCCCGTGATCTTTGTAGCATCGCACGGAGGTGCCTGTCATGTTCCTCTCTATTCCTGCCATAGATGAGGATGTCATCTACGTTTGCGACTACTCCATCGAGGCCTTCATAGGTTTCGTCGATCCTCCGCTGGAATTCATCCTGAGCTGAGATAAGACCAAATGGTAAACGCAGAAATCGGTAGCGTCCAAATGGTGTGTTGAACGTTGTTAGCTTAGATGACTCTTCTGTGAGCTTGATATTCCAGTATCCTGATCGTGCGTCCACTACACTGAAGTAACGTGCTCCCACTAGCTTGGGTGTGATGTCATCTAGCATTGGTAAAGGGTAGTGAGGGTGTTTGATAGCCTTGTTCAAAGCTCTGGGGTCGAGACAGACTCTGAGCTTGCCTGTACGTGGTTTCTCAACCACTACTAATGGGTTGACCCACTCTGTTGGTTCTGTTTCCCGGACGATGAATTCTGTATTCTCCATGCTCTGCAGCTCCTCCCTCAGGCGACTACATAGAGCAAGGGGAATCCTTCTCGGTGGGCAAACCACAGGGGTTGCTGCTGGGTCAAGGTGAATAGTGCATTCACCTGGGAATAGAAACATAGAAGATAGGAGCAGGAGTAGGCCATTCGGCCCTTCGAGCCTGCTCCGCCATTCAATGAGATCATGGCTGATCATTCAAATTCAGTACGCTGTCCCTGCCTTCTCCCCATATCCCTTGATCCCTTTAGCCTCAAGAAATATATCCAACTCTTTCTTGAATATATTTAATGAACTGGCCTCCACCGCCCTCTGTGGCAGAGAATTCCACAGGTTCACCACTCTCTGGGTGAAGAAGTTCCTCCTCATTTCAGTCCTAAATGGCTTACCCCTTATCCTTAAACTATGACCCCTGGTTCTGGACTCCCCAGCCATCCGAAACATCCTTCCTGCATCTAGTCTGTCCAGACCTGACAGAATTTTATAGGTTTCGATGAGATCCCCTCTCAATCTTCTAAACTCCAGTGAGTATAAGCCCAATCGAAACAATCTCTCCTCATACGTCATTCCTGCCATCCCAGGTATCAGCCTGGTGAATCTTCGCTGCACTCCCTCCATGGCAAGAACGTCCTTCCTCAGGTAAGGTAACCAAAACTGCACACAATACTCAAGGTGCGGTCTCACCAAGGCCCTGTACAACTGTAGCAAGACATCCTTGTTCCTGTACTCGAACCCTCTTGCTACGAAGTCGAGCATACCATTTGCCTTCTTAACCGTCTGCTGCACCTGCATGCTTACCTTCAGCGACTGGTGCACAAGAACACCCAGGTCTCTTTGCACTTCCCCTTCTCCCAATCTATTGCCATTCAAATAATAATCTGCCTTCCTGTTTTTGCCACCAAAGTGGATAACCTCACATTTATCCACATTATAGTGCATTTGCCATGTTTCTGCCCAATCACCCAACCTGTCCAAATCGTACTGGAGTTTCACGACATCCTCCTCACAGCTTACCCTCCCACCCAGCTTTGTGTCATCTGCAAATTTGGAGATATTACATTCAATTCCCTCATCCAGATCATTAATATATATTGTGAACAGCTGGGGTCCTAGGACCGATCCTTGCGGTACCCCACTAGTCACTGCCTGCCACTCGGAAAATGACCCGTTTATTCCAACTCTTTGCTTTCTGTCCGCCAACCAGTTCTCTAGCCAAGTCAATACCTTGCCCCCAATCCCATGTGCCTTAATTTTGCACACTAATCTCTTATGTGGGACCTTATCGAAAGCCTTCTGAAAGTCCAAATACACCACATCCACTGGTTCTCCCTTATCTATTTTATCAGTTACATCCTCAAAAAATTCCAGCAGATTAGTCAAGCATGATTTACCTTTTGTAAATCCATGTTGACTTTGTCCGATCCTGTCACTGCTTTCCAAGTGCTCTGCTATTACATCTTTTTTAATAGACTCCGGCATTTTCCCCACTACCGATGTCAGGCTTACCGGTCTATAATTCCCCGCTTTTTCTCTACCACCTTTTTTGAATAGTGGGGTAACATTAGCTACCCTCCAATCCATGGGTACCGTTCCAGAGTCTATCGAGTTCTGGAAGATGACCAGCAATGCATCTACTATCTCTAGGGCCACTTCCTTAAGTACCCTGGGATGTAGACCATCAGGCCCTGGGGATTTATCGGCCTTCAGTCTCATCAATTTTCCTAACACCAATTCCCTACAAATACTGATTTCTTTCAGTTCCTCCCTTTCATCAGACCCTATGTTCCCTGACATCTCTGGGAGGTTATTTGTGTCCTCCTTTGTGAAGACAGAACCAAAGTATGTATTTAGTTGGTCTGCCATTTCCTTGTTTCCCATTATAAATTCCCCTGATTCTGACTGTAAGGGACCTACGCTTGACTTCACCAATCTTTTTCTCTTCACATATCTATAAAAGCTTTTACAGTCAGTTTTTATGTTCCCTGCAAGCTTACTCTATTATTCTATTTTCCCTTTCTTAATTAATCCCTTTGTCCTCCTTTGTTGACTCCTAAACTACTCCCAATCCTCAGGATTATTGCTTTTTCTAGCTAATTTATATGTCCTCTCCTTGGATCTTATGCTATCCCTAATTTCCCTTGTTAGCCACGGTTGAGTCACCTTTTTGTTTTATTTTTATGCCAAACTGGGATGAACAAATTCTGTAGCTCATCCATTCGGTCTTTGAATGTTTGCCATTGCCTATCCACTGTCAACCCTTTGAGTGCCATTCCCCAATCAATCCTACCCAACTCGCTCCTCAGACCATCATAGTTTCCTTTATTTAAATTGTGGACCCTTGTCTCTGAGTCAATTACTTCATTCTCCATCTTAATGAAGAATTCGATCATATTATGATCACTCCGACCCAAGGGGCCTCGCACAACAAGATTGCTAATTAATCCTTTCTCGTTACATAATACCCAGTCTAAGATGGCCTGATCTCTGGTTGGTTCCTCGACATATTGGTCCAGGAAACCATCCCGTAAACACTCCAGGAATTCCTCCTCCACAGTATTGTTACTAATTTGGTTGGCCCAATCTATATGTAGATTAAAGTCACCCATGATAACTGCTGTGCCCTTATTGCACGCTTCTTTAATTTCCCTTTTAATGCCATCCCCAACCTCCGCCTTACTGTTGGGAGGTCTATATGCCACTCCCACTAACGTTTTCTTCCCCTTAGTATTTCTCAATTCTACCCATACAGATTCCACATCAGAGCTAATATCCTTCATTACAATTGTATTAATCCCTTCTTTAACCAGTAATGCTACCCCACCTCCCTTTCCTTTTTGCCTATCTTTCCTGGATATCGAATACCCCTGGATCTTGAGTTCCCAGTCTTGGCCATCCTTGAGCCACGTTTCCGTAATCCCAACCAAATCATATCCGTTTACCTCTATTTGCGCAGCCAATTCATCCACCTTATTACAAATGCTCCTCGCATTAAGACACAAAGCCTTCAGGCTTGTTTTTTTAATGCTCTTAGACCTATTAGAATTATTATTTACTGTGGCCACGTTTGATTTAAACCGTTGATTTCTCTGACTGACACTTTTGTTTTTCTCCTTCCTATCTTTTGCTTTTATCCCTGTTTCCCTTTCCTCTGTCTCCATGCTCAGGTTCCCAACCCCCTGCCATTTTAGTTTAAACCCCCCCCCGAACAGCACTAGCAAACACTCCCCCTAGGACATCGGTCCCGGCCCTGCCCAGGTGCAAAGCGTCCCATTTGTACTGGTCCCACCTCTCCCAGAACCGGTTCCAATGTCCAAGGAATTTGAATCCCTCCTCCTTGCACCATTCCTCTAGCCACGTATTCATTTGAAATATCCTCCTATTTCTGCTCTGACTAGCACGTGGCACTGGTAGCAATCCTGAGATTACTACCTTTGAGGTCCTATTTTTTAATTTCCCTCCTAACTCCCTATATTCTGCTTTTAGGACCTCATCCCGGTTTTTACCTATATCGTTGGTGCCTATGTGCACCACGACAACTGGCTGTTCACCCTCCCCCTCCAAAATGTTCTGCAGCCGCTCCGAGACGTCCTTGACCCTTGCACCAGGGAGGCAACACACCATCCTGGAGTCTCGATTGCGGCCGCAAAAACGCCTATCTATTCCCCTTACAATTGAGTCCCCTATCACTATAGCTCTTACACTCTTTTTCCTCCCAGCCTGTGCAGCAGAGCCACCCATGGTGCCAGGAAGTTGGCTGCTGCTGCCTTCCCCTGATGAGTCATCCCCCCCAACAGTATTCAAAGTGGTATATCTGTTGGAGAGGGGGATGGCCACAGGGGATTCCTGCACTACCTGCCTGCGCCTCTTACTCTGCCTGCTGGTCACCCATTCCCTTCCTGTCTGTACATCCTTTACCTGCGGTGTGACCAACTCGCTATATGTGATATTCACGACGCCCTCAGCATCGCGAATGCTCCAAAATGAATCCATCCGCAGCTCCAGTGCCGCAATGCGGTCTGTCAGTAGCTGCAGCTGGACACACTTCCCGCACACATGGTCGTCAGGGATGCAGGAAGCGTCCCTGATTTCCCACATAGAGCAGGAGGAGCACACTACGGGGCTGGGCTGTCCTGCCATGACTTACCCTTTAACTAATTAATTAAAATTAAATGAATCCCACCAATTTCTCTACAGTTAAATGATATATTTAAGGGCCCTGGTTTACAAACTGTCCCCGCTACACCACAGCAACCTTAAAAACTATAAACCACAGACTTAAAGTTTTAAAACGAGAGAAATACTCCAACCAATCACTTACCTGTTTTGTGGTGACGTCACACCTCGAATACTTTTACCTCTCTCCTTGCCTGAGATTGGAGATTGGTACGCCTACCTGAGCCTCTGGGGCCTTTTGTAGTCGCTCTGCTCTGCCTCCCGCCGCTGCCGATGCCGCACTGAGGCCTACCTGAGCCTCTGGGGCCTTTTGTAGTCGCTCTGCCGCTCTGCTCCACCTCCACCCGCTGCCGATGCCGCACTGAGGCCTACCTGAGCCTCTGGGGCTTTTTGTAGTCGCTCTGCCGCTCTGCTCCGCCTCCACCCGCTGCCGATGCCTTTGAAAACGTCAGCAAACTCCTCCATGACTGTCTGCTTCTCAACTGGTGCTGTCAATGATAGCACTAGCTTGACGAGGTCCATGTCTAAACATGCCTTTAGACCTAGCACTGGAGGTGCTTGAGTGTCAACAATGTAAAAGTCCAACATCATGTCACTTTCTTCGTACTTGCATTTCATCACGCATGTGCCTTTTACATTGAGCTGCTCACCCCCATAGCCGGTCAGTCTGCGTGAGGTGGGCTGTAGCTCACACTCATCCTTCAAGCTGTGATACTCACTCAGAGGAATTACATTAACCTGAGCTCCAGTGTCTAGTTTAAACTTAAGCTCTTTGCCCTGTTTTCCTATCTCAATATCGGCAAAGGCTTGCTCAGTCTCTGAAATCTGTTTTTTCTGTGACACAGAATCAATAAACAGTTCCTCTGCATTTGGCTCTCTGTCTGGCATTTGGCTGTCACTCACTGTGTGTACTGCTCTTCTAAAAACAGTCCTGCAAACTTTAGCAAAGTGGTTCCGTTTACCACATTTAGCACATTGCCTTCCTTTGGCGGGGCAGTGCTCCTTTTTTCCATGCCAGTTGTTTCCACAATATCCAGTTTTTGAAGCGTTTTATGTCTGTGTCGCTCATTTTTAGGACTCTGAAACATGCTCTCTGGGCGGTGTTCTTTGGTGTGTGTTTATTAACTGCATGCACTGTCTGTTCACATGAGCTGCTCGTGGTGCCGGTTATGGTTTTCAACTATGCTTGGGCTATCTCGTGCGATCAAGCTATGTCCATAGCTTTGTCCAGTGTTAGCCTGGACCCAACATTCAAAAGTTTCGCTCTCATTTTAGCTGACTGTATTCCAAACACAATGTGGTCTCTGACCATCTCATCTTTATCTTCTGCATATTCACAGTCTTTTACCAGTAGTTTTAACTCAGTCACGAACTGTTCAAACGACTCATTAGTTCCTTGTACTTTCTCCTGAAACTTGTACCTAGCGAATATCGTATTTGTCTCGGGCATCATATATGATTCAAAACGGTCAAAATAACTTTTCAGTACCTTTGCTTCATCCGCGGTGAGAGGCCATGTGTTAAAAATGTCTCTCCCTTTTTCTCCGATCCACAGGAGTAGGTAGCTGCATCGTTCGTCCTCCCCTTTGCTTTTCAACGGACCCGAGAACATTAACTGCACATGTTGCTTGAACTTGCGCCATTCTCTATGTAAGTTCAAAGATTTCCAATTCATTCGAGGCAAGGGAGCTCCAACGATGTCCATTTTCAATCCTTGTTCTGACACGATGTCTTGTTTTGCACACTTTGCACACAACTAATAAATTGCAGGACAACGGAGTATTACAGTTTAAACTTTTTTATGAAGCATCAGGTCTGTGATCTCAATCATACAGCACAGTGGGGACAAGATGGAGATAGGACCCCTAGCCTGGGTCTTCCAAACAATAGCAGTCATTACAGATGCCTGCAGGCCAATGACAACTCAGCATGTGATCACATGTGAATATAATAGGTATTCCTTACAGATGCCTGCGGGCCAATGATAATTCAATATGCAAATGTTACACCATCATCCCTTTAATCATTTAAACTCTCCTGCCTTCCACCCTATCTGCCTTATTCAGAGCAGAGGGGGAAGGAGGAGAGAGAAAGAGGAGCATCTGGAGATAAAGGTAGACCCGAGAGCCCAGAGCCCGGAGGGAGTGCAAGCATCAGGGAGCAAGGTAAATGACATCAGCACAAGGGAAGAAAAAAATTGGTGAGTAGCTGGTGATTTTTTTTTTAAGTCTTGAGTTTATTTCTGTTAAATTAGTTAATAGTCTATTAAATAAAGGTATGGCAGGGCACCTCAGTCCTGTGGAAGGCACATCTTGTGCCATGTGGGAACACCAGGACGCTTCCCGTGTCCTGGACAACCACATTTGCAGGAAGTGTAGTCAACTGGAGGAGCTCGAGCTCCGGGTTTCGGAGCTTGAGCAGCAGCTGGCATCACTGCAGTGCATCCATGAGGCTGAGAGCTACGTGGATAGCACAGTTCAGGAGGTGGTCACCCCACAGCATAAGAGTGTGCAGGCAGAGTGGGAATGGGTGACCGCCAGACAAACAAGGAGGACCAGGCAGCTAGTGCAGGATTCCCCTGAGTGCATCTCACTCTCTAACCGGTATTAATACGGGTGAGGGTGATGGTTCCTCTGGCGAGTACAGTCAGAGCCAAGTCCAAGGCACCAGGAGTGGCTCAGCGCTACAAGGGAAGATCAGAAAAGCAATAGTGATAGGAGAGTCAATAGTTAGGGGAACAGACAGGCGTGATTTCAGAATGGTATGTTGCCTCCCTGGTGCCAGGGTCAAGGATGTCATTGAGCGGCTGCAGGACATTCTGAGAGGAGAGGGATAACAGCCAGAGGTCGAGGTGCATATCGGTATCAATGAAATAAGTAGAAAGAGGGATGAGGTCCAGCAGGCTGATTTTATGGAGCTAGGAAAGAGATTAAAAAGCAGGACCTCAAATGTAGTGATCTCTGGATTATACCTGGTGCCACGAGCTAGTGTGTATAGAAATAGGAGGATAGAGCAGACAGAGGGGGGTGTAAAAGAGGAGGGGGTGTCGCAATATTAATCAAGGAGTCAATTACTGCTGTAAGGAGGGATGATATCTTAGCAGGTTCCTCTAATGAGGCCATATGGGTAGAACTTAAAAACAAAAAGGGGGCAAGCACTTTGCTGGGAGCGTACTATAGGCTTCCAAACAGTCAGCAGGAGATAGAGGAACAGATATGCAGGCAAATCTCAGAGAAGTGTAGAAATAATAGGGTAATAATAGTAGGGGATTTCAACTTCCCCAATGTTAACTGGGATAGTCAGAGTGTGAAAGGCTTAGAGGGTGCGGAATTCTTAAAGTGCATCCAGGAGAGCTTTTTGAGCCAGCATGTAGAAAGTCCTACAAGAGAGGGGGCGGTACTGGACCTAATTCTAGGGAATGTAGCGGGGCAAGTGGTAGAAGTGTCAGAAGGAGAGCAATTTGGTGACAGTGACCATAATTCGGTGAGATTTAAGGTAGTCATGGAAAAGGACAAAGGTGGACTGGAAATAAAGGTTCTAAATTGGGGGAAGGCCGATTTTAATATGATAAGTAGGATCTGGCCAAAGTGGACTGGGATCAGCTACTTGTAGGAAAATCCACATCAGAGCAGTGGGAGTCTTTCAGAAAGGAAATAGAGAGAGTACAACGAAAGGTCAAGGGTGGGATCAACAAGCCCAGGGAACCCTGGATGTCAAGGGATATACAAGAATGGATTAAGAAAAAAAGGGAGACTTTTGGCAGATACAAAGGACTAAAAATAGTGGAAGCCCTAGGGGAGTATAGAAAGTGCAGTGGGGTACTTAAAAAAGAAATTAGGAGAGCGAAGAGCGGGCATGAAAAAACACTGGCGGGTGTTGAGTCTGTGTGTTCCAGATATACTTATTTTAAATAACTGGACACAGACAACAGGAAAAACTTAAACAGGTCTTTACTACTTGAAGGTCAGGGCTGAACTGCTTTACAAATTACTACACAGAGCTTATATACCGGTGTGGTCACCACCGGTAGTACAATATACAGTAGCAAGAGAAAGTAGTCCATCTTCTTAAGGTAGTTCTCTTAAGGTGGTACAGGTTACATACACCACAATTCCTCCCTTTTTAGCTTAACAGTGTACACCCCAATTTAAACATAACATGGATAACATATATACAACTTTCATCTGTAAGTACGCCTGTGCCAGGTCTATCTTGGTGAAGTGTTTCCCGCCAGACAACAAAGCGAAGATATCCTCAATCCGCGGAAGCGGATATTGCACCGTGTGAAGAACCGGATTAACAGTGATCTTGAAAGCGCCACAGATGCAAACCTTCCCCGGTTCCCCCGGCTTGTTGCTCAATGAACGCTTCATGACGGGAACAATGGGCGTGGCCCATTCGCTCCAGTCCACCTTTGACAGTACTCCTGAACGTTCTAGCCCTTCCAGCTCAGCTTCCACAGCAGGTCGTATCGCATAAGGTACCGGTCTGGCTTTGAAAAATTTCAGGTTTGCATGTTCTTCAACCTTGATGTTTGCCGTAATTCCTTTCAGTGTTCCCAGTCCCTGTTGGAACACCTCCTTAGCATCGTCCAATATTCTGGACAGTCGTTTAGGTTTGGCATCGTCCTTTTTACCGGAACCTACAGTTAGTGCTTTTAAGGAATGCCAGTCCATATTTATTCTCCTGATCCATTCCCGTCCCAGTAGTGGTGGACCTCCCTCAGGTAACACATACAAGTCCATTCCTTTGCTTTCTTTACCCTTGTGGACCACCTTTACTTTTATCTTTCCGATGGGGTACACTCTTTGCCCCGTGTATGTTTTTAATACAATCTCCGCATCCCTTAGGGGAATGTGTGAGAATAACCTTTTGTAATCTTGCTTATTCATGACCGTCAATGCCGATCCCGTGTCCAATTCCATCTTCACTTGGACTCCTGCTATCTGGACTGTAACCCAAATAGTTTGGTGGTCTGCTGTGTTACCCACATTATGTATTCTTAGACAACCCAGTTCCTTACTGCTGGAGTCTGAATCCGTCTTCTGTTCATCCGAACTGTTCTCTGTCACCTTGTGTACTTTTTTGTACTTCTTCTGTGGTGACTTTTTGTTGCTGGTCTTCTTTCCTGACCGGCATACTTTCGCTATGTGACCGAGTCTGCCACATTTTCTGCATTCTTGATCTTTGAACCAGCACTGGTTCTGATCGTGTGTTGTCCTTCCGCAACGATAGCACTTTACTGCACCCAATGCCATTTGATTGGTGCTGAGTTCCGATGGCCTTAGCTGCATTTCCGCGGTGCCTCGTGCTGCCGCCTCGTGCGATGCTGCAATGGTGACAGCTTTATCTAGCGTAAGGTCCTTTTCCTCTAGCAGTCGCTTCTGAGTTCCTTCTTTTAATAGTCCACACACGAACTTATCTCTCAGAGCATCTGCTAGTCCTGTACCAAACTGGCAGTACTTTGATAGCTTGCGCAGTTCAATTAAGAATTCAGCGTTGCTTTCCTCTTTCAGCTGCGTTCTTCTGTAAAATTTAAATCGTTCCGCTATCAGCAATGGCGTGGGGTTTAAATGCTCTTGCAGGATAGTAACAATATTCGCGAAAGTCTTATCCGCCGGTTTATCTGGTGTTACAAGGTGCCTTAATAACCCGTACGTCTTCGCACCCATCGAGTTTAATAGGGTTAGTGCTTTCTTTTCAGCCGGTATCTCATTTGCTGTACAATAAACTTCAATACGCTCCACATAAGTGGCCCAATCTTCGACATCGCTATCAAAAGCTGTGATGTTACCGTTTTTAGGCATCCTTGTAAGTTTCTTTAAGTATTTTTTTTTCTTTCCAAAATGGCGGCTTCCCGCGCTTGGCGGCTTTTCCCGCGCTTGTCTTCATCCTGCGCCGACTAAAATGGCGGCTTCCCGCGCTTGGCTTCTTCCCCCGCTGACTACAATGGCGATTACCGCGCTGTTGCCGTTCTTGCCTCCCAGCGGTCCTTAATTTCCCCCGACGCTGCTGCTTTTACTCCCCGCTGTCCTCGTGGGTATTAGCACTTCCTTTCTTGCTGTGCGTCTATTCCGATTGCAGCCCGGCCCTTTACACCGGCTGCGGTCGAGTTCTCCGCCCTTTTTCCTCCGGTCTCGCCCCCCCTTCTCCACTGACAACGCGGCCGACTTTCTGCCCGTGTCGCTAGATCGGCTTAGCCACCGCCGTGGAAGAAGGATGATCACTGCCTGTCGCTGATGGTGGACTTCGTGTTCAGCAATTCCAACCCGGGTTCTCGATGCCTCCCGTGCGAATGCGGTGCTCAGCAGGATGATGAGGGCGGATGCCTCTTCTCGACGCCCGTTCTGGGGACGAAGCTGCCTTGGATGCAATTGCCGCTGGGTAAGATCGACTCGTCGCCACTGTTGAGTCTGTGTGTTCCAGATATACTTATTTAAAATAACTGGACACAGACAACAGGAAAAACTTAAACAGGTCTTTACTACTTGAAGGTCAGGGCTGAACTGCTTTACAAATTACTACACAGAGCTTATATACCGGTGTGGTCACCACCGGTACTACAATATACAGTAGCAAGAGAAAGTAGTCCATCTTCTTAAGGTAGTTCTCTTAAGGTGGTACAGGTTACATACACCACAGCAGGCAAAATAAAGAAAAATCCCAAGGTGTTTGATAAGTATATTAAGGGCAAGAGGATAACCAGGGAAAGAGTGGGGCCCATTAGGGACCAAAGTGGCAATCTGTGTGTAGAGCCGGAAGATGTAGGTGAGGGTTTTAAATGAATATTTTGCATCTGTGTTCAATAAGGAGAAGGACGATGTAGGCATAGAAATCAGGCAGGGGGATTGTGATATACTTGAACCAATTAGTATTGAGAGGGAGGAGGTACTAGTGGTTTTAGTGGGCTTAAAAGTGGATAAATCCTCAGTCCCAGACGAGATGTATCCCAGGCTGCTGTGTGAGGCAAGGGAGAAAATTGCAGGGGCTCTGACACAAATTTTCAGGACCTCTCTGGCCACAGGGGAGGTGCCAGAGGACTGGAGAACAGCTAATGCAGTACTATTATTCAAGAAGGGTAGTAGGGATAAACCAGGAAATTACAGGCCAGTGAGCCTAACATCAGTGGTAGGGAAATTATTGGAAAAAATTCTGAGGGACAGAATTAGTCTCCACTTGGAGAGGCGGGGATTAATCAAGGATAGTCAGCATGGCTTTGTCAGGGGGAGGTCATGTCTAACCAATTTGATTGAATTTTTCGAAGGGGTGACGAGGTGTGTGGATGAGGGTAGTGCAGTTGATGTAGTCTCCATGGACTTCAGTAAGGCTTTTGACAAAGTCCCGCATCGGAGACTGGTCAAGAAGGTAAGAGCCCATGGGATCTAGGGCAACTTGGCACATTGGATCCAAAATTGGCTTAGTGGCAGAAGGCAGAGGGTGATGGTCGAAGGTTGTTTTTGTGACTGGAAGCCTGTGTCCAGTGGTGTACCGCAGGGATCGGTGTTGGGTCCTTTGCTGTTTGTAATGTACATTAATGATTTAGATATGAATGTAGGAGGCATGATCAGTAAGTTCACAGATGACACGAAAATTGGTGGAGTGGTAAATAGCGAAGAGGGAAGTCTCAGGCTACAGTACGATATAGACGGGTTGTTTAGATGGGCAGAACAGTGGCAAATGGAATTTAACCCTGAAAAGTGTGAGGTGAGGCATTTTGGGAGGACTAACAAGGCAAGGGAATACACAATGAATGGTAGGACCCTAGGAAGGACAGAGGATCAGAGGGACCTCGGTGTGCATGTACATAGATCCCTGAAGACAGCAGGACAGGTAGATAAGGTGGTTAAAAAGGCATATGGGATACTTGCCTTCATTAGCCGAGGCATAGAATATAAGAGCAGGGAGGTTATGATGGAGCTGTACAAAATGCTAGTTAGGCCACAGCTGGAATACTGTGTGCAGTTCTGGTCGCCACACTATAGGAAGGATGTGATTGCTTTGGAGAGGGTGCAGAGGAGATTCACCAGGATGTTACCTGGGCTGGAGCGCTTCAGCTATGAAGAGAGACTGGACAGGCTGGGGTTGTTTTCCTTAGAGCAGAGAAGGCTGAGGGGGGGACCTAATTGAGATGTACAAAATTATGAGGGGCATAGAGGGGGTAGATAGAAAGGAACTTTTCCTCTTAGTAGAGGGGTCAATAACCAGGGGGCATAGTTTCAAGGTAAGGGGCAGGAGGTTTAATGGGGATTTGAGGAAAACCTTTTTCACCCAGAGGTTGGTTGGAATCTGGAACTCACTGCCTGAAAGGGTGGTAGAGGCAGGAACCCTCACAACATTCAAGAAGCATTTAGATGAGCACTTGAAACATCATAGCATACAAGGCTATGGACCAAGTGCTGGAAAATGGGATTAGAATAGACAGGGCTTGATGGCTGGTGCGGACACGATGGGCCGAAGGGCCTCTTTCTGTGCTGTATAACTCTATGACTCTATGAATGCATGGCTAGTGAGATGGTGCAGGAGCGAGGGCTTTAGATTCCTGGGACATTGAGACCGGTTCTGGGGGAGGTGGGACCTGTACAGGCCGGACGGGTTGCACCTCAAAAGAGTCGAGATCAATATCTTCATGTGGGGGGTTGCTAGTGCTGTTGGGGAGGGTTTAAATTAATTTGGCAGGAGGATGGGCACTAGGATGTAGCATTAGAAAGGAGAAACAAGGTGAACAAAGGATTGGGAGAGACAGATAGCACTAGAGTAAGAAATAGTACGGTATTAGGTGGAGTCAGACTAAGCGAGAACGCAAGAAGGTCTAGAATAGGTTTACAGTGCATGTGTATAAACACACAAAGCGTGGTAAATAAGGTTGGTGAGCCACAGGCGCAAATAGCCACATGGGAATATGGTGTCGTGGTGATAACGGAGACCTGGCTCAAAAAAGGGCAGGATTGGGTACTAAATATTCCTGGTTATAAGGTGTGCAGGAAAGATAGGAGGGAAAGAAAGGAGGTGGGGTGGCAGTATTGCTTAAGGAGAATATTACAGTGCTGGAGAGAGAGGATGTCCTGGAGGGGTCCAGGACAGAATCTATCTGGTAGAGTTAAGAAACAATAGAGGTGACATTACACTACTAGGTGTATTCTATAGGCAGCCAACTAGTGGGAAGGATATAGAGCAGCAAATTTGCAGGGAAATTACAGAGAGGTGCAAGAACTCACGAGTAGTGATAATGGAGGACTTCAATTATCGTAGTATAGACTGGGGTAGTAATTGTGTAAAGGGCAGAGAGTGGGAAGAATTTCTGAAGTGTGTTCAGGAGAACTTTCTTGATCACTATGTTTCCGGCCCAATGAGGAAGGAGGCATTTCTGGATCTGGTTCTGGGGAATGAGGTGGGTCAAGTGGAGCAAGTGTCAGTAGGGGAACATTTAGGGAACAGTGATCATAGTATCATTAGGTTTAAAAAAGGACAAGGCGCAATCTAGAGTAAAAATACTTAATTGGAGGAGGGCCAATTTCAGTGGGTTGAGAACGGATCTGGCCTGAGTAAATTGGAATCCAAGATTGGCAGGCAAAATGGTAATTGAACAATGAGCTGCCTTTAAAGAGGAGATGGTTTGGGTACAGTCGAGGTACATTCCCACTAGGGAGAGAGGTAGGGCAACCAAAGCCGGAGCTCCCTGGATGACAAAAGAGATAGAGAGTAAGATGAAGTGGAAAAAGGGGGTGTATGACAGATGTCAGGTTGAGAATACAAGTGAGAACCAGGCTGAATATAGAAAGTTCAGAGGGGAAGTGAAAAAGGAAATAAGAGGGGCAGAGAGTATGAGAATAGATTGGCAGCTAACTTAAAAGGGAATCCATAAGTCTTCTATAGGAATATAAATAATAAACGGGTAGTAAGAGGAGGGTGGGGTGGATTCGGGACCAAAAAGGAGACCTACGCAAGGAGGCAGAGGGCATGGCTGAGTACTAAATGAGTACTTTGTATCTGTCTTTATCAAGGAAGAAGATGCTGCCAAAGTCATAGTGAAAGAGGAGGTAATTGAGATACTGGATGGGATAAAAATTGATAAACAGGTGGTACTAGAAAGGCTGGCTGTACTTAAAGTAAATAATTCACCAGGATCGGATGGGATGCATCCTAGGATGCGGAGGGAGGTAAGGGTGTAAATTGTGGAGGTACTGGCCATAATCTTCCAATCCTCCTTAGATACGGGGGTGCTGCCAGAGGACTGGAGAACTGCAAATGTTACACCCTTGTTCAAAAAAGGGTGTAAGGATAAACCCAGCAACTACAGGCCAGTCAGTTTAACCTCGGTAGTGGGGAAGCTTTTAGAAACAATAATCCGGGACAAAATTAACAGTCACTTGGACAAGTGTGGATTAATTAAGGAAAGCCAGCACGGATCTATCAAAGGCAAATCGTGTTCAACTAACTTAATTGAGTTTTTTGATGAGATTACAGGGAGGGTTCATGAGGGCAGTTGAAGTGGTGTACATGGACTTGCAAAAGACGTTTGATAAAGTGCCACATAATAGGCTTGCCAGCAAAGTTGAAGCCAATGGAATAAAAGGGACAGTGACAGCATGGATATGATATTGGCTAAGTTACAGGAAACAGAGAGTAGTGGTGAATGGTTGTTTTTCGGACTGGAGGAAGGTACACAGTGGTGCTCCCCAGGGATCGGTACTTGGACCACTGCTTCTCTTGATATATATTAATAACTTGCACTTGGGTATACAGGGCACAATTTCAAAATTTGCAAATGACACAAAACCTGGAAGTATAGTGAACAGTGAGGAGGATAGTGATAGACTTCAAGGGGACATAGACAGGCTGGTGGAATGGGCGGACACGTGGCAGATGAAATTTAACGCAGAAAAGTGCAAAGTAATACATTTTGGTAGGAAGAATGAGGAGAGGCAATATAAACTGAAAGGTACAATTCTAAAGGGGCTGCATGAACAGTGAGACCTGGGGGTGTATGTGCACAAATTGTTGAAGGTGCAGGGCAGGTTGAGAAAGCGATTAGAAAAGCATACGGGATCCTGGGCTTCATAAATAGATGCCTCGAATACAAAAGCAAGGAAGTTATGATGAGCCTTTATAAAACAGTGGTTCGGCCTCAACTGGAGTATTGTGTCCAATTCTGGGCACCCCACTTTAGGAAGGATGTGAAGGCGGGTGAAGAAAAGATTTACAAGAATGGTTCCAAGGATGAGGGACTTCAATTACGTAGATAGACTGGAGAAGCTGGGGTTGTTCTCTTTAGAGCAGAGAAGGTTGAGAGGAGATTTGATAGAGGTGTTCAAAATCATGAGGGGTCTAGACAGAGTAGAGAGAGAGAAACTGTTCCCATTGGCAGAAGGGTCGAAGAGGACACAGATTTGAGGTGATTGGTTCTTTTGCCAAAGGTGACTTGAGGAAAAACTTTTTTACGCAGGGAGTGATTATGATCTGGAATGCACTGCCTGAAAGGGTGGTGGAGGCAGACTCAATTGTGGCTTTCAACAGGGAGTTGTATAACTACCTGAATGAAAAAAATGTGCATGGCTATGGGGAAAGGGCGGGGTAGTGGGACTAGCTGAAGTGCTCTTGCAGAGAGCCGGCATGGGCTTGACGGGCCGAATGGCCTCTTTCTGTGCTGTAATCATTCTACAATTCTATGATTACAGACCTTCCCTTTTGTTCTTTCCTCCCCTCTCCCCTTTCCCTGCCTCTGAAGTTGCTTAAAATATGTTACATCTCTAACCTTTTCCAGTTCTGATGTAAGATTATTGAACTGAAACTTTAATTTTGTTTCTCTCTCCACAGATGCTGCCTGACCTGCTGAGGATTTCTGGCATTTTCTGTTTTTATTTCAGATTTCCAGCATCCGCAGTATTTTGCTTTTGTATTATGAGATCAGTAAATTGGTTGTTGATGACCTATGGGAGAACAGACCTTATGGAATTACTAATATCCCTTAATTCCTGGGAGGGAGTATACTGAATTTCCTGCAAATCCTCTAAGAGATCTCAGAATCTGGTGTATATTGTTCTCTCCATTCTGTCACCCAAGATCTGAATGACTTCAGTCAAAACCTGCACATTGGAGATGACTTGCCTCCATGCCTTTGTGTTCTGTGGGACGTCAACAGAGGTCCCGTCAACTGTCACTCAATCCAGGCTCCTCTGCATTATTTCTAATGCTATCGCAAGGGAAGGCATTGGACACTGCTGCAATCTCCGCCGCCTAATGCACATTTTCAGAGATGTTTTGCAGTGCCTTCAAGTGAGTTTGTTGATTTGCTAGCATCCTTCTTTTCCTGGTAGTCCCCTGGGATCATCATCCAAATACTCCAGCAATGGACTGATGTTTTTTAGCCTCCGCTCAGGAACATCCTGCTCCACCCCCAATACCTCTTCTTTTGGCTTCCTTGTGCATTTTGGATTATCCAGTGTCCACTTGTCTAAACTATCTGTATCATCCCAAGTGAGTCTATCTGGGCTGGTGAATGATGGTGTAGGTGTATTTCTACTCACAATACATGCTGTTGAAGATCCTGGCATAGCATCTATTTCCCTATTTGCTTCGCTCTTCTTCCTTTCAGCTCCTGTAGAGAAAAAGAGACTAAAAAGTGCATTGTTTCCATCCAACATTCTCTCACTTGTGTAAGGGTCTCCTCAGAGTATGAGTGTCAGAAATCTGATTTTTTTTTTATCACTTTTTTCTGCATGAGTACAGAATAGTTGTTACTTTCAGGCACAGATTGGTTTATTTAACAAGGACTGAATTCATATCACTTCTCATAGAGTTCCCACAGAAAAAATAATTTTCAAAGGGTATACATGCATTGCAAGGTTCTACAGCCATATAATTTCTTTGTTCCGTGTGAAGGAGTCTGTTAATTTGGTTCACAAACCCTTTTGTTGATGACTGCAATTTTAGGGTTGCATTTTTTTCTCCGTTTTTCAGCCACAGCCAGCCAGATTGAGAGGCCGGCTGCTTGTCGGGTGGGTAGGCCTTCGACACCAGGCCGCAGCCAGGGAGCGCTCAGAAGGGAGGGACGGATCGGAGGCCAGGGGGTAGGGGGTCGCAGATTGGGGACTAGGGGAGGGTGGGAGATCGGAGGGTGGGGACGGGGTGGGTGATCGGAGGCTAGAAGGGGCAGGGGTCGGAGGCCGGAGGGAGGGGTTGTAGATTGGAGGACTGAAGAATTGGAGACCGGGCGCGGGGTGGGAGATCGGAGGCTGGGGAAGGGGGCTGGTCGGAGATCGGAGGCATCGGAGGTGAGATCGGAGGCCTCGGGTGTGAGAACGGAGACTTCAGGGGTGAGATCAGAGGCTTCATGGGGGATGTCGGTGGTCGATCAGCTGGGTCGGGGGAGGTGTCCGATCGTGGGAGGTTGGTGAATCCAGTACACTGGATCCAGCAGGTAAGTGGAAAGGCACTTACCTCCTGGATCCAGCAGTCCTCGCCTCCATTTAGCTGCCGGGTTTCCTGCGGCCCGGGAAACCTGGCCGGCCAGAGTTAAATTTGAAACGGTGGATCAATACGAGGCCGCAGCTTCATTATAATATTTAAATTGCCAACCTGTCTTCTGCGAGCAGGTCGGTTGCTCGCCCCCCACCTCTATTAAAACCGGAAGTGGACGGGTTGGGGCCAGCATTCAGATTTTTAACACTTTAACCTTCCACCCGACCCGAACCCACGTGTTTTTTGGGGCTAAAATTTCCCCATTAAGTCGATGGCAGTCCCACCCACTGCATCGCCAGCAGGGATCGCAGGACTTGGAAAGTTGGGGCCTGCGTGTTTCCAAGAGTTTACCAGAAGGGGATGAATGAATAACAGATATCATTAAACAATCAATGCAACTGTATGTAGTGTGTATTATTGATTATGTTGTATGATATCTTGCCTATATTTTTGCTTTTGTGAATTAATATATTCCTAAGTAATTCTGCACAATGGTTTAGACTTTGTTGGGCCTGACTTCTTAACACAATGGGTGTATGGTGTTTATTGATTGCCAATACGGGCTAACAAATTGCTTATTTATTTATAGTCCCAGGAGACTTTTTTCTAAACTTATGTGCACATTTTCTTTTATATTCATTCCCTGGGATGTGGACGTCGTTGGCAAGGCCAGCATTTATTGCCCATCCCTAACTGCCCTTGAGAAGGTGGTGGCGGTGAGCCACCTTCTTGAACCGCTGCAGTCCATGTGGTGAAGGTACTCCCACAGTGCTGTTAGGTAGGGAGTTCCAGGATTTTGACCAAGCAACGATGAAGGAACGGCGATATACTTCCAAGTCAGGATGGTGTGTGACTTGGACGGGAACTTGGAGGTGGTGGTGTTCCCATGCGCCAGCTGCCCTTGTCCTTCTAGGTGGTTTGGGAGGTGCTGCCGAAGAAGCCTTTGCTTTAAAAATCCAATATTTAAATAAATCTTTTTGTGGAAAACTAGGCACAAAATCCTGAAATGTAATATATATTTATCTACATTAAAAAGCATCTGCAATCCCATAGCCCGGTGTTCAAGACGTGATCCGTGGTCCGAATCTAGCTCCTGAGCTCCTTTTGCTCGGCCTGTATTTGTGCAAAATTTAGACTTTCAGCCATAACTCTTTAAACTTACCACACCTGGAACATTAGAAAAGACCAATAAAGTGGCAGCTTTTTTGTACCAATGAAGGAGCAGCCTTTACCAATGCTGCAGGCCCAGGGAGTTTAGAGAGATGAGGTTCTAGCTTTAAAGTGTTTGACTCGATAACACAGACAGCGACAGACAGATAGACACTGGACACAGAGGTGGTGACAATGGCAACAACAGCGGAGGCAGCAGCAGCAGCGGACGTGGATATAAAGATAGAAAATTGTGCTGAGGGGAGTGAGCAACGATCAGGATAGCCAGTGGACCAAACCAGGTAGCAAAACAGGATAGCGGATGGCAGCGGAGCGGACCAGATCAGGTCAGGAAGTGAAAAGCAAAGATGTAATTGAGGTACAGTTTCTTTAAGTACGGGAGGGGTTGGATTTTAATTATATGGGGCACTTGGATTTACACACACCTGTGTGTAAAAAAGGAACAGTGCACAGAGTGGGGTAGCTCTTAATTTTAGGCGCACAATGACAGAGTGTGCCTGCCACCTGCCTGTTGTTACTGTCGTGAGGCCTGAGCTAGTTTGAAGTGCGTGGCTCATTTTTATGCTGCCGGTGAGCTGCTGGTGCAAAACTAACGCCCGAGGCAGGATTTAAAAAAAAAAATTATTCGTTTTTATGGAATGTGGGCATCGCTGGCAACGCCAGCATTTGTTGCCCATCCCTAATTGCCCTCGAGAAGGTGGTGGTGAGCCGCCTTCTTGAACCGCTGCAGTACGTGTGGTGAAAGTACTCCCACAGTGCTGTTAGGTAGGGAGTTCCAGGATTTTGACCCAGCGATGATGAAGGAACGGCGATATATTTCCAAGTCAGGATGGTGTGTGACTTGGAGGGGAACTTGGAGGTGATGGTGTTCCCATACGCCTGCTGCCCTTGTCCTTCTAGGTGGAAGAGGTTGCGGGTTTGGGAGCTGCAGCCGAAGAAGCCTTGGTGAGTTGCTGCAGTGCACCTTGTAAATGGTACACACTGCAGCCACAGTACGCCGGTGGTGGAGGGAGTGGATGTTTAAGGTGATAGAGGGGGTGGCAAACCAGCGGGCTGCTTTGTCCTGGATGGTGTTGAGCTTCTTGGGGTCCGGAGTCAATGTTGAGGGCTCCCAGGGCCACTCCTTCCCGACTGTATACCACTGTGCCGCCAGTCCTGGTGGGTCTGTCCTGCCGGTGGTACAGGACATATCCAGGGATGGTGATGGAGGAGTTTGGGACATTGGCTGAAAGGTATGATTCTGTGAGTATGACTATGTCAGGCTGTTGCTTGACTAGTCTGTGGGACAGCTCTCCCCATTTTGGCACAAGTCCCCAGCTGTTGGTGAGGAGGGCTTTGCAGGGTTGACTGGGCTGGGTGTGCCGTTGCCGTGTCCGTAGCTGGTGCCGAGGTCGATGCTGGGTGGTTCGTTCGGTTTCATTTTTATTAAATGGTTGCTGATTGGGGAGGCGAGATATCTACCAGTTCCTATGCAGAGCTGGCCGGCAATCAGAGCCTGGGTTGGGGGTGGGTGGCGGATGGCGGGGTGGGGGTTCACTTAGGCTGCCAGTGGGCATTTCTGTGGGCTTCTTCTGGCTCTATATAAATGAAAGTTAAAAGGACCACGAGTTAGTTCACTCAACGCCGATATAAATGGGTGGCGCATCGGCAGCACACTCTGCCCATTTGTATCTTTAAAATGCAATTGCCGACCTATGGACCTATTTGTAAATTACAAGTGGTCTCCCACCTGAACAGGCAGGCAACCCTGCCGCCCTTCTCAGGACCCTACCCATGATGGTGGCGGCCAGAATGTCAGCATAAAGAGGGCAGAAAATGATCCAAAACCATTTTTGGGTTGCTACCACCCCGTTAACGCCAGTGGGAAGCACTTAAAATCGGCCCAGTGTTTCCAAAACTCACAAATCCTGTGATTTGTTTGCAAGCATTTACATCAAATGTTTCAGTCATGTGGGAAATTTGAAACTTAGTTTTAGATGTTTAAATTTTTCATGTAAATCATGAATGTTAAAACAAAGTCCAACAATCATGGCAAGTGCAGCAAACTGCAAGTGTTGTTAATGCTGAATCATCATGTAATAATTCAGTTACAAAGTAGAAATTGTGCTTAGTTGGGCTATCTACTGTGCATTGCTAAATCTCTCAGCATTGATAAAAAAATCAATGTTTCTACATAACTAAAGCCCCAGACTTTCTACGTCTTCGCGACCACAGACAGCAAATCCTCAATGTGAATGCCCGCTATCCTAGCAGCAGCCATGATGCCTTCACCCTGTGCCAGACCGGTGTGCCAGCACTCTTCCAGCCACCACATCAAGCACGCAGCTGGCTGGTCGGAGGCAAGGGGTATCTGCTCTCCACCTGGCTCATAACTCCCCTCCGCAACCCCAACACTCATATAATGACAGCCATGCCGCCACCAGGAACATCATCGAGCAGACCATCAGGGTGATCAAGCAACGGTTCTGCTGCCTTGACCGCTCGGGAGGAGCCCTCCAGTACTGGGCTGAGTGGGTGTCCCTTTTCATCGTGGTGTGCTGCATGCTGCACAACTTGGCCATCATGAGGGCACAGCCATTGCCACCAGGCGTAGCGGGACCACCTCAGGAGGAGGAAGAGGGGGAGGAGGAGGAGGAACAGGAGGAGGAACGGTAGTGAGGGAGGAGGCAGCCACTCAATCGGCCTTCTGGAAGGGTGCTCCATGACCGCCTCATCAGTTCCAATAAATTCTACCCCACATCCCGGTTGCTCACAATATCCCCATCATTCCAGCCATTTTGCATGCCATATCACAGCGGAAGGCTGAAATGACAGGCAGCACAAAATCTGCAAAATCCAATTCATAAATTTATCAACATTCATTAAACACATAAATACAACAACAATATTAACTAATCACCCTTGTGCAAACCCTTACTTCCTCTCTTCACAGTGTTTTTTCCTAATCTAC
This sequence comes from Somniosus microcephalus, assembly GCF_052327205.1. NCBI lineage: Eukaryota > Metazoa > Chordata > Chondrichthyes > Squaliformes > Somniosidae > Somniosus > Somniosus microcephalus. The sequence goes on along the minus strand of NC_141008.1, from coordinate 26,544,904 downwards.
TGCTCCTACGTAGACTGTCCCCAGTGGCTGCAGCACGGCTGGCTGAAGGCTGCCGTGTCGGTGCCAGAGACTACAGGTGGCCTTGCAGGACGCCCTCGACCAGCTCTGAGCCTGGAAGGCCCGGCTGTAGACTGCACCACCTCAGGGTGTGCGGCGGCAGTCTGGCCTGGCTGGATGACAGGCAGCGACAAGCGCAATGGTGAAGTGGCAGTGCTGGGATCAGGAATGCTGTCATCCTGAGAGAGGACAGTAGGCTCCTGCTCCACTGACCCACTGCCAATATCCCAGGGCAGCACCTCAGCATCCCTACCAATCTGCTGGAGCACAGATTGCTGGCCTGCTGCAACACCGTGAGATCCCCGGCGGACTGTGGTGGACCCAGCGACAATGGCAGCTGTCAGAGCTTGTGTGGCATCAAGCTGAGACTGCATGAGAGCAGTCTAAGGCTCATTGGCAGCAACAATTTACTGCATTACAGCAATAAGATATTGCGTGGCTTCCGCCTGTGCTGCAATGGATGCTGCCACATTGCCCATGACACACGGCATGACGTCTGGGTCCCCACGGTCTCTCAGGGAGTCTACCATCCTTTGCAGACTGCCCAGGATGGGCTCCATGGTGTGCGCAGAGCTCTGTGCAATATTGGAGGCGGACTCATCCACACTCCTTACCATTGCTGACAGGCTCTCGGGCACCCTTGCCATTGCACCTATCATCTCCATGTGCATGCCCATCACCTTTCTTGTGAACGCCTCCCCATCGAGGTCCTCATCTGAGTCCTGTGCAGCAGAACTCGCACGCGAACTAGACCTCCGGGGAACTGGCTCCCGACCTACACTTTCCCCCTGGCCTTGCTGCAGCCTGCTCGTCCCCAGTGCATCAGCCAGTGCAGACCCCTCTACTAAAGTTGCCTCTAAAAATCGCGTAGTCCCAGTATCTGAGGTGGAGCCTGCGGGTGAGACATGCAGTGACGCAGTGATTTCTTCCTCCTCCTCTTCTTCCGCCTCACTCTCACTGGGAGGCTCAGGGACAGGCTGGTCAGCTCGTTGCTAATCACCTGAAAGCATAAAGGTACAAGACTCACATTAAGGCGAGGGCAGGGGGGCAGGAAGGTGGGAAAGGCTTGTGGCGTGAGGAGGTAGTGCGATGAGAGAAGGAGAGGGGATAAACATACCGTTGTTGCCCCAACGTCGCCGATGACCACGGCGCCCATCACTTGGCGCCCAATGATTCACAGCACTCGCTCCTCCAGGTCTGTAAGCTGTTGGATGCCTGCTTCACCCCCGCCTGTTCATTCCTGCTCCCTCCTATTGTGGCCCAGCTTAGCTTGCAAGAGAAAGGAAAGTGTGTGAGTGAGTGTGCAGCTATGTGTTTGGGAGATGTGCCTGCCATAGTTGAATAGCTGTGATTGTAGGCAAGGCGTGAGATGTGGATGTGACTTTGAGTAGGTGGAGGTGCTTGGTGGGTGAGTGGGGCAGTGTGGTGGTTTGTGCAGTGTGTACAGACTGAGGTTTAGATGCTGGTATGTAGGACTTGTTGAAGCATGTACTCACCCTGACTACCCGAGTGAGGTCGTTGAATTTTTTGCGGCACTGTGTGAGGGTCCTGAGGACCACACTGCTGGCCAAGACATCCTGGGCCACTTCCTTCTACATTGCCCTGAAGACCTGGGACAATGTCCTCCTCCCAGTGGCCGGGAACAGCACTGCCCTCCTTCTATTGACTGCCGCAACCAATGTCTCCAATGCCTGATCACTGAACCGGGGAGCTCTCTCCCTGGGACTGGGATCAGCCGTGAGGATAAGAGCTGTAGCTGTTGAGTTGCTTGGAGGTCGAGTTCAGAGCCAGCAATGTTGAGAATGAGGTTGTGCAGAATGATTGAACATCCCCTTTATGAACTGGAAGGAGCTAGTGTGAATGGTGAGTCCCGATTGGAGTGCACCTGAAATTGGTTATCGCTCTGCGGGTAGCGCCCCGCTCTGTGTGTGTTGCGCCCTAAGTTAGGCAATTAATGCTTGATTTAGCGCTCCAGTTCTTTCTTGGAGCGCTAACAATCAATCTAGCGGGAGGTCAGAAGGATTAGCGCCTGCCGCTAATTGTCCAACTTTTTAAAATTTAGCGCCCCAGCCGGGTTGATACTGAATTTTTAGCCCTAAGTCTTATGTTACAAAAAGTGCACGGAGTTAAAATTGTGCAACATGCAACAGCACTGCAAGGCCAAACATGAAACAAATTTTAAAGGACACCAACTCACTGCAGCACTGTATCTTCCATCATGCAGTGATATGGAAAACACAGTCCTAGCCAGTTTCATTGTGGTGGGCATGTTCTCAAAGGCAGCAAATCCCTTCTCTGACAATACTTTTGTGAAACAAAGTATGCAGGCCATCACAGAAATTGTCTGTCCGTAAAAGATGCATGTCTTCGCCAACATTAGTTTACTGCACAACACAATGCAATGAAGGGTAGAACAACCATCAGAAGGCTGTCACAAAACAACTGGGTGAAAAGGCCCAGAGTTTTGTGTGGTACAGCTTTGCTCTGAATTAAAGCAATTATAATGTGAATACTGCACAGCTGCTCGCCTTTAGAATCCATGACTTCTTTAAGATGATCAATCAACTAGCTGCTTTGGAGAGCATACAGAGAACCACAAAAGGTAAAAATAAACCGAATTTTGTTTAGAATTTCCACATTGAAAAGTGATGGATTGCATTTCTAATCAATCGACATCCTGGGGATAACAGTGACAAGAAGCATAACTGGACCAGCCACATCAACACCATGACTACAGGAGCAGGGCAGAGGCTAGATACTCTGAGACACGCCTCACCTGTTGATCATTCAAAGGCTTTCCACCATCTTCATGGTATATTGGGACTGTGATGAAATACTCTCACTCATCTAGTTGGGTGCAGCCCGCACAACAGTAGCAAAGCTTGACACCATCCATGACAGAGCAATTTGCTTGATTGGCACTGGACTCAATATCCATTCCCTCCTCCGTAGATACACTGTGCATGTAGTATTTACTAGAATCATAGAAATTTATGGTACAGAAGGAGGCAATTCGGCCCATAATGTCTGTGCCAGTCGAAAAAAAGCTGTCCAGCCTAATCCCACTTTCCAGATCTTGGTCCGTAGCTTTGTAGGTTACGGCACCTCTTTAAAAAGCATATCCAAGTACTTTTTAAATGTGATGAGGGTTTCTGCCTCTACCACACTTTCATACATAGAAACATAGAAGATAGGAGCAGGAGTAGGCCACTCGGCCCTTCGAGCCTGCTCCGCCATTCAATGAGATCATGGCTGATCATCCAAATTTAGTACCCTGTGTGGTAAACCACCGTTTGTATTCCACTGTGTACATGCCTGTACATGCCTCGGCTGACTCCTCCCACGAGTCCAGGTATAAAGGTGACTGCTCCACAGTCCCTCTGTATTCTGGACCGGTTGACCACTAGAGGCACACCTTCATTCTCTTGTTAATAAAAGCCTGTTAGTTACTCGCTTAATCTCAGTCTTTTGAGTTATTGATAGCGCATCACCCTGTCCCTGCCTTCTCCCCATATCCCTTGATCCACTTAGCCTTAAGAAATATATCCAACTCATTCTTGAATATATTTAATGACCTGGCCTCCACCACCCTCTGTGGCAGAGAATTCCACAGGTTCACCACTCTCTGGGTGAAGAAATTCCTCCTCATTTCAGTCCTAAATGGCTTACCCCTTATCCTTAGACTATGACCCCTGGTTCTGGACTCCCCGGCCATCAGAAACACCCTTCCTGCATCTAGTCTGTCCAGGCCTGACAGAATTTTATAGGTTTCGATGAGATCCCCTCTCAATCTTCTAAACTCCAGTGAGTATAAGCCCAATCGACACAATCTCTCCTCATACGTCATTCCTGCCATCCCAGGTATCAGCCTGGTGAATCTTCGCTGCAAGCCCTCCATGGCAAGAACGTCCTTCCTCAGATAAGGCGACCAAAACTGCACACCTCCTGCCATCTGGGAGACGCTACAGATGCATTTGCACCCGTACGACCAGATTTAGGAACAGCTTCTTTCCCAGGGCTGTCATCCTACTGAACTCCACAAATAAACTCTAAAGCCTGCACATCTGCCAATGCACTTTATTATGGTTATATTTATGTTAATATACTACAAGCCAAATGTATGTTGAATGTTTAAATGTCTTAATCCAAATGTACACTCTCGGGAGCCGCAAGCCTACATTTCGTTGTACTGCACTTGTGCACTAACAATGACAATAAAAGTTGATTTGATTTGATTTGATTTGATTTGATTTGATTTTAAGGTGCGGTCTCACCAAGGCCCTGTACAACTGTAGCAAGACATCCTTGTTCCTGTACTCGAACCCTCTTGCTACGAAGGCCAACATACCATTTGCCTTCTTAACCGCCTGCTGCACCTGCATGCTTACCTTCAGCGACTGGTGCACAAGAACACCCAGGTCTCTTTGCACTTCCCCTTCTCCCAATCTACTGCCATTCAAATAATAATCTGCCTTCCTGTTTTTGCCACCAAAGTGGATAACCTCACATTTATCCACATTATAGTGCATTTGCCATGTTTCTGCCCAATCACCCAACCTGTCCAAATTGTACTGGAGTTTCACGACATCCTCCTCACAGCATACCCTCCCACCCAGCTTTGTGTCGTCTGCAAATTTGGAGATATTACATCCAATTCCCTCGTCCAGATCATTAATATACATTGTGAACAGCTGGGGTCCTAGGACCGATCCTTGCGGTACCCCACTAGTCACTGCCTGCCACTCGGAAAATGACTAGTTTATTCCAACTCTTTGCTTTCTGTCCGCCAACCAGTTCTCTATCCAAGTCAATACCTTGCCCCCAATCCCATGTGCCTTAATTTTGCACGCTAATCTCTTATGCGGGACCTTATCGAAAGCCTTCTGAAAGTCCAAATACACCACATCCACTGGTTCTCCCTTATCTATTCTACCAGTTACATCCTCAAAAAATTCCAGTAGATTAGTCAAGCATGATTTACCTTTTGTAAATCCATGTTGACTTTCTCCGATCCTATCACTGCTTTCCAAGTGCTCTGCTATTACATCTTTTATAATGGACTCTAGCATTTTCCCCACTACCGATGTCAGGCTTACCGGTCTATGTAGTGTCCGTGTGTAGATAAAGACACTGAAGACAGGAGTTGGTTCATAGGTATTTACTAAGCAAGTCTAGGGGGGGTTTTCTAAAGGATATACACAATACACAGGCTTATATAGCCCAAGTGGCAATTACCGGCATTACGCACACCTGGGGCTCTTAAAGGCACATACACCATAATTGCTCTTAAAGGCACATACACCACAGTCTATAATTCCCCGCTTTTTCTCTACCACCTTTTTTGAATAGTGGGGTAACATTAGCTACCCTCCAATCCATAGGTACTGTTCCAAAGTCTATCGAGTTCTGGAAGATGACCAGCAATGCATCTACTATTTCTAGGGCCACTTCCTTAAGTACCCTGGGATGTAGATTATCAGGCCCTGGGGATTTATCGGCCTTCAGTCCCATCAATTTTCCTAACACCATTTCCCTACAAATACTAATTTCTTTCAGTTCCACCCTTTCATTAAACCCTATGTTCCCTGGCATCTCTGGGAGGTTATTTGTGTCCTCCTTTGTGAAGACAGAACCAAAATAGGTATATAGTTGGTCTGCCATTTCTTTGTTTCACATTATAAATTCCCCTGATTCTGACTGCAAGGGACCTACGCTTGACTCTTTACATATCTATAAAAGCTTTTACAGTCAGTTTTTATGTTCCCTGCCATCTTACTCTCATATTCTATTTTCCCTTTCTTAATTAATCCCTTTGTCCTCCTTTGTTGAATCCTAAACTGTTCCCAATCCTCAGGATTATTGCTTTTTCTGGCCAATTTATATGTCCTCTCCTTGGATCTTATGCTATCCCTAATTTCCCTTGTTAGCCACGGTTGAGTCGCCTTTTTTGTTTTATTTTTATGCCAAACTGGGATGAACAAATTCTGTAGTTCATCCATTCGGTCTTTGAATGTTTGCCATTGCCTATCCACCGTCAACCCTTTGAGTGACATTCCCCAATCAATCCTACCCAACTCACTCCTCAGACCATCGTAGTTTACTTTATTTAAATTGAGGGCCCTAGTCTCTGAGTCAACTACTTCATTCTCCATCTTAATGAAGAATTCGATCATATTATGATCGCTCCGACCCAGGGGGCCACGTACAACAAGATTGCTAATTAATCCTTTCTCGTTACATGATACCCAGTCTAAGATGGCCTGATCTCTGGTTGGTTCCTTGACATATTGGTCCAGGAAACCATCCCGTAAACACTCCAGGAATTCCTCCTCCACAGTATTGTTACTAATTTAGTTCGCCCAATCTATATGTAGATTAAAGTCACCCATGATGACTGCTATGCCCTTATTGCACGCTTCTTTAATTTCCCATTTAATGCCATCCCCAACCTCCGCCTTACTGTTTGGAGGTCTATATACCACTCCCACTAATGTTTTTTTCCCCTTAGTATTTCTCAATTCTACCCATACAGATTCCACATCATCAGAGCTAATATCCTTCATTACAATTGTATTAATCCCTTCTTTAACCAGTAATGCTACCCCACCTCCCTTTCCTTTTTGCCTATCTTTCCTGAATATCGAATACCCCTGGATGTTGAGTTCCCAGTCTTGGCCATCCTTGAGCCACGTTTCTGTAATCCCAACCAAATCATATTCGTTTACCTCTATTTTCACAGCCAATTCATCCACCTTATTACGAATGCTCCGCGCATTAAGACACAAAGCCTTCAGGCTTGTTTTTTTAATGCTCTTAGCCCTATTAGAATTATTATTTACTGTGGCCACGTTTGATTTAAACCGTTGATTTCTCTGACTGCCACTTTTGCTTTTCTCCTTCCTATCTTTTGCTTTTATCCTTGTTTCCCTTTCCTCTGTCTCCCTGCTCAGGTTCCCAACCCCCTGCCATTTTAGTTTAAACCCTCCCTCAGAGCACTAGCAAACACTCCTCCTAGGACATCGGTTCCAGCCCTGTCCAGGTGCAAACCGTCCGGTTTGAACTGGTCCCACCTCCCCCAGAACCGGTTCCAATGTCCCAGGAACTTGAATCCCTCCCCCTGGCACCATTCCTCTAGCCTCGTATTCATCTGAAATATCCTTCTATTTCTACTCTGACTAGCACGTGGCACTGGTAGCAATCCTGAGATTACTACCTTTGAGGTCCTATTTTTAAATTTATCTCCTAACTCCCTATATTCCGCTTTTAGGAACTCATCCCGCTTTTTACCTATATCGTTGGTGCCTATATGCACCACAACAACAGGCAGTGCGTTCCAAACCCCCACCACCCTCTGGGTGAAGAACGTTCTCCTCAACTCCCCTCTTATCCTTCTACCAATTCCTTTAAATCTATGCCCCCTGGTTATTGACTTCTCTGCTAAGGGAAATAGGTCCTTCCTATCCACTCTAACTAGGCCCCTCATAATTTTATACACCTCAATTAAGTCTGCCCTCAGCCTCCTCTGTTCCAAAGAAAACATGACATTCTCTGTTGTTTGATGAGTCCTTGTATTCAAACCTCTTTTTTTTGTGAGCAGAAATCAGATGGATGTTGCATCGGAGAATGCAGCATCCATTCTGTCATCTCTGCCAGTGAGGTGCGAGTCTCCGGTTCCCCAACTGTTGAAGCCTGCAGGAAGAAGCAAAGGTAAGTAAACATTTTCTATTACTTTTCACACACCTCACATACTTACCTCTCCACACTTGCACCCATCACTTACCTGCACATCGCACTGCTCGCCTCGGTGACCCTGGCGGGGTTTCCCGATGTCAGGAAGCCCATGCCTCTGGTGGAAAAATGGGGATAATCCTCTTAACAGCCTGTTAACTACCTGTTAACAGTCAGTTATGTAGTGTATGTACTTTGAAGAAGGAACTATATTCTGCAGCCCCGTATACTGCGGTACCAGTAGTGACCACCCCTGTATATAAGCCTGTGCAGTAACTTTGTATAGTAGTTCCAGTTTTGTCTCCATTCAGTAAACACCTGTTATAACCAACTTCTGCAGTCCGTGTTTCAATTACACACGGACATTACATTGGCGACGAACAGATCCAAACTTACCTACAGTTCTGCACCACCTCACGGGGATCCATCCCTGAAGCGAAGTTATTAGAGGTCGAAGTCAGAAGGAAGAAATCCAAAAAGAAAAAAAAACAAACAGAAGAAACGGGCATCGACCGTGGGCAACCGCCCTCTGATTCATCGAATTCGAAGATTTGCAGGAGAGGCTGTCGAGAGCTGGGCTTGGTTCTCCAGTCTATGGTGTTCCAGCTAATCGGGCTGGTGGCAGGTAGTACACTAATCCTTCCTGGGCTGCGGCGGGCTAGAGCTCGATCGGGTGGCTTTTCAACGGGGCCGAGCAGCGTTGTCGGGAAGAGGAGAGAGCGAGAGAGGGTGGAGCACACAGGGCGCGGCCGGTGCTACGAAGCCGGGCAGCGTACAGACCCGAGAAGAGGGAGGAAAGTGTCCCATAGGGTCTGCTCTGACGACAGGAACAGTAATTAAAATAAAAGGAAAAGAAATTAGAAGCGCAGAAAGCCGCGAGGAGCTGCAGTTTGCCACGGGGACCGCGGAGAGCAGCGTTGGCAGCAGCGTGGGGGGAAGTGCGCGAAGACCATAGGGCGTCGCCATCAAGGCATAAAAACACCAGCAACAGCGTTGGCAGCAGCGGGAAAGACAGAAAGCATGGGAGGCGCCATCTTAATCCAGCGGGGAAGAAGGCAAAGCGCGGGAGGCACCATTTTGTTCAATCGGGGAAGAAGGCAAAGCGCGGGAGGCGCCATTTTGTTCAATCGGGGAAGAAGGCAAAGCGCGGGAGGCGCCATCTTAGATCTCCAAGATGCCGAAGACTGGCAATATCACTGCCTTCGATAATAAAATAGAAGACTGGACCACGTATGTGGAAAGAGTCGAAGTATATTGCAAGGCAAATGAAGTAGCCGATGAGAAAAAGGCATCGATACTACTAAACTTAATGGGCGCAAGAACGTACGGCCTATTGCGGAACCTGATCACTCCAGTCAAACCGATGGAGAAGAGTTTTAACGAAATTGTTGATATCCTACAGGAACACCTAAATCCTACACCGCTGCTGATAGCAGAAAGATTTAAATTCCACAAGAGAAATCAGCATAAAGATGAGAGCAATGCTGATTACCTTACGGAACTACGCAAGCTATCAAAGCACTGCCAGTTCGGAGCAGGACTGGCAGATACCCTACGGGACAAATTTGTCTGTGGACTCCTGAGTGAAGGAACCCAGAAGAGGTTACTCTCAGAGAAAGAGCTGACGCTAGATAAGGCTTTCAGCGTGGCAGTATCGTACGAAGCAGCAGCAAGGGGAGCTGAGGAAATACAGCAAAAGCCACAGGAATACGGCACCCATGAAATGACACGGGGATTTGCAAAATGTTATCGCTGCGGCAGAACAATCCATGACCAGAAGGACTGCTGGTTCAAGGGCAAAACATGCAGGCAATGCGGAAAGATGGGACACATTGCACGAGTCTGCAGGTCTGGGAAGAAGACTAACGACAACAAAAAGACTACTAAGGAAAAGTACAGGAAAGTACAAAAGATGACGGACAGTAGTTCCGAAGACCAGAAGAGCGATAGTGAATCCGGGAACAAGAGACTAAGCTGTCTCAAACTACACAATGTAATCGCAAAAGAGGATCACCGAACCATTTGGGTCACCCTCACGATAAAAGGGTCCCAAGTCAAAATGGAATTGGATACAGGATCAGCCCTGACCGTCATGAATCGATGAGACTACGAGCGGCTATTCTCACACATACCCTTGAAAGACACATCCATTGTCTTGAAGACATATACGGGGCAGAAAGTATACCCCAGAGGGAAAATAAGGGTGCCTGTCGAATACAACGGCAAGGAAATACAGAAATTGTATCTGTACATACTGCAAGATGGTGGACCACCGTTATTGGGACGTGAATGGATCAGAAAGATAAGTTTAGACTGGCACTCCATTCAGGCACTGACTGTGGCTGGTAAAAAGGATGATGACGTCACACCTGGACGATTGTCAAAAATCTTAGCTAACGCTAAAGAGGTATTTCAACAAGGACTGGGAACTCTTAAAGGCGTAACCGCCTCGATAAAAATAGAAGAGAATGCAATTCCCAAGTTTTTCAAAGCAAGACCGGTACCGTATGCAATTCGCCCAGCCGTCGAGACAGAGCTGGAGAATCTGGAGAATGCAGGCGTGTTATCTAAGGTAGACTGAAGCGAGTGGGCGACACCCATCGTTCCTGTCATGAAGAAAACGTTAAACAATAAATCTGAGGAGCCAAGGAAGGTTCGCATCTGTGGGGACTTCAAGGTGACTGTGAACCCAGTCCTTCACACAGTACAGTATCCTCTTCTGAGGATAGAAGATATTTTCGCCTCACTATCTGGAGGGAAGCGTTTTACAAAAATTGACCTAGCGCAAGCATATTTGCAGATGGAGGTTGAAGAATCCTCTGGGAAATATCTCACGATAAACACTCACAAAGGTCTTTACCAGTATAATCGACTGGTATTCGGAGTAGCATCAGCTCCAGCTATATGGCAAAGAGCGATGGAACAAGTCCTGCAAGGGATTCTGGGGACTCAGTGTTACTTGGACGACATCCTAGTGACAGGTGAAAATGAGAGTGAACACCTTGCCAACCTAGAGCAGGTGCTCACTAGACTAAGAGAACATGGGCTACGAGCCAATCGCCCCAAGTGCGAGTTTTTTAAGAAACAAATATCGTATTGTGGCCACGTGATTGATGAAGAGGGATTACATAAGTCCCCTGACAAAATTGAAGCGGTAGTTAAGGCTCCAGCACCTGAAAATGTGTCGCAACTGAGGTCATTCCTCGGATTGGTGAATTACTACCATAAGTTTTTGCCGAATTTGTCCACAATTCTGCACCCACTGAATGCCCTGCTACAAACTGGAATAGCATGGAAATGGAGCGATGAATGTAAGCGGGCCTTTCAGAAGTGTAAAGGCCCGATCATTTCAAGAGAAGTATTGGCTCACTACAACCCATCACTACCGATAAGACTGGCGTGTGATGCGTCTCCCTACGGCGTTGGAGCGGTACTGTCACATAAATTCCTTGATGGTTCAGAGAGGCCGAGAGCTTTTGCGTCACGCTCGTTAACTTCAGCCGAGCGTAACTACGCCCAGATTGACAGAGAGGCCCTCAGCCTGGTGTGGGGGGTGAAGAAGTTCAAGCACTACCTGCACGGACAGAAATTTACTCTACTAACTGATCATCAACCTCTTGTCTCCATTTTCAACCCTAAGAAGGGCGTCCCGATAATGACAGCACAACGGCTACAGAGGTGGTCCCTTTTCCTAGGGGCACACCAATATGACATAGAGTACAAAGGAACTAAACAGCATGGGAATGCTGATGGATTGTCGCGCCTACCGTTGCTGACGGTGGAAGAAGCACCTGCAGTGGATCCCGTGGAGATATTCCACTCGACCATAGTCGAATGTCTACCTGTGACGAATGCAAACATAGAAAAGGAAACACGAAATGACCCGACACTCTCCAGGGTCTATGATTTAACAGTGAAGGGATGGCCAGCACATGGCGAACCACTGTTGCCAGCATTCTCGCCGAGAAGAGAACAGCTGTCAGTGTGCCGAGGAACCTTGATGTGTGGATCCAGAGTAGTAATTCCACCCAAATTGAAGGATAGAGTGCTCAATGAGCTTCATGAGGGTCATCTGGGTGGGGTAAAAATGAAGAACTTAGCCAGAGCGTTTGTGTGGTGGCCGGGAATCGATAGAGAAATTGAAGAGATGACCAAGAGCTGTACAGGATGCCAGAAGGTCCAAAACGCCCCACCACAAGCCCCTCTACATCCATGGGAGTGGCCCTCATCTCCATGGCAAAGGGTACACATTGATTTTGCTGGTCCATTTATGGACTCGATGCTTTTAATTGCGGTGGATGCACATTCAAAGTGGCCAGAGGTAATAAAAATGTCCTCAACCACCACAGAAAAAACTATCACAGTCTTACGAACCATATTCGCCAGAAATGTGCTGCCTGAACAGATTTGCTCCGACAATGGACCACAGTTTGTGTCTGAAGAATTCCGGAGGTTCTTAAAGAACAATGGTGTTAAGCATTACACATCCGCCCCATATCATCCAGCCACCAATGGATTGGCTGAGAGGTTCGTTCAAACATTCAAGAAGGCTATCAAGGCAATGTGTAATGAAGACATACCCCTACAACACAAGGTGGATAACTTCTTGTTTGCCTACCGGAATGCGACACATGCGGTTACCAACCAAACTCCAGCCATGATGTTCTTCAATCGAAGACTAAGATGCCGCTTAGATTTGGTTAAGCCAAACATCAGAAGAGATGTGGAGAACAGGCAGTTTCAGAATATGAATGAAAGGCCAACCAGGAGTTTCAAGATAGGTCAACCAGTTTTGGCCCGGGACTACCGCACAGAGAAATTGCAGCCAGGAACGATCTGCACACGGCAAGGACCTCTAATGTATACCGTGGACGTTGGAGAGAGCATTGTAAGACGCCATGCTGACCAGATTCTAGAGTCACTGGAAAACGTCAAATCTACACCATGTTCCTATACACCTGGTGATGAAACCGAAGTACCAGTTGCATCTGCCTCAGAATCGGTGATATTGGAAGCAGATGAACCAAACAACGACGTTGATCCCGAATCAACTTTTCCAGAAGAACCTGATACCCCAAAGAGGCGTTATCCGGACAGAATCAGGAAGCCTCCTCAAAGACTGAATTTATAGTTGATTAACTTCAGCTAATGTATATAGCAACTGTAATTGTAAATATGTTATTTAATTATTAATCGAATGTTATGTACTGTTTAGCTAAAAGGGGAGGAATTGTAGTGTATGTACTTTGAAGAAGGAACTATATTCTGCAGCCCCTGTATACTGCAGTACCAGTAGTGACCACCCCTGTATATAAGCCTGTGCAGTAACTTTGTATAGTAGTTCCAGTTTTGTCTCCATTCAGTGAACACCTGTTATAACCAACTTCTGCAGTCCGTGTCTCAATTACACACGGACATTACAAGTTATGTGGCTGTAATCCCCTTCCCTCCTCCAGGAGACGGGACCCGGCATGGATCGGCTACCCGCCTCCTGGAAAGATGGCACGGAGGCGGATTGGGGGCGGGATGGGTACCCACCCCCAGATTCTGCCATTTTCCCGGCAGTCCCGCCTCCAAACCCACCTCCCAGGGCTGGCAAAATCCAGCCATTAGAGTAGGAATAAACCTGACTTTTTCGTGTTGGCAGGCTGTAACTAGCGGAGTACCGCAAGGATCAGTGCTTGGGCCTCAGCTATTTACAATCTATATTAATGACTTAGATGAAGGGACCGAGTGCAATGTATCCAAGTTTGCTGATGATACAAAGTTAGGTGGGAAAGTAAGCTGTGAGGAGGATGCAAAGAGGCTGCAGAGAGATATAGACAGGTTGACTGAGTGGGCAAAAACATGGCAAATGGAATATAATGTGGGGAAGTGTGAAGTTATCCACTTTAGTAGGAAAAACAAAAAAGCAGAATTTTTTTGAATGGTGAGAGACTGGGAAATGTTTGCATTCAGAGGGACCTGGGTGTCCTTGTACATGAATCACAGAAAGTTAACATGCAGGTACAGCAAGCAATTAGGAAAGCAAATGATATATTACAAAGGGATTAGAGTATAAGAGTAATGAAGTCTTACTACAATTATACAGGGCATTGGTGAGGCCACACCTGGAATACTATGTATAATTTTGGTCTCCTTATCTAAGGAAAGACATACTTGCCTCAGAGGGAGTGCAACGAAGGTTCACTAGACTGGTTCCTGGGATGAGGGGATTGCCCCATAAGGAGAGATTGAGTAGACTAGGCTTATATTCCCTAGAGTTTAGAAGAATGAGAGGTAATCTAATTGAAACATATAAAATTGTTAAGGGGATTGACAGGGTCAATGCTGAGAAAATGTTTCCCCTGGCTGGAGAATCTAGAACACGGGGTCTCAGTCTTAGAATAAGGGATCAGCCATTTAGGGCTGAGATGAGGAGAAATTTCTTCACTCAAAGGGTTGTGAATCTTTGGAATTCTCTACCCCAGAGAGCTGTGGATGCTCAGTCGTTGAGTATATTCAAGACAGAGGTCGATACATTTTTGGGAATGAAGGGAATTAAGGGATATGGGGATAGTGCAGGAAGGTGAAGTTGAGGTAGAAGGTCAGCCATGATCTTGTTGAATGGCAGAACACTCAAGGGGCCAAATGGCCTATTCCAGCTATTATTTCTTATGTTCTTATTCTAATCAATACCCCTGCAAAAATATATAATAAAAATCCTCTTTAATTTCTTCATTAGCAGGGTGCTTGTCATCAAATATTTTCCTCCATCTGGGATAGGAGTATAGTGAATTCTTATTAATTATGTTTTGTGGGAGGAAGTAAAATTAAGTGGCATAATACATAAATTTCAATTTTCCATCCCCCCTTCCCCCACCACCCCCCTCCACCCCACACCCACTGCCATCCAGAGGTGACTCACCTTATTTTTAGGCAATATTCTATTTAGGATGCTAACTTTAGGATGAACCTTTATAAAACACTGGTTCGGCCTCAACTGGAGTATTGTGTCCAATTCTGGGCACTCCACTTTAGGAAGAATGTGAAGGCCTTAGAGAGGGTGCAGAAAAGATTTACATGAATGGTTCCAGGATGGGGGACTTCAGTTACGTGGGTAGACTGGTCGTCGTCGTACGTGTCTTCATACTGTTCCCTTTGGGGAACTCTATGAAGTGGTGGAAGGATTTCTGGCTGCAATCAACGCTCCTTCCGTGACCGTAACCATCTTCGTACCAGCCATTAGGGTGGTTAGTCCTATGGCGGGAGGGTTTTATGGGCTCTCACAACCCACACACGCAAGTATCCCGCTGGATGTCAACCCAGAATTTAGAGCCGGAGCTCTGACTCCACTTGCCGGGACTGTCTGGAGCGGGGTTCGAAACCCTACGCCTTCTGGCCCAGCGGCAGGGATGCTACCACTACGCCAAAGGCCCACTCTCGGTAGACTGGTGAAGTTGGGGTTGTTCTCTTTAGAGCAGAGAAGGTTGAGAGGAGATTTGATAGAGGTGTTCAAAATCATGAGGGGTCTAGACAGAGTAGATAGAGAGAAACTGTTCCCATTGGCGGAAGGGTCGAGAACCAGAGGACACAGATTTGAGGTGATTGGCAAAAGAACCAAAGACGACATGTGGAGAAACTTTTTTACGTAATGAGTGGTTAAGATCTGGAATGCACTGCCTGAAAGGGTGGTGGAGGCAGACTCAATCATGGCTTTCAAAAGGGAATTGGATAAGTACCTGAAGGAAATTTTTTTGCAGGACTACGGGGAAAGGGCAGGGGAGTGGGACTAGCTGGAGTGCTTTTGCAGAGAGCCAGCACAGGCTCGACGGGCCAAATGGCCTCCTTCTGTGCTGTAACCATTCTATGATTCTATGATCCATTCTATCTGCTAATAAAGGCCATATGCCTTCTTAACCACCTTATCTACCAGTCCTACTACCTTCAGGGATCTGTGGACATGCACTCCAAGGCCCCTCTGTTCCTCTGCATTTCATTATCCTACCATTTAATGTGTATTCCCTTACCTTTCTTAGCCCTCCCCAAAAGCATTACCTCACACTTTTCCAGATTCAATTCCATTTGCCACTTTTCTGCCCACCTAACCAGTCCATTGATAGCTTTCTGCAGTCTACAGCTATCTTCCTCATTATCAACCACACGGCCAATTTTTGTATCATCTGCAAACTTCTTAATCATGCCCCCTACATTGAAGTCTAAATCATTGATGTATACCACAAAAAGCAAGGGATCTAGTACTGAGCCTGGTCAAACCCCACTGGAAACAGCCTTCCATGCACAAAAACACCCGTCGACCATTACCCTTTGCTTCCTGCCACTGAGCCAATTTTGGATCCAACTTGCCACTTTCCCATGGGCTTTTACTTTTTGACCAGTCTGCCATGTGGGACCTTGTCAAATGCCTTGCTAAAATCAATGTAGACTAAATCAAATGCACTACCCTCATCAACCCTCCTTGTTACCGCCTCAAAAAATTAAATCAAGTTAGTCAGACATGAACTTCCATTAACAAATCCATGATGAATGTCCTTGAATAATCCATGACTTTCTAAATGATGATTTATACTGTCCCTCAGAATTTTTTCCACTAATTTTCACACCACCGAGGTTAGGCTGACTGGCCTGTAATTATTCGGTCTATCCCTTTCTCCCTTTTTAAACAATGGCATAATGTTAGCAGTCTTCCAATCCTCCAGCACCACGCCTGTAGCCAGAGAGGATTGAAAAATGATGGTCAGAGTCTACGCTATTTCCTCCCTTGCCTCTCTTAACAGCCTGGGATACATTTCATCCGGGCCCAGCAATTTATCTACTTTCAAAGCTGCTAAACTTCTTAATACTTCCTCTCTCTCTATGTTTATCCCATTTAATATTTCACACTCCTCGCCGTTAACTGCATTGTCCCTCTCTTCTGTGAAGACAGCTGCAAAGTATTTATTAAGAACCAAACCCACGTCTTCCGCCTCCACACACAGGTTACCTTTTTGGTCTCTAACAGGCCCTACTCTTTCCTTAGTTATTCCCTTGCTCTTTATGTATTTATAAATCATCTTTGGGTTTTCCTTGATTTTACTTGCCAATATTTTTTCATGCCCTCTCTTTGCTTTCCTAATTTCCTTTTTAATTTCACCCCTGCACTTTCTATACTCCTCTTGGCTTTCTATCGTATTGTGCTCTTGATATCTGACAAAAGCTTCCCTTTTTTTCCTTATCCTACTCTGTATGCTCCTTGACATCTAGGGGACTCTAGATTGAGAGTCCCACCCTTTTTCTTTGTGGGAACATATTTGTTCTGAATCATCACTATCTCCTCCTTGAATGCCTCCCACTGTCAGCATTGATTTACCTTCAAGTAGCTGTTTCCAGTCCACTTTTGCTATATAACATCTCAGCTTAGTAAAATTGGCCTTTCCCCAATGGAGAACTTTTACACCTGGTCTATCTTTGTCCTTTTCCATAACTACGCTAAATCTAACTGAATTATGATCATTAACACCAAAATGCTCTCCCACTGATACCCCATCTACCTGCCCAGCTTCATTCCCTAAAACTAAATCCAGAACCGCCCCCCTCTCTTGTTGGGCTTGTTACATACTGGCTAAAAAAAGTTCTCCTGGATGCATTTTAAGAATTCTGCACCCTCTATTCCTTTTACACTAAATCTATCCCAGTTAACATTATGGTAGTTGAAATCCCCTACTAATACTACCCTATTGTTTTTTCACCTCAGAAATTTGCCTACATATTTGATCTTCTGTCTCCCTCTGACTATTTGGGAGTCTACAGTACACTCCCAGCAGTGTAATTGTTGTGTATGTACCTTTAAGAGAGAACTGTTTTACAGCTCCTGTATACTGTAGTACCGGCAGTGACCACACCTGTATATAAAGCCGGAGCAGGCTTCTGTACTTCAGTCGTGAGACTACTCTACTCTAGTAAACACCTGTTGATTGTTAAGTTACAGCCTCCGTGTAGTTCTTGGGGAAACATCCTATTTAAAGAATCACGGATCTAACAGTGGCGACGAGGTTGATTCGAATCTACCTGCAACTCTGCATTTCCCGTCAAGGAGTCGCTCCGGGAGGACGGTGGAAGAAAGTCGAGGCCAGAAGCACGGGCGTCGACCACGAGCAACCACCCAGTCATCCAGCAGCAAGTGAACATCGCAGGAGTGGCTGTTGAGAGCCACGACGATCCAGCAACAGACTGGCAACAGGTGCAGCGCACACCCTTCCCAGACAGCGGCAGCGGGAGCCGACCGATGGCGTAGAAAAGCCGAGCAGCGTCGACGGGGTAAGAGAGAGGGTGAAGTGCACAGGGCGCGGCCGGGGGTTAAAAAACCGAGTGGCGTTGAGGAAAAACAAGCAGAGAGAGAGAGAGAGAGAGGGTAAAGCAGCAGCCGGGTTCAGGACCGAGCGACAGCAACGGGAAAGGCGCACAGGCGAACGCGCAGAGCACAGCCAGGGCTCAAGGGCTGAACCGCGTTCGCGGGGAGAAGAAGGGAGAGCGCGGGAGACGCCATTGAGCTGCGGAGAAGGGAAAGCGCGGGAGACGCCATTTTGTTCCAGCGGAGAAGAAGAGCGAGCGCGGGAGACGCCATTTAGACAGTTAAATTACACCCAGGGATGGCGAAGAATGGCAGTATCACGGTGTTTGACAATGAAGTTGAAGATTGGGCGACATATGTGGAACGCATTGAGGTGTACTGCAGGGCGAATGAAGTGCCAGATGCTAGGAAAGCACTGGTTTTGTTAAATTCCATGGGTGCAAAAACTTATGGCTTACTGCAAAACCTGATAACCCCAGAGAAGCCCGTGGAGAAGAATTTCAAAAGTATAGTAGAAATCCTACAGGACCATTTAAGCCCCACACCGCTGCTGATAGCAGAAAGATTTAAGTTCCACAATAGGAACCAGCATAAAGACGAAAGTAATGCTGAGTACTTAACGGAACTGCGCAAGTTATCGAAACACTGCCAGTTTGGAGCGGGACTATCAGATACGTTAAGGGACAAGTTTGTGTGTGGGCTTCAAAGTGAAGGAACCCAGAAACGGCTTTTATCAGAAAAGGATCTTACGCTGGACAAGGCTTTCAGCATGGCGGTATCACACAAAGCAGCCGCACGGGGCGCTGCAGAGATACAATGGAGACCGCAAGAATACGGCACCAATGAAATGTCATATGGAGCAGGGAAGTGTTATCGCTGCGGCAGAACAACACATGATCAGTAGGATTGTTGGTTCAAGGACCAAGTATGCAGACAGTGTGGAAAAACAGGACACATAGCAAGAGTCTGCAGGTCAGGGAAGAAAACCAACAGCAAGAAATCTCCACAGGAGAAGTACAAAAAGGTACATAAGGTGATGGACAGTAGTTCAGACGAACAGGGAATTGATACAGATTCCGGAAGCAAGGAGCTGGGTTGTCTGAAACTACATAAGGTAGCCAAAATGAAGGATCACCAGACTATCTGGGTCACACTCAAGATAGATGAAGTCAAGTGAAAATGGAATTGGACACTGGATCAGCCCTAACAGTCATAAACCAAAGGGACTACAAGCGGCTATTTCCACATATACCCTTGAAAGCTACAGAGATTGTCTTGAAGACGTATACGGGGCAAAAAGTCTACCCCAAAGGAAAAATAAGGGTGAAAGTGATATACAAAGACCAGGAAATACCTAAAATGGACCTATATGTATTGCCAGATGGAGGACCACCACTACTAGGACGTGAATGGATCCGGAAGATACAATTAGATTGGCATTCCATACAGGCACTGAAGGTTGAGACCAAAAAGGATGACGACGCCACACCTGGACGACGATCAAAAATGCTAACTGACGCACAAGAAGTGTTCCAGGAGGGACTCGGAACACTAAAAGGCATAACAGCAACGATTAAAATAGAGGAAAATGCAAGTCCAAAGTTTTTTAAGGCCAGACCGGTGCCTTATGCGATCCGACCAGCCGTTGAAGCAGAGCTGGAAGGGTTGGAACATTCAGGAGTACTGTCCAAAGTAGACTGGAGCGAGTGGGCTACACCCATCGTCCCTGTAATGAAGAGGTCATTGAGTAATACGCCTGGGGAACCAAAGAAGGTCCGCATCTGTGGGGATTTTAAGGTGACAGTGAACCCAGTCCTTCACACAGTACAATGTCCGCTTCCACGGATTGAGGATATGTTCGCCTTGCTATCTGGAGGTAAACGCTTCACCAAAATTGATCTGGCCCAGGCGTACTTGCAAATGGAGGTAGAAGAAGCCTCGAAACAATACCTCACGATCAACACTCATAAAGGTCTCTATCAATACAACCGACTGGTGTTCGGGGTAGCATCGGCTCCGGCTATTTGGCAAAGGGCAATGGATCAAGTCCTGCAAGGGATTCCAGGGACCCAGTGTTATTTGGACGACATCCTGGTCACGGGCGAAAATGACAGTGATCACCTCGCCAACCTGGAGAAGGTGCTCACTAGATTAAAGGAATATGGGCTACGAGCTAATCGCCACAAGTGCGAGTTTTTCCAGAAGCAGATCTCATATTGTGGCCACATTATTGATGAAGAAGGGTTACATAAGTCTCCTGAAAAGATTGAGGCAGTAGTCAAGGCTCCAGCACCAGAAAATGTGTCACAACTGAGGTCGTTCCTCGGGCTGGTAAACTACTACCATAAGTTCTTACCAAATTTGTCTACAGTACTACACCCACTGAATACCCTACTGCAAACGGGGGTACCATGGAAGTGGAATGAAGAATGTAAACGAGCTTTCCAGAAGTGCAAAGAATTGATCACATCAAAAGAGTTGTTGGCCCATTTCAACCCAGCACTACCAATTCGGTTGGCATGTGATGCATCACCCTATGGTATTGGAGCGGTGCTGTCGCACAAATTCCCAGACGGGTTGGAGAGGCCAGTAGCCTTTGCGTCTCGGTCACTAACCTCAGCCGAGCGCAACTACGCCCAGATCGACAGGGGGGCCCTCAGCCTAGTATGGGGAGTAAAAAAATTCAACCACTATCTGCATGGGCAGAAGTTCACCTTGCTGACTGACCACCAACCACTTGTCTCCATCTTTAATCCAAAGAAGGGCGTTCCGGTGATGACTGCACAACGGTTACAAAGATGGTCCCTTTTTCTAGGGGCGAACCAATATGAAATAGAATATAAAGGCACGAAACAGCATGGAAACGCTGATGGGCTATCACGCTTGCCACTGCCTACTGTGGAGGAAGCACCAGCAGTGGACCCTATCGAGATATTTTATTCGTCAATAATTGAACGATTGCCAGTAACTAACGCGGATACAGAGAAGGAGGCCCGCAATGATCCAACACTGTCTCGGGTATATGATTTGACGGTGAGGGGATGGCCAACACATGGCGACTCATTGTTGCCAGCATTCTCATCCAGAAGAGAACATCTGTCAGTATGCCAGGGGACAGTGATGTGTGGATCCCGAGTGGTAATTCCACCCAGGTTAAGGGAGAGAGTGCTCAATGAGCTTCACGAAGGTCATCTGGGAGGGGTAAAAATGAAAAGCCTTGCTAGGGCTTATGTGTGGTGGCCGGGGATTGATCAACAAATCGAGGACCTAACCAAGAGCTGCTCAGGATGCCAGAAGGTCCAAAATGCACCACCACATGCCCCTCTACACCCATGGGAGTGGCCCTCCTCTCCATGGCAACGGGTGCATATTGATTTTTCTGGTCCATTCATGGACTCAATGTTCTTAATAGCAGTGGATGCGCACTCGAAATGGCCTGAGGTGATAAAAATGTCCTCAACCACTACAGAGAAAACGATTGCAGTCCACAGGAACGGCTTGCCAGAGCAGATTTGCTCTGATAATGGACCACAGTTTGTGTCCGAAAAGTTTCGGAAATTTATGAGGTGGAATGGGGTAAGGCATTACACATCTGCCCCATATCATCCAGCCACAAATGGACTGGCTGAGAGGTTCGTACAAACCTTTAAAAAGGCAGTAAGGACCATGGGCGATGACAACATTCCACTGCAGCATAAGGTGGACAATTTCCTGTTAGCCTACAGAAATGCGACACATGCAGTTACCAACCAGACCCCGGCCATGATGTTCTTTAACCGAAGGTTGAGATCTCGTCTGGATTTCCTCAGACCAAATGTGCGAAGAAATGTTGAGGATAAACAATTCCAGCACATCAATGAGAAGCCGACAAGGAGCTTCAATGTAGGACAACTAGTCTTGGCCCGTGACTACCGAACAGAGAAATGGCAACCCGGAACGATATGCACACGGCAGGGGCCATTAATGTACACAGTGGATGTCGGGGAGAACATTGTGAGATGCCACGTCGACCAGATCTTAGCGTCACAGGAACGAGTCAACCCCATGTCTCGCGTACCTGGGGATGAACCCGACATACCGGTAGCATCTAACTCAGAAACAGTAGCAGTGGAAACTGATGAACTAACCGACGAAAGGGGGCCAGAATCGCCTCCGCACCAAGAACAAGAACCTCAGGGAAGGCGCTATCCAGAAAGGATCAGGAAGCCGCCCCAAAGACTGAATTTATAAATGGACTATTTTCAGTTAATGTTGCATGTTAAAAATGTTAATTGTTAAATGAATGTTATGGTACTGTTAATCTAAAAGGGGAGGAATTGTTGTGTATGTACCTTTAAGAGAGAACTGTTTTACAGCTCCTGTATACTGTAGTACCGGCAGTGACCACACCTCTATATAAAGCCGGAGCAGTCGTGAGACTACTCTACTCTAGTAAACACCTGTTGATTGTTAAGTTACAGCCTCCGTGTAGTTCTTGGGGAAACATCCTTTTTAAAGAATCACGGATCTAACAGTAATTGCCCCTTTTTTGTACTTCAGTTCAACCCATATGGCCTCATTTGATGATCCTTCTAATATATCATCCCTCTTTACAGCTGTAATTGTTTCCTTAACCAATATTGCAATCCCCCATCCATTTTTACCCCCCTCTCTGTCTCATCTGAAAATCCTGTAACCAGGAATGTTGAGCTGGCATTCCTGCCCTTCTTTAAGCCATGTTTCAGTAATAGCTATGATATCATAGTTCCACGCGTCTATCTGTGCCTTCAGCTCACCTGCCTTGTTCACTAGACTCCTTGCATTGAAGTATATACCATTATTAAGCACTGTCAAACTCCTTCATTGTCTGTTTTCTAGCTTTTGCTTCCTCTGCCTTCCAAACTCACTTACTAATTTACTGCCTACCATTTCCAGCTTTGCTTCTCTCCCCACTAAATCTATGCACAGATTCCCACCCCACCCCCCTGCCAAGCTAGTTTAAACACTCCCCAACAGCACTAGCAAGCGCCCACCACAAGGATATTGGTCCCGCCCCTGTTGAGGTGCAACCCGTCCGGCCGGTTCAGGTCCCACCTCCCCCAGAACTGGAACAATGCCTCAGGAATCTAAAGCCCTCCCTCCTGCACCATTTCTCCAGCCATGCATTCATCTGCTCTATCCTCCTATTTCTGTACTCACTCGTGGCACCGGGAGTAATCCAGAGATTACTACCTTTGAGGTCCTGCTTAATCCTTTTCCTAGCTCCCTAAATTCTGCCTGCAGGACCGCACCCCTCTTTCTACCTATGTCATTGGTACCGATATGGACTACCATATCTGGCTGTTCACCCTCCCCCCTCAGAATGTCCTGCAGCCACTCAGTGACATCCTTACCCCAGGCACCAGGGAGGAAAGATACCATCCTGGAGTCATGTCTTCGGCTGCAGAAGTGCCTGTGTGTTCCCCAAACTATTGAATCTCCTATCACTATTGCATTATTGACCTTCCTCTTGCCCCCCTGTACAGCGAAGCCACCCATGGTGCCGTTGTCTTGGCTCTGGTTATTTACAGGATGCACTATAGAAACTCATCAAGCTTATTTCCCCAGCACTAACTACTACATGACCCCCTACCACTGAGAAGGAAAAGAGCAGCAATGTCATGGGCAAACCTCTAAGGTCCCCACCAAGTCACACACCATCATGGCCTGGATATATTGTCACTGGACCAGAATCCTGGAATTCCCTTCCTAATGTGATCAACATCAGGACTGCAGCTGTTCCGGAAGAAGGCCCACCACTACCGCTTCAGGGCAACTAAGAATGGGCAATAAATGCAGCTTTGTCAGAATCACTCACATCCTAACAACAAATCCATATATTATAAAAATCAATATGTCCTGTTACCCGTTTAAAACAAAAACTTCCTATATATTTTTCAATATTAATTATATCTACACCCATATTACCTTTGTAATTTCCTGCGACATATTTAGGTGGCACTTTAATAGAGCTTTTTCATTCTTAGTCATATTTTCCCTGTCACAAACCCTCAGTAACTTTCTGCAATTCAGCTATTAAAAAACAGTTGCTTTGAGACTTTATGCAGTTACAGGCTCGGAACTCCTCGTAGCTGTTAAATCCGTGAATCTTGATGTATGGTGTCCTTCAATAAATAGACAGAGACTGCAGAGGAACAATCAACAGGTGTTTACTGGGTGAGGGTTGCTCTAAAACTAAAGTACAGATCCCTACTCAGGGTTTATATACAGGTGTGGTCACTGCCGGTACTACAGTATACAGGAGCTGTAAAAGTAGTTCTCCCCTTAAAGCTACATACACTACAGTGGCATTGCAAAGCAGGTTTGTCAACCTTTCTCGAAAATATTTTTTCTGCCTTTTTATTTCTCAAACTGAATTTCACATCTCCAAAATAAAGGTTTAAACAAAATTTAAATTTTTTAAAATTACATACGTCACAATAAAAAGGAAAAAAAGAAAGACTTGCATTTATATAGTGCCTTTCATGACCACAGGGTGTCCCAAAGCGCTTTACAGCCAGTGAAGTACTTTTTGAAGTGTAGTCACTGTTGTAATGTAGGAAACGTGGCTGCCAATTTGCGCACAGCAAGCTCCCACAAACAGCAATGATAATGACCAGATAATCTGTTTTAGTGATGTTGATTGAGAGATAAATATTGGCCAGGGCACCTGGGATAACTCCCTTGCTCTTACTTTGAAATAGTGCCATGGGATCTTTTACATGCACCTGAGAGGGTTTAACATCTCATCCGAAAAACAGGACCTCTGACAGTGCAGCACTCCCTCAGTACTGCAGTGGAGTGTCAGCCTAGATTTTTGCATTCAAGTCTCTAAAGCAGGACTTGAACCCACCACCTACCTGACTCAGAGGCATAGGTGCTACCCACTGAGCAATGGCTGACACATGATTACACTTATCCATTGAATTGTCTTTTGTGTCTTTTAACATCTCCAGTTACATTTTTGCTTGAAGGCCTCAGACTCTCTCAAAAGCTTGGGCTTGGGTTTGATATTTTTTCATAAAACTGCAATGATGTGAGCTGAATTTGGATTGTGTGGTCTGAGCATCTACTTTCCCAGGATGCACCAGTACCGTTCAATCAACTGTTCTGATGGAATCTTTTTCTTTAGCTTCTAGCAGTTTCTGCCCAGTAGCTTTTTCTCAACTAATTTTGAAAAATAAGAAGACAAATTTCAAAAGCTGTGTCTTTCTTCAAGCTAATGCTTCAATTTTTAAATGAAGTCACCAGTTGCAATTTTCACACCTGTGTTTTGTTGAAAATTAGTAAAGGCTATGGGGGAGAAATTCGGTATCGCCCCGTTTGTGGCGCAATTATTGGCCGGGCGTAAAGTTTAGCGCCTGGCGCTAATTATCACCTCCGACTGCAAACGTGGCTTCTATCGCCCCTGGAGGTGATTGGAATGCGAAATCAGGCGCTACACACCTCTCTTAAGGCGCTAACGCCGAGGAGCGAGGCGCTACCTCAGAGCGCTGGCAAAGCTCATGTGATGTCAGTCAGCAATGGAACACAGACACACTGGCGCCAGCCAGTTCTTAAAGGGAAAGGTCGATCTTGCTCTCCATCCATACCCTGCTCATTGCAGCCTTGAATCTCAGCCTGGAGAGACCTGTACATCAAATCTGCTGGAAAGAACAATGGAGAGGCCCAGGGAAAGAGCTCAGAGTGCAGCCCCCATAGTCTCTTCTAAATTGATGCAAGGAAGATCAAATCAAAATGAACCTGCAAAGTGCTGCTCAGTACCCAGAACTCCTCAACATGGCGTTGAATATCTCCAGAAGTCTCTCTCACTCAGAATGCGTGGTGCAAAAATGTCGCTGACAAAAAAAGGCAGGAAGCGGTCGCCTTTAAATAGTGTTCCTCCAGTCCCTTCCTGACTGCAAAACGCTCCCCTCAACCTGTCGTTGCTAGTGGCAGGCGGTAAGACAGGGGGCGCCACTCAATATCCGGACCGGGGCGCTACCGGGGCGTTGCATGCTCGACTGACATCAAGATCTGTGGGCGCAGGAGATCGTGGTGGTAGTGTTTAGCGCTGCCGCAAAATGTCTGGTCAATTTCACGAGCGGCGTAAACATCGCTGTGCCCGGGCACTAGTTGCTTTGCGCCCCATTAGTGCCCTCTTAAGGCGTTAACGGGAGGCGCAAACCAACCGAATTTTTCCCCCCATATGTTAATTGCTTAGAGGTGTGAGACCAAAGTTATAACTGTTAACACCCATGAAAAAGAGAGTGAGAAAGAAAGTAAATGTAGAAAAAGTGGCCTAGAAATTCAGTCTAGCCACTTTTGGGGCGGTAAAGTCGGGCGGGCGGTAAAGTTAGCGCCCGCCAGAAAGTGGAGGCCACTTCGCCGAAATTCAGTAGCTTTGGCCAAGGAGTTTGGGCGAGCGCTGAAACTGGCGTTGCACTCCTATCTTTAGGCGCTAAGCCGGCGGTGCGGACTGATAACGCCGAGGCCAGGCGCAGCGCAGGTGCGGTCATGTTTTGATTGACAGCAGACACCCTGACGCCGGCCAGCTCTTAAAGGGGGAAGGGTCGACTTTGTCTGCTGCCACGCCCTGGATAGTGGAGCCCTGCAGCTAGGCCTGAACACTGCTGGTGGACCCAAATAGCGCCTGAAGCCATGCAGAAGGCCCGTGAACGAGCGCAGCGCTTCTCAGAGCATGCTTTGAGGGTGCTGCTTAGGGGGTTGGAAAAGAACAGAGAGATCTTGTGCCCGGACAGTGGCAAGAAGGCTCCCAGGAGGCAGTACAGGAGAGCCTGGAGGGAAATCGCCCTGAGGGTGTCAGCCAACAGCGATGTCCCCAGGACTGGTGACCAATGCCGCAAGAAGTACAACGACCTCACTCGGTTGGTCAGGGTGAGTACCCTTTCGAGTGTCCTCCTCATCCTTGCATGTGCACCTCACATTATGGGCAAAGGGACTTCAAAGGCCTAATGGCCAGCCCTCCTCCCACAGCTATGGCACTGGCATGATCATCAATAGCACTTTCTGCACTTCACACACTGGCCAAGCTATTCGACCATGGGAGGCAGTGCACACAACAACAGGGCACCACACTGGCCAAGCTATTCGACCATGGGAGGCAGTGCACACAACAACAGGGCACCACACTGTACTTAGAGGCCATCCTTTCTCTTGCAGGCCAAGCTGGCGCAGAATCTGAGGAGCCGGACTGTCACCGGGGGAGGGCGTGCCCAGTTCCAGGAGCTCAGTGACCTGGAGGAGCGCGTGGCTCGACTCATGCGTGCCCGGGTGGTTGGCCCCGTTGCTATTGGAGATGCCGACCCTGTGCTGGGCCCCAATGGTAAGGACATCACCGTTTGCACCTCTCTTGTTCCCCTTGCGCTTCAGATCTACATCCTTTGCCACTGTCCGACCAATGCGCATAATGCCACCAATCATGCCTCCCTCGCTGACGCCCTGTCCTCACTCTAAAGCTACTCTTGTGCCTTCCTGCTTTCAGCTGGTGAGGAGGAGGTCCCTGAAGCTGAGAGTGCCAGTCCCTCGGAAGAGGAGGACGACGAGGACCAAGAGGAAGGCGGCACATCGGGGGAACCCTCATCCGCGCCAGGGGATGGCAATGGAGGGGACACGTCTTGCCTGGAGGAGAGCCAGGGGGAAGTGTTGCAGGGGGGTGTAGCTCCTGGGCCCAGTGGCGTCCAGGCACGCGGGAAGGGTCGGGCAGCACGGCTGCCTTCTCCCCAGAAGGGGGAAGTGTTGCAGGGGGGTGTAGTTGCTGGGCCCAGTGGCGTCCAGGCACGCGGGAAGGGTCGGGCAGCACGGCGGCCTTCTCCCCAGAGGGGGGAAGTGTTGCAGGGGAGGGCAGTTGCTGGGCCCAGTGGCGTCCAGGCACGCGGGAAGGGTCGGGCAGCTCGGCGGCCTTCTCTCCAGAGGGAGAGTCCGGCCTCCAGTCCGGAGACGGTCCTCGCCCAGGAGGTGCGCCTCCTTGATGAAATGTCTGCGGCCTCGGAGCGGCGCCACAACGAGTTCATGGGGGTTGTGGGACAGTTGCCTCAGGCCATTGAGTCCCTGGCTCATAGTGTGGCCGATTTCGGGGACTCACAGGCCAGGGGTGTCGACCAACTCGCGGCAGCACAGGACGCGAGTCGAGAGTTCATGAGTGGTGCCGTGCAGACACTGGCTGATCTGATGCGGGCACAGACCAGGGCAGTTCGGGCACTCACTTCTGCCACACTCGCTGTGTCATGGAAGCATCGCCAGGGCACCCGCCGCCCTGCTGCAGCACAGCGGTCTGGCCTTCACCAGATTGCTGCGCTTGCTGCAGTGCCAGCCGGCCGAGTGCCAGTGTCTCTGGCGACCAGCGAGCACCTGGCATCAGCCAGCTTGCCCCCATTGATGCAGCCGCCACTGCCACTCCCCCAGCTAAGCTGCGACGAGCTGCTGGAGAGACTGATGCTGCCCAGCCACAGCTGCAGCAGTCAGCAGCCGGCCCCTCCAGGGCCGGAACTCGTCTAGGCCGACCCCCAAGGGCATCTGCCGTCACGCATTGTGCCCCTCAGGAGCCTTCCCCCAGCCTTGCAACACCCACAGGGCCCAGGTTGAGGCGGAGCAACAGGTCGGGCAGGGGCCGGAGAAGCCTGCACAAGGACTCGCCCTGTCGGCACACCAAGTAGAGTGTGTTGCCAACTGTATTTCTTTATGGGGGTATTTGTGTCCCGGTGGGGCGGGTGGCTTATTTTGCTAACGCCGAAGATGAAGGCAACTGTTTTTTTATATGGGGGTGTTTGTGTTCTGTATGGAGGGGTTTGTCTTGGTTAGGCCGAGGATGAAGGCCAATTGGATGGACAAGTTTTGTTATTCCTCCCCAGGTTGTGGGAGTGAGATATGTTTTTGACTGTTTTTTGGGGGTGTTGTCTGTTTTTCTGTTTCATGTGGGAAGGGCCCTGAGTTTGTTAAATAAAGCTTTTTATTTATTCAGCTTGTCCAGGTGTCATGTTTCAAGTGGTTGTTGCGTTAAACGGCTGAGGGCTTGCGGAGCGGCTGCATTCAGGTGCGTTCATTGCCACAAGCCATTCCCTGACAGGGGGCCTAGAAGTGTCGTTCAATAAGCCGCCGGCGGACGGCCCTTGGACCTTGTGGCTCCCTCCTGGGCTGGTACTCCTCCTCCTCCTCCTCCTCCTCATGGTCCTCCTGCTCGTGCTCCTGAGGTGGTGGTCCAACGTGAGGTGGCAGTGCCTGAGTCCTGCGGATAGCCAGGTTGTGCAGCATGCAGCAAACGATGACGAACTGGGAGACTCTATCCGGCGAATACTGTAGAGATCCGCCGGATCGATCCAGGCAGCGGAACCGTTGCTTGAGGACGCCAATCATTTGCTCTATGATGTTCCTTGTGGCTTGATGGCTTTCGTTGTATGCCTCCTCCGCAGGGGTCCTGGGCGCGCGGAGCGGGGTCATGAGCCATGTACACAAAGGGTAGCCCTTGTCCCCAATAAGCCATCCCCTTGGTGGAGGCTGTGCCTCGAACATATCAGCCACAGTAGTCTGGCGCAGGATAAATGCATCGTGGCTGCTTCCTGGAAAGCGGGCATTGACAGCTAGGATGCGCTGCCTGTGGTCACACACCAGCTGTACATTGAGGGAATGGTAGCCCTTCCGGTTGCGGTAATCCTCGGCATTGTCGATAGGTGCCCGCATAGCCACATGCGTGCAGTCAATGGCGCCCTGCACCATGGGGAAGTCGGCGATCCTGGCAAATCCGACTGCACGCTGCTCCTGCCTCTCTAGGGTCATGGGGAAGGAGATGAATTGGTGTCTCCTTGCGAAAAGGGCATCGGTGACCTGCCGGATGCAGCGATGCACGGCGAACTGGGAAATGTTCGCTATGTCCCCAGCAGCGGCTTGGAATGAGCCGCTTGCATAAAAGTTCAGAGCCACCGTGACCTTCACTTCCACCGACAGAGACGTCCTGCACATCAGCTGTGGACGCAGATCTCTGTGAAGCAGCTGGCAGATCTCTGCAACCACCTCCCTTCTGAAGCGCAGCCTCTTAACACAATGCGCGGCAGTCATGGTGAGATAGGACACCTGCTGCCGGTATTCCCTGAGTGGGTAAGGCCTACGTTGCCGATGCCTGATGGCCCCTCTGCGTCTAGGTATGGCTGGCCCTCTCACACAGCGTCTGCGAGCCCTTCGCACATAATGCTGGAACTGAGGGTTGGAACCCCGTGCAGCCCCCATAATAAACTTGCAAACAGTGAAATCACAATGAGTGAAATTTCCAAGCTCTGGCCAGAAGCCTAAAATACCTCTCCTATGTTGTCCCAAATCAGGAAGGTCTGTTCCTTGGTCTCTGTCCAGAAATCCAAAGCACTAAAGTCATTGCAGCAAAATGGCTGGCCTTTATAGTTCAGTCTAAGTGCCCTTTAATTAGCGCTCCCCGAAGCCCGCAGGGCTTCTGCTGCGTTCCACTTCACAGTTCTTAACAGCGCCACGCCCACATTGGGCGGGCGCCACTGAATTTCCGGTTTGGGGCGCACAAACAGCGTTGCACGACGAAATGACGTCATAAGCTGCGCGCGCAGCTGAGCGGGCGCAAACACTTTGCGCCGGCGCTAAATGTCAACTGAAGTTGGGCGTAGGCGCAGATCGGCCTGCGCCCGGGCGCTAAGTGCCTAGCGCTGGAAATCTACCCCTCTTATGGCGCTAACGGCTGGCGGACGCAACTGAATTTCTAGGCCAGTATTTTTTAAATTGCCAGAAAGGTTCCATCAAGATTCATAGTGGAAATGCCTTGTAAACTGCCTGAAATTTGTTCTCAAAATGGAGGTTTGGTTGAAAACTGCCACAGGATGTGGTCAGTAAATGAACCGAGTGCTCGGAAGTAGCTGAGAAGCAAAAATAAAAGCCATATATACTTTTTAAACCATGAAGCTTCTAGGTTAATTACACCATGAGAGCTTGTGTTTACACACTAAACATTCCTTACAAGTGTTAGAAAGCCATTTGGATGGCTCAGACCCAGGGATAATGACATTTAGTGAGACACAAACATATCACATCCCCTCACATTTGTGTGAGGCACCTTGATGGATACGTGGAAGGAATTGTAAATTGGAGACCCAGAGTTTGAGATGTTCAGGCTTCACTGATTCAGAGGCATAAGAGGATTCTTTCATATTTGTTAGAAATGGTTGACAGCAAAAAGGTGAAACCTTAATAGTGCAGCTTCTCTTTGTCTTTCTTAGATTTTCTTAGCTAGATGTAGTTTCTCTTTGTAGTTAGAAGATTCTCTTTCTCTTCTTCTGTAAGCAATCTTTCCTTAGCAGATATAAAGGGCGGAGAGTCAGAAGTTATAGAAGTTGTATGGCTACACCAGCCAGTTACAGGTGGAGATTATTGTGTCTCTTAATTCTACAATCATCTGAGATCAATCAAGGTGAGAGAGAAGCCGAAATAACAACAGAAAATGCTGGAAAAACTCAGCAGGTCAGGCAACATCCGTGGAGAGAAATTTGAGTTGACGTGTCGGTCGAAACCCTTCTTCAAAACTGGAAAGAAAAGAAAATAGATCGAAGGCAAGGCTGCGATCGAACAAAAGAGACAATAAAAGGTATTCGAAGCCAGACGAGATGGTAATAGGCCCGTGGAGACAAAAGGCAGCTGAGATTAGGTGTGAAGTGTACTGCAGGTAAGAGACAGCTGCCAGGTGAGAGAGAGAAACGAAAGGAAAGGAGAGGGGGGGGGGGGCGGGAAGGAGGACCCAAAACAAAGGGGTGGAAAAAATTATAAGTAAAAAAGTAATAGGGGCCGAGGTTATGATCTGAAATTGTTGAACTCGATATTGAGTCCGGAAGGCTGCAAAGTGCCTAGTCGGAAGATGAGTTGCTGTTCCTCGAGTTTACGTTGAGCTTCCGTGGAACAATACAAGAGGCCAAGGACGGTGAGGTCCGAGTGGGAATGGAGCGGTGAATTAAAATGACAGGCGACCGGAGGACCAAGGTTCAAGTGGAACAGATAACCCTTCTGCCAAAGGGGCTCATCAACTCAACGCCCCTGAAGCTAATATAAATGCAAAATACTGCGGATGCTGGAAATCTGAAATAACAACAGAAAATGCTGGAAATACTCAGCAGGCCAGGCAGCAGCCGTGGAGAGAGAAACAGAGTTAACATTTCAGGTCTGGGACCCTTCATCAGAACTGGAAAAAGCTGGAGATGTAACAGATATTAAGCAGGTGCAGAGACAGCGGGGCAGGGTTAGGAGGGGAGGAAGAAATAGAAAGAACATCCTGTACTTTTGTAAAAGGCAGGAAAGATAAAATGTTGCAAATGGGAATGGCAAAAATCATACTGCATGAAAAATGGGGGCAGGGATAATTATCTGAAATTGTTGAACTCAATGTTGAGTCCGGCAGGCTGCAAAGTGCCCAATCGAAAGATGAGGTGCTGTTCCTCGAGCTTACGTTGAGCTTCATTGGAACAATGCAATAGCCCGAGGACAGAGAGATCAGCGTGGGAGTGAAGCGGTGAATTAAAGTGACCGTGTTCCAAAGAAGGAAGGAAATCAACTCAACCACACTGCTCATATGCACAAGGTTGTATTAACATTAGAATTATTGCTAACCAACAACATCAAGGCTTTTACATTAGCAAAATACTGCGGATGCTGGAAATCTGAAACAACAGAAAATTCTGGAAACACTCAGCAAGCCAGGCAGCATCATAGAGAGAGAAACAGAGTTAACATTTCAGGTCGATGACCCTTCGTCAGAACTGGAGAGGTAACAGATTTTTAAGCAAGTGTGGGGCAGGGAAAGGGAGGAGGAGAGGGAAGAACAAAAAGGAAGGTCTGTGATAGGATGGAAGGTAGGCGACATTAAAAGACAAAAGGGCTGATGGGCAAGGCAAAAGGAGATGGTAATGGGACAAGTTAAGAAACAAAAGATGACTCTAGGCCTAATCAAAAGATGAGGTGCTGTTCCTCGAGCTTACGTTGAGCTTTGTTGAAACAGTGTAAGAGGCCGAGGATGGAGAGATCAGAGTGGGAGTGGAGTGGAGAATTAAAGTGACAGGCGACTGGAAGCTCGGGGTCACGCTTATGGACTGAATGGAGGTGTTCCGCAAAGCGGTCACCCAATCTGTGTTTGGTCTCCCCAATGTAGAGCAAACCGCATCGTGAGCAGTGAATACAGTATACTAAATTGCAAGAAGTACAAGTTCATCGCTATTTCACCTGGAAGGAATGTTTGGGGTCCTGGACAGTGGGAAGGGAACTGAACTAGAAAATTTCATTCACTTTGTTTCCAATTTCCACCCTTCCCCCGCCTTCATATGGTCCATCTCCGACTCTTCCCTTTCCTTCCTCGGCTTCTCTGTCTCCATTTCTGGGGATAGGCTATCGACAAACATCCACTATAAGCCCACGTAAGCTCGAGGAACAGCACCTCATCTTTCGATTAGGCACTTTACAGCCTTCTGGACTCAACATCGAGTTCAACAATTTCAGACTATAACCTCGGCCCCTATGTTTTCTTTTTTCTCTCACATGGCAGCTGTTGATGATTCTGCCATTGCCATTTACACCTCATCTAGAGTCAACTTTTGTTTCTTAATTTGTCCCATTACCATCTCCTTTTGCCTTGCACCATCATCCCTTTTGTCTTTTAATCTCTCCTGCCTTCCATCCTATCACAGACCTTCCCTTTGTTCTTTCCTCCCCTCCCCCCTCTCCCTGCCCCTGCACTTGCTTAAAAATCTGTTATTTCTCCAATTTATTCCAGTTCTGACGAAGGGTCGTCGACCTGAAATGTTAACTCTGTTTCTCTCTCTACGATGCTGCCTGACCTTCTGAGTGTTTCCAGCATTTTCTGTTGTTTAATATCGAGACTTTACTCTATCCAGTAGACTGCCTATCTAATGCTATTAACTTGTCAGCAATCTATGGATTTAACTGTCACCTAGCCTCCCAAATGTAGTAGTCTCTGACACTGATCTCAACTATAATTTAATAGTCAGTGACTCCATTACTGCTGAATTATGGTGACACTTCCTAATTGCTTTTACAACCTCTGTTACTTACTTTGTTAAGTAACTTTGTCCTATGGCACAGTGGGTAGCACTCTCGAGGTGGGAGTGGCTAGGAAAGAGCAGGTGCTGCTGGGTGCTTGATTACTGCCGGGAGTTGGAGTGAGTTTGTAAAAAGTTGGTGGTGGTTTTTTTTTCAGGTTTTAGGGCCTTTTTGGTCAAACATCAGCCAGATGGCTGCTGAGGGGCCCGGAGCCGGGCCCCTCAGAGGACAATGTTCACAAGATGAATTTAATCAGGGAGAAAATGTTGCGGGAAGGGAGAAAAAAAGGCTCAAAGATTTGGGCCGGGACCCCAGGAAGTTTGGAAAAGAAAACACAGTGGTGGTTCACTGTGAGGACAAGGAGATACGAGCTTGGGATATTATCCAGGCGATTCATGAGGACTACGGTGAGGGAAGCTGCTTTGCCTGCCAACCAAAACCAAATGTTGGGCTCGAGGTAACGGTCAGTGGCCGAGAGGAGGTGGAAAGACTTTTACTGAGTTTGAAGATAAGTTGTTGGAGGTATCTCTGCTATATTCTGAAGAGGTGGTGGTTTCATTCTTAAACCTGCTGGTTCACATTGAGGATGATGTGCTAATACAAAAGTTGGAGTCGTGGAACATTAAAATTTGCTCCGCAATAAAGAGGAGTTACTATCCAGGAACGCGGGTAGCAGATGGAGCCCGTTATGTAAAGGTACGGTTCCCAGAGTGGGTGAAGTCATTACCGTACAGCATGAAATTCGAGACAATGGAAGGAGTGCAGTACTTCCGGGTACTGCATGATAACCAGGTGAAGGTTTGTTATTATTGTCTTAGACACAACCATCTTGTAAGAAGCTGTCCAGACATGTACTGTTATAACTGCGGTGAGTCTGGACACATCGCTCAGAGCTGCAAGGCAGAGAGCTGTGGGGTGTGTCACAAAGGCCCCACCCGCTGTGAGTGTGAGGCAGAAGGAAGCCCCTTGAGTGATGAGGGGATGGGAGAAGTAGCAGGAGCAGAAGGTGTGAGTGGAGCGGCTAGAGGAGCGGAGCAGGCGCAGGACACAACTGATGAATGGAAGGAAAAAAGAGTGCAGGAAGAGGCAGAGAATTGCGGAGCAGAGAACAGGATGGAGATGGTGAAAAACACACCAAGTACGGTGGAAAAGGACAAAGACAGCAGTGGGCAGCATAGGTTGAGGGCAGAGTTGAGCCATAATACGGTTCGGCTCTCCCTAACGAATCTGGTGTCTGTGGGGAGGAGAGGATGCGGGAGCGGGGTGTGGGGTAAGTGTAAGTACTCCAAAGAAAGATAGGGAGTTAGACATCTCGGGGAGCAGGAGGGGGCAAGTCAAGGAGAGGGTGCAAGAGGCAGGAGCCTTAAAGGGACAGCAGGACAGGAGTGGGGAGACAAAGATGGCAGAAGGGAGCAACATAGGTGCAGATGCGCCATTGTCCCAGAGAGAGAGAAGAAACGGGGAGCAAGGGTCAGCGGTGGAGATGAGGCCGAAGGGAGTGGCACTATTGGAGAAACCGTGATAGCAGGAAGACTCTCTAAGGGAGATTATGTATGATGGGGAGCAGGGATGGGAGGTTACAGAAGAACTCGAGAGTGAGGAGTCAGAGGGGGACAGAGACATGTAAGTGGGGGATGGGGTGGCATCGTGTAGCAAGGGAAAGGTTAGTGAGGGGCAGAAGGAGGGAGAAGGGGCAGCTCCTCAGCCCAAACCTAATGTAAGGAACAGGCTGAAACTGCAGGGAAGGTTCAAACAGGAGGTGAAAAAGAGCTGAAGGTTGCAGGAGAAAGCAACAGCTGCCCAACAAGTTGGGAAGGAGCATGAGAGGAGGGAAGAGCTGGAGGCTAAATGATGGGGGATTATCAGGCACACTTCCCTTATTCGGAGCCATGATTACTGACCAATTTATAAAGTACAACAATAGATTAGTATATGTTATGGGAGACAAATTAAACTTCGGGTTTTGATGTTAATAGCCCAGAAATTAGTGTCCCAACGCGCGAGTAAGCACCGTGTACTCATGCGTGGGACCGATGGAATTGCCGGTTTTCTGCATGCACAGCGCATGCGCGGGAAACCGGCATTTCCGATCCTCTGAACCAAGGGGTTCAGAGGTCGAACGCGTGCGCGCAGGAGTCTGCGGTTGCGCGTTGAACTTCGTTTTTTTTTCCAGGTTTGCCCGTGCGTGAAGGGCTCTACTTTTTGCACATTTAAAAACCAGGCGTAAGGACTTAATTTTAAAAGGTAAGTGGTCTATTAATTAAAATTATAATTTTTTTCCCACAGGTTTATTATTTTTAAAGACTTTACAGTAAGGTAAGTGTATTTTTAGCCTCGATTTTTTATAAAATTATTTTTTTCAAAAATTTAAATTATTGTTTAAAATAGTTATTTAAAGTTATTTATAGTTCATTTAAAGAGTGTGATTTATAAAAAATTTTATTTCAAGTTTAAGTACAGTTTTGGGCGCCCGGAGTTTTCATGAGTTTGACAGTTCTTACTGTCAAACTCATGAATTAACTTTTGCATCCTCCGATTGGTTGCCCAGTGCTCACGTGATCCCAGCCGACGCATCGCACTAAGTACGCCACTGGGTCACGCAAGCACAGCGCGCTGGGAGCTGAACCGGGCCTCAGACAGGAAATCCACGCAGGCCCAGGCTTCAACTGCCGGCGCGCTAGGTAAGTGTAGGTCGGGGGCTTGCACCCGCGGGAAGCCCCCGACATGAATTTTTGGGCCAATATGTGGTGGAGGAATGGCTGTGCAGAGCGGCAGAATAGATTTGTATGATACTTTGGAATGATCATGATGTTGTAAATGTTTTTAATGTTTAATAAATAAGAAGAAGAAAAAAAAAGTGGGTAGCACACTTACCTCTGAGTCAGAAGGTTGTAGGTTGAAGTCCCACTCCAGGGACTTAGGCACATAAATCTAGGCTGACACTCCAGTGCAGTGCTGAGGGAGTGCTGCCCTGATGGAGGTGTCGTCTTTTGGATGAGATATTAACTCGAGGCCCCGTTTGCTCTCTCAGGTGGATGTAAAAGATCCCACGGCACTAGTTCAAAGAAGTCCTGGCCAATATTTATTCCTCAATCAACATAACAAAAACAGATTATCTGGTCATTATCACATTGCTGTTTGGGGAGCTTGCTGTGTGCAAATTGGCTGCTGCTTTTCCTACATTACAACAGTGACTACACGTCAAAAAGTAATTCATTGGCTGTAAAGCACTTTGGGCGCAAAATAAATTCAAGTCAGACAGCAAGGGCCCTGCTAAGATGGGAAGTGCTGCTGAGCTAATTTATCGCCATGATGTAAAAATTAGAGAAGTCTTGGAAGGAGATATTGATGAGAAAAATTGATGCAGATTACATTCATAGAATTGATCCGTACATCTTTAATTAAAATTCAGCCCCAAATGTGAATGATCATGCAGATCCAATTACATCTTTAACAAATGAAAAGCCTCCTACACATCTTGTAAGGTTCGAAAATTTCTGCGCAACCCCAGAACAGAACGAAAGTCATTTTTAAAAAGGATTTTGGAACATTACAGACGAAATCTGTAAAAGGGATAAAAGTGTGGTTGGGCCAAACAGAAGATGTCAAAGAGCTAAATTACACAGTTTTCCTAAGAGTAAGAAAAGAAGAGATTTTGGACTGTTTTAAGGAATATTGGGCCAAAGGGATTTAAAATAAAAAATCCCAGGAAGAATTGGCTGGTTTAAAAAGACATGTTCAGGCTTGCAAAAGGCTGGAACAAAGGGGAGGCAGGGTGGGCCCCCGAGGTTTGGATATTGAACTGTCTAGGAATGTCCAGGGCCGCCCCAGTTTTACATAAGGACAATGAAGCCTGTTTTCCCGCCGAGAATTCGCAGAGCCAGGTATCGAATAAACAGGACATGTCCCCAGGAATACAAAGGAAGGAACATTAGCCCTACAGGTTACAACAAACAAACCACAGTCCAAAACCAATTAAAGAGATTGACAAACGTTTTGCATTTTTTAAACTGGTTTCAAGGCAATCCCGAAACCAGTTAAAGGCCGATTAAGTTTAGATGGGCCATCCCCGAAACTCGTTAAATTTAGATGAGCCATCCCCTAAACTCGTTAAGTTTGGATGGGCAATCCCCGAAGCTCGTTAAAGTTTTAAAACCTATTAAAAATAACGAGCCTGCCCAAAATCTAACAAGATTAGCAGGTTTCGTTTTAGTATAAACTAAAGACCTGTCTCCACAAGAAAGCAGTTCGTTCAATGGGTTCGATCAGTTCAGAGACAGTCGTTCAGGCAGAGAATTGAAACAGCAGTCAGTGAATTGAAGTCAGCAGTACAGTTCGGACAGACACAGAAAGAAGCACAGTTCATTCGAAAGACATCAGCCTCGGGACAACAGAAGGAGAACGGAAGGAATCGCAGCAACCAAGGGCCCCACGAAACAAACAACCAACAATATTACCAACAACTAGGTAATATTGGGCCACCGTGACCAACAACCAACTCGGAAGAAACCGAAGATCTGCAAGTTTTTCCCACTCTACAAACTATTCCTGCGTTTGGTGAGCATTTCCTGGTCCTCTGGAATTCAACCTAGTTAATATAGTGGGATTGGGAGGGGTAAGGTATTTTTGTCTATTGTCATTCTCCCTCGCATATTCCGAAGTGTTCCCCCTTTTAGAGTGATAAGATTTATTGTGTTGTGTATATTTTCTTGTCTCAAATAAAATCCAAGTCCTTTTCACCAACTCAGTTGTCTGTTGCAATTTCATTACAACCCCCAAATAAGTCCAGGTCTAGAACCAAGGGAGTGGGAGCGATTCGAACCGCTCAGGGAGTCAGAGGTGAAGCTGACACACACACCACCCCTTACAATCTTAAGTATACACCAGAACTTAGGGGCTGGATTTTGTTATTGGGGGTGGGTTGGGGTTGGGTCAGGTTGTCGTTGGGTCCCGCCCCTGCCTCTGATGTGAGGCGGGACAATTGAACGATTTTGCCCTAATTGGGCACTTGATTTCCAGTGTCCCTGGCCCAATGAGTCTTTTGGTCCTGAAACTCACCTCCGATGACGTCATCTATGCAGCTGCATTTAAGGCCTGCAAGCAGCCTTGGTTCATTTTCTGCCTTACTACTTTTTTGCTGAGACTTCTGAAGGATTATTGGTGCTCAAGGCCCAAGTGCGTACCTCGCTTTGATGAGGGAGCTCTGGTGGAGGGAGCAAGAGCTCAGAAGGAAGTGCTGTTTCCTTCTTCTGGGAGGAAGAAACCTCCCCAGCAGACCAAAGCTGTGTGGCTGCA
Source organism: Somniosus microcephalus (assembly GCF_052327205.1). Lineage (NCBI taxonomy): Eukaryota > Metazoa > Chordata > Chondrichthyes > Squaliformes > Somniosidae > Somniosus > Somniosus microcephalus. The sequence continues at coordinate 26,505,429 of NC_141008.1, read as the reverse complement.
AGTGGCACAGGAGGTCAGTGCCATCTCAATGTGCAGCAGAACCTGGCTGCAGTGTAGAAAGAGGTTTCATGACCTTCTCCGCACAGGAAAAGTGAGTGTTACATCACCATGACCCTCAAACTGCTCCCCATCGCCTCTCATCACCAGCACTCTTCATTGTCAACCTCCTCCTCCACACCCCACTTGACCCTTACATCCCTGCACCCTTAACCATTCCCTCTCTCTGAATGTTCACACTCACTTAACTATTCGACTATGCAGGCCTCATACTTCCCATCACTGTTATGCTATGCCAACAACTTACAATGCACAGGGAGGGCCCTTGGTCTTGGGCCATCACTCCATCTTTGTGTCCTTCTAAGCATCTATGCTATGGATTCTCTACACTCACTCCTTCAATCTCACTCAAACTCCACTTGTGTTCCTCATTGCAGGAAAAGAGAGCCCACAATAAGAGGGAAAGGTCGAAGACAGGAGGAGGGCCACCCTCAATAGCCCAGCTCACCAGTGCAGAGGAGGCGGCCCTGGAGACCATGGGAGTCGAGGAGGATGCGCAAGTGGGGGACGGACAGACGGGTGCATCAGAGCAAGCTGGTGACAGAATAGTTTTTCATCTCTCTCTCATTGATATTGCATGAGTGACTGATCTTGATTCTAATGCTCTAACAGATTGACTTATGAGGATCTGCACAACTCAATGTGCATGCAACGTTTATCTAACATGTCTAACTCTTTCCATTACTCCCCCACAGGACCATCGACAGCCCCATTCCCCACTGTCCAGGAGGAACTGCCCAAGCCACCAGACTCCTCAGAGGAAGCTGCAACCTCTGAGGGCGCAGTGTCAGCAGAATTAAGTGCACCCAGCACCGGCGCAGACACTCGCATCTCGGTGGGACCTGCGGGACATAGAGTAGAGTTGTCACCTGGTGTATCACAGCTCACAAGTGAGCATCAGCAGATGGTGGAGACAGGGACAGCAGTGGAGAGTCCTCGTCGGAGGGCGCAGAACTCTCCCAGCTTGGCTCAGCTGCATGTCGATCCTGTGCCTCCGGATCCATCCAGAAGGAGAGCGGTGCTGGAACTCCAGGAACAGGTGCAGGAGTCTCTGGCAGTTTTTGTCTCCAGGGTTGCTGTGAATGTGGAGTGGATGGAGGAGTCCATCGCTAACATGAGCAGAGCCTTTGTGGAGGCATTGGTATATGAACGCATCACCACGGAAAGGATGGCAACCTCTGTGGAAAGGATGGCTACCTCTGTGGTAAGGCTGGCTACCATAGAGGAGAGGATGGCTACGGTAGAGGAGAGGATGGCTATGGCCATGGAGGAGCTTAGTCGTCAGGGTCTTGAAAACATGGTCATTGTTCAGAATAGACTGACATCTCTGGAGGAGCGATGGTCAGCTATTGAGCAGAGAAACCAGACCTTCATGGAAGTCCTCTGGAGTAGGACTGCCAGTGCAGAAACGGGTCCTCATCACCCCCCTGAAGTGCAGCAAAGTGCTGTCAATCCACTTGCTAGCTCTGAAGTGGGGCTGACCCATGAGAGGGATGTTGGTGGCAGAGAACAAGGAAGTGGTGGCTCCTCTCCAAGTACTCACACGACCATGCCACGACAGAGTCCTCGGTCAGAGCCCCACCAGAGTCCTCACCCAACTGAGATCAGCATCTCAGCCCCTGCACAGCCGCAGGAGCAGCAGACTGTTGGCGAGCTCTCACAGGTTCGCAACCCCAGAGGACGTCCACCAAAGGTGTCGAGGCAGGAGTAGCATGAAAGTGAACAAGGGGCCTCAACATCTGCTGAAGCCACAGGGGAAACACCATGTAGGAGCACGCATAAGAGGAAGATAAAGCACAAGTAGTCACAAAGGTAGTCACTTGGGTGTTCTGTTGTGTTTAATTCTGAAATGCCATCCGTGAATTTATGTGATAAAATGACTTGTTGGCAAACTGTTGATGTTGTGGGCTGTGTCATTTTGCAAATGAGATTTCCACATTGAGGGCTCATGGCGAGTTGGAATTGTCAGTATGGTGGTCAGAGTGATAGGAAGCCACAGGTTCTTCTCCATTGTCGATGGTGTGGTAAGAAGTTGCGAGGCAAATGTGTTTGATTGGGCAGCCTAAGCAAATCTAGCCAAGATCAACGCATCCCTTGCATTCCGGGCAGCAATGTGCTCGCGTGCTGCTGGCGCTGATTGATCCGCCTCCGCAAGTTGTTCGTTGTCGCTTCTCTCCTCCTCCTCCTCCTCCTCATCTGAGGAGGCTATGCGATGAGCCACTTGTACTTCAGGCAGCTGCAAGCCACGATGCTGTTGTGAAGGAATAAGCCATATAACCTATTCAGAAAAATAAACCATTCTATGAAAGACTTCTGGCCTTATTAAAACATGACAAACTGGGCCTGGAAATCTAGAAACCTAACCATGAAAAAGCTGTGAAAGCATTCTGGCTATAGAGATAAGATAGTTGTTGACAATGAATCAATAACCTTATTGAAACAGAAGGTTAAAGGCTCCGGTAGGCTGAACCTTTTGGAATAAGACAATGGTTCACCCTGGACAAGGTGTTCTAATTAACACTTCGTAAAGAAGCACATAAAAGTAAGAAACATCTGCCTTCGTAAAAATGACATCAAGTAAAATAACCTGCCGTTACATCGTTTTTTATGGTAAACTTAGAACACCAAGAGAAGAGACATAATTCTGTAATGCAACCAGCTGAGGTGACTGTAAGAATTGCAGGGGTCCACCGAAAAATTACTAGAGATAATTAGCTTACATCAGCAGAAAACCTTAAAGGAAATACCACTGGAAAAGGGTATAAATATTGAACTGTCAAATTGGATAGTAGACTCGCTTTAAAGGGGCAAAGCGATTCTCGGCTTCAGAGGCAGCTCTGTAAGTCTCCAACTCTTACCTTGGGGATCAAAGGTATTTGATTTTGGTGGATATCCTGCAGAAAACTAAGAACTGTAAAGCTGTAGCGAAGTTAAGATTTGAGAGTAAGGTTCTCTGATAATAGAATTGTAAGCTTTCTCTTTTTGGAACTGTTAATGTTGCGATTGACTCACCAACTGTAAATTACATGTCGGTTCTTTAATAAATCAATATATTTTTAGAATTGTCTCACATAAGACTTCTGTATCAAACTCGCAAACTCAATTTCTGTACACTCTTTGGTGAGGAGTTGCAGAATTCTGGGGGAGTTTTCCGAACCCTCATAATATCCGGAATGTGACAATCTAGCTAAACTTATTAAAAGTGTTATCTGGAGGGCGGTAATATTTTCAGGTTGTTCCTTTCCTTTAGGGAGAGATAGTCTAGACCTTTAGACCCAATTAAGTGTCTTTAGGATTCGGCTACCTCAAACTTTAGTTGAAAGTGAACGTATGGAGAATACGCCTGATCTGGGGTAGCCCTAAAGGGGCTAGTGTTGTGTATGTCCCTTTAAGGGAATAACTGGTCTCAGGCTGCAGTACCGGCAGTGACCACCCCTGTATAAAAGGCCCTAGCAGGCTTCTGTAGTTTCAGTTTCCAGGTTGTCTCTATTCAGTAAAGACTTGTTAAACCAACTCCTGCATTCCGTGTCTCCATTAACACACGGATCTAATACTGGCGACGAGTAAGAAACAAACTTACCTGCAACTCGGCAGCACCTCAGACGACGTTATTGAAGGTCGAAGCCAGAAGAAAAAAAAATAATCCAAAGAAACTCGAGAAACGGGCGTCGACCGTGGGCAACTGCCCTCCAAATCATCGGATTGAAAACTTGCAGGAGAGGCTGTCAAGAGCCAGGCTTGGTTCTCCAGTCTGTGGTTTCCCAGCTAATCGGGCTGGTGGCAGGTAGTGCACTGATCCTTCCTGGGCTGCGGCGGGCTAGAGCTCGATCGGGTGGCTCTGCAACGGGGCCGGGCAGCGAGTCGGGAAGCAAAGAGAGAGAGGGTGGAGCACACAGGGCGCGGCCGGTGCTTCGCAGCCGGGCAGCGTTCGGACCTAACAAGAGGGAGGGAAGTGTCCCAGCGGGTCCGCTCCACGACGGGAATGGTTCTTCAATTAACGGAGCAAATATTGAAGCGCGATAGAAAAATAAAAATACCGCGGAGAACAGCATTGGCAGCAGCGGCAGCGGTGGGAAAGCGCGGGAGGCGCCATCTTAACTCGGCGGGGAAGAAGGAAAAGCGCGGGAGGCGCCATTTTGATCCATCGGGGACGAAGTAAAGCGCGGGAGGCGCCATTTTAGATTTTTAAGATGCCAAAGACTGGCGATATCATTGCCTTCGATAATGCAATAGAAGACTGGACCACGTATGTGGAAAGAGTCGAGGTATATTGCGAGGCAAACGAAATAGCCGATGAGACAAAGGCATCGGTATTGCTAAATTTAATGGGCGCAAGAACGTACGGCCTATTGCGGGACCTGATTACTCCAGCCAAACCGAAGGCGAAGAGTTTTAACGAAATTGTTGCTATCCGACAGGAACACCTAAATCCTACACCGCTGTTGATAGCAGAAAGATTTAAATTCCACAGGAGAAATCAGCATAAAAATGAGAGCAATGCTGATTACCTTACGGAACTACGCAAGCTATCAAAGCACTGCCAGTTCGGAGCAGGACTGGCAGATACCTTACGGGACAAATTTGTCTGTGGACTCCTGAGTGAAGGAACCCAGAAGAGGTTACTCTCAGAGAAAGAGCTGACACTAGATAAGGCTTTCAGCGTAGCAGTATTGTACGAAGCAGCAGCAAGGGGAGCTGCGGAAATACAACAAAAGCCACAGGAATACGGCACCCACGAAATGACACGGGGATTTGCAAAATGTTATCGCTGCGGCAGAACAAACCATGACCAGAAGAACTGCTGGTCCAAGGACAAAATATGCAGGCAATGCTGAAAGATGGGACACATTGCACGAGTTTGCAGGTCTGGGAAGAAGACCAATGACAACAAAAAGGCTACTAAGGAACCGTACAGGAAAGTACAAAAGATGACGGACAGTAGTTCCGAAGACCAGATGAGCGATAGTGAATCCGGGAACAAGAGACTAAGCTGTCTCAAACTTCACAACGTAATCGCAAAAGAGGATCACCGAACCATTTGGGTCATCCTCACGATAGCAGGGTCCCAAGTCAAAATGGAACTGGATACAGGATCAGCTCTAACCGTCATGAATCGATGAGACTACGAGCGGCTATTCTCACACATACCCTTGAGAGAGACATCCATTGTCTTGAGGATGTATACGGGGCAAAAAGTATACCCCAGAGGAAAAATAAGGGTGCCTGTCGAATACAACGGCAAGAAAATACGGAAATTGTATCTCTACATTCTGCAAGATGGTGGACCACCGTTATTGGGACGTGAATGGATCAGAAAGATAAGTTTAGACTGGCACTCCATTCAGGCACTGACGGTGGCTGGTAAAAAGGATGACGACGTCACTCCTGGACGATTGTCAACAATCTTAGCTGACGCCAAAGAGGTATTTCAACAAGAACTGGGCACTCTTAAAGGCGTAACCGCCTCAATAAAAATAGAGGAGAATGCAATTCCCAAGTTTTTCAAAGCAAGACCGGTACCATATGCAATTCGCCCAGCCGTCGAGGCAGAGCTGGAGAATCTGGAGAATGCAGGCGTGTTATCTAAGGTAGACTGGAGCGAGTGGGAGACACCCATCGTTCCTGTCATGAAGAAAACGTTAAACAATAAATCTGAGGAGCCAAGGAAGGTTCGCATCTGTGGGGACTTCAAGGTGACGGTGAACCCAGTCCTTCACACAGTACAATATTCTCTTCCAAGGATAGAAGATATCTTCGCCTCACTATCTGGAGGGAAGCGTTTTACAAAAATTGACCTAGCACAAGCATATTTGCAGATGGAGGTTGAAGAATCCTCTAGGAAGTATCTCACGATTAACACTCACAAAGGTCTTTACCAGTATAATCGACTGGTATTCGGAGTAGCATCAGCTCCGGCGATATGGCAAAGAGCGGTGGAACAAGTCCTGCAAGGGATTCCGGCGACTCAGTGTTACTTGGACGACATCCTAGTGACAGGTGAAGATGACAGTGAACACCTTGCCAACCTAGAGCAGGTGCTCACTAGACTACGTGAACATGGGCTACGAGCAAATCGCCCCAAGTGCGAGTTTTTTAAGAAACAGATATCGTATTGTGGCCACGTCATTGATGAAGAGGGGTTGCATAAGTCCCCTGACAAAATTGAAGCGGTAGTTAAGGCTCCAGCACCTGAAAATGTGTCGCAACTGAGGTCATTCCTCGGATTGGTGAATTACTACCATAAGTTTTTGCCGAATTTGTCCACAATTCTGCATCCACTGAACGCCCTACTATGAACGGGAGTAGCATGGAAATGGAGCGATGAATGTAAACGGGCCTTTCAGAAGAGTAAGGACCTAATCACTTCAAGAGAAGTATTGGCTCACTACAACCCATCACTACCGATAAGACTGGCGTGTGATGCGTCTCCCTACGGCATTGGGGCGGTACTGCCACATAAATTCCTTGATAGTTCAGAGAGGCCGATAGCTTTTGCGTCACGCTCGTTAACTTCTGCCGAGCGTAACTACGCCCAGATTGACAGAGAGGCCCTCAGCCTGGTGTGGGGGGTGAAGAAGTTCAATCATTACCTGCACGGTCAGAAATTTACGCTTCTAACTGATCATCAACCTCTCATCTCCATTTTCAACCCTCAGAAGGGCGTACCGATAATGACGGCACAACGGCTACAGAGGTGGTCCCTTTTCCTAGGGGCACACCAATATGACATCGAGTACAAAGGAACTAAACAGCATGGGAATGCTGATGGATTGTCGCCTACCGTTGCCGACAGTGGAAGAAGAACTGGCAGTGGATCCAGTGGAGTTATTCCACTCGACTATAGTCGAATGTCTCCCTGTGACGAATGCAAACATAGAAAAGGAGACACGAAATGACCCGACACTCTCCTGGGTCTATGATTTAACGGTGAAGGGATGGCCAGCACATGGCGAACCACTGCTGCCAGCATTCTCGCCAAGAAGAGAACAGCTGTCAGTGTGCAGAGGAACCTTGATGTGTGGATCCAGAGTAATAATTCCACCCAAATTGAAGGATAGAGTGCTCAATGAGCTTCATGAGGGTCATCTGGGAGGGGTAAAAATGAAGAACTTAGCCAGAGCATTTGTGTGGTGGCCGGGAATCGATAGAGAAATCGAAGAGATGACCAAGAGCTGTGCAGGATGCCAGAAGGTCCAAAACGCCCCACCACAAGCCCCTCTACATCCATGGGAGTGGCCCTCATCTCCATGGCAAAGGGTGCACATTGATTTTGCTGGTCCCTTTATGGACTCGATGTTTTTAATTGCGGTGGATGCACATTCAAAGTGGCCAGAGGTAATAAAAATGTCCTCAACCACCACGGAAAAAACTATCAGTCTTACGAACCATATTCGCCAGGAATGGGCTGCCTGAACAGATTTGCTCTGACAATGGACCACAGTTTGTGTCTGAAGAGTTCCAGAGGTTCTTAAAGAACAATGGTGTTAAGCATTACACATCCGCCCCATATCATCCAGCCACTAATGGATTGGCCGAGAGGTTTGTTCAAACATTCAAGAAGGCTATCAAGGCAATGTGTAATGAAGATATACCCCTACAACACAAGGTGGACAACTTCTTGTTTGCCTACCGGAATGCGACACATGCGGTTACCAACCAAACTCCAGCCATGATGTTCTTCAATCAAAGACTACGATGCCGCTTGGATTTGGTTAAGCCAAACGTCAGAAGAGATGTGGAGAACAGGCAGTTTCAGAATATGAATGAAAGGCCGACCAGGAGTTTTAAGATAGGTCAACTAGTTTTGGCCCGGGACTACCGCACAGAGAAATGGCAGCCAGGAACGATACACGGCAAGGACCTCTAATGTATACCATGGACGTTGGAGAGAGCATTGTAAGACGCCATGCTGACCAGATTCTAGAGTCACTGGAAAACATCAACTCCACACCACGATCTGATACACCTGGTGATGAAACCGAAGTACCAATTGCATCTACCGCCGAATCGGTGATATTGGAAGCAGACGAACCAAACAACGACATTGATCCCGACTCAACCTTGCCAGAAGAACCTGATATCCCAAAGAGGCGTTATCCAGACAGAATCAGGAAGCCTCCTCAAAGACTGAACTTATAATTGCTTAACTTCAACCAATGTATCTAGCAACCATAATTGTAATTGTAATTAGTTATTATTTAGTTGTTAAATGAATGTTATGTACTGTTTATCTAAAAGGGGAGGAATTGTTGTGTATGTCCCTTTAAGGGAATAACTGGTCTCAGACTGCAGTACCGGCAGTGACCACCCCTGTATAAACGGCCCTAGCAGGCTTCTGTAGTTTCAGTTTCCAGGTTGTCTCCATTCAGTAAAGACTTGTTAAACCATCTCCTGCATTCCGTGTCTCCATTAACACACGGATCTAATAGCTAGGACTAGTAATTATCCCTTCAGCTGTGCCATATTGTGAAGTGCACAGCAGACCATGACGATTCTGGAGACCCTGGCTGCTGAGTACTGCAGGGCTCCACCTGATCTATCAAGGCACCTGAATCGCATCTTCAGCAAGCCGATAGTTTGCTCGATAATGGATCTGGTGGAAATGTGACTGGAGTTGTAGCGCTCCTCAGCTTTGTTGGATGGCCTCTTCAATGATGTCATTAGCCACGTCTTCAGGGGATAGCCCTTGTCTCCAAGTAGCCATTTGCAAAGTTGGTCTGGCAGACTGAAGAGCGGAGGCACACTAGACTGTCGCAGGATGAAGGAGTCATGGCAACTGCCAGGGTACTTTGTGCAAACATGCAAAATTTCCTTATTGTGGTTACACACCAGCTGCACGTTGACAGAGTGAAAGCCCTTGTGGTTGACAAAAATACCTGGATTGTGATGGGGTGCCTTAAGGGCCACATGTCTGCAGTCTACGATGCCCTGCACCCTTGGAAAGCCTGCCAGATTAGCAAAGCCAACCGCACACGCCGTGACACTTGCTTGGTTCTTGGAGAAGTTGATGTAATTGTGGGCGTTGGCAAAGAGTGCATCGGTTACTTGCGTGATGCAAGTGTGTGCGGCCGCCTGGGAGATACCGCTGATGTCTGCTGCTGATCCCTGGAATGAGCCTGAAGCAAAAAAGTTGAGTGCGGTGGTGACTTTGACGGCCACTGGTAAGGAGTATCCACCCGCTCCTCTGGGCTTCAGGTCTTGCTGCAGCATTGTGCAGATGTCACCCACTACCTCTCACGAAAGTCTGAGCCGCCTTTGGCACTGCTGCTCTGTCATGTTGAGGTAGCTCATCCTCTGTCTGTAAACCCTGTTTTGGGGGTATCTCCTGCGGCGACATCCTTTCCTGTACTGGCGCCTTCTGGCCTGTGCAGCTTCAGGTGGGTGAGCAGCAGGTTGGCGCTCCTGTTGTTGCTCCTGCTGTTGGTGCTGCTGTTGTTCCGGGTTCTGCTGCTGCCGCGGCTGGTCTTCGTCCAAATCTGAGGTCCAGGAGGAAAGGAAATAAATGGTTCCTATTCTTCTGGTATATACCTCAGTTGAGGAAGCGCTCAGTCAAGGTGGGGAGAGGGGATTCCCAGGAGGTCACACTGGAGATGGATCTCAGCTTCAAATCTTCCAAAATGAGTAGGCCTACTAAAAGTTCTCCCAGACCTGAGAAAACAAAGTTCTGCCACCTGCAAATGATCATTGTAGAAAACTCCTTTTTAATGGTGGAGCTGCAGCTGTTAGTAAACTAGCCACTTGTGAGCCTGCCAGGATTAAATGTCGTGTTCCAGGGGAGACGTGCAGCACGCAGGAAATGTGTTAAACTCAGAAAGGCCTCTCAAACTGGCATTATGGAGACACTTAAGTGCTTGTTAAGGGCCTTACGGGCCTATCCCGCCTCTTGGAGGCGGGACCAAAATGGGGTCTAAAAGGCTGCTTTTGGGAAAGTTGCTCAGAGGTGGGCTGGAGGCAGGATCGGAGCCCGATGCCATTTTTTGCAACTTTCCCACCTGACCCGCCTTCAAACCCGACTCCTCGGGCCTGGCAAAATCCAGCCCATGGTGTATTGATGGCCACAGTATTTAACTGCATTGTTTTGTGGTACAGGATCTGGAATAATGCCAAACTAATTATAGTTCAGAAAACCTCAGACTAACCAACAGTCATTCTGAAGTAAAATATTTCAGGAAATAAAGTTACAAACGTTTCCCTCATAAACAGATGATTTAACTGAACCTTTTGACAGAAATAAAACATAATCACAATTTAATGTGCATGTTCCACTCAGTTTCAAGTGGATCTGGGTTGAGGGCATGGAAAAATCACAAGGCAGCTATTCTTCCAGTCCCTCACCAATCGGCATCACTTCTGAGATTTTTTGCTGGAAGCTAATTTTACACTGGCTTTCCATCAAAGCAGAAAATCTAGCCTATAGATTCAAGGCACTTGTCAAAAAGATGACTGATGAAGATAGATGCTATCTTTTGTTTTTTCTATATTACCAGTAACCTGAAAGTGGAGACAGCAATAAATACATGGTCACAATTTGTGTTGCTGGTACACTGATCCAACTTAGCCACCACTGCAATGTACAGCAAAAAAAAGCTCAGGTGGGCATAGTGGCCAGTAATGGATATGGCAGTCAAGGTTACAAGAGGCTTCAACTGCTATTAGTTTCAAAATCTACTGCAAAAGTTCACGATACATGAATCTGCTGTAGAACAATTACGTACTTTGGCTCAGTCATATGAGGTTGTGTCATGAAATACATCTTCTCAGGAAACAGAAGAAAACACCCCTGTCAGAACTCTGCAATGAAGCATGGCTGTTAGACTTTACATTTCTGGTGGATTTCACAGACCACTTTAATATTCTTGGGGAGGGAGGGCAGACCAGGTTTAACTATTCAGCCATGTGCACACATTTGAGATGAGCTCCAACTGATCGAAAGTGGCTGGCTCATGGTAAGTTATTGTATTTCCCTCATGTACTGCCAATCAAAAGGAGCTGTAAAGTCCTATTGAACTGTGGCCATTACAGTTCAAGGGTGAGATATGTGGCATAGAATTTTGCCAGTCGTTTCCAAGACTTGTGACAGATTACCTGAGCTGGCGGTGCTTAGAAACTGTTAAGAGTGCCACACCAAAGATTCAACTGGAGCTTAAATACAATAATCAACAGAAGAGCTGTGGGTCTACCTACATTCTATTAGTACGTGCCAGAAGAGTTTGGAGGGCTGCAATGCCTAGCAAATGCTGTCATTATTCAGCAGTCAACATGGGCTGAATTTTGCCGATCACAAAGGACGGGTTCGGAGGCGAGTCTACTGTCAAAATCAAAAAGATTGACAGCGGGGCGGTATCCCACTCTAAACCCGCCTCCTTGTGAGTTTCTCTAGTGTCGGCTCTGCCTGCGCCTTGCAGACCTGGCACTAAGCGGCGGGTCATGCAATTGAGATAGTTAAGAGGGTGTTTAAAGCAATTTAATCAGCATTTTAGCAGTTACAAACCATTTTCCCAAGTTTTCCACGCTCGGGGATCACGCCAGGTAAGTATGTTGAGTTTTGAACATTTCTTTGAATAGGTGACAGCTGCAAAACTGGTATAAAAGCTACCATTTCACAGCTGGTCACTTTCCAATGTCAGAAGCTGGAGACTTCAGGAGTTGGAATACACTTTTCAGCTTTATGGAGGTTTGAAGTGTTTGGAGCAAACTCTCTATCCAGTGTCACCTCCTTGGAGCAACCTCTCTCACCATTGACAGATCACTTCTGTCATCCCAAACCTCAGCTGCCATCTATTCCATCAGCATCGGTGCCCTTGAAAAAATCTCACCTTGTTCCTCAGGATCCCACCACGATCAGCCCCAAAACCAGTATCAACAGGCACAGCAGCATCACCAGGCACACCAGCAGCACCAACAACAGCACCAACCTTCTCCGCAATCACCTGATGCTGCACAGGACACAGGTCATCAGCATCCCATCACATTGCGGCCCGGGACGCCAGGGATGGCCTCACCATGGCCCGATTTACTTCACTTGATGCTGTACACCCTGGCTGCCACATGATATGCCAAGTTGGCACCACCCCACACCAACACCATAAAGCATCCCTACAATGTCCAAGCCATTCCTTTCACACTCATCACCATTGTAGGCGGGGGGGGGGGGGGTGGTGCCCTTATGTCTCACCATTCACTGCAACTCACTAAGCCACTTCCAAAGGTGCACACAAATCAGTCCAAGAACACAAAGTGTTGAAAATAAAGATTTCAATGTTTGACACCACATGGCCAGAAACTTTACATGAACATTGCATAAAACACCCAAGTGCTTACCCTTGTGTTGGTATGATTGGACAAGGATGAGGGTGAGTGTGAGTAGTGGCTAGTAAGATGAGGAAGTGATTATGTAGATGTAAAGGGATGGGTGGAGGTTGAAGGTAAGTTGGTGTGAGTAAGGATGTGCAGGAGTAGGGTAGGGAAGGCAGAGTGATGGGATGTGATGAGAGGCACAGCAGGATGAGGTTGCTTTGCAGTAATGTTTCATGATCTACTGAGATTATTGAAAGGTTTGCGCCACTGCAGCCAGGTCCTCCTGACAACATCCCTGCTTGTGTCCTCCTGTGCAATTTGCAAACAGGCTGCGTTGATGTCCTGGGGAGATGTCTTCCGCCCATTGGAAGGGAAGAGAACCTTCCTGCGTGCTGTGACTCCCTCCCATGGAGTGAGTCATGGGGGAGCCAGGGTGCAGCCGTGCACCTTTGTCCCGTGCTTGTCAGTGTTTGCAGCACCTCAATGCTGTAGAAAACTGACAGCACAACTGTCGAATTCAATTTGGACATGACCCCTTTAAGGAAACCGGCTGATAACGCATCACCAAATGATGTTATCAGACCCGCTTCTTATTAATTGGCCTCACAGGGCGGGCTTAAGAAGTCCTATTAACGTAAAATCTTGTTGGATGCCAGAATCGAGACAAATGCGAGGTTCCCACACGCCACAGACGTCGCTCCCAATGGACCTGCCGAGGTTGGAAAAATTCAGCCCGATATGTGCAAACACTTTTACAAATGAACTTGCAAAAGTTCCACTTCCACTCAAGTCTCACTGATAAATATTCGCAGAACGTCTTTTGGTTGTTTATGCCTCACAGCGCCAGGGACCCGGGTTCAAATCCGGCCTCGGGTGACTGTCTGTGTGGAGTTTGCACATTCTCCCCGTGTTTGCGTGGGTTTTCTCCGGGTGCTCCGGTTTCCTCCCACAGTCCAAAGATGTGCGGGGTTAGGTTGATTGGCTATGATAAAAAAATTGACCCTTAGTGTTAGGGGGATTAAATACGTGGGGTTAAGGGGATAGGGTGGGATATGTGTTGGTGTAGGGGTTACGGGGATCGGGTGGGATATGTGTCGGTGCAGGCTCGATGGGCCGAAATGGCCTCTATCTGTACTGTGAGGTTTCTGTGATTTCTGTGATTTCTGTGATAAAGATGGCACTGCGAATAAAACACCTGGTGAAGCAGAAACAAGCCTTTTTTTTTAATTGAGAAAATTACTAAGTGTATCTTGTGGCAAATGGTTGTCCAGCAAATATAATTATATAGCCCAGGTTCTGCATGCAAAACTGACATTATGAAAAAGTTGGCAAATTTTAGCTCAATACAAATGTGTAAATGTTTTATTAGAAAAGAAAGTGATTGTGTTGGACATCATTTTTAATCATGATTATGCCTGGCCCAATTGTTCTAATTATATGTGGCCCGCCCAATGGTTCTGGCTTATGGATCCAGCATCCTGCTGCAAAAGATCGGACAGCCTTGCCTTAGCTGATCCAATTTTATGGGTCTAGATCCCTTTGAATATTATCAATCTGTCTCATTCTCATCACTTGCCCATATAGCTTGGTGTTATCTTTAAGGAGGAGATGCTCCAAGTACTGACTAGGTACATTCCAACAAAAGGGAAGAGTAAGGGAACCAAAGCAAGGGGCTCCTTGGATCACGAGGGAGATAGAGAAGATGATGAAACAAAAAAAGAGGGTGTATAATGCATGTCAGGTGAATTCTTCAAGGGAGAAACAGACCACATGATAAGTTGAAAGGGGAAGTGAAGATGAAAATAAGATTGGCAAAGAGAGAATATGAGAGTAGAATGGCGGTTAACAGAAAAGGGAACCCAAAAATCTTCTACCGGCATGTAAACAGTAAGTGGGTAGTAAGAGGCGGGGCGGGGCCTATTAGGGACAAAGAAGGTGATATATGCTTAGAGGCACAGGGCAAGGCTAGAATACTCAATGAGTACTTTGTATCAGTGTTTACTAAGGAGGTGGATGCTGAGAAAATATCGGTAGAAGTGGAAAAGGTAGAAGCAATGGAAGGGGTGAAATTGATAGACAGGATGTACTAGAAAGGCTGGGTATACTTAGAGTTGACAAGTCGCTTGGTCCAGATGGCTTGTACCCCAGGTTGCTAAGGGAATTTGGGGAGGAGATAGCGGAAGGGCTTGCCATAATTTTCCAATCTTCCCTGGATGCGGGGGAGGTGCCTGAGGATTGGAAAGTGGCAAATGTGACACCATTGTTCAAGAAAAGGTGTAAGGGCAATCCTAGTAACTACAGGCTGGTCAGTTTAACATCAGTGGTGGGTAAAGTTTTAGAAACAATAATCAAGAAAAAAATTAATGGGCACTTGGAGAGGTTTAAGCTAATTAAGGAGAGCCAACACGGATTTGTAAAAGGCAGATCGTGTTTGACTAATCTAATTGAATTTTTTGATGAAGTAACAGGGAGGATTGATGTTGTCTACATGGATTTCAGGAAGGAATTTGACAAAGTACCACATAGAAGGCTGGTTAACAAAATTGAGGCTCATGGAATAGGTGGGTCAATGGCAGCTTGGATAAGGAATTGGCTTAAGGAGAGAAAACAGCAAGTTGTGGTAAATGGCTGTTTTTCAGACTGGAGGATGGTAGACAGTGGTGTTCCCCAAGGGTCTGTGCTGGGGCCACTGCTTTTTTGATATATATAAATGACCTGGATATTGGAATACAGTGCAGAATTTCTAAATTTGCCGATGACACCAAACTTAGGGGTGTGTCAATCTACTGCAACAGGACATAGAAAGGCTAGCAGAATGGGCAGACAAGTGGAGGATGGAATTTAATACAGAGAAGTGTAAGGTGTTGCATTTTGGCAGAAGGAACAGGGAGAGGCAATATACACTTAATGGCACAGTTTTAACAAGTGTGCAGGGACAGAGGGACCTGGGAATTAATGTGCATAGGTCCCTGAAGGTGGCAGGACATATTGAGAGAGTGGTTAGAAAAGCATATGGGATCTTGGGCTTCATAAATAGAGAAATTGAGTACAAAAGTAGTGAAGCTATGCTGAACCTTTATAAAGCGCTGGTTAGGCCACAACTGGAGTATTGCGTCCAGTTCTGGTCACCACACCTTAGGAAGGATGTGAAGGCCCTTGAGCGGGTGCAGAGGAGATGTACCAGAATAGTTCCGGGGATGGGGGATCTTAGTTACAAGGACAGGTTGGAGAAGCTGGATTTGTTTTCATTAGAGCAAAGGAGGTTGAGGGGTAACTTGATAGAGGTGTACAAGATTATGATGGGTTTGGATAGGCTAGATGGGGAAAGGCTGTTCCCACTAGTTAATGGTACAAGGACTAGGAGACACAGATTTAAGGTTTTGGGCAAGAGATACAGGGGGGACGAGAGGAAAAACTTTTTTACGCAGCGAGTGGTGAGGACGTGGAACTCGCTGCCGATGGAAGTGGTGGAAGCGGAGACACTCAATGTTTTCAAGAGGAGACTGGATAGGCACTTGAGGGAAATAAACTTGCAGGGCTACGGGGATACAGCAGGGGAATGGGACTGACTGAATTGCTCTATAGAGAGCCGGCAAGGACTCGATGGGCCGAACGGCCTCCTTCTGTGCAGTTATGACTCGATGGGCTCGATTTTAATAGCCCTGAGGAGGCGGGTTTGGAGGCGGGTCTGTTGGGAAAATTGGCTTCAGACATCCAACCCGCCTCCATTCCACCCCCACCTGATTTTCCTGAATGTCTGTTTAGCTGCTGCCAAATTGATCCATCTCCAATCGGTGGGACAGGTAGTTAAGGTGGTTAACAGCCTGTTAACTGCCTTGCCTGTTAACTGCCTTGCTAATCCTGTTTTCATAGTGGTTTCCCATTTTCCTGTTAATGGCTCCTGTTTCCCGACTAGTCAGAAACAGGCCAGGTTCAAGGAGACGAGTTGCTGGAGGACATGATTTGTATGCATTGGTGGAGGGTTTAAAAGCGCCCCTGAAACATGGCTGACTTTCAAATGCAACAACTTTGCTGTTGTAGGTATGGGATAACATTTTGCACATCTACTGACCTTCTGACTGTTCAAGCTGACACCCATCTGCAGTGTGTCATGAATGGAATTATTTCAGGCCACTTCAACTGTGCGCTTGCAAGATTGTTATCGCAAATGAAATCTATAGCAAGGGGATGGGAAACATTTATGCCCTCTCATCCTGGTCCTCATAATCAGGGGAGTAGCAGCCACGTGGCTCACCTGGGAAGAGGAACAGGAGGAGGATGAGGGGAGCCTTGCATGCCCTGTTGTGATCAATGCAGCATCCCTCCAGTTCACTGCTGCCCATCAACCAGGGTATGCACGCTGCCATGCCACACTACCATAAGCTTACTCTTCGACCACCATATGGCTCTGTAATTGCAGGCGACACTTGTCCAACGTCATACTTCATCTCTGCTAGACCCTCTTATTTCCAATCACTTTTACCATCAGCATTACAAATGTAAGTCGCCCTGAACGCTCAATACGTTTTTGCCATTTCCCAGAACACATAGGCCACACAATGAACTATTTGACATAATTTATCTTTAACACACGACAAAATATACCAGCAAGAGTCAGAAAAAAAAGAAACATCACCCAAGTGAGTCCCCTTGTGACTATAGGTGCTTAATCTTTCTCTTATGCGTGCTTCTACGTGGTGCTTCCCCTGTGGCATCAGCAGATGTCGAGGCACCTTGCTGACTAGGATGCTGTGCCTGCTTAGACACCTTTGGCAGGCATCCTCTGGGTTTGGGAGCCTGGGAGGGCTCTTCAACAGTCTGCTCTTCCCACGGCTGTGCAGGGGCTGAAACGGGCATCTCGATTGTCTCTGCAAAGTGAGTTTCTGACTGAGGGCTCAGCAGTGGCATGGTCGTGTGAGCGCTTTGAGAGGAGCCCACACTTCCTTCTGTCCTGCCAACAACATCCCTCTCGTGGGTCAGCCGCACCTCAATTTGGCAAGTGGCAGGAGAGTACCTTGCTGCACTTCAGGGGGGCCATGAGGACCCGTATCTGCACTGGCAGTCCTCCTCAAAAGGACATCCATGAAGCACTGGTCTCTCTGCTCAATAGCTGCCATCGCTCCTCCAGAGATGTCATTCTATTCTGAACAGTCACCATGTTTTCCTGACTCTGGCGACTTATTTCCTCCATGGCCATAGCCATCCTTTCCACTGAAGTAGCAATCCTTTCCATGGAGGTTGCCATCCTATCCATCCAGATGATGCGTTCATGCGCCATTGCCTCCACTACGGCAGTGCTGATGTTAGTGATGGACTCCTCCATTCTCTCCACACTCACACTAACCCTGGAGGCAAACACTTCCAGAGACACCTGCACTTGTTCCTGTATTTCACAAACTGCTCTCTTTCTGGATGGCCCCAGAGGCAC
Organism: Somniosus microcephalus; assembly: GCF_052327205.1. NCBI lineage: Eukaryota > Metazoa > Chordata > Chondrichthyes > Squaliformes > Somniosidae > Somniosus > Somniosus microcephalus. The sequence continues at coordinate 26,487,647 of NC_141008.1, read as the reverse complement.
AGCGTCTGCATGCAGCTCAGCAGAGCTAGGAGATTCCTGCAACCTCCGAAGAGGACTCTCCACTGCTGTCGCTGTCTCCATCATCTGCTGATGCTCACTTGTGCGCTGTGATAAACCAGGTGGCAACACTACTCTAAATCACGATGGCCCCACCGAGGTGTGCGTTGCTGCGCTGGTGCTGGGTGTGCTGAGTCCTGGTGACGCTGGTCCCTCAGAGGCTTCAGGTTCCTCTGAGGAGATGTGCGTGTCTTCCTCCTGGATCGGGGGGAGGGGGACGCTCGATGGTCCTGTGGGAGAGTAAAGGCTTGAATTAGACATCTGATATTGATGTAGCAGACACATCCTTTTGAGCAGATGATACAAAGCGATTCTCTATGAGGGAGGGATGAAAATGTATTATGTCACCAACTTCCTCTAGTGTGTCCATCTCTCCATCACCCACTTCCAGGTCCTCGCCACCTCCAACAATCTCATTTGCTGCCTCCTCAGCACTGGTCAATGTTGCAAGGGTAGGTGTTCCTCCTCCAGTCATTGCTCTCTCCCTCTTATTTTGGGCTATCTTTTCTTGCAAGGAGGGACACAAGCGGTGTTTCAGCCACAGTGATGGAGTGAGTGTGATTAATCCCTAACATAGAAGCTTTGAGTGAGAAGAAGATGGGGTAAGGTGCCAAGAGGAAGGTAGTTGTTGTCTCTGCATGACAGTGAGAGCGAGTCTAAAGGGTGCATAGGCAGAATGCTGAAGTGATTCAGTGCAGAGACAGAGATGGGTAGGAAAGGGTGCAAGGGAAGAGTAAGGTGGGATGTGAAGGAGGAGGCTTCCAAAGCAGAGTGCAGGTGATGAGGAGAGAAGGGAAGCAGAGTGAAGGCAAGTGAGATGGGATACTCACTTTTGATGTTCTCACAAGATCGGCTTCCTCCTCCTGAGGTCGCCATCATCACAGAAGCCAGTCTTCAGCCAATTCGATTCAGTCCACGTGATATCAGGAAACGGCTCAGCGCACTGGATACAGAAAAGGCTATGGCCCTGACAACATCCCAGCTATCGTGCTGAAGACTTGTGCTCCAGAACTAGCCACGCCTCTAGCCAAGCTGTTACAGTACAGTTACAACACTGGCATCTGTCTGACAATGCAGAAAACTGCCCAGGTATGTCCTGTCCACAAAAAGCATGACAAATCCAATCCGGCCAATTACCGCCCCATCAGTCTACTCTCAGCAAAGTGATGGAAGGTGTCATCGACAGTGCTACCAAGCGGCACTTACTCACCAATAACCTGCTACTGATGCTCAGTTTGGGTTCCGCCAAGATCACTCTGCTCCCAACCTCATTACAGCCTGAGTCCAAACATGGACAAAGGAGCTGAATTCCAGGTGTGAGGTGAGAGTGACTGCCCTTGACATCAAGGCAGCATTTGACCGAGTGTGGCATGAAGGAGCCCTAGTAAAACTGAAGTCAATGGGAATCGGGGGGGAAACTCTCCACTGGCTGGAGTCATACCTAGCACAAAGGAAGATGCTTGTGGTGATTGAAGGTCAATCATCACAGCCCCAGGACATCGTTGCAGGAGTTCCTCAGGCAGTGTCCTAGGCCCAAACATCTTCAGCTGTTACATCAATGACCTTCCTGTATTGATTTCTTTGTGGGTTCAATGACGAGACATTTATGAAAGAGAATGTCTTTTAATCTAAAGTCTGTTCAACTCTTTTTAACAGCATTACAGGAGACACCATGCTAGTGATCCATCTAAAACCGAAACTGAAACTAAACTCAACTGCTTGTTTCTCACATGACCTCTGCTGGTCAGGCATAAGTAATCAATCAGGCAAACATGCTGGTAAGGCATCATAATCAAACAGGCAAATACCATCACTATTTGCTGATATCATTACATCTCCCTTTCTGAAAACAAAAGTATTTTACTTTTAACTAACAACATGTTTTCTTTGTATTAATCTGCATTTTAACTGTAACACTTAATGAACTTACATTATCATTATCATGATCAAGGTTTTTTAACCTTGTTTTGTGTGTTCACATGAAATATGTAAATACACTAGAACTTGAAGAAAGAATAAGATAACATTACTTCCTTCTACAACAATAGTCCTTAAATTTGCTCAATGAGTCTCTCAGGAGGCTTCACGTGTCTTGAGGATTTTCTGATTGATTGTCCTTGAATCTGAGTTGTTGCCTCAGATGATGTGTTCTCAGCTGTGTGATCAGGTTGTTCAACAGTATCAGTCTTTTGACTTGCTGTGGCTGGTCCCATGAGAAGATCTCGACGATTTCTTCTCAGAACAGCACCCTCATCTGTCTGAATGGTGTATGATCTTGGTTGAACTTCACTCAGGACAGTTCCCTTCTGAGTCCATATGTTTGTTTTGTCTTTGAACCTTACTTGGTCACCAGTGTGGAGTTCAGGTAGGTTTTGTGTTCCTCTGTCATAGTAGTACTGTTGCTTTTCTTTCTGTTGTTCTTTGAACTTCCTCACTTTCTCCCCCTCTTTTGTTTTCAGGAGGTTCTCTGGGATGGGTAGGTTTGACCTTAGCCGACGTCCCATAAGGAGTTGGGCTGGTGACATACCACACTCGAGCGGCGTTGTGCGGTATACAAGCATGCTCTGGTAGAAGTCAGTTCCACTGTCTTTTGCCTTGTACATCAGTCTTTTCACTGTCTGGACCGATTTTTCCACTAGTCCATTGGACTGTGGATAGTGAGGACTTGACGTTGTGTGGACAAAGTCCCACTCTTTGGCAAAGTGTCGGAAACTTGCATTGTAAAACTGGGGTCCGTTGTCTGTGAAGACCTCGCTTGCCACACCATGTCTGGAGAATATGGCTTTCATACATGTTATCACAGCATCTGCAGTGGTGGTGTACAGTCTACAAACCTCTGGATACAGGGAGTAATAGTCTGTGACTACAAGATAGTCCTTCCCTTGACATACGAATAGGTCAGCGCCTACCTTCTGGTAAGGTCTGTCTGGCGCTGGGTGTGGCTTTAGTGGTTCTACCGGATTGCTTGCTCGATATTTCAGGCATATTGTGCAGTTTGACACCTCATTTGTCACATCTTGGTTGATTCGTGGCCAGTACATCACCTCTCGTGCTCTTTTCTTACACTTTTCGATTCCCAGATGTCCTCCATGGATCCTTTTTAGCATCTCTTTTCTCAGACTCTTTGGGATAACTATTTTACTTCCTTTGTAGATGATGTCTTCGACCACTGATAGTTCCGCCCTGCAGTTCCAGTACTCTGCCATGTCAGGTGAGCAGTCTTGCTTCATGTTGGGCCATCCATCCAAGATGCTTTTCCTCAGTCGTCTCATTGTTTCATCTTTGTTTGTCTCAGTCTTTATGAGCTCCATTTTTGCATCTGCTATCGGCAGTGCACTTGTGATCATGTCCACGTAGGCGTTTACTTTTTCATCCATTTTGGTGTTTGCGGGCTCACTTGGGTCAACAGCTCTGGACAACGTGTCTGCTGTATACATCAGCTTACCCGGTGTGTACGCAACATTCAGTGTATAGTGTTGCAGCCTGATCATCATTCTTTGTATTCTAAGTGGACAGCTATTTAGTGGCTTTTGGAACAATGCAATCAAGGGCTTATGGTCAGTCTCTACACTGATTGCTTGTCCTGCCACAAACTGGTGAAATCTTTCACAGGCATATGTGATGCTGAGCAGCTCCTTTTCTATTTGAGCATATCGCGTCTCCGCGTCTGTCATTGAGCGCGATGCATATGCAATAGGTTGCCAGTAGTCATATTTTTGCAGAAGAACGGCACCGAGCCCACTCTGTGATGCATCTGATGATATCTTGATGGGTCTCGCTGGGTCATAAAACCTCAGAACTGGTTCCTCTGTGAGCAGTTTCTTTAGATCGCTCCATGACTTCTCATGCTCATGATTCCATTCCCATTCTATGTTCTTTTCAGTTAGTCTTCTCAGTGGCGCCATCATTTCTGAGAGGTTGGATATGAATTTACCCATGTAGTTGATCATTCCATTAAACCTCTGCACGTCCTTTTTGCATTGTGGCTTTGGCATATTCTCAATGGCAGACACCTTTCTGGGATCTGGTCTGATGCCCTCACTGCTAAGGATATCTCCCACGAATGTCAGTTCTGTCACCCCGAGCTGGCATTTCTCTCTATTCAGCTTCAGGTTTATTTTCCTTGTTGCTTCCAGCACTTTTTTCAGTCTCTCGTCATGCTCAGTTCTCATGGTTCCCCATACTATGATGTCATCCATTGATGTATCAACTCCCTCCAGGTGCTCATAGATCATATGGATAGTTTTGTGATATACCTCAGGAGCTGAGGCAATGCCAAATGGTAACCTTAGGAATCTGTATCTGCCAAATGGACTGTTGAACGTGCACAGTCTTGAACTTGCCTCGTCCAGCTTCATCTGCCAAAATCCTGATGATGCATCTAACTTACTGAAATACTTTGCATTTGCAAACTGTGACATGATTTCCTCACGTGTAGGAAGCTTGAAGTGCTCTCTCTTTATTGCTCCGTTTAGATCTCTTGGATCCAGGCAAATTCTGAGCTTTCCATTCTTTTTGTCCACAACGACGAGGGAACTCACCCACTCAGTTGGCTCATCTATCTTCCGAATCACGTTCAGGCTTTCCATCCTGTCCAACTCTGCCTTCAGTTGCTTTTGAAGAGCAAACGGAACTTTTCTGCATGGATGTATGACCGTTGGCATACTTTTATCTACTCTGATTGTGTGTTCTCCTGGAATGCAGCCTAGACCCTGAAATAGGTCTTTGTACTCTTTCATGAGTTCATCATAGACTGTCTCTCCTTCGCTTTCAACAACGAGGACTCTCTTTACCAGGTTCAGTCTCTCACAGGCTTTTAAACCTAGTATGGCTTGCACATCCTTTGGCACCACAATTAATGCTAGCGTGTGCTCTCTGTCCTTGTGTGTTACTTTGACAATGCATCTTCCTTTCACCAGTATATCAGCACCTGAGTATCCTGTCACTTTCACTTTTATTCCATGTATCTTTGGTCTGGGTCTAATTTTCTTAAAATCAGTCTCTGATATCACATTAACTTGTGCTGCAGTATCCAATTTAAATGGAATGTGTATGTCATTCACTTTTAGTGTCAACATCCAGTCTCTTTTTTCTTCTTTGTTTTCAGACACAACATCTACATAGAACTCCTCTATCTCGCTTTCATCTACTGCATGGACCTTGCTTTGTTGCGCTTGGTTCTTGCCGCAACGGGCATAATGGTTGTTTTTGTTGCAACTATTGCATGTTTTACCATATGCTGGACACTTTCTTGGCGGATGTTGTGTACCGCATCGACGACATGACTTTCGATTGTCCCTTTCATTTTCGTTCGCTGGCCACGCCTCTTTTTTCACATTGGCGCTCTTTTTGTTAAACGGTTTGTATCCGTTCTTTCTCACTGCATCCACGTTGCAGCTATTATCACTGAACAGCTCCTTTGCCTGCAACTTCACAGTCTCTGTAGCCCTACACAGTGCTATGGCTTTTCCCAGGTCTAGATCTTGCTCTCTTAGCAGTCTTTCCCTTAGACCATTATCCAGAATACCACACACCAGTCTGTCTTTTATCAGCGAGTCTATCAGTCCCCCAAATTCACATGTTTTGCTTTGGTTTCTCAGTTCAGTCACATACTGATCAATGGTCTCTCCCGTTTTCTGTACACATGTGAAAAATCTGTGCCTCTCAAACGTCACGTTACGTTTAGGTATGCAGTAGGCCTCAAACTGTTCCATTATTTTATCTAGCTTTATATTGTCTCCATCAGCAGCGAAAGTGAAGTTATTATACACCTCCAGCGCTTCATCACCCACGACATGTAAGAACACTGACGATTTCTTTTTATCACTTTTCTCATCAGCTCCGATTGCCGCTAAATACAACTCTAAACGTTGTTCGAATCTCCTCCAATTTTCAGCCACATTACCTGTCAACTGAAGCTTTGCCGGTGGGTGCAAACCTTCCATTTTTCACTTCGTTAGCTATTCTCCAATGGTAAGTAACGATATTCTCTTTTGGCTTGCTAATATGTGGAGAGCTGATTTAACTTCAGATTTTTCCTCTTCATCTCTTTCAATCACTTCTGACACCATGTATCGATTTCTTTGTGGGTTGAATGACGAGACATTTATGAAAGAGAATGGCCTAGAAATTCACTAGCCTTAGCGCCGCTTTTGAGGCGCTAGAGGGACTAGCACCAGAGTTATGGCCAGTTTAAAAATTCCCTGGGGCCCTAAATCGGCGTTGCACCGGTAGCGCTGCGCCGGCACCGATGACGTCATCGGTGTGCGCAGCGTCCCGGTTGCCGTGGTAACCCGCCCGAACTCCGAAATTGAGTTGCGGCCGCCTCGCCCGTGGCAGCCGCAAGCAACGTTCTGGCAGAGGTGCCTTACTCCAGTTTGTGCCGGCGCATTAAAGGCCCCGCGGCGGCCGGCCACTTTCCCGCCGGCCGCCTGCCCGCAGCTCCCTCCCCGGACTTCTCCCCCCCCCCCCCTCCCCGGAACAGATGCAAGCCCGGCACTTGTCCGAGGTGCCGGGCTCATTTTTAAGCTGATTTGCGCGGGCCGCGGCCGGGTGCAGGCAGCTCCTCCTTAACGGGAGGAGGAGGCCTGCACGTCCCCAGCCTGCCGCACCGCATCGGGTGCCGCAGCGCCGGAATTGCGGCGCGAAACGGCAGTTAGCGCCGATGTACCGCCGCAAAGACCCTTCAGTAGCGCCGGCAGCCGTTTGGGCGCGGCGCCACTGAATTTTTGGCGCGCGCAGGGTACTTAGCGCCGGCACTAACTTCCGGCGCTAAAGCCCTGGCTAAGCCAAAACCCAATTTCTAGGCCAGGGTCTTTTAATCTAAAGTCTGTTCAACTCTTTTTAACAGCATTACAGGAGACACCATGCTAGTGATCCATCTAAAACCGAAACTGAAACTAAACTCAACTGCTTGTTTCTCACATGACCTCTGCTGGTCAGGCATAAGTAATCAATCAGGCAAACATGCTGGTAAGGCATCATAATCAAACAGGCAAATACCATCACTATTTGCTGATATCATTACACTTCCCTCCAACATAAGGTCAGAAATGGGGATGTTCGCTGATGACTGCGCAGTGTTCAGTGCCATCCACAACTCCTCAGATAATGAAGCAGTCCATGCCCGCATGCAACAAGACCTGGACGACGTTCAACCTTGGGCGATAAGTGGCAGGTAACATTCGCACCACAGAAGTGCCAGGCAATGACTAGCTCCAACAAGCGAGAGTCTAACCACCGCCCCTTGACATTCAATGGCATTACGATCACCGAATCCCCCACCATCAACACCTGGGGGGGAGCCATTGACCAGAAACTTAACTGGGCCAGCCACATAAATACTGTGGCAACAAGAGCAAGTCAAAGGCTAGGTATTCTGCGGAGAGTGTCTCACCTCCTGACTCCCCAAAGCCTTTCTACCATCTATAAGACACATGTAAAGAGTGTGATGGAATATTCTCCACTTGCCTGGATGAGTGCTGCTCCAACAACACTCAAGAAGCTCGACACCATACAGGACAAAGCAGCCCGCTTGATTGGCACCCCATCCACCACCTTAAACATTCACTCCCTCCACCACCAGCGTACCGTGGCTGCAGTGTGTACCATCTACAAGATGCACTGCAGCAACTCGCCTTCTCAAGGGCAATTAGGGATGGGCAATAAATGCTGACCTTGCTAGCGACGCCCACATCCCATAAACAAATTTAAAAAAAGATCATTAAACCTTTTGCGGCACTAGATCCATGACTGTGCATAAATGGACCATGCGCTCACCTTCTTCGACAGCACCTCCCAAACCCGCGACCTCTTCCACCTAGAAGGACAAGGGCAGCAGGTGCATGGGAACAACACCAGCTCCAAGTTCCCCTCCAAGTCACACACTATCGTGGCTTAGAAGTATATCGCCGATCCTTCATTGTCGCTGGGTCAAAATCCTGGAACTCCCTACCTAACAGCACTGTGGGAGTACCTTCACCACACGGACTGCAGTGGTTCAAGAAGGCGGCTCACCACCACCTTCTCAAGGGCAATTAGGGATGGGCAATAAATGTTGGCCTTGCCAGCGATGCCCACATCCCATAAACAAATAAAAAAAAGATCATTAAACCTTTTGCGGCACTAGATCCATGACTGTGCATAAATGGACCTTGCGCTCACCTCCTGAGCAATGCTGAGGAGGCTTCCTCCGGCCATCAGGAGGGAAGAGAATCTCCCTGCGCCCTCTGACAGCATCGACAAGAACTTGGAGGGACTCATCATTAAACCAAGAAGCTGCCTTACCTCTTGAAGAAGTCATAGCTTTGTAAAGAAGTGCAGGAAACCACAATGGAAAGGCTCGGTCTGGAAGGCAGCTTTAAAAGCAGCTACTTTTATGACGTCATCAGAGGTGGCCAGCCGACCTGATCCCACTCATTGGACCGGCCAGCGCGCCTCCATGAAATTAACAAGGTACTTTAATAAAAATCGCAACTCTGCAGCTGCTCCCGCCGGAAGCGGCTCCCGAACCCGCTCACCACGCAACCTGCCTCGGGAATTAAAATCGAACCCTATGACTCTATATATTACAAGTAATATTCTCTTCCATATCTTTTATGACTTTCATCTACAACAAGAGATTGAGAACTCCACTAGTCTCTATCCCAGTCAGAGTTTTAGCCACTGATCAATACTACAATAGATCGGAGCTTGATTTTGAACCACAAAAGGCTTTAAATTTTTTATATGTTTTTGTGAGAGTTTACATCTGGTCTGTATGATGAGCACTTCAAATTGGCCCAGCTACAGCTTTCGAACAGCTGACACCTGGTCAGCACTCCCCTCTCCCCCGAGAATATTAAAGTGGTCTGTGAAGACCGCGATTAATGTAAAGTCTATCAGACATGCTTCATTGCAGAGTTGTGATCGGTGTTTCTTCTTCATCCTGAGGAGATGTATTTCATTATCTGGAGCAGAACTCTCCCCATCTATGATTCACAGTTAAATAGGGTGACTTTTGCGTTCCTTTTCTTCTCTGATGTCTTTAATGACATTTGAAGAAACAATGCATTGCCACAGACAAGATAAGAGAAGTGGGAGGTTTCTTATTTTACTGTTCACAAATTGCTATTTGTTGGCTGAAAGTATCTGTTTGATCTGGAAATAAATCAGTTAAGCGATACTACAACAAAAAAACGACTTGTATTTATATAGCGCCTTTAACGTAGTAAAACGCCCCAAGGCACTTCACAGGAGCGTTAAAAAACAAAATTTGACACCGAGCCACATAAGGAGATATTAGGGCAGATGACCAAAAGCTTGGTCAAAGAGGTAGGTTTTAAGGAGCATCTTAAAGGAGGAAAGAGAGGTAGAGAGACGGAGAGGTTTAGGCAGGGAATTCCAGAGATTAGGATACCGGCAGCTGAAGGCACGGCCACCAATGGTGGAGTGATTAAAATCGGGGATGCTCAAGAGGCCAGAATTAGAGGAGTGCAGATATCTCGCAGAGTTGTGGGGCTGGAGGAGATTACAGAGATAAGGAGGGGCGAGGCTGTGGAGGGATTTTAAAACAAGGGCAAGAATTTTAAAATTGAGGCAATGCTTAACCAAGAGCCAATGTAGGTCTGCGAGCGCAATAGAGGACTGTCAGGTTTTCTTTTGCACTGTTCCTGTCCAGAAACATGTAATTGTTTAAAAACTAGATTACTGGGCTGTGAGAAGGGGACAGAGCTAATTGTTTTAGATTGCTGACCCAACATGGGGTGTGAGTCTTGTAAAAGGCATTTCATACAAGTTGTATGATGCTAGTGTTGATGTACAGCTCCATGCTGAGTGCCTTTTCCAGTTCATTAGTTCCCTTTCAGTGACCAGGGGACCAGATAACTAGGAAAAGGTTCCAGATATTTACCACATGGGTGGAGAAAACAATGATGAAATTGTTTTTCTCAGTGTTTTATCAAGGTTGCAATTGTTTAAAATATTTCAAAAACTCCTCAACTTTTATTGTTTTGCAATAAATTCTGTAATCTAGTTAAGTTTGTTGAGTTTACAATTGTTTCTGTTTAACTACTTTTTGATAAACCTGATTCAAAGTTTGTAGCCTGAGAACTACAAATTGTTAGTATTTTTTATCCATCAGCTGGAGATCAGGAGCAATGGTGGTAATATGTATTTTTTTTCATTGGTTCCTCATCAATAAAAGGGCTCATTGTTTACCCTTTGGACCATGATCCAATATTTGCTTTATATATTAGCTCACGTTTTGGTTCATAGCGGGTAAGCTTATCTGTGGACCTGTTGCCTTTGGGTTGGAGTGCACCTGATTCATAACAATCATTTTCTGCTATCGACTGCTAACCAGTTTTCAACCTAGTTAGCTACTTTGCTGTTAGCTTCACAAGCTGTAATTTTTTTTATAAGCCTTATTATATGGAACCTTAAAATTCTCAAAATCCGAGTACATATTATTCATTTGATTGCCCTTGTCAACCAATTTACTTACCTCTTTAAAGGATTCCAGTAGATTTGTGGAGCATAATCAGTTGCTTCTAAACCCATGCTGACTAGTCTTTGTGTCTTTACACTCTAGATGTACATTGATTGTATCTCATGAAAGGCTAATGAGCATTTTTCCTGTGACTAACATTAAGATTCCTGCTCTCCGGCCTGTACGAAGTTACAAACAACCACGAAAAAAGTTTCAGAAGATTAAAAATAATACTAAAACAAAATATAATGACACAGGAGTATTGCTTGTAAAAGTTTTTGATAAAGGCTTCAATTGTACTTTGTGGATAGACAGCAGTATATAATTAGAGAATGTACTGTCAGCAATGTTATTGCATGAATGCTCAAATTTGTTTGCTTTTTTAACAGAGGCAATAGCCCATTTATTTTAATAGATTAATACCACTGTTATATTAGCAGAGAGAAGAATTTGATATGATGGCATTAAGCATTCATATAATAACATTGTTCACAGCAAATTCCAGGCTATAATGCTTAGACTGTGCAAATTGAAATTATTTAAATTTGCTTATTGCTTGTTTTGTAAGGGAGTGGGAACGTCGCATGGGCCAGCAGTGTAGTTTTGGCCCACCAAAAATAATTTAAATTTTCCTGGGCTATTTTCTGAGCAGCCTCCAGCGGTCCCTTTAAGGACCACTGGTTAGACCGCTTAACACCTGGTAATAATGGGCAGAGCATATGTGGCATATGCTGCACCCATTTGTACCTCAAAATTGTAATCAAACTCCTATGTACATCATAGAACCTCAATTTGCATATTACATGGCCTCCCGCTTAAAACATGCAGGTGCTCTGACCGCCCATCTCAGGCCCTCCCAAGATGGCAGCAGTTGGAGCGTCAGTGTAAACGGGGCAGTAAGCGACTCAATGCCATCTTAGGGCTGCTACCTACTGCCCCATTTATGCCATGCGGGGACACTTAGGCCGCGAATTTCCCGGCGGAGGTGAGGTGGTGTCGGGAGAGCTGGTTTCCGGGTTCCAGTAATGATCCTGGCTGCAGCCGCTCTGTCAAAGGGATTTTCCCTTGATTGGCCTTGTTAAGCCCGTCCTGCGGGCTTCCTGGCTAATTAACAGGAAGTGGGTCTGATGACATCATTTGATGATGCGTCATCAGCCAGTTTCCTTAAAGGGACCACGGCCACATTGAGTTTGACAGTTGTTCTGTCAGTATTTGACAGCATTGAGGTGCTGCAAACACTGACAAGCACTGCACAAAGGTAGATGCTTGCACCCAGGCTCTCCAATGACTCCCTCCATATGCTTATGGAGGGAGTCACAGCACGCAGGGAGGTTCTCTTCCCTTACAAGGGTGGAAGAGACCTACCCAGGACACCAACGTAGCCTAGTTGCACATTGCACAGGAGGGCAAAAGTAGGGATGTCATCAGGGGTCCCTGGCTGCAGTGGCGCCAACCTTTCAATGATCTCAGTGGATCACGAAACATTACTGCAAAGCCACACTCAAACTCACCCTGCTGTGCCACTCAACACATCCCCATCACTCTGCCTTCCATACCCTTCTCCTGCACATCCTTATTCACACCAACTTACCTTGCACCTTCACCCAACCCTCTCTATCTACTTTATTACTTCCCTATCTCACTAGCCACCCCTCACACTCACCCTCATCCTACTGCAAGCATACCAACTAACAACACACAAGGGTAGGCACTTGAGAGGTTTAGCCAATGTCTATGTGAAGTTTCTGGTAATGTGTTGTCGTACAGTGAAATCTATTTTTCCAACACTGCCCCTTATTGAACAGATCTGAGCACACCTTGAGATGTGTCTTACTGAGTTTGTGAATGTTCAGACATAACTCCCCCCACTCCCCGCTATAGTGATGAGTGTGCATGGAATGGCTTGGATATTAAAGATTTGCTTCACGGTGCTGGTGTGGGATGGTGTCAACCTCATGTAGCAGCCAGGGTTAACAGCGTCAAGTGAAGTAAATCTGGCCATGGTGATGCCGTCGCTTGCCCCATGGGCAGCAATGTTGTCAGGGGTTCGTGCCCTGTGTCCTGTGCAGCATCAAGTGATGGCGGCGAAGATTGGTGATGTTGGTGTGCCTGGTAATGTTGGTGTTGGGGCTGATCGTGGAAAGATTCAGAGGACCAAGGTTTAATTTTTTAAGGGCACTTTTTTCAAGATGACAGCTGCAGGTGAGATGACAGAAGCGATCTGTCAATGGTGAGAGAGGTTGTTCCAATGAGGTGGCACTTGACATACAGTTGCCTCTAAACAGTTGCAAGCTAAAGAAATCATGTATTACAAATGAAGTAACCAAAAGTTTCTGCTCTCTGAAATTGACCATCTGCAACATGGCATCCTTTACACCACTCTGCAGCTGTCATCTTATCAGAAACATCAGGGCAGACTAAAATCATGCCAGGTTGAGCTGGCGTGTTCCCCGAGCAGCGGGTAACCCGTGGGGGAGAGCGTAAAATTGGAAGGAACTCTCAAAATAGCTTTAAATTGGCTCTTAACAAACTATTTAATTATATAAATTGTATTCCCTGCCACTTGGTGTCGGGTCAGTTCTCCGCTGACAGACCGGACACCTGGGAGACTTGCGTGGAGGTGGGTTGACAGTGGGTTTCCTACCGGCTGTCAATCATAATGACTTTAACCTCTGGCCCGCCTCCAAACCCGCCCTCTGAGCGCCGGCAAATTCGCAGCCTTAAAATCAACCAAAATTTGTCAGTTTTTGTTGTGAAATGATTTGTATTTTGATTTCTATTTTAGGAGGCACTTCAACTTCACTTTTTACTTTTATTGTATATTTTGCATAATTATTGCATTTCTGTATTTTTATTTTTATTATATTTTTAAAAAAATTATGGAACTTTAATTCAGGATGCAAGTAACATTTTTAAAATATAGGCCCCAATATTTACGGGGATCCGGGAAGAGGCAGGGGAAACCGAAAACGGCAGATGAACCCAAAATGGCCGGGGACGCAGAGGTCCTGCCGAACTTAATGGCAGGATGTCATCATTTTTTTGATCTGCTCTCTGCCCGGCAGCCGGACAAATTGACAACCTGGCCAGCAACCAGGAGAGGCATCCAGTGGCAGGAGGTTGTGGCAGGGGCCCCGGCAATTGGGAGGGGGAGATGGTTGGCGATCGTGGCGGGGAAGGGGACAAGATCAAACATTGCGGCTTGGGGAGGGGAAGATTGAACATTGAGGTGGTGGGGAGAGGACATCGGAGCTGGAGGGGGGAGATCGGGAGAGGGGGGAGAGAGAGGTCACAATCAGCACGGGGAGGCCAAAGTTTTCCTTGAGGGGCCAGGGAAGGAGCACTCCTGTTTCCTGGCCCACAAGGACTGCTGGAAAAGGCACTTCGTCTGTGGAGCTGGCAGCTCCCATCTCTGTTTCACTGCCGAATTTCCCGACCCCTGGGAAACCAGTACAGCAGCAGTGAATTTTAAATCGGGCTTCCAATTGCACTATGTCTCACATCCTGAAGTCAGAGTCCAGATCCCACCCACCCTGATGTACTTATCTAGCTTCCCCTTAAAAGCATCAATGCTATTTGCCACAACTCCTCCATGTGGGAGCAAGTTTCACATTCTAACCACTCTCTGAGTAAAGAGATTTTTCCTGAATGCCTCATGAATTTAATAGTAACTTCCTTATATTTAAGGCCCCGAGTTTTGGATTCCCCCACAAGTAGAAACATATTCTCTATGTCTACTCTATCAAACACTTTCATAATTTTAAAGACTTCTATCAGGTCACCTCTCAGCCTTCTTTTTTCTAGAGAAAATGGCCCCACCTGTTCAGTCTTTCCTGATAGTTATAACCCCTTAGTTCTAGTATCATCCTTGTAAATCTTTTTTGCACCTTCTCCAGTGTTTCTACATCTTTTTTGTAATATGGAGATCAGAGCTGTGCTCCGTACTCCAAGTGTGTTTTAACCAAGGTTGTATATAAGTTTAACATAACTTTTCTGCTTTTCAATTCAAATCCTCCAAAGATGAACGCTAGTGCTTTGTTTGCATTTTTTATGGCTTTGTTAACCTGCGTTGCTACTTTTAATGATTTGTGAATCTGAAACCCTAGATCCATTTGCTCCTCTACCCCTTTTAGATTCTTATTTTAAGAAGGGGGATAGAACATGTCCAGGGAATTATCAACCAGTCAGCTTAACATCGGTGGTAGGAAATATAATGAAATCCCTACTAAAGGAGAAAAAAGAACATCTAGAAACCAAAAATATAATAATGAATAGTCAACATGGATTTCAAAAGGGAAAGTCTTGTTTGACCAACCTTACTGATTTTTTGAAGAGGTAACAGAGAGAGTAGACAATGGTAATGCAGTAGATGTAATTTATCTGGATTTTCAAAAGGCCTTCGATAAAGTACCCCATAATAGACTGATGAACAAGGTCAGAGAATGCGGAGTCAGGGGACAAGTAGCAAAATGGATTGCTGGCTGGTTTCAGGACAGAAAGCAGAGAGAGGGAGTAAAGGGTAACTATTCTCAGTGGCAGAAGGTGAGTAGTAGTGTTCCACAAGGATCAGTGCTGAGACCACTGTTGTTCACAATTTATATTAATGATTTAGACTTAGGAATCAAAACACAATTTCTAAATTTGCAGATGACACCAAATTGGGGGGGATAGTCAATACTGAGAAGGATTGCAACAAGTTACAAGAGGACATTAATAAACTTGCAGAATGAGCATATAATTGGCAAATGAAGTTCAACACAGATAAATGTGAGGTACCCTGTATTACATTTTGGTAGGAAGAATAGGGAGGTCACTTATCACTTGGAGGCTGCAAGTATAGGTGGGGCAAAGGAACAAAGGGATCTCGGGGTACAAATACACAAATCACTAAAAGTTGCGACACAGGTTAGCAAGGCCATAAAAAAAGCAAACCAAGCACTTGGATTTATTTCTAGAGGGATAGAATTAAAAAGTTGTGAAGTTATGCTAAGCCTGTATTGAACCTTGGTTAGACCACTGCATACAGTTCTGGTCACCATATTATAAAAAGGATATAAAGGCACTGGAGCGAGTGCAGAGAAGATTTACAAGGATGATACCAGAAATGCGAGGGTATACATATCAGGAAAGGATGGACAGGCTGGGTCTCTTTTCTCTTGAAAAAAGGCTGAGGGGTGACCTAATAGAGCTCTTTAAAATTATGAAAGGTTTTGATAGAGTGGATACAGAGAGAATATTTCCACTTCTGGGGAAGAGCATAACTAGAGGCCATCAATATAAGATAGTCACGAAGAAATGCAATAGGGAATTCAGAAGAAACTTCTTTACCCAAAGAGTGGTGAGAATGTGGAACTCGCTACCACAGGGAGTGGTTGAAGTGAATAGTATTGATGCATTTAAGGGGAGGCTAGACAAGCATATGAGGGAAAAGGGAATAGAGAGTTATGCTGATAGATTTAGATGAGGAAAGACACGAGGAGACTGGTGTGGAGCATAAACGCCGCCATGGACTGGTTGGGCTGAATGGCCTGTTTCTGTGCTGTATATCCTATGTAATTTTCCAAGGAGTAGGTGACTCCAACCAAAATGCACCACCTCACGGTTATCTACTGTAGATTGAAATTAATTTGCCAATTATATGTCCATTCTGCAAGTTTGTTAACATCTTCTTGTATGTTTTCACAGTTTTCCTCAGTATTAACTATACCCCAAATTGGTGTTGTCATAGAAACATAGAGGATAGGAGCAGGAGTAGGCCATTCGGCCCCTCGAGCCTGCTCCTCCATTTAATGAGATCATGGCTGATCATCCAAATTCAGTACCCTGTCCCTGCTTTCTCCCCATATCCCTTGATCCCTTTAGCCTTAAGAAATATATCTAACTCCTTCTTGAATATATTTAATGAATTGGCCTCAACTGCCTTTTGTGGTAGAGAATTCCACAGGTTTACCACTCTCTGCGAGGCGAGGCATACCAATTCAGCAGCAGGGGAGAGAGGTAAAAAGTTATCCAAGTGTGACGTCACCAGGAAGCAGGTAAGTGATTGGTTGGTGAGTATTTCTTTCTTTCTCCTTTAAATTACAAGCTTAAATTCTGCGGTTTATATTTTCTTGGATCTCTGTGGTGTAGTGGGGACAGTTGGTAAATAAGCGTCCTAGAGTATATCTTTAACTGGTGGTACTGAATTAATTTAAATTAATTAAAGGGGTAAGTCATGCCAGGAGAGCCCAGCCCCGTGTTATGCTCCTCTTGCTCTATGTGGGAATTCAGGGACGCTGCCAGTGTCCCTGATGACCACATGTGCCAGAAATGCATCCAGCTGCAACTACTAACAGGCCGTATGGAGGCGCTGGAGCTGCGGATGGATGGGTTGTGGAGCATTCACGATGCTGAGAGGGTTGTGGATTACACGTTTGATGAGTTGGTCATGCCGCAGGGTAGGGCTGCACAAGCAGAAGGGAAATGGGTGACCACCAGGCGGAGCAATAGAAGCAGGCAGGTAGTGCAGGGGACCCCTGTGGCCATCCCCCTTTCAAACAGGTATACCAGTTTGGATAATGTTGAGGGGGATGACTCACCAGGGGAAGGCAGCAGCAGCCAACTTCCTGGCACCAGGGGTGCTTCTGCTGCTCAGGAAGGGAGGAAAAAGAGTGGGAGAGCAATAGTGGTAGGGGATTCTATCGTAAGGGGAACAGATAGGCATTTCTGTGGCCGTAGATGTGACTCCAGGATGGTTTGTTGCCTCCCTGGTGCCAGGGTCAAGGATGTCACTGAACGGCTGCAGGGCATCCTGAAGGGGGAGGGTGAACAGGCAGAGGTCGTGGTTCACATTGGGACCAACGACATAGGTAGGAAGAGGGATGAGGTCCTGCAGCAAGAATTTAGGGAGCTAGGTAGCAGATTAAAGAGTAGGACCTCAAAGGTTGTAATCTCTGGATTACTCCCGGTGCCACATGCTAGTGAGTATAGGAATAGGAGGATAGAGCAGATGAATGTGTGGCTAATGAGTTGGTGCAGGAGGGAGGGCTTTAGTTTCCTGGATCACTGGGCCTGCTTCTGGGGAAGGTGGGACTTGTACAAGTCGGATGGGTTGCACCTGAACCAGAGTGGGACAAATATCTTTGCAGGGAGGTTTGCTAGCACTGTTCGGGGGGGTTTAAACTAAAATGGCAGGGGGTTGGGAACCTGAGCAGGGAGACAGAGGAAAGGAAAACAGGGATAAAAGCAAAAGATAGGAAGGAGAAAAACAAAAGTGGCAGTCAGAGAAATCAATGGTTTAAATCAAACGTGGCCACAGTAAATAATAATTCTAATAGGTCTAAGAGCGTTAAAAAAACAAGCCTGAAGGCTTTGTGTCTTAATGTGAGGAGCATTTGTAATAAGGTGGATGAATTGGCTGCGCAAATAGAGGTAAACGAATATGATTTGGTTGGGATTACGGAAACATGGCTCAAGGATGGCCAAGACTGGGAACTCAACATCCAGGGGTATTCGATATTCAGGAAAGATAGGCAAAAAGGAAAGGGAGGTGGGGTAGCATTACTGGTTAAAGAAGGGATTAATACAATTGTAATGAAAGATATTAGCTCTGATGATGTGGAATCTGTATGGGTAGAATTGAGAAATACTAAGGAGAAAAAAACATTAGTGGGAGTGGTATATAGACCTCCAAACAGTAAGGTGGAGGTTGGGGATGGCATTAAAAGGGAAATTAAAGAAGCGTGCAATAAGGGCACAGCAGTCATCATGGGTGACTTTAATCTACATATAGATTGGGCCAACCAAATTAGTAACAATACTGTGGAGGAGGAATTCCTGGAGTGTTTACGGGATGGTTTCCTGGACCAATATGTCGAGGAACCAACCAGAGATCAGGCCATCTTAGACTGGGTATTATGTAACGAGAAAGGATTAATTAGCAATCTTGTTGTACGAGGCCCCTTGGGTCAGAGCGATCATAATATGATCAAATTCTTCATTAAGTTGGAGAATGAAGTAGTTGACTCGGAGACAAGGGTCCTCAATTTAAATAAAGGAAACTACAATGGTCTGAGGAGCGAGTTGGGTAGGATTGATTGGGGAATGGCACTCAAAGGTTGACGGTGGATAGGCAATGGCAAACATTCAAAGACCGAATGGATGAGCTACAGAATTTGTTCATCCCAGTTTGGCATAAAAATACAACAAAAAAGGTGACTCAACTGTGGCTAACAAGGGAAATTAGGGATAGCATAAGATCCAAGGAGAGGACATATAAATTAGCTAGAAAAAGCAATAATCCTGAGGATTGGGAGCAGTTTAGGAGTCAACAAAGGAGGACAAAGGGATTAATTAAGAAAGGGAAAATAGAATATGAGAGTAAGCTAGCAGGGAACATAAAAACTGACACAAAGCTTTTATTGATATGTGAAGAGAAAAAGATTGGTGAAGTCAAGCGTAGGTCCCTTACAGTCAGAATCAGGGGAATTTATAATGGGAAACAAGGAAATGGCAGACCAACTAAATACATACTTTGGTTCTGTCTTCACAAAGGAGCACACAAATAACCTCCCAGAGATGCCAGGGAACATAGGGTCTAATGAGAGGGAGGAACTGAAAGAAATCAGTATTTGTAGGGAAATGGTGTTAGGAAAATTGATGGGACTGAAGGCCGATAAATCCCCAGGGCCTGATAATCTACATCCCAGGGTACTTAAGGAAGTGCCCCTAGAGATAGTAGATGTATTGCTGGTCATCTTCCAGAACTCGATAGACTCTGGAACAGTACCCATGGACTGGAGGGTAGCTAATGTTACCCCACTATTCAAAAAAGGTGGTAGAGAAAAAGCGGGGAATTATAGACCGGTATGCCAGACATCAGTAGTGGGGAAAATGCTAGAGTCTATTATAAAAGATGTAATAGCAGAGCACTTGGAAAGCAGTGACAGGATCGGACAAAGTCAACATGGATTTACAAAAGGTAAATCATGCTTGACTAATCTACTGGAATTTTTTGAGGATGTAACTGATAAAATAGATAAGGGAGAACCAGTGGATGTGGTGTATTTGGACTTTCAGAAGGCTTTCGATAAGGTCCCACATAAGAGATTAGCATGCAAATTTAAGGCACATGGGATTGGGGCAAGGTATTGACTTGGATAGAGAACTGGTTGGCGGACAGAAAGCAAAGAGTTGGAATAAACGGGTCGTTTTCCGAGTGGCAGGCAGTGACTAGTGGGGTACCGCAAGGATCGGTCCTAGGACCCCAGCTGTTCACAATATATATTAATGATCTGGACGAGGGAATTGGATGTAATGGGTTGGATTTTGCTACGGGGGCGGGTTGGAGGTGGGAAACCCACATTCGGGCTTGTTGTCCCGCCTCCATGGAGATGTGGCCAACCCACTGGATTTTCCTCTGATTGACCTTGTTGAGCCTGCCCTGTGGGCTCAGCAGGCCAATTAAGGGCCACCCGGCAGCAGGTGACGTCAGAGATTGACATTTCATCTGTCAAAAGCTTTTGGCACATGAAATATCAGTGTTTAACAGCTGTTTGAAGCTGTCAAGCACTGAAAAACGGCTAATTCAGCCTCAGTCCTTTCTCAGGATAACTTTTAAATCATTTTGCTGTAGAAACAAAGAAGCTGATTTTTTTTTTTAAATCGGAGCTTCTGTGGATCTTGCAGCCGACTCCCGACACCGGAATGCAGGACTCCTGTAAAGGTAAGTAAAAGTAAGTTAAACTTATTTAAACACTTGCAAAACACTTACCTTTGCACTCCTGCACCCCTCACTCACCTGAACACTGGGCATCTCGAACCCTCCAAGACCTCAGACCCACGTCCCGCCTCGAAAAATTTTCGTGTTTTGGAGCTGTCGGGAAGCCCACAAACCTGCAATAAAAATCGCGAATAGGCAAAAAACTACCTGTTAACTACCTGTTAACAGGCAGTTTAATTGCCTTTAATCCCTTCCCGCCTCTGGGAGTCGGGTTCCAGCACTTGTCGGGAACCCGACTCCTATGAAATTGACATGGAGGCGGGTTGGAGGCGGCATGGGGTCGGGTCCCCCGGATCTCCGATTTTTATCGCCCGCACGCCTCCAACCCGACTCCAGGGGCTTAGGAAAATCCAGCCCAATATCTCCAAATTTGCAGACGACACAAAGCTGGGTGGGAGGGTAAGCTGTGAGGAGGATGTCGTGAAACTCCAGTACGATTTGGACAGGTTGGGTGATTGGGCAGAAACATGGCAAATGCACTATAATGTGGATAAATGTGAGGTTATCCACTTTGGTGGCAAAAACAGGAAGGCAGATTATTATTTGAATGGCAATAGATTGGGAGAAGGGGAAGTGCAAAGAGACCTGGGTGTTATTGTGCACCAGTCGCTGAAGGTAAGCATGCAGGTGCAGCAGGCGGTTAAGAAGGCAAATGGTATGTTGGCCTTCGTAGCAAGAGGGTTCGAGTACAAGAACAAGGATGTCTTGCTGCAGTTGTACAGGGCCTTGGTGAGACCGAGCCTTGAGTATTGTGTGCAGTTTTGGTCACCTTACCTGAGGAAGGACGTTCTTGCCATGGAGGGAGTGCAGCGAAGATTCACCAGGCTGATACCTGGGATGGCAGGAATGACGTACGAGGAGAGATTGTGTCGATTGGGCTTATATTCACTGGAGTTTAGAAGATTGAGAGGGGATCTCATCGAAACCTGTAAAATTCTGTCAGGTCTGGACAGATTAGATGCAGAAAGGATGTTTCCGGTGGCCGGGGAGTCCAGAACCAGGGGTCATAGTCTAAGGATAAGGGGTAAGCCATTTAGGACTGAAATGAGGAGGAATTTCTTCACCCAGAGAGTGGTGAACCTATGGAATTCTCTGCCACAGAGGGCAGTTCATTAAATATATTAAAGAAAAAGTTGGATATATTTCTTGAGGCTAAAGGGATCAAGGGATATGGGGAGAAGGCAGGGACAGGGTACTGAATTTGGATGATCAGCCATGATCTCATTGAATGGCGGAGCAGGCTCGAAGGGCCGAATGGCCTACTCCTGCTCCTATCTTCTTTGTTTCTATGTTTCTATGTTTCTCTGGGTGAAGAAATTCCTACTCATCTCTGTCCTAAATGGCTTATCCCTTACCTTTAGACTGTGAGCCCTGGTTCTGGACTCCCCCGCCATCGGGAACATCCTTCCTGCATCTAGTCTGTCTAGTCCTGTTAGAATTTTATAAGTTTCAAGGACATCCCCTCTCATTCTTCTAAACTCCAGCGAATATAAGCCCAATCGACCCAATCTCTCCTCATACATCATTCCTGCCATCCCAGGTATCAGTCTGGTGTATCTTTGCTGCACTCCCTCCATGGCAAGAACATCCTTCCTCAGATAAGGCGACCAAAACTGCACACAATACTCAAGGTGTGGTCTCACCAAGGCCCTGTACAAATGCAGCAAGACATCCTTGCTCCTGTACTCGAATCCTCTCGCTATGAAGGCCAACATACCATTTGCCTTCTTAACCACCTGCTGTACCTGCATGCTAACCTTCAGTGACTGGTGCACACCCAGGTCTCGTTGCACTTCCCCTTTTCCCAATCTATTTCCGTTCAGATAATAATCTGCCTTCCTGTTTTTGCCACCAAAGTGGATAACCTTGCATTTATCCACATTATACTGCATCTGCCATGCATCTGCCCAATCACCCAAACTGCCCAAATCATACTGGAGTTTCTCAGCATCCTCCTCACAGCACACACGCCCACCCAGCTTTGTGTCATCTGCAAACTTGGAGATATTACATCTAGTTCCCTTGTCCAGATCATTAATGTGTATTGTGAATAGCTGGGGTCCTAGCACCAATCCCTGCGGTACCCCAGTAGTCACTGCCTGCCACTCGGAAAAAGACCCGTTTATTCCAATACTTTGCTTCCTGTCTGCCAACCAGTTCTCTATCCAAGTCAGTACCTTATCCCCAATCCCATGTGCTTTAACTTTACACGCTAATCTCTTATGCGGGACCTTATCGAAAGCCTTCTGAAAGTCCAAATACACCACATCCACTGGTTCTCCCTTATCTATTCTACCAGTTACATCCTCAAAAAATTCCAGTAGATTAGTCAAGCATGATTTACCTTTTGTAAATCCATGTTGACTTTGTCCAATCCTGTCACTGTTTTCCAAGTGCTCTGCTATTACATCTTTTAGAATGGACTCTAGCATTTTCCCCACTACCGATGTCAGGCTTACTGGTCTATAATTCCCCGTTTTCTCTCTACCACCTTTTTTGAATAGTGGGGTTACATTAGCTACCCTCCAATCCATGGGTACTGTTCCAGAGTCTATAGAATTTTGGAAGATGACCAGCAATGCATCTACTATTTCCAGGGCCACTTCCTTAAGTACCCTAGGATGTAGATTAACAGGCCCTGGGGATTTATCGGCCTTCAATCCCATCAATTTCCCTAACACCATTTCCCTACAAATACTGATTTCATTCAGTTCCTCCCTCTCATTAGACCCTATGTTCCCCGACATCTCTGGGGGGTTATTTGTGTCCTCCTTTGTGAAGACAGAACCAAAGTATGTATTTAATTGGCCTGCCATTTCTTTGTTCCCCATTATAAATTCCCTTAATTCTGACTGCAAGGGACCTACGCTTGACTTCACCAATTTTTTTCTCTTTACATATCTATAGAAGCTTTTACAGTCAGTTTTTATGCTCCCTGCAAGCTTATTCTCATACTCTATTTTCCCCCTCTTAATTAATCCCTTTGTTCTCCTTTGCTGAATCCTAAACTGCTCCCAATCCTCAGGTTTGCTGCTTTTTCTGGCCAATTTATATGTCCTCTCCTTGGATCTTATGCTATCCCTAATTTCCCTTGTTAGCCACGGTTGAGTCACCTTCTTTGTTTTATTGTTGTGCCAAACAGGAATGAAGAAATTCTGTAGTTCATCCATGCGATCTTTATATGTTTGCCATTGCCTATCCACCGTCAACCCTTTAAGTAATGTTCCCCAATCCATCCTAGCCAACTCGCGCCTCATACCATCGTAGTTTCCTTTATTTAAATTCAGGACC
Source organism: Somniosus microcephalus (assembly GCF_052327205.1). Lineage (NCBI taxonomy): Eukaryota > Metazoa > Chordata > Chondrichthyes > Squaliformes > Somniosidae > Somniosus > Somniosus microcephalus. Next base: position 26,464,071 of record NC_141008.1, on the reverse strand, counting down.
CTAGTCTCTGAGTCAAATACTTCACTCTCCATCTTAATGAAGAATTCTATCATATTATGATCGCTCTGCCCCAAGGGGCCTCGCACAACAAGATTGCTAATTAGTCCTTTCTCATTACATAATACCCAGTCTAAGATGGCCTGATCTCTAGTTGGTTCCTCGACATATTGGTCCAGGAAACCATCCCGTAAACACTCCAGGAATTTGTCATCCACAGTAGTGTTACTAATTTGGTTAGCCCAATCTATATGTAGATTAAAGTCACCCATGATAACTGCTATGCCCTTATTGCACGTGTCTCTAATTTCCCGTTTAATGCCATCCCCAACCTCAGCATTACTGTTTGGGGGTATGTATACAACTCCCACTAACGTTTTCTGTCCCTTGGTATTTCTCAGCTCTACCCATACAGATTCCACATCATCAGAGTTAATATCCTTCCTTACTATTGTGTTAATCTCTTCTTTAACTAGCAATGCTACCCCATCTCCTTTTCCTTTTTGCCTGTCTTTCCTGAATATTGAATACCCCTGGATGTTGAATTCCCAGCCTTGGTCACCCTGGAGCCATGTCTCCGTAATCCCAATTATATCATGTCCGTTTACATCTATTTGCGCAGTTAATTCATCCACCTTATTACGAATGCTCCTTGCATTAAGACACAAAGCCTTCAGGCTTGTTTTTTTTAACACTCTTAGACCTTTTAGAATTATTATTTACTGTGGCCATGTTTGATTTACACCCTTGATTTCTTTGGCTGCCACTTTTCCTTTTCTCCTTCCTATCTTTTGCTTCTATCCTTGCTTCCCTTTCCTCTGTCTCCCTGCACAGGTTCCCAGCCCCCTGCCATTTTAGTTTAAATGTTGATATTGTACTTCCGATTCCTGAGTCCAAATCATTTATGTAAATAGCGAACAACAGTAGTCCCAGCCCCGATCGCTGTGGAACACCACTTCCCACCAGTTTGAGTAACTACCTTTAAGCCCCACTATCTGTTTTCTGTTTTGTAGCCAGTTTACTATCCATTTTGCTACGTGCTCCCTGACTTCACATGGTCTGACCTTAGTCATGAGTCTACTATGTAGTACCTATCGAAGGCAAGTATAATACATTCACTACATTATCCTTGTCCACTCTTTCTGTTATTTTTTCAAATAATTTAATAAGGTTGGTCAAGCATGACCTTCCATTTTGAAATCCGTAACAAATATTTGTTTCCTAGTTGTCAGATAACCTGTCACTTTCCAGTTTACTAATCCTAATTTTGAACTGGTTGTATATTTTTTCCAGAATAGAGATATGGAACAAATGCCCATACAACATACATTTTTCTGTATGCCAATGACCAATTATTTGTAAAAGGTTGTAATTGAATTTATTAAAATGTATATACTTTCTTCAGTTATGACAGAATACATTACTTGGTATTTGCACTTACATATGGTTTTACACAGCTCAGTAATATCCCAATCACTTCTGATTACCTTTATTGTTTTGAGGTTGTTCTCACTCTCTCATTGACTGTATCTGAAAACTAACTTTTAAATCACTAACTTATCCTTTAATATGCATTTTTCTGCTATAAAATTTGTATTCAACATTGTTTACAAAGCGTATAAAAATATAGCAATTAAAAAAAAATTAATTCATGGAATGTGACCATCATAGGCAAGGCCAGCATTTATTGCCCATCTCAAATTGCCCTTGAGAAGGTGGTGGTGAGCTGCCTTCTTGAACCACTGCTGACTATTTGGTGAAGGTACTCCCACAGTGCTGCTAGGGAGGGAATTCCAGGATTTTCACCCAGTGACAATGAAGCAACGGAGATATTTTTCCTAATCAGGATGATGTGTGACTTGGAGGGTAACTTGGAGGTGGTGGTGTTCCCATGCGCCTTCTGCCCTTGTTCTTCTAAGTGGCAGAGGTCCCAGGTTTGCGGGATGCTGTTGAAGAAGCCTTGGCGAGTTGCTGCTGTACATCTTGTAGATAGTACACACTGCAGCCAGGTTGCGCTGGTGGTGGAGGGAGTAAATGTTTAAGGTGGTGGATGGGGTGCCGATCAAACAGGCTGCTTTGTCCTGGACGGTGTCGAGCTTCTTGAGTGTTGTTGGACTTACACTCATCCAGGCCAATGGGGAGTACTTCCATCACACTCCTAACTTGTGCCTTGCAATTGGAAAAAAAGCTTTGGGGAGACAGAAGGTGAGACACTCGCCCCAGAATACTCAACCTCTGACCTGCTCTTGTAGCCTCAGTATTTATGTGGCTGGTTCAGTTAAGTTTCTGGTCAATGGTGACCTGCAGGATGTTAATGGTGGGGGATTCAATGATGGTAATGTCATTGAATGTCAAGGGGAGGTGGTTAGACTCTCTCTTGTTGGAGATGGTCATTGCCTGGCACTTGTGTGGTACAACTGTTACTTGCCACTTATCAGTCCAAATCTGAATATTGTCCAGATCTTGCTGCATGCAGGCATGGATGCTTCATTTTCTGAGGAATTGTGAATGGAACTGAACACTGTGCAATCATCAGCAAACATCCCCACTTCTGATCTTATGATGGAGGGAAGATCATTGATGAAGCAGCTGAAGATGGTTGGGCCTAGGACACTGCCCTGAGAAATTCTTGCAATTATGTCCTGGGGCTGAGATGATTGGCCTCCAACAACCACAACCATCTTCCTTTGTGTTAGAGTTTCAGGAGCCAGGAAAAAGATGAAAGAACAGGACCTCATTGGTGGTAATCTCTGGATCACTGTCAGTGACACATGCTAGTGAGTACAGAAACAGGAAGATAGTGAAGGTAATTGTGTGGCTAGAGAAGTGGTGCAGGAGGGAGGGCTTCAGATTCCTGGGGCACTGGGACCAGTTCTGGGGCAGGAGGGACCCGTACAAGCCAGACAGGTTGCACCTGAACTTGCAGAATGGGCATATAATTGGCAAATGAATTTCAACACAGATAATTGTGATGTATTACATTTGGGTAAGAAAAATAGGGAGGTCACATAATACTTAGAAAATACGAATCTAAATGGGGTAGAAGAGCAAAGGAATCCCGGAGTACAAATACACATATCGCTAAAAGTAGCAACACATGTTAACAAGGCCATAAATAAAGCAAACCAAGCACTAGGGTTTAATACTAGAGGGATAGAATTGAAAAGTAGAGAAGTTATGCTAAACTTGTATTGAACCTTGGTTGGACACTTGGAGTACTGTGTACAATTCTGGTCGTCATATTATAAAAAGGATATAGAGGCACTGGAGAGGGTGCAGGGAAGATTTACAAGGATGATACCAGAAATGCAAAAGGTATACCTATCAGGAAAGGATGAAAAGGCTAGGTCTCTTTTCTCTTGAAAAAAGAAGGCTGAGGGGTGACCTAATAGAGGTCTTTAAAATTATAAAGGTTTTGATAGAGTAGATACAGATAGAGTGTTTCCACTTGTGGAGAAGAGCAAAACTAGAGGCCATCAATATAAGATAGTCACCAGGAAATCAAATCGGGAATTCAGAAGGAACTTCTTTACCCAGGGAGTGGTGAGAATGTGGCACTCGCTACCACAGGGAGTGGTTGAAGCGAATAGTATAGATGCATTTAAGGAGCGGTTAGATAAGCATATGAGGGCGAAGGGAATAGAGGGTTATGCTGATAGGGCTAGATGAGGAAAGACGGGACGAGGCTCGAGTGGAGCATAAAGGCAGGCATGGACTTGTTGGGCCGAATGGCCTGTTTCTGTGCTGTATATCGTATGTAATCCTATATAACAGGCCTGGGACCAATGTCCGCATGGGAGGGAGAGTGCTGTGTGAGAGGGTTTCAACTAATTTGGCAGGGGGAGGGGCATCAGGATGCAGCAGCAGAGGAGAGACAAACAGCAACAGAACAAAGAATAGTGTAGAAAGAGCAAGAAGTAGTTGGAGAGTAAAGCAAAGCAGACTGCAGGGTTTTGGAATATATGTGTGTTAATGCAAGAAGTGTTACAAATAAGGTTGAAGAGTTACAGGTGCAAGTTGCCACATTAGGTTATGATATAGTGGCTGTAACGGAGACCTGGCTTAAACATGGGCAAGAATGGGAACCAAACATTCCTGACTATCATGCATTCAGGAGGGATAGGGAAATGAAAAAGGAGGGTAGCAGTATTAATCATGGATAACATTACAGTTCTACAGAGGGACGATATACTAGAGGGTTCAAAGACTGAATCTATTTGGTTAGAGTTAAGGAACAGAAAAGGAGCTGTTACCTTGCTGGCTGTTTACTACAGTCCCCAGATAGTGAGAATGAGGTACAGGAGCAAATCTGTAGGCAAATTTCAGAGAATTGTAAAAATAATACAGCAGTAATAGTAGGGGATTTCAATTACCCTAATATTGTACATAAGACTGGGGAAAAAACAGAGTAAAAGATGTGGAGGAAGAAGAATTCCTAAAATGTGTACAGGAGAACTGTCTAGCCCAATGAGGAAGGAAGCAATGCTGGATCTAGTTCTGGGGAATGAAGTAGGGCAACTGGAGTGTTTTTCGGTGGAAGAACATCTTGGTAATGGTGATCATAATATAATTGCATTTAAAGTAGTTCTGAAAAGGGACAAAGAAAAATTAAAGGTAAAAATACCCAACTGGAAGAGAGCCAATTTCAATGATTTAAGAAGGGATCTAGCACAGGTGGAGTGAAAACATATATTGGCATGGAAACCAGTAAATGAGCAAGGGCAGGTCATCAAGGCAGAGATAGTTTGGGTACAAATCAAGCAAATTCCCATAGGAGGTAAGATGGGGTATCCAAAGCTAGAGCTTCCTGGATGATAAAGGAAATAGAGGTTAAAATAAAACAGAAAAAGGAGGTTTATGACAAATGTCAGGTACAGAATATAATTGAAAACTAGCCAGAATAGAGAGTGCAGGTGGAAATTGAAAAAGGATATAAGAAGGGCAAAGAGAGAGTACGAGAAAATATTAGCAGCTAACATAAAAGGGAACCCAAAATTCTTTTATAAACATATAAAAAGTAAAAGGATAGCTAAAGGAATAGAGGGGCCAATTAGGGACAACAAAGGAAATCTTCTTGTGAAAGCAGAGGACATGACTGAGGTACTGAATGAATATTTTGCATCTGTCTTAACAAAATAAGAAGATTAAGTTAATGTTGCAGTAGAAGAGCCGGTTCAAAAAAAGAGGGATAAACTTGGTAACTACAGGTCCGTCAGTCTAATGTCAGTGGTGGGAAAACTACTAGAGACCATTGTCAAGGACAAAATTAATTCTCACTTGGAAAGCATGGGTTAATAAGGGACAACGAGCACTGATTTGTTTAAGGCAAATTGTGTCTGACTAACTTGATTTGAGTTATTTGATGAAGTAATAGAGAGTTGATGAAGGTAGTGCAGTAGATGTTGTATATATGAACGTTCAAAAGACATTTGATAAAGTACCACATAACTGACTTATTCGGATAATAGAAGTACATGGTATTAAAGGGATGGTGGTAACTTGGGTAGTTAATTGCCTAAGGGATAGAAGGCAGGGAGTAGTGGGGAACTGATGTTTTTCTGACTGGAGTGAAGTATGCAGTGGGGTCCCCAGGGGTGGGTATTAGGACCATTGCTTTTCTTGTTAAATTTAAATGACCTGTACTTGGGTATAGGGAGTACAGTTTGCGGATGATACAAAACTTGGCAATGTAGTAAATAATAAGCTGAATAGTCGCAGTTTTTAGACAGACTGGTGAAATGGACAGACGTATGGCAGAAGCAATTTAATGCGGATAAGTGTGAAGTGATGCACTTTGGGAGAAATAACATGGCGAGGCAGTATTCTAAATGGTACTATTTTGAGAGGGTTGCAAGAGTAGATGGACCTGGGGGTGCATATTCACAAATCTTTGAAGGTGGCACAGCAAGTTAATATGGCAGTTAAGAAAGCATATAGGATACTTGGCTTTGTAAACAGGTGCATTGAATACAAAAACAAAGAAGTCATCCTAAACCTTTACAAATCTCTGGTTAGGCCTCAGCTAGAGTATTGTATACAATTTAGGGCGCCACACTTTAGGAAGGGTGTTAAGGCCTTGGAGAGTGTACAGAGGAGATGTACCAGGATGATACCAGGGATGAGGAACTTCAGTTATGTGGAGAGATTGGAGAAGCTGGGATTGTTCTCCTTCGAGCAGAGAAAGTTAAGGGGGGACCTAATAAGAGTTATTCAAAATTATGAGTTTTGATAGAGCAAGTAGGGAGAAACTGTATCCCCTGGCAAATGGATCGGTCACCAGAGGTCTTGGATTTAAAATAATTGCCAAAAGAACTAGAGGGGAAGTTATGTGACAGAGGGTTAGGATCTGGAGCACACTACCTGAGAGGTGAAATCAGATTCCATAGGAACTTTAAACGGCAATCGGACATGTATTTGAAGAGGACTAATTTGCAGCGTTATGGGGAAAAAGCTGGGGCGTGGGACTGAATTGTACAGCTCTTTCAAAGAGACTGCACAGGCACGACAGACCGAATGACTTCCTTCTGTGCTATAAGAGTCTATGATTGGGTATGGTGGTACCAGCTGAACAATCAGGAGTAAACTTATCAGTACTCTATGCCGCACAATCTTAAACTCTAGCAGCACCACTACTTGCATTAGAGCAGTCCTGTGCAATAAAATGTTAAGTAGGTTTACGGACTCCCAGGCCGCCTGCCTTTTTTGCGGCCTAGAAGAGTCCGTGTTACATGTGTATATAGAATGTGTGAGGTTGCAGCCCCTGTTCCATTATTTGAAGGGGCTGTTCCTCAATTTTTGGTTGCACTTCAGTCCCACGCTCCTGATTTCGGTTGGGGGGGAGCAGGCAGGTCTGAGGACCTCCTCGTGGGACTGCTCCTGGGCCTGGCCAAAGTGGCCATTAACAGGTCCAGGCAGCGGGCGGTCATCCGGCCCGACTGCCTGCTTCTCTTCCGTGGCTATGTTCGCGCCCGGGTGGCCCTGGCGATGGAGCACGTGGTGTCTGCCGGCATGCTTGAGGCCTTCCGAGACCGGTGGGCGCTGCGGGGACTGGAGTGCATCATCACCCCGGCAAACCAAATTTTAATTTAATTTTGTTAAGTTTTATTTAAAGTTTTATTAAGTTACAGTTAATTGGGTCTAACCAAAAGAGGACCACTACTTGCATTTGGGGATGCTAAGCCTTGGATTTTGGTATCTGAGCTCCCTTTTTTTCGTTATTGAGGATGAAAGGAGTGCCAAAATTGGATTGTTTTTCTTAATTGCGCTCCAGAATTCATCCAATAAGCCACGCTGAACAACACCTAATATTTGAGGCATCACCTGTTCGACCGGGAGACTCCACTCGGCGATGCAGAGAGCCTTGCAGATGGAGAAGAGTGTCAACCAGAGTCTGCCGGATCTGCACAAACCCTCCACTGGGAGCGCCGACCCTCATCTGTGTGAATTCCTGGAGACCCGCTATCTGGATGAACAAGTGAAGACGACCAAGAAGCTTGTAGAGACGGGGACCCCTGCCTTGTAGGCATGAGGGCTTGTGACTTTGTACAAAGAGCTGAGACTTGAGCTCTGTAAATGTGATTTACTGTAAAATGTTCAAAATTATTTAAAAAAAAATATTTGCGGCATCCTTGCCCAATAATCTTAATGAAATGAAGTGATTTCTGGAGACATTTGATAATGGTGTGACAATTTGGAGCTCACTCATTCCACGTGGCAGCGGCGGCGGCTTCCGTGAGCTGCGGCAGCCCACGTGACGCCGTTCCATTCACTTGTTTTTTTTTGCGGGCGGCCACCGCCGAGCCGGCTGCGTGTGATAGTGGGACAGTGTGTCAGGGACATGCACCGGGAGTCAGAGCTGGCAAGTTCAAATGAATCGGCGGCGCTGTCATAACATGGAACTCTATCCACACACACACTTACAGAACACCACACCAGGCGCTGCTGAATCCCAGTTCGGTCTCTCTCGCAACTAACGACGGGGAGATTGAAGGTTGCTGCAGAAACTCGGGGTTTGAGTGTCCGGGGCGGGTGGAGGGGGGGCAGTTCCTCCTTGAGTCTGTCAGATTAAGGACGAGAAGAAACTCGCAGCCTGAAATTATATATTTTTTTTGGGGGGGTGGGGAGGAAACTCAGTAGTAGTGGAGCCGGTGTGGAGTCTCTCACGTCCCCGCGGAGCCGGCGGGACTGCGGGGAAGCTTCGAGTAGCGGGGAGCCGGCGAGGTCTCGTTCTCTCTGTCTCTGGGCCGGCGCTGGATTGGGTCAGGGAGTCGCGCGTGTGGAACTGCCCTCGCGCGCGGGCTGCTGGAAAAACTCCGAGGTGGGCTGGGGCTCGCGCTGCTCTGATCTGCGGCCGCTGTGTTGTTGTAGAACTCGGGTGACGCGCCGCTGTTGCTGTACCGCCCGCCGAGGAGTTGTCGTTGCTGCTGTGGAACACGGAGCAGCAGCCACTGTGTGTGTGTGTGTGAGTGACTGCCTGGCTCTCGCGCTGCCGTTGTTGTGGAACTCGGGAGGCTCTCGCGCTGCTCGGGAGCCGTTGGTCGCCGCGTGGCTGCTGCCGGCCGGCCAGCCCGCCCGGCTCTCGCGCTGCCCCCGGGGGTGGTGGTTCGGGGTTGGCGGGAGGGAAAGCCCTGCCCTGCCCGCTGCCCTTTTGAAAGCGGCTCGTGCCCGGAACAAACCGCTCTCCCGTTTCATTTCAATCTTCAACTCTCAGGATTAATAAAACACGCCAGGAGCGGATAGGTCACCGGCGACACTTTTTTTCCCCGACAGCGATGAAATAAAACTTCCCACACGTGTGTGCCTTTCCAAACAAGAAAGGAAAATGTAAACCGTTCTCCATGGTAGGCAGTTATCACCCAGAAGAGAGGTGTTTTAAAATAAAAGTCAACATGTGCATCACAAGCTACTGTGGGACCGTAGCGTTCGTCCTCTTCGCATTCGCAAACGGTGAGTGAAGAGAGTGTAAATATATGTTTAATGCATTTATTTGTTTAATGCATTTATTTTATGGGGCAAACGATTGGAATTTTTTTTAACTAAAAGCTTTTCCTTCTCCCTCCTCTTTTTTCGCGTTTGTGAACATTTCAGCAGGCGACGGCAGGTGGCTGCGCGCTTTCTCTCGGCCGGAGCTATGCTTGCAGTCAGTCCCTCTCTCAAAGCCTGGCTTGTTGGATGTACAGTCCCGCGGCTTTCGGAGAGTGTTTATTTAGTTTATTATTTTTTTGTGTGCAGCTCCCGGTGAACGTGGATTCCGGCGTGTTTGCCGGTTTCTGTAGTGATCTCTCCGGGCCTCGGCGCACGGGTTGCCTGTCTTTCCATCATGGCCAGTTGTCAGAATCCTGCAGGATTTATTGCTGTTTAGACTCGTTGATGTTTGTTATTGTAAAGGCTCATTAAATAATACATGTTGACTCCTTATTTGCCTTGTTCTGGGTAGTTTTCCGTTTTGCAATGACATTACATCGGTCAGTTTTTCATTTTTATATTCTTTCCTGATCTCCATTCTTTCCTCGTCTCCCATCGTCTCAATCATAAAAAATAAAATGTTTTCACTTAGATTATTCTGTCGTCTTTATCATTTTCACTTTTTAAAGCCGAGGTACTGCTTTGAAATGTCCAGAATAACCCATCCTTTTGTTTATAATACACTGATTTTGTTGCTGATTGTAGGATGATTAATGGGTCACGATATTTCTGTTGGATGACGGAAATTCCTAGTCTTTTGGATGATTAGATTTTATTTGTTTTCCTTTAACTCTCTCTGACATGACCGGACTCGCATTCATATGGATGGCACATCCTCGCTGTACTGACAGCAACATTTTTCATTTTCCCTAATGTGTCTGTCTCGTGTCTCTCCTAGATCCGTCTCTTCCTACTTTCTCATCCTTTCGAGCCGTCTATTTCCTTTTATTTTTGTACATGTTAATTACATTTTTTCCATCTGCCTTTGTTGTCAGTCGTTATAATTTTGTCTGTTTGCTGTCCTATTTCACTTGGATGGACTTTTTTGATTAAACTGAAATATAAACGACTTCATTTTATTGAGGTTCTTAACGGCGTTTAAAAGTTTTTTTTTGTTTCGCATTATTTCTGATCAAGAAGGTATGTTCATATGTCAAAATGCCCGCAAAATTTGTGTGCCAATAGAAATCCGACCTGGTTCCATATTACTGCTATTCTCTTGAGTACATTGAATATTGGCGTTTCTTCCTTTTCTGCGGCTAAGTTAAATATGTACTTATGGAGATTAGGAAATCAGCCGCTCCAAAATGTGATCCCTTGTTTTGGATTATCCTCTCATTTAGTATTGACTAAATACCACACAAGTTGAGTTTCGCTGTCGGGCAGCTGGTGGTAGAAGTGTGTTGGAGGTGATCGATGTACAAGGATTATGTAAATGACACTGCGAGGGAAAAGACAGTTCATTCCTGTACCCAGGCGGGGCGTTGCAGGCAATCTGATATAAACTGCACCAGGGAACAACTATTAAAAGGGAGTGTTTGTACATCATGGGCAGACTGGCAAATGTTACTCTTGCACCAAGAATACGCGGATGTAATTCACTAATTGTGTTTTGATCACAATTGTGTTCCCAAGTACTATATTTTCTTTTAGGGCAGATATTCCAAGGAAATAGTATTTAGTTTTTTACACTTAAATAATCATATTGGAAACATTTTTGTGTAACAAGTAAACGCAACGGATATTAAAGAATCGGCATATATATACTGTAAATAAATCACCTTTTGTGTAGGTTTCAGTGTATTTGTTACTATGGTGGACGGATAATGGGTGTTGCTAATGTGCTGACGTGTTTATTTTTAAGCGCGTTAACCATTTACAATGAAATAAATCTCTACCTTCTGAGCACTGTCCATGGCTAATATTATTTGTGCAGACCTTGTGGGACATTTACGTTCCTGGCCATTTTTTAAATGGTAAACAAATCCGGAAGGTTAATGCTTCAATATTGTTGGAAACTTTTGGTGTGCACACTCTAGTTTGCTTGTTCTTGTTCTTCATTACTATTATTACAACCGCCATCCAGTTACATGAATATCTCCGCTATTCGGAAGGGAGTTCAGGCAGCCTTAATTATCAGGTGGCGTTTGCTGCGTTGGTAATGATTCTTCTACTAGAAATCTGTTGTGGGGCAGAATTTGCTGTTTAAAATAACGGAGAAGCTAATGGTGCTTGTGTTATTTATGCCTAAATGGTATGGCAACTTTTCAGGGAGGGGCAGATGTATGGTTAAACGTGAATATCCAAAGTTGCTGTTGTAGTTGCGCCGTTCCGCAGTTAGCTTCGATAAAACGGTATCTCGCTGTCTGCCTCGCCACTGAAATGCATTGAAAGACGTGAAGTTAGTGGCCCGGTCGGGGTGACGGCGAACTGGCTGCGTTCGCCGTCATTCCACCTTTGAAAGTGACCGCAACTTTGGGATTTTGCGCATGCAGAAAACCTGAAGTTGCGGTCTGTCATTCACCGCTCCAACACAGACTGTGCCCCCCCCCCCCCAAAAGAGCCGGCAATCTGTGTAATCACCCAAATCAGGGAAACTGACAAAACTTGGGCTCTTCTGCAGTAATTATGCTGTTAAATTCCCCACTGAAAGTTAAACCCAAAGGGATTCGGTGTAACTGGGGTTTTGATTGATTATTATTGATATATAATATAATAGCGTATTGACGGCTAAACAAAGGTTAAGGGCCTGAAAAACTAATTTAAAAAAAAAAGTTTGTCAATCTTTATTTCAGGTTTGTTGTTTCCCCATGTGATGCCCCATCTTTGTTTTGCTTTCTCTAACATTTTTAAAAAGTTAGAATTTTAAGAGCTTACTCACTTTCTTGTTCACTGTCTGAGAATTTTGCAATTTGATTCGCTGCTTAGACAGCTTGTTGACGTCACAGCAGCTCGCACAAGGGGAAGCCCACTAACCTCCATTGACTTGAATTGAATATTGGAAAACTCAAAGTTCTCAACACAAAGATTGTGAGATCCTTGTGTGAAGAGTACTTTGGCCCAGCGGCGAACGCCTTCGCTTCGCCGCTGACTGCAAATTCCAGGCCAGTGTATTTACGCGGTAGATACAAACTAAACTCGTCACAAAGTTAAGTCTTGTCCATTTCAGTCTAAGTACCCTTTTAACCACACGATAAATGTTAATTACTGCCAATCAACCCCTCTGGCACTGAAACTTAACGAATAAGAGTGGCGTTCCATTCCTTCACACATCTATTGTTGGAGATTTAAAAAATATTTCACCTTTTTAGTTTTGTCTGTATTTTCTCTCTCTCCTAATTCAATTTCTCTTTCCCTGTCTTTATTTCTCTTCCTGTACCTGATTTGATATTGAATTCACCCACTCTAATTACTCTTCTCAGTTTTGGGCTGTTTTATCAATCCTTCACTCTGATTGGTTAAGGAGATATATAGTTGCTTGTCCTGTTCACGCAGGTTCCAGATGCCGTTTCCCTCGGAGTGCAGTTATCAGCTGACACTTTCAGCAACTTGCCATGTAAAAAATTAAAATGTGCATGGCAAGTCTAACTAATGCTGTTAGATGTCCTGCTACAGCAAAATCTGGGCCATAATTTTTGTGTAGTCCAACCCAAGGTATACCAAGTACAGTATCAGGGGCCCAATGCTGCACACTATCGTTAGTGAGAATAGTGCCTATGATGGCTGGATTGCTTACATTTTTGAGGATTTTTAATATTTCTGTTTTAATCCTAAATTGTTTCTCATACCCATTACTTTTCAAAAAATGGAACACATTTAAAGGAAATAAGTTTCTCACTTTATCACTGATGCAATCTCTCAAGATCTGATTGGTGGGTCTTTAATGTATTGAGGGTAGTAGTGCCTTTCCAGTGCCCTAATTAAGTGAAAGCCTTTGGCATCCAGGGCTTAAATTGGATAGGAAAGACTATTAATTATGTGCATTTTATAGTTGTGTGTATGCTTTTCTCTGTAAATTCATTAGCCAAATAGTTGACACAATGCAACAATTGCACCAGAATCCTTACTCTTGGGTACTTCTGAAGTAGATATTCCATTTTATCTGAGAGCCCAGTGATCTATGATGAAACCGTTGTCATCAACAAGCTATTCTGGTTGCCAGAGTTCCAAATTGATCATCAGTGTCTAATGTGAATAAAACTGATATCTTTGTTTAGGATTTGCAATAAACATTTGAGACTAAATTACCTGTAGGCACATTTTTAATGTTGCTTCCCTTTTAAAATAAGAAAGACATTTTTATTTAGTTCTCCTTGTTCCATGTTATTCCCTAAACCAAAAGGGTATTGGCAACTTGTTCCAATATATTAATGCTCGAGCTATCCATAGGAAATTTGCACACGCCTGATATTTTCCTTTCTCACTTTTCCCCTCCCCATTACCCATTGTGAAGAAGTGCGTTGCCAATGCTGTGTGCTGTCTATTATGGAATAGCAAAATTGCATGATGCTACATGTTATCATTCTGTGATGCAACATATTGGAGCAGCAAAGCAATAAGCTTCTAATATTCAATCTTGCATAACTTTTACAATTATTTTTTTAGTTTGAAACCAAGTTGGTTTATTTTAACTTAATTTTTGGATCATTGATCAGGTGCTACAGTGTTCTTTATTAAACAATTGTCATCAATTAAGTTGTAAAACCCCAGAATTAAAAGGAACAGTGTTAGATGACCAAAACATTTTCATCTCAAATGATCATGCTTTGAGAGAATGTTCTCATTGTCCTTGATTTGTGAACTAGTGAGCTTTCTTAATTCAAATACTGTCCAACTGGAACCACAACTTGTAATCAACTGCTATTCTGGATGTGCAAGTGAACTATCATTATTAGTGCTTTCTGTGCATGTATTTGTATAGTGTAGTCACAAGGCTAACATAGAACCTTTTTTCATTTTTTAGGAGCACATTGTAAATTTAATCTCATTCCAAATATGCACTTTTTCAGAATTAAGGGAAAACCGCTGTAGTAGAAATAATTCTTTGCTGCCAGTCATCCTCAAAGCCCCTGTGGAGCACACTCAGTAATAGTACTGTACTTCAGTCTGCAAGCCATAAGAGATTTTTCCAGGACTGCATGCAACTCAAATCTTTCACTTTCTATAATGAGTTTGTGAAGTATTGCACTTCAGAGAGTGAAAGTGACATTTCCACTCTTGTCACAACAGCTGGAATTCCTTCAGTCACTCTTGATTCCATGGGTCATCTTGTTTCTCAGTTACAGGCAGCTGCACAGCGATAACTAGCCATGTGGACAAAATGTTTAAATGTAAATCTATAATCAGTCATATGATACAATCTTTTAAATTGCTGTTTGTCTGAATAACATGTTGATGAATTTAAAATAAAAACTACTGTAATGACTTTTTCACACACAATTCTGTGGAATTTTACTCGCTGTACTATTTCCTGACCAACTAGACAGGCTGGTGATCTGATCTGTGGTATCTACCAATGGTGTTCTTGTACTGGACCTGGCAGTGATTGGGAGCTGAAAAGTAGATGAGGATCATTGTATACCTATCTTTTAGAATTATTTGGCATAGTGTGTTGAAATATGTTCTTTGCTTCTGGATCTCATTTATATTGATGGATCTCATTTATATTGATGGGCGAGTGTGGGAAATTATTTACAGGAGAAATAAAGCTAGTTTTTTTTAGCTTTGAAGTTTTATCCTTGAGGCAATGGAGATTTGATTGTTATTTTGATTACTGACTGAATGAAAAGCAGAGCTCGATGGTAAAGGAGAAAAACAATTTAGATGTGCAAAATCAGTCCACAGATATAAATCTCGAGCTGAAATTTCTGCTTTAGTGCTTTGAATCATTGCAAGTTGTACATTCCTAATTTATTGCTCTAACCAACTATATTTACATTGAATTTTGAAATTATGAAATATAGCTTACATTATGCTCAATCTTCATATGGATAGCTTAAAGTTATTTACAGATTGCTGTATAAAATGACTGATAGAAACATTAGATATTGGAAAATATAATCTTAAAGCTAGGTTGGGGACAGTTTAATTTAGACAACTGGTCACAGCCATTGGCTCTATCATTTGCAATATTACATAATTATCATGAAATAAGGGCTTGTATCTCAGTTCATTTTCTCTTTCTTGCAGTTATAAGAACTTTAATTTACAGATACAAAGACTATCTGATGAAGTAATCAAAAACAAGACATGGACTGGAACTTCTAAGTAACATTTTTAATAGGAATTTGACCATACTCAGAAATGGCAATTTCTCACCCTCCATAAAGTTTGCAAATGTTTCGATCGGATGCAGTTTTACAAACATTCTTCATGTTATGTATGCTGCCTGGCTGAGAAGCAGGGAAGGTGATCTGCTCTCTGACTATTGCAACTAGTCCTTTAAATAACTGTTTAAAAGTTGGCACAGATACGATGGGATGAATGGCCTTCTGTGCTGTATGATTCTATGAACTATATGATGATGGTGTCCATTTTTGATAGTCAAGATGTGGAAGCATTGCCCTTGATAATGCTCATTCTCTGTGGAACCTGCATTCTGTTGTCTTCAACCCCACCCCCCCCAGGTTCAGCAATTTAAAGGCTTGTGTGGGAAAGTATCACATTCTGTTACTCGGCATTAGCATACCAACATACTGTGCTTTTGGCCCCTATATTAATCCGTTATTGCTCCATTATTTTCATCATTTTGAGGGATTGTGCCAATCCCCCAAAAAAGGTAAGTAGAATTACATTTTTGAAGGCTTCTTTAGTATCGGTATACATAATGTAAACATTTCAATTGGATATGAGGAGCAAATCAGAGACACAACTTGGAACATGACTGGATTTGGTTGTTTCCATTAACTTGGGCACAAAGTTCTTCTTTGAAAGTTGATTTTGAAGTTGACAAAGCTTGGAACTTGCCTGATTTTTGCACCAGTACTATTGGCTTCAATAATAATTGCAAGAGTTAGGTTCAGCTCTGAATTTGTTAGATTAGGATAAACGCCTCCACAAATGGTCCTATGAACTGAGATATCTAGTATATTTGATTTGTACTCCATAGACTTTGAGTTTAGATTTATAACGGTAGAATGGGCTCTTCTGGATTGGTGCTGCGGATGTTTCAAGGGTTGTAGAATAACTTCTTAGAAATAGTAAATTATACCCCTTAGAAAAATAATGTGGCCACATGTTTATTGGATAAAATGTAGTGCTAGAATAACTGATTTGATCCAGAAAAAACAACACTTTGTAAGGAAGCTGTGGAACACATTTGCACCTGTTAGATGATAATATGAAGAGATTATTGGTGTAACTGACATGTATAATACCTCAATGATTTGAAATATATAAGCTCTAAGGGGCACTGAATTGTCCTCGGGAATATTTCCCAAAGGTAGATTATATTAAAGAAAGGTCGGTACAGCAGAGGTTTCTGAAGCAAGTTTAAGATTCTTTGAAACTTTTTTCATTGTAGATGCTGTGCATTGGACATCCAGATTGACAAAATACCAAAGTGGGTGCATCCTAAAACCCACTGTTGTACATTTTCAGAGTTGATAAACTTCATTACAAGAGGTTTGTCACAGTTAAGTATTTCATATGCAAGGGAAAACAAGGTTAGATGCTAGAATATTTCAGTGAGAGATTCCTAGTAGCTCAATGGACCTATATAGAATGATATTATCTCAGTAGTTATTTGTAGAATAACAGTTGAAATTAAATCTAATCGGAGGGTTCAAGCAATGCTGTAAGTCATAACCGGCTTTATAATTATTACCTAAACTCCAAACTTAAGTTATTGCCTTGGAATTATTCCTAGGGGCCTTTTTGTATTAAATACAATTTCATGATGTGCTTTTTTTGGTAATAGCAGCATCAGTTTATGTGGACGCTGAATAGTTTGGTCTGTGAAGCAGCAGGATAAACAAAAATGTTATAGATCCCCAACAATCGATCCTTGGCCCCCAATATTTCTCATCTACATGCTGCCTTTTGGCAACGTCATCCTAAAACACAGCATCAGTTTCCACATGTATGCTGATGATACCCAGCTCTACCTGATCACCACCACTGTCAACCCCTCCACTGTATCTAAATTGTAAGACTTGCTTGTCTGACATCCAGTACTGGATGAGTAGAAATTTCCTCCAACTAAATATTGGAAAGACTGAAGCGATTGTCTTCGGTCCCCACCACAATCTCTCTTCCCTAGCCACCGACTCCATCCTTCACCCTGGCAACTGTCTGAGGCTGAACCAGACTGTTCGCAACCTTGGTGTCATATTTGACCCCGAGATGATCTTCTGACCGCACATCCATGCCATCACTAAGACCGCCTATTCCCACCTCTGGAACATCGCTTGATTCAGTCCCTGCCTCAGCTCATCTGCTGCTGAAACCCTCATCCTTGCCTTTTTTACCTCTAGACTTGACTGTTCCAACGCGCTCCTGACCGGATTCCCATCATCTACCCTCCGTAAACTTGAGGTCATCCAAAACTCTGCCTGTGTCCTAGCTCGCAACAAGTCC
The DNA here is from genome assembly GCF_052327205.1 of Somniosus microcephalus. Classification (NCBI taxonomy): domain Eukaryota; kingdom Metazoa; phylum Chordata; class Chondrichthyes; order Squaliformes; family Somniosidae; genus Somniosus; species Somniosus microcephalus. The sequence goes on along the minus strand of NC_141008.1, from coordinate 26,446,533 downwards.
CGTTCACTCATCACACCTGTGACCTACATTGGCTCCTGGTTAAGCAACATCTCTATTTAAAAAAAATTCTCATCCTTGTTTTCAAATCCCACCATGGCCTCGACCTCCTTATTCTGTAATCTGCAGCCCCACAACCCTTCAAGATATCTGAGCTCCTCTAATTCTGGCCTCTTGAGCATTCCTGGTTTCAATTGCTCCACCATTGGTGGTCATGCCTTTAGCTACCAAGGCCCTGAACTCTGGAATTCCCTCCCTAAACCTCTCGGCCTCTCTACCTCTCTTTCCTACTTTTAAGACGCTCCTTAAAACCTACCTATTTGATCATCTGTCCTACTATCTCCTTACAAAAAGAAAATACTGCAGATGCTGGAAATCTGAAATAAAAACAGAAAATGCTGGAGACACTCAGCAGGTCAGGCAGCATCTGTGAAGAGAGAAACAGAGTTAACGTTTCTGGTTGATGACCTTTCATCAGAACTGGAAAAAGCAGGAAATAGAACCGATTTTAAGCAAGTGCAGGAGCTGGGAAATGGGAGAGGGGATGAAAGAACAAAAGGGAAGGCCTGTGATAGGATAGAAAGCAGGAGAGATTAAGGGACAATGAGAGACATTAAGAGATATTCAAGGCAAAGGGGGATGGTAATGGGACAGGTTAAGAAACAAAGGATGGCTCTAGACGAAGTGTGACTTGCGCTGGCAGAATGAAAGACAGCTGCCATGTGGGAGAGAAGAACAGAAGGCCAAACAAAGTGTCGATAAAAAATATAGATAGATAGTAGGGGCCGGGGTTCTGATCTGAAATTGTTGAACTCAATGTTGAGTCCAGAGGGCTGTGAAGTGCCCAATCGAAAGATGAGGTGCTGTTCTACTATCTACTTATGTGGCTTGGTGTCACATTTTGTTTCATAACTCTCCTATGAAGTGTCTTGGGACGTTTTACTATGTTAAAGGCACTATATAAATACAAGTTGCTATTACTGCAAGATATTGTCCCTGCTGAAGCACTGATGGAGTTTCCTGGCTGGCATCCTCTTGACAGCATATCTAATGGTTCACAACCCAGGAAAATCGATCGGGACTACGGCGACATGGAAGGATGAGCAGCAGTACCGCCCTTCTGAAACTCTGCCCCAAAGAGGAAATTCCAGGCCTTGGAATCCACCAGTCAGAAAACCTTGCATTCACCCTCAAGTTCTTCCAATCCACAGGACTTTCCCCCCTTGCCCAGCACCCCCCCCCCCACTCCCCACCATGACGTCGGGCCAATGGACCATTCCCCACACTATGCTGCCAATCCCTACCACTGCAATGCTATGTGAATATCTTGAAAGGTTACTCAAGAAACAGTGTTGAAGCCCTGATTTTTTTAAGGAACACATCCAACAGTTTGACATAAGGACGTATCACAGGTTTTGACATAATCGCTTGCAATAGCCATCCCAAGTATGGCCTGGCGTGTTATATCAAACAAGGCACTGAAGGCTGCACCGAACTCCAGCATACCAGTATTGCCGGAGTTTTCACTACAGCAATACTTGTAGGAGAGCTAACGGTCTCCAATGTCTACAAACCACCACTCGTACAGTGGCCTGATCCAACACTCCCTCCTAGTCAACATCCATCCATCTCGGAGACTTTGATAGCACCCACACAATGTGGGGCTATACAGATGTCGCCTTTAATGGAGAAGCAATTGTACAGTGGGCTTCACTAGAGAATAAATTCCTCCTTTTGATGCCAAAGATCGAGGTATGTTTAATTTGTTAAGGTGGCAGAGAGAATATAACCCAGACTTGTGGGTTTCCTTTACTGTCTTGAGAGGAAACAATCATTGCCTTCAGAACTGTTCTTGACTACTTCCCCAACAGTCAACACAGGCCCTCAATCATCAATGTTGGCATCGAAATTCCTGTCATTACATCAACACTGGAACCACAATGGAACTTCAAAAAAGCAGACTGGGAAACCTTCCAAATGTCAGTTGACACCAACATCAGGTGGATTCTGCCAACCACCAATGCCTTCAACAGATTTATAGGAATTATTAAAGCTGCTGTAAAATGCAGTATACCTCGAGGGTTTAGAAAGACACATATTCTTTGTTGGACAGAAGAAAGCGAGGATCTCTACCAGGAGTATTTGCTGAAAAAGAATCTAGCCACCGCAATGCTGGAGTCCTTGTACTCGGCCAGATGTGAAAGGTGGAGGAGCCTTGTGGGGCAGACTAACTTCGCTCACTCCAGCAGGAAAGCATGGACCCTGCTCCATCAACTTGGCAGCGCAAACCACCTATAAACACAGGACGATCATCAGAGTGGACGCCATTGCATCCCACTTGATACAAATATCAAAGGCTCTAGTGGACAAAGAATTTTGACGTCCGGTGTAGCAGCAGCTTCTGACGAACTTGATGGTGCCAAGATCGTCAACTATATCTGACCCATTCACCTTTGGATGAACTAAATGTGGCCCTATCGACAACCAAATCTGCAAAACCTGCTGGTCCAGATGGTGTTAATCCAGAATTCTTAAAAGCACTGGGACCCAAAGCAAAGAGATGGTTGACCACCACCTTCTCCGAGGTACTGGCAACCGGTAAAATTCCATCTATTTGGAGCAAGACTAAAATAATTGCTCTCCTGGAGCAGGGGAAGTGCATGTGAAGCCTCCAGCTACCGCCTGATCTCCTTACTTTGCTCTTGTTATAAAGTGCTGGAGAGGCTACTGCTCCACAGACTAGTCCCCATTGTCGAGCCAATCATCCCTAAGGAGCAAGTGGGCTTCCGGAGCGGCTGTAACTGCTGCGACCAAGTGGTAGCTTTAACAACGCACATCGAAGCAGGCTTCCAGTGCCAGCTCAAGACTGCCACAGCATTTGTGGACCTGTCAGCGGTGTATGACACAGTATGGATTGCTTGTCAAGCTCTCCATTTTACCCTGCAGAACAACGATCCATCTTCTCTACTCCTCCATGCTTATTAACCAACGCTTCCGTGTGTACACTGGCACCCAGAAGAGCAGAGATAGGATATTGAACAATGGACTCCCACCGGGTTCTGTTCTGGCACCAGTGTTGTTCAACGCTTACACCAGTGACCTACCCAAAACAGAGTACCGCAAGTTCATATACTCTGACGACATTGCCTTGGCCATGCAATAATGAATCAGCCCATCACTGAGGAGATCCTGACCAGTGATTTACAGAGGATGGAGGCCTACTTCCACCGATAGCGACTTCGGCCAAACCCGCAGAAGACCGTCGCTTTGACATTCCACCTCAACACTCATTAAGCAAACCAAGCTTTGAAAGTCTCTGTTTGCAGCGCAGAGGTAAACCATGCCAAAAAGCCCTCCTATTTAGGAGTCACGCTCAATCACACCCTGTTGTATAGACAGTATCTCCAGAACCTTGAAGAAACTGAAGAGTAGAGTCATCTTAATCCAGAAACTCGCCGGATCAACATGAGGAGCAGGCGCTCAAACCCTCCGTATGGCAGCATTCGCCCTGGTGTACTTTACAGCGGAGTACAGCTCTCTGGCATGACTATTGAGTCTGCATATCAAATCCGTTGATGTCCAGCTGAATTCTACTATGAGAATTATCACTGATACGCTTTTATCGACACCAACACCTTGGCTGCTCATGTTATTCAGCGTTTTGGTGTGGTGCTTGCAAACATCGCACCACCACACCTACGCTGCAAATATGCAGTCTCCAGAGAATACAACTGCTACACCAGCAAAGACATGCTGATCCAGTCTGACTTGAACAACCTACCATCAACCTGTCTCAAATCTAGAAGGCCATTTTGGACCATCGCCGAAGCTAGTCTGCGATCTCCCCTCAGCCTTGATGGCCGATGGCAATGCTTGGAAGAACTGTGACATACATAGAAACATAGAAGATAGGAGCAGGAGTAGGCCATTCAATGCGATCATGGCTGATCATCCATATTCAGTACCCGGTCCCTGCTTTCTCCCCATACCCCTTGATCCCTTTAGCCTTAAGATTTATATCCAACTCCTTCTTGAATATATTTAATGAACTGGCCTCCACCGCCTTCTGTGGTAGAAAGTTCCACAGGTTCACCACTCTCTGGGTGAAGAAATTACTCCTCCCATTTCTGTCCTAAATGGCCTACCCTTTATCCTTAGACTGTGTCCCCTGGTTCTGGACTCCCCGACCATCGGGAACATCCTTCCTGCATCTAGTCTGTCCAGTCCTGTCAGAATTTTATAAGTTTCAATGAGATCACCTCTCATTCTTCGAAACTCCAGTGAGCACAAGCCCAATCAACCCAATCTCTCCTCATACGTCATTCCTGCCATCCCAGGTATCAGCCTGGTGAATCTTCGCTGAACTCCTTCCATGGCAAGAACATCCTTCCTCAGATAAGGCGACCAAAACTGCACACAATACTCCAGATGTGGTCTCGCCAAGGCCCTGTACAACTGCAGCAAGACATCCTTGTTCCTGTACTCAAACCCTCTCGCTAAGAAGGCCAACATACCATTTGCCTTCTTAACCGCCTGCTGCACCTGCATACGAAATGGATTCTTTTATAGAGGACCCCACAGTACAACCTGAAGGATCAAACCTTCCTCGCAAACAGTGGACAACTATTAACTGCCTCAACCGGCCATGGTAGATGCTGCCACCTCCTCCATAGATGGAAGATTAAAGTATCCCCATCATGAGACTGTGGAGCTCCTGATCAGACCCTGGAGCACATCATTGAGCTCTACCCTCAGAGGAAATTCGCAGTCAGCCTACAAGATACTGTTGCACGGGAAGCTTTGGCCTGGATATCTGACTTCGATATTGACATTTGATTTGATTTGCTTTGCTACTACCATACAAAAGAAGAACTCTTTTTGAAATTGCATCACCAACTTGGTTAGTTACTGATAAAGTTAAAGGTTTTCTTCATACTTTTAATGTTATTTAGTAATCTAATTTTGTTTTTTCACCTATTAATGAGGTACAACAGAAATAGAACAGAACATTTTAAGCTGGATAAATACCTTTTATCATAATGCTGGTAGCCTGCTTATATATAAATGGATTCAGTTCTTTCCAGTAATGCATTACATTTTATCAGTCCCTATGTGGAATATATATATTTTTTTGTTCTCGTTTTCTAACTGCTTTTGGTTTGAAAATAAATGATTTGTGGGACATCCATTGGAAAATAAATAATTTGCATCAGCTGTATTCGTGGCAACCTGACTCAACAATTTTTTCCCTATTTTGTGCGTTGCCTATCTGTGATCATTTTTGTTTTTTGTTTTTCTGATGTGAAAATTTGGGCCTTTCCACCGCATGCACAATTTTAGTTCTGTTTATGCATAACCACTGGGGTTTTATGTTCTACGTATGGGGCAGCTGCCAAATGGAGGAATTTTTGTTTCAAAAATTGCTCGTGCACAAACTTAAACATTTCTGCACCCACACATGCCAGCAACACCATTTTGTGCTATGCACAGCTGTCTGCAATTCACCCTTCTTCCCCATCCCTCATATTTTTGTGCGTATGTGTAAATTGGCACCAAAGGGTACTTTTTAAAATGAAACCATATTTTCTGGGTATTGCTGAGGATTATTACTAGTCCTAGTCCCTTTAGGGCTACCCCGGATCAGGCGTATTCCTCAGTCGTTCACTTTCAACTAAAGTTTGAGGTAACCGAATCCTAAAGACGCTTAATTGGGTCTAAAGGTCCAGACCATCTCTCCCTAAAGGAAAGGAACAACCTGAAGATGTTACTGTCCTCCAGATAGCACTTTTAATAAGTTTTTAGCTAGACTGTAACATTCTGGATATTATGAGGGTCCGGAAAACTCCCCCAGAATTCTGCAACTCCTCACCAGAGTGTACAGAGATTGAGTTTTGCAAGTTTGATACAGAAGTATTGAAACAATTCTAAAAATATAGATTTATTGAAGAGCCGTCATGTAATTACAGTAGGTGTTTCAATCGCAACATTAACAGTTCCAAAAACACACATCTTACAATTCTATTATCAGAGATCCTTATTCTCAAATCTTAACTTCTCTACAGTTTTACAGTTCTTAGTCTTATTCAGAATATCCACCAAAATCAAATACCTTTGATACCCGGGGTACAAAGAGGTGTAGACTTAGAGCCTGCCTCTGAAGCCGAGAATCGCTTTGCCCCTTTACAGCGAATCTATCATCCCATTTGAAAGTTCAACTATATTTATTTATATCTTTTCTCAGTGGTATTTCCTTTGAAGGTTTCTGCTGATGTAAGCTAATTACCTCATCATTTTTCTGCTGACTTCTACAATTCTTAGTCAGATCAGCTGGTACCATTAAGAATTATGTCTCTACCTCAGGTGTTCAAAGCTTTTCATAAATTGTGTAACCAGCAGGTGCATCTATTTGATGTCATTTTTACCAAGGTCTTCTGTTTGTCTTTTTACGACGTGTAAATTAAAACACCTCAACGAGGGTGATCTATGCAATTCGTATTCACCTCAGCTGGTTGCAACACAGAATTGTGTCTCCTATCCGTAGGTGTTCTAAGTTTAACATTAAAATGATTTGACGGCAGGTGTTTCTTTTACTTGATGTCATTTTTACGAAGGCATATGTTGTTTCTTCTTCTTATGTGCCTTTACAAAGTGTAATTTAGGACACCTTAACAGGGTGTACCATTTTCTTTTTTCTAATGCTGCAGACTTCAGGAGCCTCCAACCTCCTGTTTCAATAAGGCTATTGATTCAGTGTCAACAACTTATCTCAATAGCCTGTATGCTGTTTACAGCTTTAGATTGTTGAGGCTTCCAGATTTCCAGACCTAGTATGTCATGTTTTAATAAGGCTAGAATTCTTTCTTAGACTGGTGTATTTTTCTGAATATGGCTTATTCCTTCACATTCTTGCCAGCACAGTATGCTCAACTACACTTATTATTTAATCCATTCCAGTGAATCCATTGGCCCACTCAGTTACACTTTTTATTTATTCATTTAACTCTGCAGATTCCTTTCCGTCTACTCAAGACTCATTTTTATTTAATCTAGGGGAATGCAGTTTTGAGTCCTTGCTTGTTAATTACCTACCCACCAAATTTTGTTATTTTTATTAATTCGAATGAAGCCTGTTCTCTTGAGGCTGAAGGATACTTTTTGCTTCCTTGCTGGTCTTACTTTGCTCTTCAGCTTCCACTGTCTGTCTGCTTCAGCATCCATATTGTTGCACTCTTCCAAGAACGTCAATAGAAAAAGCTAGAAACACAGATTGATCAGCATCTGTAGGGGGAACTGACAGTTGATGTTTTGGACTTTATGCCCTTCAGAGCTGAACAAGCATACTAAAAATCAGAAAAGGGGGAAAGGGAAAATAATCATGGAGGAAGTATCAGTGGAATGATTAGATTCTGTAACAGATCATCTCAGTTGATTGGATGGTGTAACATCATCTTGGTTAAGTAATGGAAATAATTATTTAAAGAAATAAAGAAACAAAGGATGTATGAATAGCTAAGACAGTGGGAGGGTTAAGGAAATAGGTAAGAAATTAGGAGAGTTGGAAATCAGAAAAGCTGGGGATCATGTTTGAAATTAAAACAAACAATGCTGGCAAAATATAGTAGATCCAACAGCTCCAAAAAGAGAAATAACAGGTCAACATAGAGGAAATAGCTGCACCACCAACACTACTAGCATAGTGTTCTGATGAAAATGCAGGATACAACTGAAGTGGTAAACATTCAAATTAACACCTTGTTCCCTTCAGCTCCCCTGTATGCTTCAGCCCTGTTATCGCTGCACTCGTTCTTGCCCATTCGTCGTCTTTTGCTTCCCTTTCTCCCTTTTTTTTACTTATTTGTTTCTACTCTGCTTCAGTGATCCCATTCCAGTGTTTGTCTGCTTTCTCTCCATTCCTCTCGTTTCCTTCGACTGCTTTGTTCCTGTGTGCTCTACACTCATAGCTCCCTACTTCCACTTAGACACTCTCTCTCTCTCTCTCTCTCTCTCTCTTCCCCCCCCTCCCTCCCCCTCTCTCTCTCTCTCTCTCTCTCTCTCTCTCTCTCTCTTTAACCATTTTCCATCCAAATATACTCACCATTTATTTCTTTTAAGCACTCATTAATCCATACCCACATACTAACTATTTCTTCCATAACTACTTATTCCTCAGAATAAATTCTTATTACCCCAAGTTGCTCATCTTGATTACTCAATTTTCCCCAATACTCTCTACCGTTTCAAATGCTGATGTCCTCTCCCTACCTCTTTACAACTTAATGCTCTACTTCAGTTACCCTCTTATCTCAAATCCTCTATTTTCCTTCCCATACACCTCACTTTCCCATCAAATTAACCCACACCACTTCCCAAATCATCAGAAAACAAAATCAACTTTCCTGCATTACAACAGTGACCACACTTCAAAAGTACTTAATTTGAAAGTGCTTTGGAATGTCCTGATGTCATGAAAAGCGCTCTATAAATGCAAGTCTTTTTTTTCTAAACATTACTTCCCATTACCTACAACATAGTTTCCTCTGACCTCCGATGGGTATAACAATGGTAGATCCACTAATATCATTGTCCCTATATAATGCATTAAAATAACACTCCTGTTCTAAAACAAAACATCCTCTGACTCATTTTGAACAATGTATTGGGTGATCTACTAGTAACTAATTAATTTTAGATGTTCAAGCAGAATAATTTTGGGAAAGCCAGCTATGGAGGGTGCAAAGAGGCTGCAAAGGGATATTAACTGGTTAAGTGATTGGGCAAGAATGTGGCAGATCGAGTGTGAAATTATCCACTTTGGTAGGAAGAATGGAAAAGCAGAATATTTTTAAAAAGGTGACAGACTGGTAAATGTCAGTATTCAGAGGGATTTGGGGCACCTTGTGCACAAATCACTTAACATGCAGGTACAGCATGCAATTAGAAATGCAAATGGTATGTTAGCCTTTATTGCAAGGGGGTTGGAGTACAAGAGTAAGGAAGTCTTGCTACAATTATATAGGGAATTGATGAGACCACACCTGTGTACAGTTTTGGTCTACTTGTGTAAGGAAGGATATACAGGAAACTTTGTGCTATCCGGCACCGACTGGACCGAACGGTTGCCGTCCCATCAAAACTGCCGGACAAACCAGCGCTAATGTTGAAACATATGGAGATTTTGAGCTCCGTATCTGGCAACAAACCCTGTTGCTTAGCAACAGCTTCTAAACAGTCGACTGTACCTTGCAAGCGTCTCTGTAGCTTAGCAACAGCTTCAGCGAGACCTTGCAGAGCCTGACTGGTGGAAAAAAAGCAACGAAAAAAGAAACCTAACTAAACGGCTCCTGATTTTTGCCGGTGGCTCGAGCATTCTGGACAGTTAACCTCCGGATAAACCAAAATTTCCTGTACTTGACTCCGAGGGGGTGCAATGAAGGTTCACTAGATTAATTCCTGGGATGTGGGGATTGCTCTACGAGGAGAGATTGAGTAGACTAGGCCTATATTCCCTAGAGTTTAGAAGAATGAGAAGTGATCTCATTGAAACATATAAAATTCTTAGAGGGCTTGACCGGGTAGATCCTGAGAGGCTGTTTCCCCTGACTGGAGAGTCTAGAACCAGGGGTCATCGTCTCAGGAAAAGGTCGGCCATTTCGGACAGAAGTGAGGAGAAATTTCTACACTCAAAGGATTGTGAATCTTTGGAATTTTCTACTCGAGGGTTGTGGATGCTCAGTTGATAAGGTATATTCAAGAGATTTTTGGGCACAAAGGGAATTTTAATTTTTTTTTATGGGATGTGGGCATCACTGGCAAGGCCAGCATTTATTGCCCATCCCTAATTCCCCTTGAGAAGGTGGTGGTGAGTCGCTGCCTTAAACTGCTGCAGCCCGTGTGGTGAAGGTACTCCCACAGTGCTGTTAGGTAGTGAGTTTCAGGATTTTGACCCAGCGACGATGAAGGATCGGCGATATACTTCTAAGTCAGGATGGTGTGTGACTTGGAGGGGAACTTGGAGGTGGTGGTGTTCCCATGTGCCTGCTACCCTTGTCCTTCTAGGTGGAAGAGGTTGCGGGCTTGGGAGGTGCTGCCGCAGAAGCCTTGGCGAGTTGTTGCAGTGCACCTTGTAGATGGTGCACACTGCAGCCACGGTACGCTGGTGGTGGAGGGAGTGAATGTTTAAGGTGGTCATTATCTGAGGAGTTGTGATTGGCACTGAACACTGCAGTCATCAGTGAACATCCCCATTTCTGACCTTATGTTGGTGGGAAGGTCATTGATGATGCAGCTGAAGATGGTTGGGCCTAGGACACTGCCCTGAGGAACTCGTGCAGCGATGTCCTGGGTCTGTGATGATTGACCTTCAACCACCACAACCATCTTCCTTTGTGCTAGGTATGACTCCAGCCAGTGGAGAGATTTCCCCCGGATTCCCATTGACTTAAATTTTACTAGGGCTCCTTGATGCCACACTCTGTCAAATGTTGCCTTGATCTCGAGGGCGGTCACTTTCGAATCACCCCTGGAATTCAGCTCTTTTGTCCATGTTTTGATCAAGGCTGTAATGAAGTCGGGAGCTGAGTGGTCTTGGTGGAACCCAAACTGGGCATCAGTGCGCAGGCTATTGGTGAGTAAATGCCACTTGATAGCACTGTCGATGACACCTTCCATCACTTTGCTGATGATTGAGAGTAGACTGATGGGGTGGTAATTGGCTGGATTGGATTTGTCCTGGTGTTTGTGGACAGGACATACCTGGGCAGTTTTCCACATTGTCGGATAGATGCCAGTGTTGTAGCTGTACTGAAACAGCTTGACTAGTGTAACATTTGCATATTGAATTATCATTGGCCCGCAGGCATCTGTAAGGAATACCTATTATATTCACGTGATCACCTGCTGAGTTGTTATTGGCCTGCAGGCATCTGTAAGGACTGCTATTGTTTTGGAAGACCCAGGCTAGGGGTCTTAACTCCATCTTGTCCCCGCTGCTGTATGATTGAGATCACAGACCTGATGCTTCATAAGAGTTTAAACTGTAATACTCCGTTGTCCTGCAATTTATTTTTGTACAAAGTGTGCAAAACAAGACATGGTGTCAGAACAGGGATTTGAAATGGACATCGTTGGAGCTCCCTTACCTCTAATCAATTGGGAATCTTTGAACTTACGTGGAGAATGGCGCAAGTTCAAGCAACACATGGAATTGATGTTCTCGGTCCGTTGAAAAGCAAAGGGGAGGAAGAAAGATGCAGCTACCTACTCCTGTGGATCGGAGAAAAAGGGAGAGACATTTTTAACAGATGGTCTCTCACCGCGGATGAAGCAAAGGTACTGAAAAGTTATTTTGACCGTTTTGAAGCATATGTGATGCCCAAGACAAATACGATATTCGCTAGGTACAAGTTTCAGGAGAAAGTACAAGGAGCTAGTGAGTCGTTTGAACAGTTCGTGACTGAGTTAAAACTACTGGTAAATGACTGTGAATATGCAGATAAAGATGAGATGGCCAGAGACCGCATCGTGTTTGGAATACATTCAGCTAAAGTGAGAGAGAAACTTTTGAATGTTGGGTCTGGGCTAACGCTGGACAAAGCTATGGACATAGCTAGATCGCACAAGATAGCCCAAGCACAGTTGAAAACCATAACCGGCGCCACGAGCAGCTCGTGTGAACAGAGTGCACGCAGTTAATAGACACACACCAAAGAACACCGCCCAGAGAGCGTGTTTCAGAACAAAAGAGGGAGTTCTAAAAATGAGCGACACGGACATTAAAACGCTTCAAAAACTGGATATTGTGGAAACGAGGCACGGGGAAAAGGTGCAATGCCCCTGCCAAAGGAAGGCAATGTGGTAAACGGAACCACTTTGCTAAAGTTTGCAGGACTGTTTTTGGAGAAACAGTACACACAGTGAGTGACAGCCAAATGCAGAGGAACTGTTTATTGATTGTGTCACAGAAAAAACAGATTTCAGAGACTGAGCAAGCCTTTGCCGATATTGATAGGAAAACAGGGCACAGAGCTTCGGTTTAAACTAGGCACTGGAGCTCAGGTTAATGTAATTCCTGTGAGTGAGTATCACAGCTTGAAGGATGAGTGTGAGCTACAGCCCACCTCACGCAGACTGACCAGCTATGGGGGTGAGCAGCTCATTTTCCTTGCATTTCATCACGCATGTGCCTTTTTACAAAGAAAGCGACATGATGTTGGATTTTTACATTGTTGACACTCGAGCACCTCCAGTGCTAGGTCTAAAGGCATGTTTAGACATGGACCTCGTCAAGCTAGTGCTATCATTGACAGCACCAGTTGAGAAGCAGACAGTCATGGAAGAGTCTGCTGACATTTTCAAAGGAATCGGACTATTCCCAGGTGAATGCACAATTCACCTTGACCCAGCAGCAACCCCTGTGGTTTGCCCACCGAGAAGGATACCCCTTGCTCTACATAATCGCCTGAAGGAGGAGCTGCAGAGCATGGAGAATACAGAAATCATCGTCTGGGAAACGGAACCGACAGAGTGGGTCAACGCGTTAGTAGTGGTTGAGAAACCACGTACAGGCAAGCTCAGAGTCTGTCTCGACCCCAGAAATTTGAACAAGGCTATCAAATACCCTCACTATCCACTACCAACGCTAGATGACATCACACCCAAGCTAGTGGGAGCACGTTACTTCAGTGTAATGGACGCACGATCAGGATACTGGACTATCAAGCTCACGGAAGAGTCATCTAAGCTAACAACGTTCAACACACCATTTGGACGCTACCGATTTCTGCATTTACCATTTGGTCTTATCTCCGCTCGGGATGAATTCCAGCGGAAGATCGACGAAACCTATGAAGGCCTCGACAGAGTAGTCGCAATCGTAGATGACATCCTCATCTATGGCAGGAATAGAGAGGAACATGACGGGAACCTCCGTGCGATGCTACAAAGATCACGGGAGAAAGTTATCTGGCTCAATCCCGAGAAAAGCATAATCGGATCCACTGAGATCAGTTATTTCGGGCATCGCCTCTCAACTGATGGCATTAAGCCGGATCCAGAGAAAATCGCCGCCATCAAGAAGATGGAGCCGCCGAAGAACCACGCAGAGCTGGAGAAAGTACTAGGCATGGTTAACTAATTAGCCAAGTTTGCCCCGAGCCCCTCCGAAATCAACGCACCCATGCGTCAGTTGCTCAAACAATCCAATGAGTTCCTGTGGGACAAACAACATGACACAGCATTTCAGAAAATGAAAGACCTAATCACCAGAGAACCAGGACCAGTTCTTGCCTACTTCGACCCCAACAAAGAGCTCAGACTACAAGTGGACGCGTCAAAGTACGGACTAGGCACAGTATTACTGCAAGAAGGAAAGCCCATCGGCTATGCTTCCAGATCTCTCTCGGACAGTGAAATCAACTATGCTCAAATCGAGAAAGAGCTATATGCAATTCTGTTTGGATGTAAGCATTTCCAGCAGTATGGCTATGGCCAACAAGTCATTGTGGAATCCGACCACAAGCCCCTCGAGTCAATCATGAGGAAACCACTAGCCGCAGCCCCACCAAGGCTACAGAGAATGATCCTTCAGCTACAGAAGTACGACTTCACAATCATTCACCGTCCAGGCAAAGACATTCCTGTCACAGACACGTTCTCCAGAAAGGCTCTTAGCTACCAGGACAGCAGCCTCAGTGAAGGCATGGATGTGCAGGTGCACATGGTGTACAACAGCTTACCTGTGTGACTCAAAATTGAAGGAGATCTAAGCAGGAACAGAGAAAGATGCACAACTCACTGCTGAGCAAAGTCATACATGAAGGATGGCCTGAGGAAAGGAGGAAATGCCCTCGGAGCATATCTGAATTCTGGAACCACAGAGACGAACTGATGCAAATCAACAGAATTGTCTTCAAAGAGGAGAAAATCATCATTCCTACCAGTCTCAGAAGAGATGTTGACAATTCATGCTGGACATATGGGCATGGAAAAATACAAACAAAGAGCACATGACATTATGTTTTGGCCCGGAATGTGCAAACACATTGAGGACATTGTCGGAAAATGTTCCATTTGTCTAGAACACCGCCCATCAAATGTCAGAGCCCATGATACCTCACCGTATCCTAGACAGGCCCTGGCGGGTCGCGGCAACGGATCTGTTCACATGGAACAACGAGGACGACATAAAATCTGTAGTAATCAACAGTCACTTTGAGGTGGACAAGCTTCACGGCACCACATCTGCAGCTGTGATCCACAAGCTAAAGGCAGCCTTTGCCAGGTATGGCATTGTAGAGACTTCAGTCTCAGACAATGGCCCCCAATACAAATCAAGAGTTCGAGTTGTTTGCCAAGGCATGGGATTTCACACATGTCACATCAAGCCCACATTACCCTCAAAGTAATGGCCTTGCTGAAAAAACTGTCCAGATTGCAAAAACACTCATGGACAAAGCCAAAGCGGACAAGAGACCCCTACATCAGTCTCCTTGAGTACCGCAACACTCCGGTTGACAACTTCAAGTCACCAGCACAGCTGTTGATGAGCCGCAGACTTCGCTCAATCCTTCCAAGCACCAACCAGCAGCTGCAGCCAGAGGTTGTCAGCTGCAAGCAAGTGCGTGCAAAACGTGTACAGAGATAGCAACACCAAAAGAGATACTATGACAGGTCAGCTAGACTACTGCCGCCGTTGCACAATGGAGAATCCATCAGAATCCAGGAGCAAGACTACTGGAAGCCAGCAGTCGTCATCCAGCCATCTGACACTGAGCGATCGTATCACGTCCGCACCCCAGAAGGGCAGGTGTACCGCCGCAATCGCAGGCACCTCCTGAACACCAAGGAACGACACTGTTGTTCCGACGAGAGGATCAGTTCAACAGTGTGATGAACAGAGCAATACACAACACATCATACTTACCTGAACCTGATTTGTTGACCGATTTCAGGAGCATGCTCAGTTCCATACCCCACAAGGTCGGGACGAGAGGTCAAACCTAGAGTTATCCTTGACTTGTGAACTGTCAAAGGGTGTAGGCGGATCGCTGTCCTAAAAAAAAACTGTACATCGTTATTGAAACATTGAGATGTTTTCAGTGCTGGTTAAATGCTGAGTTTACTTATGTTTATGCTACCGAGAACATTATGTAGAAGAAAGGTTTAAAAGTAATGCATAACATTTTTCTTTTAAAAGAAAGGGGATGTAACATTTGCATATTGAATTATCATTGGCCCGCAGGCATCTGTAAGGAATACCTATTATATTCACGTGATCACATGCTGAGTTGTCATTGGCCTGCAGGTATCTAAGGACTGCTATTGTTTTGAAGACCCAGGCTAGGGATCTTAACTCCATCTTGTCCCCACTGCTGTATGATTGAGATCACAGACCTGATGCTTCATAAGAGTTTAAACTGTAATACTCCATTGTCCTGCAATTTATTAATTTTGTACAAAGTGTGCAAAACAATACAACTAGAGGCGCGGCTAGTTCTGGAGCACAAGTCTTCAGCACGATAGCCGGGATGTTGTCGGGCCCTTAGCCTTTGCTGTATCCAGTGCGCTGAGCTGTTTCTTGATATCACGTGGAGTGAATCAAATTTGCTGAAGACTGGCTTCTGTGATGGTGGGGACCTCTGGAGTAGGCCAATATGGATCATCCACTCGGCACTTCTGGCTGAAGTTGGTTGCAAAGGCTTCAGCCTTGCCTTTTGCACTCACGTGCTTGGCTCCGCCATCATTGAGAGTGGGAATATTCTTGGAGCCTCCTCCTCCTGTTTGTTTAATGGTCCACCACCATTCACGACTGAATGTGGCAGGACTGCAGAAGTTTGATCTGGTCCGTTGATTGTGGGATCGCTTAGCCCTGTCTATAGCATGTTGCTTCTGCTTTTTAGCATGCATGTAGTCCTGTGTTGCAGCTTCCCCAGGTTGGCACCTCATTTTTAGCTTCGCCTGGTGCTGCTCCTGGCATGCTCTTCTACACTCTTTACTGAACCAGGGTTGGTTCCCTGGCTTGGTAATGGTAGAGTGAGGGATATGCCGGGCTATGAGGTTACAGATTGTGGTGGAATACAATGCTGCTGCTGATGGCCCACAATGCCTCATGGATGCCCAGTTTTGAGCTGCTAGATCTGTTCTGAATCTATCCCATTGAGCACGGTGGTAGTGCCACACAACACGATGGAGGGTATCCTCAGTGTGAAGACGGGATTTTGATCCACAATGACCATGCGGTGGTCACTGCTACCAATGCTGTCATGGACAGATGTATCTGCGACAGGTAGATTGGTGAGGATGAAGTCAAGTAGGTTTTTCCCTCGTGCTTCTCTCTCCACCTGTCGCAGGCCCAGACTACTGGCAGCTATGTCCTTCAGGACTCGGCCAGTTTGGCCAATAGTGGTGCTACTGAGCCACTCTTGGTGGTGGACATTGATGTCTCCCACCCAGAGTACATTCTGTGCCCTTGCTACTCTGTGCTTCTTCCAAGTGGTGTTCAACATGGAGGACTAATTCATCGGCTGAGTGAGGGCGGTAGCTGGTAATCAGCAGGAGGTTTCATTGCCCATGCTTGACGTGAAGCCATGAGACTTAATGGGGTGCAGAGTCAATGTTGAGGACTCCCAGGGCCACTCCTTCCTGACTCTACCACTGTGCCGCCACCCCTGGTGGGTCTGTCCTGCCGGTGTGACAGGACATACCCAGGGATGGTGATGGAAGAGTTTGGGACATTGGCTGAGAGGTATGATTCTGAGAGTGTGACTGTCAGGCTGTTGCTTGACTAGTCTGTGGGACAGCTCTTCCAATTTTGGCACAAGTCCCCTTATGTTGGTAAGGAGGACTTTGTTGGGGTGACTGGGCTGGGTGTGCCGTTGCCGTGTCTGTAGCCGATGCCGGGTGGCCCGTCCAGTTTCATATTATTGTGTTTCGTAGTGGTTTGTTACAGCTGAGCGGCTTGCTGGGCCATTTCAGAGGGCAGTTAAGAGACAACCCCATTGCTGTGGGTTTGGAGTCACATATAGGCCAGGTAAGGACGGCAGATTTCCTTCCCTAAAGGACATTAGTGAACCAGATAGGTTTTTACCACATTCCGATAGTTTCATGGTTACCATTACTGATGCTAGCTTTTTATTCCAGATTTATTTAATTAACTGAATTTAAATTCCCCAGTTGCCGTGGTGGGATTTGAACTCTCGTCTCTGGATCATTAGTCCAGGCCTCTGGATTGTGAGCCTAGTGACGTCAAGGGATATGGGGATAGGGCAGGAAAGTCGAATTGAGGTAGAAGTTCAGCCATTATAGAAAGATATATAGAAAGCACATATAAACTAAATGGCACAATCCTAAAAGGGGTGCACGAACAGTGATACCTGGGATATGTGTGCATGAATCATTGAAGGTGGCAGGGCAGGTTGAGAAAGCAGTTAAAATGGCTTATGGGATCCTGGGCTTCATAAATAGAGGTATAGAGTACAAAAGTGTGGAAATTATGATGAACTTGTATAAAACACTGGTTCAGCCCCAACTGGAGTACTGTGTCCAATTCTGGACACCATACTTTAGGAAGGATGTGAAGGCCTTAGAGAAGGTGCAGAAAAGATTTACGAGAATGATTCTAGGAATGAGGGACTTCAATTATGTTGATAGATTGGAGAAGTTGGGGTTGTTCTCGTTGGAGCAGAGAAGATTGAGAGAAGACTTGATAGAGGTGCTCAAAATCATGAGGGGTCTGGACAGAGTAGATAGAGAGAAACTGTTCCCATTGGCAGAAGGGTCAAAAACCAGAGGACACTGATTTAAGGTGATTGGCAAAAGAACCAAAGGCGACATAAGAAAAAACTTTTTTACGCAGCGAGTGGTTATGATCTGGAATGCACTGCCTGAAAGGGTGGTGGAGGCAGACTCAATCACAGCTTTCAAAAGCGAGTTGGATAAGTATCTGAAGGAAAGAAATTTGCAGGGCTACGGGGAAAGGGTAGGGGCGTGGGATTCGCTGCCGTGCTCTTGCAGAGAGCCGGCCTGGGCTTTATTGGCCGAATGGCCTCCTTCCGTGCTGTAACCATTCTATGATCTTACTGAATGGCAGAGCAGGCTCGATTCGCTGTATGGCCTATTCTTGCTCCTACTCATGCCCGTTTTTGATTTGCAGAATCAAATTGCATCTGAAAATAAGTTATTCTGGTTTATGGAAAACTAAAATCGATGAGATTAAACAGTGAAGTTATTTGTGCTCAGAAAAATATTTTTGCTTCCCACAGATGATCAAAATTCAGTGCTTCAGAGTAAAACTGGGAATTGTTCCCCCATTTTGTAAAGACTTTTGAAAAATCCACAAATATACTAGAAGTGTGCATCACTGTATACCAACTGTAACTGTGAAAGCTGGTCTGAAATCTGCAATTAATTGTGTTTTTATGTTGTTAGAGCACTGGGAGACCACTGCTCAAGTGAAGACTGCTCTTCCAGGTTTTATTCTTGCAGTGTGAAATACTCGGCATATTAGCGGCCCATGGATTTTGCCACCTTGCATCTATTCAAGTGGAGCATGTTTCAATGGGGGAGCATTTGGGGAACAGTGATCATAATATCAGGTTTAGAATAGTTATGGAAAAAGACAAAGTAGAATCAAGCGTAAAAATACTTAACTGGAGGAGGCCTAATTTCAATGAGTTAAAAAAGGATCTGGCCCAGGTCAATTAAAATCAAAAATTGGTAGGCAAAACAGTAAATGAACAATGGGAGGAGGCCTTCAAAGAGGAGAGAGTTTGGGTACAGAGTAGACACGAGGGGGAAAGGAAGGGTATCCAAAGCTAGAGCTCACTGGATGACTGAAGATATAGAGAAAATAATGAAACAATAAAAGGGGGCTTATGACAAATGTAAAGTTCATAATACAGTAGAGAACTAAGCTGAATATAGAAAGTACAGAGAAGACCTAAAAAAGGGAATAAGAGGGGTAAAGGGAGAGCATGAGAATATATTGGCGCCTAAATTAAAAGGGAATATAAATAGTAAAAGAGCAGTTAAAGGAAGTATACGCCAATTAGGAACCAAAAAGGAGATCATCTTGTGGAGGCAGGGCATGTCTGAGGTATTGAATGAGTACTTTGCATCTGTTCACTAGAGCAGAGGTGGCAGCCACTGTAGCAATAAAGGGGGAGGTAGTAGCAACATTGGATAGGATAAAAATAGATAAAGAGGAGGTACTTAAAGTTGGAAGTACGCAAAGTAGAAAAGTAATCTGATCTCGATGGGATGCATTCTAGGTTGCTAAGGGAAGTAAGGGTGGGAATTGCGGTGACTTTGGCCACAATCTTTCAATCCTCCTTGGATATGGGGCGTAATGATCAGTAACATGTCATTCTAGAATGGTACACTAGGTGGAGCTGTATATAGAAGAGTGGGACTACCCACGATGCACTAGGTTACCCACAAGGCAGTAGTCAAGATGGATGCCTGTACAAGTCCACATGGCATGAATAAAGTGACTAGCTAGAAGCTAGCTGTTCATAATGAAAATGACTGGTTATTAATGAACATAACATGGGGTGGTGCCAGAGGACTGGAGGATTGAAAATGTTATACTGCTGTTCAAAAAAGGGGAGAGGGATAAACCTGGCAATTATAGCCCAGTCATCCAAATATTGGTGGTGGGAAAACTTTGAGTCAATAATCTGGGACGAAATTAACTGACACTAGTCAGCACAGATTTGTTGGCAAATCGTGTTTGATTAACTTGATTGAGTTCTCTGATTAAGTAAGAGAGGATTGATGAGGG
The DNA here is from genome assembly GCF_052327205.1 of Somniosus microcephalus. Lineage (NCBI taxonomy): Eukaryota > Metazoa > Chordata > Chondrichthyes > Squaliformes > Somniosidae > Somniosus > Somniosus microcephalus. Next base: position 26,426,759 of record NC_141008.1, on the reverse strand, counting down.
TAGTGCAGTTGATGTGTATGTGGACTTTCAGAAGGCGTTTGACAAGGTACCACATAATAGACTCATAAGCAAAATTAAAGACCATGTGATTAAAGAGACAGTGGCAGTGTGGATACAAAATTGTCAAAGGGACAGAAGCAGCGAGTAGTGGTGAATGGTCTGGAGGGAACTATACAGTGGTGTTCCCCAGGGGTCGGTATTCGGACCACTGCTCTTTTTGATATATAAAGACCTGGACCTGGGTATACAGGGCATAATCTCAAAGTTTGCAGATGACCCCAAACTTGGAAATGTAGTAAACAATGAGGAGGATAGTAGCAGATTTCTGGAGGACATAGACTGGTGAAATGGGCAGACACATGGCAGATGAAATTTAACAGAGAAGTGTGAAGTGATGCACTTTGGTTGGAAGAATGAGGAGAGGTAATATGAACTAAATAGTACAATTTTAAAGTGGTGCAGGAACAGCGACACCTGCTGGTGTATGTACACAATTCTTTGAAGGTGGCAGGACAAGTTGAGAAAGCTGTTAAAAGCATATGGCATCCTTGGCTTTATTAATAAAGGCATAGAGTACAAAAGCAAGGAAGTTATGCTAAACTTTTATAAAACACTGGTTAGACCTCCGCTGGAGTATTGTGTTCAATTCTGGGCACCACACTTTACCAAAGATGTCAAGGCCTTAGACAGGGAGCAGGAGGGTTTACTGGAATGGTACTAGGGTTGAAGGACTTCAGTTATATGGAGAGACTGGAGAAGCTGGGATTGTTCTCTTTAGAGCAGAGAAGGTTAAGAGAAGATTTAATAGAGGTGTTCAAAATCATGAATGGTTTTGATAGAGTAAATAAGGAGAAACTGTTTCCAGTGGCAGAAGGGTCGGTAACCAGAGGACACAGATTTAAGGTGATTGCCAAAAGGACAAGAGGCGACATGAGGAATTATTTTTTTATGCAGCAAGTTGTTGTGATCTGGAATGCAATGCCTGAAAGGGTGGTAGAAGCAGATTCAGTGGTAACTTTCAAAATTGAATTGGATAAATACTTGAAGGGAAAAATGTATCGGGCTGTGGTGAAAGAGCAGGGGAGTAGGCCTAATTAGATAGCTCTTTCAAAAAGCCGGCAGAGGCACGGTGGGATGAATAGTGTCCTTCTGTACTGTATTATAATATGATTCTATGAATGTTGTTAAGATGAACTCAACATCAAAATCAGCTAGACTCAGGCAGGGCACAATCTGAAGAGAAAGAAAAGGTGACATGCTAACTGTAGTAATTATTTGAGTTTTAATAATTAGAGCATATTCAATTAATATGAAGATCATTGAAGAGCTTTATTTACAGAACTACCATCAATGACACTAATCTGGATCTGCAGATAACAAAAGAGGGCTCTTGGTGATGTATATTCAGTATATGGAAGAGAAAATGGCTGAAATGGTGGCATGGCTTATACTTTTAAACAAGAGTCACTTGAAGGATTACGCGAAACAAATTCAAGCATATGAGGGCATAAGGCTAAATGTCCAACGTGAATAATAGCCATTAAACTTCAGTTGAAGGTTTATTGTGATAATAAAATGTATCTTTTTCTAATGTACCAATTTAAGATTTATTGTTCGTGTTACGTCTGAATAAACGCTCAAATTGATGTGGTAATAACTAGCTGCTTTTACTTCCAGACCCTCTAGAATACTCTGTCAAAGAATAACAAAATAATACATTGGAGTGTAATTGCTACAATATGCTTTCTCCCATCGTATTGTGTTCAATGAATAATATGCAAGTACCATACACCTATGTTGCCTCATTTGTCTCAACCTTCTGATTCCATAGAGGATTATTAAGCAACACATTTTTTGCCATTTTCCTGAAATGGAGCAGACTGTGATTTGTGTACATGCTTCACCATGCAATTTTTAGTACCCGAAATTAGTTGTGAATTTTGCTTCCAGAAATGTGGTCTATGTTGCCACAAATTTTCCTTCTGTTTTCTACATACCTCAGAAATTATGTCTGCTATTTTTTGCCAATATACAAATTTTAAATTTTGCATCTACGCTATTTGGTGACTACAGTTAAAGTGAAATGAAGCATCAATAATCAGTGGAAATAATGGGGAACTCGAGGTATAGAGTGGCCTGTGTATACACAACCTTTGACCATTAACCTGAAGGAGAATGGCATAGGAAGTTATGGAAGACCAAGGTGCTCAGTGTGTGAATGGATTATAATGTAGAAAAAGTATTTTTGCTGTGTGATCTCATAGTAAATAATAACCTGAAATTTTCATAACGTGTTAGAGAATATTATGCTTAAATGTGAATTGAAAATTGATTTTGACAAGATCTTGTATAATGCACGCTAAATACGCCATTGCTTAGTTGCTTTCACAAACAGAATTGTTATGTCATCATTTAAATTGATCTTTAACTTTCAAGTGTCTGTTGTCTAGTTTTACTTGGTTTTATTATCTTAATGCAAGGATAACTAAATGTTTTTCAGATTATTAATATATATAATTCATAATCTGAAAATTATTAGTGCCACTACTGATGGGATGTAATTACAGCACAACCAGTTTATATAGGCAGGTTCCATTACAAATGTGGACTCAGGAATTTATAACGGTAGAAGTTAACAGGAAATGCATACAAATATATTAAGATTTGCAGCATTGCTCAAAGTGAATCAAATGCTATTTTATAACACTAAGGCTGTTTATGCCATTGTAGGTTATAATATCTAGGCTAGCTCAACGTAAGCTTGAGGAATAGCGCCTCATCTTTCGATTAGGCACTTTACAGCCTTCTGGACTCAACATTGAGTTCAACAATTTCAAACTATAATCCCTACCCCCATTTTTCATGCTGTATGATTTTGCCATTCCCATTTGCAACATTTTTATCTTTCCTGCATCTTACAAAAGCACAGTATGTTCCTTCAATTCCTTCCTCCCCTCCCACCCCTCCTGTCTCTGCACCTGCTTAATATCTGTTACATCTCCAGCTTTTTCCAGTTCTGATGAAGGGTCCCAGACCTGAAACGTTAACTCTGTTTCTCTCTCCATGGATGCTGCCTGGCCTGCTGAGTGTTTCCAGTGTTTTCTGTTATTACTGATTTACAGTGACTGAATAAGTCAAATTCCATTTTATTGATGTATGAGATTTTTACTGGAGCTTTGTGTATTTAACTTGAACGCTTTTATTATGTGAAAACTGTAATTGAGTGGCCTTTATTACTTTTACATTTTATCCCTTGCCATTTTTATTTTTAAGAATACACCGCAAGATGGTATGCAAGATGTACCAATTGGAGTTAGATACCTGTGCCTGTGCACGCACACACACGTCAGGCAAGAAATGACCAACTGGTCTATCTAGCCTGTTTCATACAGTCTTGATGTCCTGTGCATCACAATACAGGCATTCCGTATCCATTTGGAGCCATGTAATTTCCTGGGAGAGGCAAAAAAACTTAAAAAGCCCAGCGCAATTAGGGGGGAGAAAACTGCAATCTCTCCAGGCAATTGAAACTAGTCCAGGAGATCACTTTGAAACTGACATATTACAGATACCTCTTGTATGCTATGATCTCTTCAGCCAGAAGCATGTCCAGCTCTCCTGAAGTTTTACAGTGAATCAGTGTTCACCGTATGAGCCAGATACCTGTTCCAAAGTACTTCCACTGGGGTTCTCCCAATCTACTGCCATGATTGGTGGAACTGCTGGAAAAATGACTAAAAACAGCCGTCTACACCATTTCTCCAGGGTTTCTGCTGATCTTCCACCAAAGCTGTGGCAGATTGAGAACCCCAAGGAAATCCCCTCCCTCCCCCACGCCCTGGTATTTAGCACTACTAGTGTAGAGAGGGAAGGGGTGGGGATTAACTTCACTTGGGACTATCCTGGGCTTTGGTAGCATTGGAGCATCGTTCTGAATTTGACAGAACTGGGTTGGGGGCCCTGGAGTTTTGACAGTACAAGGGGACCTATGATCTGACATCACTGTCGCAGGGGAAGTTTACCACACCTGGGAGTTGAATGTGAGGTTTGGCTCACTGGTGCCTGTCAGCAGTGAGGGGGGAGAAAGGCCGCCGTCTCAGATGCCATAATCGTGACCATCTGCAAGAAAGGTGACAAGTCCGATTGCGGTAATTACAGAGGAGTCTCCCTGCTGTCTACCACAGGGAAAGTCATCACAAAAATCCTCCTCAATCGCCTTCTCCCAGTGGCTGAAGAGCTCCTCCCAGAGTCGCAATGTGGATTCCGCCCACCAAGGGGCACAATGGACATGATCTTCGCCGCTCGTCAACTACAAGAGAAATGCAGGGAACAGCACCGACCGCTGTACATGGCCGCCTTTGACCTCACGAAGGCCTTCGACACCGTCAACCGTAAGGAATTGTGGCGTGTCCTCCTCAAATTCGGCTGCCCTCAAAAGTTTGTCACCGTCTTCCGCCTGCTTCACAATGACATGCAAGCCGTGACCCTGACCAACGGTTCCACCACAGACCCAATTCATGTACGGACAGGGTCAAGCAAGGCTGTGTCGTCGCACCAACACTCTTCTCGATCTTCCTGGCTACAATGCTCCATCTCACCCTCAGTAAGCTCCCCGCTGGAGTGGAGATAATCTGCAGAACAAACGGGAAACTGTTCAACCTCCTTCGCCTCCAGTCCAGATCCAAGGTTGTCCCATCCTCTGTCATTGAATTACAGCATGTAGACGACGCTTGCGTCTGCACACGCTGAGGTTGAACTCCAAACCATCGTCAACACCTTCACCGAAGCGTACGAGAGCATAGGCCTTACACTAAACATCCGTAAGACAAAGGTCCTCTACCAACCTGCCCCCGCCGCACAGTACTGCTCCCCGATTACCAAAATCCATGCCAAGGCCTCGGACAACATGGACCACTTTCTATACCTCGGGAGCCTACTGTCAACAAGGCAGACGTAGATGACTAAGCCCAACACCGCCTTCAGTGTGCCAGTGCAGCCTTCGGTTGCCTGAGGAAGAGTGTTTGAAGACCAGGACCTCAAACCCAGTACCAAGCTCATGGTCTACAGAGCAGTAGTGATACCTGCCCTTCTGTATGCTTCAGAGACATGGACCATGTACAACAGGCACCTCAAAGCACTGGAGAGGTACCACCAACGCTGCCTCTGCAAGATCCTGCAAATCCATTGGCAGAATAGGCGCACCGACGTGTGTTCTCGCTCAGGCCAACATCCCCTGCATCGAAGCTTTGACCATGCTCGATCAATTCTGATGGACAGGCCATATCGTCCGCATGCCCAATACGAGACTCCCAAAATAAGCACTCTACTCTGAGCTCCGACACGGCGAGAAGCCAAGGTGGGCAGACGAAATGCTTCAAGGACACCCTCAAAGCCTCCTTGGAAAAAGTGCAACATCCCCACCGACACCAGGGAATCCGTGGCCCAAGACCACACAAAGTGGTGGAGAAGCATCCGGGAAGGTGCTGAACACCTCTAGTCTCTTCGCCAGGAGCAAGCGGAAGCCAAGCGGACGTCAACTCAAGCACCCCACCCACCCGCCCCTTCAACCACCGTCTGCCCCAACTGTGACAGACTGTAGGTCCCACATTGGACTTATCAGTCACCTGAGAACTCATTTTTAGTGTGGAAGCAAGTCATCCTCGGTTCCGAGGGACTGCCTAAGAAGAAAAGGAGCAAGGCATGCGGATAGGGAGTACAAATCCCAGGTGTTGCAGCACTGGTTTGTGAATATGGTGTTTTATTATTTGGCTCTTGGATGTGTCCCTCTCTGTCTCTCTGATAACTATAAAATGATAGAATGTTTACATCAACAAAACATGGAAGGTAATTGGAACAAATGAACAAGGACTGTGTTTGTATGTGTATCTGATGGCAATTAGAAGAATGCATACAACACAGCGTGGATGATCATGTAAGACAATTGGAGATGTTTGCTTCAAAATTTGACTTTTTATTGATAATTGAATTACAATGAGGAAAGACGCTTTGAGCTCAGTATTTTTTCACTCATCACACACAGGTTAAAAAACACTGTACAAGATTGTGAACTTTGTCCTGCAGCTTTTCTTGTAGCAATTTTGAAAAATGTTTGAGCAGAACATGCTAGAAGCTCTAGAAAAACATTCCATCAGTACAACTGACTGGTACTGATGTTTCCTGGGAAATTACGTAAACTGCATGTGCTCAGACTACACAATCTAAATTTAACTGAGTGTGACAGCTCTGGGCAAAAATATCAATGCACGCCCAGACTTTTGGGAGAGGCGGAGGTCTTCAGATAAAATGTATAATGAAGCCATTAAAATACATGAAGTAAATGATTTTGGTAAAGAGACCCACGTTGTCTCTTTACTTGAGTAGTAATGAAAATAATCATTGCTCCAGGTTCAATACCTTTTTATTTCTTCCTTCAGCATGCAAAGCAATTTACAAGCAGAATAGATTGACGAGTACAATAGATGTAAGCATGCATCCTAAACTTCAGAACACAATGGCCCAGTAATTCCGGTCCCAACGTGTGAGTACGGACGGGGTACTCACGCGTGGGCCCGTTGGAAGTGCCGGATTTCAGCATGCACAGCGCATGCGCGGAAAACCGGCATTTCCTCTCCTCTGAACCAAGGGGTTAAGAGGCGGTTCCCTTGCGACGTTGGAGGCAGCACGTACGCGTTGAACTTCGGTTTTTTTGACAGGTTTGTCCGTGTGTGAAGGCCTCCACTTTTTACGAATGTAAAAAGCAGACGTAAGGACTTAGTTTTATAAGGTAAGTGGTCTAATAATTAAAGTTAGAATTTTTTTTCCACAGGTTTATTATTTTTAAAGAATTTACAGTAAGGTAAGTGTATTTTTGGACCCGATTTCTTGAAAAAAAATTTTTGGCAGAAATTTGAATAATTGTTTCAAATAATTTTTTAAAGTTATTAATAGTTAATTTAATTATTGGAATGTTTTTTAAACTTTTATTTAAAGTTTAAGTAGTGTTTTGGGCGCCCGGACTTTTCATGAGTTTGACAGGTCTTATGTCTAACTCCTGAATGGACTTTTGTCAACTCCCATTGGTTGCCCAGTGCTCATGTGATCCCAGCCGGCTCATCGCACTAAGTACGCCGCTGGATCACGCACGCACAGCGTGCCGGGAGCTGAACCGGGCCACAAACCGGAAATCCATGCAGGCCCAGTCTTCAAATGTCAGCGCAATATGTAAGTGTAGGTCGGGGGCTTGCACTCGCGGGAAGCCCCCGACCCGAATTTCTGGGCCAATGTCTTTTTATATAATTCTGTGCCTGTAGTGAACTCTAATCTGCCTCTTTTCCCTTGATTAGATTCCTTCTGTCACCTGACTTAATATGGCCTCTCCCCTGCAGTATATTTCCATTGCACCCAGCCTAGCCCAAAGAATAAGCTTCATGGCATGTAATATGTCCTTTATCGCATCTGTTTCCAACTCTTAATTGCTTGCTTTTCTGTGTGAACAAGGAAGTCTTACTTATACCGTTTTGCAACTGTACAATCTATTTTCTAGGCTAAAAAGCTCTTCTTTGGCAAGTTTTTTTTAAAGTCCAGGTAGAGTGTTTTTTGTTCAATTAACTGTTGCTAGCAAGCTTACACACACTATGGATTATTATGATGGTGCTCCATTGTGCCGAGCACACAGACTAATTCAACAGAGACCAGGCTTAGGTTCCTTTATCTTTGTTTTTAGCTCCCTGCAAATTTTCTTTATTCAACAGTTAATTGAGACCTTGAAACTAATGACTCTTCTAGCTGTAAGGGAATACTAATTTAAACACCAAGCTAGTTGCCTCGTAAGCTAAGGCTAAGCTAGCCTTAATTTCCCATCAACCTTTCTGACTCTTCCTTCTCAATGTTCCAACATGTCCCATGTTCCAACAATACACAAGACAATTAATTAAATGTATATATTTAATCATGCTATTGGGAAATATGTATGTTGTGACTTTATTTTATTTAAACCCTTATTTTGGACATAGAAATTTCAGTTATTCAAGGAAAAGAATGATGGTGCAAAATTTTTCAGAAAGCAGTTTGAGCAATTTTTTGGAACCCAGTGTCCTGATCAGTTAAATTTACATAGACAAATCCCCTTATAAATGTGGACATGGGAATTTAAAATGGAAAAAAGCTTACACCAAGTATGACGATAGTCAAGTTGTGCAGACAGGAAGTGCGTGCAGATGTAAAATTTTAATAAGATGTAGACATATATTTAATTATGAACTCAATGTTAACATTAATGTTGGATATAGGCCCCTCATTTGTAATTTAAAATCAGGTAGATATACTATTTAAGAGTTGAAAAACTTGAAGGTACACTCAGTGAGAGGGGGGAAATGTTTGGCTGCTCGTCAGGTGTCTCAAGCTGATGGTCCGCTCGCTGTTGAAAGCACGCGACGCAACATTTAAATCTGGCGACGCGGCGGCTTACAGTGCAGTTAGGACCAACCTAAAAAAGGGTATCAGGACTGCCAAAAGGAAACAGACACTGCGGATAGAGGATCATTTCCACAACAACTCGCCCCCGGCGCATGTGGCAAGGCATCCAGTCCATCACTGACTACAAGAGCAAAAACACCAGCCCCCCCCCCCCCCCCCCCCCCCCGGTTAGCGATGCCTCCCTTCTGGAGGAGCTTAACAACTTCTACGCTCGCTTCGACAGGGACAACAGGGAGCCGGCTACCAAAGCCTTGCCACCCCCGGAAGACCAGGTGCTCACTCTGTCGACCTCCGACGTAAGGGGTGTTCTACGCGGAGTGAACACACGAAAGGCTGCTGGACCGGATAGCATCCCTGGATGGGTACTCGAGGAATGTGCTGATGAGCTGGCTGATGTCTTCACCGCCATCTTCAATCTGTTATTGGCCCAGGCAGTAGTCCCTACATGCTTCAAGACCGCTACCATTATTCCTGTGCCAAAGCAAACGGCTGTGACGTGCCTGAACGACTATCGACCTGTCCCACTCACACCCATCATAATGAAGTGTTTCGAGAGACTGGTCCTGGCTCACATCAAAGCCAGTGTTCCCGCCTCTCTTGACCAACACCAGTTTGCCTATCGTGCAACCAGATCAACGGAGGATGCAATCACAACTGCTCTGCACTGAATCACTTAGATGGTAAAGAGACCTACATCAGAATGCTGTTCATAGACTACAGCTCAGCATTCAACACTATCGTCCCCAACAAGCTGGCCACCAAACTCCGCACTCTTGGCCTGAACACTTTCCTCTGCAACTGGACCCTGGACTTCCTAACAAACAGACCCCAGTCTGTCAAATTAGGTAACCACACCTCCCCACCCCCCCCTCTCCCCCACCCCCCCGACCCTGAACACGGGGGCCCCACAAGGATGTGTGCTGAGCCCCCTCCTCTACTCCCTCTTCACCAACGACTGTGTGGCTGTTCATGGTTCCAACACCATCATCAAGTTTGCGGATGATACCACGGTGGTAGGCCAGATCACCAACAACGATGAGTCAGCCTACAGGGAGGAGGTCCAGCATCTCGTGAAGTGGTGCGCCGATAACAACCTGGCCCTCAACATCAAGAAAACCAAAGAAATCATTGTGGACTTCAGGAAGTCTAAAGGCGGAAGTCACACCCCCATCCACATCCATGGAGCTGTGGTGGAAAGGGTGGACAGCTTTAAGTTCCTCGGAGTCCACATCACGGAAGACCTCTCCTGGTCCCTCAATACCTCCTCTCTGGTGAGGAAGGCCCAGCAGCGCCTATATTTCCTAAGGAGGCTGAAGGGATGTAACCTGTCACCCCTGATCCTCTCTAACTTTTACCGCTGCATAATAGAGAGCATCCTGACGAACTGTATCACAGTATGGTATGGCAGCTGTAGCTACTATGACCGGAAAGCCCTGCAGCGGGTAGTCAAAACTGCCCAACGCATTACCGGCACCCGGCTACCGACCATAGAGCACATATACCAGAAACGCTGTTTACGGAGGTCACGGTCCATCATCAAAGACCCTACCCACCCCAGCCACAGTCTGTTCACCCTCCTGCCATCTGGGAGACGCTACAGATGCATTCGCACCCGTACGACCAGATTTAGGAACAGCTTCTTTCCCAGGGCTGTCATCCTACTGAACTCCACAAATAAACTCTAAAGCCTGCACATCTGCCAATGCACTTTATTATGGTTATGTTTATGTTAATGTATTACAAGCCAAAGTCGGGGGAGAGCAGCAGCGGAGGAGGAGCCCGGCTTGAAAACCGGCGGCAGCTACAAGGCCCGACCAGTTCGGGGGAGAGCAGCAGCGAAGGAGGAGCCCGGCTTGAAAAGCGGCGGCAGCTACAAGGCCCGACCAGTTCGGGGGAGAGCAGCAGCGGAGGAGGAGCCCGGCTTGAAAAGCGGCGGCAGCTACAAGGCCCGACCAGTTCGGGGGAGAGCAGCAGCGGAGGAGGAGCCCGGCTTGAAAAGCGGCGGCAGCTACAAGGCCCGACCAGTTCGGGGGAGAGCAGCAGCGGAGGAGGAGCCCGGCTTGAAAACCGGCGGCAGCTACAAGGCATACCGACTCAGCAGCGGGGAGAGAGGTAAAAAGTAATCAGTTTGTGACGTCACCAGGGAGCAGGTAAGTGATTGGTTGGTGAGTATTTCTCTTTCTTAAACTTTAACTCTGTAGTTTATAGTTACTAGGGTCTTTTCTGGTGTAGCAGGGACTGTGGTAGACTACACAAGCGCCTTAGAGATATCTTAAATTGGTGATAGTAAATTAATTTAAATTAATTAAAGGGTAAGTCATGCCAGGAGAGCCCAGCCCCGTGATGTGCTCCTCTTGCTCCATGTGGGAATTCAGGGACACTGCCCCTGATGACCACGTCTGCAGGAAATGCATCCATCTGCAGCTACTAGCAGACCGCATTGAGGCGCTGGAGATGCGGGTGGATGGGTTGTGGAGCATTCACGATGCAGAGAGGGTCGTGGATAGCACGTTTAGTGAGCTGGTCACACCGCAGGGAAGGGCTGCACAGGAAGATAGGAAATGGGTGACCACCTGGTGGGGCAATAGAAGCAGGCAGGTAGTGCAGGAGACCCCTGTGACCATTCCCCTCTCAAACAAGTATACCGCTTTGGATACTGTTGAGGGGGATGACTCGCCAGGGGAAGGCAGCAGCAGCCGACTTCCTGGCACTGGGGGTGCTCCTGCTGCCCAGGAAGGGGGGAAAAAGAGTGGGAGAGCAATAGTGGTAGGGGATTCTATAGTAAGGGGAACAGATAGGCGTTTCTGTGGCCGTAGAAGTGAATCCAGGATGGTTTGTTGCCTCCCTGGTGCCAGGGTCAAGGATATCACTGAGCGGCTGCAGGGCATTCTGGAGGGGGAGGGTGAATAGCCAGAGGTGGTCCACATTGGTACCAACGACATAGGTAAAAAGAGGGATGAGGTCCTGCAGCAAGAATTTAGGGAGCTAGGTGAAGGATTAAAGAGCAGGACCTCAAAGGTTGTAATCTCTGGATTACTCCCGGTGCCACGTGCTAGTGGGTATAGGAATAGGAAGATAGAACAGATGAATGCGTGGCTAAAGGGATGGTGCAGGGGGGAGGGCTTTAGTTTCCTGGATCACTGGGTCTGCTTCTGGGAAAGGTGGGACTTGTACAAGTCGGACGGTTTACACCTGAACCAGAGGGGAACCAATATCCTTGCGGGGAGGATTGCTAGCACTGCTGGGGGGGGGGGGTTTAAACTAACTTGGCAGGGGGATGGGGTACAGAGTGGAGCTATAGTAGGGGGTGATTTACAGCCAAATACAGAGGAAAAAACAAGTCAGCTGGGAAGGCAGAGCAAATATGTGAAGGCAAAAGGGAATATGGCAGGGCTGGAAGGCATATATTTTAATGCAAGGAGTCTTACAAATAAGGTGGATGAACTGAAGTTGTTGTTGAACACATGGGAGTACGATATTGTTGCTATCACGGAGACATGGTTGAGGGAGGGTCAGGACTGGCAGCTCAATATTCCGGGGTATAGAATCTTCAGGCGAGACAGAGGGGGGTGTAAAAGGGGAGGGGGTGTTGCAATATTAATTAAGGAGTCAATTACTGCTGTAAGGAGGGACGATATATTAGCGGGTTCCTCTAATGAGGCCATATGGGTAGAACTTAAAAACAAAAAGGGGGCAAGCACTTTGGGAGTGTACTATAGGCCCCCAAACAGTCAGGGGGAGATAGAGGAACAGATATGTAGGCAAATCTCAGAGAAGTGCGAAAATAATAGGGTAATAATAGTGGGGGATTTCAACTTCCCCAATATAAATTGGGATAGTCAGAGTGTGAAAGGCTTAGAGGGTGCAGAATTCTTAAAGTGCATCCAGGAGAGCTTTTTGAGCCAACATGTAGAAAGTCCTACAAGAGAGGGGGCGGTACTGGACCTAATTCTGGGGAATGTAGCCGGGCAAGTGGTGGAAGTATCAGTAGGAGAGCATTTTGGCGACAGTGACCATAATTCGGTGAGATTTAAGGTGGTCATGGAAAAAGACAAAGACGGCCCGGAAATAAGGGTTCTAAATTGGGGGAAGGCCGATTTTAATATGATAAGGCAGGATCTGGCCAAAGTGGACTGGGAGCAGCTACTTATAGGAAAATCCACATCAAAACAGTGGGAGACTTTCAGAAGGGAAATAGAGAGAGTACAACGCCAACATGTTCCTGTAAAGGTCAAGGGTGGGACCAACAAGCAAAGGGAACCTTGGATGACAAGGGATATACAAAAATGCATTAGAAATAAAAGGGGGGCTTTTGGCAGTTACAAAAGACTAAAGACGGAAGAAGCCCTAGAGGAGTATAAAAAGTGCAGGGGCATACTTAAAAAAGAAATTAGGAGGGCGAGGAGGGGCCATGAAATAACACTGGCGAGCAAAATAAAGGAAAATCCTAAGATGTTTTATAAGTATATTAAGGGCAAGAGGATAACCAGGGAAAGGGTAGGGCCCATTAGGGACCAAAGTGGCAATCTGTGTGTAGAGCCAGATGATGTAGGCGGGGTTTTAAATGAATTTTTTGCATCTGTGTTCACTATGGAGAAAGACGATGCAGACATAAAAATCGGGCAAGGGGACTGTGACATACTTGAACATATTAGCATCGAGAGGGAGGAGGTGCTAGCGGTTTTAGCAGGCCAAAAAGTGGATAAATCCCCAGGCCCGGACGAGATGTATCCCAGGCTGCTGTGGGAGGCAAAGGAGGAGATTGCAGGGGCTCTGACACAAATTTTCAGAACCTCTCTGGCCACAGGGGATGTACCAGAGGACTGGAGAACAGCTAATGTAGTACCATTATACAAGAAGGGTAGCAGGGATAAACCAGGGAATTACAGGCCAGTGAGCCTAACATCTGTGGTAGGGAAATTATTGGAAAAAATTCTGAGGGATAAATTTAGTCTACACTTGGAGAGGCAAGGATTAATCGGGGATAGTCAGCATGGCTTTGTCAAGGGTAAATCATGTCTGACAAATCTGATTGAATTTTTCGAGGGGGTGACTGGAGGGGTGGATGAGGGAAATGCTGTGGATGTGGTTTACATGGACTTCAGTAAAGCTTTTGACAAAGTCCCGCATAGGCGACTGGTCAAGAAGGTAAGAGCCCATGGGATCCAGGGTGCCTTGGCGCGTTGGATCCTAAACTGGCTGAGTGGCAGGAGGCAGAGGGTGATGGTCGAAGGTTGCTTTTGTGACTGGAAGCCTGTGTCCAGTGGGGAACCTCAGGGATCGGTGCTGGGTCCCTTGTTGTTTGTGATCTACATAAATGATTTGGATGAGAATGTGAAAGGTATGATCAGTAAGTTCGCAGATGACACGAAAATTGGTGGGGTGGTAAATTGCGAGGAGGAAAGCCTCAGGCTACAGGACGATATAAACGGGTTGGTCAGATGGGCGGAAAAGTGGCAAATGGAATTTAACCCTGAAAAGTACGAGGTGATGCATTTTGGATGGACAAATAAGGCAAGGGAATACACAATGAGTGGTAGGACCCTAGGAAGTACAGAGGGTCAGAGGGACCTTGGTGTACATGTACATAGATCCCTGAAGGCAGCGGAACAGGTAGATAAGGTGGTTAAAAAGGCATATGGGATACTTGCCTTCATTAGCCGAGGCATAGAATATAAGAGCAGGGAGGTTATGATGGAGCTGTACAAAACGCTGGTGAGGCCACAGCTGGAGTACTGTGTGCAGTTCTGGTCGCCTCACTATAGGAAGGATGTGATTGCCTTGGAGAGGGTGCAGAGAAGATTCACCAGGATGTTACCTGGGATGGAGCACCTCAGCTATGAAGAAAGACTAAACAGGCTGGGGTTTTTTTCCTTGGAGCAAAGAAGGCTGAGGGGGGACCTGATTGAGGTGTACAAAATGATGAGGGGCATAGATAGGGTAGACAGAGAGGAACTTTTCCCCTTAGTAGGGGGGCCAATAACAAGGGGGCATAGATTCAGGGTAAGGGGCAGGAGATTTAGAGGGGATTTGAGGAGGAACTTTTTCACCCAGAGGGTGGTTGGAATGTGGAACTCAATGCCTAAAAGGGTGGTAGAGGCAGGAACCCTCACAACATTCAAGAAGCATTTGGATGAGCACTTGAAATGCCATTGCATACAAGGCTATGGACCAAATGCTGGAAAATGGGATTAGACTGGACAGGGATGGATGGGCGGCGCAGACACGATGGGCCGAAGGGCCTCTTTCTGTGCTGTAAAACTCTATGACTCTAATGTTGAATGTTTAAATGTCTTAATCTAAATGTACACTCTCGGGAGCCGCAAGCCTACATTTCGTTGTACTGCACTTGTGCACTAACAATGACAAAGTTGTTTATGATTATGAAATTAAATAATTTTCTTCAGTGATTTCAGGGGAAAATCTTGCAGGCATTTATTATGGATGCAAATTTTTGGAAATGAGTTTAGCTTTATAATGGCTATAAAATTTATTAACCAACAAATAATGCTCTCCAAACAAATTATAGATATTCATTATTTCACTAATTTTCCCATTTTTTTTAGATTATGGTTATGATTACAACATGACTTTAATTGCCTGCGAGGCTAAATTACCAAGAACACTGGCTTATGGCAATTGGTCCTAAACAATTCTACAATTATAACTTATTTTGAGTTTTCAGCCACAGGACATATATTTTTTTTACAATACTATTGTCTAAAACCAGCCCAATAATGCAAATTGTATCCAGTTGAATGTTTTTGTTTCATTGGTGTTCTATGTAATAGTTCATAAATAGCTCAACATATATTTTGCTTGAGGGATCCTGATGCCATCCTAAATCAAAGGTGCTGTGCTGGGTATTTTCATCGTTAAATATCGCAATTGTGCGACACAATGGACCAGAATTTACTGTAGCCAGTGAACGAACTGTGCCCGCTGGTAGTTAGACTTGCCCTTGCCTGTTTAATTTCGATGAGATACAGCAACATCCAGTGCAAGAAGTGGGAGATGGAAATGGCATAGTGCTCTCTGCAGGGCTTCTGGGATCTGTATGAACAGGGAAAGCAACTGTGTCTCTCCTTAACCAATCAGACTGAAGGATTGTTAAATGAACAGCGCAGAGTCTGAACCAGGAAGTGTAAGTTAAAATAATTAATTCAAGGTCAAATCAGGTACAGAAAGAAAAATCGAGAGGGTAAGAAAGAGAGAGAGCCAAAGCAAAAGTTTTATAAAAAAATTTAATATTCATTAAAAAAAAAATCCAACAATGAAGAACTGAAGGAAAGAGACTCCACACTTGTAATAGTTAATTTTCAATGCCAGAGAAGTTGCTTAGCAGTAATTAACACCACACTGTTACAAAGAATACTTAGACTGAAATGGATCAGCCCAAACTTAGTGGCAAGTTTAATTCGTATCTACCATGCAAGTACAGGAACTTCATGCCGTTCAATTCATTTGAATGGTGTCAGACAGTGAGCTGCTGTATTCACGAAGCCAGCTGCGGAGCAGAATTTAAGAGAAGGGAGCACCATCCGTGGCTAACTAAGGAAGTAAAGGATGGTATCGAATTGAAAACGAAGGCATACAATGTTGCCAAGATTGGTGGGAGGCCAGAGGATTGGGAAATTTCTAAAAACCAGCAAAGGATGACACAAAAAATGATAGGGAGAAGATGAATTATGAGAGTAAACTGGCAAATATTAAAACAGATAGTAAGAGCTTCTACAGGTATATAAAAAGGAAGAGAGTAGCTAAAGTAAATGTTGGTCCTTTAGAGGATGAGACTGGAGAATTAGTAATGGGAAACGGGGAAATGGCACAGACTCTGAACAAATATTTTGTATCTGTCTTCACGGTAGAAGACACTAGCAACATCCCAATAATGGATAATCAAGGGGCCACAGGGAGGGGGAACTAAAGACTATCACCTAAGGAGAAAGTACTTGGTAAAATAATGGGACTAAAAGATGACTAGTCCCCTGGACCAGATGGCCTGCAGCCCAGGGTCTTAAAAGAAGTGGCTGCAGAGATAGTGGATGCATTGGTCGCAATATACCAAAATTCCCTGGACTCTGGAGAGGTCCCAGCAGATTGGAAAATCGCAAATGTAACACCCCTATTTAAGAAAGGAGGGAGACAGAAAGCAGGAAACTATAGACCAGTTAGCCTAACATCTGTTGTTGGGAAAATGCTGGAGTCCTTCATTAAGGAAGCCGTAGCAGGGCATTTGACAAATCATAATGCAGTCAAGCAGAGTCAGCATGGTTTTATGAAGGGGAAATCCGGTTTAATAAATTTGCTGGAGTTCTTTGAGGATGTAACGAGCAGGGTGGACAAAGGTGAGTCAGTGGATGTGGTGTATTTGGATTTCCAGAAGGCATTCGATAAGGTGCCACATAGAAGGTTACTGCATAAGATAAGAGCTCACGGAGTTGGGGGTACAGAAAGCAGAGTCGGGATAAATGGGTCATTTTCCGGCTGGCAAACGGGGTGCCACAGGGATCGGTGCTGGGGCCTCAACTATTTACAATCTACATTAATGACTTGGATGAAGGGACCGAGTGTAATGTAGCCAAGTTTGCGGATGATACAATGATGGATGGGAAAGCAAGTTGTGCAGAGGACTCAAAGAACCTGTAAAGGGATATAGACAGGCTAAGGGAGCGGGCAAACATTTGGCAGATGGAGTATAATGTGGGAAAATGCGAGGTTACCCACTTTGGCAGGGAAAATAAAAAAACAAATTATTTTTTAAATGGAGAGATTACAAAATGCTACAGTTCAGACAGACCTGGGGGTCCTTGTGCATGAAACAAACTTAGCATGCAGGTACAGCAAGTATTCAAAAGGCAAATGGAACGTTGGCCTTTGTTTCAAGGGGGTTGGAGTATAAAAGCAGGGAAGTCCTGCAACAACTGTACAGGGAATTGGTGAGACCACACCTTGAGTACTGCATACAGTTTTGGTCTCCTTATTTAAGGAAGGATATACTTGCATTGGAGGCAGTTCAGAGAGGATTCACTAGGTTAATTCCAGAGATGAGGGGGTTGACATATGAAGAAAAGTTGAGCAGGTTGGGTCTATACTCATTGGAATTTAGAAGAATGAGAGGTGATCTTATTGAAACATGTAAGATACTGAGGGGGCTCGACAAGGTAGATGCAGAGAGGATGTTTCCCCTCGTGGGGAAATCTAGAACTCGGGGGCATCGTTTCAGAATAAAGGGTCGCCCTTTTAGAACTGAGATGAGGAGGAATTTCTTCTGAGGGTCGTAAATCTGTGGAATTCTCTGCCCCAGAGAGCTGTGAAGGCTGGGTCATAGAGTCATAGAGTTATACAGCACAGAAAGAGGCCCTTCGGCCCATCGTGTCTGCGCCGTCCATCAAGCCCTGTCTAATCTAATCCCATTTTCCAGCATTTGGTCCATAGCCTTGTATGCAATGGCATTTCAAGTGCTCATCCAAATGCTTCTTGAATGTTGTGAGGGTTCCTGCCTCTACCACCCTTTCAGGCAGTGAGTTCCAGACTCCAACCACCCTCTGGGTGAAAAAGTTCCTCCTCAAATCCCCTCTAAACCTCCTGCCCCTTACCTTGAATCTATGCCCCCTTGTTATTGACCCCCCTACTAAGGGGAAAAGTTCCTCTTTTTATCTACCCTATCTATGCCCCTCATCATTTTGTACACCTCAATCAGGTCCCCCCTCAGCCTTCTTTGCTCCAAGGAAAACAACCCCAGCCTGTTTAGTCTTCATAGCTGAGGCGCTCCATCCCAGGTAACATCCTGGTGAATCTTCTCTGCACCCTCTCCAAAGCAATCATATCCTTCCTATAGTGAGGCGACCAGAACTGCACACAGTACTCCAGCTGTGGCCTCACCAGCGTTTTGTACAGCTCCATCATAACCTCCCTGCTCTTGCCTTCATTAGCCGAGGCATAGAATATAAGTATCCCATATGCCTTTTTAACCACCTTATCTACCTGATCCGCTGCCTTCAGGGATCTATGTACATGTACACCAAGGTCCCTCTGTGCTTCCTAGGGTCCTACCACTCATTGTGTATTCCCTTGCCTTATTTGTCCGTCCAAAATGCATCACCTCGCACTTTTCAGGGTTAAATTCCATTTGCCACTTTTCCGCCCATCTGACCAACCCGTTTATATCCTGTAGCCTGAGGCTTTCCCCCTCGCAATTTACCACCCCACCAATACATTTTAAGGTGGCGATACAGATTTTTGCAAGATAAGGAAGTGAAGGGTTATGGGGAGCGGGCAGGGAAGTGGCATTGAGCCCAAGATCAGCCATGATCTTATTGAATGGCGGAGCAGGCTTGAGGGGCCAAGTGGCCTATTCTGCCCCTATTTGTTGTGTTCTTATCTCAGACAGCAACCTCCGGATTTTTGCGTTTAATCTTGCATGTTCTCTCTCCTGAAGTTGCTGTGCCATTTGCGCATAAATAACTAAGCACCGTTACCCAGAGCTGTGAACTGAATTTGGATTGTGGTACATGTGCAATGTGCCTAATTTTCCAGGATTCAATAATGCCAGTCAGACAGCTGTACTGATTGGCTGTTTTTCTCTGCCTCACTACACTTAATGTCCAGCAGCTTTTATATTCAAATAACTTTTAAAAAGCAGGAGAAAAAGTGCTGAGGGGTTTTGTGTGTGTGTTTGTCCCTTTTAAACAGTTTACGTATTAAGGAATTAGCTCCTTCAAATCGTCATGAGGGAGACTGAAGCCATTCTGCTTCCTAGCCTAAAACTCCATGCTGTAGCACCAGACTTCCTACTTCTATCTGGCAGCTTGCTCAGACTGAGCCTGTGTGCAACCTCTGTGTTCTGCTTGAGCTGAGCTTCCAACCTCACATCCTTGCCTCCATCAGCACTGCCTGTTTTTTGCATTAATATTGCCTATGTCTGCTCCTACCTTGCCTCCAATTGCCAATAAATGCTTATCTGTGCCTTTGTCATGTCTAGACTTAATTACTCTAGTGTTCTTGAATATATTTAATAAGTTTAGCACAGAAGGCAGTTGAGGCCGAGAATTCCACAGGTTCACCACTCTCTGGGTGAAGAAATTCCTCCTCATCAGTCTTAAATGGCTTACCCTTATCCTTAGACTGTGACCCCTGGTTCTGGACTCCCCCGCCATCGGGAACATCCTTCCTGCATCTAGTCTGTCTAGTCCTGTTAGAATTTTATAAGCTTCAATGAGAACTCCTCTCATTCTTCTAAACTCTAGTGAATATAAGCCTAATTGACCCAATCTCTCTCCATACGTCATTCCTGCCATCCCAGGTATCAGTCTGGTGAATCTTTGCTGCACTCCCCCCATGGCAAGAACATCCTTCCTCAGATAAGGCAACCAAAACTGCACACAATACTCAAGGTGTGGTCTCACCAAGGCCCTGTACAACTGCAGCAAGACATCCTTGCTCCTGTACTTGAATCCTCTCACTATGAAGACCAACATACCATTTAACCGCCTGCTGCACCTGCATGCTTACCTTCGGCGACTGGTGCACAAGGACACCCAGGTCTCGTTGCACTTCCCCTTTTCCCAATCTATTGCCGTTCAAATAATAATCTGTCATCTTGTTTTTGCCACTAGAGTGGATAACCGCGCATTTATCCACATTATACCGCATCTGCCATGCACCTGCCCAATCACCCAACCTGTCCAATGAAAGAGTCATGGCAACTACCACAGAACTTGACGCAAACATGCAAGAACTCCTCCTTGTGGTTACACACCAGCTGTAAGTTGAGGGAGTGGAAGCCCTTTCGGTTAACAAAGATAGTTGGGTTGTGATGGGGTGCCCTAAGGGCCACGTGTGCAGTCTATGACGCCCTGCACCATTGGCATGCCTGCCATATTGGCAAAGCCAACCGAAAGGGCGGTTATACTTGCTTGATCCCTTGAGAACTGGATGTAATTGTGGGCCTTAGCAAAGGGCATCGATAACCTGCATGATGCAACTGGGTGGCCGACTGGGAGATGCCGCTGATGATCCCTGGAAGGAGCCTGAAGCAAAGAAGTTGAGTGCGGTGGTGACTGACAGCCACTGGTAAGGGGTGTCCACCCGTTCCTCTGGGCACCAGGTCTTGCTGCAGCAGGCCGCAGATCTCTCTGACAACCTCTTGTGAAAGTCTCGGCCTCCTTTGGCACTGCTGCTCACTCATGTTGAGGTAGCTCATCCTCTGTCTGTAAACCCTCTGTTGGAGGTATCTCCTGTGGCGAGGTGCCTCGATTCGCTGGCACCTTCTGCCCTGTGCAGCATCAGGTGGCTGAGCAGGAGGTTTGGGCTCCTGCTGCTGTTGCTCCTGAGCTGCCTGGTTCTGCTGCTGCCGTGGATGCTCCTCATCCTCATCTGAGGTCCATGGAGAAAGAAAATGAATGGTTCGCATGCTGCTTGCAGATGCCTCCATTGGGTAAGCGCTCATTGCAAGCGGGGCGAGGGTCTTCCAAGGAGGTCCTACATTTGATGGATGCAAGCTGCAGCACCTCTGACTTCGGAAGGCCTTCTAAAACTGCTCTCAAAGACCTTTTAAAGCAAAGTTCTGGCACCTGCAGGTAATCCCTGATGAAATAAATGATTTATTGTTGGACCTACAACTATGAGGAAACCATCCACGAGTCAACCCCCCAGGCTTAGCTGGCGTGGTTTAGAAGGGTCGTGGAACATGCCGAAATGCTCAAAATCACGAGGGCCTCTCAAAATAGGCTTAGAGAGGCCCTTAACGAGCATTTAATCATAACTAGCGCTATGGCCAGCTGGGACCGTTTCCCGCCCTCCAAAACTGGCACCGGCAAAATCCCGTGGAGGTGGGTTCCGTACCCGCCCTCATTGTTTCTGATTTTCCCGCCTCCTCGGACGTCAGAAAATCGCCCCCAAAGAAGCAGGATATGATTTTTAAAAAATTTTGGTTGCGTTGTTTGTGACTAATAAATCACTCTAGCTTCAGGCATATGGTTTGATATAATCTGGACCATTTCCACCCATCCAATGTCCTTTTATATTGCTGGTGTTTTTTTATTCGTTCCTGGGATATGGGCATCGCTGCCAAGACCAGCATTTATTGGCCATCTCTATTTGCCCTTGAGAAGGTGGTGGTGAGATGCCGCTGCAGTCCTTGTGCTGAAGGTACGCCCACAGTGCTGTTAAGAGGGAGTTCCAGGTTTTTGACCTAGCGACGATGAAGGGACGGCGCTATATTTCCAAGTCAAGATTGTGTGTAACTTGGAGGTGATGGTGTTCCCATGCACCTGCTGCCCTTGTCCTTTTTGGTGGTAGAG
This sequence comes from Somniosus microcephalus, assembly GCF_052327205.1. Classification (NCBI taxonomy): domain Eukaryota; kingdom Metazoa; phylum Chordata; class Chondrichthyes; order Squaliformes; family Somniosidae; genus Somniosus; species Somniosus microcephalus. The sequence goes on along the minus strand of NC_141008.1, from coordinate 26,404,980 downwards.
GTCGCGGGTTTGGGAGATGCTGTAGATACCTTGGCGAGTTGCTGCAGTGCATCTTGTAGATGGTACACTCTGCAGCCACGGTGCGCCGGTTGTGGAGGGAGTGAATTGTTAAGGTGGTGGCTGGGGTGCCAATCAAGCGGGCTGCTTTGTCCTGGATGGTGTCGAGCTTCTTGTGTTGTTGGAGCTGCACTCATTCAGGCAAGTGGAGAGTATTCCGTCACATTTCTGATTTGTGCCTTGTAGATGGTGGAAAGGCTTTGGGGAGTCAGGCGGTGAGACCTGCTCTTGTAGCCACAGTATTTATGTAGCTGGGCCAGTTACGTTTCCTGTCGATGGTGACCTCTAGGATGTTGATGGTGGGGGATTCGGCAATGGCAATACCGTTGAATGTCAAGGGGAGGTGGTTAAACTCTCACTTGGAGATAGTCATTGCCTGGCACTTGTGTGGCGCGAATGTTACTTTCCACTTATCAGCCCAAGCCTGAATGTTGTCCAGGTCTTGCTGCATGCAGACATGGACTGCTTCATTATCTGACAAGTTGTGAATGGGAACTGCACACTGCAATCATCAGCGAACATCCCCACTTCTGACCTTTTTGATGGAGTGTAGGTCATTGATGAAGCAGCTGGAGATGTTTGGGCCTAGGATACTGCCCTGAGGAACTTCTGCAGTGATATCCTGGGGCTGAGATGATTGTGGTTGTTGGAGGCCAATCATTTTCCTTTGTGCTAGGTATGACTCCAGCCAGTGGAAAGTTTTCCCCCTGATTCCCATTGACATCAATTTTATTAGGGCTCCTTGATGCCACTTTCGGTCAACTGCTGCTTTGATGTCAAGGGCAGTCACTCTCTCCTCACCTCTGGAATTCAGCTCTTTTACCCATAGAAACAGAAAAAATAGGAGCAGGAGTAGGCCATTTGGCCCTTCGAGCCTGCTCCACCATTCAATATGATCATGGCTGTTCCTCTATCTCAATACCATATTCCCGCTCTGTCCCCGTACCACTTGACGCCTTTTGCGTCTAGAAATCTATCTATCTCCTCCTTAAATATATTCAGTGACTTGGCCTCCACAGCCTTCTGTGGTAGAAACTTTCACAGGTTCACCACCCTCTGAGTGAAGAAATTTCTCCTTATCTCAGTCCTAAATGACCTGCCCCGTAGCCTGAGACTTAGACCCCTCAGCCATGGGAAACATCCTCCCTGCATCCAGTCTGTCTAGCCCTGTCAGAATTTTATACGTTTCAATAAGATCCCCTCTCTTCTAAACTCTAGTGAATACAGGCCTAGTCGACCCAATCTCTCCTCATACGACAGTCCTGCCATCCCAGGAATCAGTCTGGTGAACCTTCACTGCACTCCGTCTACGGCAAGCATATCCTTTCTTAGGTAAGGAGACCAAAACTGCACACGGTATTTTGTAATCTGGGATGTAATGCTTAAGTTATCCACCAGATGGAGATAAATATTAAGGGATCATATTTACCAGTATTAAGGTAATGTCCTGGCACACCACTTATTAAGGTAGTGGCATTGCATTCTGGGTATGACTGAGGTTGATCCTCCATCTTTGTGATCGCACAGTAAGAAATAGTGTGTGTTTGCCTGCAGTTGTAAGAGCTAGGTTCTCTGCTACATATGTATAATAAAACAGTTAAAGTTTTGGTTCCTGAAGTCTGGCTTATCTCAGTTTCTGACCTTACCACTCGGATATCACAGTACTCTAGGTGTGGTCTCACCAAGGCCCTTTATAACTAGTAAGACATCCTTGCTCCTGCACTCAAATCCTGTTGCAGTGATGGCCAACATACTGTTTACTGCACCTGCATGTTTGCTTTCAGTGACTGGTGTACAAGGACACCCAGGTCCCTTTGTACATCAACATTTCCCAATCTATCACCATTTAAATAATACTCTGCCTTTCTGCTTTTCCTACCGAAGTGGATAACTTCACATTTATCCACGTTATACTGCATCTGCCATGAATTTGCCCACTCGCTCAACTTGTCTAAATTGCCTTGAAGCCTCTTTGCATCCTACTCGCAATCCCACCTAGTTTTGTGTCGTCTGCAAACTTGGAAATATTACATTTGGTTCCTTCATCCAAATCATTGATATATATTGTGAATAGCTGATCCCTGTGGTACCCCACTAGCCACCCCTGCCACCCTGAAAAAGACCAATTTATTCCTACTCTGTTTCCTGTCTGTTAACCAATTTTCAATCCATGCCAGTATATTACTCCCAATTCCATGTGCTTTAATTTTGCACACTAACCTGTTATGTGGGACTTTATCAAAGGCCTTCTGAAAATCCAAATACACCCCATCCACTGGTTCTCCCTTATCTGTTCTACCAGTTACATCCTCAAAAAAACTCCAGTAGGTTTGTCAAACACTATTTCCCTTTCATAAATCCATGTTGACTTTGTTTAATCCCGTTGATATTTACTAAATGTCCTGTTATCACATCCTTTATAATAGACTCTAGCATTTTTCCTACTAACGTTAGGCTAACTGGTCTGTAGTTCCCTGTTTTCTCTCTCCCTCCTTTTTTAAATAGTGGGGTTACATTTGCCACCCTCCAATCTGCAGGAACTGTTCCATAATCTATAGAATTTTGGAAGATGACAACCAATGCATCCATTATTTCCATGGCTACCTCTCTTAGTACTCTGGGATGCAGATTATCGGGCCCTGGGGATTTATCGGTTTTCAGTCCCATTAATTTCTCCACTTTTTTTACTAATAATTTCCTTTAATTCCTCCTTCTCACTAGACCCTTGGTTCCTTAGCATTGCTGGGTAGTTGTTTGGTTCTGTCTTCACGGTAGAGGACACAAAGTATTTGTTTAATTACTCAGCCATTTCCTTGTTCCCCATTATAAATTCTCCCATTTCTGACTGTAAAAGAAGTACATTTGTCTTCACTAATCTTTTTCTTTTTACATACTTGTAGAAGCTTTTACAGTCTGCTTTTATGCCCCTTGCAAGTTTACTCTCGCACTCTATTTTTGCCCTCTTAAATAATCTCTTGGTCCTTTTTTGCTGAATTCTAAACTGCTCCCAATCCTCAGGCTTGCTATTTTTTCTGGCAACTTTATATGACTCCTCTTTGGATCTAATACTATCCTTAATTTATTTTGTTAGCCATGGTTGGGCTGCTTTTCCTTTTGTGTTTTTGCACCAGAAAGGAATGCATAACCGTTGCAATTCATGCATTCATTCCTTAAATGTTAGCCATTGCCTATCCACCGTCATGCCTTTTAATGAAGCTCCCCAATCTATCATAGCCAACTCCCTCCTCATACCTTCGTAGGTTACTTTGTTTAGATTTAGGACCCTAGTTTCGGATTGGACGACTTCACTTTCCATCTTAATGAAGAATTCTATCATGTTATGGTCACTCTTCCCTAAAGGACCCCGCACAACAGGATTATTAATTAACCCCTTCTCATTGCACAATACCCAATCTAGGATAGCCTGTTCCCTAGTTGGCTCCTCAACGTACTGGTCTAAAAAACCATCTCGTACAAACTCCAGGAATTCATCCTCCACAGTATTATTGCTAATTTGGTTTGGCCAGTCTGTATGTAGATTAAAGTCACCCATGATTACTGTAGTACCCTTGTTACATGCATCTTTAATTTCCTGTTTGATGCCGTCCCTACATTACCACTGTTTGGTGGGAGTTGTATATAGGACTCCAATGTTTTCTGCCCCTTGGTACTTCTTAGCTCCACCCAGACTGATTCTACATCTTGATTTTCTGAGCCAATATCCTTTCTCACTATTGCTTTGATTTCATCCTTTACTAACGACGCCACCCCACCTCCTTTTCCTTTTTGCCTGCCCTTCCTAAATATCGAATATCCTCGGATATTCAGCTCCCAGCCTTGGTCACCCTGCAGCCATGTCTCCGTAATCGCAATTATATCGTATCCGTTTACATCTATTTGCGCTGTTAATTCGTCTACCTTATTACGAATGCTTCGTGCTTTCAGATGCAGTGCCTTTAGATTTGTCATTTTAACATTTTTAGACATCTTAACATTTTTTTGTACTATGGCCCTATTTGTCTTACCATTTTTTCTTATCCGGACCCTATTTGTTAGTGCACTCTTTTGTTTGCAGGCTCTGTCCCTTCCTGACACAATCTGGTTATCCTTACCCCAATCACTTTCCTGCACTGCTTCCTTGTCTTTTCTTTTTAGCATTCTAGATTTCTCTCCACCGGGACCCTCCCCTTCCCCCCCCCCCCCCCCCCCCCCCAAATGTTTGGACCAAGGCTGTAATGAGGTCTGGAGCCGAGTGGTCCTGGTGGAAAGCGAACTGAGCATCGGTGAACAGGTTTTTGGTGAGTAAGTGCTGCTTGATAGCACTGTCAACGACACCTTCCATCACTTTGCTGATTGAGAGTAAACTGGTGGGGTGGTAATTGGCCTGATTGGATTTGTCCTGCTTTTTGTGGACAGGACATATCTGGGCAAATTTCCACATTGTTGGGTAGATGCCAGTGTTGTATACTGGAAGAGCTTGGCTGGAGGCAAGGCTAGTTCTGGAACACAAGTCTTCAGCATGACAACCGGGATGTTGTTGGGGGCTCATAGCCTTTGCTGTATCCAGTGCGCTCAGCCATTTTGTGGAATGAATCGAATTGGCTAAAGATTGGCTTCTGTGATGGTGACTTCAGGAGGAGGCCAAGATGGATCATCCGAGATGGTTGCAAACACTTCAGCTTTGTCTTTTGCATTCACGTGCTGAGCGCCGCCATCATTGAGGATGGGAATATTCATGGAGTCCCCTCCTCCCGTTAGTTGTTTAATGGTCCACCACCATTCACGACTGGATGTGGCAGGACTGCAGAGCTTTGATCTGATCCTTTGGTTGCGGGATCGCTTAGCCCTGTCTATAGCATGCTGCTTCCGTTGTTTAGCATGCATATAGTCCTGTGTTGCAGCTTCCCCAGGTTGGCACCCCATTTTTAGCTACGCCTGGTGCTGCTCCTGGCATGCTCTTCTGCACTTCTCATTGAATCAGGGTTGGTCCCCTGGCTTGATGGTAATGGTAGAGTGAGGGATATGCCTGGCCATGAGGTTACAGATTGTGGTGGAATATAATTCTGCTGCTGCTGATGGCCCACAGTGCCTCATGGATGCCCAGTTTTGAGCTTCTAGATCTGTTCTGAATCTATCCTATTTAACATGGTGGTAGTGCCACACAACACGATGGAGGGTGTCCTCAGTGTGAAGATGGAACTTTGTCTCCACAAGGACTGTGCGGTGGTCACTGCTACCAATGCGGTCATGAACAGATGCATCTGCGACAGGTAGATTGGTGAGGATGAGGTCAAGTAGGTTTTTCCCTTGTGTTGGTTCTCTCTCCACCTGCCACAGGCCCAGTCTACTGGCAGCTATGTCCTTCAGGAGTCTGCCATCCCGGTCAGTAATAGTGCTACCGAGCCACTCTTGGTGATGGACATTGAAGTCCCCCACCCAGAGTACATTCTGTGCCCTTGCTACCCTCAGTGCTTCTTCCAAGTGGTGTTCAACATGGAAGAATGCTGATTCATCAGCTGAGGGAGGGCGGTAGGTGGTAATCAGCAGGAAGTTTCCTTAGCACGGTGAGACTTCATGGGATCCGAAGTCAATGTTGAGGGCACCCAGGGCCACTCCCTCCCTGTGCTGCCACGGACTGGGCCTGTGATCTGGTGGATCTGTCCTATGGTGGGACGGTGATGGAGGAGTCTGGGATGTTGGCTGAAAGGTATGATTCTGTGAGTATGACTGTCAGGCTGTTGGTTGACTAGCCTGTGGGACAGCTCTCCCAATTTTGGCACAAGTCCCCAAACATCAGTGAGGAGGACTTTGCAGGGTCAACTGGGCTGGGTGTGCTGTTGTCATGTCTGAAACTGGTGCCTTGGTCAATGCTGGGTGGTCCGTCCGGTTTTATTTGTTTTGGTAGTGGTTGTGTACAACTGAGTGGCTTGCTTGGCCATTTCAGAGGGCAGTTAAAAGTAAACCACATTGCTGTGGGTCTGGAGTCACAAAGGCCAGAGCAGGTAAGGACGGCAGATTGCCTTCTCTAAAGGACATCAGTGAACCAGATGGGTTTTTACGACAATCCGATAGTTTCATGGTCACCATTACTGATACAGGAAACTTTGGTTTATTCGGAGGTTAACTGTCTGGAACGCTCGAGCCACCGGCAAAAATCAGGAGCCGTTTCGTTAGGTTTTTTTTTCTTTTCGTTGCCTTTTTTCCACCAGTCAGGCTCTGCAAGGTCTCGCTGAAGCTGTTGCTAAGCTACAGAGACGCTTGCAAGGTACGGCCGACTGTTTAGAAGCTGTTGCTAAGCAACAGGGTTTGTTGCCAGATACGGAGCTCAAAATCTCCGTATGTTTCAACATTAGCGCTGGTTTGTTCGGCAGTTTTGATGGGACGGCAACAGCTCGATCCCGTCAGTGCCGGATAGCACACAGTTTCCTGTACTAGATTTTTTTTTAAATTCCAGATTTAATTAATTGAATTTAAATTCCCCAGCTGCGTGGTGGGATTTGAACTCCTGCCTCTGGCTCATTAATCCAGAGGCCTGGATCAAGTAATCCAAGCCTCTGGATTACTAGTTCAGTAACATAACCACTATACTACCATTCCTGATGATGCTGTTGATGGGTTCTTTGGGTCTATTATCTATGATGGGGTTGCTCCATTGCAGCCAGCAGGGTGGGTAATTGGTGCTACAGTAGATTGTTCAGATAGCATTTGGCTACATGCTGTATGTAAAACATAGAACTTCAAGGTTTCTTGATGTATGAAATCAGTATTCATTGGGTTGAAGGTTTTAGATTTTCACAAGTATTTAATGTTCAATACAGCAATTATTGAAATATCCAAGTGACACATGTACAGCGAGAGATGTCGAACAGTGCATTACAAGCATGTAATCAAGTTTGATAGGATTCTCATTAGAGCCACAGTTAATCCAGACGTTTCTTTGCCATTTCCCACATCATTCTTGGTTGCCTCCACAAAATCGCCACTTGAAGAATGTCATAGGAAATGACAGTGGAAAATGGACATGCTTGAGTTTACTTGTAAAAATAAACAATTGTATCGAGGCTAACTGCACAATTCTCACTCCTAATTTCACTTTAATTTAGATTTATTGTCCTGAATTTTTTTACATTATTTTGGAATCTCTCCATCTCGGTTTCACAATCTGTTCTCACCTTTCCTCTTTCTCATCCTCTCCCTTTGTGATGGAATGGGGGGAGCAACAATTAATCTGCATTTATTTGCTTTGTCTACCTTTTGTCAAACAGTTGTTGTCTGTAGCTAACGATCCTTACTGGGAGTTTTTGTGTGACATCAGGTAGCTCCTGTCTGCTGGGGATACTTCATAATTTCTCCCTGGAGGCTTTGGTGATGGTCTCCAGCGTTCAAAATACCAAAACTGCGGTATCCATACTCCACTTTGGTCCCAATTTTATGCAGTTAAGGGCACATTAGTAAAATGGTTCAAAACATTATTGCACTCGTAATTGATTTTTTCCCTCCAGAGAGGAACATGCTCAGCTTGTATTGTCTTCAGTGCTGTCTGGATAGAAAAACATGCTTTTATAGATTGTGTAACCTATTCCTTCATTTAAGAAGTCTAACAAATTGATAAATGTGAAAGTAAATAAATGTGTCCTTTGTTAGCAGAAAATACATCTTTACAATGTGTCTCTGTTCATTAGTCTTTGTAAGAAGTGTTGATGTAGCTTTTTTGAGTAGTTTTTGTTCTATTAGGTCACAAATTCAAAAGTTAAGGTATTCATTCAAGATGTTCAAAATCTGGCATGTAGGTTGTCAGCACACATTGCTGTTGAGATGCAGGCTACCTATCTTGCACTAGGCTCATGTAAATGCCAATATTTCTTGAATTACACATGTATGTATTTTGTGGAATGATCATTGTATAACCCTAAATAAAATCAGAAATTTGGTGGTCTATTTCAAACACCTCTGCAGCACACTGTTTGTGGTGATGTTGAAATACTGTTGAGACCCCTAGGTTAATTTAATTTTCATTTCTTTTAAGCCACAAGCATATTTTTTGTTGCAGATTGATTTCTAATGGCTCATATACATCTTCATGCAACATCCCAATTTACTTTATCTCGTCACAATAAAATGTGCTTTTACTTTTATTAATAAGTAAAATAACTTTCTTGATTTCATTGGTGAACGAGAACTTGCATACTGTTCTGCAATTGTTTTAAAATGCTTTTGGTTAGGTGAATAATTCTAGACTAAGTTGACTGTGCTAAAGGGGAAATAATTAATTTCATTAGTTTTTGAATACTGTAGTATTACAAAAATCTAACAGAATTTACTAGGTAGATTCATTAAAATTAAATACTTATGAAATGATCTGGTATCTTAACATGGATTATGTTGTCCATTTTATTTTATTTTTTTTTTCTTTTGGGCCATGCCTCATTTTCTAGCTGAGGGGTGAACAAGTGGTTTGTTTCCAGGGCAATGCACCAGTTGAGCTGGCCAGTAGGAAATACAGGAAAGTGGTCTAGTGTGATTTGTCCTTGATATGATTTAGCCAAGACAACTAGTTCAGAACTGTTTGTACTTAATATAGAATTATTTTGATTGAAATAAAACTCATGCGACTGGATGATGCACTGTCCTTTTGATGTCTAGGACTTGGGTCTGAACATGTTCCAGACTAATAGACTGAAATTTTTAATCTGCATTCTGTAAGAGACTTAAATGAGATGAAATTGAGGCCTCAAAACCTCAACTAGTGAGCAAAAGCTGTGCAATCTCACTGTTAAATTCAGAAGATGAGAAATAGGACTATCACATTGCTGTAGGATGTCTTCTCGAGGTTGACAATACATTTTGGAGCATCAGCAGAACTAATTTTATTCTGCAGGATTTAAAAAAGGAAAGTGCTATATTGGTCTGATATTGGGAGAGAAGATTCCGTACTCCAGAAGTAAAATTATACTGAATGTTATATTGCAAAAGATAGTAGAACTTGGTCCCAGCCATATCCCTCTGGCTCACTGGTCTGCAGTTATGGCATTGTCACAGACTGATACCCCATGGGCTGTCAGCTTAACTTAGGTAGGGGTGTAGAACAAATTGGCTGATGCTCTCTGGTACAGTGGAAAGAGTATATCCTCTGCTTGGAGGTGCCCAGAGCTATTTTTGATACATGGGGCAAATTAAGATGAGCATTTCCTGTGATGCAGAATAAGTGGCCACCAGAGTTCTCCCTCCAGTTTCAGGACATCTGGGCAATCTGGTCACCTCCTTTTGTAGGGAAGGTATGCCTCAGGGGGAAAAAAACCTGTTGCACACCACAGATAGGGAATACATTTCTCGGAGATGGTGATGATCCTCCGTGGGATTATAGCATTTCTTGAAGGGTGTAGATGACGAGAAACATGGGTTCTAATGCGTAATTCCCCGAAAAGGCAAGTGCAGATGGATAAAGCCATTAAAAAACCAATAGAATTTTGGGTTTATAAATGGAGGCAAGCAGTAATTATGAATTTATATAAACCATTGGTAGGGCCACAACTAGGTGCTGTGTGCAGTTTTGAGTGCCCCATAATAGGAAAGACATTAAAGTCAGAGTGCATACAGCATAGATTCACCATATTGATACCAGGGATGGGAAACTGTAGTTATGAGGAAAGACTTAAAATACTGAGACAATTTCTGCTGGAGTAGAGAAGGCGGAGGAGATTTAAGGTTTTTAAAATTATAAATGGTTTTGATGGAATGAATAGGGAGTGCCTATTTCTGCTGATTACAGAATTGCAGATGAGTGGGATCATCAATTTAAAACTAATAGAGAGTGAACAGAGGGGTTAGGAGAATTTTTATCATGCAGAGGTTTGTTGGAGCATGTAATGTTTTTCCACGGGAGTAGTTGAGGCAGAGATCATTTCATCCTTCAAGGGAAAATTGGATAAATATTTGAAGCAGAGGCAGATACAAAGCTATAGGGAGAAAGTGGGGCAGTAGAAATAGTTTTGGATTTCTCTAGCAAAGAGCTCCAAAAGGTCAAAGATGCAAGTCGAATCAAATACAAAAAATGATCCACATCACAAAGGAGCCACAAAATGCCACTTCTATTCACCACTCCACCCACCCCTCAGAGGTCTGTTGGTCTGAGAGAATGATAACTCATTTTGATTGAATTGAAGGAGCAATCTTCTCCGAGTCTGAACAGTTTGGTATAAGAAATAATGTCAAAGCACTTGTTAATGTGTTTTCTTTTTAATCCATTGTAAATATCAGTTGGTAAAGCTGTGAAAGTACATGGACGTTGTGTCTGTATTCTTCTGAACCGTGTACCTTATTTTGCTTCTTTAGCGATTGCAGCAGCTGTGCTGCACGTCGTATGTGTAGTCCAAATTAGCAATACTGTATATTGTAACATTTTGGGATTTTTACCTATTTAGCCTGAAAGGGATTTAAATTTTATACTAATTAGATTCAGCTTATGAGGGGCTAATTCTCCGGGGTGGCAACATTCTTTTTAGCAACATTAAAACGCTTATAGTCATCAGGCAATGGGTGGTTGAGCATGTTGGAGCAATCTTCGAAGGGAATAGGACAGCTATTTAAAAATTTGATTTTTCCATATTGTGCAAGTGTTGAGATGGGGATCATAAAAAGAGCTTCCTTGTGTGTACTGGATAATATGATTTTGCATATGGCATCATATGCATTGTCCTGTATTCCTCTTTAGCTAAACCCCCTACTGGGGGTAGTGAACGGAATCTCATTCTAGCATCGAAGTGTGAATTACATTGGATGTTGTTAAGCATGATGGCAGAATGGGTTTTCATTTAAAATACTCAGTAAGGGTATAGCTGAACAGACTATTTAAGTCATCCGAGGGACTGCCTAAGAAGGTGCTGAACAAGCATTGAGGTGCCAGAAGCTTCAATTGAAAGCAATGGAGGTTTTCATTTGAGTTAGCAAGTTTGATTGCCAGCTTGGTGGACGAGTAGTCAACGCAGAGTTAAGGGAAGGGTTAGAGAGAAGTTTATAATAGTAGAAGCACATTGTTTTCTAGCCAGGCAGGATGGCTGAGAGACTCCTGTTTGAGGTATAAGCCTGTATGTACTCTGAGAAAAGGCTACAGTTAATTCAGGCACTAATTCAGTAGGTGAATTCAGCCTATAGAAAGAAAGACAGACTTGCATTTATATAGCACCTTTAATGACCGCAGGACGTCCCAAAGCGCGTAATTTTGAAGTGTAGTCACTGTCACTGTTGTAATTCTTCTTCTTAGGCAGTCCCTCGGAACCGAGGCTGACTTGCTTCCCCATTAAAAATGAGTTCGCAGGTGACTGATGAGTCCAATGCAGGACCTACAGTCTCTGTCACAGGTGGGGCAGACGGTGGTTGAAGGGGCGGGTGGGTGGGGTGCTTGGGTTGACGTGCGCTCGTTGCGCTGCCTGTGCTTGGCTTCCGCTTGCTCCTGGCAAAGAGACTCGGTGTTCGGCGCCTTCCCGGATGCTTCTCCTCCACTTTGTGCAGTCTTGGGCCAGGGATTCCCAGAAGTCCAACACCACCTTCAGTGTGCCAGTGCAGCCTTCGGTCGGTCACCTGAGGAAGAGAGTGTTTGAAGACCAGGACCTCAAACCCGGCACTAAGCTCGTGGTCTACAGAGCAGCAGTGATACCCGCCCTTCTGTATGCTTCAGAGACATGGACCATGTACAGCAGGCACCTCAAAGCACTGGAGAGGTACCACCAACGCTGCCTTCGCAAGATCCTGCAAATCCATTGGCAGGATAGGCGCACCAACATCTGTGTTCTTGCTCAGGCCAACATCCCCAGCATCGAAGCTTTGACCATGCTCGATCAGCTCCGATGGATGGGTCACATTGTCTGCATGCCCGATACGAGACTCCCAAAACAAGCGCTCTACTCGGAGCTCCGGCATGGCAAGAGAGCCCCAGGTGGGCAGAGGAAATGCTTCAAGGACACCCTCAAAGCCTCCTTGAAAAAGTGTAACATCCCCACTGTTGTAATGTAGGAAATGTGACTGCCAGTTTTGTGCACAGCAAGGTCCCACAAACATGTGTTAGTGACCAGATAATCTATTTTAATGGTATTTGTTGAGGGATAAATATTGGCAAGGACACCAGAGAGAACTCCCCATCTCCTCTTTGAAATAGTGCCATGGGATATTTTATATCCAGCTGAGGGGGCAGATGGGGCCTTGGTATAATGTCTCATCTGAAAGACGGCACCCCTGATGGTGCAGCACTCCCTCAGTATTGCACTGGAGTGTCAGCCTAGATTTTGTGCTCTGGTTTCTGGAGTGGGACTTGAACTTGAAGCAGAGTTGTGTATTATATTGTTCAAGGATAGTTAGGAAATAGACACATTGCACTGGATAATTGTGTTCTGTTCAGCATTTCCTACATTGCAACAGTCACTACACTTCAAATGTACTTCATTAGCTGTAAAGTGCTTTGGAACATCCTGAGGTGGTGAAAGGTGGTATATAAATGCAAGTTTTTCTTTCTATGTAAAATAAACCAGTTTGTTGTTTTATAGTCAGCCTCATCTCTCTCACTAGAGTACTTATCTGTCTATCTTAAAAATGGGAGAACATGTGATGGCAGATAGAGATCATAGTATGCAGTACGCATAGAGGGATCTGCTTATTCCTCCATTACGCGATCATTTAACTAAGTCAGTAACAAGCCTTAAAGGGATTAGGAGATGAGGTCCACTTTTGAGCATGTCCAGTGACGCTTATTCTGAGAGAATATCTACTGTAAGCCCATGAAATTTGTAAAATGAACCAATTTTCCACAGAAGAGTTGTCTTCAAGTCTATCAAATGGAATAACAAGGAATTGTTATCTGAGCAATGACAGTAATGAGGCAAAAGAAACATTGTATTCTTGGGTGAAGAAGAACCAACAACTACCAGCAAAAATATCCCAATCAGGGACATGATTTCACATTGTGCTGCCAACTAACAGGAAGACGCCATCCTTGGTCCTCTCTTCATTCATGTTGATTTGCTGTGATAAATTGACCCTTAGTGTTAGGGGGATTAAATACGTGGGGTTACGGGGATCGGTTGGGATATGTGTCGGTGCAGGCTCGATGGGCCGAAATGGCCTCTATCTGCACTGTGGGGTTTCTGTGATTCTGTGATATATGCTGACTATCAGTTTTACCTCTGAGCAACCACTCTCAACTTGATGACAGTTGTTGTGTTGTTTGAGTACCTTTCTGAAATCAAGTCATGAAAGAGCCAGAACTTTCTCCAGCTTAACACTGACGAGACCAAAGCCATTCTGTTCAGCACTGACCAGAAACTTTGCTCCTCCTTTCCTACATGACTACTTGCTGAGGTTAAATCTGATGGTGCTTAACCTCTGCATCCTGTTGGACCTAAAGCTGAGCTTCAGACCCCACATTAACTTCATCAGGGTCACCTATTCCTATCTCAGCAATATTACCCACATCTGGTCCTACTTCACCATATACACCGCTGAGACTTTTATTCCTGTCTTTTACACAAACGTCAAACAATCCAAAATCCCAATGTTAATTTTTGGCTGCCTGTCACCTCTGTCCTTGATTATCATCTCTGGTTCCTTGTCGTCTATTGCATTGATTTCAAAACGTTTGCCCTTGTTTACAAATTCCTCCATAACTTTGCTCCAGTCTCGCTTAACCTCCTTGAGTCCTATGTCCACCTCACACCCTCTGGTCTTCCGCCTCTGGTCCACTGTCCACATTCCCTTCCATCCACTCTATCACTGGTGGCAGAGATTTTAGTACCTGAACTTTGAAGACGGGAGAGATGTAGCAAGGTGGAGGTTTATCCCAGAATTAATTCGAGAGAGCATGCTTTATCTCTTCACCTTCCCTAACATTTCTTTAAGCTCCTGCTTGGTGTTCCTGCTTTGAAACTCCTTGGGATGTTCTGTTATGTTAAAGGCATCGGGAGTAGTTACTGGGGTCAGACTGTTGCAGGGTATGGTTGCACTCTAAGGGGTGGAAGTGACAATGTCTGATACCCTGGAGAAGGAGTTCCTGGGGCTTGGTTGCATTGGTGGGATGGTCTCTGGGAGCACTAGGAGGGTCTTCTAGGGCCTGAGAGCAGGGAGGGGTGGGGCTGGGATCTGGCAGGTCTAGCAGAATCTGACCCAGCCCACAGTCCCACACCTGACATACTCCACTACCAACCTGTTCCCAGTCTCTAGTCTGTTAAGGGCCTGAAGCCAGTTTTAGTGCTAAACATGCTTAATACTGAAGGTTTCAATTTACAAACACAACAAATTCAGTATAAAGCATATTTAATATTAAAACCAGCTGAGAGGCTCAGAACGGAGCAGGTGGGTTGGAGGTGCAGCAGGAGCAAGATCACTGATCTAGGGGTGGATTTGACAGGACATGAATGCATCTGGGGCAGGGTAAGATTGGGGTCACAGCAGTCGCAACAGTTCAGGAATCCATGTTTTGAAGGATTCCGGCAGGCAAGCCCAGGCTTGGTTTTTTTAAGATAAACGATCTCCCATGACATTTTTCAAGGCTGCACTGGGGCTAGAAAGCAGTCACACCAAGACAATAGACATTATCAGAGCACAACTTGAGCACCCATGCCCCTGACCGAGATTAGGGGGAGAATTTTAACCTATCCCCCCACGACAGGCTGGGAGGGTGGGTTAAATCGGTAAATATGTGAAACCCGACTCCAAACTGCTACAAACTTGCCTACCTCCAGTTTAACCACTGTGGGTTTGGGAGCATCCGAGTAAACCGCTCTGGAGAGGTGGGTCTGTGATGTGTTAATGAGACTTCGTTCCTCAGACTTTGGCAGCTGGATCCAGCAGGTCAGAGCTTTTTGGAGCATTGCTATGCGCCAAGAGGAGCAGGATTGCTTCTCCCTGACCCTCAAGTAAACCTTCTGACGTGATCTGCCGACCCCTCCTGCTCCACTATGCCCCAATCTTTCCCTTCCTCGCTGTCATGCTCTGAGCCCCCCCCCCCCCCCCCCAACCATGCACCTATCTTTTCCGATTTGCCGTGGACCGTCCCCAGCTTCTGCCTTCTACCACTGGCTTTCCGCCCAGCAGAAAAGCAGGACATTGAGTTTTTAAAAAAAAGAAAAGGTCCTGCTGTTAAATTCCAACACTTCTAGGTTCCCCCACTTACACAGACCTCCACTCCTCCTCCTCCACCCCCCCCCCCCCCTCCAGCTTACACACACCTCCGCTCCTGCCCTGCCTTGCTTCCCTGTAAATATCGGGGCCTAGGTCTCCGGGAAGCCTAATAACATAAGAAATAGGAGCAGGAGTAGACCATACAG
Source organism: Somniosus microcephalus (assembly GCF_052327205.1). Classification (NCBI taxonomy): domain Eukaryota; kingdom Metazoa; phylum Chordata; class Chondrichthyes; order Squaliformes; family Somniosidae; genus Somniosus; species Somniosus microcephalus. Next base: position 26,389,612 of record NC_141008.1, on the reverse strand, counting down.
CCCCTCGAGCCTGCTCTGCCATTCAGTAAGATCATGGCTGATCTTGGACCTCAACTCCACTTTCCCGCCTGATCCCCTCCCATATCACTTGATTCTCTTAGTGCCCAAAAATCTATCGATCTCTGTCTTGAGTTTACTCAATGACTGAGCATCCACAGCACTCTGGGTAGAGAATTCCAAAGGTTCGCAACCCTGAGTGAAGAAATTTCTCCTCATCTCATTCCTAAATGGCTGACCTCTTATCCTGAGACTATGCCCCCTAGTTCTAGACTTTCCACCAAGGGAAAGAGCTTTCAAGCCCCCTCAGAATCTTGTACGTTTCAATGAGATCACCTCTCATTCTTCTAAACACCCAGAGAGTATAGGTCCATTCTACTCAATCTTTCCTCATAGGACAACCCTCTCATCCCAGGAATCAATCTAGTGAACCTTCATTGCATACTTTCTAAGGCAAATACATCTTTCCTTAGATAAGGAGACCAAAACTATGCACAGTACTCCAGGTGTGGTCTCACCAAAGCCCTGTACAATTGTAGCAAGACTTCCTTACTCTTGTCCTTCAACCCCCTTGCAATAAAGGCCAACATACCATTGCCTTCCTAATTGCTTGCTGTACCTACATGCTAACTTTGTGTGATTCCTCTGAACACCAACATTTAATAGTTTTTCACCACTTAAAAATATTCTGTTTTTCTATTTTTCCTACCAAAGTGAATAACCTCACATTTCCCTACATTATACTCCATCTGCCACCTTATTGCCCACTCCATCTGCCACCTTATTGCCCACTCACTTAACCTGTCTATATCCCTTTGCAGGCTCTGTGTCCTCCTCACAGCTTATTTTCCCACCTAGCTTTGTATTGTCAGAAAACTTGAATACATTACACTTGGTCCCTTCATCGAAGTCATTAATATAGATTGTAAATAGCTGAGGCCCTAGCACTGATCCTTGCGGCACCCCACTAGCAACAGACTGCCAACCTGAAAAAGACCCATTTATTCCTGCTCTGTTTTCTGTCCTTTAACCAATCCTCTATCCATGCTAATATATTACCCCAACCTCATGAGCCCTTATCTTGTGCAACAGCCTTTCGTGTGGCACCTTATCGAATGCCTTTTGAAAATCCAAATATACTACATCCATTGGTTCCCCTTTATCTACCCTGCTAGTTACATCCTCCGAAAACTCTGATCGATTGGTCAAACACTTTTTCCCTTTTATAAAATCAAGTTGACTTTGCCTAATCATATGAAGATTAAAGATATTTATAAACATTTCTGACAGGAACTGTGAAATTTTATCAAGTAGAATATTAAAAAAAAATTTTTAACCTGTGTAATTAGCTGGCTGAAGGATAGAGATGTTGGGTGCAAATATTTCCAGATAGCAATTTGGTTCAGTTTGTGTATGTTTACTATAGCTTGCTCAGTCTTTTGAATTTTTAAAGTTCTGAATGGTTGTGTTCAGGTTCTGCTTTACTTTATTGGTAGATTTTTGGTTGTATTTCTTGGCAACTGAGTTGTGATTTATTGAATTTGATCAAATCAACTGTGAAGAACGAGTGAATCATGAAATGTTACCCCAAAGTCTTACACAGTTGCATTGCATTATATTTAAATATTGACATAATTAGTATCCACCTAATAATGAAATATTGTAGACCTCTTTGGAGGAATGCAGATAAAATTCAAGTCGTCCTCCAAAGAAAGTGGACTTGATGGGACTAGATTAATCAATGACAAAGTGTATCTCTACGTATTGGAGAGAGGTGACCAGGCTGCTGTCCTCTTGAGATTACAACTTAAACAACACAAAAGTTGCTAATTCTTCAACCACATCACCAATTTATGGTAGGAACCTAAAAGCTGGAGTATTCAGAAACAGTTTAGTATCACTGGCCTGATTATTGGAAGATGCAACATTACTTTTTCCTGTGGAACTCTCTTCTGGACACTGTTGTCCATTAGACCTGCATGTACAGTATTATTATCTCTAACTCTCTTGCCATTGCTTGTCCTGTTGATGACTAATTTTAGGCTATGGAGCCACAGGCATCAGCTATACCTGAACCAAATGACCATTCTTCAAATGTATGTCTAGATGGTGAGAATTGGTAGACTATTTAACTATGGTGAGGGGGGGAGTTAAGCCCATATCCAGCTATGCCTTTGCATTTCCCTGTAGGGCCAACTGGATAGCAATCAAGAGAAGTCCTGGCTAAATTTTGTTTCTTGCTTTCTTATCTTTTTCTTGGAAGACTAGTTATAGTGCCCTTACTGATGCCCTAACTCATAAGCATAAACCAATGTATGAACATTAGACATTCCTGGTCTTTATAATTCAGTACACATTTCATGGTGTATTGCTTCCTGAAATATTGGGGAGACCAATGTAGAGATTTGAAATGCAGTTAACTTGCTGAATCAATATTATTGAATGTACATTCGGTTATGAGAAATCTGTGATTTGCTTATTGATAGCTCTATAATTTCTCAGTGTACCTTCTTGCTGGTGTTCCCAGAAGTTATGTGATTCAAAGTTCTGAGACCATTGTCCTTAATTCAGTTGTTCATCAGCATCCTGTCACAACACCGTTTATATAAAAATAAAAAAAAAATCACATTAATAAAATAGCAATAACCTCTACTTGCCATTAAACAGTTGATGCATTTTCATTACATTCATTACACTCAGCAATTAAGCAGCACATGATGTGTTTTATTACCATACACTTCCAACAAATGCATAGCTTAGATCATAATAGACTTGAACTGCCATTGCTCACCAAGAAGGTCTAAGTTACAGTGAAACATTATGAATGGCATTATGGACACGATCAACACTAATATCTAACCTGTTTTGGGCACAGTAGTAAGTTAAGAACATTGCCCTTACTGCATCAGAATCTTACAGCACAGAAGGATGCCTGTCGTGCCTGTGCTGGCTGTTTGAAAGAGCTGTTCAATTTAGCACTCCAGCTTTTTCCCCATAATGCTGCAAATTAGTTCTCTTCAAATACATGTCCAATTGCCTTTTGAAAGTTCCTATGGAATCTGGTTATTCTCTTGTGCTTATTCTTGGGTTTGATGCACTTGTAACATTAAAAATCTTGACAAATTAACATTGTTGAGTAATAATGTAATTATGTAGGATATACGGCCCAACCAGTTTATGCCGGCGTTTATGCTCCACTCGAGCCTCCTCCTGTCTTTCCTCATCTAAATCAATCAGGATAACCCTCTATTTCCTTCTCCCTCATATGCTTGTCTAGCCTCCCCTTAAATGCATCAATACTATTCGCTTCAACCACTCCCTGTGGTAGTGAGTGCCACATTCTCACCACTCTTTGGGTCATCCTTGGTTCTGAGGGACCGCCCAAGAAGAAGAGACTCTTTGGGTAAAGACGCTTCTTCTGAATTCCCTATTGGATTTCTTGGTAACTATCTTATATTGATGGCCTCGAGTTATGCTCTTCCCCACAGAGTGGATACAGAGAGAATGTTTCCACTTATCAAAACCTTTCCTAATTTTAAAGACCTCTATTCGGTCACTCAGCTTTTTTTTCCAAGAGAAAAGAGACCCAGCCTGTTCACCCTTTTCCTCATATGTATACCCTTGCATTTCTGGTATCATTCTTGTAAATCTTCACTGCACCCTCTCCAGTGCCTCTATATCCTTATTATAATATGGTGACCAGAACTGTACGCAGTGGTCTAACCAAGGTTCGATGCAGGTTTAGCATAACTTCCCTACTTTACAATTCTATCCCTCTAGAAATAAACCCTAGTGCCTGGTTTGCTTTTTTTTATGGCCTTGCTAACCTGTCACAACTTTTAGTGATTTGTGTATTTGTACTGAGATCCCTGTGTTCCTGTACTCCACCTAGACTTGCACCCTCCAAGTAATAAGTGACCTCCCTATTCTTCTTCCTACCAAAATGTAATACCTCACATTTATCTGTGTTGAACTTCATTTGCCAATTATATGCCCATTCTGCAAGTTTATTAATGTGCTCCTGTAATTTGTTGCAGTCCTCCTCAGTATTGACTATCTCTTTTCCCCCCCCCCCCAAAAAAAAAAAATTGGTGTTATCTGCAAATTTAGAAATTGTGTTTTTGATTCCAAAGTCTAAATCTGTTAATATAAATTGTGAACAACAATGGTCCCAGCACTGATCCTTGTGGAACACCACTACCCACCTTCTGCCACTGTGAATAGCTACCTTTTACCCCATCTCTCTGCTTTCTGTCTTGAAGCTAGCTATCCATTCTGCTACTTGTCCCCTGACTCCGCATTCTCTGACCTTGTTCATCAGTCTATTATGGGGTACCTTCTCTAAGGCCTTTTGAAAATCTAGATAAATTACATCTACTGCATTACCATTGAATGTTTTAGAGCTAACAGAAATGAGATTGGTCAAGCAAGACTTTCCCTTTTGAAATCCATGCTGACTACTCATTGCTATGTTTTTGGTTTCTAGATGTTCTTCTATTTTCTCCTTTAGTAGGGATTCCATTATTTTTCCTACCACCGATGTTAATCTGACTGGTCTATAATTCCCTGGACATGTTCTATCCCCCTTAAATATCAGTATTACGTTAGCTATCCACCAGTCCTCTGGCACTATACCTTTTGCTAACATTAGAGTCACAGCACAGAAAGAGGCCCTTCGGCCCATTGTGTCCGCGCCGGCCATCAAGCCCTATCTAATCCCATTTTCCAGCATTTGGTCCGTAGCCTTGTATGCTATGGCATTTCAAGTGCTCATCCAAATGCTTCTTGAATGTTGTGAGGGTTCCTGCCTCTACCACCCTTTCAGGCAGTGAGTTCCAGATTGCAACCACCCTCTGGGTGAAAAAGTTTTTCTTCAAATCCCCTCTAAACCTCCTGCCCCTTACCTTGAATCTATGCCCCCTTGTTATTGACCCCTCTACTAAGGGGAAAAGTTCCTTCCTTTCTATCCACCCTATCTATGCCCCTCATAATTTTGTATACCTCAATCAGGTCCCCCCTCAGCCTTCTCTGCTCCAAGGAAAACAACCCCAGCCTGTCCAGTCTTTCTTCATAGCTGAAGCGCTCCAGCCCAGGTAACATTAAATATATGTTGTAATGCCTCTGCTATCTTTTCCCTAGATTCTTTTAAAATGCATGGATGCAATCTATATGGACATGGGGTTTTATCCTGAGTTTGATTTAGTTTATTTAATACTAGCTGAAGTGCCCGGCGGTGCCGAGGCTTTTTCGAGGGCATGTTGTTGTTGGAAGAGAGAGAGCGGGCGACTGGGGGGGGGGGGGGAAGAGAGCGGGCGACTGGGGGGGAAGAGAGCGGGCGACTGGGGGGGAAGAGAGCGGGCGACTGGGGGGGAAGAGAGCGGGCGACTGGGGGGGAAGAGAGCGGGCGACTGGGGGGGGAGGAGAGCGGGCGACTGGGGGGGGAGGAGAGCGGGCGCCTGGGGGGGGGAGGAGAGCGGGCGACTGGGGGGGGGGAGGAGAGCGGGCGACTGGGGGGGGGGAGGAGAGCGGGCGACTGGGGGGGGGGGAGGAGAGCGGGCGACTGGGGGGGAGGAGAGCGGGCGACGGGGGGGAGCAGAGCGGGCGACTGGGGGGGGAGGAGAGCGGGCGACTGGGGGGGGAGGAGAGCGGGCGACTGGGGGGGGAGGAGAGCGGGCGACGGGAGGGGAGGAGAGCGGGCGACTGGGGGGGGAGGAGAGCGGGCGACTGGGGGGGGGGGGAGGAGAGCGGGCGACTGGGGGGGGGGTAGGAGAGCGGGCGACTGGGGGGGGGGAGGAGAGCGGGCGACTGGGGGGGGGGGAGGAGAGCGGGCGACTGGGGGGGGGGGGAGGAGAGCGGGCGACTGGGGGGGGGGAGGGAGACAGAGGGAAGGAGAGAGAGAGGGCGAGTGGCCTGCGGCCGCAAATGGAGCCAAGCCCCGAGAACAGGCGTGAGCCGGCTTGAGGCTGAGAGACGGCCACGCCCGGTTGCCGGGGTAACCCCCCCCCCCCAAAAGCCCCCATCCTCCCGAGCACCGGCCGCGCCCCCGCGCCCCGCTCTCCGAGCCCCGCCAGTCCCGAGAGCCCCGCTCTCCGAGCCCCACCCCGCCCCGCACTCCCGAGAGCCCCGCTCTCCGAGCCCCGCCCCCCCGGCCGAGCCGGCTTGAAGTCCGCCGATTGCGTCTGAGAGAGACGGCCGGCGGGCCCGGTTGCCGGGGTAACCCTTCCCGCTCACCAAGCCCCGGCCGAGATCCGCATTCCCGAGAGCCCCGCCCGCCCGAGCTGAGCGCGGAACAGAGAGAGACGCCGTGTCTCAGCTGCTCCTGCTGCGCGCGCACCCTGACCCTCGTGGCTGACGCTGTTGCCCCGGGTAACGTGACACGGGGGGGTGCGGGGTGAGGAGCTTAGCAGAAGCCGTGGGAGAATTACCTAGGTCGGGCCTGGCTGGGCAAGAAACACCCAGGCTTTCAGGCCTAACAAAAACGGGGAAAGGTAGGAAAAAGAATCTTCAGGTTGGAGAAAATATTTACAAATGAATGAAGTTTTTAAAACAATTTAATAAATTCAATTTTATTTTGCTGGAAATGTATATTTGAAAAGAAAGACGCAGAAAGCAGGAAAAAGAATGGAAGCCAGATGGCGGCTACTCACCTCGGTTCAGAACGATAAGACCTCGAGGTCACTCTGTCGCTAATGAGTGGATAATGAGATGCTAATGAGCGGAATGTTGAAGGTTTTTCGGATACCGCGGGCGCGATTTTTGCCCGGCCGAAACGTAAATACGCTTAAGACCGTTTTGGAAAAGTAAGCTTTCTTTCGACGTAACGCACGCGTAGGTACGCTCTGTAACTTTCGAGCGCATAGCCCGACAGACGCACACATGAGGACAGACAGACAGAAGGACAGACAGACAGAAGGACAGACAGATAGAAGCATCGCTTTATTATCTATATATAAACGAGTCGATCTGTCTGTCTGTCTGTCCTCACGTGTGCATCTGTCCGGCTATGCGCTCGAAAGTTATAGAGCGTACCTACGCGCGCGTTACCTCCAAAGAAAGCTTACGCTTCCGGGACGGTCGTAAGCGTATTTACTTTTCGGTCGGACGAAAATTGTTCGCGCCTTATGCAAAAAACCATCAAAATTAAACTCATTATCTGCTACTTAGCATTGATTGACTGACGTCAAGGTTCGACCAATCCTGTGCCGTCACGATTGACCAATCCTACAGCACAGTCCCCTGATGGTTGGCCAATCGCTGTGTGTGGGTGGGACTAATCATTTTCATCTCGGGGATGTGGCAGCCATTGTTTCACTGCTTCCAGCTCAAACTACTCTCCTAATCCAGCTTTGAAAAAGTTAGTATCTCTTATAAAACTTTTTTGGTAAATCTTGTTATTTTTAAAAGTACTTTCACTTTCATCTTTCAAGGTATTAAAAGGTAGAAATGTTGCCCGGCAGCAGATTGAGAGAGGGACACAGACAGGGCCCAAAAGCCTGGGACTCGATTTAAAATGTTGCCCAGCAGTAGATTCACAGAGGGACACAGAGAGGCCCCAAAGCCTGGGACTCGATTTAAACCGCCCAGCCCAAAACAACCCTGGCAAAGCCGGGCCCCCCCAGCTAGTTATTTAATATTTCTGCCATCGCTCTATCATTACCTGTGGTATTATCCTGTATATCCCTTAATTGCCCTATTCCCATCCCAACCTTTTTTTTTATTGATGTGCCTGTAAAATATTTTACGATTTTGTTTTATGTTCATTATTTAATTTAAAAGTTCCTCTTTGCCTTCCTAATTGTTTTTTGACTACTCTCCTAATCTCTTCGTATTCTTCCTTATCATGCACTCCCTTGCTGTCTATGTATTTAATGTATGCCTCTTTCCTTACCCTCAATTGTTCCCTTAGGGCTTTATTCATCCATGGAGTCTCATCAGTATTTAGTTTGTTCTTTCCTTTTAGCGGAATATATTGTTCCTGCACTCTGTTGAACACTGTTTTAAATGTTTCCCATTGCTGTTCTACATTGTTGTTTGCCAATATTGTAATTGGAAAAAGGATTGCTCCTTTGGGTCGTATAGCTTCCATCTTTGCTGCAAAATTCTATGATTCTGTGATCTCACTAGCATCTGCTTGCAAACAAATGTACACAACTGCCCACATAAATGCCATACTTCAAAATACTTCAATGTGTATGAAGCAGTTTGAGACCTATAGGTAAGGATATCAAGGAATATGAAGAAAAGTGGTTAAATGGAGCTATGGTAAAGATCAGCCATGATCTAATACAATGACTGAATATGCTCGAGGGACTGAATGGCCTGCTTCTGTTCCTATTTTCGTCAGACTTTTTTTTTGTATTCTTGGTACAGAGGAAGTGCCTTGGCTGTTGTACATAATTTTCCACTCATCCAAAATAGCTGACAGGTTGACCAGGAACTTTTAAATCCATTTTCTAAAATAAAAGAAATGAACAACACCATTAAGTGCAATATTTGTTAGTGTTGTCCAGGGCTATCAGAATGGACCTGTAGAGCAGCCATTTGTCAAAGTAGACCAGACAAAAAGAACCACTGTAAATAAATGGGTCCTTCTTGATTTATTTTTTGTGGTAACACTGATGTGACAAATTGCTATAAAGAAACTATTCTTAAGTGATTTGATTTATTTTTAAATGCTAAAAGCCATCAACAAATTCAAGCTATGTACATTTTGATCGAACAACTCAAATTCTACGTCTTTTAATTGTGTTTGCATAGAAAAATTAAGCAGAGAACATTTAATTCTTAATATTTGAATATTTGCTTCGGAAAATATCAACGCAGTGGTTCTCAAACTTATATGGTTGAAGGACCCCTTTTCAAATGGATTAGTAATCATGAATCCCCCATCTAAATTAATACTGTATAATATGAAAGTGCTGCATGTAAAGTGTGTTTTAATAATGCTTTTAAGAAAATAGGTATTTACTTAGATATTAGTGAGATGGGTGTGCCTGCTTCTCACTGCAGAGTCTGTCTATCCTTGGTGTGATGCTTGACAATGAAACTCGTCTCTCTCTTGAATAAGACTGAACTCACCTGGCGCCCACTACCAGCTTTGGTAACTGTGGGTCTACCTGGCGATCTTCGTGCCGCTCTCAGCGTTCTTTCATGTGTGCTCCTCTCCTAGGTGAGACAGCCAGCCCACTTTGCGCTGCACATGAGGCAGCCACACTCCGCTCCCTCCTCCCACCAAGCCGCCGCTTATTCGCTTACTCTGGACTACAGCGACCCTTTGGCAAATCATTATTAATCTTTCACTATTTACCCCCTCAAAACACTTCAGAATTTTGAAAACCTCCGTTAGATTCCCCCCCTTAATCTTTTCTGTTCCACTAAAAATGTCTATTTTAAGCCTTTCTTCATAACTAGAATCATGCTAGTTAACCTTAGCTACAGCAATTCCTATGGCTTTAATATGTTTCCTAGAAGGGGGTTCCCAGAACGAGACACCATCCTCAACTCAGATTTGTGTATGGGGTGGCACTGGGATAAGAAAGGGGAAAGTGAGAGCTGCCAATAAGTATAACTGAGCAGCAGAAAGAAAGAAATACCGAAACAACAGAGAAAAACGAGAAACACAGAAATGAGATTAAAAGAAACACAAACTTTGCAAGGATACCTATTTTACAAGTGACATTTGGTAAAATTAATAAACCTCCAAAAATGTGTTTTATTTCAAAACGCTACATGAATTCTGGAGTGTGCTTACTCTCTTTGATTTCACAACTTTTGCATCAATGTTGAAAGGTGATGGCGACTAACTGGTGCCCTTTGTTTCACTGCCTTTGGAAGTGATGTTTGATCATTGTTATATTGCACATTTCAATGAATTTGTGAGACTTCAGAGATCGTTACTTCTCACCTTTCGCTTCATGGGAGTCAGGGATTTTCTTACTGAATATAAGTGTTCGGATCAGATTAACAATGACATGAAGTAGTTTGACATAACACATCTGAAGCAACTTCAGCACCTAGTTTGCTCTTGTCCAGTATCTGCTATCAGCAAACCATTCCTAAGTCTCTGATATATATTTGCGCAGAGCCATCTTGTTTTAAGTACAATCAGAACTCTGAGTACTTAGATCCTCTGGAGGGCTGGGCTTAGCACATGAATGAGTGAAATTTTTGCTTAATGTTGGTTGAAGGAGTCTGTCGACCTGCTGCAGGAGATCCAAGCTGCCAATCCTCCGGACCAATCATATTAAAAATTGCTGTCTGGATAAATCCCCTGCTCGATGAGCACTTTCACATTTTGTGGACCCCCTGGAAAGTCTCTACGGACCCCAGTTGGAGAAGCATTGACATAACGGACCACCTTTGACCAATGGTGTATTGTTTTTAAACATACGTTTAATAACTTCTTACATTTTATATGCAATTTTAAACAGCCACTTCAGAGTTTGATGAATTTAGGAAAAAGTGGCCGAAGGTGTAATCAGAGAGGTTTTAAGGTTGGGGAGGGATGTAGCAAGGCAGGGGGCTTTTAGGGAGAAAATTGCAGTGAGTGGGTGAGGTGACTGAAGGCTCTGCTACTAATGGCAGAGGAGAGGTAGCAGGGCATGCTCATCAGGACAGAGATTAGAGGAGCGGAGGGTGTGAGAGAGGACATGGGACAGAATGAGACCATGGAGAGATTTGAAGGTGAGGATGAAGAATTTGAAGTTGATGTGCTGAGCTGTTAAGAGCCAATAGAGTTCAAGGTGATGGGTATATAGGCTTTGTGCAGGATGGCATTTGTGCAGGATAGCATATGGGTGGCAAGGTTCTGAATGAGTTGGAGTTTTTGATGGGTAAAGCTTAAGAGGCTGGCATGGAGGGCATTAGAAAAATTGAGGCTGGAGTGTGCTTGTATCTTCTGGTGATTGACTTAAGTGTGACGTAGGTGGAATTTCTGAGGCAAATTATCCAGCTGATCAGCTGAAAACCGGTGGGAAAAACAACTGATGTGTAAAGATTTTTTTTAAATTATGGGTAGGAATGGGGTAGGAATGGGGGAACTTATCAGTGAAAATTATGAAACTACAGTATACAGTCTCACAGTTGAAGATAATCAATTTCATCTATCACCGTTAACGATATGTATTGGGCCAGAAATTCAGATCGGGGGCTTGCCGCGCGTGCAAGCCCCTGATATGCACTTACCCGACGCGCTGGCCGTTGACCTCCAGGGACGCCTGGAATTCGATTTTGAAAAAGAAGAATCCCGGGCAGCGTATGACGTCACGCCGCCCAGGAGTGCAGCCAGCGCGAAGCCTGTAGCGCGCTGTGCAACTGAGACACGCCCCTTGAGGTCTCAGTTTAACAGGACACGCCCCCAATGTTTCTGCCAAGCTGCTAAGCATTTTTACATGCAAAGCAGCAGTTTAAATAGGTTTTTGGAAGTTTTTTGAAGCTTTTGGTAACTTTTATAAACTTTTAAAAACGTTTACATTATTTTGAAGAATCTGAAGTAGTTTTAAACAGAATTAAAGCAATTTAAAGACTTTTAAAAGCCCTAAAAGAATTTTTTTAATTCCATTTATTTATTTAGCAATGTCGTCGTCATACGTGTCTTCACACTGTTCCCTTTGGGGAACTGTATGAAGTGGTGGAAGGATTTATGGCCATGATTAACGCTCATTCCGTGACCGTAACCATCTTTGAACCAGCCATTAGGGCGGTTAGTCCTATGGCGGGAGGGTTTTACGGGCTCCCACAAGCTATACAAGGAGGGGGGGCCACCCACACCCACGGACGCAAATATCCCACTGGATGTCAACCCAGAATTTAGAGCCGGAGCTCCGACTCCACTTGCCGGGACTGTCTGGAGCGGGGTTCGAAACCCTACCCTGATCTGGCCCAGCGGCGGGGATCCTACCGCTATGCCAAAGGCCCAATCCGATTAGCAACGTGAAATGGCTGGAATGAGCACAATTCACGGCATTAAAAGAACTCACAATTGAACTGATGATGACCTCAGCAATCTCCTCAAGGAGGTGGAGGCGCAGCGCCTGCTCATCATTGGTAATGAGAAGTCAAAGGCGCCGCAAAAAGGGCAGATGATAGCTTGGTCTTTCAAGTGGCAGCATAGGGCTCCAGTCACGGGGAGGGAAAAGGCGCAGGAAACGTATGGGTGTCACCTTTTGTGCGGAGTGGGCCTTTTGCGTAGCAGTAAGCATCCCTGCCGCTGGGCCAGAAGGAGTAAGGTTTCGAACCCCACTCCAGACAGTCCCGGCAAGTGGAGTCGGAGCTCCAACTATAAATTCTGGGTGGACATCCAGCGGGATACTTGTGGGTGTGGGTGGCCCCCCCCCTCAGATGGGTTGTGGGAGCCCGTAAAACCCTCACGCCATAGGACTAACCACCCTAATGGCTGGTTCAAAGAGGGTTACGGTCACGGAATGAGCGTTAATCACGGCCATAAATCCTTCCACCACTTCATACAGTTCCCGAAAGGGAACAGTGTGAGGATACGTACGACGATGACCTCTTGCGCAATGCACCTCCTTGGACCCTCAGCCGCAGATGCGAGGGGGCAAATCGTGCAATTGTTAAATTTTTCATTTTATTGACATGTAAAATGTTGGCCCAGTAATTCCCTTCCAAATGCGCGAGTACGGTCGGGGGTACTTATGCGTCTGGCCGGAGGAAATGCCGGTTTTCAGCATGCACAGTGCATGTGGGGAAAACCGGCATTTCCTGTCCTCTGAACGAAGGGGTTCAGAGGCAGAACGCGTGCGACTGCACAGGCAGCGTGTGCGCAGTAAAATTCGCCGCTTTCATTCATGCTTTCAGTGAGGTCAAGTCCTTACAACTTACACATGAAAAAAGCATGGGTACAGTTGCTCCAGAGGCTGCGGAGGAAGATATTTCTTATCGTGGAGCTTCTGAAAGTATGTATGTCTGTATATATTCCTTTGCGTGTTATGTATATATTCCTTTACTTATGTGTATGAATATTATTTAATTATGACTTTCAGAGAAAGTAACTTATTGGAAAATCATAATTAAAAACATACATTCATACACATAAGTAAAGGAATATAAAACATACATACATATACGTAAAGGAGTATATGCGGACATACATACATAATTACTTATTACTGATGAAAAGTTTCTTTCTTAAAAGTGCTGGAAATGTTACATTACTCATTTTCACATTCCATTCACACAGCCACAATTGCTCCTTCTACCTACCGTTCTGAAAACCCGTTTTAAAAAAAAAAAAAAAAAAAATTTAAACTTTAAAACTTACTTAAAATAACTTCCCTCCCTTTCCCAAACAAAAATATTGCCTTTCAGAAGCTCCACGATAAAATATATCTTCCTCCGCAGCCTTGGAACAACTTTACACATGCTTTTTTCAAGTGTAACTTGTAAGGACTTACCCTCACTGAATCCATGAATGAAATCGACGAAGTTCACTGCGCAAGCGCTGCCTGTGCAGTCGCACGCGCTGTGCCTCTGAACCCCTTCGTTCAGAGGACTGGAAATGCCGGCGTTCCCCGCATGCGCTGTGCATGCTGAACGCCGGCATTTCCACCGGCCAGATGCGTGAGTACCCAGACCGTACTCACGCATTTGGACCCGAATTTCTGGCCCAATATGTTACAAATACTGGAACCTACAGTCAAATCATGTACTATTACCCTGATTCATCATGCCAAATGCAAGGAGTACAAACTTTTGTGTGCCTAATGCACTAATTTTCATCTCTCAATTTCTGTATGAAAGGGAAAAAACATTTCTGTAATTCAGGCAATTTCATGCTTTGTATTTTCAGTTCACAATTTATAATCCAACGTGCTGATCAAAGTAAAATTACCCCTCTGAAGAAAACAAAAACAAAATGTGTAAGTGGTTTGGTGCTGTTGGATTTGCAAAATTGGGGGAAAGGTAATAAATGGAATGTTGCATTGATTTGCATTTATTAAGTGGCACTGTAGTTTAATTTTAGCTCAAACATAAAAGAATAACTCATCAAAATCACAAACCTGAAACTCTTTCAGAGCTCTTTGAAACCAATTTCTCTTCAATTTGATTGACAGAACATGATCTGCCAAAACAACCTGAATCTTTTTGCACTGTACCTAGTAAATTTACAGTCTAATTGTGTGCATGTAATTAAGATCACTCTGAATAGAAGCATGAATATTGAAGCTTTGAGATAGTGAATAAAACATTTCTGCTGATTTAAAAAAAAAGATCTGTTCAATTTTCCATGTATGAAATGGATCCTGTTAATACAATCATTTAAGAATATGTATTGGATCAGTCAAGATCAGATGAGAAATGTTTACTTTGTGTTGACATTTTAATTGTTCTATAGAAGAAAAAAGGGAAAATATATAAACATTTCTTGAAATCAATAGTGATGCATAGCTTTGCTTGTAGACGTGCAAAGAAAATGATTTAGTATTTAGTGTCCGTTTGGCACTCACCTTTGCGTCAGAATGTTGTGGGTTCAAGTTGCAGTCTCGAGGCCCACAATCTACTGACCCTTCAGTGCAGTACTGAGGGAGTACTGTGCTGTCCTTAAGTTGAAACGTTAAATCGAGGCCTCATCTGCCTGTTCAGGTGGATATTAAAAAATCCCATGACACTATTTGAAGAAGAGAATGGAAGTTTTCTCCAGTGACTTAGCCATATTTATCTCTTAACCAACACCACCAAAAAAGCAGATGGATTAGTTATTCATTGATGGGACCTTGCTATGTGGAAATTGGTTGCTGTGTTTATCTATGTGACTATACTTCAAAAGTAACTCATTAGCTAAAAGTAAGTTCCTTCATCTTTCCTCTCACTCCTCGTGTGCGTCTTATGAATATTTCTTTCTCCACCCGCGCCTCTCTCTCCACCCCTCCAGGTCACCGGTCACAATGGGCTGTATGGCTAAGCCCCATGTCTCTCCTGCTTGAGATTGGTAGAGAGGGTGAAGTTGGTAGTTTGGACAAAAGATATGTTTTGGAATACCAACATGTTCTGCGTTGCCATGCTCCCAGACGTCAATAATATAAAGTGCCCAAGACCTGACTCTCAACATGCCTTTGCAAAGCTGTAGCCTCTTTGTCCCACTTGCTCAATTGGGCTGCTATAAAGGTGGAGTTGCTATGGTGCCCCCACAATCCCTGGCCTACTGTAGCAGATGGTTGCAATGTTTCTCCAGCATATTTCACATGTAAACTATGTCTATGTCCAGTTGCTGGAACTCATTCCTGTCCTATTCAGAGTGCAGCACAGAATCCTGTTCCAAACTTCCTCTTGTCTTTTAAATAAAATTGCCATCTGTAGTGTATGTAACTGTTCTACCTTTAAGAGAACTATTGTATGTAACCGTCCACCTTTAAGAGAACTATTTTAGGTGTGGCACTACTTTATCCTGGCTGCTGTATACTGTAATACCGACGGTGACCACACCGGTATATAAGTGCTGTGGCAGAATTTATTGGGCAGATTCGCCCTGACCTTCGAATAGTAAAGTCCTGTTTAAGTTACTCTTGTAGCCTGTGTATTACTTCGCTATACAACCCACAGACTTTACACCATCCTTTTCTTTTTCTTCTTAAAATCCTATCCCCTCTTCTTCCTTTACTTTCTCTTTAACCTCCCAGTTCACTCTTCCTAACCCCTCTCCTCCCTTCTCTCCATCCCTCCCCTATTTTGTATTTACCGTCTCTCATTTTTCTTGCTTTCTGTGCCATTTTGTTTTCATTTTCCCTCATTCTCAGCAACTTGCAGCATGTGAATTGAGACAAATAAGACGAGGCAGGGGTGAATGAAGCCAACAACCTGAGGCTGGATAGCTGGGAGAAACTGGTGATTTGAGGCAGGGAGGAGATCCAGTTGGAGCTTCTGTTTGGGAACATATCCAGGTTTGGCATCCAATTGGTCCATCTTATTACAAACTAAATAAATGGTGCATGTGTTTACTACGGATCCAGAGAATGGGGCTTCACCTAGACTCACTTTTTCAAAAGATAGATGGATAGATTTGAGCCACTTTTTATCCTTTAATAATAAAGTACAGATTTTCTTTCTAATGATTTGTAACCAAAAACTATTTGTGTTGTACGAATTTGTATCTTCCAATTGAGTTTTGTCAGGTAGTAAAGGATTGTTATAAGTTTTTGATGGTGAATAAGGAGTATTATTGCAAATTTAAAGGCGCTATATAAAATGCAAGTTGTTGCTGGGCAGGGGAGAAACTAGGACACAGTCTTTTCAAGAATTTGGTGCCATATGGACCATGTTATGTGATCCTTTTGTATCCCTGCTGATTATGGAGCTTTGTTCTGGACTTTCACCTCTCTCTCTCTCTCTCTCTCTCGTCATTGGTAGCAGTTCAATCTGTTCTGAGTATTGGGTAAAAGTCTGTCTTTGATATAGTTCATGTTTGTAGGCCGCAATTTTGCCGGTGCTTGGGTGGGTTTGGAGGCGGGTAAGGTGGTAAAATTGGAAAGACGGCGGGTTCCAATCCCACCATCAACCCGCCTCCATGCAACTTTGCCAAAGGCGGGCTCACAGACTCCCGTTCGGTCCTGCCACCAAGCAGCGGGATAGGCACTTAAGGCTGTTAACTGCTTGTTAACTGCCTGGATAATGCCATTTTGACAGTCGTTTTGCATTTTACCACATTTTCTGCGTGTTCCACGCCGTTCTCAAACCACGCCAGCTAATTGTGTCGGATTCACAAGTGGCTGCCTTCTTGACAGCTGCAGCTCCAGCATAAAAATGGAGCTCTCAACAAGGATCAGTTGTAGGTGGCAGAACTTTGTTTTTTTAGGTCTTGTAAAACTTTTTGCAGGTCTACTGATCTTGGAAGTGGTGAAGCTGAGATCGATCTCCACTGTGACTGGCATGAATCAGTCATTCATGAAAGAAAGACTTATGAAACAATACTGAGCGGCCTACGGGTGGCGCTGTCCAGAGAGAGTGCAAATACTTGGGCACGGGCCCAGCTTGCGCAGGATATTAACAGGAACTAGTGAAGGACACAACTAGACTTCCATGTTGTGAAACAGTTGATTCAAGCTTTGTTAACGCTTAGACAAGTGCCTAGTAGTTTTATTAGGTCAGTGACCTGGGAAAACCCTCTCCCCACATTGACTGAGTGTTTCTTCAATGGAGATATCTACCAGCATAGGAACCATTTATTTCCTTTCACCCTGGTCCTCGGATTCAGAGGACAAGCAGCCACGGCAGCAGCAGAACCAGGAGCAACAGCAGGAGCGGCAACTTCCTATTCAGCCACCTGATGGTGCACAGGGCAGAAGGCATCAGCGCAGGGATGCACGTCGCCGCAGGAGATACCCCCAACGCGGTTTACAGGCCAAGGATGACATTCCTCAACATGAGTGAGCAGCTGTGCCAAAGGAGGCTGAGACTTTCGCGAGAGGTAGTCGGTGACATCTGCGCAATGCTGCACCAACACCTGGAGCCCAGAGGAGCGGGTGGACACCCCTTACCACTGGCTGTCAAGTCACCACCACCCTCAATTTTTTTGCTTCAGGGTCCTTCCAGGGCTCATCAGCAGATATCAGCGGCATCTCCCAGTCGGCCGCACACACTTGCATCACACAGGTAACCGATGCCCTCTTTGTCAAGGCGCACAATTACATGCACTTCTTGACGGATCAAGCAAGTGTAACCGCGTGTGCGGTTGGCTTTGCAAATATGGCAGGCTTGCCAAGGGTGCAGGGCATTGTAGACTGCACACGTGGTCCTTGGGGCACCCCATCACAACCCAGCTGTTTTTGTCAACCGCAAAGGTTTCCACTCTCTCAACATGCAGCTGGTGTGTGTAACCACAGGAAGGACATTTTGCATGTTCGCGTGAAGTACCCTGGCAGTTGGCATGACTCGTTCATCCTGTGGCAGTCTGGTGTGCTTCCGCTCTTCAATCTGCCAAACCAACTTTCCGGGTGGCTACTTGGAGACTAGGGTTTTCCCCTGAAGACGTGGCTGATGACACCATTGAGGCCATCCAACAAAGCTGAAGAGCACTACAATGCCAGCCACATTTTGACCAGATCCATCATTGAGCAAACCATTGGCTTGCTAAAGATGCGATTCAGATGCCTTGACAGATCAGGTGGAGCCCTACAGTATTCAGCAGCCAGGGTCTCCAGAATCGTTGTGGTCTGTGGTGCACTGCACAACATCGCACAGCATTGTGGCTTGCAGCTGCCTGAAGAACAAGTGGCTCATTGCATAGCCTCAGATGAGGAGGAGGAAGACCTTGTGGAGGTGGATGCGCCAGTTCCAGTAGCACGCCAGCACATTGCTGCCCGTGATGCAAGGGATGCACTAATCTTTGCCAGATTCGCTTAAGTAGACGAATCAAACAAATGTGGCTGGCACCTTCTTAACACACCATACACAATGTACAAGAACCTGTGGGTTCCTATCACTCTCGCCACCATCATTACAAATGCAAGTCACCCTGAGCCCTGCATGTGGAACTTCCATTTCCGAGATTACATAGGCCAGAACTTCAACTGTTTGCTACCACTACTTTTCTCCCAGCATTAATGCTGGGTTTCCTGGGTCTTGGGAAGCCCTGCAGCTAAAGGGAGGTAAGGACTGCTGCATGGAACAGGTAAGTTCCATTACAGCACTGCTTGTGGGCTACAGGGGAGCAGGAGTGCCCTTCCCCCTCCCCCCACAACCCAACAGCCCACCAAGCAAACCTGTTTACCTAATGATCGGACCCCCCCCCCGGCGATCCGATGCCCTCCCGATTTCCTTCACAGCCCGAGATTCCTCCCGCCCCCCTCCCTTTTTTCCTTCACTGGTCTCCTGCTATCTTCTCCGCTCCTCCCCCGATCTCTCCGGCCCTTCACAATCTTCTCCCCATCTTCCCGGCCAGACCCCAGATCTCTGTCTTGCCCCCCCCCCCCTCCCCCCATCGATGTTTCCCTCTCCCTCACCCCTCTCTCCCACCTGTCTGTTCCCCGGCTGATACCTGGTGCTGTAGGGCTACCCACCAGACAGTGTCTCAATCTGGCTAGCTGCGGCCAGGAAACTTATTTCCGATATAGTAATCAGATCCTGCCGGTAAATTCTACTGGGTTTCCCAACTGTAAAACTTCACCCCTCACCTCCCTTCCCAACTCCCCATTAATATCGGGACCACAGAGTCCTGAACCAGGAAGTGTTCGAATAGTTAATGTAATGCCAAATCATATACAGAAACAAAAAAAAGGAAAGAAAAATGGGATTGAGAGAGAGATAAGAGACAAAGAATTTTTTTTTTTTTTAAATTACATTAAAAAAAAATCTCTAACCATAACTAAAATCTGAAGGAATGAGACTCTACACTTGTAAAAGTTAATTTTCAGTGCCAGAGAGGTTGTTTGGCAGTAATTAAAACTCATCACGCTATCAAAAATTCACACACAAGCTCTAACGTTCGCTGGCATGTTTAGTGGTTTTCTATCATGTAAGTACCCCAACTTTATGCCGAGTCTCTCGCCAAGATACCTATCTAGCAAAGCTTCTGGAGGAGCAGGGCAACTTGACCAGCAACTTCCTGATTTCTGCGTTTACCTGCGCATGTGCTGTTGCCGGAAGTTGCTGTCCAATTTACTCTTTAATAACGGTGAGTGCTGATAGCCTCACCATTATTTTTACCGCAAAATCCAGGCCAATGTTAAGTTTAACTAATAAGACTCCTTTATCAAACATTTTCATGCTTTTTCAGATATACAAATCTTTCAAAGTAGGAGAACAAGATAATAAAGCTATTTAAAAACAAACATATGGGATCCTAAGTTTTATAAATAGAGGCATAGAATACAAAACAGAGGTAATGCTAAACCTAGATAAATCAATTGTTTGCTAAGCTGCAGTCAGAATATTGTATCCAATTTTTGGTGTCTTATTTTAGGAAGGATATCAAGGCCATGAAGAGTGTAAAAAGAATTAGTAGGACCAGAGGTTAAGTCATCTAGAGAAACTGGACCTCTTGCTAGAACAGATGAAATTAAGAGGACACCTGATAGAGGTGCTAAAATTGAGAGATTTCGATAAGGTAAATATGGGCTGAACTGTACTGAACGTTCTGTGCTGTAAGTCTTATGACATTCCCTGAATGGCTTTGATTAATTCCAGTATCTGGATTTAAGATCTGTACACCGTACCTATCTGTACATCTCCCATTACCTATGACTCTCTGTTGAAGCCTGTTTGGAAAAGATAAGCCACTTTAGCATAGTTCCATCCAGGACTGAAAACGAAGACCCATTTTGGCAATGCAGCTAATGTATATTAATGAGCAGTTACTGTATTACATTTGGATGAGCTCTCCATTACAAACCAATTTCCACCTCCATAACATCGCCTGCCTCTGCCCCTGGCTCAGCCTATCTACCGCTGAAACCCTCATCGAAGCCTTTGTCACCTCTGGACTTGACTGGAATGTTTTTCTACATTAAAAGTGCAAAATAAATGCAAATTGTTGTTGATAGTGGAGCATCCCACCTTCTGTTACTATTCCTAAATTTCAGTTTGAGCTGAAGGGATATGTTTTTGAGCGTTCTTTCAGGGGTTGCCAGTTGAACACAACATTTTCTAGTGTGGTTTTCTTTATTATTAAGCTTTTTGTGAACCTCTTGCCAGATACCAGTATTGTCTCTTGCCTTATTTGATGTAAATGTAACAAAATGTAGAAAAGAATCTAATTTAAACTAATGCTTCCCAGCAACAGAGCTGTAACCATTCTAATTTAAAACACTCTTGAGACACCAGATTTGGAAAGATAACATTTATGATTATTCAACTGGGTCTGCTTTGCAGTTCAAATGTATATATGAAAATATTACTGGCCACCATTATGCTTTGTTGAAAGCCTAGTGGAAAATAAACCAAAACGCTAACTTCATGAAAATTTGCATCTATCTTAAGATTACATTCAACTGCCATGTGACCTCCTGGGCTTTCTGCCAGGTGTGTGTACTGGAGGACTTGAGGCCAGTTCAGAACATTACAGAATTGTGACCTTCCTTCCTGCTGCTTTGATACACCACCAATGCCAATTGGAAATTATAATTGCCCTGAAATGACTTGTAAAGATCAAAAGCCTAATTTTGTGTTTGTTCAGATGTTTAAATGTGATTATTGTGATCATTATTGCCACAGTAAATTATAGTTCAGGGGATTGGAATACAACAACTACTATACTTGCATATATGTCAAGGGAGTAGTTTGGCTGATTTCCCTCTGATAATATAGTTAGCATCCCAAGGTATTTCACAGAGGCGAAAATGATGCTGAGGAGTGGTACAAGAGTTGAAACCAATGACCAAAACCTTGGTCAAAGAGCTTTTAAGGAGATTTTCAAAGGTGGGGAGAAAACTAGTAAGGCAGAAGGATCTTGGGAGTTCCAATAATTAGGGTGAAGATGGCTGTAGGCTCTGCCATTGATGATGGAGTGGAGGGAAGGGTCAATGCATTGGAAGCTAGAGACTGAATGGCATTGGCTACAATGTAGGGTTGGAGAAGATTCAGAGGCAGGGTTTGATGGGGGAGTAGAGAGATTTGTAAACAAGGATAAAGATTTGGAATGAAATGCATTTGGGGATGGGGTGATTTAATGTGAGACAGGATGTGGCAGCAGAGTTTTGGATGAGTTGAAATATACAACATTCATGACTATGCAGAAAGTACATACATGTACTTCTGCATAATTGTCTGAAGTGCTTTAATGGCAGTCTGAAAACACCCTCTGTCTAAATACTGCTGCATTGTGTTATGCCTCTGCAGCATCATGGGGACATGTCAGTTTAGACTTGAAGTTCCCTACACAGTGAGTTCTAAATTTTATCCAGATTGTTGGAGAGGTTCCAAACAGAGGCCAGTTGCTTTTTATCCACAAATTGTAAATTGATTCATCCTAGGGAACACCTGTGCACCTTTTTAGAGGCTAGTTGGAGGCTGCATTGATGGCGTCAAGGGAGTAGTTTGGCTGATTTCCCTCTGATGTTAAACAGTGTATCATATAGAAAAAAAATCTCAAGAATCGGAGCCAAAAGAAAACCCTATCTGAAGCTCTGCCAAATAACATCTGTAATTTATTTGCTTTGAATTGTTTTTCATTTATACAAATGCACGCATGGATTTTCATATTTTTTTAAAAGTTGAGATTTTGTAAAAGTTACAGTAGCTGAAGAGAATTTTTGCTGTAAGTAAAGTATGACTGTGTGTGACTAACCAGTTTCTTGATTCCTTAGAGGTGTCCACTAATAGACCACTGCTCTAGTCTGCCATTTCATTCTAATGGGAATAACTGCTTTCTGCATAATTCAGTAAGTAACTTAGCTTTTGTTGTCTGGTATAGTAGTCAGTGCACTATTCTGATGGAGATTATTCTTGTTTGAATAGGGTTACAGACTACAGGCACTGTTGTATTCCCAATGGGGGAAGTGTTTGGCTTTGATGCCAATTAAAAGAAAATAAAACACAAGCTATTAACTGTATTATGCAAAGATAATAGAATAGAGTAAGTCTGACATATTGTCTGCTTGAAAGGTTAAAAATGCATTTGACAGGTTTGACTTAAATCATCAGTAAGGCATCATCATCTTTTGGAATGTATAATTCAAAATATTGTATTTGCATCTGATATTAAACCTTAAAATGGCTGGAATGTTGCTTGGACAAGTAATCAGAATTCAGTTTATGCATTGTAAAATAATTTATTCTACAGTTGCGTTGTCTACTCAGCCCACATTGTCATGCTGACTGCAACACAAGTGGTTTATGTTGTGCATGTACTCTATTTACACAAAGTAGATAAATAGTCATATTTCTTTGTAATTTTAAATAATTTAATGTTACTGCTTCTAGTGGCTAATTCTTCAATGGGAACTTTATGACCCATCATTGTAAATCAAAATGGTGGCACAGAATGGGCAGCCAGCAGACCTTCTATTGCTCTATGGCACTCGCGATTTACCAATGCTTGCACTTTCAGGAAATCATATATTTTTACCCTTGGGTGTGTCTCTTTCTCCACACCCTTGGTGCCTTTCCATTGAGTGTATACGCCCATTTCACAGAATCACAGAAACCCCACAGTGCAGATAGAGGCCATTTCGGCCCATCGAGCCTGCACCGACACATATCCCACCCGATCCCCGTAACCCCTACACCAACACATATCCCACCCTATCCCCGTAACCCCACGTATTTAATCCCCCTAACACTAAGGGTCAATTTTATCATAGCCAATCAACCTAACCCGCACATCTTTGGACTGTGGGAGGAAACCGGAGCACCCGGAGAAAACCCACGCAAACACGGGGAGAATGTGCAAACTCCACACATATTAAGTTGCATCTGCCCATTCTGCTAATGTGTCTTGTCATCTTGAAGTCTGCCTTGCTGCTTGCCAAACCCACTACTTTTGTCATCAGCAAACTTCTATATTGTACTCCCTGTGCCCAAGTTTATAATCCAACTTTTTATCCTTGCTGCCACATTTCCTCTTACACAATACATGCTTTCTGAAAACCCATGTATACCACATTTATTATGTTCCCTTTAACAGACCAATCAATTACTTCCTAAAGAATGCTTAGATTTGTCAAACATGACTTGCACTTGCCAAATGCTGGGTATTGTTGATTATCCCATGTATTTCTCAATGATTGCGAATTTAATCTTGAACTGTCTTTAGACTAATTTGTCTATTGTTACCTGGTTTAGCTTTCTCTCCCGTCTGGAACAGCGATGTTATATTGGTTTCCCTCCATCACCTGTCACAATTTGAATATTTAAGAATTATTGAAAAATGGTCAGATCCTCCTGATATATCCTCTCGCTTCTTTCAACAGCCTAGGGTGCATATTGAGAGTGTGGTTAGCAAAGCATATGGGATCTTGGGCTTCATTAATAGAGGTATTGAGTACAAAAGTAGAGAAGTTATGCTGAACCTTTATAAAGTGTTGGTTAGGCCACAACTTGGGTATTGCGTCCAGTTCTGGTCACCACACTTCAGGAAGGATGTGAAGGCCCTTGAGAGGGTGCAAAGGAGATTTACCAGAATGCTTCCGGGGATGGGGGATCTTAGCTACAAAGACACGTTGGAGAAGCTGGATTTGTTTTCATTAGAGCAAAGAAGGTTGAGGGGTGATTTGATAGAGGTGTACAAGATTATGACTGGTTTGGATAGGCTAGACTGAGAAAAGCTGTTCTCACTAGTTGATGGTACAAGGATTAGGGGACACAGATTTAAGGTTTTGGGCAAGAGATACAGGGGGGATGTGACGGAAAACTTTTTTACACAGTGAGTGGTGAGGACTTTGAACTCGCTGCCGGTGGAAGCGGAGACGCTCAATGTTTTCAAGGGGAGACTGGATAGGCACTTGAGGGACATAAACTTGCAGGGCTATGAGGATAGAGCGAGGGAATGGGACTGACTGGATTGCTCTAGAGAGCCGGCACGGACTCGATGGGCTGAATGACCTCCTTCTGTGCTGTTATGACTCTGACTCTACTATTGCCATACTTGAAAATCTCTTCATCAGACCTACTTTCTCCTTTACCACTCTTTCCTGATTTGCATATGAAAACCTTTTCTATCCTATTATTGTTGATACCATCTGCATTTTTATGCACACTTTTTGCCCTCAATATTTTCTTGGTCTTGTATAATCTGTCCCGCCCTCATTCTTGCTACAGTTCTTCACCCTTCCATAAGACCTCTCATTTTGTTTAATACTGCTCCTAAGCACCCTTGTAGAACATAGCTGCATTACCGGAAGTATCCCTTTTGTCTTTCGGCAGTATATACTTATTTTGTAATCCACTAATTACCACCTTAAATAGATTCCACTATTGGCCTGTAGATTTACCGACACATACTTTTCCTGCCCATATTCTTGTCACTTCAATGTTAGCCGTGTACGGGAAGAATGATCTGCATATAATTAGATAAGGAAACAAACTGTTGACACAAAATATCAGTGCAATAATTAGACTTAATTTAAAACTAAATTGCAAGGGAGTTGAGTCATGGTTTTGTGTTAAAAATGAGCTGAGGATTGAGGGTGAATGGAATGGCAATGAAGCTGAAGACAAAAGTAAAAATGAGACGAAAAAAGATCAAATGGTGAAGGAAGTTGTAAGCTAAGATACAAGGGTAAATTCGGTAGGGCCTTGCATTCTGCAGGCAAAGGTTATAAAATTTGAGTGTGCAAATCATATGCACCCGATTTTATGAGATGCGATTTGGACCATTTCAAGGAGGCTACCCTAATAGCATTGGTAGGCTTCCTTAAATATTAAATTTACAAATTGTAGGTCCCATGCTGCATTATGAATTTGAGCAAAGTTCTCCCTACAGCTCTAGTCTCATCCAGGAATCCTGGGAAACTGGCCCTGCTGAAGCAGATCTCTTAAATCAAAAAGGTAAAGGTGTAATCTTTTGCTACATTTTCACTCCATGCATTAGCTAGTTTTGCAGGGAAGACCTCAATTTTTCCATTATTTTTTTCTTAAATACTTTTTTTTCCATTACTCTTGCATACTGCTGAATTTAATGTTGCACCTTTTAGAAAGAGTTGAGAATGGGTATTTCTTTGGGGTTCTGAACCTGCTACAAAATTAAGATGAGTATTGAGAGTTTGTGAGGGGCCAATAAATGTTAGTGCAATGAAAATAGGAACAGGAGGGGGCCATTTAGCCCCTCGAGCCTGTTGCGCCATTCAATGAGATCATGGCTGATCTGCGACCTAGTTCCATATACCCCACCTTTGCCCCATATCCTTTAATATCTTTGGTTAACAAAATTCTATCAATCTCTGATTTTAAAAATTATTCTAGCATCAATTACCATTTGCAGAAGAGTGTTCCAAACGTCTACCACCCTTTGTGTATAGAAGTGTTTCCTAATTCCACTCCTGAACGGTCTGGCTCTAATATTTAGACTATACCCCCTAGTCCTAGACTCACTAACCAGCGGAAAAAGTTTCTCTCTACCCTATCTTTGATCAAATCACCCTGTAACCTTCTAAATTCCAGGGAATACAACTCCAGTTTGTGTAATCTCCTTGTAATTTAACCCTTGGAATCCAGGTATCATTTTGGTAAACCTACACTACATTGCACTCCCTCCAAGGCCAATATATCCTTCCTAAGGTGTGGTGCCCAGAACTGCTCACAGTATTCCAGGTGTGGTCTAACCAGGGCTTTGTATAGCTAAAGCATGACTTCTACCCCCTTGTATTCTAGTCTTCTCGATATAAAGGCCAGAATTCCATTAGCCTTTTTGATTATTTTCTGTACCTGTTCATGACATTTTGATTATTTTCTGTACCTGTTCATGACATTTTAATGATCTAAGTACCTTGACCCCCAAGGCTCTTTGGACCTCCACTGTTTTTAGCTTTTCACCATTTAGAAAGTACCCTGTTCTATCCTTTTTTAAGTCCAAAGTGAATGACCTCACATTTGCCTGCATTTGAAATCCATTTGCCACAGTTTTTCCGATTCGCTTAATGTATCAATATCTCTTTGTAGTTTTATGTTTCCATCTACACTGCCTACAGTGCTGCCTATCTTTGTATCATCGGCAAATTTGGATATGTGCTACTTTAGTCACCTCTTCAAAAAATTCAATCAGGTTTGTCAGGCATGACTTGCCCTTTACAAATCCATGCTGGCTCTGATCAGCTGAAAATGTTCAAGGTGTTCATTCACCCTATCCTTAATTACAATGGCCCTATGACATTTGGCCACACTTTCCAGTATGCTGGGACCTGTTTTTGCTACCTCTGCTTCACAAGACAGACTGCCAAAGTGTTGTGCTATCTGTTGCACGGTGATAGGCACACAATATCTGGATCGGGAACAGCTCTTCTCATTAGAAATACGACAGCATGAAGCATTTATGCTACTGCATCTTTCCATCAGGCAGCCTGCAATGTACACATGAAACAATTGCTAGTGCAATTTGAAGGATGGTCCCCTAAAATCTACATATCTGTTCTCTTCAGCAGAGCTAGGACTTAATTCTGTGCAAACCCCTCTAACTCATTATCTGGACTACGTGGTGTGCCAATCTCTCTTGCTTGGATAGGTCTGACTTTGGGTGGATGGTCCCTCCTCTCCATCTACCAGCTGATGTGCCCGAGTCATTGGAAGGACATAGAAAAAGGGCAGAGGGTAAGGGTCAGGGTGGAATGGGAAGGGTAGTAGTAGCAGATGAGTAGCAGCGCAATGCACAACTAAGGTTACCTGCATGTTGTATGCATATGTGATTGTTTGAGAAAGAAATTGGAACGGGAAATAGCCAAACACACTGCTGCACGTGACCTCCAGTCTTGCTATCCCAATGCTGCCTTCCTTCCTCTGCTAATGATGTTGATTGAAGTATCCTCCATTGGAGTAAAGCATTGCATTGTAGCTGCAACTCCCCATCTTATTTCGGTCTCTTTGATCGCTCACCAATCTGTTCTGCAAACGGCAATTTTGGTAGATCATTGAATTTTTTCCTCTGATGCAGCCAGGTCCTACGAATGATGCTATAAGTATTGATATGCACAGTCACCTCATTCCATGCCTGATTTTTATCTGGGCACCTGTCTGCCATCAGAAGCAAAGAGGACCTCCTTCCTGACCCTCACTTAGTCCACCAGCATCTCTATGACTAGGGTTCCCTGATTGTTGATATTCTTCCTTCTGCTATACAGATACAGATGCACTATCCACACCACCATTGAAAAGCCACCTCCTTTTTAAGATGTGCAGGCTGGCTTTAAGAAACCAGCTAAATAGGGAGCTGCCTATAAGCATCATGATGCATACTGGCAGCTTGCCTATCAAGTTTAAATGGGCCCAGACCACCAAACTGATTTGGGCATACTGCTGACATCATTGGGCGGCGGTGTGATCATTCACCCATCACGATGTATGTTAAAGACCAAAATTGACCTCAATACACCCCAGGTCTAATAATTCATCTTGGCTGCAATAAGTTGCATACTGCAATGTCTTCAGTCCAGTGGATGGGGGAAAATACCATGTACTAAACCAGATTTGTAAAGGCTGTACCCTCTAACCAAATGTATTTACATCTTAATGGGTAAAACCAGATATTAGCGCATGCTTAAAAAGTACAAGCCAAATATTTTAAAATAACACACAAATAGATCTATTAGAGCTATTTTCAGCTCATCTGCAGTAATGACAATCTCTTGAAATTAAATGATTTTTGATTTGGATATAGGGCTAGAAAGAGTGATGCCCAAATTTGCAGCTACTAACCCAGTCTGGCCTATGTGACTCCAGAATCACAGCAATGTGGTTGATTCTTAACTGTCCTCTGAAATGGTCTAGCAAGCCAATCCGTTGTATAAGGCAGCTCATCACCACCTTCTCCAGGGCAATAAGGGATGGGCAATAAATGCCGGCCTTGCCAGTGACGCCTACATCCCGTGAATGAATAAATAAATAAAAGAGGAGGTATAGTAAACTCTTTCTCAGGACCAAAGGAGCTGCAAGGGAATATCGATCAGATGGGGAATTAGGCAAAAACGTGACAGATGGAATATGCGGGATATGAGAGTTCAGGTTCACGAAGACATTAAAAATAGCTCCTCAAGTAAAAAAAAAAAAGGAATCCATTTTATGGCAAGAATGTAAAAGTTAAGATGTAATTGTAAATCTGTATAAAATCTAAGACAGTTGGAGTACTGGGCTCTGTACTAAAGGAAAGATGTGGTCTGAGGTGGTACATTACCCAAAAAGTCTGTCCCTTTTTGATCTAAAACCCACCTGACATTCCTCCTCTTTCCTAACTTTTTAACTTTTATGTTCTTTTGGTATTTGAATCCTTCGCCATACTAGTTAGCCTGGATCACTAAGTCTTGAACCACAATGAAGTTTTCTATTTCTCCAAAGAGAGTGGCTCAACGACAGTAGTGCAAAATGAGCCGATAGTGAATTGGCAGCCCATTTTACTCTGTTCCCAATTTTTTTTCCCCCATTGATGTGCTACTGGTATTGACCAATTTCACCCAACATATCCAATTTTAGATAACATTTTCTGATAACTTAAGTTTCTGAGACCCCAATCACCTTAGTTGGTTATCACTGTTTTTAAGTGGAACAAAATCTAATACCCCTTCCTATGCAAAACTCTACCCAGACAATTGGATAAGCCCTGACCATTTCATAGAAATGGATAAGATGTCTGCCATTCAGCCCATCAATCCTGTTCCTTCTATGGACCACGTGAATCCCCCACCATCAATATCCTGAGGCTCACCATTGACCAGAAACTTTACTGGAACAGCTGCGCAAACACTGACTACAGGAGCAGGTTAGAGGTTTGGTATTTTTCAGCTCCTGACTCCCCAAAGCCTTTGCACCATCTACAAGCCACAAGTTAGGAGTGTGATGGAATACACTCCACTGGCCTGGATGAGTGCAGCTAACAACACTCAAGAAGCTCAACACCAGCAGGACAAAGCAGCCCACTTGATCGGCACCCCGTCCACCACCATAAGCATTCACTCCTTCCACCACCGGTGCAACGTGGCATTCTACAGGATGCACTGCAGCAACTGGCGAAGGGTTCTTTGACCGCACCTTCCAAACCCACGACCTGTACTGTTGTGTCGGTACCTTTCTACTTAGACACAATTTAGGACTCAGAACTCAGAGATTCAAACATGAAGTGCTTTATTGGAAGGAAAGGAAGTTCTGGCAAGTTCCGAACAAAGAGAGCTAGACTTAACCAAGAGAATACCCAACCATTTATCTCCTGTGACAGCGCCACCACAGGTGGGAGGAGAACACACAATACATAACATTTCCTCCCCTCTTAAATGGAAGGTCCACATTATTCCTCAATAGGTAAGTTACTTTCAATACATTCAACTAACCTAGGGTAGAGGTAGACTGCCTCAAACCCTGACTTTACCCTGGGGTTTATTCTGCCCCAGTCTTGTGGGTAAGTCACTAAGCCTACAGATCCAAGCGTCTTGGAGGCTGCCGCTCTCTGACAGGATACCGGCGGTCATCGCTGGCTTCCACAGCAGTAGGCATTGACACAGGCCTGGATGGCGAAGGTGCCTGTGTCAGTTGAAAGTCAGGAGTTTGCACAGGTGGAACAGTCTCTTTGACTTCCTGTGTTGGAGAAGAGCACTGTGGCAAAGGATGCTGGCTTGCGGTATCATTCGGAAACAGTTCAGGCCAACCAGCTGTTGGAGCCTCTGTGGCTGTCTCTGCTCCTAGCAACAGTTGATCTGTGTGTCTTCTCCAGATGACGTCCTCAGCAGTGTCAACCGTGTAAGACACAGGGCCCGTCTGCGCGATCACCGTAGCAGGAACCCATTTCGGTCCAGTGTTGTAGTTTCGAGCTAGGACGTGCTCTCCTGGATGAAACCGTCTCTCCTTGGCTCTTTTCTCTCTCTCCAACTTGAGCTTGTTGTTGACAATGGACAACCTGTTCTGCCCTTGGAGGTTTGAGTAAGTCAAAACTTGTCCGCAACTGCCTCTTCATCATGAGCGAAGCGGGGGAAGTTTTGGTTGTGGCATGCGGCTCGTTCCTGTAGGACAACAGGAAGCTGTTCAGACGTTGGTGGATTGAGCCCTGACCTTGCGATGCCTTCAAGGCGTGCTTCAAAGTTTGCACGGACCTTTCTGCCTGGCCGTTAGTAGAGGGATGATAGGGTGCAGACCTGATGTGTTGGACACCATTCACATGCAGGAAGGTTGCAAACTCCTGTGATACAAATTGTGGACCGTTGTCACTTACGAGTTGTTCCGGTGAGCCATAACGGCTGAACATCTCACCAAGTTTCTCAATTGTTTTCTCTGCCGTGGTAGACCCCATCACAGCCACCTCCGGCCACTTGCTACGAGCGTCCACAACCACCATAAACATCTTCCCTTCGAAAGGACCGGCGAAGTCCACATGTACTCGCTGCCACACTTCTGCAGGCCAATCCCAGGGGTGTAGGGTTGCCAGCTGTGGAACATTCTGGACCCTTTGACATGGGGAACATATTTTGGCTTTCTCCTCAATATTCCCATCAAGACCTGGCCACCAGAAGTAGCTTCTTGCCATTTCCTTCATCCGAACCATCCCACTGTGGCCTGTATGAAGTTGTTGCAGTATTGGTTCCCTCAGAGGTGGCGGAATGATGACACGGCGTCCCCAAAGAAGACAACCTGCCTGGACGGAGAACTCATTTCTTTTTGAAACGCAAGGTTTTAAACTAGGAGAATCTCCTATCGCTCTCCCTCGAATGACATCGTCCATTACCTCAGGCAGGACTGGATCGTTGCGGGTGTACCTTCGCACCTGAACTGCAGTGACAGGTGCTCCCTCCACTTGTCTAAAGTAGAAGATGTCTATCTGACGAGGCTCTGGGGGAGTAACAGGCAAGGGTAGCCTCGAGAGACCATCTGCGTTGCCGTGCAAGTCTGATTTGTGATATTTGATGTCGTATGTGTGTCCTGACAACAGTAAAGCCCACCTTTGCATCCTGCTTGCAGCGAGAGACGGAATTCCGGTGTGGGGCCCGAAGATTGAAGTCAATGGACGGTGGTCTGTCAGGAGTGTGAACCTTCTCCCAAACAGGTACTGATGAAATTTTCGAATTCCAAAAACGATTCCCAAGGCCTCGCGCTCGATCTGCGCATAGTTACTCTCGGCCTTGTTCAAGGTGCGTGATGCGAAGGCGATAGGTTTCTTTTCACCCGAAGGCATGATGTGGGATATGACTGCTCCCACACCATATGGTGATGCATCACATGCTAGCTTTGGGTCGAAGTGTGTCAGGACCTCCGAATTCAGCAATGCTTTCTTTGCTTGGGCGAAAGCTTCGTTGCACAGTTCAGTCCATTTCCATGTTTTGCCTTGACATAGCAACTGATGTAACGGCTTCAGCAATGTTGCTAAGTCTGGAATAAACTTCCCATAGTAGTTAAGTAGCCCCAGAAATGAACGTAACTGGCTCACATTCTGGGGTGCTGGGGCCTCCACGATCGCCTTGACCTTTGGTGGCACCTTATGCAGGCCAGTAGCATCAATCATATGCCCAGGTACTCAACTGAAGACTGAAAGAATTCACATTTGTCTTTACGAAATCTGAGTCCGTACTCTTTCAGTCGTTGCAGTGTCGCACCCAAGTTCAGAAGATGATCCTCATTTGTCCCAGTGACAAGGATGTCATCCAGGTAGCACTGGACTCCTGGCAGTCCACTCAAAATCTGATCCATTGCCCTTTGGAATAGAGCAGGGGCCGACGTAATTCCAAACGAAAGGCGGCAGTACCTGTATAGCCCCTTGTGTGTCACAATTGTCAGCAGCTCCTTTGATTTGTCATCGACATGCATTTGTAGATAAGCCTGGCATAAGTCTATTTAGCTGAACTTTTGCCCTCCGGCCAGGCCCGTAAAAAGATCATCAATGAGGGGAAGAGGGTACTGTTCCGCAGACAGCACCGGGTTAATAGTCACTTTAAAATCCCCGCAGATTCGAACAGATCCATCCTTTTTCAGGACAGGAACAATGGGTGTGGCCCATTTGCTCACGCTCACAGGCTCCAGGACTCCATTCTTGACTAAGGCCTCCAAGATAGCCTCAACTTTTGGCCTAATTGCATAGGGTACAGGTCAGGCTTTGTGAAACTTCGGCTTGCTGTCAGGTTTAATGTCCAGTCTCGCGCTGATCTTTTTCATGCCCCCAAGTTCCCCATTGAAGAGTTCTGCATGTTTGTTTAACACTGCAGTCAGACCTGACTCCCCTTTTGACATCATGCGGACCGCAGGCCAGTCCAGCGTGATTTTCTCTAGCCACGCACGTCCCAGTAGCGATGGGTAATTTCCCTTTACCACATATAGTGGCAGTTTTGCAGTCTGTCCGTTCAATTTAACTGTCACCTTAATGACGCCTCTCATGGCCACAGGTTCGCCGGTATACGTCTTTAGCACAATGTTTGTTGGCTGAAGGGTAAGATGCTTTAGCATTTTGTTGCAGACAGTGTCTGAAACAAGGGACACAGCCGCGCCTGTGTCCCCCTCCATCCGCACTGATTGTCCCTCCACCAGTGGTGACACCCAGTAGCCATTTGAACCACCTGCAACCGTCAGTATGTGCACCTCTTCCTCCTCAGAGGTGTCGCTCCCCTCTGTTTTGCTTGTTCCATCATACTGCACTAAATGAACACTCTTTTTTCCTCTCTTGTCCAAATACAGACATTTTGCTTCCATGCTTCCCAGCTCTGTCTGTTCTTTTTTTTTACCTCTACAGGCGCGTTCAATGTGACCCTTTTTGCCACAATTTCGGCATTCCAGCTCCGTACACCAGCAGTCATTAGCGTGATGGCCCGTTTTCCCACAACGGTAACATGTGCCGTTCCGCGCACCTTTAGGCTCAGACGACACCTTGTGAACTCTTCCTGTTGAACTCAACTGGTGAGCCTCCTTTTCCGCCATTCCATGGAGACACTAACTTCAATGGCCTTTTCAAGAGTAAGGTTGTCCTCAGTAAGAAGGTGCTTCAGTGTGGCTGCATTTTGCAGACCACACACAAGTCTGTCTCGAATGGTGTCATTCAGCACCTCCTTGAACTGGCAGTGTTCCGACAACCTTTTTAAAGCAGCAATAAACATCGTCACTGATTCCCCCTCCTCTTGATTCTGTTCGTGAAATCTAAATCTCTCAGCAATAACCAGAGGTTTTGGTGAAAAATGTGCTCCAAGAATTTCCACTAGTTGCTTATGTTTTAGTTCTGGCTGCACGAGGCTGCGAAGTAAATTGAAAGTCTTCGAGCCGATTACACTCAAAAAGGTAGGCACGACCTTTTCATTTGCCACCGCATTCGCCAATACAAAATAGTCAAAACGTTCCGTATATGCGCTCCATTGCTCCACATTTTCATCAAAATCACCGATGTTTCCTAATATAGTAGCCATCCCACGTTTCAAATTAAATTTTCTGTTTACTCACCACCCGTAATGGACGCAGATTCATCCGCTCCTCGTCGCCACTTGTTTTGTCGGTACCTTTCTACCTAGACACAATTTAGGACTCAGAACTCAGAGATTCAAACATGAAGTGCTTTATTGGAAGGAAAGGAAGTTCTGGCAAGTTCCGAACAAAGAGAGCTAGACTTAACCAAGAGAATACCCAACCATTTATCTCCTGTGACAGTGCCACCACAGGTGGGAGGAGAACACACAATAGAACACACAATACATAACATGTACCACCTAGGAGGACAAGGGCAGCAGGTGCAGGGGAACACCACCACCTCCAAGTTCTCCTCCAAGTCACACACCATCCTGACTTGGAAATATATCGTCCGTTTCTTCATTGTCACTGTGTCAAAATCCTGGAACTCCTTACCTTAACAGCACTGTGGGAGTACCTTCACCACACAGACTGCAGCAGTTCAAGAATGCGGCTCACCACCACCTTCTCGAGGGCAATTAGGGATGGGAAATAAATAGTGGCCTTGCCAGCGCTGCCCACATCCCATGAATTAATTTTTTTTTAAAAACCCCTACTTATTTAATCTCCCAAAGAGAAGTTTTGCAAAACTTCTAACTGGTTCCAAAAGCTAAATCAAGCAAGGTTCCAAAATATCTATCTAATCTAACCTTACACTATACATCCTTAATAACAACAGAAAACGCTGGAAAAACTCAGCAGGCCAGGCAACATTCGTGGAGAGAGAAACAGAGTCAACATTGACTCTGTTTCTCTCTCCACGGATGTTGCCTGGCCTGCTGAGTTTTTCCGGCGTTTTCTGTTATTTCGGATTCCCAGCATCTGCAGTATTTTGCTATACTATACATCCTTGTCTGGTTGTTGTGTTTAGCATGGTTGTCCAATGGCCTGAGCAGCTCAGGTACGAACGTTCTATTTGACATTCAATCTATATTCATCCTTAACTCTCAAACCTATTTCTAACCATATATTCATCTATTCCTTAAAGGTGTCAACACAGCATTAACTGCTGCAGGTGGAAATCTGTAACCACATTTCCTCTACTCTGTTATTTTTGGACTTGTGTCCTCTAATTTTGTGCTCACAAATATTAAATAAACTGATTATACAAAACATTCAGGATTTTAAAACCTTGATCATGCTTCCTCAATCTTTTTTGTTTTCAACATCCCATTGTTATGAAATTTGAAATTGGTGTGACTGTTGCTTCAGTTCCTGGATTGATCTATAAATGATGATCAGGTGTGCACATCGATTTAAATTTGGATTGCATTTGAGTTTCCCAAAATATAATGGTCATATTGAGGAGTAGTTGTGCTGTCTTGAGCCATTATTTTCTTGTTTTAAGAAGAAACAATAGAACTCACTTAGCATGAGTAAGTTCATGTTTCAGTTAGGTTTGTCATTGTGTTCCTTTCTGACATTTTGGCCCCGATTTTCCCCGAGCCGTCGGGCGGGGTTTCAGGCAGGCGGGGGCTGAAAATCGCAGAAATGGGGGGTCACGACCCGAATCAGTCCCGCCGGCAGCAGGCGGGAATGGTCGGCGGGAGCCTAATGATCAATAAATGGCATGTTTAATCCTATTTTCGGGGCCCTTTGGAATTTTCAGTCTTTCCCCACGTAAGACACGCCTGGTGGGAACACCGCTGATGAAACCTGGCGTTAACAAAGTTGGCTTGCTTGCTTTCAGCTGCAGGTTAATCCGGACTGAAGAGATTTAATCAGCCAGCATTTGAAGGCTGCAGGACCTTGTTGCTGAAGGCTTGGGGCAACTTGTTGAAGGCTTAGACACAGCTGTGGAAGGTTGGAGCCTCAAACACTTCTCCAGTGTGAGCTCCTGGGAAGCCCCTCTCACCACCCTCACTCAGCGCCTCCTCAACAGAGGCATCTGCCAGAAGCATGGGAGGCCTTTTGTTCCTTCCCTTCCTGGCATCAGAGGATCTCCAACAGCAGAGGAGGCTGGAGCAGCACCAGCAGGAGCGACAGGCTGCGGCTCAGCCACCTGAGGCAGCACAGGGCAGAAGGGGCCAGCGCATGGAAGGCTGTCGGCGCATGAGATACCCCCCAAACAGGGTCTACAGACACAGGGTGAGCTACCTCAACATGACTGAGCAGCAGTGCCAGAGGCGGCTCTGACTTTCGCGAGAGGTTGTGACTGACATCTGCGCAATGCTCCAGCAAGACCTGGAGCCCAGAGCACCAGGTTGACACTCCTTACCAGTGGCAATCAAAGTCACCACCGCACTCAACTTTTATGCCTCAGGCTCCTTCCAGGGATCAGCAGCAGACATCAGCGGCATCTCCCAGGCGGCCACACACACTTGCATCATGCAGGTAACCGATGCCCTTTTTGCCCTCGCGCACAATCACATCCATTTCACCAGGGATCGTGCGAGCGCTTGGATTGGCTCAGCTGGCAGACTTTCCAAGGGTGCAGGGCGTCATTGACTGCACACATGTGGCCCTTAGGGCACCCCACCGCAATCCAGGAGTTTTTGTCAACTGCAAGGGCTTCCACTCCCTTAACGTTCAGCTGGTGTGTGACCACAAGGAGGTGATTTTTGCATGTTTGTGCCAAATACCCTGGCAGCTGCCATGACTCCTCCTTTCTGTGCCAGTCTACTGTGCCTCCGCTATTCAGTCCGCCAAACGAACTTCAAGGATGGCTACTTGGAGACGAGGGATATCCCCTGCGCTCTTGGCTAATGACGCCGTTGAGGAGACCAGCCAACGAAGCTGAGGAGCGCTACAACTCCAGCCACATTTCCACCAGATGCATTATCGAGCAAGCCATTGGATTGCTGAAGATGCGCTTCAGATGCCTCGATAGATCAGGTGGAGCCCTACAGTACTCATCAGCCAGGGTCTTCAAAATCGCCGTGGTATGCTGTGTGCTTCACAACATGGCACAGCGTCGTGGCTTGCTGATTCCGCAGGACCAAGAGGCTCCTCACAGAGCCGCCTCGGATGAGGATGATGAGGAGGACGGAAACGAGCATCCTGCAGAGGCCCGCCAACCAGCGGCACCAGTGTGCGAGAACATTGCTGGGTGGAATGCAAGGAACGCACTCATCCTGGGCAGATTTGTGTAGCATGGTACATCAGACACTGCAGCCTCACTGCTTCTTAACTGACCATGGACAGTGGCCCATGCCTGCGCAATCCTACCTGTTTGACCAGCTTGCTGACATCTGCAAGTTATCCTAAGGCCTCTGTGATATCCCCATTCGCCAAATGGCAGACGCCATAACTGCAGCAGTTGCCACCAGATTTTTAATGTACAGGAAACTGATGGCATTAAAACGATTGACAAGACTTTTCACCCAAGTGACTACCCTTGTGATTAGTGGTGCTTTATTTTTCTCTTACGCGTGCTCCTACGTAGTGGTACCCCTGTGGCTTAAGCAGATGTGGAGGCCCCTTGCTCACTTTCCTGCTGCGCCTGTCTCGACACCTTTGGCGGGCGTCCTCTGGGGTGGTGAGCCTGTGAGGGCTCGCCAGCAGTCTGCTGCTCCTGCGGCTGTGCAGGGCTTGAGACTCCTAACTCACTGGGGTGTGGACTCCGGCGGGGCCCTGACCAAGGGCTCTGAAGTGGCATGGAAGTGTGAGCGCGTGGCGAGGAGCCCCCACTTCCTTGAGGTGTGCCAACAACCTCCCTCTTATGGGTCAGCTCCCCCTCAGTGCCTGCAAGTGGCTGGAGAGCACCTTGCTGCACATCAGGGGGGCCATGGGGACCCGTCTCTGCACTGGAAGTCCTGCTCAGAGGGACTTCCAGTGAAGGTCTGGTTTCGGTGCTCAATAGATGCCCATCGCTCCTCGAGAGATGTCATTCTATTCAGAGCACTCACCATGTTTTCGATACCCTGGCGACTAAGCTCCTCCATGGCCGCAGCCCTCCTCTCCTCGGCTGCAGCCCTCCTCTCCTCGGCGGTAGCCAGCCTTGCCACAGAGGTAGCCATCCTTTCTGTGGTGATGCTTTCATGCGCCAATGACGCCAATAAGGCTCTGCTCATGCTCGCCATGGACTCCTCCATTCGCTCCACACTCGCAGCGACCCTGGAGACAAAACCTGCCAGAGACTCCTGCATCTGTGCATGGAGATCCATCACCTCCTCTCTTGCGGATGGCCCCAGAGGCATAGGGTCGACATGCAGCTGAGCTGAGCTGGCAGAGGCCTGCGCCCTCCGACGAGGACTCTCCACTGCTGTCCCTGTCTCCACAATCTGCTGATGCTCACTTGTGAGCTGTGAAACACCAGGTGACAACACTATATGTCCCGAAGGTCCCACCGAGGTGCGAGTGTCTGCGCTGGTGCTGGGTGTGCTTACTTCTACTGACGCTGCGCCCTCAGAGGCTGGAGCTTCCTCTGAGGAGTCTGGCTGCAAAGCCTCTTCCTCCTCGGCAGTGGCGATGGGGGCGCCGGATGGTCCTGTGGGGGAGTAAAGGAAAGAGTTAGAGATGTGATGGCAGGACTACTTGCACATTGGCTTTGGCAGATGCTCATAAGTCCAAATGATGTGGCTTCAGAATCATATCAGCAACTCATGCTATGTCAATGAGAGAGATGGGAAACTATTCTGTCACCAGCTTGCGGGCTTGCTCCTGTCTCTCCTGCCCTAACTTCCAGAGACACGTCAGGCCCAGCAATCTCCATCACAGCTTCCTCCCAGGGGCTCAGGTGGGCGATTGAGGGTGGGCCTCCTCCAGTCCTCGCATGCTCTCTCCTATTGTGAGCTCTCTTTTCCTGTAATGAGGGAGACAAGTGGAGTTTGAGTGAGAGTGCAGGAGTGAGTGTAGAGATTGCATAGCATAGATACTTAGGAGACAAAGATGGTGTGAGGCTGCAAGACCAAGGGCCCCCCCTGTGTGTTGTCAGTTGTGGTCCAAGCATCAGAGTGAGAGGCAGTGTGAGGGCTGCATGGTGGAATAGTTCTGTGAATGTGAGCAGAGAGAGTGTGAGGGAATGGGTAAGGATGCATGGATGTGACTGTGAAGTGGGATGTGGAGGAAGAGATTGCTGAAGCTGAGTGCTGTTGGGGAAAAGCAATGGGGATCAGGTTGAGGGTGATGGAAACTTCGTACTTACTTTTCCTGTACGGTGAAGGTCATGGAAGCGCTTCCTGCACTGTAGCCAGGTCCGTCGGGTGACTCCCAGAGAGTTGACCTCTGCAGCCACCTCCATCCAGGCAGCCCTGGTCTCTTTGGGAGGCCTCTTCCTCCCTGAGCTCTCTTCCTCTCTGAGCTAGGGAAGAGGACCTCCCTGCGGGCCCTTACCCCATCCGCCAATGTCTGGAGTGACGTCTCGTCGAATTTTACGGCAGCTCGGCCTCTGCTGCTGGCAGCAGCTGGTGCAGGCTCCTCTGCCATTCTGCAAGACTGGTTGGGAAGCCTGCAGAGGTTGAGAAGCTTGCTGGACACTTTAAAAGCACCACGAATTATGACATCATACTGTGGGGCTTTCTGACTGGAATTGGACACTTAGCAAGGGTGTCCATGCTGGAAATAAACTGGCCACTTGAGCGAAAATTGCGTGCAGCTGGCTGACCCATTTAGATTCGGGTCGGAACCCGACAATTCCCCGCACCTTCGGGAAAATCGGGGCCTTTGTCTTTTGTGATACACATGCGAGTGTATGATGAGAAACTCTGAATTGTGAATGGCGATTTTGATAGGATTCTACCTGTAAAAGTATATCTATTACAAGCTGACACTGAAATTAATTGATAGGAATTTATATTATATGTAGCCATTACGACATTGATTTATGGAGAAAATAATGTATTACTTTTTACAGTATATATTTTAGGCTCAGTAATAGACTTCCCAGTTGATGTCACTTTTAGTAAATAACGTACAAAAATCTGCTTAAAATTTCACACAATTGATTTTAGTCGGTGACCGTACATTGATGCAGCCATTTTAAAGAAACACGATACAGCTAAAGTCCACTACCCAACCTGTGCAAGAAATACAGTGGACCTCAAGACAAGTAAATTATATTAATATATTTGAAGTCTACACTATTCTGAGGAGAAATTTAGTGTCCTGTCTTTTGTTTAGATTTAGAATTGCCCATGACGTTTATAAGAAGGGCAGTAATTAAATCATTATTAGTAATCACAGCGAATGAAATGAAGATTTTACAAACTGTAGATTAAAAGCAAACGTTGAATATTTAGCCAAATGCAGCTAAAACCTTAGAAAAAGATATTGGCCAGAATTTTCCAGGGTGGTAGCGATCAGTGGCGGGTCGGGTGGGAAAGTTATTTTTGACAGTGGGTTGGGAACCGGCTGTTATCTCGCCCCTACGTGCCTTTCCCCCAGGTGCATCTGTCATCGCGGAGCCGACCCGACCGGCAGCAGCGGGCGACCCAATTGAGATCATCAGGTAGTTTACAGGCACTTAAGAGCCTTTTTTCACTTACTTTTTAAATTTCTCTGCATGGCCCGGTGATCACGCAGCTCGGGAACTGCGTCTGCCAACCTGAAGCGGGAGGTCCGTGACCATTGCTTCAGCTGATTACTTGACGGCATCAAATGTACAGTAAAAGCTCCCACCTGACAGATGATCACTTTCCTCAGGCAGAAGCTGTTGCTCAATCCATTTCCTGCACAGATTCTGCAGGCTGCAAGTGTTTTCAGCAAAGTCTCCATCCAGTGTCACCTCATTGGAAGAACTCTCTCACTATTGACACAATGCTTCTGTCACCTATACTTCACCTGCCATCTATTCCATCAACATGGGTGCCGTTTATATTGTCTCGCCTTGGTCCTCAGAATCAGACCACAATGAGCGACAGCACTAGCAGCACCAACAACAATGCCAACCTTCTCCGCAATCACCTGATGCTACACAGGGCATCAACACCCGAGCACATTGCTGACCGGAAGCGTTATACTACCCTGTTACGCCTTTGGTAAAAGAAAGAGTTGCCTGCTCCCTCTGGCTTGTGCCCCAGGCCCGTATGCACCTCCGTCTCCCCCAATTCATCGAATTTGACTCAAATCTTCTACCCACGCACTGCTGGGGTCCCCTTCTCGTATCATTATTTTCAGTTCAAACCTAGGTCCAGAGAAGCTCCATCAGTAACTGACACACAACTTTCCTTTCCCTCTCCATAGGGTCTCTCGTGTCACCTGACTTTACCTAGTCCTTTTTTGTAAATTTCCACAGCAGTTAAACCATTTTCAAGAATGATCGTTCTGCACGTAGGCCCCTTCCCTACCTGTCTGGCTTCTATGCCATTATCAGTCTAGTTTCTACAGTTGAGCAGATCCCAGCCTTTTCCAAAGTCCTGCTGCAATGCTCTTTCAATATACGTATAACTGAACAATGGTACATTGTGATAAATGTTTGCTCTTTATTTTGTTAGTCAAGCTAACTCATTATTTTCCCATTTGCCTTTTCGCTAAGCTGCTTACTTTGCCTTGTAAGCTAATTATGATTGTCTACATATATGTGTATATAAAGAAAATAAGTGTTAGTAAACAAATTACTAAGCAAAAAGACTAACCTTACAAAAGCTCCTGTGGTGCTGAAAGCTTGGTAACCAGGCATGTGTTAGGCACATTGCTGACCGGAAGAGTTACACTACCCTGTTATGCCTTGGGTAAAAGAAGAGTTGTCTGCACCCTCTGGCTTGTGTTAGAGCTTTTTGACCCATAATGCAGTTTCAGGACATGAACAGTGCTGCTGAAGCTCGGTGTCCGTTTAGAATGGCACTAGATGGTTGGTCTGATCAGCCATATATTTCTTTAGTAAAGTGGCATATGCTTGGTAGTTGCATGTTGAACCAGCAATTTCACTGCTTATTTCAGCTGTACATACTTGCTTAAAGCTGCACTCCATCTGACAACAGTGAGAATTTTAACTGAGGGAGCTGTAATTGAATTCTGCGTTACTAGAAGATACAGGTTGCAGCTGGCCATCCTTCTCAGTTATTTACAATCTATATTAATGACCTCGATGATGGGACCGAGTGTAATGTATCCAAGTTTGCTGATAATACAAAGCTAGGTGGGACAGTAAGCTCTGAGAAGAACAGAGTCTGCAAAGGGATATAGATAGACTAAGGTGGCAGATGGAGTATAATGTAGGGAAATGTGAGGTTATTCACTTTGGCAGGAAGAATAGAAAAACAGAATATTTTTTTAAATGGTGAGAAACTTTCAAATGTTGGTGTTCAGAGGGACCTGGGTGTCCTCGTGCAAGAAACACAAAGCTAGCATGCAGGTACAGCAAGTAATAAGGAAGGCAAATGGCATGTTGGCCTTTATTGCAAGGGGGTTGGAGTATAAGAGTAAGGAAGTCTTGCTACAATTGTACAGGGCCTTGGTGAGACCACGCCTGGAGTACTGTGCACAGTTTTGGTCTCCTTATCTAAGGAAGGATATACTTGCCTTGGAGGCGGTGCAATGAAGGTTCACTAGATTGATTCCTGGGATGAGAGGGCTGTCCTATGAGGAGAGATTGTGTAGAATGGGCCTATACACTTGAGTTTAGAAGAATGAGAGGTGATCTGATTGAAACATACAAGATTCTGAGGGGGATTGACAGGGTAGATGTTGAGAGGTTGTTTCCCCTGGTTGGAGTGTCTAGAACTAGGGGGCATAGTCTCAGGATAAGGGGTAGGCCATTTAAGACTGAGATGAGGAGGAATTTCTTCACTCAGAGGGTTGTGAATCTTTGGAATTCTCTGCCCGAGAGGGCTGTGGATGCTGAGTCATTGAGTATATTCAAGGCTGAGATAGATCGATTTTTGGACTCTAGGGAATCAAGGGATATGGAGATCAGGTGGGAAAGTGGAGTTGAGGTCAATGATCCTATTGAATGGCAGAGCAGGCTCGAGGGGACGTATGGCTTACTCCTGCTCTTATTTCTTATGTTCTTCTCTATCTGTTGGTTCTGGAGAAGGAAGGGCGGGATCAGAAGAGGCCAGCCTTGATTTCCAAGTTGATTGCAACCAGATGC
The DNA here is from genome assembly GCF_052327205.1 of Somniosus microcephalus. Lineage (NCBI taxonomy): Eukaryota > Metazoa > Chordata > Chondrichthyes > Squaliformes > Somniosidae > Somniosus > Somniosus microcephalus. The sequence continues at coordinate 26,346,654 of NC_141008.1, read as the reverse complement.
AGCATGTAGGTACCCTGAGTTAGCTGTGCGCTTGGTGTTTGTTCCTTGCCACATTTTATGGGCCACTGGGCAAATGCATTTCCATTGATATAACAGCAATACAGTGCTAACACATGGGTTTGTCTGATGTATTTGGAAAGTAGATGGATAGGTGTCAGAATGAGGTGCACTGTCCCTCTTTGTTGCTCCACCAACTTAACAGTGAAATCCTGTTAGTGCAATCCTGTTAAAGTGCATGATAAGGAAACATTGTAAAACAAGAAAGCATAAGCACACTTACTGAGACCTGCAAGTTTTTTCCTTACATTTTCCTAGGATCTGGTCACAGGTTAGACAGCAATCATTCTGTCAGCTTCATCCAGGATGCTCTTGTGCTACCCTTCAGGAAGGATTGCCAACCTGCTCCAAAAAGGGCCATCTGCAACAGGACCTCCAGAGCTGTATCCTGGATACCATTTGCTATCCTATTCTTCGTCTTTTACCATTTTTATCACTCAGTAACCATGAAGCTTTCAGATGATTTGCAGCCCTTTAAGAGCTGCTGGTGCCAGAGAACACATCCCTGCTTCATGCTGTACGCCAGGAGTGCCTATGATACTGTGCAAAGGATCTGATGTCACATTATAGTGTGAAGTCAGCTCTTAGGTGGATATAGTGTCCAAATAATTTCATTTCTGTGACAGTGCAGGGGCCATGTTATCAGCCTCTGTTTTTTGTTTCCCATTGGTATTGGTGGTGACTAAACATTGCTTGGATTTGCCAAAATACATTTCTCTTGTGTCAAATTCCTACCTTAGTTTTGTGGGGGAAAAACCGGTTAATTTGCAAATATTAGCTGATGGCATGAAAAAAATTGAGAGCTTTGATATCATCTTCAGTAGCGATTCAAAATACATTTGATGTAAGAAAAATGTGTAAATGAGAGGAAATATAACTGGCATACCTTTTGCTTCACGAATGATAAAATATTGCATTACATTATGGTTTCTCGCATCTACAATATTTAAATCTATTTTGAATCACTCAGACTAAATCATCCTTGATCAAATTATGCTTCTTTTAAACCTGGCATTGGTAACGTGTTTTGGTCAAAATTAATTTTTTCTTTCAGTGGGAAAGTTTAATTGAGCATGAGAACAAAAATCATTCACTACTTGAAAACCTAAGGGTGAAACGCTAGCTGCATTGCTTAAACCTTAGTACCTAATTAACTGGCATATAATGTAGATTAACATAATACAGTGCATGTCTGAACTTTCTCATTTTCTTGCTTTTTTCTTGAAGATACTAGTTTTAGGGCATCATTTAAAATGCTATGTTGTTCCACCTGTATTATTTCTGTGTTCTAAATTGTATTAAGAGTCTGGGATGCTGAGAATGTGACTGAAAATAAACATGGTGTTACTGCATATAGCAGCCTTGTAAAGGAGTAGAACAGCTCATCTATTACAAATATTGTGATTGCAAATCCATAAATTAAAAATGCACACAGAAGTAAAATTCTGGAAGAGTAGCCCTGCCAAGGCCACCATTTTAAATGCAGGTGGGTTGAGCAGGCTGCTGCTGCATGATTTTTCTTTTTGTTTGAACTTGTTTCGATTTTTACAAGGAGCCCATGGGATAGTGGCAGATGCATAAGATCCAGTCTTTTCACCGGATCTGGAGGGAGATGGAATTAGCTATATAACGGTGTGTTTTATAGAATTACATAGAATATACAGCCATTCAGCCCAACCAGTCTGTGCCGGCATTTATTTTCCACTCGAGCCTCCTCCCATCCTTCATCTAACTCTTAGCATAACCCTCTATTCCCTTTTCCCTCGTATGCTTATCTAGCTTCCCCTTAAATGCATCTATACTATTCGCTCCAACCACTCCCTGTGGTAGCGAGTTCCACATTCTCACTGCTCTCTGGGTAAAGAAGTTTCTTCTGGATTTCTTGGTGACTATCTTCTATTGATGGCCTCTAGTTTTGCTCTTCCCCACAAGTGGAAATACCCTCCTCTGAGTCTACTCTACCAAAACCTTTCAGAATTTTAAAGACCTCTATTAGGTCACCCCTCAGCCTTTACTTTTCAAGACAAGCGAGACCCAGCCTGTTCATCCTTTCCTGATAGGTATAACCTCTCAGTTCTGGTATCATCCTTGTAAATCTTCTTTGCACCTATGTTGGAGCAACTATGAAAAATTTATATTCCCAATGTGTAGTATGGTTTCTTAGGGGTTTCTGGCACTGTAATGACGCTCTGGCTGATTTGAAACCCTGCCCTTATTGTTTGCGATGGAGCTGCTTTGGGGCACAGGAGGTGGTTCTTTTTGTTGACATCACCACCATGACCTAGCATGGATGATAGAGTTTATAGCTTTGGTTGGATGTACTTTTGGAGGTTTCATATGACCACCTGCCTCCAACTGCCCTGCACAGTCGCCTTTCCAAAATATTTTATAACTGAAAAATGGAAATGCTCAAGAATTTAAAAAAAAAAATCAGTTTAACACCCCAATGTTTTTTCTCCTTTGTTGCTTGCAGCAGTGTCCATGAGATTAATAATCGATTTCCTAGAGATTCCAGGGCAGTACTGGAGGGTTGGCACACTGAGAGGTTGGGCTAGAAATTCGCCTCCTTTGTGCCTCCCATTAGTGCCTCCGGGGGGCGATAACTGGACGCTAATGACTAACCACCCGGGTGTGGCGATAGTACCACCGCCTGTGAAATTCACCTGGAGGTTTGTGGCGGTGGTCACCCCAAGCATCACGATCTCCTGCGCCAGGAGATCGTGACATCATCTGGCTGCGTAGCGCCCCGGATCTGAAATTCGGTTCCGCCCCCTGCAGCATCACCAGGCGATACACTGATGGCTGCAGAAGGTGTTTTTCGGGAGGCCGGGTGCTTTGGGAGCGGTAATTAAAGGTAAGGCTGCTGGTCTGCAGAAAAAATTTGTTTCCATCCCTTAGGTTGAAGTTTGAGCATTTCTAACTGCCGCAATTGTTAGCCCTGCACTCTGTTAGAGTGCTTGGGGCTGATCGTTGTGGATCCTGGCTGCCGTCGGTGACGAGGGACACCATTGAGATGTAGAGCCTGCAGCAATGGCCCTTCCCTTTAAGGGAGGGACGGAGCCTCGGATCCCGGCAGAGCTGCATGGGACATTGTGCAGAGCTGCACCTCCTGCGTAGTTTAGCGCTCCTGAAGGGAACTGGTAGCGCTTGATTTGGCGCTCCACTTCCTTCCTAGAGCTCTAACACCCAATTTGGAGAAAGTTGAGAATCATTAGCACCTGGGTGCTAATTTTTCCAGCTTTCAAAAATTAGCGCCCCAAATGGGACGATACTGAATTTCTCCCCCCGTAGACTCTAGTTATGACTCTTGATGCCAATAGGATGTTAAATAGCACCAATCCTGAAAAAGGTACATGGAGCTGAATTTAGGCCAGTGAGCCTAACACCTGTTGTGTGTAAAGTATTGGCCGACACTCTGAAAGAGGGGATAATGAAATGCTTAGAAAGGTATAGTAAGAAGGCGTCAGCATGGATTCATGGAAGAAAAGTCTTGTTTAACAAATTTAAGGGAGTTCTTCAAAGAAGTGATGGAGCTTGTTGACTGTGGAAATTTGGATAATGTGATAAAGACTGTACCACACAAATGATTGGTCCATAAGGTAGTCAGGTATATAATGGGAACGAAGCTTCTGAAGTGGGTTGAAAAAACAGAGAAAGCAAAGGCTGATTGTGAAAGGAGCTCTTTTGACATGGCAAGGGATCGCTAGCTGAGTACCGCAAGGATCAGTTGGAAGATGGACTTGAGTGGCAAATGGTATTTAATGTAGACAAATGCAAGGTAATGACACAAGGGCAGGAGAATATAAATCAAATGGCTCATGGCTACAGGACACAGCTTAGGAGGGGCTGTGGGGAGGTACTGACAGATATTTCACTGAAACTAATAGTGCACTCACTGTATGACAGCAAGAAGGAAAACTACCCGGATCTTGGAACATATAATCAGAACAATAGCGCTTAAATCCCAGGAGCTAATAATGAGTCTTTGTAAGGTGGTGGTATGATGAACCAAAATGATACCTAGGTGAATTTGGTGGCAAAAACAGGAAGGCAGATTATTATCTGAACGGCAATAGATTGGGAGAAGGGGAAGTGCAACGAGACCTGGGTGTCCTTGTGCACCGGTCGCTGAAGGTAAGCATGCAGGTGCAGCAGGCGGTTAAGAAGGCAAATGGTATGTTGGCCTTCATAGCGAGAGGGTTCGCGTACAAAAACAAGGATATCTTGCTGCAGTTGTACAGGGCCTTGGTGAGACCACACCTTGAGTATTGTGTGCAGTTTTGGTCGCCTTATCTGAGGAAGGATGTTCTTGCCATGGAGGGAGTGCAGCGAAGATTCACCAGACTGATACCTGGGATGGCAGGAATGACGTATTAGGAGAGATTGGGCTTATACTAACTGGAGTTTCGAAGAATGAGAGGGGATCTCATTGAAACTTACAAAATTCTAATAGGACTGGACAGTCTGGATGCAGGAAGGATGTTCCTGATGGCCGGGAGTTCAGAACCAGGGGTCACGGTCTAAGAATAAGGGGTAAGCCATTTAGGACAGAGATGAGTAATTTCTTCACCCAGAGTGGTGAACCTGTGGAATTCTCTACCACAGAAGGCAGTGGAGGCCAATTCATTAAATATATTCAAGAAGGAGTTGGATATACTTCTTAAGGCTAAAGGGATCAAGAGATATGGGGAGAAGGCAGGGACAGGGTACTGAAATTGGATGATCAGCCATGATCTCATTGAGTGGCAGTGCAGGCTCGAGGGGCCGAATGGCCTACTCCTGCTCCTATCTTCTATGTTTCTATGTAATGCATCTGAGATGTGAATAGATGCTCAGGGGAGGTGATACTGAGGTATTCAAGATTCTTAAGGAAATAGATAAACTGAACCTGATAATATTTTAATAATTCCAGAAAGTCCTGGAACTAGGGGACAACGGCTTAAGCTTACAAGAAGGAAGATGCACAGACAGTTCATATTTATCTACTTTACACAGACAGTGAAGGGAGATAATCTGCAAAATATTGAGGGAGAATTGGATAAGTGTTGTAGGAAGTGGGCAATTCAGGGAATTTTGTTTTATGGGACCAGCCAAAATCTCCTGGTCCTGCACTTTCCTATGTTCTTGTTCGCAGACAGTCCATCACTTCATGTGCAGGATTAGGCCCGAGGTTCTTGCTCGATACCTTGTGAAATTGACTGACTAGTTGTAATAAACCTCATGGATGCCTATTTCACATTATCATTTGGCTATGTCATCCCATGTATATCAGCTCCCAGAGAATTCACAAAATGCTTGTTTGGCATTGAAGCACATCTCCTGAGACTGCACTTGCACAGCTATTCCTAAGTAGAAAACTGGCTCCCGAGAGCTTGAACAATTGTCCAGCAAGTACTCAGAATATTCTAGGGCTTCAGCTTCATTGTGAAATGGAGCCAAATCAATAGTTTGGGAATAATCATATGAGTTCTCTGACAATTTTGGGCTGTTATAGGGCAAGGCAGTTTGTCTTTGGACAGCATGACTTTCCCAAACATCAACAAGCTAGGCAGGACTCATCTCTTCCTCTGTCAAAATGCAATCTGGCTATCCACGTGTTCTTGAACCATAGACGACATTCTCAGCACAACACAGCAGCAGCTACATTAAGGTATCTGACAATCCACCATGAGTGGAATATCCACTCTTAAGATCATCCAAGAAATTTTCAAGATTTGATGTTTCCTAGAGATCAATATATTAATTATACTGGATGGTCACTAGCTCTCTTAGTTCTGTTCAACTCTAGACATATTAGCTCAGAGGCTGGATAGATTGTTCTTTTCCTGGACATAAAAGATTATGTGGGTATTTCCTCCATATCCCATGATGCTAAGTGTATTTTAGAACTGAAGGAAAAAAGATTACTCTTGTAACCCCATATTGGCCTCGAGGTGTGTTTCTCAGATGTAGTACTGGACAATACCTTCCAATCTTTCTACCATACAGAAAATCATTATTTCTTGGCTGTTATCCTGAGCTATTCCATCTATCCCCAGCAAGTGTCCAGTTGGTGGCCTAGACAATTGCTAGATGAAGGCTTACCATTGTCAAAAGTTAAATTGCCCCATGGAAGCAATCCAGTAAATGTAAGAAATGTGTCTGGTGGTATTTTACCAGATATCTTGGCTCTTTCTCATGGTACATATTCTCCCCTTGATAATCTTCCAAATCTTCTCAACCTGAGGTTTAAATCCAGCCTCATCAAGTGCCTCTTGTGACAATTTCAGTTTTCAATGACCCACCTGTATCAGATTTATTAGAACATCTCAAGGTATCTTGATTTATGAAAGGCATCTAACTAATTCCTAACAGGATTCACCTCAGATTGAAATCCTATAAAAGCTTATGTACCCGCCTTTCAAAACACTTGCATTTTTGCCATGGAAGACTACACTTTTGGTGGCTCCTGTTTCAGTTTACTAAGGTTCTGTGATTCAGGCATTGGTTGTCATTTGACTCTATTTAATTTGGCACTCTGATCAAATGTTTAGCTCTTTCATTTAGATCAAGAAATTTGTAATTCATTTATTTTATCTGCTTCCTCATAAATCAAGACAAGGAAGTTCTCCTATGTGGATTATTGTAGAGCTATTGGCCCGGACTTTGCTGTGGTAATGCTGCTGAATTGTCGGTCTTTGCCATCATTACCCCTCTGAAACTGACCTTAACTTCAGGATTTAGCACATGTGCATCTAAACGTGGAAGTACTGAAGTAGCAGTTAGTCATTCACTGCTCCGTCACAGGCTGCGCTGTGGACCCACGCCCCCCAGCCCACCACAAGCTGGTAATCTGTGGAACTGATGAAAACTTGAGCTTATTCGCACTAATATCGCTGTTAAACACCCCATTAAATGTTAAATCGAAACAGAAAATGCTGGAAATACTCAGCAGGTCAGGCAGCATCTGTGGAGAGCGAAACAGAATTAACATTTCAGGTTGATGACCTTTCATCAGAATGGGAAAAATTTAGAGTTGTAACAGATTTTAAGCAGGTGCAGAGGCAGGGAAAGGGTGGAGGGGAGAAAAGAAGGCAGGAAAGATTAAATGATAAAAGGGATGATAGTGGAAAGCAAAAGGAGATGAGATTGGGACAAGTAAAGAAACAAAAGATGAGTGTAGAAGAGATGTAAATGAGAATGGCAGAATCATCAACAGCTGCCATGTGAAAAAATAGTAGCAGAGGTTATAGTCTGAAATTGTTGAACTCAATATCTAGTCCAGAAGGCTGTAAAGTGCCTAATCGAAAGATGAGGTGCTGTTGCTCGAGCTTACGTTGAGCTTCATTGGAACAGTGTAAGAGGCCGAGTGGGAGTGGAGCGGAGAATTAAAGTGACAGGTGACCGGAAGCTTGGGGCACGCTTTACGGACTGAATGGAGGTGTTCCGCAAAGCGGTCATCTAATTTGGGTTTAGTCTCCCCAATGTAGAGGAGACTGCATCATCATGGCAGCACCTTCGCTCCAAGCACTGGCAACTGCTGGACTACGTCATCGTCCGAGCGAGGGACCGCAAGGGCATCCGCATCCGCCTAATCCGCTCTGTCATCTCCATCAATGTAGCCCCAAAACAGCGGCGGCAACAGAAACAATGCCGCAGGAAAATCAACGCTGGGGCACTCAAAGACCCCGCTAAGAAAGCCCTATTCAGCCTGTGCCTCACAAACAACCTGACGACTCCCAGTGATGCAGAGACAGAGTGTCCACAGGGCCTGGTCTGCACTCAAGGCCTCCATAATCAGCACCTGTGAAGAGACGCTCGATCAAGAAACACCAAGACTGGTTCGACGAGAACGACCAGGAGATCCAGGAGCTAATCAGGCGCAAGGCATTCCTGATCTGGAAACAGCAACACAACTAGAGAGCAAGAAAGCAGCTCCACAGACGCCTGAAGGCTGAAGTCCAACAAAAAACTCGCGACCTAAAGAACAGGTGGTGGGTAGAGAAAGCGCAGGAGATCCAGCAGCTAGCCGACAACCACGACGTGCGCGGATTCTTTAGCGCAGTCGAGACCGCCTACGGCCCAAGCACCCAAGGTCCTTCCCCACTGCGGGCTAAGGACAGGGAGGCAGTCAGTGCTCGCTGGAAGGAGCACTTCGAAGATCTCCTTAACCGAGACTCTGTCTTCGACGCGAGTGTCCTCAACTCCATCCCGCAGCATGCTAACCGCCAACATCTCAGCAGAACCCCAGCCCGGCATGAAGTTGAAAAGGCCATCCGCCAACTGAAGAACAACAAGGCCTCAGGAGCAGATGGAATCCCTGCCGAGGTGCTAAAGCATAGCGGAGAAGCACTACTGGCGTGAATTCATGAACACATTTCTGTTACCTGGAAGGAGAGCATGCCAGGGGATATCGGACGCTATAATTGTGACCATCTTCAAGAAAGGTGACCAGTCTGATTGCAGTAATTACAGAGGAGTTTCCCTGCTGTCTGCCACAGGGAAAGTCATTGCAAGAATCCTCCTCAATCACCTCCCAGTGGCTGAAGAGCTCCTCCCAGAGTTGCAATGAGGATTCCGCCCACTAAGGGGCACAATGGACATGAACTTCACCGTGCGCCAATTACAAGAGAAATGCAGGGAACAGCACCAACCGCTGTACATGGCCTTCTTTGACCTCACAAAGGCCTTTGACACTGTCAACTGTGAGGGATTATCTCGTGTCCTCCTCAAATTTGGCTGCCCTCAAAAGTTTGTCACCATCCTCCGCCTGCTTCACGACGACATGCAAGCCGTGATCCTGACCAACAGTTCCACCACAGACCCAATTCATGTACGGACCGGAGTCAAACAAGGCTGTGTCATCGCACCAACGCTCTTCTCGACCCTCCTTGTGGCAGTGCTCCATCTCGCCCTCAGTAAGCTCCCCGCTGGAGTGGAGCTAATTTACAGAACAAACTGGAAACTGTTCAACCTCCGTCGCCACCAGTCCAGATCCAAGGTCGTCCCGTCCTCTGTCGTCTAATTACAGTATGCAGACTACGCTTGCGTCTGCGCACATTCGGAGGTCGAACTCCAAAGCATCATTCACACCTTCACTGAAGCGTACGAGAGCATAGGCCTTGCGCTAAACATCCGTAAGACAAAGGTCCTCTACCAACCTGTACTGCCCCCCGAATATCAAAATTCATGACAAGGCCTTGGACAACGTGGACCACTTTCCATACCTCGGGAGCCTACTGTCAACAAGGGCAGACGCCGATGACTAAGTCCAACACCGCCTTCAGTGTGCAAGTGCAGCCTTCGGTCGCCTGAGGAAGAGAGTGTTTGAAGACCAGGACCTCAAACCTGGCACCAAGCTCATGGTCTACAGAGCAGTAGTAATACCTGCCCTCCTGTATGCCTCAGACATGAGCCATGTACAGCAGGCACCTCAAAGCACTGGAGAGGTACCACCAACGCTGCCTCCGCAAGATCCTGTAAATCCATTGGCAGGATAGGTGCACCAACGTCTGTGTTCTCGCTCAGGCCAACATCCCCAGCATCGAAGCTTTGACCACGCTCAATCAGCTCCGATGGACAGGCCACATCGTCCGCATGCCCGGTACGAGACTCCCAAAACAAACGCTATACTCGGAGCTTCGACACAGCAAGAGAACCCCAGGTGGGCAGACGAAATGCTTCAAGGGCACCCTCAAAGCCTCCTTGGAAAAAGTGCAACATCCCCACCGACACCTGGGAATCCCTGGCCCAAGACCATACAAAGTGGTGGAGAAGCATCCGGGAAGGTACCGAATACCTCGAGTCTCTTCGCCGGGAGCAAGCGGAAGCCAAGCGCAAACGGCGGAAGGCGCGCACGTCAACCCAAGCACCCCACCCACCCGCCCCTTCAACCACCGTCTGCCCCACCTATGACAGAGACTGTAGGTCCCGCATTGGACTCGTCAGTCACCTGAGAACTCATTTTTAATGTGGAAGCAAGTCATCCTCGGTTCCAAGGGACTGCCTAAGAAGAAGAGTCTCCCCAATGTAGAGGAGACTGCATCATGCGCAGCAAATACAGTATACTAAATTGCAAGAAGTTCAAGTAAATTGTTCTTTCACCTGGAAGGAGTGTTTGGGGCCCTGGACAGTGGGAAGGGAGGAGGTAAAAGGGCAGGCGATGCATCTCCTGCGCTTGCACAGGAAGGTGCCATGGGAAGGGGAGGGGGTGTTGGGGGTGATAGAGGAGTGAACCAGTGTGTCTCGGAGGGAACGGTCCCTTCGGAATGCTGAAGGGGAAGGAAAGATGTGGTGGGATCATGCTGGAACTGACGGAAATGGCAGAGGATGACCTGTTAAATGTGAAGGCTGGTGGAGTGAAAGGTGAGGACAAGGGGAACCCTATTGTGGTTCTGGGAGGGAGGGGAAGGGGTGAGAGTATAAGTGCGGGAAATAGAACCGACACGGTCAAGGGCCAGGTCAACCACGGTAGAGGGGAATCCTCGGTTGAGGAAAAAGGAAGACCTATCTGAAGTACTAGTATGGAAGGTGGCATTTTCAGAACAAATAACAACTGAGAAACTGGGAGAATGGAATAGAGTCCTTACAGGATGCGGGTTGGGAGGAATTGTGACTGGGAGTCTGGGCTTATAGTGGATGGTTGTCGATAATCTATCCCCAGAAATGGTGACCGAGATGTCGAGGAAGGGAAGGGATGAGTCTGAGATGGACCATGTAAAGGTGAGGGAAGGGTGGAAATTGGAAGCAAAGTGAATACTTAGTTCAGGACGAGAGCAGGAAACGGCACCGATACAGTAATTAATGTATTGGAAAAAGAGGTGAGGGAGGGACCTGAGTAGGACTGGAACAAAGAATGTTCCACATATCCTACAAAAAGGAGGGCATAGCTAGGACCCATGCGGGTTCCCATAGCAACACCTTTAATTTGGAGGAAGTGAGTTAAATGCTAAGCCTTTTTGGAATAGGTGTAGCTGGAATTTTAACAGCGTATTGACTTCTGAACAACCGCTCTGGCCCTGATGAACACACACTTTTATATTTGTGTAATGTCAAATTTCTCCATTATGATAAAAATTGTAATTTAAAAAATATGTATATTTTTAAAGTTTGTTCATTACATGTCGGCTTCTACCTTTATCCCATGTGTATGTCTCAATCTTTATTTTGCTCTCTAACATTGTTAAGAAGTGCAGATAATCGGTGCTTTTCATTTCCTGGTTTGCTGTCTGAGAGTGTTCTTCAATGTGATTGGTTGCTTAGACAGCTTGATGACATAACAGCACTGCAATCAATTATATGCCGAGAAACCAAAGTTTTCGCCACAGTGAAGATCTCTGTGGGAAGCTTTCTTTGAGGTCCGTGGCAATTGCTGTCGCATTGCCGATGACCGTAAATTACGGGCCATAATTATACAGAACATACCATAGAATAGTACAGCACGGAAGATGATCTGCGGCCCATCAAGTCTGTGCCGGCTCTTTCGAAGAGCAATCCAAGTAGTTCCACATCCTGCTCTTTCTCCATATCCCTGCAATTTTTTCTCCTCCAAACGTTGATCCACTTTTGAAAGCTACTATTGAATCTGTTTCCACCACCCTATCGGGTAGTGCATTCAGAATCCTAACCACTCATTGTGTCAAAAAGTTTTCCCTCATGTCACCTCAAATCTGTGCCTTCTGATTATCGACCCTTCAACCATTGGAAACAATTTCTCTTTATTTACTCTAGCTGAACCCTTCATTATTTTAAACATCATTATCAAATCTCCACTTCGCTTTCTCTGCTCTAAAGAGAGCAACCCCAGCTTCTCCAGTCTCTCCACATAATTGTAATCGCTTACCCCTGGAACCATTCTAGTAAAAATCTTGTGTACCCTCTCTCTAAAGCCTATGCATCTTTCCTAAAAGTGTGGTGCCCAGAATTAGACACACTACTTCAGCTGGGGCTGAACTAGTGTTTTATGTAGGTTTAGCATAACTTGCTGGCTTTTGTACTCTATGCCTCTATTTATAAAGCCCAGGATCCCATATGCTTTATTAACTGTTTTGTTGACCTGTCCTGCCAACTTTAAAGATTTGTGCACAAGCGCCCCCAGGTCTCTCTGTTCTCACCCCCCCATTAAAATTGTACCATTTAGCTTATATTGTTTCTCCTCATTATTCCTCCCAAAATGTATCACATCACACTTTTCTGCGTTGAATTTAATCTGTTAAGTGTCCACCTATTCCACCAGCTTATCTATGTCCTCTTGAAGTGTATTATTATCTTCCTCACTGTTTACTACACTTCTAAGTTTCGTGTCATCTGCAAATTTTGAAATTGCGATCTGTACCCGCAAGACCAAGTCATTAATGTATATCAAACAGCAATGGTCCTAGTACTGAATCCTGGGGAACACCACTTTATACCTTCCTCTAGTCTGAAAAACAGCCATTCACCACCACTGTTTTCTATTCCTTAGCCAATTTTGTATCCATGTTGCTACTGTTCCTTTTATCCCATGGGCTTCAATTTTGCTAACAAACCTATTGTATGGTACTTTATCAAATGTCTTTTTAAAGTCCATATACACTATCAATTGCACTGCCCTCATCCACCCTCTGTTACCTCATCAATAAACTCAGTCAAGTTGGTCAAACACGATTTGCCTTTAACAAATCCATGCTGGCTCTCCATTTATTAGTCCATACTTGTCCAAGTGGCTGTTAATTTTCTCCTGGATTATTGTTTCTAAAATTACTGAGATTAAACTGACTGGCCTGTAATTGCCAGGTTCATCCTTCTCCCCTTTTTTGAACAAGGGTGTAACATTTGCAATCCTCCAGTCCTCTGGCACCACCCCTGTATCTAAGGAGGATTGAAAGATTGTGGCCAGCAGCTCCACAATTTCTACCCTTACTTCCTTCAGCAACATAGGATGCATTCCATCCGGACCGGGTGACATCCCCTTTAAGTACTACCAGCCTTTCTAGTACCTCCTCTTTATATATTTTTATCTCATCCAGTGTCCCGACAACCTCCACGTTTACCGTAGCTTTGGCAAGGTCCTCTTCCTTGGTAAAGACTGATGCAAAGTTCTCATTTAGTATTTTAACCATGCCTTTTACCTCCACCAATAGGTCTCCATTTTGGTCCCTAATTCGCTCCACCATTCCTCTGACAACCCTTTTACTGTTAATATGCCTGTAGGAGACCTTTGGATTCTCTTAGCCACCAATCTATTCTCGTACTGTCTCTTTGCCCCCTTTTTTTCTTCTCTGTACTTTCTATATTCAGCCTGATTCTCCTTTGTATTATCAAGCTGACATCTGTCATATGTCCCCTTTTTCTGCCTCATCCTACTCTCTCTAATTCCTTCATCATCCAGGGTGCTTTGGCTTTAGTTGCCCTCCCTTTTCCACCTTGTTTGAATGTACATGGACTGTACCTGAACCATCTCCTCTTTAAAGGTCACCTATTGTGTCAGCTGTGGCTCGGTTGAAGGGATTTTTACTAGTCCTAGCCCCTTTAGGGCTACCCCAGATCTGACGTTCAATTTCAACTAAAGTTTGTGGCAGCCGAATCCTAAAGACGCTTAATTGGGTCTAAAGGTCCGGGTGCTATCTCCCTAAAGGAAAGGAACAACCCGAGAATGTTACCGTCCTCCAGATAGCGCTTTTAGTAAGTTTAGCTCGACTGTGACGTCCTGGATATTATGAGGGTCCGGAAAACTCCCTCAGAATTCCGCAACTCCTCACCAGAGTGTACAGAGATTGAGTTCATGAGTTTTTGATGCAGAAGTCTTGAGAGACAATTCTAAGAAATATATAGATTTATTAAAGAACCGACATGCAATTTACAGTTGGTGAATCAGTCAATTGCAACATTAACTGTTCAAAAAAGAGAAAAATGTTATCTTATTAACAGAGAATCTTTCTTTTAAATCTTAACTTCGCTACAGTATTCTAGTTCTTAAAGGTTTCTATTCAGGATATCCATCACTATCAAATACTTTTGATCCTCGAGGTACAAAAAGTTGGAGACTACAGAACCGCCTCTGAATCCAAGAATCGCTTTGCCCGATTAAAGTGAGTCTGTTATCCCATTTGAGAGTTCCAATATTTATACCCTTTTCCAGTGGTATTTCCTTTATGGTTTTCTGCTGATGCAAGCTAATTATCTCGTTATTTTTCTGCTGACCTCTGCAACTCTTACTGCCACCTCAGCTGGTAGCATTACAGAATCGTGTCTCATCTCTAGGTGTTCTAAGTTTACCATATAAAAACGGTGTGATGGCAGGTGTTCCTTTGTCATCTTTACGAGGGCAGATGTTCCTTATCTTATGTGCTTCTTTACGAAGTGTAAATTAGAACACCTTATCTAGGGTGAACCATTGTTTTTTTTCCCCCAAAAGGTCAGCCTGTCGGAGCCCTTAACGTTCTGTTTCAATAAGGTTATTTATTCAGGGTCAACAACTCTTATCTCAATAGCCAGAATGCTTTCACAGCTATTTCATAGTTAGGTTTCTAAATTTCCAAACCCAGTTTGTTATGTCTTAATAAGGCCAGAGTTCTTTCATAAGATAGTGTATTTTTCTGAATAGGTTATGTGGCTTATTCCTTCACACAGTGGGTAGCACACGCACCTCTGAGTCAGAAGGTTGTGGGTTCAAGTCCCACTCCAGGGACTTGAGCATATAAATCTAGGCTGACACTCCAGTGCAGTGCTGAGGGAGTGCTGCACCATTGGAGGTGCTGTCTTTCGGATGAGGTGGTAAACCGAGGCCCCGTCTGCTCTCTCAAGTGGACGTAAAAGATCCCAAGGCACTATTTCGAAGAAGAGCAGGGAGTTATCCCCAGTGTCCTGGCCAATATTTATCCCTCAATCAACATAACAAACAGATTATCTGGTCATTATCACGTTGTTTGTGGGAGCTTGCTGTGCGCAAATTGGCTGCCACTTTTCCCACATTACAAGAGTGACTACACTCCAAAAGTACTTAATTGGCTGTAAAGCGCTTTGAGATGTCCGGTGGTTGTGAATGGCGCTGTATAAATGCAAGTCTTTTTATTGCTCCATTACATTTCTGCCTGTTGGTCTTTGACTCCAATTTACCTGGGCCAGATCCCTCCTCAATTCTCTGAAATTAGCCTGCCTCCAGTTAAGTATTTTTAATCTAGATTGCTCCTTGTCCTTCTCCATAACTAATTTAAACCTAATGATACTATGATCACTATTCCTGAGGTGTTCCCCCACTGACATTCTCCAGTTGACCCACTTCATTGCCCAGGACTAGATACAGCGATGCCACCTTCCTCGTTGGGCAGGAAACATACTGATCAAGAAAGTTCTCCTGAACACACTTCAGAAATTCTTCCCCCTCTCTGCCCTTAGCACAATCACTGCCCTATTCAATGTTGGGGTAGTTAAAACTTCCCATTATCACTATTGTTCATGCACCTCAGTAATTTCCCTGCAAATCTGCTTCTCTCTGTCCTTCCCACTATTTGGTAGCATATATAATGCACTGAGTGTTGTAATAGCTCCTCTATTGTTTCTTCACTCCAACCAAATAGATTGTCTTTGACCTCTCAATGACATTCTTTCTGGCACTGTAATATTTTCCTTAATCAAAACTGCTGCCCCCTCTTTTTCTATTCCTATCTTTCCTGAGTACCTTGTACCCAGGAATATTAAGCATCCAATCCTTCCCTTTTTTGAGCCAGGCCTCCGTTATAGGCACTACATCATATTTCCACTTGGCTATTTGCGCTTGCAGCTCACCAACCTTAGAAACCACACCATGCACTTACACACTTGCACTCCAAATCTAACTTGGACCTCTTTATATTTTCTGTGATCCCACCTAATTCTGTATAATTTCTAACCGCCTCTCCCAATCCTCTGTACACTTTGTTTATAACTTTTTAACACTTCATCTTGGTGTCCAACCCCCTTCCGAATTAGTTTAAA
The DNA here is from genome assembly GCF_052327205.1 of Somniosus microcephalus. Lineage (NCBI taxonomy): Eukaryota > Metazoa > Chordata > Chondrichthyes > Squaliformes > Somniosidae > Somniosus > Somniosus microcephalus. The sequence goes on along the minus strand of NC_141008.1, from coordinate 26,330,664 downwards.
CCCTCCCCCACAGCACTAATTAACCTGCCTGCGAGGATATTGATCCCAGCTCTGTTCAGGTATGACCCGTCCACCTTGAACATGTCCCTCCTGCCACAGAACTAATCCCAATATCCCAGAAATCTGAAGCCCTTTCTCCTGCACCATGTCTCTAGCCACATATTAACCTGCTATATCCCCCTATTTCTATTCTCACTAGCGCGTGGCACTGGGAGAAATCAGAGATTACTACATTTTGAGGTCCTGCTTTTTAACTTCCTCCCTAGCTCCTTAAACTCTGACTGCAGGTCCTCAACCCTCTTCCTTCCTGTGTTGGTTTCAACGGACCACGACGTCTGGCTTTCTCTCCCCCCCCCCCCCCCCCCCCCCCCCCCCCAAAAATGTTACATAAGAACATAAGAAATAGGAGCAGGAGTAGGCCATTCGGCCCCTCGAGCCTGCCCCGCCATTAAATAAGATCATGGCTGATCTGATCTTGGCCTCAACTCCACTTTCCTGCCCGCTCCCCATAACCCTTGACTCCCCTGTAGCTCAAATATATGTCTATCTCCGCCTTGAATATATTCAGTGACTCCGCCTCCACAGCTCTCCTGTGGTATAGAGAATTCCAAAAATTCATGACCCTCAGAAGAAATTCCTCCTCATCTCCGTTTTAAATGGGTGACCTCTTATCCTGAAACTATGCCCCCTAATTCTAGATTCCCCCACTAGGGGAAATATCCTCTCCGCATCTACCCTGTCAAGCCCCCTCAGAATCCTTTGTGTTTCAATAAGATCACCCCTCATTCTTCTAAACTCCAATGAGTATAGGCTCAACCTGTCTTCATAAGACAACCCCTTCATCTCAGGAATTAACCTACTGAGCCTTCTCTGAACTGCCTCTAATGCAAGTATATCCCTCCTTAAATAAGGAGACCAAAACTGCACGCAGTACTCCAGGTGTGGTCTCACCAGCGCCCTGTACAGTTGTAGCAAGACTTTCCTACTTTTATACTCCATCCCCCTTGCAATAAAGGCCAACATTCCATTTGTCTTCCTAATTGCTGTACCTGAATTCTAACTTTTTGTGTTTCATGTACGAGGATCCCCAGATCCCTCTACCACAGCATTTTGTAGTCTCTCTCTCCATTTAAAAAAATAATTACTTTTTTATTTTTCCTACCAAAGTGGATAACCTCACATTTTCCCACATTATACTCCATCTGCCAAATTTTTGCCTACTCACTTAACCTATCTATATCCTTTGCAGACTTGGTCTTCCTCACAACTTGCTTTCCCACCTATCTTTGTATCATCAGCAAATTTGGCTACAGTACACACTGTTCCTTCAACCAAGTCATTATTAATATATATATAGTTGAGGCCCATCACTGATTCTCTCCACTAGTTACAGTTTGGCAAACTGAAAATTACCCATTTATCCCGACTCTTTGTTTTCTGTCAGTTAGACAATCCTTTATCCATGCTAATATACTACCCCCAACCCCATGAGCTCTTATCTTGTGCAGTAACCTTTTATGTGGCACCTTTCGAATGCCTTCTGGAAATCCAAATACACTACATCTGTTGGTTCTCCTTTATCCACCCTGCTTGTTACATCCTCAAAGAACTTTAGTAAATGTGTCAAACACAATTTCCCTTTCATACAATCAAGCAGAGTCAACATGGTTTTATTATGATTTTCTAAATGTCCTGCTGTTACTTCCTTAATAATGGATTCCAGCATTTTCCCAATGACAGATGTTAGGCTAACTGGCCTATAGTTTCCTGCTTTCTGCCTCCCTCCTTTCTTGAATAGGGGCATTACATTTGCAGTTTTCCAATCTGCTGGGACCTCTCCAGAATTGAGGGAATTTTGGTAGATTACAACCAACGCATCCACTATCTCTGCAGCCGCTCCTTTTAAGACCCTAGGATGTAGGCCATCAGGTCCAGGGGACTTGTTAGCCTATAGTCCCATTAGTTTGCCTAGAACTTTTTCTCTAGTGATAGTCATTGTTTTAAGTTCCTCCCTCCCTATAATCCCTTAATTATCAATTATTTTTGGGATGCTTTTAGTGTCTTCTACTGTGAAGACTGATATAAAATATTTGTTCAAAATCTTTGCCATTTCCCTGTTTCCCATTATTAATTCCCCAGTCCCATCCTCTAAGGGACTAATGTTTATTTTAGCTACTCTTTTTTTTATATACCTGTAGAAGCTCTTACTGTCTGTTTGTTATTTTTTGCTAGTTTACTTTCATAAACTATCTTCTCCCTCTTTTTAGTCATCCTTTGCTGGTTTCTAAAAATTTCCCAATCCTCTGGCCTACCACTAATCTTGGCAACGTGTATGCTTTTTCTTTCAATTTGATACCATCTTTAACTTCCTTAGTTAGCCACGGATGGTTCATCCTTCTCGTAGAGTCTTTATTTCTCACTGGAATAAACCTTTGCTGAGAGTTATGAAATATCTCCTTAAATGTCTGCCACTGCTTATCTACCATCTTACCCTTGAACTATTTTCCCAGTCCACTTTAGCCAACTCTGTCTTCATACCTTTGTCATTGCCTTTATTTACGTTTAGGACACTAGTTTCAGAAACCAGTTTCTCACCCTCAAACTGAATTTGAAATTCAATCATGCTATGATCACTCTTCCCTAGAAGATCCTTTAATATGAGATCATTAATTAATCCTGTCTCACTACACATTACCAGATCTAAAATAGCCTCCCCCCCGGGTTGGTTCCACAATGTATTGTTCTAAGAACCCATCCTGAATACATTCTATGAACTCGTCCTCAAGGCTACCCTTGCCAATTTGATTTGTCCAATCTATATGAAAATTAAAATTGCCCATGATTAGCGCAGTACTTTTCTTACAAGCCCCTATTATTTCTTGATTTATACTCTGTCCTACAGTGTAGCTACTGTTAGGGGGCCTATAGACTACTCCCACCAGTGACTTCTTTTCCTTACTATTTCTTATCTCCACCCAAACTGATTCTAAATCTTGATCTTCTGAGCCAATATCATTTCTCACCACTGCACTGATCTCATCCTTTATTAACAGAGCTACCCCACCTCCTTTTCCTTTCTGCCTATCCTTTTGAAATGTCAAATACCCCTGAATATTCAGTTCCCAGCCTTGGCCACCTTGCAACCACGTCTCTGTAATGGCTATCGGATCATACCCATTTATTTCTATTTGTGCCGTCAACTCATCTGTTTTGTTACGATTGCTGTGTGCATTCAGATAAAGAGCCTTTAATTTTGTCTTTTTACCATTTTTTCCTACTGTCTCTATTTGCTGGTGCACACTTATGTTTGTATGCTGTGTCTCCTCCTGTAACACTCTGGTTATCATTACCCCTATCGCTACCCTGCACTGTTGCCTTCTCCTTTCTCTTTGACTTTCTAAATTCCCCTTCACCTGAACCTTCCCCCCCCCCCCCCCCCCCTCACTATTTAGTTTAAATCCCTATTTACCACCCTAGTTGTTCGATTCGCCAGGACACTGGTCCCAGCATGGTTCAAGTGAAACCCATCCCAACGGAACAGCTCCCTCTTTCTCCAGTTCTGGTGCCAGTGGCCCATGAATCAAAACCCATTTCTCAAACACCAATCTTTGAGCCACGCATTTAACTCTCTGATCTATTGACCCTATGTCAGTTTGCTCGTGGCTCAGGTAGTTATCCAGAGATTATTACCTTTGTGGTTCTGCTTTTTAATTTGGCCCCTAGCTGCTCATACTCCCTCAGCAGAACCTCTTTTTTAGTCCCACCTATGTCATTGGTACCAGATGGACCACGACAACTGGATCTTTCCCCTCCACTCCAAGATTCTTTCCAGCCCCGAGGAGATATCCTTTACCCCGGCACCGGGCAGGCAACACAGCCTTCGGGACTCACGCTCTCGTCTGCAGAGAACAGTATCTATCCCCCTAACTATACTGTCCCCTACCACTACTACATTCCTTTTTACTCCCCCAACTTGAATGGCTCCCTGTACCACAGTGCTGTGGTCAATTTGCTCATCCTCCCTACAGTTCCTGCTCTCATCCACACAGGCTGCAAGAACCTCGTACCTGTTGGATAAGTGAAAGGGCTGAGGCTCCTCCAATACTGCCTTCTGGATCCCCATACCTGCCTCACTTGTCACACCGTCCTGTCCCTGACTGCCTCCTGGAACAAAACATCCAGGTAACTTTCTCCCTCCCTGATGTATCGAGTGTCCAAAGCTCGGACTCCAGCTCATTAACTCTGAGCCGAAGTTCCTCGAGCTGCAGACACTTACTGCAGATGTGGCCACTGTGGATCACACTGGGGCCCTGAAGCTCCCACATGCTACAGCTGCAACACATAACCTGCCCTGCCATTTCTATTGTATTTTATTTAACTAATTAGGTTTTCAAGTTTTGGAAGATCACTCTATATATGTTTTTAATCTGTAACCAATGCCCTAATTTAAAGAAAAAAGAGAAAGAGAAATACTCTGTATACTCAGCGAATCTCCTGCTCTTTGTACTCAGCGAATCCCTCAAATGTTCTGCACCCTCTCCTTGATGTCCCTTACCCTGGCATTAGGGAAGCAACATACCGTACGGGACTCACGTCGGTGGTGGCAGAACTGCATGTCTGACCTCTTGACTATTTAATCAGCAATTACTACTGTGTTCCTACACTTTGCTGTACGCCCCTGTGCAGTCCTTTGCCTCACGATGCCAGGCTCAGGACTGCACTCCTTCGAGGTGTTGTCGCCCTTGCCCTCGATGCTGAATACTGGTTTGAGAGTGCCACTCTCCCAGAGGATTCCTGTACTGCCTGCCTCTTCCTACCCTTCTGGATGGCCACCCACTTGCTATTTACCTGGACGTGAGGTGACCACTTCCTGGAACTTGCGATCCAGGAAACATTCAGCTACCCATCTGCCCTGCAGTGAATCCAGCTGACCCTCAAGCTCAGAAATCCTCAACTTGAGTTCAAGCAGCTGGAGGCACTTCCTGCACACGTGTGCCTACGGGACACATGAAGCGTCCTGAAGTTTTCACGTGGTGTAGGAATTGCAGGCTATGGGTCGCAGGTGTCCCTCCATTCTAATTAGAAACTTAAAAAAATTCCTTCGATATAAGGGGGGCAAAATTGTGTCGCACCCTCTTTGGGGTGCTAATTTCGCCAAGGCGCTGCTTTTAGCGCCCTGAAAAAGTTAGAGCACCCCCGCGCCCGAAATTCACTGGTAGCGCCCCAAGAGGGAGGCGGGACGAAGTGAAATGGGTTTTCCACCATACTTCTGTTGAATTTATGGTGGCAGAGCCGGAGGAGTTTCAAGGAAATTCAGTCTTTGTCTTTTAGAAGTTACGGTGGTGGTGGTGGGGTTTCTGGCTATGTGTCAACATTGTAAGGGATCCCTGGATGTGTATCAGCACCTGCCTCCCCCCAGCCAAAGAAAGAGATTGAAAGAAAGAATGAACTTGCGTTTATATAATACCTTTCATGATCTCAGAATGTCCAATATCCTTCATCGACAGTGAAGCGCTTTGGAAGTGCAGTCACTGTTGTAATTGTACAGAAATGCAGTGGCCAATTCGCACACAGCAAGGTCTTGCAAACAGCAATGAAATAAATGTCTAGATGGTATGTATGTTTTTAGTGCTGTTGGTTGATAGATTAATTTTGTCCAGTGCACTTCTTGGAATACTGTCACGAGCCATCATGCGTCAACTTAAGGGCAGATGGGGCCTTGGTTTAACTTCTCATCTAAAAAGCGCGCGCTCGACAATGCTGCACCATCAGGGAGGAGATTGTTGCTGGGAGGTACAGAATTGTCCCTTGAAGTCTAAGGATGCCTGGTTTCTAAACAAAGACTTGCAGACTAGGTTGTGGAGGGCATCCTCCATTATTATTACTTGTCTGGCTGGAAACACAATAAAATGTCATTCTGCAGCTACTGCATGGGGATATTTGCAACAAGTATCTATTGATAGTATCGGCAAAGATGCTACATATATGCTTACAAGGCTCAAGCATGGTTGAAACCACCTTTTGTAAATCCGAAATCTCCCATATGGGCCTCCCTCTTTCTAGACATAATTACCACGGGGGTGGTATACAGTAGTTTGTGGAGGAATTGAGCTAATTGGGAAGGAAAGGAAAATTATCTTTCTTGTAGGGCCTTCTTCATTCTCCAGTTGATGCATCGTACATATGCCATGCTTCCCTCCACCATCCCTCATCAGGCCTGTTGGATCCGTGTATCTTGATGTTGTGTCCTTCAATAATTAGACAACAAGACTGCAGGGAACGATTCAACAGGTGTTTACTGAATGAGGGTTACTCTAGAACTAAGTGTACAGATCACTACTCAGGGTTTATATACAGGTGTGGTCACTGCCGGTACTACAGTATACAGGAGCTGTAAAAAGCAGTTCTCCCCTTAAAGGTACATAGATTACAATTCCTCCCCTTTTTAGATTAACAGTACCATAACACTCATTTAACAATTAAATATCAAACTAATTACAATTAACACTTTTAACATGCAACATTAACTGAAAATAGTCTATTTATAAATTCAGTCTTTGGGGAGGCTTCCTGATTCTTTCTGGATAACGCCTTTCCCGAGTGTCTCGCTCTTGGTGCGGAGGCGATTCTAACACCCTGTCGTCAGTTGATTCATCAGCTACCAATGCTATTGTTTCTGAGGTAGATGCGACCTGTACGTCGGGTTCCTCACCAGGTACGTATGGCCGAGACATGGGGTTGACTCGTTCCTGTGACTCTAGGATCTGGTCAGCATGGCGTCTCACAATGTTCTCCCCAACATCCACTGTGTACATTAGTGGCCCCTGCTGTGTGCATATCGTTCCTGATTGCCATTTCTCTGTTCGGTAGTCGCGGGCCAAGACTGGTTGCCCTACATTGAAGCTCCTTGTCGGCTTCTCATTGATGTGCTGGAATTGCTTACTCTCAACATCTCTTCATACATTTGGTCTGAGCAAATCCAGACGAGATCTCAACCTTCAGTTAAAGAACATCATGGCCGGGGCCTGGTTGGTGACTGCATGTGTCGCATTCCGGTAGACGAACAGGAAATTGTCCACCTTGTGCTGCAGCGGAATGTTGTCATTGTACATAGCCTTTATTGCCTTCTTAAAGGTTTGTACGAACCTCTCAGCCAATCCATTTGTGGCTGGATGATACGGGTGGATGTGTAATGCCGTACCCCATTCCTTTTCATAAATCTTCGGACACAAACTGTGGTCCGTTATCAGAGCAAATCTGCTCTGGCAAGCCGTTCCTGGCAAAAATGGTCCGTAGGACTGCAATAGTTTTCTCCGTGGTGGTGGAGGACATTTTGATCACCTCAGGCCATTTCGAGTGCGCATCCATGGCTATTAAAAACATTGAGTCCATGAATGGACCAGCAAAATCAATATGCACCCGTTGCCATGGAGATGAGGGCCACTCCCATGGGTGTAGAGGGGCATGTGGTGGTGCATTTTGGACCTTTTGGCATCCTGAGCAGCTCTTTGTCAGGTCCTCGATTTGCTGATCGATCCCTGGCCACCACACACAAGCCCTAGCAAGGCTTTTCATTTTCACCCCTCCCAGATGACCTTCGTGAAGCTCATTGAGCACTCTCTCCCTTAACTTGGGTGGAATTACCACTCGGGATCCACACATCAAGGTCCCCTGGCATACTGACAGCTATTCACTTCTGGGTGAGAATGCTGGCAACAGTGAGTCGCCATGTGCTGGCCATCCCTTCACCGTCAAATCATATACCCGAGACAGTGTCGGGTCATTTCGGGTCTCCTTCTCTATACCAGCGTTAGTTACTGGCAAGCATTCAATTATAGTAGAATGAAATATTTCGACAGGATCCACTGCTGGTGCTTCCTCCGCAGTAGGCAGTGGCAGGCGTGATAGCCCATCAGCGTTTCCATGCTGTTTCGTGCCCTTATACTCGATTTCATATTGGTGCGCCCCTAGAAAAAGGGACCATCTTTGTAGCCGTTGCGCAGTCATCACCGGAACGCCCTTCTTTGGATTAAAGATGGAGACAAGTGGTTGGTGGTCAGTCAGCAAGGTGAACTTCTGCCCGTGCAGATAGTGATTGAACTTTTTCACTCCCCACACTAGGCTGAGGGCCTCGCTGTCAATCTGGGCGTGGTTACGCTCGGCTGAGGTTAGTGACCGAGACGCAAAGGCTACTGGCCTCTCCGAGCCATCCGGGAATTTGTGCGACAGCACCGCTCCAATGCCATAGGGTGATGCATCACACGCCAACCGAATTGGTAGTGCTGGGTTGAAATGAGCCAACACCTCTTTTGATGTGATCAATGCTTTGCTCTTCTGGAAAGCTCGTTTACATTCGTCACTCCACTTCCATGGTACCCCCGTTTGCAGTAGGGTGTTCAGTGGGTGTAGTATGGTAGACAAATTCGGCAAGAACTTATGGTAGTAGTTCACCAGCCTGAGGAACGACCTCAGTTGTGACACATTTTCCGGTGCTGGAGCCTTGACTACTGCCTCAACCTTTTCAGGGGACTTATGTAGCCCCTCTTTATCAATAACGTGGCCACAGTACAAGATCTGCTTCTGGACAAACTCGCATTTGTGGCGATTAGCTCGGAGCCCATATTCCTTCAATCTAGTGAGCACCTGCTCCAGGTTGGCGAGGTGATCACTGTCATTTTTGCCCGTGACCAGGATATCGTCCAAATAACACTGGGTCCCTGGAATCCCTTGCAGGACTTGTTCCATTGCCCTTTGCCAAATAGCCAGAGCTGATGCTACCCCGAACACCAGTATTGGTAGAGACCTTTGAGTGTTGATCGTGAGGTACTGTTTCGAGGCTTCTTCTCCCTCCATTTGCAGGTACGCCTGGGCCAGATCAATCTTAGTGAAGCGTTTCGCTCCAGATAGCGAGGCGAAAATATCTTCAATCTGCGGAAGCGGATATTGTACAGTGTGAAGGACTGGGTTCACTGTCACCTTAAAGACCCCACAGATGCGAACCTTCTTTGGTTCCCCAGGCGTATTACTGAACGACCTCTTCATTACAGGAACGATGGGTGTAGCCCACTTGCTCCAGTCCACTTTGGACAGTGCTCCTGAACATTCCAAACCTTCCAGCTCTGCTTCGACGGCTGGGCGGATCGCATAAGGTATCGGTCTGGCCTTAAAAAAAAAAAACTTTAGGCTTGCATTTTCCTCTATTTTGATCGTCGCTGTTATGCCTTTTAGTGTTCCGAGTCCCTGCTGGAACACTTCTTGTGCGTCAGTTAGCATTTTTGACAGTCGTCCAGGTGTGACGTCGTCATCCTTTTTGGCATCTACAGTCAGTGCTTGTATGGAATGCCAATCTAGCTGTATCTTCCGGATCCATTCATGTCCTAGTAGTGGTGGTCCTCCATCTGGCAATACATATAGGTCCATTTTTGGTGTTTCCTTGCCGTTATACATAACGTTCACCCTTATTTTTCCTTTGGGGTAGACTTTTTGCCCCGTGTACGTCTTCAAGACAATCTCTGTATCTCTCAAGGGTATATGTGAGAATAGCCGCTTGTAGTCCCTTCGGTTTATGACTGCTAGGGCTGATCCTGTGTCCAATTCCATTTTCACTTGGACTCCTGCTGTCTTAAGCATGACCCAGATAGTTTGGTGATCCTCTGTTTTGATCACATTATGTAGTTTCAGACAACCCATCTCCTTGCTTCCGGAGTCTGTATCGCTCTTCTGTATGTCTGAACTACTCTCCGTCACCTTATGTACCTTCTTGTACTTCTCCTGTGGAGATTTCTTGCTGCTGGTTTTCTTTCCCGACCTGCAGACTCTTGCTATGTGTCCTACTTTTCCACACTGTCTGCACACTTTGTCCTTGAACCAGCAATCATTATGGTCGTGTGTTGTTCTGCCGCAGCGATAGAACTTCACTGTTCGGTATGACATTTCATTTGTGCCATATTCTTGCGGTCTCCGTTGTATCTCTGCCGCGCCCCGTGCTGCTGCTTCGTGTGATACTGCAATGCTGAAAGCCTTGTCCAGCGTAAGATCCTTTTCTGATAGAAGCCGTTTCTGGGTTCCTTCACTTTGAAGCCCACACACAAACTTGCCCCTTAAAGTATCTGCTAGTCCCGTTCCAAACTGGCAGTGTTTCGATAGCTTGCGCAGTTCCGTTAAATACTCGGCATTACTTTCATCTTTATGCTGGTTCCTTTTGTGAAACTTAAATCTTTCTGCTGTCAGCAGCGGTGTGGGGTTTAAGTGGTCCTGTAGGATTGACACTGTTTTCAAAATCCTTTTCTACTGGCTTCTCTGGGGTTACTAGGTTTCGTAGTAAGCCATACGTTTTTGCACCCATTGAATTCAACAATACCAGCGCTTTCTTGTCATCTGGCACTTCATTCGCCTTGCAGTATACTTCTATGTGTTCGACATATGTCGTCCAACCTTCGACTTCATTGTCGAACGCTGTGATACTGCCACTCTTCGGCATTTTTGGGTGTGGTTAGACTGGCTTAAAATGGCGTCTCCCGCGCTTTCCTTTCTTCCCCGCTGCGGCTTAAAATGGCGTCTCCCGCGCTGCTGCTAACGCCGCTCTCAGCGGTCCTCGTGGCAAATGGCGACGCCCTGTGGGTTTCCTGCGCTGCTGCCCATGCCGCTCTCTGCGGTCCTCGTGGCAATGGCAGCGCCTCGCGTTTTCCTGCACGCTTCTCTCCCCCATTGACGCTGCTCGTCCCTTGAACACCGGCTGCGCTCTGCTCTCTCTCACCTCTCTCCCCCGTTGACGCCGCTCGGTCCTGAACACCGGCTGCGCCCCATGCGCTCTACCCTCTCTCTCCCCCGTCGACGCTGCTCGGCCTTTTTCTGTGCTGCTCGGTCGGCTCTAGCCGCCGCTGTCCGGGAAGGGTCTGCGCAGTACCTCTTGCCAGCCCGTTTCGCTGGACCACCGTGACTAGAAAGCCAAGCCTGGCTCTCGACAGCCTCCCCTGCGATGCTCAAATCTCCGCTGGATGACTGGGCGGTTGCCCGTGGTCAATGCCCGTGCTTTTGGACTCGACCTCCTTCCACTGTTCTCCAGGAGCGAATCCCTGGGAGTTGATGCAGAGTTGCAGGTAGGTTCGAATCTGCTCGTCGCCAATGTTAGATCCGTGTATCTTGATGTTGTGTCCTTCAATAATTAGACAACAAGACTGCAGGGAACGATTCAACAGGTGTTTACTGAATGAGGGTTACTCTAGAACTAAGTGTACAGATCACTACTCAGGGTTTATATACAGGTGTGGTCACTGCCGGTACTACAGTATACTGGAGCTGTAAAAAGCAGTTCTCCCCTTAATAAAGGTACATACATTACAAGGCCCTGTGAAAGAAAAAAAGACTTGCATTTATATAGTGCCTTTCTCGACCTCAGGATGTGCCAAAGCACTTTTACAGCCAATGAAGTACTTTTTTGAAGTGCACTCACTGTTGTAATGTAGAAAACGTAAGGTTATTTGTTACATAATTTGATTTGTTTAGACAGTGTCAATGAAAATGAATGTCTATCCCATTGCATGCCCAGCTCTCTAATATAGCACTGGAATGGGGTATCGTGTGGGTTGACATTGTGCAACATCACTTGATCGCGTAAGTAGATGTAAAAAGCTTCATTGGAGGTATTTCCCGCCACGTGGTTTCCTCGGAATGTGATCTAGATCTGGTTTAATTCTGCGGTGTATGGAGGATTCCAAGATCGTACAAGGCAAATGAACCTTTTCATTTGAATTTAGCTAAATGGGAAATTCATTGTAGGCCATCTTATCAAGATTATAATAAAAATTAAGTTCAAAATTTACTATCTGTGTTATCTTATCAGGAAAAGTTGGCTTGTGCCAACTAGTTTTGTGTGTGTGACATTGAGGCCATGTTTAGTATTAGTGTATTGTATGCCTGATGACTTCTGTATCTACAAAATGCACAGCAAACACATGTTTCTTTAAGAAAAGAAACTACAGGGCATCATTGAATATACTCCTCAAGATTGTCTACACCTAGTTCTTCATAATCAATTGGTATAGATCAACAATGAGCTCAGTGGTATTGTGAAATACTTAAAAATAAATCAGAAACATTCTACACTGCTTTGTCGGTTAGAACCAAGCCTTAATGAGGTAACTTCCATTTTTCTAAATTAATATTTCAAAAGGATAATGATCTGCTGGTGGAAGAGCATATAAAGTATTTCTATTGTACATTTTGATATTCTGCACATGCATAAGGAAAGCATATTCTTGTGAAATTAGTATCAATTTAGGATTAAAAAGGGCAATCTGCATAGCTTCTTCCTGAGTTTCCAGTGATGCCGGGCATTGACTCTTTACTCCTGTCAACGCTTTAGAACCAAGCCGTGAATTTCAATTGATTTCAAAGCTCTTGGACTTACTATATAACCTTAAACAGATGGACTAATGCCCTGACTTAGCGTGAAATAGATGTGGGAAGCTGCATATTTGTGATGTTAAAAATTCTTGTTTGGAGTCTGATCCACATGAAGCTGATTATAGTGTAGGAAAGTGAATATTTAGACACCCAGGCACTTGTTCTCCATTCCATAACCAACTTATAGTTCAGTTCTATAAGAGATTTGGTGACTTTTATTCTGTGTGTGGATATGCAATTTAGCTAAAGCACAATACTCTCTCCACAGATGTCTGCTTTTCCTTCGCCACTCCCTAAGGGTGCGACTAGATGAATTGATCCAAATACGTAGAGCTGAAATGCTTCTGAAATTGTATTTGGGGATTTGGACAGCTGTCAAGTGCTCTAGCAAAGGATATCTGTTGGACGTTTCTGTGCTGTTAACAAGATTTCTAATCAGCAAACGTGTAACTGAATTCTTGGGAGAGACGTGATCATCATCGTCAAATGGATGTGATAAATTGCACAGTTCATGTCTGCGCTTATGACAAAGTAATTTTAAAAAGCCAAGTCTAATTTTCACAGCTTGTGAAAATCATTTTCTGATTTTCACTAAAATATTAGGAAACCTAGGATTCTAAACATTATGACCATTATATTGTGGTCACAATTGCAGTTTAAGATAAATAAGATTATTAGTACTGTATTACACTACCATTTTATTGCCTTTAATAGAATCACATGGATAGAAATCATTAAAACACTGAAAATTTACTGCAAAAGGGATTTATGCTATGGGAGCTGCGTTTTGTTCAAAACGTTAAAACATAGAGGTAGATTTTCTCCCTTGGAGGATTTCAAGTGGCTGGCTGGCAGAATGCGCCGGCCAACCACCTGTTAGACCTGTCAGGAGGCTTGGTCCATTTTGAGGGCCAGGCTGCAGATCGAGTGCCCCGGAGTAGCCTATTGGCTGTGGACAGCTGCCAGATTGGACTCCCTCGCCAGCCTCCAGACTGCAAGAATGTAGACTTGTTTGGGGAGGTGGTGGGGGGAGCTCTTATCTCAGGAGGAGGCTGAATCTGGAGCACCAAAGGCCCAGGCTGGTTTCGTGGAGCTCCTTCTGACCCCACAAACATAATGGGAAACTTATCTGTTGGCCCCTCTTCAGCCCAGACGCCAGGTGATAGACAAAGCATTCACGCCGCATTATCTGCCCTGTTCAGTCTTAAAATAGCATCTGGGTTCTATTGATGTCATAAGACCCCAATTGTAAAATTGAAATTGCCTATGCATTCTCTTCAGAGGACCCAGCAAGATTAAAATAGTGACGGTGTGAATGGCGCAGTAAGTTCTTCCATTCCATTTTGAGGATGCTACAGGCCTATTTCCACTAGACTAGAGGCCTTAAAATTCAGCCCCAGCTCTTAAATCAGACTTTCAGGGTACCTAACCTAACAATTCCTTGCATTTTCCACTTTAAAGTAGTATGAAATTTAAAAGTAGAAACAAAGTTTATAGTATCATTGAAGTCTATTTCATTATAGAAGCATGTCATATTTTCATTGTACCCCATAACATGTTTTTAGTTTTGCTAAAGATCAATAAACTGAGTATAAAATATGGATGTTCACCAATAAAGATGTATAAAGATATAGAGGTTATAATGGGACAGAAAAAGGAGGCTTATGACAATTGTATGGTTTGTAATACAGTAGAGAACGAAGCTGAATATAGAAAGTACAGAGGAGATCAAAAAAAGGAAGTAAGAGGGTCAAAGAGAGAGCATGGAATAGATTAGTGGCTAACACAGAAGTAGCCCAAAAATCCTTTATCAACAAATAGTAAAAGGGTAGTCAAATGAAGGGTGGGCCCGATTTAGGGACCAAAAAGTAGATCATCTTGTGGAGGCAGAGAGGGCATGCTGAGGTACTAAATGAGTACTTGCATCTGTCATCTTCAGAAGGGGATGCTGCCAATGTAGCAATAAAGGAGGAGCAGTAAAGCAGTAGCAATATTGGATAGGATAAAAATAGATAGAGAGAATATACTTAAGGGAGGCGGTCCTCAAAGCGGAAAAAGTCACCCGGTCTGGATGGGATGTGTCCTACTGAGGGAAGTAAGGGTGGAAATTGTGGAGGCTCAGGCCACAAATCTTCCAATGTTCCTTGGATATAGGGGTGGTGCCAGAGGACTGGAGGATTGCAAATGTTAACACCCCTGTTTAAAAATGGTCAGGGGATATACCCGGCAACCACAGGCCTGTCAGCCTAACGTTAGTGGCGGGAAAATTTTAGAAACAATAATCCGGGACAAAATTATTTGGCATTTGGAAAAGTGTGGGCTAATAAATGAAAGTCGGCACAGATTTGTTAAAGGCAAATTGTGTTTGACGAACTTGATGGAGTTCTTTTGATGAAGTAACTGAGAGGGTTGATGAGGGTTGTGCGGTTGATATTGTGCATATGGACTTTCAAAAGGCGTTTAACAAAATACCACATAATAGACTGGTTAGCAAAATTAAAGCCCATGGGATTAGAGGGACAGTGGCAGCATAGCTACAAAATTGGCTAAGGGACAAAAAGCTGAGTATTGGTCAATGGTGGTTTTTAAAATTGGATGGAAGTATATAGTGGTGTTCCCCGGGGGGCTAGTATTAGGACCACTGCTCTTTTTTGATATATATTAATGACCTAGACTTGGGTATACAGGGCATAATTTCAAAGTTTGCAGATGATACAAAATTTGGAAATGTAGTAAACAATGAGGAGGATAATAACACTTCAGGAAGACATAAACATTGTGATGAAATGGCAGACATATGGCAGATAAAATTTAATGCAGAGAGTTCAAAAAAGGGGAGAAGGATAAACCTGGCAATTACAGGCCAGTCAATTTAACGTCATTGTTGGGGAAGCTTTTAGAAACAATAATCCGGGAGAAAATTAACAGATACTTGGACAAGAATGGACTAAAAGGAGAGCCAGCATGGATTTGTTAAGGGCAAATTGTGTTTGACTAAATTAGTTTTTTGATTAGGTAATAGAGAGGGTGGATGAGGACAGTGCAGCCGATGTTCTGTATATGAACTTTCACACAGAATCACAGAAGCCCCACAGTGCAGATAGAGGCCATTTCGGCCCATCGAGCCTGCACTGACACATATCCCACCCGATCCCCGTAACCCCTACACCAACACATATCCCACCCTATCCCTGTAACCCCATGTATTTAATCCCCCTAACACTAAGGGTCAATTTATCATAGCCAATCAACCTGACCCGCACATCTTTGGACTGTGGGAGGAAACCGGAGCACCCGGAGAAAACCCACGCAAACACGGGGAAAATGTGCAAACTCCACACACAGAGTCACCCGAGGCCGGATTCGAACCCGGGTCCCTGGCGCTGTGAGGCAACAGTGCTAACCACTATGCCACCGTGCTGCCCAATCTCAAAAGGTGTTTGATAAAGTACCACATATTGGACTTGTTAACATTTTCAAGGCCATGGGATAAAAGGGGTAGTAGCAGCATGGATGCAAAATTGGCTAAGGGATAGAAAAAAGAATTATGACTAATGGCTATTTTTCAGACTGGAGGGATATACACAATGGAGTTCCCCAAGCTTCAGTACTTGGACCACTTGTTTTTGATATGCATTAATGACTTAGACTTGGGGGTACAGGGCACAATTTAAAAATTTGCAGATGACGTGAAGCTTGGAAGTGTAGTATACAGTGAGGAAGATGGTAATAGCCTTCAAGAGGACATAGACTGGCTGGTGGAATGGGTGGACACATTGCAGATGAAATTCAACACAGAAAAGTGTGAGGTAGGAAGAATGAGGAGAGACGATACATGCTAAATGGTATAATTTTAATGGGAGTGTAAGAAAAGAGACACCTGGGGGTGTTTGTGCACATATCTTAGAAGATGGCAGGACGGGTTAACAAAACCGTTAATAAAGCAGATGGGGTCCTGGGCTTTATAAATAGAAGCATGGACCGCGATTTCGCCTGTCGAGATGGCTTAGTGCGGCCGAGGTAGGAGGCGGGTTGTGACCCCGCTCCTGGCTCCACCCGCTTTGTAAGAGGAATTTTCCGTTGATTGGGCTTGTTAAGCCCACCCTGCGAGGTTCCCAGCCAATTAAAAGGAAGCGGGTCTGATGACTTCAGTTGATGCGTCATCAGCCGGTTTCCTTAAAGGGGCCATGTCCAAATTGATTTTGGTGTGGAGATGCCAGAGTTGGACTGGGGTGGACAAATGTAAGAAGTCACGCAACACCAGGTTATAGTCCAACAGCTTTGTTTGAAATCAAAAGCTTTCGGAGCGCTGCTCCTTCGTCAGGTGACGTCCTTCACCTGACGAAGGAGCAGCGCTCCGAAAGCTTGTGATTTCAAATAAAGCTGTTGGACTATAACTTGGTGTTGTGTGACTTCTTACAAATTGATTTTGACAGTTGTGCTGTTAGTGTTGTACAGCATTGAGGTGCTGCAAACACTGACGAGCACTGCACAAAGGTGCATGGCTGCATGCAGGCTCTCCAATGACTCCCTCCATATGCTTATGGAGGGAGTCACAGCACACAGGGATGTTCTCTTCCCTTCCCATGGGCGGAAGAGACCTCCTGAGGAGACCAACACAGCCTGGTTGCACATTGCACAGGAGGGCACAGGCAGGAATGTCGTCGGAAGGCCCAGGCTGCAGTGGCACAAACCTTTCAATGATCTCAGTAGATCCGAAACGTTAATGCCACACTCAACCTCATCCTGCTGTGGCACTCCTCACATCCCCATCACTCTGCCTTCCCTACCCTACTCCTGCACATCTTTACTCATGCCAACTTATCTTGCACCTCCATCCATCCCCCTCTATCTACATAAGAACATAAGAAGTAGGAGCAGGAGCAGGTCATTTGGCCCTTCGAGCCTGCTCCGCCATTCAATAAGACCATTGCTGATAATCTACCTCATCTCCACTTTCCTGCACTATCCCCATATCCCTTGATTCCCTTAATATTCAAAAAGCTATCGATCTCTGTCTTGAATATATTCAACAACTGAGCCTCCACAGCCCTCTGGGGTAGAGAATTCCAAAGATTCACCACCCTCTGAGTGAAGAAATTTCTCCATCTCAGTCCTAAATGGCTGACTCCTTATTCTGAGACTGTGATCCCTAGTTCTAGACTCACCAGCCAGGGGAAACATCCTCTCTGCATCTACCCTGTCAAGTCCTGTAAGAATTTTATGTTTCAATGAGATCACCCCTCATTCTTTTAAACTCTAGAGTATATAGGCCTAGTCTACTCAATCTCTCCTCATAGGACAATCCCCCTATCCCAGGAACCAGTCTGGTGAACCTTCATTGCACTCCCTCTATGACAAGTATATCCTTTCCTTAGGTAAGGAGACACAGTACTCTAGGTGTGGTCTCACCAGGCCCTATATAATTGCAGTAAGACGTCTTTAAAGACTCTTATATTCAAATCCTCTTGTAATAAAGGCCAACATACCACTTGCTTCCTAATTGCTTGCTGTACTTTCATGTTGACTTTCAGTGATTCATGTACAAGGACACCCAGGCCCCTCTGAACACCAACATTTCCCAATCGCTCTCCATTTAAAAAATACTCTGCTTTTCTATTTTTGCTACCAAAGTGGATAACTTCACATTTCTCCACATTATATTCCATTTGCCATGTTCTCACTCACTTAGCTTGTCTATATCCTCTTGAAGCCTCCTTGCATCTTCCACACAACTTGCATTCCCACCCAGCTTTGTATCATCAGCAAACTTGGATAAAGGAAACTGTTGTTTAAACGGCACCTAAATATCCAAAAATTCCCTCTTATCCGGCAAAATTCATACTCCGAAAACAACACCTCAATAACCGGAAATGTTGCCGAGTCCGAGTCTCCCGTGGTGGTCGAGTTAGTCAGTGGGGGTAGTTCTCCAAACTGCCACTACTCTGCTTCTTGGCGCATTAACAGAAGTCTGACTCTCCCGTGCTGCCGGTAGTCTCTTTCGATCCGCCATTTTTCTGTGTGTCTCTCTTTATCGTGAATTATTTCCCCCATCTTGCATTATGGAATTCCCAAAAGTTGGTCCAAGCAAAAGGACTTGGAATAAGAGTACAGTCAACTACAGTACTGTATACAATCGTTTACTGTGTTTTGTTTGACTGTTACGTAATTAGAGTTATGGATTACCCTCAACTGGCAGTACTGTACTTAATCAAGCATCTTCCACCATCCATTTAACACAACATTCTGTAGGAGAGTACCCAATTACTGTATACTACACATTTCTTGATTTTTAAATTTTTGTTAAAAATAGCCTCGGTAGATAACCCTCTCCGTCATCCGGAATTTTTAATCAACCGGCACCATCCCTGTCCCATTGGTGCCGGATACCAGAGTCCTGTATATTACATTTGGTCCCCTCATCCAAATCATTGATGTTGATTGTGAATAGCTGAGGCCCAAGCATTGATCCTTGCGGTACCCCACTAGTTACAGCCTGCCGACCCGAAAATGACCCGTTTATTCCTGCTCTCTGTTTTCTGTCCGTTAACCAATCCTCAATCCATGTTGGTATATTACCCCCAATCTGATGAGCCCTAATTTTGTTGAATAACTTCTTGTGTGGTTTCTGAAAATCCAAATACACCACATCCACTGGTTCCCCCTTATCTATTCTGATAGTTACAACCTCAAAAAATTCTAACAGATTTGTCAAACACGATTTCCCTTTCATAAATCCGTGTTGACTCTGCCCAATCCTCCTTATTTTCTAAATGCCCTGTTACCACGTCCTTCATAATAGATTCTAGCATTTTCCCTACTCCTGATGTCAGGCTAACTGGTCTGTAGTTCCCTGTTTTCTCTCTCCCTCCTTTCTTAAATAGTGGGGTTACATTTGCTACCTTCCAATCCACAGGAACCGTTCTAGAATCTATGGAATTTTGGAAGATGACAACCAATGCATCCACTATCTCTATAGCCACCTCTTTTAAAACCCTAGGATGTAGGTCATCAGGTCTAGGCAATTTATTGGCTTTCAGTCCCATTAATTTCTCCAGTACCATTTTTTTACTAATACGAATTTCTTTCAGTTCCTCATTCTCGCTAGACCCTTGGTTCTCCACTATTTCTGGAAAGTTTTTTGTGTTGTCTTCAGCGTCAAGTGAAGTAACTTCTGGCCATGGTGAGTCTATTGCTGGCGTCCCGGGAAGCAACTTAGTCTGGTGCTGATGCCCTGTGCAGCATCAGGAGATTGCGGAGAAGGTTGGTGGTGATGTGGTGTGCCTGGTGATGTTGGTGTTGGGGCTGATCGTGGTGGGATTCTCAGGAGCAAGCTGAGATTTTTTCCAAGGGCATCGATGCTGCTGGAATAGATGGCAGCTGAAGTTGAGATGACAGAAGCGATCTGTCAATGGTGAGACGGGTTGCTCCAAGGAGGTGAACATAAGAACATAACATAAGAAATAGGAGCAGGAGTTGGCCAATCGGCCCCTCGAGCCTGCTCCGCCATTCAATAAGATCATGGCTGATCTGATCCTAATTGCCAATCCTCTATCACAGAACCATCTCCTGCATCTAACAGAATTAGACACACGAAATAGGAGCAGGAGCAGGCCACACGGCCCCTGGGCCCGCTCCGCTACCCACAGGGCCATGACCGATCCGAACCTAGACTCATGTCCAAATTCCTGCCCGCTCCCCGTAACCCTTAATTCCCTTTACTTCTAGGAAACTGTCTCTTTCTGTTTTAAATTTATGTAATGATGTAGCTTCTACAGTTTTTTTTGGGGCAGCATATTCCATGGACCTACCACCCTCTCAGTGAAGTAGTTCCTCCTCATCTCAGTTTTGAAAGAGCAGCCCCTTATTCTAAGACTATGCCCCCTAGTTCTAGTTTCACCCATCATCGGGAACATCCTCCCCGCATCCACCCGATCCAACCCCTTCACAATCTTATATGTTTCAATAAGATCGCCCCTCATTCTTCTGAACTCCAATGAGTAGAGTCCCAATCTACTCAACCTCTCCTCATATGTCCATCCCCTCATCCCCGGGATTAACCGAGTGAACCTTCTTTGTACTGACTCGAGAGCAAGTATGTCCTTAAGTATGGACACCAAAACTGTACGCAGTATTCCAGGTGCGGTCTCACCAATACCTTGTACAACTGAAGCAATACCTCTCTATTTTTATATTCTATCCCCCTAGCAATGAAAGCCAACATTCCATTGGCCTTCTTAATCACTTGCTGCACCTGCATACTAACCTTTTGAGTTTCGTGCACCAGGACCCCCAGATCCCTTTGTACTTCAGTACTTTCCAGTTTCTTGCCATTAAGATAATAACTTGCTCTACGATTTTTCCTGCCAAAGTGCATAACCTCACACTTTCCAGTATTGTATTCCATCTGCCAAATCTCTACCCACTTACTTAGCCTGTCTATGTCCCCTTGAAGGTTTTTTATGTCCTCCTCACTCACTACTTTCCCCCCCATCTTAGTATCATCTGCAAACTTTGATATGTTACACTCGGTCCCCTCCTCCAAATCGTTAATATAGATTGTAAAGAGTTGGGGACCCAGCACTGACCCCTGCGGAACACCACTAGTTACTGATTGCCAGTCTGCTAATGAACCATTTATCCCAACTCTCTACCTTCTGTTAGATAGCCAATCCTCTATCCATGCCAGAATATTACCCCCAATTCCGTGATTTTTTATCTTAAGCAATAATCTTTTGTGTGGCACCTTGTCAAATGCCTTTTGGAAGTCTAAATACACTACGTCCACTGGTTCCCCTTTATCCACCCTATACGTTACTTCCTCAAAGAACTCCAGCAAATTTGTCAAACATGACTTCCCCTTCATAAAACCATGCTGACTTTGTCCTATTAAATTATGATTATCCAAATGTCCTGTTACTGTCTCCTTAATAATGGACTCCAAAATTTTACCTACCACAGATGTTAGGCTAACCGGTCTATAGTTTCCAGCCTTCTGTCTACTGCCCTTTTTAAATAAGGGTGTTACATTAGCAGTTTTCCAGTCTGCCGGGACCTTTGCCGAGTCCAGGGAGTTTTGGAAAATTATTACCAATGCATCCACAATCCCTACCGCCACTTCCCTCAAGACCCTAGTGTAAAGTCTGTGGTTCTAAATCATGAAGGCTCCAGCTTCTAAGATTGGTAATTGTACAGCTGTGAAATGGTAGGTTTTATACCACCTTTGCAGCTGGCACCTATTCACAGCAAGGAGAGTCATTGAGAACATGACATACTTACCTGATGTGATAGATTATCACTTTCCCATCTCGCTAGCCACCCCTCACACTCGCCGTCATCCTTCTGCAAGCATACCAGCTAAGAACACACAAAGGTAGGCACTTGGGTGGTTTAGCCAATGTTCATGTGAAGTTTCTGGTAACGTGCTGTCAAACATTGAAATGTTTATTTTCAACACTTTGCGTTCTTGGGACAGATTTGTAAGCACCTTTTGAAGTGGCTTAGTGAGTTGCAGTGAATGATGAGACATACGGGTATCCCCCCCCCCCCCCCCCCACCGCAATGGTGATGAGTGTGAAAGGAATGGCTTGGACTTTGTAGGGATGCTTTATGGCATGGTGTGGTGTGGTGCCAACCTTGCGCATCATGTGGCAGCCAGGATGTACAGAGTCAAATGAGGTAAATCTGGCCATGGTGAGGCCATTGCTGGCGTCCCAGGCAGCAACGTATTCGGGTGCTGATGCCCTGTGCAGCATCAGATGATTGCGGAGAAGCTTGTTGGTGGTGTGCCTGGTGATGTTGGTGTTGGGACTGATCGTGGTGGGATTCTGAGGACCAAGGTGAGATTTTTTCAATGGTACCAATGCTGCTGGAATAGATGGCAGCTGAAGTTGAGATGACAGAAGCGATCAGTCAATGGTGAGACAGGTTGCTCCAAGGAGGTGACAGTGGATAGAGAGATTACTCCAAACACTTCCAAATTGCATAAAGCTCAAAAGTGGTTCCAACTCATTGAAGGCTTCAGCTTCTAAGATTGGGAATTGTACAGCTGTGAAATGGTAGTTTTTATACCACTTTTGCAGCTGTCACCTATTCACAGCAATGGAGAGTCATTTGAGAACACAACATACTTACCTGATGTGATATCCGCTCTCCGGGAACCTCGTTGAAAACCTGGTAAAATGGTAAGTATGTGGGAAAATGATTGTTAACCTTTTAACTATTTAAATTTGCTGACCTGCCACTTGGTGTCGGGTCTGTTCAGGGATGACAGACCCGATACTTGGGAAACTGGCATGGAGGCAGGTTTACAGCAGAATACCGACCCGTTGTCAATCTGTGATTTTGGCAGCGGACCCGCCTCCAAACCCGCACTCTGAGCGCCGGTAAAATTGTGGCCAGAGTACAAAAGCCAGGAAGTTATGCTAAACGTATATAAAACACGAGCTCACCCCAGCTGGAGTATTGTGTCCAATTCTGGGCACCACACTTTAGGAATGACATGAAGGCTTTGGAGAGGGTACAGAAGAGATTTAAGAGAGTGGTTCCGGGGATGAGGATTACAGTTACGTGGATAGATTAGAGAAGCTGGGATAAAAACAGAAAATGCTAGAAATACTCAGCAGGTCAGGCAGCATCTGGGGAGAGAGAAACAGTTAACGTTTCAAGATAATCGTCCTGAAACGTTAACTCTGTTTCTCTCTCCACTGATGCTGCCTGACCTGCTGAGTATTTCCATCATTGTCTGTTTTTATTTCAGATTTCTAGCATCCGCAGTATTTTGTTTTTGTATTGGAGAAGCAGGGGTTGTTCTACTTGGAGCAGAGAAGGCTAAGAGGAGATTTGATACAGGTGTTCAAAATCATGAACGGTTTAGATATATATATAGATAGAGTATATAAAGAGAAACTATTTCGGCTGGCTGAAGAGTCGATAACGAGAGGGCACAGATTTAAGGTGATTGACAAAAAAACCAGAGGCGACATGAGGAAATACTTTTTACGTAACGAGTGGTTAGAATTTGGAATGCACTGCCTGATGGGGTGGTGGGTATAGATTCAATAGTAGCCTTCAAAAGGGATTTAGATAAATACTTGAAGGAGAAAAAATTGAAGGGATATGGGTAGAGAGAGCGGGGACGTGGGACTAACTGGATTGCTCTTCGAAAGAGCTGGCGCAGACTCGATGGGCCGAGTGGCCTCCTGTACTGTACTATTCTTTGATTCTGTGTGAAGTGATGCATTTTGGTAAGAAGAATGAGGAGAAGCAATATGAACTACATGGTACAATTTTAAAGGGGGTGCAGGAACAGAGACACCTGGGAGTGTATGTACACTAATCTTTGAAGGTTGAGAAGGCTGTTTAAAAAGCATATGGGATCCTTGGCTTTATTACTAGAGGAATAGAGTACAAAAGCAAGGAAGTTATGCTAAACCTTTATAAAACACTGGTTAGGCCTCAGCTGGAGAATTGTTTAATTCTAGGTACCACACTTTAGGAAGGATGTCAAGGCATTGGAGAGGGTGCAGAAGAGATTTACCAGAATGAGGGACTTCAGTTATGTGGAGAGACTGGAGAACTATAAAAATAAATTTACATGTTTTAAATGGGCTAAAAATAAACTTACTTTATTTAACAAGTATTTAAATATATAAATGATTAATTTTATTTTTGTTTTTTAAAATTCTTACGCTGGTAAAAGCAGGCCCTTACGGGCGCGTACACACTTCATACACAACCGTAGGGGCCGCAAATTATGGCCCAATATCTGGAATGCACTGCCTGAAAGGCTGGTGGAAGCAGATTCAATAGTAATATTCAAAAAGCCGAATGGCCTCCTGCGCTGTATCATTCTATGAAGTACAAGTTGCTGGCGTGGGCAACCTTCCTGTGGTTTGTTTATTGGTGAAGCTGGAGCTGCATTGTACTCGAGCTATTGGCAACACAAACTTACTATATAGCCCTGTGGTAAACCACTGTATTGTATATTGCCACCTCTGGGTGGCGCTGTGTATGGAGGCATGCCTCAGCTGACTCCACCCACCACTGTGTGGGTTTCGTTCAGACTTGTTCAGTCACTCACGAAGAAGCATGGTCTCTTCTTAGCTAATAAAAGCCTTATTCATCTCTTCTTTCGACTCATCATCTCTTCTTCGACTCATCACCTTTTATGAAGTAATTGATAAGCGTATCAATTTTATTAGCTAAAAGTTAAATGGCGACACCTGAGGAGCAACAACAGCAACGGATACAGCAGACATTGCTGAGAGCCCTCAGACCACCACGCCTGGACCTCGACCCTCAAGATGTGGGTGCATCAGCCAAGTTTGAACACTGGCTGAGCTGCTTTGAATCCTTCCTCGCAATCTCACAGGTTACAGAGGAGGATCACAAACTGAAAATTTTGACCGCCCAGGTGAGCCATCAAGTATATATGCTAATCCGGGACTCTAATACGTACGTGGCGGCCCTCGAGCTACTAAAAGGGCAATATACGCGCCCAGTGAACACAATTTACGCCCGACACCTCTTGGGATCCCGCAGGCAGCAACCGGGAGAATCGGTAGGGGCATTTGCACGGGCGCTACTGGCACTCTGCAGAGACTGCGATTGTAAAGCGGTAACGGCTGTGGAGCACGCGCAGGGACTCGCCTGTGATGCCTTCGTCAGGGGCCTCCAGTCAGACCACACCCGGCAGAGACTGCTAGAAAGCAAGGAACCCGACCTGAAGACGGCCATTGCCCTTGCGCTCTCGTTAGAGGAGGCCCACCGAAACCTCGAGGCATACCCCCGTAACGGCGCCGAGACATGGCAATCGAAACCGTGGGACACGGGACCGCCGCCCCCGGCACCAACCGCTGCAGCGACCCAACCGAGACAGCAGCCTCCGGTAAGAACTGCTTCGATGCCCAGTAACCAGGCCCAAAAATGCTATTTCTGTGGCCAGTTAAAACATCCCAGAGCGCACTGCCCAGCTAAGACAGCTACCTGCTCGGGCTGCGGGAAGAAAGGCCATTACGCTAACGCCTGCAAGGGGAAGCCAGCCAGCAGCGCAGCGTGCGGGCCGTGGGAGCAGCCATCTTATCCGCCATTTTGTGTACCCCCGGCCGCATGGCATCCGCCGCCATCGTATCCAACGCACTCAACCGCCATTTCGTCACCGGAACCGACCACTGTCTCGGCGGATGACTATAGTGACTCACTAAGCCACATACTGGCCTCCGTGACGCTGGATCAAGGCCACCCTCACCATCTATCCAGCTCCATGATGGATATCGCGGTAAACGGCCGCGCCACCAGTTGCCTGATCGACAGCGGGAGCACAGAGAGTTTCGTCCACCCCGACACGGTACGTAGCCACTCCCTCACGATTCTGCCAACGCACCATCGCATTTCTATGGCGTCCAAGTCCCAGTCAATGGACATCAGCGGCTACTGTGTGGTGACCCTGTCAGTAGGGGGCACTGAATATCAAAAATTTAAACTGCTAGTCCTGCCCCGTCTTTGCGCTGCCGTCCTGCTAGGGTTGGATTTTCAGTGCCACCTTAAGAGTGTCACACTAGCATACGGTGGACCCCTCCCCCCACTCACAGTCTGCAACCAACAACTTTTAAATCGCCCGCTGCAAACCACCTGCAGCCTTTCCACATTAAAAGTCCCCCCCCCTCCCCTGTTCGCTAACCTCACCCGCGACTGTAAACCCATCGCTACCAAAAGCAGGCGGTACAGTGCCGGGGACAGAGCTTTTATCAGCTCTGAGGTGGAGCGGCTCTTGAAGGAGGGCATTATCGAAGGTAGCACTAGCCCCTGGCGAGCCCAGGTTGTAGTCGTTAAAACCACTGCAAAACGCCGCATGGTAATCGACTACAGCCAAACCATAAACCGGTACACCCAGCTGGACGCGTACCCCCTCCCTCGCATATCTGATATGGTCAATCAGATTGCGCAATACAAAGTATTCTCCACCATCGACCTTAAGTCAGCGTACCACCAGCTGCCCATCCGCCATGAGGACCGCCAGTATACTGCCTTCGAGGCAAACGGCCGCCTCTACCACTTCCTTAGGGTCCCCTTCGGCGTCACCAACGGGGTTTCGGCCTTCCAAAGGGAGATGGACCGAATGGTTGACCAGAACGCGCTGCGGGCAACCTTCCCCTATTTGGATAACGTCACCATCTGCGGCCACGACCAGCAGGACCACGACGTTAATCTAGCAAATTTCCTCCGTACGGCCCAACGGCTGAACCTAACGTACAATAAGGAAAAATGTATGTTTCACACCAAGCGCCTGGCCATCCTCGGCTGCGTGGTGGAGAACGGAGTCATCGGGCCCGACCCCGACAGAATGCGCCCCCTAATGGAGCTACCCCTTCCCCACTGCCAAAAAGCACTGAAGAGATGCCTGGGGTTTTTCTCCTACGCCCAGTGGGTGCCCCTCTATGCAGACAAAGCCAGGCCCCTCATCAAAGCCACCTCCTTCCCCCTGACACCAGAGGCGTGTGCAGCCTTCACTCTTATCAAGAACGATATCGCGAAGGCCGCAATGCACGCGGTGGATGAGTCCATCCCCTTCCAAGTGGAGAGCGATGCCTCCGACTTCGCCCTAGCCGCGACCCTTAACCAGGCGGGCAGACCCGTGGCCTTTTTCTCAAGGACCCTCCAGGGCCCCGAGACGAGACACTCCTCCGTCGAAAAGGAGGCCCAGGCTATTGTAGAAGCGGTGCGTCACTGGAGGCATTACCTGGCCGGGAAACGATTTACCCTGCTCACTGACCAGCGTTCAGTAGCTTTTATGTTTAATAATAAGCAGAGGGGTAAAATCAAGAACGACAAGATCTTGAGGTGGAGAATCGAACTCTCCACCTACAATTATGATATCTTGTATCGGCCAGGGAAACTCAATGAGCCCCCAGATGCCCTATCACGTGGTACATGCGCCAACGCGCAGAGTGATAGGCTGCAGTCCCTCCACAATGACCTCTGCCACCCGGGGGTCACCAGGTTTTTCCATTTTATCAAATCCCGTAACCTGCCCTACTCCATCGAGGAGGTCAGGACCATGACCAAGAGCTGCCAAATCTGCGCCGAGTGCAAACCGCACTTCTATAGGCCGGACAGAGCAAGCCTGATCAAGGCCACCCGCCCCTTCGAACGCCTGAGCGTCGATTTTAAAGGGCCCCTCCCCTCCGCTGACCGCAATGTGTACTTCCTCAACATAGTTGATGAGTACTCCCGTTTCCCCTTTGCCATCCCTTGCCCAGACATGACCAGTACCACGGTCATCAAGTGTCTGAATGACATCTTCGCTCTGTTCGGGTTCCCCAGCTATATACATAGCGACAGGGGCTCATCGTTCATGAGCGACGAACTTCGGCAGTACCTGCTAACAAGAGGTATCGCCACGAGCAGGACCACCAGTTACAACCCCCGGGGGAACGGCCAGGTGGAAAGGGAGAACGCGACGGTTTGGAAGGCAGTCCTCTTAGCACTAAAATCTAAGGGCCTTCCGACCTCCCGCTGGCAGGAGGTCCTCCCTGCAGCGCTTCACTCCATTCGGTCACTGCTTTGTACTGCCACTAATGCGACCCCTCATGAGAAAATGTTCGTTTTCCCCCGGAAGTCTACATCGGGAACCTCGCTACCGGCATGGTTGACTTCTCCTGGGCCCGTCCTACTGCGGAGGCACGTGAGGACGCATAAAACGGACCCCCTGGTCGAGCGGGTGCACCTCCTACACGCCAACCCCCAGTATGCCTGGGTGACATACCCAGACGGGCGGGAGGACACGGTCTCCATACGAGATCTCGCACCCTCGGGTACCCCTGAATTACCACCGTTATCCCCCTTACCACTGTTATCCCCCACCACCCCTCCCAACCCAACCCCTGCAGACGGCATGCCAAAGCCCCAGGAATCTTCGCCAACCACCCAGACACCAGACCCGACGTCGGATGCTGCAACACCACCGCCGCCACCACGACGATCAGGACGTCAGACAAGGCCTCCTGATAGACTTAACTTGTAGTACCCTTCACCCCGCCGGACTTCACATTAAACAAGGGGTGAATGTGGTAAACCACTGTATTGTATATTGCCACCTCTGGGTGGCGCTGTGTATGGAGGCATGCCTCAGCTGACTCCACCCACCACTGTGTGGGTTTCGTTCAGACTTGTTCAGTCACTCACGAAGAAGCATGGTCTCTTCTTAGCTAATAAAAGCCTTATTCATCTCTTCTTTCGACTCATCATCTCTTCTTCGACTCATCACCTTTTATGAAGTAATTGATAAGCGTATCAAGCCCTTTCTTTTAAATTGTGAGCTTTCTATAGATTTCTGAACTTGCCATTATTTACTTTTCATACCTCAGTTTTGGTAGCTACTACTGCACCCCCAAACTCCAGCACCCAGCTACACCTATTGGATTGTTGATTCTATGTAAGATTCAGATTTGAAATGACCCAAACGAAAGACAATTCTAGGATGAATACTTTATTCAAAGTATTGTCTGATTTTTATGGAGAAAATATTTAAAATATTGCTCTGGGTTAAAATATATCCTGTTTTGTTAGGGCGCAAAAATAATAACTAAAGAGTGGTCATATTAAAAGTTATTTATGCTATAACATGAAACCAGGTGTAAATTAATTACTTCATGTAAAACAAAATGTTTCTTGTTTTATTTTGACAGTTATTACCCCATAATTATAACCACGACTCAGTACATTTCTGTTGCGTTTATTCTTGTCAGGCTTAGTAGAGCATTGTGATTATCCATGCTGTTCTGAAAACAAAAAGTCCATCAAAGCTGCATAGATCTAGTTCAATGAGCACAGTTGCATGTCAGAGCTAGTCTGACTCTTCTGCAAATGTATGGGACTCAGATGTTCAGAAGATGCTTTAAAAAGCATTAAGTGGTCTTTTCTTATGCCCTGAGCTAATTATCTGTCAATAGATACAAGCTAGTTTGACACGGCAGCATGCTAGTTCTTTGCTGGGAACATTTAGGAGTACAATATGAAAACGCAAGAGACTGTCTGCTTTGATGCTGCAGTTGGAATACATAAATGGACACATGTGTCCACCACTGGCCTCTAGAGGAGGTTTCCTGGGCATGCTCATTTGCATACCCATTGGTTCAAGCATTGGTGTAAAACCTGAGTAAAATGGATGTAAGCAGCTGAAACTCCAGGAAATTTCTGTGCAACCTTTTTAAAAGCCTGCACTCCAGCAACACTGGGAGACAAACAGAAGTCACAAACACTGTTTTTCTTTTTCATTTTTTTCAAGAATTACTTCAAAGTATCAATGTATTTTGGTAGCATTATGATCAGTTAAATGCGATCTGTGCTCAGAAGGCAGCAAGGCAGGGCTATAACTAGGAGAAGGAAACAGAACTTCTCTGATGAAGACCTCCAAGTGCTCTTGGGATGAGATTCAAGCTCGGAGGCACAGACTCCTGGATCTGCAACCCACCATGCCAGGCAGGAATGTCAGTCTTACTGCCGGGAAGGAGTTGGCACTGTTACTTACTGCCGACTCTCTCACTCACGGGACTGCAGAACAGTACAGAAAGAAGTTCAATGACTTGACCAGGGCTGGCAAGGTAACACATTCATTCTTCCTTGTGCACCACCATACTCTTCACCCTCGTAAACCAACAATTATAAAACTAACCCATCACATTGCACTCTTAAGGGTGCTTCTATCTCCCTATCCTGCACTATGATTACAAAGCTCCCCTTACACACAGAAAATGCTGTACACAATACCAGAACACCTTCATACCCCCACATCTTAACTCACCTCTCCCATGGTACTTGTCACACACTCCTTAACTGTCAGCCTTACGCTCATTTATTTATCTCTTTACAGGAGAAGTTGGCACACAATGCCAGACAAAGTCAAGCCACTGGAGGGGAGATCTCCATCTTCAAACCCCTCGCCCCCTATAATGACAAGTTTATGCAGCTCATAGTCATGCACACAGCTATTGCTGTGGCAGATGTTGAGGTTGTTGGCATCCTACCGGCTCCAGATTAGTAAAGGAGCATATAATGTTATCCTGGCAGCCCTCTGCAGCACCATACACACACTCTACTTTCCATCTCCTTTCCAGGTTTCTTGGCTCGCAAGGGAGTAATGCTCACCTGCCATTCTTCCTGCAGATCCATCGTAGGGATGGAGTACAGGAGCAAGGATGTCTTCTGCTGTTACACAGGGCCATGGTGAGACCACACCTAGAGTACTGTGTGCAGTTTTGGTCCCCTTATCTAAGAAAGGATATACTTGCCATAGAGGGAGTGCAGCAAAGGTTCACCAGACTGATTCCTGAGATGGCAGGACTGTCGTATGAGCAGAGATTGGGTCAACTAGGCCTGTATTTACTAGAGTTTAGAAGAGAGGGGAATCTCATTGAAACGTATAAAATTCTGACAGGGCTAGACAGACTGGATGCAGGGAGGATGTTTCCCCTGACGGGGTGGGGGGCAATAACGAGGGTTCAGAGTCTCAGGATATGGGGTAGGACATTTAGGACTGAGATGAGAAATTTCTTCAGAGGGTGGTGAACCTGTGGAATTCTCTATACAGAAGGCTGTGGAGGCCAAGTCATTGAATATATTTAAGAAGGTGATAGATTTCTAGATGCAAAAGGCATCAAGGGGTATGGAGAGAGCAGGAATATCGTATTGAGATAGAGGAACAGCCATGATCATATTGAATGGTGGAGCAGGGCCGAATGGCCTACTCCTGCTCCTATTTTTCTATGTTTACTCAGATGGAGGAACATGATGCTGAGGTGCAGACCTGGGGCCTTTCTACCCCCTTGTATATGTAGCCTAGGCTGCATGTCCAACCTACCACAAACCCCTGCAATTTACCACCTGCAGCACATGCTTCCTCTCTCTCCCAGGGACCTGCTCAGAGACTTTCATTCAGGCGGGGGGGGGGGAGACTTAGATAATGGTGGTGAATTAATTTGTCATGCACAGGAGGAGTTGGAAGTGGTGGTTGAGAAGATTGCTTATGGCATCAGTTGTGGGCTGTGAAATTCGACACCTTAGCGCCAGTAGTTACGGCTGGTTTTTGGGGAAAAAAAAAATTGGTGTCCATCCAGCTTCCGCCCACTTCCAGCAGGGCGCCCTGTTCTCCATCTTGGTGAGGGTGATAGTGCGGCAGTACGTGCGTGTGTCGGCCGTGTGCAGAGTAAGCAGATCGTAATTGTTAGTCCGCATGTAACGTTGATTTGATGTGTGACCTGCCATTTTTGATGTTGCTGCTCCATTCACCGCCCTCTCCTAAACATGCACAGCTGAACATGTGTTCAGCTGCACGAGGGACTCCCACCAGCACTATTTAAAGGAAAACATTCAGGTACTTTGATAACTGCTCTTGGGCCGCGATTTCCCCAACCTTAGCGGGTTTGTGGCGGGCGATGTCGATGGCGGGTCCCAACCCCGCTGCTGTCTCCAGCCCGCTGTCCAAAATGATTTTCCCCTGATTAAGCTCACCCAGCATGTTTGCCAACCAATTGAAGGAAGCAGGTCTGACGACGTCATTTGGTGACGCGTCATCAGCCAGTTTTCTTAGAGACCATGCGCAAACTGATTTTGACAGTTGTGCTGTCCGTGTTCTACAGCATTGAGCTGCTGCAAGCACTGCACAGAGGTGCTGATGTGCGGTGGTGCCAACCTGGCACATGTGGCAGCCAGAGTGTACAGCGTCAAGTGAAGTAAATCTGGCCATGGTGAGGCCATCCCATGCCTCCCGGGCAGCAATGTGGTCAGGTGCTGATGCCCTGTGTCCTGTGCAGCATCAGTTGATTGCGGAGAAGGTTGGTGGTGTAGGTGCTACTGCTGGTGTGCCTGGTACTGCTGGTGTTGGGGCTGATTGTGCTGGGATTCTGAGGACCAAGGTGTGAGAGTTTCAAGGGCACCGATGCTGATGTAATAGATGGCAGGTGAAGTTGAGATGACAGAAGTGATTTGTCAATGGTGAAAGAGGTTGTGCCAATGAGGTTACACTGGATAGAGAGTTTACTCCAAACACTAGCAACCTGCATACATTTCAATCTGTCTTCAAAATGCAGTAAGCAACAGCTTCTGAGCTTGGAAAGTGAACAGCTGTGGGATGGGAGCTTTTATAGCACGGATTCAGCTGTCAAGTAATGAGATGATTCCATGTTCATACAACTCCCGACCTGCTTAACCTGACGTGATCCCTGAGCAGCGTGTACCCCGAGGGCGACCTCGTAAAATGTAAAGGTGAACTCAAAATACTACTTAATGGGCTGTTAACAAGGTCATAATGACCTGAATTGCCTCCCCTGCCGCTGTGTGTCAGGTCTGTTCAGCGTTGACAGATCCGACATCAGAGAAGCAAGTGTGCCCATGGCTTTGCCAGGATGTCGGGCTTCCCCATGGTGCAGGGTGCCATCGACTGCGCCGCATATCAATGCTGAGATGTACCGTAACCGCAAAGGCTACCACTCTTTTAATGTGCAGTTGGTGAGCGACCACACCAGCACATAATGATGTTGAAGACACAGCTAGGAACCAGTTGAAGCCTTCACCTCCGTGGAAGCACATACTGCAGCTCTGGAGGCAATAAGGGACACAGATTGGAGCACATCATGGATTGGAGCTTCTAAACCGTGGCCACTACTGTGTTCTTGGGGATTTCAGAATCTTAACAGCTGTCATTAGACCAGCCATCTCACTGATCAATGGAGCCACAGATTGAGGACAAAGAGATACTGCTGTCTCTTGGGACAGCAGCATTTGGCAGGACTTCAGTCTCCTCCACCATCACCTCCCCGCACCCACCCCTGCCTCAGAGCACCCTGATAGTGGAACATGGGAGATGAGGCCAGGCTGCGCAGGAGCACCTTCCAAGGATGCAGCCAGCTGCCATGTACAATATGAAGAGCTACACATCTCCCGTAATCCCTCAGGTCGCACTTTGAAGGAGCACTAGAATTGAAAGGCACCTCTAGGCGTTAAGGGAAAGCACGCTATTGGAAAGAGTAGGGCGACTGTTAGCAAAATCAAAATACTACTGATGCTGGAAATCTGAAATAAAAACAAAATGGAAAACACTCAAATTTAACTTGTGCTTTGTTATTCATAGAGATTACAGTCATACAGAAAAGGGAGCACACATTTTAACCCCCCAGAAATTCTCAAAAATCTGAAACGTGACCCCAACATGCTGCGAACACGCATACTTTCAGTTTAAGCAGGATGGGTTGGGGCGGGTGGGTAACCTGATCTCGGGAGGCGGGCCAGTAATTTTAATATGGTGCTTCAGATTTTAGCAGCCTTTTAGATTTGACGGCTGCGGGCGGGGTTTCCCGGGGCTTGGGGAAACCCAGCAGCTGAAGGGAGGTGAGAACTGCTGGATCCAGCAGGGAAGTGCTTTTCCAGTGCTGATGGGGGGGCCAGGAGGAGCCCTAAGCTAACCTGACACAATCGGCCTGTTCCCCCCCCCCCCCTTGGCCGCGGCAGTGCTCGAGTCCCCCCGCTCCCCCCCCCCTCTTCCTCTGTCTGTCTCTCTGCCTATATCTGCCCTTTTGTCTCTTTTTGTCTCTCTATTTCTGTGTCTCTGTCTTACCTCCTGTGCCTTTCACTCTTTCTCTGCCTATATCTGCCCCTCTATATTTGTCTCGTTCTTTTTGTCTCTTTCTCTTGCACATAATCGCACACTTGTTACTTTGAATTCTGTTGAATTGTAAATCCGATTCATTCTTGAATGTTTCATTTGAGTCAACATTTGTTACACTAGGTGGCAGTTTATTCCATAAATTCATAAATCTGAATCTGAATATTCCTTAAAGGGGCAATGTCTTCATGGTAAAATTATTTGTTAAGCCATTGTTAATTTGTTTATAAACACAAGATGCAATCATATAAATTGCATCAATATGTCAACACTGCATCACTTGCATACAATGCCTTAATGGCAAAAAATAGTTTGTCGAATTTTGCTTTCATGAACATTTGCCTTTTCAAACGGCGGTCAGCTTTTCATATTGTAATTCCTAATTCTGTCCTCGACTTGTCTCCTCCAGGTTAAATACAAAGAACTTCTCCACATCCACACCATTTGACTGCTTTTCCTTATGCTCGGGCAATTTGTTCAATATGTTCACAAATCTGTTCATGAAATGCTCTGTTTTAGAAAAGTCTGAATCTCAAGCCAGTTTGAAAACTCTAATTTTGGGGTTTAAAATCTTATGTATGTTAGGTAGAAGCTTTGCTTTTTTCCCCTTCTTTTGATAATTTTTCTTAGTTCTTGGGATGTGGGCATTAATTGCCCATCCCTAATTGCCCTGGAAGGTGGTGGTGAGCCGCCGCCTTGAACTGCTGCTGTCTGTGAGGTGAAAGTATCCTATAGTGTTGTTAGGGAGTTCCAGGACTTTGACCCAGCGATGATGAAGAAACTGTGATAAATTTCCAAGTCTGGATGGTGTGTGACTTGGAGGGGACCTTGGAGGTGATGGAGTTCCCATGCGCCTGCGGTCGTAGGTTTGGGAGGTGCTGTCGAAGAAGCCTTGGCGAGTTGCTGTAGTGCATCTTGTAGATGATGCACACTGCAGTCACGGTGTGCCGGTGGTGGAGGTAGTGAATGTTTAAGGTGGTGGATGGGGTGCCAATCAAGCTGGCTACTTTGACCTGGACGGTGTCGAGCTTCTTGAGTGTTGTTGGAGCTGCACTCATCCAGGCAAGTGGAGAGTATTCCATCACACTCCTGACTTGTGCCTTGTAGATGGTGGAAAAGCTTTGGGGAGTCGGGAGGTGAGACACTCGCTGCAGAATACCCAGCCTCTGACCTGCTCTTATAGCCACAGTATTTATGTGGCTGGTCCAGTTAAGTTTCTGTTCAGTGGTGATCACCAGGATGTTGATGGTGGGGGATTCGGCGATGGTAATGCCATTGAATGTCCTGGGGCAGTGGTTAAACTCTCGCTTGTTGGAGATAGTCATTGCCGAGCACTTGTGCGGCGTGAATATTACCTGCCACTTATCAGCCCAAGCCTGAATGTCGTCCAGGTCTTGCCGCATGCGGGCATGGACTACTTCATTATCTGAGGAGTTGTGAATGGAACTGAACGCTCTGCAGTTATCAGCGAACATCCCCACTTTTGACCATATGATGGAGGGAAGGGAATTTATGAAGCAGCTGAAGATGGTTGGGTCTAGGACACTGCCCTGAGAAACACCTGCAGCAATGTCCTGGGGCTGTGATGATTGACCTCCAACAACCACAACCATCTTTTTTGTGCAAGGTACGACTCTATCCAGTGGTGAGTTTTCCCTCTGATTCCCACTGACTTCAATTTTATTAGGGCTCCTTGATGCCACACTCTCTCAAATACTGCCTTGATGTCGAGGGCATTTGCACTCGACTCACCTCCTGGAATTCAGCTCTTTTGTCCATGTTTGGACCAAGGCTGTAATGAGGTCGAGCCGAGTGGTCCTGGCGGAACCCGAACTGAGCATCAATGAGCAAGTTATTGGTGAGCAAGTGCTGCTTGATAGCACTGTCAACGCCACCTTCCATCACTTTGCTGATGATTGAAAGTAGACTGAGGCAGTATTTGGCTGGATTGGTTTTGTCCTACTTTTTGTGGATAGGATATACCTGGGCAATTTTCCACATTGTCGGATAGATGTCAGTGTTGTAGCTGTATTGGAACAGCTTGCCTAGTGGCGCAGCTAGTTCTGGAGCACATGTCTTCAGCACAACAGCTGAGATGTTGTCTGAGCCCATAGCCTTTGCCATAGTGCGCTCAGCCATTTCTTGATATCACATGGAGTGAATCAAATTGGCTGAAGACTGGCTTCTGTGATGGTGGGGGCCTCGGGACGCCGAGATAGATCATCCACTCGGCACTTCTGGCTGAAGATGGTTGCAAACACTTCAGCCTTGTCTTTTGCATCAAATTAAACACATGGAAATATTTATCTTTATTATTGCTATTTTTTGCCAAATTTATTACTTTTCCTCTGTCTGGATTCTTGGATAGTTGGGCTCGATGTTATTGATTAGCAAAATTACTGATTATATACTGTATAAAATTCTTAGAATAGACCCCAGCAGTGTTTAAAAATAACCAATAGAACACGTTGAGAGGACTGTAAATATCCATTGTGAAAATGAAATCTTGACTATATTGGTGATATTGTAGGAGTCTACATACTCCTAGCCAAAAAATACTGAACTCGGAGAGGTTCAACAGAAAAGGTTTAATTGTTGAGGCTGCATGCTGAACACAAAATGGAGTCAGAAACTACACAAAGTACAACTCTCTTTAATCAGTGCACAGCTTCGACTGTTCCTCCCCCGCTCTGGGCTTAACTATGTTGCAGATCGAGTTTCTTAAAGGTGTGATCCTTCTTAAAGGCATGACGCCTGATTTATAGTCTAAGGACCGGAAAGCGGATTGTGTCCTTTCTGTGATCGGTACACCACACAGCTCCCCCCCAGAATCCGCTAGTAGGGAGTGTACGAACCGGCGTGGCGGCTTGATGGCACGGCCGGAACGGCTCTTGGCAGTTGGTGTCGGGAGCGGGGCGGTCGGACGCGTCGGGCTCTTAGGCGGTCTGCCCCGCAGTGGGGGTTGGCCCACTTGAACGGGTTCGTCGGGCTCTAGGTGCCCCAGCTTGAGCCGGTCGACCGACACCTTGTCAGTTCTGCCGCCCACTTCGAGGAGGAAAAACTTGTTCCCTGCCTGGAGTACCTTGTAGGGTCCATCGTATGGGGGTCGTAGAGGTCCTCGGTGGGCGTCATGGCGCAGGAAAACAAATTTGGCCATGTGCAGGCTAGGTGGTACGCGGGTTGCTGGTTCGTCGTGCCGGCTGGTGGGTACCGGAGCGAACTGTTGTGCTCGGTTGGCGAAAGCGCGGCGTTGCTGGTCAGCCGACCAGGGGGTCGCGGCGGTGGGCAGGAACTCTCCGGGTACGCGCAGCGGTTGGCCGTACACGAGTTCCGCCGCCGAGGCTTGCAGGTCTTCCTTGACCGCGGAGTGTAGGCCGATTAGCACCCACGGGAGGCGGTCGATCCAAGCCTCGTCCTCGAGGCTGGCGCGGAGGGCCGCCTTCATGGACCTGTGGAACCGCTCGCACAGTCCGTTGGCTTGGGGGTGGTAAGCCGTGGTGCGGTGAACGGCCACCCCGAGGTTTCGGGCGATGGCGGCCCACAGATCAGAGGTGAACTGCGGGGCTCTATCCGACGTCATGTTGGGGACGCCGAACCGAGCGACCCAGGTACCGATGAATGCCCTCGCGATGTCGGCGGTGGTGGTGGACGTCAGTGGAATGGACTCGGGCCAACGGGTGGTACGGTCCACGATTGTCAGCAGGTGCGTGTGACCTTGTGATGGCGGCAGGGGGCCGACGAGGTCGATGTGGACGTGGTCGAACCTTCTTTCTGGCACGGTGAACTCCTCGAGTGGGGC
Organism: Somniosus microcephalus; assembly: GCF_052327205.1. NCBI lineage: Eukaryota > Metazoa > Chordata > Chondrichthyes > Squaliformes > Somniosidae > Somniosus > Somniosus microcephalus. Next base: position 26,292,802 of record NC_141008.1, on the reverse strand, counting down.
TTTGACGTGCTGGTGGATTTTGGCACGCTGGTGATAACCGCGCACCAGGTCAAATTTGGAGAAGACTGAGCGGCCGGCCAGTCTAGCCGAGAAGTCTTGAATGTGCGGTATGAGGTACCGATCCGGCGTGGTGACGTCGTTTAGGCGCCGGTAGTCCCCGCAGGGGCGCCATCCCCCGTCTGATTTGGTGACTATGTGGAGTGGGGAGGCCCAGGGGCTGTTGGAGCGGCGGATGATGCCAAGCTGTTCCATTGTGGCGAACTCGGCCGCGCGATCTCCAGCTTGGCCGGGTCCAGCCTGCGGGCGTGGGCATACACCGGTGGGCCTGTGGTGGGGATGAAGTGTTCTACCCCGTGCTTAGCAACCTTCGCGGAGAAGGTCGGGTTGGTGAGGGCTGGGAACTCAGCCAGGAGTGCTGAGTAGTCGTCCGTTGAGCGGGCGCGGCACTGCCACGCCATTTTGGCGGGTTGGGGGGGGGGGCCATGGCACCCGGGATAGGTGACATGGTGTTCATGTCCACGAGGCGGCGCTGAGGCATGTCGACCAACAGGCCGTGGGCGCACAGGAAATCTGCACCGAGGAGTGGGGAGAGCACCTTGGCGGTGATAAACTCCCAGTGGTAGCGGCGGCCTGCGAGGTCGATGGTGACGGTGCGGGTGCCGTACGTCCGGATGTTGGTGCCGTTGGCGGCAGCCAGCGCAGGGTCGCGGCCACCTCGCTGGATCTCGAGGGCGGACGCGGGGATGATGCTGCGCTGCGCGCCCGTGTCGCATAGGAAACGGCATCCGGAGGCGCTGTCCGTAATGTACAGCAGCGCGCCTGCTTGCCCCACGGCCATCGTGTAGGCCGGTGTGGGGGCGGTTGGAAACGTGCAGGGATGGCTGCAGCGGCGTGCCCGTGCGCCGAACTGGGTATGGAAGTAGCAGTAGCCCTGGGCCGGAGGGCTTGGGGGACGTGGGGGCCTGGGGGGGGCCTCGTGGCCGCGCGATAGAGGGTGGAGCGCGTGCTGACGCTGCGGAGGCCAGGTCAGGGGTGACGGCGTGGTTGGAGTTGGCGGACCGGAGCTTATCGGCTTCGTCGGCCAGGGCCTCGAGGTCCGTGAGGCTGGACGCCACGATCGCCGGGCGGATGCTGGGAGGTAGTTGGTGGATAAAGAGCGTGCGGAAGAGGGAGCCGGGCAGTTTCTCGTCGGTCAGAGCAAGCATGTGTGAGAGCAAGTCTGACGGCATGGAGTCACCGAGGCCCGGGAGGTCGAGGAGGTGGCAGTTGCGCAAGAATTGGGAGGCTGTGAATTTTTTAATGAGCGCGGCCTTGAGATGTGCGTACTTGCCTTCCTCCGGAGGGTTTTGTAGTGTTGTCCAGACTTTCGTGATTGCGGAGCTGCCCAGGGAGGCGAGGAGGTAGTCGTACATCGTTGCGTCGGCGGTGATGCCGCGGAGTCGGAATTGCGATTTGGCTTGAAGGAACCAGGCGGTGGCCAGGTTCTCCCAGAACTCCGGCAGCTTCACAGAAACTGCGTTTGTGTCAGCCATGGTTACGCTTAGGAGTCCTCCTGAGCGTCGGGGTCACCAATGTAGGAGTCTACGTACTCCTAGCAAAAAATACTGAACTCGGAGAGGTTCAACAGAAAAGGTTTAATTGTTGAGGCTGCATGCTGAACACAAAATGGAGTCAGAAACTACACAAAGTACAACTCTCTTTAATCAGTGCACAGCTTCGACTGTTCCTCCCCCGCTCTGGGCTTAACTATGTTGCAGATCGAGTTTCTTAAAGGTGTGATCCTTCTTAAAGGCATGACGCCTGATTTATAGTCTAAGGACCGGAAAGCGGATTGTGTCCTTTCTGTGATCGGTACGCCACAATATTTAAGTTTGATTTAAATTGACCTTTTTTGTGCTTCCTATTTTTCCACATTTTCATTTTTATGATTATATCGTGTTTGCTCCTCACTAGCAAGTTGTTAGTACAATTAGCATTACTATTGAGTGATAATCTTGTAATTTTAAAAAGCTGCACGCTGCTACTGCATGGTAGGGTCAACAGTGCACTGATACCATGCAGATTTGTGCTTGCAATTTCCCTCACTGAATTTCCAATCTCATTTCTACTAACTGCAGGAGGCGTTATGTGGAGGCCAGGTACTCTTATCACAGGGATATTTGTATAATCAGAGGGTGAAGCACCCTAAAATGATGTGTATTTCATAGTGGATTATAGAACAGCATTGCCTAGAATTGGATACAAGTTATCTGCCTGCCCTCTTGGCTGAGGAATGGCACCTGTTCTAAAAATACTAAGGTGAAGGAAGCGCAAAGAAAGTAAAAATCTCTCTGGTGCTAATTTTAATGTTTACTGAACGATAGGTGGATGATCTAACAGGTGCAAAAAAAAATGGTTTGTGGCAGAGAATTCCATCTTCCAGCCACCCTCTGTTCAAAGGATTTTTTTCTACACTTTATGTAATTTGTGCCCTGCCGCTACTGCTTCAACTGGTGGAATGAATATATCACTATTTACTATCATAACCCTTCATAATCTTCTATATCTATCAAATCACTGCTTACCTTCTGAGCTCTAGTTTCTAAAGCCCTAATTTCTAAATTCTTTCTTCTTAACTGTAGCCCCTCATCCCTGGCAACATCCTGGTGTGTCTATGGTGCACTTTATCTGTAGTTTCCTATTCTTTCTAGAATGGCCTGTCCAAACCTATGCATACTCTGACTGTGGTCTTGTACAAGTTCAACATTGACTTCTTGCTTTTGTATTGTATGCCTTTATATACAAAACCCAAGGATTCCATTTTCTGGTCTTAACTCTGAAATTCTCAGTGCACGTGCAGGTAGTTAAAGATATTTTTTAAAAAGCCAGTATAATTTTATAAGTAAGAAAGAATATATAATACAAGAGTAAAGAAATAATGGTGAGATTTTACAAAGCAATGGTTAGACCATAGTTAGAATATTGTGTGCAGTTTTAGGTGCTCCATTGCAGAAAGAGCATTAAAGCCATGGGGCGCATACAACATAGATTATCTGGGGACTTGACATGCTTGGGACTATTTCTACTGGAGCAGAGAAGGCTAAGAGGAGATATTTCATAGCCTTTTAAAAATTATGAAGGGATTTTATGAAGTGAATAGGGAAAGAATTCCCTCTGGTTGGGTGGTCAGCAACGAGGGGTCATTAATTTAAAACTGTAATTAGGAGAGAGGCTAGGAGAAACTTTGCACAAAGGGTTGTTACAGCATGGATTGTTTTGCCACAGGAATAATTGAGGGCGAGATCATTGCATTTTTTAAGAGAAAAGTGATTAAATATTTAAAGTGGAGAAGAATGTAAGGCTACAGGAAGGGGCAGCAAATTGGGATTAGTTTTGTATGGTTCTAACAGAGCGGGCACAGAAATAATGGGATGAATAGCATCATCCTCTTTCTGTAAACTTCTTTTGATCCATGTACTTGTGCTGCCACCATTTTAATGACCTTTGCATCTGCACACCAAGGTCCATCTGCTTCTCTTCCATCAAAATCACCATTTAAAATGAACTTCATTCCCTCATCTTTCTTCCAAAATGTATTACTTCACATTTTTCTTCATTTGAACTGTCTGCCAGCTATTTATATCTTCCTGCAATCTTTCATGGTTTGTCATACCCCCAATTTGGTATCACCAGCAAATTTCAATAATTGTTCCTTCAATCCATGTCATTTATGTATAAAATAAATAAGAGTGGCTCCAACACACAGCCCTGTTTAGCACCATTCATCACATCTTGCCAGCCCAAAAAACTCCCTTTTCTTTCTACCTGCCAATCATTTCTCCAACCATCTCTCTTCCCATGGTGCCACTGACTGCATGCATGTCGCTTTGTGCGCGCCACATGTCAACTCTGGGATGTACCACAATGAAAAGGATTCCATTCCCTCAACGTCCAGCTGGTGTGTGACCATAGACAGCAAATCATGCAGGTCAATGCCCGGTATCCTGGCAGCAGTCATGATGCCTTTATTATGCGGCAGTCTGCTGTGCCATCTACATTTGAGCCAGCATGACGAACCGGACGGTGGCTACTGGGCGATGAGGGCTATCCGTTGACGACATGGTTCATAACTCCAGTGCGCATGTGGACAGCATGCATACAACGAAAGAAATGCTGTCACACAATGTGATCGAGCACACCATTGGCGTGCTGAAATAACACTTCCACGCCCTGGACCTAAATGCAATCCCATTTGTGTACAATGCAAAATTAAAAGCTGACACAAAATAAACATTCCAAACCAAATTTATAAATCGAACCCTGCCATATAGCATGCAAACTGCGACTAATCACCCTTGTGCATTCTCTTTGTGCCTTTCTTCTGTGTGCTTTTGCCTGACCTAGTACTCCTACGCAGTGCTACCCCAGTGGCTGCAGCATGGCTGGTGGAAGGCTGCTGACTTTCAGTGGGGGAGACTGCAGATAGCCTTGGAGGACGACTTCGAGCAGCCTAGAAGGCCCGGCTTCTGACTGCACCATCTCGGCATGTACGGCAGGAGTCTAGGCTGATGGGCAACAGCAAGGGCACTGGCAGAGTGGCAGTGATGGGAGGATGAATGCTGTCATCCTGAGGGTGGACAGCAGGTTTGTGCTTGATTGGAGGACAGATTGCTGGACTGCTGTGATGACCTGCAAGCCCCTTTTGAACACTGGTATCAGCAGCCATGATGGCTGCAGTCTGAGCTTGCACGGCAGCAAGCTGAGTTTGCATGAGAGCAATCTGAGCTTACATGGCAACAAGCTGACCTTTGTATGACCGAAGTCTGAGTTTCCACTGCAGCACCCAGACATTGGATGGCTTCTGCTTGTGCTTCAATGGAAGCCGAGACATTGGTCATCAGACGCTGCATCATGGTTGGGTCCACAAATGTGCTAATGGAGCCACCCACCACTTCCATGCAGGAAAGGATGGGGTCCAATCTCTGCGCAAAGCCCTGTGCAAAGTTGGTGCCGGACTCCATCATGTTCCTTGACACTGCCCGCAGGCTTTCTGGCAGGCCCGTCAATGCACCAAGCATTTCTGTGCATAACCATCAGCCTTCTTCTGTAGCCCACCCCATTGAAGTGCTCATCTGAGTCCTCTGCAGCAGCATTCGTATGTGACCTTGCCCTCCACAGAGCTGGCACCTGTGCTACCCTTGCTCCCTGCCCTGGCTGCAGGTCACTCGTACTTGGTGTCCCACCACGTGCAGATGCTGCCTTTTAAGCTATCCTCTAAATCACACGCGAGTATGAAATCGAGTGACGGAGTTTCTTCATTATCACTATCTTTTTGCTCTTCCACCAATGCCTGACCAGGTTGCAGTTCTTGGGTATCTGAAAGGAGAAAGGTGCATGGGTAGGATTGTGGTGAGGGGAGGGGGAAAAGTAAGAGGTACATGCTTACACCATCTGCAGCTTGTAAATCAGAAGACATTGTGGGATGAGGGGGAAGTGGGATGTGAAGAGGAGGATTAGATATGAGGATACAGTCATATTCTATGGCTTCAGCTCCGCCACAGGCCACGGCCTCAGCAAGGCTGCTCCAATGATGGCGAGCACTGTCTTCTCCATGGGGGTGAGGACATGTCGCCACAGCTGTCCCCCCGCCATTTAGGTCCTGCTGCCTCTGGTTGTGCATCACCTTGTCCTGCAAGAGAGGGGGAAGTGTGTCAGTGAGTGTCGTGCAATCTGTTTGGGTGATGTGGCTATCATGGTTGAATAGCTGGCAGTGTGTGAGAGCTGTGGATGCGAGGCTTTCAGCAGTGCTAAGTGTGTGAGGGTGTGGTGAAGCTATGAATATTAAGTTTGAGTCCTGATTGATGGAGATTGTTGGTAGGTGAGTGATGGGGGGGGGGGGGGGTGGTGGGGGTGGTGCATTGAGCAGTTGCTGACACTAGTGGTGCAATTGGTGAATATAGCATTTTAAGAGACCTTGACCACTCGTGAGGTCATTTAACTTTTTGTGGCACTGCATCCAGATCCTCGTGGCTTGACTCCTGGCATTGACCCCCACGCCTATCTGGTCCCACTGCCTTCTGAGAGTTTGTCTGGAGGGTCCCCTGTGGGTAGAGCACATCTCTCTTCTTCACCTCCTCCACCAAGGCCTCCAGTGCAGTGCCGGAAAATCTTGTAGCACGCTCTGTCATGTTGTGCCTTTTTTTTCCACTTCACAATGAGTTGCACAATGGCTTCCACCATCTGCTCTGGCCACAATGCACTTTCCCTTTAAGAGGTGCAGGCTGGCTTCAAGTAGTTCAGGCTAGCTTTAACTAGTGCTAGCCTCTCAATTTTGTGTCCCCTGCTGAGGCTAACCACGCTGTTGAGTGACTGCACGCAGCAATCATAAGTTAGCAGACAGCATGAAATTGGCGTGCTGCCTGCGTTGGAAGCAACGTGCGCGGTTTAATGATGCATCACAATCCCTGTGCCCATTTTTGTGGGCTATCGAATTTAGCCCCCATTAAGTGTAAGCGGTTAGCTAGGGAAAAGTTGGGCCCAAAGGGAAATCTTCATGTAGAGGCATTGGACATGGCTAAAGTATTTAAATGAGTACTTTGCATCTGTCTTTAAAAGGAAACTGATGATGTGAAGGTTGCACTAAAAGCAGAGAGGAAAGTCATGGACAGGATAGTAATAGATAGAGAAGATGTACTAAAAAGATTAGCATTACTGAAAAGTTGGTAAGTCCCCTGGTTCAGATGGAATGAATCCTAGGTTGTTGATAGAAGCAACGTTAGAAATAGCAGAAACATTGGTCACAATCTTTCAATCCTCATTGGATACAGTAGTAGTGCTGAAGGACTGGAGGTTTGCTAATGTTATACCACTATTCAAGAAAGGGGAGAGGGATAAACCAGAAAACTACAGACCAGTCAGCCTAATGTCGGTGGTGGGAAAGTTATTGGAAACCATTATCTGGGACAAAATAAACTTTCATTTGGAAAGGCATGAGTTAATCAAGGAGGGCCAGCATGGATTTATTGAAGGAAAATAATGTCTGATGGCCTTGATTGACTTTTTTGAAGGTTGATTAAGATAGTGCAGTAGATGTTGTATATATGGACTTTCGAAAGGCATTCAACAAAGTGCCACACAGAAGGCTTATTAAGAAGATGGAAGCCTATGGAATTAAGGGGAAAGTGGCGGTATAGATACGAAATTGCTTCAGTGACAGAAAGCAAAGGGTGATGGTGGATGGATGTGTTTCAGCCTTTGAGGTGGTTTGCAGTGGTGTTCCTGAAGGGTCAGTTTTGGGTCCATTACTCTTTTTTCAATTTTTATAAATGATCTAGACTTGGATGTAGGGAGCAGCATTATAGAGTTTGCAGATGATACGAAACTTGGCAAAGTAGTAGATAGTTATAGGCTTCAGGATGACATAGACAGGATGGTGAAATGGGCAGAAGCATGGCAGATGGACTTCAATGCAGAGGTGAAGTGATGGACTTTGGGAGGACTAATATGGAAAGACTACGATAAATGGCACGATTTTGAAAAGTGTAGATGAGCAGAGAGACGTTGGTATCCATATACATAAATCCTTATACATGGCACAGCAAGTTGATAAGGTGGTTACTTGGGTTTATAAACCGAGGAATAGAATAGAAAAGCAAAGAGATCATGCTAGAACTTTACAAATACCTGGTTAGGCCTCAGCTGGCGTATTGTGGACAATTCTGGGCCCCACACTTCAGGAAAGATGTAAAGGCCTTAAAAAGGGTGCAGAGGAGGTTTACCAGGATGTTACCAGGGGAGGGACTTCCGTTATGAGGAGAGGTGGAAAAGTTGGGACTGTTCACCTTGGAACAGAGAAGGTTAAGAGGTGACTTAGAGGTTTGAAAGATGATGAGAGGAGTAGAGAGAGAAAAACGATTCCCTCTGGCGAGTGGGTCAATAACCAGAGGCCACAGATTTAAAATCATTGGCAAACGATCTAGAGGGGAGCTGAGGAGAATTGTTTTCAATAAGTTATTGGGATCTGGAACGCGCTACCTGAAAAGGTGGTGGAAGCTAATTCCATTAATGATTTTAAAAGCGAGTTGGACAGGTACTTGAGGATGAGAAACTTACAGGGTTACAGACACCGCGCGGATGAGGGACGAAGCACGACTGCTCTTTCAAAGAGCCAGCACAGGCACGACAGACCGAATGGCCTCCTGTGCTGTAAGTGTCTATGATTCTGTGGAAGTACTATTTAATATCTGCCATTCCCACACTCCACCACAAGTTTGCCCCTCTTGTTTACGACCAACCTTGACTATCCTGTTCCTACTAATGTACTGATATATTGGTGGGCCTGATGTCCCATTAATTTACTGGTGGGCATTGCTCCATTAATTTATTAATTCACTGGTGCCTGCTGCTCCATTAATTTATTGATTTGTTGGTGTGTCAGCTGCTCTATAGATTTATTACATGATTGGTGTTCACTTCTCCATTAACTTACTACTTTTCTGGGATGCCTGCTGCTGTATCAGTTTGTTCGTGCCCACTGCTCTATGAAATTATTGATTTAGTGGTGGCCGTTGCTTTCTTAATTTATTAATCCGCTTAGTTGTGCCTCCTTAGTTGTGCTGCAGTATTCATTAGTAACCTTTCATTGTGATTCAGTGATCGTGCATGTTCTTTGTGTTGGTTTCAATGGTTTGATTTTCCCTGCGGCAACTATCTTGTGCCAAACAATGTAATAACATATTTTGTTGTCATTTTAAGTTCTCCAGTTAATTCTATTAATTTTTGATCCCATGTTGTTGTTATAGTAGTAGCTTCCATTGTTTGCTATTTTCGGGTGTACTGTCATCCCATTCTTTCTGAAAATTGAACTTTTCAAGACACTGAGGCTGATTTTTAACTTGCTACTGCTTCAGGATGAAAATCTGATTTACTGCCCATTACAATTTTCGGGCAGACCTCAATTATGTGACCAGGGCTCCTGCAAGAAATAGCACATGGGTCAAATGATTCAGGTAAGACTCCCAACTGCATTCTTGTCTCTACTCACATTGCTACTACCAGTTTCTCAACCCACCCATAAACCATGGATGTACAAGTTAGGAAATGGTCATGTCTTGCGGTATTTAAAGGGAAACTCACCTACTCTCAGCCAAATTGCTACAAAGATTTGGGAGACATTTTAGTAGTCTTTTGCTACTTAAACAATAAGTGCTTGTAGTGGATGTAGAACATTCTAACATCTAAATGGATTTCTGCCAATGAACTTTTTCTTCATGACTGGTACTTCTGGCAATGCCACTCTGGCTAGAGGATGAGAAGTTGGAGGAGCAGGAAGAGGAGTACGAACAGGAGAAAGGAGCAAACCGTTGCAGCTGCAGGGAGACCAAATAGAAGGAAGTGTGCTTGCAAGATCTCTTACCCTCCCAGCAGAGCATATACGGCCGGGACAACATACCTGCAGTACTTTGAGGAACAATGTATAAGGAAGTTGCACTCCTCTCGGGAGGCTGTCAGAATTGTGACACAAAGGTCAGAGCACTGCCTCTTGCTTTCAAGGTTACTGCTTTACCTCTGGCTTCTTGCAGGCTGCTGTAGGTGAATAAATATCATCAATCATTCTGGATTTCATGCTTGTGTTAATCAGTTGTCTGATGCCCTGGTTACTAGAGCAAACTCTTTGTCACTTCAACAACTGGTAGCAACAGCATAGGGCTTTAGCGTTTGCACAGAATGCAGGTTCCTCCAGACACTGGGCCTCATTGTCTTCATCCATGCTGCCCTGCAGACTCCTTCTCAAGATCCCACTGTCTTCATGAATCGCAACAGCTTTCACTCCATTAATATGGTGTGTGATCCCCAGCAGCAACGCCATACAGGTTTCTGCTCGCTTCCGTGCCCGCTGACCTGATGCTTTTGTCTTGTGTGAATTCTTCATCTTCCCACTCTTTTTTTCCTGTGTACAGAAAGTGAGGGCTGGCTGCTTGGGAGCAAGGACTACCCCGGACTTGGCTTATGACTCCTCCCAGGAAGCCACATTCAGCAGTCAAACTGTGCCACAATCCGATCCATAGCTCAACTTGAGCCCTCATCGAGCGGACCATTGGAGTCTTCCGAGTTACAATTCCATTTCCTGGACAGGTCTGGTGACTTCCAGCAATAAAGCCCATAAAGAATGTGCCGTATGATGGTGGTTTGCTATATGTTGCATAATTTTCTTTGCAACGATGATAACACATAGACATTGGACAAGGACCTTCAGCATGATGTGGGAGATGACACTGATGACTAAGAGAATGTGAAGGAAGTCGGATAGCTCCGATACCTGATCCTTGGAATTATGTTGCTGGCATTGGCCCTACTCTCTACACTGCAGTTTCTCCTTCCTGTTCCTCATTTAAAAAGAGAAATTTATATAGCACATTTATACAGTGCCTTTCACAACATCCCAAAGCGCTTTAGAGCCAATGAAGTACTTTTGAAATGTAGTCACTGTTGTAATGTAGGAAACTTGCTCCATGAAAACTTCCACGGTTTTATTGGAGAACTGGAGGCCCTGAATAATGTCACATTACCTGCTGCCTCAGTAACACACTCTCCAATGACTATCTTTGAAAAATGCACCTCCCCTTTAAGGACTGCATTAAATGCCGGCAAGCCTGCCTGGTTTCACGTCTCCTAAGTATGTATGTATCATACAGTGTAAGATCAAATCCATCTCCACCCCAATAAAGGTACAATCTCTGACCCTAAGCTCATTGCAGGAAACTGTGCTTGAATCGATTGTGAATGAAGAATCGGTGAATTTACAGTATATTGCTTTTTTGCCTTCATGTTGTATTTACAATTCTTGAAGTTTTTTTTGGCAGACTGCATACAGTGGGGAATCATCAAGGGCATTGACTGTTTCCCTTCAAGAGTAATTTTGACTTTGAGCAATAGTATAACATGGGTGATAGTCAGGGGAGATCTAAAACAGGCTGCCAGTTTGTTATCGCCCATTTTACACTATCGTAGGAAGTCAAAATGACCCCTTTGTGTGCAAAAAATAAGTCAATGTCTTCATCTTGGTATTTTAACTCCCCTGTGGAAAATCTGAGTTTTACCATTTGCGCCAGATCCATGTTTGCTAGAATGCTCACACAACTGATAAGCCAATCATAATGCATCTGCAGTAATGCTGCTGAGCCTCTCATTAAGCATCAAACAAATGGTTTAAAACATTTATTTTTGTTTAATCCAGCTATGGAATATGTATAATTGCGCAGAGGAGGAGGATACATTATTGATGTCGCCCTGCAGGTTCTGGTGAATGGCATTCTGTAGCAATAGAATGCCCTCTTATGGGCAATACCTGCCAATCGCCAGAAATTACACCAGATGTGGAGGGAAGCCAGAGAACGGTTCAATGTGGTAGCGCATGCTTAATGGATGTAGTAGAAAGTGTGCAAAAAGCTGTCTAACTTTCTTTGAAAAAGTAGGAAAAAAAACACATGGATATGCAGTCCAAATATGAACATGATGGGCAGTAAACATTGATAGTTAATGTAAATTACCCATCAAAGTGAATAGTTGCCGATAATTTTTCAAACAATATGATCCAGGTGTAGCACAAAGGGAAGCAATCAACATTAATGTGAAGTATCAGAATAGGCATGATAGGAACTTACAAATAACAATAGATCCCAGAGAACAAGCATCTAAAGAAATCTTAATGAAATTAAAATGAGAACACAAAGTGAGGCATGGTGCGGAAAGGGCAGCATTGCAGACTGGTCTTGCTGCATCATTTTGGGATTTAGACCTTATGGGGTAGCTTTAAGGTGGAGGATGTTGCATGTTCATGAGTATGAACACGTGTACTAGTCATTTGTCTCTGTGAAGCATGTGCTCGAATGTAGTGTGAGGGCTGTCCACCATCAAGGTTTATTGATCCATATCCAATTTGAGTGGTACTGTAAAAGATCAAAGGTTGAATTCTCATGGGAGAGGATGATGAGTTTGCCAGCAACAGAACTGAATGGGAAGGAAGAGGAGTGACGCTTTAAGGAATGGGCAGAAGGAGGGTGAAAAGTCAGCAGCTGTGCTTTGCGTGGGTGGAAAGAGGAGAGAAGCCAAGAGTAGCACGGTGAAGTTGCGGCGGGGGTGGGGTGGGTGGTGAGGATGATGAGTTTGCCAGCAATAACTAAGGGATACAGGAATGGAAGCGAAGGAAAGTGCCAGCTTGAATTGAGGGGTTTCATGAGGCAAAAGGGCACCAATTTGAATTGCGTGGTGGGAGGAGTACCGGGTTTTGGGGGGGGGGGGCGGAGGGGGGGAGCAGAAAAGAGTACCAGTTTGAACTGAAGGGGGAGGAAAAATGGAATTGGGAAGGGGAATGACGAGCTAGATTGGGAAGGGGAATGACTAGAATGGGAAGGAGTGTGCTAACTTGAACTGAGGGGCGAGGAAGCATAACACGATATACTGGGAGGGTTTGGGGAGAGTCTGCAAACTCACTGGTGGGAGTTGTAGGTGGCACAGTGTCTTTGTGATTGATGTTTGGAGAGGAGCGAAGTAAGTCTGTGAACTGGTGGAAGGGAGATTGAAGGTCGCAGAGTTACTGTTGAACTAGAATTTGGACAAGTGTTGGTCTGTTGAAAACCTAAATGTCATTCCACTGCTGCCGGTTGGGTCTGCTCTGCGATGACAGATTTGTGTGCACCTTTGGAAGTGGCTTAGTGAGTTGCAGTGAATGGTGAGACATAACTGTACCCACTGCAATGGTGATGAGTGTGAAAGCAATGGCTTGGTCATTGTAGGGATGCTTTATGATGTTGGCCGGCACATGGTGTGCAACGCCATATGGGTGTACAGCGTAAAGTTAACTAAATCTGGCCATGATGAGGCCATCCTTGGCCTCCCGTCAGCACTGTGCTCGGGTGCTGTTGCCCTCTGTCCTGTGCGGCATCAGGTGATTGCGGAGAAGGTTGGTGGTGCTGCTGGTGTTGGGGCTCATCGTGGTCTGATTCTGACGACCAAGGTGAGACAGTATAAACGGTACCCATGTGATGGAATAGATGGCAGGTGAAGTACAGATGACAAGCATCCTGTCAATGGTGAGAGTGTTCTTCCAGTGAGGTGACACTGGATCGAGACTTTGCTGGAAAGACATACAGCCTGCAGAATCTGTGCTGGAAATGGACTGAGCAACAGCTTCTGCCTGAGGAAAGTGATCATCTGTCAGGTGGGAGCTTTTACTGTACATTTGATGCTGTCAAGTAATCAGCTGGAGCAATAGCATCGGAACTCCCACCTCAGGTTGACAGATGTGGTTTCTGAGCTGCGTGAATCCCGTGGCCATGCAAGGAAATTTAAAAAGTGAAATAAGGCTCAAGTGCCTGTAAACCGCCTGATGATGATTTCAATTGGGCTGCCCACTGCTGCGGGTTGGGTCTGCTCTGCGATGACAGACGTGCCTGGGGGGAAGTGCGTGGGAGCGAGATGACAGCGGGTTCCTGACCCGCTGTCAAAAATAACAACTTTCCCACCCGACCCACCACTGATCGCACCCGCTACCACCCTGGAAAATTCTAGCCATGGTGACCAGGCAAATGGGGCGATGGAGAATGTTAATCTATCAAAGCGAAAGGCTTCATGGGCCTGCTGGCTTTTGCTTGTCTCAAAAAAAACACAAAAAAAAACGATTTTTCTTAATTACATTATTTGTAGGAAAGAAGGAATTTCCATTCATGTAGCAATGAATCAAAATTCTCACCATGTCCCATTGCACTTCGTATCTAATGGATTACTTTTGAATGGCACTTTCTAGGCGAACTTGGTAGCCAATTTGCATTGAGCAATATTCCTTGGCTAGCAAAAGAGGGAACGGTAGCATAGTGGTAATGTCACAAATTGAAAACCATTGAGGGAAATGAGTGTCATAGTTACATAGTGGTTATGTTACTGGACTAGTAATCCAGAGGCCTGGACTAATGATCCAGATGTGAGTTCAAATCCCACCATGGCAGTTGGGAATTTAAATTTAATTAAATAAATCTGGAATAAAAAGTTAGTATCAGTAATGGTAACCATGGAACTATCGGATTGTTGTTTTTAAAAAAAAAAAAAAAAAAAAAAAATCTGGTTCACTAATGTCCTTTCGGGAAGGAAACCTGCCGTCCTTACCTGGTCTGACCTATATGTGACTCCAGACCCACCGCAATGTGGCTGACTCCTAACTGCCCTCTGAAATGGTCTAGCAAACCACTACAAAACACAATAAGAATGAAACCCGACCTCGGCACTGGCTATGGACACGGCAACAGCACACCCAGTCAAGTTGACCTTGCAAAGTCCTCCAAAATTGGGAGAGCTGACCCACAGACTAGTCAAGCAACAGCCTGACCGTCATACTCACAGAATCATACCTTTCAGCCAACGTCCCAAACTCCTCCATCCCTGGGTAAGTTCAGACCCACCAGGAGTGGCGGCACAGTGGAATACAGTCGGGAAGGAGTGGCCCTGGTGGTCCTCAACATTGACTCCAGATCCCATGAAGTCTCATAGCTTCAGGTCAAGCATAGGCAAGGAAACCTCCTGCTGATTACCAACTACTGCCCTCCCTCAGCTGATGAATCAGTACTCCTCCATGTTGAACACCACTTGGAAGAAACACTGAGTAGCAAGGGCACAGAATGTACTCTGGGTGGGGGACTTCAATGTCCATCACCAAGAGTGGCTCAGTAGCACCGAGCTGGCTGAGTCCTGAAGGACATAACTGCCAGTCTGAGCCTGAGCCAGGTGGTGAGAACCAACACAAGGGAAAAACCTACTTGACCTCGTCCTCACCAAACTACCTGTTGCAGATGCATCTGTCCATGGCAGTATTGGTAGCAGTGACCATTGCACAGTCATTGTGGAGACGAAGTCCCGTCTTCACACTGAGGATACCCTCCATCGTTATGTGTGGCACTACCACTGTGCTAAATGGGATAGATTCAGAACAGATCTGGCAGCTCAAAACTGGGCATCCATGAGGCGCTGTGGGCCATCAGCAGCAGAATTGTATTCCACCAAAATCTGTAACCTCATGGCCCGGCATATCCCTCACTCTACCATTACCATCAAGCCAGGGGGCTAACCCTGGTTCATAGAAACATAGAAGATAGGAGCAGGAGTAGGCCATTTGGCCCCTCGAGCGTGCTCCGCCATTCAATGAGATCATGGCTGATCATCCAAATTCAGTACCCTGTCCCTGCCTTCTCTCCATATCCCTTGATCCCTTTTAGCCTTAAGAAATATATCTAACTCCTTCTTGAATATATTTAATGAATTGGCCTCTACTGCCTTCTGTGGTAGAGAATTCCACAGGTTCACCACTCTGGGTGAAGAAATTCCTCCTCATCTCTGTCCTAAATGGCTTACCCCTTATCCTTAGACTGTGACCCCTGGTTCTGGACTCCCCGGCCATCAGGAACATCCTTCCTGCATCTAGTCTGTCTAGTCCTGTTAGAATTTTATAAGTTTAAATGAGATCCCCTCTCATTCTTCTGAACTCCAGCGAGTATAAGCCTAATCGACCCAATCTCTCTCCATAAGTCATTCCTGCCATCCCAGGTATCAGTCTGGTGAATCTTCGATGCACTCCCTCCATGGCAAGAACATCCTTCCTCAGATAAGGCGACCAAAACTGCACACAATACTCAAGGTGTGGTCTCACCAAGGCCCTGTACAACTGCAGCAAGACATTCTTGTTCCTGTACTCGAACCCCCTCGCTACGAAGGCCAACATACCATTTGCCGCCTTAACCGCCTGCTGCACCTGCATGCTTACCTTCAGCGACTGGTGCACAAGGACACCCAGGTCTCGTTGCACTTCCCCTTCTCCCAATCTATTGCCATTCAGATAGTAATCTGCCTTCCTGTTTTTGACACCGAAGTGGATAACTTCGCATTTATTCACATTACATTGGGCAGAAGCATGGCAGATGCAATCACCCAACCTGTCCAAAGCATACTGGAATTTCTCGGCATCCTCCTCACAGCACACACGCCCACCCAGCTTTGTGTCGTCTGCAAACTTGGAGATATTACATCTAGTTCCCTCGTCTAGATCATTAATATATATTGTGAATAGCTGGGGTCAACCGATCCCTGCGGTACCCCACTAGTCACTGCCTGCCACTCAGAAAAAGACCAGTTTATTCCAACTCTTTGCTTTCTGTCTGTCAACCAGTTCTCTATCCAAGTCAATACCTTGCCCCCAATCCCATGTGCCTTAACTTTACACGCTAATCTCTTATGCGGGACCTTATCGAAAGCCTTCTGAAAGTCCAAATACACCACATCCACTGGTTCTCCCTTATCTATTTTACCAGTTACATCCTCAAAAAATTCTAGTAGATTAGTCAAGCACGATTTACCTTTTGTAAATCCATGTTGACTTTGTCCGATCCTGTCACTGTTTTCCACGTGCTCTGCTATTACATCTTTTATAATGGACTCTAGCATTTTCCCCACTACCGATGTCAGACTTACTGGTCTATAATTCCCCGTTTTCTCTCTACCACCTTTTTGAATAGTGGGGTAACATTAGCTACCCTCCAATCCATGGGTACTGTTCCAGTGTCCATCGAATTTTGGAAAATGACCAGCAATAAAGAATGTAGAAGAGCTTGCCAGGAGCAGCACCAGGCATACCTAAAATGAGGTGCTAACATGGGAAAGCTGCAACATATGCATGCTAAAAAGCGGAAGCAGCATGCTATAGACGGGGCTAAGCAATCCCACGTTCTACGGATCAGATCAAAGCTCTGCAGTCCTGCCACATCCAGTCGTGAATGTTAGTGGACCATTAAACAACTAACGGGAGGAGGAGGCTCCATGAATATCCCCATCCTCAATAATGGTGGAGCCCAGCACATGAGTACAAAAGATAATGCTGAAGCGTTTGCAGCCAACTTCAGCTAGAAGGGCCAAGTGATCCATATCGGCCTACTCCTGAGGTCCCCACCATCACAGAAGCTAGTCTTCAGCCAATTCGATTCACTCCACGTGATATCAAGAAACAGCTGAGCGCAGTGGATACGGCAAAGGCTATGGGCCCCAACAACATTCCGGCTATCGTGCTGAAGATTTGTGCTCCAGAACTAGTCGCGCCTCTAGCCAAGCTGTTCCAGTACAGCTACAAAACTGGCATCTATCCGACAATGTGGAAAACTGCCCAGGTATGTCCTGTCCACAAAAAGCAGGACAAATCCAATACGGCCCCATCAGTCTACTCTCATCAGCAAACTGATGGAAGGTGTCATCAGCAGTGCTATCAAGTGGCACTTAACCAATAACCTGCTCACTGATGCCCAGTTTGGGTTCCTCCAAGACAACTCTACTCCCAACCTCATTACAGCCTTGGTCCAAACATGGACAGAAGAGCTGAATTCCAGAGGTGAGGGGAGAGTGACTGCCCTTGGCATCAAGACCGCATTTGACCGAGTGTGGCATGAAGGAGCCCTAGTAAAACTGAAGTCAATGGGAATCGGGAGGAAAACTCCACTGGCTGGTGTCATACCTAGCACAAAGGAAGATGGTTGTGGTGGTTGAAGGTCATTCATCACAGCCCCAGGACATTGCTGCAGGAGTTCCTCTGGGCAGTGCCCTAGGCCCAACCATCTTCAGCTGCTTCATCAATGACCTTCCCTCCATCATAAAGTCAGAAATGGAGATGTTCGCTGATGACTGCACAGTGTTCATTGCCATTTACAACTCCTCAGGTAATGAAGCATTCCATGCCCGCATGCAGCAAGACGTTGAGGCTTGGGCTGATAAGTGGCAGGTAACATTCGCGCTGCAGAAGTGCCAGGCAATGACTATCTCCAAGTGGATGATACATATCCAAGAGAGTCAAACCACCACCCCATGACAATTCAGTGGCATTACCATCGCTGAATCCCCCACCATCAACATCCTGGGGGTCACCATTGACCAGAAACTTAACTGGACCAAGCACATAAATACTGTGGCAACAAGAGCAGGTCAGAGGCTGGGTATTCTGCGGCGAGTGTCTCACCTCCTGACTCCCCAAAGCCTTTCCAGCCTCTACAAAGCACAGGTAAGGAGTGTGATGAAATACTCGCCACTTGCCTGGATGAGTGCAGCTCCAACAACACTCGAAGCTCGATGCCATCCAGGAGAAAGCAGCCCGCTTGATTGGCACCCCATCCACCACCTTAAACATTCACTCCCTCCACCACCGTCGTACCGTGGCTGCAGTGTGTACCATCTACAAGATGCACTGCAGCAACTCACCAAGGCTTCTTTGGCAGCACCTCCCAAACCCGCGACCTCTTCCACCTAGAAGGACAAGGGCAGCAGGCACATGGGAACACCATCACCTCCAAGTCACACACCATCCTGACTTAGAAATATATCACCGATCCTTCATCGTCGCTGGGTCAAAATCCTGGAACTCCCTACCTAACAGTACCTTCACCACATGGACTGCAGTGGTTCACCATCATCTTCTCAAGGACAATTAGGGATGGGCAATAAATGCTGGTCTTGCCAGCGATGCCCACATCCCATAAACGAATAAAAAAATTTAAAAAAATGATCGCTTATGTTTTTGTTGGTAGTGGCTGAGGGAAGAATATCGGTCAGGACACCCTTTGTTCTTCAAATAAAGCTGTATCTTTTACACCTGTATCAATGAAATAAGCCGATTGGGCTTCTGTTTAATATCTCAGCTGATGGACTGCACGTCCAACAAAGCCGCAGTCCCCCAGTAGTGCAGTAGGGTGAGTGTCAGCCTAGATTATGTGTTCAAGTCTTGGTGTTTAGCTCAATTTCTGCATGCAAAGCTGTCTCTCTTCCTGATCCTTAATTTCCTTTCGGTTTTGGTATATTTTGGGAGACTTTAGCCCAGAAAATTCACAAACCCTCAATGGTAGAATTGTGGTGTGGCAAAACTTCTGCCCACTGCTATGGCTTGCTTTTGACCCTGTATTAAATCCTTGGGATGGGGTTATTAAAATATTTAGGGCAAGAACAAAAGCACCAATCCCACTGAGGAGGTGCAACTCTAAATCGGACTCTGCTAAAGAAAAGTTGGCAGAAAAGTTTTCCTCGCTGCTCTCGGGGAACGGATAGGCAAATTAGATTGCTGCACGCTGGGACCTTCCTAAGGGCCAGAATGGGTCCTATTCTGTTTTCAGCATAGGTTCTGCTGGATCTGTCTAGGGTGAGCTTGGTGGAATTCCCAGGGAAGCCCATGAAGGCCTCTAGATTAACCCAAAGGGGTTTCTCAACATAGAGGGAAGACAAAAGGCACATTTAATTCCTGGAGTGCAATTTCTGGGGCTACATAGGAGGGGTAGAAACCCTGCAAATCCAGGTTAGGGGTGCAATTCTGCATCTGCAATTCCGTGCACCCCTCCCCCAGACTGGAATATTTGACTCTTCATTTGTTTGTGTAAATATCCTTGTTCAATTTGCCTCCATTGCCTTCTCCAGTTGAGAACTTGAGGGGTGGTTAAGATGAGATAATGTACCGAAGGGGTGAAGTAGACCACCTGACAAAGATGAGTTCTCTATGGCACCAAATCCTTAAAAGTGGTAGTGTCCCCAGACGTCTTTTTGTTTCTCCTCTACCTTGATGATGGAGTATTTGTTTGTATGTAAATATCAAATGCTGTTCAAAAGGTGAACAAATCCAAAACTGGTGGCAATCTGAAATTCTTGTAGCTCTTAATTATTGTAATGAATCTGGAAGAAATATCTTGTGAAAATAGAAGACTTAAACATTCTAGGAATGTATTCTACATTGATTTTCAGCCTGTTTATTAAAATGCTGGAATACGCTAAAGTACACTTTATAAAAGTCACAGGCCTAGAAATTCGTCTCAGGCAGTGGTGCAAAACAGGCAGTATCGGACTGGCTGCCCGTTATACGCAGCGCCTGAGATTCAGTTCCATTGCAGTCAAAAAAGTATGATCAATTTCTCGCTCCAAAAATGGACTCGTAGCAATTCATCTGGAGAAAATAAAATAACTAAACTAGAGGGAAAATTATAATTACACAGATTTGAAGCATTATATTGTGAAAATATATTCACACACAAATCTTTTCATGATTGACGCAAACCCACAATCTTTAATCACGTAACAATATGTATGACATGCTACAGTGGCTCAGATATATTAGAAATGTACTGTATAATACTGAAGTAAAAAAAAAAGCACTTTTAAAAATATATTTTAACATGGTCCCTGATGTGTTTATCATTGGGTGATGTGGGGACATTTTTGGCACAATGTGCATGATCGATTTTACGTGATAGAAAGGGCCATTATGTATTTTCACACAATGTATAGGGAGAGTGCCATTATGGTATTTTAACGCAATGTATAGAAAAAGTGAATTTTAAAGAAATGGTAGCATTATTGTGGACAGTAAATTAAAGTTGCATGGCCCACCAGAAGTGTAAAAAGGTAATTAAATAATTGCTCCGTGTACAACATGTTACGTAAATTTTATATCACAGAATTTAAATTTCTAAGTGATGAGTGGAATATCAAATTAGATCATTGGTATAGATAACATTATGTAATTGAATGGTCTAAGATTGATCATCTCATTAGCATTACATGTATGTAGCAGCTATAATTCTGCTACTGTGTCGGTCAATATACATTGAATTTTTTTAATGTATGATTTAAATTCAATTTTATTTAAATAAGTCTTTTCACTAAAAATTGGATGCATTGGAAGCTTGTGTGCAGTCAACAAAGAATAGACAGGGTTTTGTTCTCATGACAAATGTGTGGTGCGGTTGTAGCGTTGAACAAGATTTTGGAAAGTTATATAAATGTTATAAAATCCATCTGCATTGCTTTTGACTTCATGTGGTCCATCTGAAAAAGCTGAAAGCTGTGGCTAAATCTTGGATCTTATCCAGGAAGAGTGCTCCAGCTCCAAGATCAATGCAAGGATTGGTAGGACATAACCTAGTTCTCTCAAGAGGAGTAAGGATTACATTGAGAAGTGATAGTTGACATTTTTGCCTTTCTTCAATGAACGGAAAGTCCCAATGCAAGTGTGTAAGACATATATCTAAACAGTTCTCCTTCATATTAAAAGCTCCTAGGCATGCACGAGAAGAACAATCTTCTGCCTATGTGAGCGATCCAGGACCAAGCTGTGAGGTGGATTTGTGACAAAAAGAGAAGACGGTTGTAGGGAAGGAGGGCTGGCTCCGGCTGTGATGAAAACAGAGTTTTCATGTGAGAAATAGGGAATAACCAGACAGTTCATAACTAGAGTTAAATTGAAAGTTGTCTCCTTACCCTTACCAAGGTTCAACATGTAGGACCACAGACTGTTTGGATTGATACCCCAGAGGCTTTGAACTGGAAGCCCAGAAACCTTGAACTGAAGCTAAACAAATAATTTGTGTTTTGAAGGGCAAATGCATTTTATATATAACCTCCAGATCATGCCAATTAGATGAAGTTGCAGTTTCAAAAACTGTTGGATATCAAAATCAGACTATTTACAATTTAAAATGTGTGGAGTGACAGCCTGTGAAATAAACGTAATTCTTCTACTGATGCATAAAGAGGAATGGGTGAAGGAAGATGGTAAAGCATTGATTCCCGTGTGCTGGAAGAATAGGTGTACAATTGGGGCAGAAGGAGTGTGGATTTAAGAAAGCAGACCTTTACCAGTTTTTCTTTAGCCTGCTTTTCTGTGCTCTTCTATTTTTAGTGAGTTGAACTGCTCACACCAGTTTTCAGGTTGAGCCTCATTAGGGCCCCAGTTTTAATGCAAAAATATGTAAATAATGATCTAGCAGATTTGTGCCGGGTTTGTCTCTTTTTCCCCTGTGTACCCATTTATAATATTAGCATGAGGTGGGGAATGGCTAGTGCTGCCATGCCATTTGCTCTCCGACTCCATTTCATGCCTCTACATTGCATGGCATATCCTTCTGACTTTGCTAGTTCTCCATTCTCCACGCCTTTGCAAAAGCTCCAAGATTTTCCCTTGCTATATGTGCCCATTTATCTTTGGCTGCATCCCTCTAATTTTGCTCTAGATTTAATAAGTGTTGCTTCATTATGCTGCCTGCGCAGTGCTGAAACTGCACAGGCAGCATATTTAAATTATTTAAATGAGCTGACCTCACCAAAAATGGTGAAGTTAGCACCCTTTCCACCAGCTTGAATGTGCTCGGGCATACAACACTCCTGGCATCACTTTGCCTAGGATCACAGAATTTTGGTCCAAGTATTAGAAACATAGAAACATAGAAGATAGGAGCAGGAGTAGGCCATTTGGCCCCTCGCGCCTGCTCCGCCATTCAATGCGATCATGGCTGATCATCCAAATTCAGTACCCGGTCCCTGCTTTCTCCCCATACCCCTTGATCCCTTTAGCCGTAAGAAATATATCCAACTCCTTCTTGAATATATTTAATGAATTGGCCTCTACTGCCTTCTGTGGTAGAGAATTCCATAGGTTCACCACTCTCTGGGTGAAGAAATTCCTCCTCATCTCAGTCCTAAATGGCTTGCCCCTTATCTTTAAACTGTGACCCCTGGTTCTGGACTCCCCGACCATCGGGAACATCCTTCCTGCATCTAGTCTGTCCAGTCCTGTTAGAACTTTATAAGTTTCAATGAGATCCCCTCTCATTCATTCTTCTGAACTCCAGCAAGTACAAGCCCAATTGACCCAATCTCTCCTCATTCGTCATTCCTGCCATCCCAGGTATCAGCCTGGTGACTCTTCGCTGAACTCCTTCCATGGCAAGAACATCCTTCCTCAGATAAGGCAACCAAAACTGCACACAATACTCAAGGTGTGGTCTCACCAAGGCCCTGTACAACTGCAGCAAGACATCCTTGTTATTATTAACCCCCCAACTCTCAATTGTGAGGCCTGTTGCACTCTGTTTTATTTATTGACTTAATAGGAATAGCTACATCATGAAAGAAATTCAATGGTATAAATCAGTGCACGCTGCTCGTGTCTTTAGTTCGGACTAGATATCTGAACTCCATGGGTGAACTGAAAATTCATATAAAACATGAATTAGTGAAGGGCTATGAAGGATTGTTTCATCTGAAAGTTATGTTATTTATTTAAACTGTTAAGTTCTAAAGTGTATTTCTAACCCCTTATAGAATGAATTATTTTTAAATACATAGTATTTTGCTGAGTCTTCATGCATCTATATTATTTAAACTTTAAATCTGATTGCTAGTTTTATTTTACACACATTAGCCTGATGGTATGGTATTTACCTTCTTTCAACAACAACTTGCATTTGTATAGTGCCTTTAGTGAAGTAAAACATCTTCACAGAAGCATTATCAGACAAAAGTTGACACCGAGCCAAAGAAGGAGACATTAGGACAAGTGACCAAAAGCTTAGTCAAAGAGGTGTATGTGAATTAAAATAAAATCAATCAAAAGCATATAGAAAGAAAGGAAGTCAATCATCCCCTGTTAGTTTCTTCTGATGTTGATAAGCTGGCCTCTCCCCAAGGGTAAGAACTGCAGATTTACTGGCATCTGCCAATCTAGTGCATCAGGAAGCCAATGTACCTTTACCCACTGAAGGAGTGGGTGAGGTTGCCACTCCGAGTTTTTGCAGATAACCCTATCTGCGCAACATCAGGATTTTTCTATTCAAAGCTTTTTCTCATAGGTGATCAGAATTCCACTCTGATCTAGATAATGAATGAGGTGGGCTTCCTTCTGGGTACAGCAAATTTTGGTTTATCCGGAGGTTAACTGTCCGGAATGCTCGAGCCACCGGCAAAATTCAGGAGTCGGTTCAGTAAGTTTTTTTTCTTTTCGTTGCTTTTTTTTCACCAGTCAGGCTCTGCAAGGTCTAGCTAAAGCTGTTGCTTAGCTACAGAGACGCTTGCAAGCTACGGCCGACTGTTTAGAAGCTGGGTTTGTTGCTAGATACGGAGCTCAAAAGCTTCCGTATGTTTTAACATTAGCGTTGGTTTGTCCGGCAGTTTTGATGGGACGGCAACAGCTCGGTCCCATCGGTGCCGGATATCACAAAGTTTCCTGTACTAGAAATACTGGTGGCTGTGGCAATCTTTGAGATCCCCAATGCATGGCTGCTCATTAAAGCGCTTAGATACTCTATGCAGACAGTGGTTCTGTTGGGGGTTTCGTCTTCTCTTGTCTGGTTCAGATAAAAATTTCTCAGCTTAGCATCCCCTATTACCCTATTATAAGGTAAATAATTCCCTATGAGCTGAATTATTGATTTACAGGAAACTTTCGTTTAACCGGAGGCTAAAAGTCCGGAAAGCTCTATCTACCGGCAAAATTCAGGAGCCGTTTACTGCAAATTTTTTTACTTCTCGTTGCTTTTTTCTCCCAGTCAGGCTCTGCAAGGTCTAGCTGAAGCTGTTGCTTAGCTGCAGAGACGCTTTTAAGCTGCGGCCGACTGTTTTGAAGCTGTTGCTAAGCAACAGGGTTTCAGCTCCATGTGTTTTAACATTAGCGCTGGTTTATACGGCAGTTTTGATGGGACGGCACCAACTCTGTCCCGTCAGTGCCGGATACCAGAAAGTTTCCTGTACATTGCTTTAATATACCAGTATCTATTTTTATTACATGGGATTACGGGGATTTTTATTGATGAAATGCAGTTCTTATGAATAAATTAACTCGCTGTTTGAAGGTCTTCAAACAAGTAAACTTATTTTAATATGCAAAACTGATTTGATGTTGGCATTAATTGTGGCTCATAAGTTTAGTGAACTGCAAACCTGATGTAAATTAATGCTATTTGATTTGGCTTGTAGATGGAAATGTTCTTTGAACTCACCTTGATTTTTCTCCCCAAGATAATTTTCCAATTTCCTTCAGTTTATCTTCTGCATCTATCTTGCACTGCATCAATCATTTAAGGTTGGCAGGTTCTGTTCACAGAATCACAGAAACCCCACAGTGCAGATAGAGGCCATTTCGGCCCATCGAGCCTGCACCGACACATATCCCACCCTATCCCCGTGCGTGGATACTCTTTTTTATATGTTAGCCAAACTCAGTAATTCTGTAAATCTGGGCACAGAGTTACGATGGGGGTTTGCTGGACAGCTGAGCAAATTCAAGGCCAGAGTCTATGTGAAATGTACCAGTAATTATCTGCAGTATTTTGCTTTTGTTCCAATAATTATCTGAACTGGCAGCATTGTAATTTTTTTAGTTGTTATGCCAAGACTTGATGCAGCAGAATCTTGTAAGCAAATACCAGTAGGCTCTCTGATGTCACTGTTAGTCCAGATGCTGTGCCTTGCTTTCTTAGGATTTATTTACAGTTTGTTTTAATTAAAAAGTAGCAGTAGATTAAAGTATATTGAATGCTTTTGTGGAAAAAGTCAAAATCAAGATCATTAAATTGTTGAAATTCTAGGTTTTAGTTGTAATTACAAGGGGAAAATTATAAAACAAAAATTATATTTATTATGTTTAACTCACTATCTAATTTTTATTTAGTTTTTATATATTTGGTGACGTGCAGCCAAAAATTGCTGGTATGTCTCATAAAATTGATTTAAGTGGCTGGTGAGATCACAAAAAAGCTCTCATCTTTGGTGCTGGAACACCAAGAGTTAAGCCCAGGGCTTTTATATGGTCAAGTCCATGCTCCAATAACAACAACTTGCATTTATATATAAAACAGAAAAAATATGCCAAGATACTTCACAGTAGTGAAAAATAGACAGTAAGCCAAGGAGAGATTAGGTGGTGACTAAAAGCTTGGTCAAAGAGGTGGGTTTTCAGGAGGGTATTAGAATCATAGAATCTTATAGCACAGAAAGAGGCCATTTGGCCCATCGTGCTTGTGCTGGATCTTTGAAAGAGCTGTCCAATTTATGTCCCACACCCCAGCTATTTCCCCATAACCCTGCAAATTAGTCCTCTTCGAGTACATATCCAATTGCACCTGCCAATCTAGGCAGGAGGGTCGTGAATGTGGAGCAAAGAGCTACGGTGAAGATTGAAATCCTTGCGAAAGAGGAGTGAGTTGCTCAATGCAGTGGCTGAGGGAAGGAATAAGTGAGCATATCTCGGGGCCGGTGGAATTTGGGTTGGGGAGCAGTTAAAGATGAGGATTTGAATGCAGATCTAGGAAGGCTGGATCAGAGTTAGGTGCTTTACTTAGGAAAAGGTCCCAGAGGAGTAGAGGGGGAGAAGAGGCCAAGGTGTGACTTGGTGATGAGGCCATGCTGCCTTTGAGGCAGTTTGGGTGGGGCAGGTAATGGAATGTATAACCAGGCCAGGAGGCACGGTAAGGCACAAAGTGTCCTCGCCCATGTGCCAAGTTTTGGTAAAGCTAGGATATCAATATGGTCAACCACAATATTATTGTATATAGCAAGGACCCTTGTTCGCAAGTGAGTAACGTTCTAAAGGGAAATGTGGAGAGTTTGAATCTTCATCTGCTAATAGAGTCCAGGGGCGGTGGTTGATGGACTGAGCAGGACAGGAAGGAGGGTGGTGAGGTTACCCCTAATGGACGTACTGGACAGGAAAGTTGGTACAAGTGGAGGATGAAGCAATTGTGGTTACAGCCTTTAAGACAGCAGTACTGGGTGTCAAGATGGAGCCATTGCACAGGGGATAGTCATGGGCTTGCGTGGGGGATTCAATCCTGTAATGTTGACAGGAAAGAAGACTGAGGAGTAGTCATGGGTTGAGGTAAGAATCAAAAATACCTAAGAGGAAATCTGAAAGATGACATGGCCAGATGAGGATTGGGCGGGGGTGGAGGAGAAAGATGAGTGGGGCCTAAGAAGGACTAAAAATAGGGAGATAGAGATAGAGCAGCACCTAAAATGCAGAAGCAAATGGACACAAAGAGAATTCTGGGTTACAAAGATGTGACATAAGATTAGGCAAAACATGTAGCAGCCATAAACTGAGGGCAGGGAGGAGACAACATGAAACAGTCTAGAGTCCGGGGGCCAGGAGGTTGTGATAGGATGATGTCTACTTGCAGAGACTGTAGGGTCAGCTTGGAGAGTCACCACTAGACCAGCAGAGAATACGGCAAATTAGAAGCCACAATAAAGTTCAGAAGGCAGTGGAGAAATGGAATTCAGTCTAGGTGAAGGTGGACCTCTACCCAGGACTCAACAGAGCAGCAGGGCAAAGAAATTCAGTACAGAAGCCCAGGAGCAAACAGCAGGGGATGGCGGATGATTACCGTGGTCTGGAGCAAGTTACCCTAAACATGAAGAACTGAGTGGCAGAGCAGAATCGGGGCAGCCAGGGAGTATAACATAGTCCAGCAGAGCAGCACTGTCCTCATGGCAGAAGAGTCTAGGAAAATCATGGGGGAGCAGAGTTCTAGCAAATGAAGCAGTAACCAGATAACCATAGAACAGTTAGGGTGGAGGATAGGCAATGTGCTCTGGAGCAGGTAGCTTTAACTTGTAGATTAAGCTAAGATATGCCTACTATTAGGGGTGACCGCTGCACTTCTGGCAGTTACACTGGCAGAGTGAGAGCGGCTCCGAGGAAATTCTGGGCCAGTGTCTCCATCAAATGACATTGATCATCTATAATGGGTCAGTACTACCTTGAAGCTTTGACTTTACTTCTGCAATGCTTTGTTCAAGCAAGAGTCACTTACTTTCATACAGCAGATATATATGCACTTCTCATAAGTGATGCTGCTCTGCTGCCACCAGCCCTCCTTATTTTCTCCCTAGCTGATACAATCAAGCTAGAGTATGACCCCCAAGCCAACAGACATTTTCTACGATAGCAAAATACTGCGGATGCTGGAAATCCAAAATAACAACAAAACGCTGGAAAAACTCAGCAGGCCAGGCAACATCTGTGGAGAGAGAAATAGAGTAACGTTTCCTTTTTTTTCCTCTCCCACAACAGCTGTCTTTCATTCTGCCAGCGTATTTCACACTTCATCTAGAGCCATCCTTTGTCTCTTTACTTGTCCTATTACCATCTCGTCTCGCCTTGAATATCTCTTAATGTCTCTTCACCTCTCACAGACCTTCCCTTTTGTTCTTTCATCCCCTCCCCATTTCCCAGCCCCCAAACTTGCTGCTTAATCTCTGTTTCATTTCCTGCTTTTTTTCTCAGTCCTGACGAAGGGTCTTCGACCTGAAACGTTGACTCTATTTCTCTCTCCACGGATGTTGCCTGGCCTGCTGAGTTTTTCCAGCATTTTCTGTTATTTTAGAGACATTTTCTACTTTTTCTCCTTTTGAAAGAGGGAGTACTGGAGACTAACATAGTATTTACTATCTTGCATGTTGTGCAATCATTCTTTGCAGACTTTGCTGTATGTTTGGCCAGTGATCCTTTAAAGTTAGATCCCAATAGAGGAAATGACCCCAGAAAGGACTTGCCAGGCTGTCTGTACCATGATATCTTTGAGAAGACTCAAGTATGGACCAAATTCATATCTTGTACCACTTTCACATATATAGCTTTTTCTTGATACCTTTGAACCAATTTGAGACTCTCTTACCCTTTGGGTCAGGACAAAGCAGCTGCATCCATATAGCTAAGGCTGCTAAAACTAGTGCCTTGTGAAAAGTAATCTCTGCTGTGTTTATCCAGGTTCATATGGTTGCAGAAAGATTGTGGGTACTAGCAAGAAAAGCTACTCTTCCTGTTGAG
Source organism: Somniosus microcephalus (assembly GCF_052327205.1). Lineage (NCBI taxonomy): Eukaryota > Metazoa > Chordata > Chondrichthyes > Squaliformes > Somniosidae > Somniosus > Somniosus microcephalus. Next base: position 26,264,163 of record NC_141008.1, on the reverse strand, counting down.
GAAGCTATGAAGACTAAATAGCTCCAGGAAGCTTGTGGTGCTAATGGCTTTCCATAGGTCAGAGATGATGATGTTACTTTACAGGTAGATCTGTTTCCAATCCTAAGAGTGCCCCAGGCCCAAGTTAATTGAATTCCTTTAAGTGATAAATTAGTCTCAGGCCGCGATTTTGCCAGCCGCGGCGAGTCCGGTATGGCCAGAGTAGACAGCGGCCGCAATCTCCGCACCCATCTTCATCCCGCCTCCTCCAAGCGATTTTGCCCTGATTAGGCTTGTTAAGCCCGCCTTGCGAGGTTTCCGGCAAATTAAAAGGAAGCATGTCTGATGACGCATCATCAGCTGGTTTCCTTAAAGGGGCCACATCCACGTTCATTTTGACAGTTGTGTTGTCAGTGCTCTACAGCATTGAGGTGCTGCACACACTGACAAACACTGCACAAAGGTGCACGGCTGCACCCCAGGCTCTCCCATGTCTCCCTCCATATGCTTAAGGGGGGAGTCACAGCACGCAGGGAGGTTCTCTTCCCTTCCAATAGGCGGTAGAGACCTCCCAGGACACCAACGCAGCCTGGTTGCACACTGCACAGGAGGACACAAGCAGGGATGTTGTCAGGAGGACCTGGCTGCAGTGGCGCAAACCTTTCAATGATCACAGATCGCGAAACGTTACTGCAAAGCCACACTCAACCTCATCCTCCTGTGCCACTCATCACATCCTCATCACTCTGCCTTATCTACCCTACTCCTGCACATCCTTACACCAACTTAACTTGCACCTCCACCCATCTCCCTCTATCTATATTATCACTTCCCTATCTCACGAGCAACCCCTCACCCTAGTCCAATCATACCAACTAACAACACACACGGGTAGGCATTTGGATGTTTTAGCCAATGTTCGTGTAAACTTTCTGTTTAATGTGTTGTCAAACATTGAAATCCTTATTGTCACCACTTTGCCTTCTTGGACAGATCTGTGTGCACCTTTGAAAGTGTCTTGGCGAGTTAGGGAATGGTGAGACATAACGTTTCCCCCCCCCCCCCCCACCACCCCCCTGAATGGTGATGAGTGTGAAAGGAATGGCTTGGACATTGTAGGGATGCTTTATGTTGCTGGTGTGGGGTGGTGCCAACCTGGTGTATCACGTGGCAGCCAGGGTGTACAGTGTTAAGTGAAGCAAATCTGGACATGGTGAGACCATCACTGGCGTCCCGGGCAGCAATGTGCACGGGTGATGATACCCTTTGTCCAGTGCCGCATCAGTTGATTGCAGAGAAGGTCCGTATGGATGTTGGTGCTGGTGGTGTGTCTGGTGCTGCTGGTGTTGGGGCTGATCGTGTTGGGAGTCTGAGGACCAAGGCGAGATTTTTTCAAGGGCACTGATGCTGATGGAATAGATGGCAGGTGAGGTTGAGATGCCAGAAGTAATCTGTCAATGTTGAGAGAGGTTGTTCCAAGGAAGTGACAGTGGATAGAGAGATTACTCCAAACACCTCAAAAGTGGGTTCCAAATCATCAACGCTCCAGCTTGTAAGATTGGGACGTGACCAGCTGTGTAATGGTAGGTTTTAGACCACTTTAGCAGCTTTCACCTATTCACAGCAATCCACAGTTAGTGAAAACCCAACATACTTACCTGACGTGATAGCCGCTCTATGGGAACCTCGTGGAAAACCTGGTAAAATGGTAAGTACATGGAAAAATGGTTCTTAACTACCTTTTAATAAGCTTTTAACTATCTAAATTGGCTGACTCGCCGCTTGGTATCGAGTCTGTTCAGAGATGATGGACCCGACGCTTGGGAAACTGACTAGGAGGCGGGTTTACAGCGGGATACCGACCTATCAATTTTTGTGATTTTGACAGCGGACCCGCCTCCAAACCCATGCTCTGAGCGCCAGCAAAATTCAGCCCCAAGTGTCAGATGAAGTCTTGTTGAGGTTAACCTCCATCCCCCAGCAATTCTGTGACAGCAATGCAATAGACCAGCCTTAAATTTCAGGGAAAAGCTAGTACCTCTTTGTGGAAGTCACAGGATCAGTTTAGCTTGGAAGTTAAGACACCCTTTTCCCCTACACAAGTAGCAAGAATGACAATGAGGCTTGGATCCTCCCTGTTGGAATTATGGTGGTATGGCCCTAATATCTGCCAATGTGAAACTGCTGCTAACCTGGTACAATCTGCTCTCGGAACCCTCATTAGCCACCTGGAGGGAGGTGGCACTGGCACCGAGTTCTAACTCATCCCCAGAATTGCAGACCAGTGCCAGGAAAAAGTTCAATGATCTCATCAGGGCAGGCAAGCACTGAATACGCTCCCTTGCCTACTGTGGGCATCAGCAGTCTATACCCGCTTAAAGTAACAGAACTGTCTGAGGACTACCTATAATTTACCAGTCTATATAGAATGCTGTACTATTGACCGACTATTGAAGGAAAAAAATAAGTTCATTTTATTAGAATGATACACTACTGGTAATGTCCTTACTACATTTTTTTCTGTAGTAAGAGCATGATGTTGGAGTGAAGTGATGTTTAGTTGTGCGTCACTCATATTTTGTCCTCCTTTCCATTATTTAATAAGAAACTGAAGAAAAGTTGTAGCTTCATTATTTTGTGTAATGCTCTGTGGAGCAGCTTGTCATTTCCATCTATTAATTGAATAACACAGTGCTTTGACGGGGCACATTTGGTTCCAGTGCTGTCAATGCATATTACTGTTATCACACACAACTTCCATACATTATGTTCACTGCAGATGCAGTCACCCTTAAATTATTTGTTAAAGGGAATCCTTCCTTACATGTTATAGACATGCTCAGCAAGATATGGTGCACTTTTGAGTACAATTCAAATGTTAACCATTATTGTCCACATGCACACATGTCATGGGAATTTGAAAATCTTAATCCCTGGATTTTATTGTGTATGCACATTACCACTGCACTGATAATTGATTATCTGAAGAGGTTTACTCTTCGCAATGCTGCCTTCAAACGTCTTTGTCTGTTATGTAATTTCAGCAGAAAATTGGCAAATGCAAGTGGAGTGGTCAGGGATTGCTCATCTGAGGCCAAGAACGGCTAGGAGCTAGACCCCAAAACAGCAACCCATTCAGCAGAACAAACCCCAATTTACTGGACTTTTTTGAGGAGATTACTGATATGATGGAGTAAATGTTATCTACCTGGATTTCCAAGATTATCGTGCATAATAAAATAAAAACACTCAGCGGGACAGGCACCATCTATGGAGAGAGAAACTGAGTTATTATTTCATCAGAACTGGAAGATGTTGGATGTGAATAGCATTTTTGGTTTTGTTATCCCATATAATGGACTGATTCACAAGATGAATGCTCAAAGATTTGATGGAAAAGTATTAAACTGGATTGATGCGTGACTGAAAGGTGGACAACAAACAGTGGTGGTGTTAAGAGTAGAAATCGGTAGCTAGTAGAGTTCCACAGGGTTGGTGTTCAGGCTGCTATGGTTTATAATATTTACATGTGGCTCGGACTCTAAGCCTTTGCGGATGGAATAATGTCCAAAGGGTTTACGTTTGCAAATTGGGTACAGTGATTTGTGATGCTAACCAACATGCAATAATCCGAAGGGAATGGAAAGATTAGGTTAATGGACAGAGAGCTGCCAGATAGAATTTGACTCAGATTATCTCAGCACATAGTTTTTCTGAGTAGTAGCACACTCGCCTCTGAATTAGAAAGTTGTGGTTTCAAGTCTGAGCACATAATTGAGATTGACCTTCAGTGCTGTGGTGAGAGGTGTGCCATCTTTTGGATGAGATTTAGAACCAATGCCACATCTGCCCGGTCAGGTGGATGTAAAGATCCTTTTCGAAGAGTGGGGATTCCCCTGGTGCACTGGCCAACATTTCATCCCTCAGTTAACACCACCAAAACCGATTTAACTGGTTATTTATCTAATTTTCTGTTTGCAGGAACTTGCTGTGCTAAAATTGGCTGCTGTGTTTTCCTACAAAACACAATTACACTTCAAAAGTAATTAATTGGCTGTGAAGCACTTTGGGACATTCTAAGGTCATGAGTACTACATAAATGCATTCTTTATTATATGGTATGTTGTAATGTAGGAAAGATCTGATGTCTCTGTTTGGTAGATTAAAACTTTTAGTTCAGTGTTTACAGGCAGTCAAGAAAATAAATAAAATGTTGGATGTATCATGAGGGCTGTGATTTATAAATCAAAGGAGGTGATATTGAAGTTGTACCTGGTCCTGGGGCGGTTGCATCTGGTGCACTATGTTCAGTTTTGGTATTGCAGAAAAGATTTAGAATTATTGATGGAGTCCTGAACTCAGAGGGTTCAGTTATGAGGAAAGATTGTCCACCTTGAGACTTTACTGTCTGCAGAGGAGATATATGGGGTCGGGGAGCTGATAGATTTTGATATGACAAGTCTGGATCCAAGAATATTCTGGCGGGCACTGTAGGGGAGCATCTTTTACCTGGTTTACGGTAATTTACCTTCCTTTACCTGGTTTATGGTAATTTACCTGGTCAAGCAGCCTTTTTCCCCACTGCACTGAGACCAATACCAAACAGCGGTTTCGAATCACTAAACCCACCCTTCCAGTTCTGACTGGAGGAACTTATAATTAATGATATATTAAAACGGACAAAATGGTCTGGATGCGAGAAAATCAAACTTTATTAACTAAAGAAAACTACACCACATGATCAAAGCAATAAAGAAACTACACCACACGATCAATGTAAAATTGCTTAATGGGGGAAGGCAGATGGCAAAAACAAGGGATAAATGGCTACAATAAGTCTTACAATCTTAGCAATTTCCCTTAAATTACCACCCCTCTAACTCCTTACTAGATTGCCTTGCTGAGGAGTCAGAAACCTGCTCACCTATGGTCCAAAGAGAGAGAACAGCTCACCTGCAGTCCAAGGAAAATAAGAGAGATATGCTTCCGAGAAGCTATCTTTATATCCTGGGAGCTCCTGGTGTTTTGGCGCTGAAAAGGTCTGTGTGCAAATTCATGCCGAAAAGTTTGAATACACAAGAGAAAGACCATTAACTTCCTCCATTCATACATGAGACATCACGTAGTAGAGTCAATTTCAGTGAATGGATGTGTGTAATCAACCCAATTGTGCTTGCTGTCCGATGATTGACTGATTCAAACAGGCTATTTCCCAGTGGCCAAACTGCTCCCATTGTCTGGCATGGGTTTGGATGGATTACCCATTCTTTTAAATTGTTCCACCCCTTGTCTGTGAATGGCTTTGAATGGAGTTGAATTACTGTGTAAACAGCTTGGGAGGCTATAGTAAACAAAGCCATTTCCTGTGGACAGCTTTAAGTGGTTTGATCAGTTTCTGTAAACACATCGATTACATTGGCAGGGCGGGGGAACTCTTTCCCCCCCCCCCCCCCCCACCACCCTCTGTCCGGACCCGCCCATGCTACAGGGTGACTGACAGCCCGGCTCCATTCAAATGCTAACAGAAACGCCCCTTTGATTGGCAGGTCTTTCTCACAGACACATTTACAAGCTGCTACTGTCTCCTACCATGTGGTCCGACAGCCATTTTAAGCCCTGGAATATTAAAACAGTCCAAAACTCCATCTTTTAATAAAATGATTTTCCTCTCAGTGTGCGATTTTCACACAGTTCTTTGTTTCCAGTGTCCAAGTGCCGCTCTGCCTATGAGCTTTTCAATGCAGCCTTTTTGCAGTTCTGGGTATGTTTTAAAGCATTGTCCAACCCAGAGATGATTTAAATCACACAATTCTTCGTATTAATGTTTCCCGATCTTCGGGGCTGAGGGGATTTTTGCGAACCCCTACAGCACAGAATTTTAAGACTAGGATATAATTTAAAATTATGGGTATCAAAGAAAAATAAGACATCTTGGCAACATTGTTTTAGTAAGGGAGTGATAGAATTGTGGAAGATTACCAGTGGGGGTGGTGGAATAGAAAATAGTGGCCATTTTAAAATAAGAATTCTTGTTAAAAAAAAAAAACGGGATAAAGAGCTATAAGTTCTAGAATAACAGTAAGGAACCGAATAGGAGGCTTTAAATGATAGGCTAGATAGACCAATTACATTCTCCTGCCTAAAACATCATTACCAGTAGATTTCCAATGGCATTTCTCATGGTGAATCAGAACATTCACAGTTTTATAGGGGTGCTTATACCACATATAGCATTATATCAGGTCCAGTGATTTACAGTGATTGAACCCTAGTGCTTTATTTGCACTTTTATGGCTTTTTTAACCTGCGTTGCTACTTTTAATGATTTGTGAATCTATACCCGAGATCCCTTTGCACCTCTACTCCATTTAGACTCTTATTTTCCAATGAGTAGGTAGCCTCCTTATTCCTCCTACCAAAATGCACCACCTCACACTTATCTATATTGAAATTCATTTGTCATTTACATGCCCATTCTGCAAGTTTGTTTACGGTAGAATTAATTAAAGGCTTTTAGTTCGTCATGTACAAACTCTCTTTTTAAAAAAAAAAAAAAAAAAAAAAAATTTACTTGTCAGAAATGAGGGATATAAAAGAACTGCATAATAATGCATTAACACTTCAGAAACGTCACTCAGTTATACGGTTATGCAGCGACAAACAATCCAAAAGCACAAGGCGAACTGAAAGAGGCATATCTTTTCATGACATCTGTATTAATTTTAAAGTTTTCAACGTATTAGCCCATCCCTCATGTCACTATAGCCATGGCTGCACAAGCAGCGGCTTTCCTATGACGCTGACGTGCTGTACGTCCACATAAGTGATTAGAATATTAATCACAATGCAACCAGACACCCAACAAATATAAAGTGCTGTAGTTCTTTAGTTTGCTGTAGTGCTTTAGTTCACAGTATTAAAAAGAATTGAACAAATATGGGTATCCGTATTTCCAACTTCACTCACTTCCATTAATAAACGTGGCCTTTTTGCACCAGGAGCGCCCCCCCCGCCCCATGTAACATGTATTCACAAGTGCAGAAAAACACACACACAATTTGCGTCACCAAATTAAAAACAAAAACCAGGAAAAGCTCTGATTTAACAGAGATAAACATTCATAGAGTTATAGAGTTATACAGCGCAGAAAGAGGCATCTTTCTTCCTGGACAGGAGAGCCAATCAGACTGACTTGGGAATATTTATGGATTTTGCTTCTAATGTTTTTCTCTCAAACATTCTCAACAATATTAATCCCTGCTCTTATCACAAAGTGTTGAATTATTTTAGGTAATTCCCAATTAAATAGTGGGAAACTAACTTCATCGCACTCTCTCAATTTTTTATTTCCTATTTCAAACATTTATACCAAATCAAAATTGTACATTATCAGTTTAATCGAAGTATTTTCTGTGTTTTAATGAACAAATAGTTTCTTTTAAAATAGCTTCCTGCAATTTTTATACATCATTACATAACTTGTGTTTCTATTAACACTCCACTAAACGTTTAAGAAATAATTTATATTTACATTATTCCTGGGACTTGTTAGGACTATAGAATGGCAGACAAAATAAAATGGTTTGTGTTTTTCCCCTCTTTTGGTTCTCTTCCTAAACGTCTTACTTTTTATTGACTTTAAAAAAAAAAAAAAAAAATTAATATGCAACTCCTACAAATCATGCCCGCCCGCCGCGCCCCCCCTCAGCAGCATGGTTGCATGATTGTATGTTTGTGTAAAGCTACTCACTTCAGTCGATTGTTCAAAATCAAATATTGAGAAATTTCAATTTTAAAATGTTTTAAGCATTTCAGCCCCTCTTTAAAAGTGTTTGGACTTCAAGACCTGGTTGAAACTTGTTTAGATGAGGGGACAATTGATTTTTGTTTCTGTTTCTTCCAAAATCATATTTGAAACTATGGGGGGAAAAAAGTGTTAACACTAATTTTTTGTGAAAAGTTAATTAAAAATCTTTAAATTCTTTCAAGTCTCATTGCAGCATTGACAGAAGAAGTTGCTCTAAGTTTCTCTTTCCCTCTTCAACGCTGTCATTAAACATACAACAAAAAACCCCAAAATAAACTATAATTCCAAACGGAGCTCAAATAAGAAAGTCAATCAAAGTGGTTAAGCTTCCAAAAAGGCTATCTATCCCCAGCCTTGGCAATGAGTTGGGATCGGTTTGGAAGAAGTTGTTAACTCTTTCTTTTTCTGCTGCCGTTCCCTCCGTCTCTCACAGATTGAGGTACAAACGGGCACAAACTTTTCTCCCCTCTCTCATAACATGATTTAAATAACCCTGCTGGACTCTTTCAAAAAGGGGACAACACCTGGCAAAATTTAACTGGAACTTACCGTGGGACATTCAACATCACTTTCCAATATTGTTTTCCGGCTTTAAACAACATTGAATTTAAAAAAAAAAAAATCTAATTTTTGTTTCACCAGGGGCCTAAAACTTGTTTGCTTTAGCCTCCTTCCAGCTTGTGCTGCGCCTCCTGTGTTCCGGGGAACGGATTACACGTGTCTGGACCCTCACCCCTCTGTTTCTCTCTCTATCTCACTCTGTCCCTGTCTCTCTATTTGTCACTTTCTATCTCTCGCTGTCCCTATATCTCCCCAGTCTCTCTCCGTCTCGCTCTCTCCCCCCCCCCCCCCAGTCTCTCTCTGAATCCCTCTCCCCTTTTGATCCTCGATCTCCCCGCCGCACCCCCCCCCCCCCAAACAAACAGATCCCCTAACCTCTGCAAGGTCCAACTGCACATGCGCAGCTCCGGTATACCGCGAGCAGGCATAGAAGGCTGCAAAGGCAAATAATCAGAGCGCGGGGGGATTCTCCTGCTGAAAGTTCAAGGGAGAAAACCAAACTTGTTAAATCCGTGAATCTTGATGTATGGTGTCCTTCAAGAAACAGACAGAGACTGCAGAGGAACAATCAACAGGTGTTTACTGGATGAGGGTTACTCTAAAACTAACAGTACAGATCCCTACTCAGGGTTTACATACAGGTATGGTCACTGCCGGTACGGCAGTATACAGGAGCTGTAAAAAGTAGTTCTCCCCTTAAAGGTACATACACTACAATTCCTCTCCTTTTAGATTAACAGTACCATAATATTCATTTAACAATTAACACTTTTAACATGCAACATTAACTGAAAATAGTCCATTTATAAATTCAGTCTTTGGGGCGGCTTCCTGATCCTTTCCCGATAGCGCCTTTCCTGAGTGTCTTGCTCTTGGTGCGGAGGCGATTCTGGTCCCCTGTCGTCGGTTGGTTCATCAGCTTCCGATGCTACTGTTTCTGGAGTAGATGCTAATTGTATATCGGGTTCATCACCAGGTACGCGAGACATGGGGTTGACTCGTTCCTGTGACTCTAGGATCTGGTCGACATGGCATCTCACAATGTACTCCCCAACATCCACTGTGTACATTAGTGGCCCCGGCCGTGTGCATATCGTTCCTGGTTGCCATTTCTCTGTTCGGTAGTCGCGGGCCAAGACTGGTTGCCCTACATTGAAGCTCCTTGTCGGCTTCTCATTGATGTGCTGGAATTGCTTATTCTCAACATCTCTTCGTACATTTGGTCTGAGCAAATCCAGACGAGATCTCAACCTTCGGTTAATGAACATCATGGCCGGGGTCTGGTTGGTGACTGCATGTGTCGCATTTCTGTAGGCTAACAGGAAATTGTCCACCTTATGCTGCAGTGGAATGTCGTCATCGCACATGGCCCTTACTGCCTTTTTAAAGGTTTGTACGAACCTCTCAGCCAATCCATTTGTGGCTGGATGATACGGGGCGGATGTGTAATGTCTTACCCCATTCCTTTTCATAAATTTCCGAAACTCTTCGGACACAAACTGTGGTCTGTTATCAGAGCAAATCTGCTCTGGCAAGCTGTTCCTGGCAAATATGGTCCGTAGGACTGCAATAGTTTTCTCCGTGGTGGTGGAGGACATTTTGATCACCTCAGGCCATTTCGAGTGCGCATCCACGGCTATTAAGAACATTGAGTCCATGAATGGACCAGCAAAATCAGTATGCACCTGTTGCCATGGAGAGGAGGGCCACTCCCATGGGTGTAGAGGGGCATGTGGTGGTGCATTTTGGACCTTCTGGCATCCTGAGCAGCTCTTTGTCAGGTCCTCAATTTGCTGATCGATCCCCGGCCACCACACAAGCCCTGGCAAGGCTTTTCATTTTCACCCCTCCCAGATGGCCTTCGTGAAGCTCATTGAGCACTCTCTCCCTTAACTTGGGTGGAATTACCACTCGGGAGCCACACATCAAGGTCCCCTGGCATACTGACAGCTGTTCTCTTCTGGATGAGAATGCTGGCAACAGAGAGTCGCCATGTGTTGGCCATCCCTTCACCGTCAAGTCATATACCCGAGACAGTATCGGGTCATTTTGGGTCTCTTCTATATCCGCGTTAGTTACTGGCAAGCGTTCCATTATAGTCGAATAAAATATTTCGACAGGGTCCACTGCTGGCACTTCCTCTGCCATAGGCAGTGGCAGGCGTGATAGCCCATCAACATTTCCATGCTGTTTTGTGCCCTTATACTCTCTTTCATATTGGTTCGCCCCTAGAAAAAGGGACCATCTTTGTAGCCGTTGCGCAGTCATCACCAGAACGCCCTTCTTTGGATTAAAGATGGAGACAAGTGGTTGGTAGTCAGTCAGCAAGGTGAACTTCTGCCCATGCAGATAGTGGTTGAACTTTTTCACTCTCCACACTAGGCTGAGGGCCTCCCTGTCAATCTGGGCACAGTTACGCTCGGCTGAGGTTAGTGACCGAGACGCAAAGGCTACTGGCCTCCTCGAGCCGTCCGGGAATTTGTGCGACAGCACCGCTCCAATACCATAGGGTGATGCATCACACGCCAACCGAATTGGTAGTGCTGGGTTGAAATGAGCCAACACCTCTTTTGATGTGATCAATTCTTTGCACTTCTGGAAAGCTCGTTTACATTCGTCATTCCACTTCCATGGTACCCCCGTTTGCAGTAGGGTGTTCAGTGGGTGTAGTACTGTAGACAAATTCGGCAAGAACTTATGGTAGTAGTTCACCAGCCTGAGGAACGACCTCAGTTGTGACACATTTTCCGGTGCTGGAGCCTTGACTACTGCCTCAATCTTTTCAGGGGACTTATGTAACCCCTCTTCATCAATAACGTGGCCACAATACGAGATCTGCTTCTGGAAAAACTCGCATTTGTGGCGATTAGCTCGGAGCCCATATTCCTTCAATCTAGTGAGCACCTGCTCCAGGTTGGCGAGGTGATCACTGTCATTTTCGCCCGTGACCAGGATGTCGTCCATATAACATTGGGTCCCTGGAACCCCTTGCAGGACTTGATCCATTGCCCTTTGCCAAATAGCCGGAGCTGATGCTACCCCGAACACCAGCCGGTTGTATTGGTAGAGACCTTTGAGTGTTGATCGTGAGGTACTGTTTTGAGGCGTCTTCTACCTCCATTTGCAGGTACGCCTGGGCCAGATCAATCTTAGTGAAGCGTTTTCCTCCAGATAGCGAGGTGAAAATATCTTCAATCCGCGGAAGTGGATATTGTACCGTGTGAAGGACTGGGTTCATTGTCACCTTAAAGTCCCCACAGATGCGAACCTTCTTTGGTTCCCCAGGCGTATTACTCAACGACCTCTTCATTACAGGAACGATGGGTGTAGCCCACTCGCTCCAGTCCACTTTGGACAGTACTCCAGAACGTTCCAAACCTTCCAGCTCTGCGTTGACGGCTGGGCGGATCGCATAAGGCACCTGTCTGGCCTTAAAAAAAAGTTTGGGCTTGCATTTTCCTCTATTTTGATCGTCGATGTTATGCCTTTTAGTGTTCCGAGTCCCTCCTGGAACACTTGTGCGTCAGTTAGCATTTTTGACAGTCGTCCAGGTGTGACGTCGTCATCCTTTTTTTCATCTACAGTCAGTGCTTGTATGGAATGCCAATCTAGCTGTATCTTCCGGATCCATTCACATCCTAGTAGTGGTGGTCCTCCATCTGGCAATACATATAGGTCCATTTTTGGTGTTTCCTTGCCGTTATATATAACGTTCACCCTTATTTTTCCTTTGGGGTAGACTTTTTGCCCCGTGTACGTCTTCAAGACAATCTCTGTATCTCTCAAGGGTATATGTGAGAATAGCCGCTTGTAGTCCCTTTGGTTTATGACCGTTAGGGCTGATCCTGTGTCCACTTCCATTTTCACTTTGACTCCGTCTATCTTGAGCGTGACCCAGATAGTTTGGTGATCCTCCATTTTGATTACATTATGTAGTTTCAGACAACCCAATCTCCTTGCTTCCGGAGTCTGTATCACTTTTCTGTTCTTCTGAACTACTCTCTGTCACCTTATGTACCTTTTTGTACTTCTCCTGTGGAGATTTCTTGCTGCTGGTTTCCTTTCCCGACCTGCAGACTCTTGCTATGTGTCCTACTTTTCCACACTGCCTGCACACTCGGTCCTTGAACCAACAATCCTTACGGTCGTGTGTTCTGCCGCAGCGATAACACTTCACTGCTTCATATGACATTTCATTTGTGCCATATTCTTGCGGTCTCCGTTGTATCTCTGCAGCGCCCCGTGCGGCTGCTTCGTGTGATACTGCCATGCTGAAAGCCTTGTCCAGCGTAAGATCCTTTTCTGATAGAAGCCGTTTCTGGGTTCCTTCACTTTGAAGCCCACACACAAACTTGTCCCTTAAAGTATCTGCTAGTCCCGTTCCAAACTGGCAGTGTTTCGATAGCTTGCGCAGTTCCATTAAATACTCAGCATTACTTTCGTCTTTATGCTGGTTCCTTTTGTGAAACTTAAATCTTTCTGCTATCAGCAGCGGTGTGGGGTTTAAGTGGTCCTGTAGGATTGCCACTATGCTTTCAAAATCCTTTTCCACTGGCTTCTCTGGGGTTACTAGGTTTCGCAGTAAGCCATACGTTTTTGCACCCATGGAATTCAACAATACCAGTGCTTTCCTGGCATCTGGCACTTCATTCGCCTTGCAGTACACTTCTATGCGTTCTACATATGTCGCCCAATCTTCGACTTCATTGTGAAACGCTGTGACACTGCCACTCTTCGGCATCCCTGGGTGTGGTTAGACTGGCTAAAAATGGCGTCTCCCGCGCGCTCCCTTCTTCTCCGCTGTGGCTCAAAATGGCGTCTCCCGCGCTCTCCCTTCTTCTCCGCTGCGGCTCAAATGGCGTCTCCCGCACTTTCCTTTCTTCCCCCGTGGACGCTGCTCAGCCCTTGAACACCGGCCGCGCTCTGCACGTTTTCCTGCGCGCCTCTCTCGTTGACGCCGCTCGGTCCTGAACCCCGGCTGCGCCCTGTGCGCTTTACCCTCTCTCTCTGCTCCCGTCGACGCTGCTCGGCCTTTTCATGTGCCGTCGGTCGGCTCTAGCCGCCGCTGTGCGGGAAGGTCTGCGCCGTACCTGTTGCCAGCCCGCCTCGCTGGAGTCTCCGCCGGATGGTCGACGCCCGTGCCTCTGGAATCGGCCTTCCTCTGCAGAGTTGCAGGTAGGTTCGAATTGCCTCGTCACCAATGTTAAATCCGTGAATCTTGATGTATGGTGTCCTTCAAGAAATAGACAGAGACTGCAGAGGAATAATCAACAGGTGTTTACTGGATGAGGGTTACTCTAAAACTAACAGTACAGATCCCTACTCAGGGTTTATATACAGGTGTGGTCACTGCCGGTACTACAGTATACAGGAGCTGTAAAAAGTAGTTCTCCCCTTAAAGGTACATACACTACAAAACTCTTCTCGGCGTTACACAGCAACCCATCAACCATCGGAACACACACTTCAAGAGCTACAATTGGGATCGGCTCTGAGGTCGCAAGACTCACAAATGAGTCTGTCTGGATTCCTGGGGCCATTGTGTATTGGGCCCCTGTCCAGCTTTCTGCGTGGCATTTCAATTTAACAGCACGGGAATCAATGCGCGTGCGCAGCCTTGCACCTTAGAGGGAACAGTGAATACAAAGCTTTCTTTTTAAGAGCTGTGCACAGGCTGATTGCACACTTTTCTGTTCTGGGAGTTGTTGTCTGCTACCTGATTGAGTTTTTTGAAACTGGGTCCCTTTGTTTAGCCTCAATCAGCCTCCGTGAAATTCCTAATAGGGTGCAGCTATCAATACTCAATAGCAAGCTAGTTCTCAAAGCTACACTGATCTGTGTCCTCGTAGGACTGCTTCTGGGCCTGGCCAAAGTGGCCATCAACTGATCCAGCGGGCGGTCGAGGGGGTCATTTGGCCGACTGCCTGCCTTTTCCGTGGCCACGTTCGCGCCTAGTTGGCCCTGGAGATGGAGCACGCGGCATCCGTTGGCACGCTCGAGGCCTTCCACGACCGGTGGGCACTGCAAGGACTGGAGTGCATCATCACCCCGGCCAACTAAATTTCAATTTAATTTAAGTTTCATTTGTTTCATTAGTTACAGTATTTTTTGTTATAGGTTACTCAAAAAGAGTACACTGATCTGTGCTGATTCAGCTTTGTGGGCTTTACAAGCAGCAGCTTTGCATATGACTGCTGCTGACAAAGACGGAGTCGAGGCATCAGACCAACTTGTGCACACCTATGACGCATACCATAAACGGGAGTGCAGTTTTTTTATAGTGCATAGGAAGAAGAATCACATGGCTGTGCTGCATTATTATGGGCATCAAAATTTCATAAATAGTTCTCCTCTTTAATGCTAATCCTTATGTGCATTGTGAATTGCTTTTTGTCCTGCGAAATGCATAAAGGATACTTAGAATGAAAGAGAAAGTGCTAGGATTTTATAAGAAATTTGACAAAATTACACTCCTAAGTCTTTTAAAGATAAAACAAAACTGAATTGAAACTGTCAGCATTAAAATATGGCTGGCTAAACACATCACCTAGTGTAGCACTGAGTCATACATTGTCAGATGGCAACTATCAGTATTTAAGCTCGTATCAGCTTGTTGGCATTTCGGAAGGAAAATCGTCTCTTTACACTAGGATTGGAGGTTATCAATACAAACCACTCAGATTACTTGGAGGGTAAGACTGAAAGCTAATGGAATCAATCAATTGGATCTTATTTTCTCCAATGTTGATTTCACAAAAAAATTGAGGTAGAAAAGCTTCAAGATGAGCTGGTAGTTTTGAGTCACAGTTACAGGGAATCTTTATTTAGCATTGTCCCAAAAAATGTATATATAACCAGTAGCTAAAATGCATTTTTTAAATCTTTCTATTTTCTGGGGCATGCTTGGCTATTATAGAATGATGCAGCACAGAAGGAGGCCATTCAGCCCACTGTGCTTCTGCCAGCCCTTTGGTAGACCTATCCAATTAGTCCCACTCCCCTGGTCTTTCTCCATACCCCTGTAAATGTTTTCCCTTCAAGTATTTATCTAATTGCCTTTTGAAATTTACTATTGAATCTGCTTCAACCACCCTATTTTATGTGAAGATTTATTTTATTTTAAACCAGTTGCATCTGCTCTCCTGAAATAAGGAGACTGCTCCCTGCTGTGACTGCATCAACTAGTTTTATTTCAGAATTCCTGTTACTGCATTTGTGGAAATACCATGGTTTGGAAATAAACATAAGGGGTGGGATTGATGTGGTGTTCAGTTTCAGTTCCTTTTAAAAATAATTACACTGAGATTCCCATATTTAAGATGTTGCTACAGTATACTAATATAATTTGTGGTGCAAACTCTTGGCCTATTTGTGTGTGAGTCACAGTGCTTGGATATATTTAGTAACCATAAAAGCAGGTTTCAGTTTGTTTAGGAGTACATGGTAGAGGTCCTTTTATTGCCATATAGAAACTGGAACAGATTTCACATGCAAATATGAGGAATGACATTAATTATTAGTATAATAGATTGAAAACCTTAGACTGGAGGCACTCAGTAAGGTCAACCTGGGAGCACAAAATTCAGATCCTTTGCCTGTTCCTGCAATCCACTTTTTCATGCACATCAGTTTTTTTAATGATTGCAGCATGTAATTACGTTCTTGTACTGAAAATAAAAGTAAACACTTTTGACAGGTTCAAAAGAGCAATATAGGCTAGAAATTGTGATTGTGTGGCGTACCGATCACAGAAAGGACACAATCCGCTTTCCGGTCCGTAGACTATAAATCAGGCGTCAAACCTTTAAGAAGGATCACACCTTTAAGAAACTCGATCTGCAACATAGTTAAGCCCAGAGCGGGGGAGGAGCAGTCGAAGCTGTGCACTGATGAAAGGCAGTCATACTTTGTGTAGTCTCTGACTCCATTTTGTGTTCAGCATGCAGCCTCAACAATTAAACCTTTTCTGTTGAACCTCTCCGAGTTCAGTATTTTTTGCTAGGAGTACGTAGACTCCTACAATACCAGTATTAGCACAAGAATGTTTTTTGCCACTTCATCATCCACTGTTTTAACGGAGGGTATTTTTTTAAAGTTACGCTGTAAAGTTGTATTGGAGTCTGTATAACTATATTTATTTTCATATTTAACATATCCTCCAAGGAGAAAATGGGCTAGAATTTTGGTCGGTACGACGGCATACTCCGAGTTCCCGTCATACCGCCTTTGAAATGGACAGCAAGTTCGGGATTTCTGCATGTGCGTGCGCATGCGCTAAATCCCGAACTTGCGATCTGTCAAGTCCCGACTTGATAGATCATCCACTCCGACATAGATATCCTAATTGCTGCCGCAGAGTTGGGCTAATTGCCCAGCAACTACATATGAAAATCTTACTGCTGGTGCAAACAGGTGCTGCAGTCTGTTTATACACATCATAAAGGGATACCTGTCAATAAAAATCTTCACCTGATGCTTTTTTTGTTTAAATATATATCAAAAGGAATGTAAATCCAGACTGGGTAGAGTGAGAGACTGTTCTGGGAATTCACAGTTTTGCAAATTTAAAAAAACGCAAAAATGCACTTCCCTTACTCCCCTCACTGTAGCTTCAGGTGACCTTTCATGGTACAAAATGCATAAAAACTTCTGTCAACATAGCTGCTATATTCTCCCTAGAAAATACCACAGTATCTAGTGGGGGAGAATGATTGCAGCACCACCACACGTGATCCCTGGTATGCTTAGGAACACGGTGTACCCCTGGGAACCATGGGCCACTACGCTGTGCTCAACTCTGCAGCGTCTGACAGCAACTTTCTGTTTGGGGCCTTGCAACAGGTAAGTGCGCATTCGGTTATGTTTCCTCTTCAGTAAGCCATAAAAAGATATGTCGCATATGTGATCAATATAGCAGTGATGTCTTTATATCTTTATAGCCTCTCGAGGGACGTTTGCAGCTAGCTGATCGTGCCATGGGTCCTGAAAAATAGCTTGGGGGGAGGGAGGGGTGGTGCGGGGGTTGCGGCAGAGGAAGCTGAGGCCAAGAACAGCTGCCCTCGAAAGCCCTATTGAATAGAGAGAATATTGAGTATGGAGGTAGGCACGCACATAGAATCAGAGAAGCAAGGGATTGTCTGCTGTGTACTTGGCTGATGGGTCCTAAATACGCACCTCGTAAGATAGAATTGCAGAGGTAGGGCCACAGAGTTTGAAAGATGTTCATGGGGAGCGGGGAGGTGGAGAGGTCTGCAAATTTGAGGAGAATGGGAAGTCTAGGGTAAAAGAGATTCCACTGCTCAGTAGATGATCCATATCAGCCTCCTCCTGAGGTCCCCACCATCACAGAAGCCAGTCTTCAGCCAATTCAGTTCACTCCACGTGATAGCAAGAGCGCATTGGATACAGCAAAGTCTATGGGCTCCGACAACATCCCGGCTGTCGTGCTGAAGACTTGTGCTCCAGAACAAGCCGTGCCTCTAGCCAAGCTGATACAGTACAGTTACAACACTGGCATCTATCCGACAATGTGGAAAACTGCCCAGGTATGTCCTGTCCACAAAAAGCAGGACAAATCCAATCCGGCCAATTACTGCCCCATCAGTCTACTCTCAATCATCAGCAAAGTGATGGAAGGTGTCATCGACAGTGCTATCAAGCGGCACTTACTCATCAATAACCTGCTCACTGATGCCCAGTTGGGTTCCGCCACTCGGCTCCCAACCTCATTACAGCCTTGGTCCAAACATGGACAAAAGAGCTGAATTCCAGAGGTGAGTGAGAGTGACTACTCTTGACATCAAGGCAGCATTTGACCGAGTGTGGCATGAAGGAGCCCTAGTAAAACTGAAGTCAATGGGAATTGGCGGGGGGGGGGGGGGGAAACTCTCCACTGGCTGGAGTCATACCTAGCACAAAGGAAGATGGTTGTGATGATTGAAGGACAATTATCACAGCCCCAGGATAGCGCTGCAGGAGTTCCTCTGGGCAGTGTCCTAGGCCCAACCATCTTCAGCTGCTTCATCAATGAACTTCCCTCCGTCATAAGGTCAGAAATGGGGATGTTCGCTGATGACTGCACAGTCATCAGTGCCATTCACAACTCCTCAGATAATGAAGCAGTCCATGCCCGCATGCAACAAGACCTGGATGACTTTCAGGCTTGGGCTGATAAGTGGCAGGTATCATTTGTGCCACAGAAGTGCCAGGCAATGACTATCTCCAACAAGCGAGAGTCTAACCACCGTCCCTTGACATTCAATGGCATTACCTTCGCCGAATCCCCCACTATTAACATCCGGGGGGTCACCATTGACCAGAAACTTAACTGGACCAGCCACATAAATACTGTGGCAACAAGAACAGGTCAGAGGCTAGGTATTCTGCGGCGAGTGTCTCACCTCCTGACTTCCCAAAGCCTTTCCACCATCTACAAGGCACAAGTCAGGAGTTTGATGGAATACTCTCCACTTACCTGGATGAGTGCAGCTCCAACAACACTCAAGAAACTTGACACCATCCAGGACAAACAGCCCGCTTGATTGGCACCCCATCTACCACCTTAAACATTCACTCCCTCCACCACAGGTGTACCGTGGCTGCAGTGTGTACCCTCTACAAGATGCACTGCAGCAACTCGCCATGGCTTCTTCGGCAGCACCTCACAAACCCGCGACCTCTCCCAGCTAGAAGGACAAAGGCAGCAGGCGCATGGGAACACCGCCACCTTCAAGTTCCCCTCCAAGTTGCACACCATCCTGACTTGGAAATATATCGCCGATCCTTCATCGTCGCTGGGTTAAAATCTGGAACTCCCTAACTGCACTGTGGGAGTACCTTCACCACACGGACTGCAGCAGTTCAAGAAGGCGGCTCACCATCACCTTCTCGAGGGCAATTCACAGAATCACAGAAACCCCACAGTGCAGATAGAGGCCATTTCAGCCCATCGAGCCTGCACCGACACATATCCCACCCGATCCCCGTAACCCCACGTATTTAATCCCCCTAACACTAAGGGTCAATTTATCAGAACCAATCAACCTAACCCGCACATCTTTGGACTGTGGGAGGAAACCAGAGCACCCGGAGGAAACCCACGCAAACACGGGGAGAATGTGCAAACTCCACACAAACAGTCGCCCGAGGCCGGATTCGAACCCGGGTCCCTGGCGCTGTGAGGCAACAGTGCTAACCACTATGCCACCGTGCTGCCCGATTAGGAATGGGCAATAAATGCTGGCCTTGCCAGTGACGCCCACATTCCCATAAACAAAATTTTAAAAAATGTGGGAAGGTGTACTGATTTCCTTGAAGATTATGGGGCTGGGACGTCAAGGCAAGGCTATAGTCATGATAGAAATCGAGGCATTACCTGTAAAAGGGTGGGAGGGGGAGCATTTATAAAATTAATTTAAATTTTGCAATTACCATTTCAAGTAACCTTTATTTTCCTTACCAACATGGCTGACATCACTACAAAGTCAGAGCCATATGCTGCTCCAAAGTGACACTTGGTGGACAGAGCCTGCAACTGCATGTAGACTTGTAATCTCAGTATAAAAAGGCAATTAATGTTTTGGCAACTAGAATGCTATTATATTTTAAGTGTTTCTAATGTTAACTAGATCGTTAACATTAGAAACCCCTATCACTGCACCACTTAACAGGTGTACCAGGTATTGCAACTAATGGAAAAAGTTGATATAAGGGTTTTCAACTCATCTTGAAAATTAACCAGCCATTTGTATTATATGGTATGGCTGCAAAATTCGGTGTTGTAGCACCGGCCATTAAGGATAGTTTTGTTGATGGCGCGGAACATGGCGGCTGCCATTTTGGAGACGTCAGCAGCGCTGCTGTTGCCTGCACTCGCCTCTCCCATGTAAATGTGCAGATTGTGACGTCAATTGGCGTGCAACGCCTGAATTGATGCATGACTGCAATTTTGGACGTCACCGCACTCCATACCGCCCCCTCCTACTGCATGCAGCAGTTGTGCAGAGATGCTGTCAGCGCTTCTTAAAAGGACACACACATCTTTGAGGTAAGTTTCGATTTCTGCTTTTGGAGTTTTTTTTTACATTTACTGGTGTAGTGGCTTAGTGCAATACATTTAAAAAGTTGTTAGTGTGCAGGGAGTGCTACTGGATGCTTGCAAGGTTTTGGATGTTAAAGAAAGGCCTCTGAGAAGACCACTTGCTCCCAGTCCTGGGGGCCTAGTTGCAGTCCCCCTTGGGCTGCAATTTTGCATGGAGATGGAGCAGAGGCAGCAAAGGGGACAAGCTGCTCGCAGAGGGAAGAGGAGGAAGCAACCCAGACACCCCCTTTCGGGCCAGGATATCCAGGATCAAATCATCCACCAGCTGTACCAGTGACCACAACCTCAACTCCCTTTTCACCATTTGTTCCACATCTTACCTTCCCTCTGTTACTGACCATCACACCGTCCTCTTGGCCACAATGCTGAAATTAAAGTCACCACAAAGAAAACTTTCCAATCCAACTTTATCCATATTAAGCATCCAATATTACATCAAAAATCAACTATTTACCCTTGTGCATTCCCTTAGTGACTTGTCTTGTGTGTGCCTTTGCCTATCCTAGTGATGTCATGCAGTGCTACCCCATTGGCTGCAGCAAGGCTAGTGACTTTCAGTGGGGGACACTGCACTTGGCCTTGCAGGACGACAAGGAGCTGGTGTCTGGGAGTGTCAAATTGAGTGAGGTCCCGTGCAGCCGGTGAGCCGGCTTTTAACTAGAAAAACCGCACATGTACAGAATTTTGCGGGCCAAAACAAAATTAGAGGGATCATTGGTGATGGTGTTTCTTCTTTTTCTTCACTCTTCTCTCCCTCTTGGTTCACCACTGGCCATGCAGGCTGGATTTCTTGGGTGTCTGAAATGAGGAAGTCATAAGGGTAGGGTTGTGGTCAGGGTAAGGGGATAAAGCAAGAGGTGCTTGTAAATCAGAAGAGATTGTGGGATGAGGGAGAAGTGAGTTGTGAGAAGGAGGATAACTTATGAGGATACCGGCATCTTGTATCCTTTCAGCCCTGCCGCTGGCCAAGGGTTCAGCCATGTCCCTACCAAGAATGGCCAGCACCGTCTCCTCCAAAGGGGAGAGGTGAAGCTAGGAATGTGAGGTGTGCCTTGTGTTTGGTAGAGATTGTTGGTAGGTGAGTGAGTGGGTGGGTGGGTGCATGCATTGAGCAGTGTGTGAGGCTAGTGGTGCATTTGGTAGGAGACGGCTTTTGAAGATTAATTCACTGACCTTGACCATTGGCCACTCGTCTGAGGCCATGAAACTTCTTTGGGTACTGGAGCCAGGTCCTGGGAGTGACACTGCTGCAGTGACTGCCTTGGCGATCTGGTCCCACGTCCTTCTTTATGGAGGACCTCCTGGCTACCTGTGGATAGAGGACCTCTCTTCCAATGTTGACCCCCTGCACAACGCTAGAGCGCTACATGCGAGACCCTGGATTCCCTTTCCCTGGCTTGTTGAGCCATTTGTGTTGGTGTTGAAGCATGTTTACCATTTTTTACACACACAAGACAGTTCAGCTTTAAGAACTGAAGAGTACCTAGTTTGGAATGATTTTTACTGGCTTTTTTTCCAGAAGGCAGTTCAGCTTTAAGGGCTTGAGACTGCTTTTAAAATTAACAGCCTTGCTTTAAGAGAATGCAGCGTTGCTACAGCGACGTGACATTGGGCCTCCTGCTGAGCGCACAGCCTGAAGCAGCGCGTTCATTGCTGGGCTGTGCACTAAAATCATTCCAATTAGCAGGCAGCCCCAAATTAATGTGCTGCCTGTGCTTTCTAAACGGGCGCAAGCAAATCTCGACCTGCGGTGCCCCCACCCGTTTTTGGATCGAATTTCACCCACAGTATGTTTAAAAGAAACTGTTCAATTCAAATAAAGTAACATTGAATTAAGAGTAGTAGACTGTTCGTAGTTTCCTTACTAGAAAATTATAAATGTGCTGTATTACAAACTATACAAGCACTCTCATTTTTAAAAGCTCAATTTTTACCTGACTTATAAAGTCCCAGAAAAAATTATTAAACCAAACTGTTTACCCCAAATAAAATGCAGTCCTGGCTAATATTTATCCCTCAAACAACATCACTAAACAGATTGGGGGAAAAATTCAGTATCGCCCCGTTTGGGGCGCCATTATCAGCCGTGCGCAAAGTTTAGCGCCTGGCGTTAATTATCGACTCCGACAGCAAACTTGGCTTTTATCACCCCTGGAGGTGATTGGAGCGCTAAATCAGGCGCTTCACACCTGTCTTAAGGCGCAAAGGGCGAGGCGCTACCTCAGCGCTGGCGAAGCAAGGAAGGGCAAATCAAAATGAACCTGCAAAGTGCTGCTCAGTACTCAAAACTCCTTCACACAGCGTTGAATCTCTCCAGAAGTGTGTTTCTCTCTCAATGCGTGGTGCAAAAATGTCACCGACAAAAAAAGGCAGGAAGCGGTCACCTTTAAATAGCGCTCCTCTAGTCCCTTTCTGACAGCATAACGCTCCCCTCAACCTGTCGTTGCTAGCGTCAGGCGGTAAGGCAGGAGGCGCCACTTAATATCCGGTCCGGGGCGTTGCGCACTTGACTGACGTCACAATCTGCCGGCACAGGAGATCGTGGTGGTAGTGTTTAGCACCGCCGCAAAATGTCTAGTTAATTTCGCGAGCGGCGCAAACATCGCCACGCCCAGGCGCTAGTTGCTTTGTGCTCTCTTAAGGCGCTAACGGGAGGCGCAAACAACTGAATTTTTCCCCCATTATCTGTTTATTGTCACAGTTCCATTTGTGGGACCTTGCTATGCGTAAATTGGCTGCCACTTTTCCTACATTACAAAAGTGACTAACTTCAAAAAGTGCTTCATTGGCTGTAAAATGCTTTGGGACGTCCTGAGGTCGTGAAAGACGCTGTATAAATGCAAGTCTTTTATGAATTATGTTGTAATTCATCTCACTGAAATCTTAAGTATTCTACAAAACAAGATGACTGAAATATTTCATTTGGCTCTTGGTGATACTGAGACACTCAACTAAGGTAAATGCAATAACATTTACAAACAGTGGGAAAATATCCGTGATCAAATGTCACGAGATCAAAGCTTCAGGAATACGTCCAACCAGAACTCCGACTGCCAAATAAAAATGTATTTTTGTAATTTGTCTGCTGCTACTGCCAGAAAAGCAAAATGACCAGAACAGTTAATGGGTGAGCCTGCAGTATTGTTAGATAATCAGAGCAAAATCTAGGCTTATAATTACATGTGGGATTGTCCAATCTGATAAATTAAAAAATAATTATAAAAATAAATATATTAATTTACTAAAACAATCCTGTCTGTTGATCGTACTGGCGTAAAAGTTGTGTCCATGATTTTACTCCCAGCCTTGGTTAAAAACCCATTAGGTTACATGGGTACATAAATCTTGCAGGTCATAAAAACCTATATGAAAGTATGATTTCCAAACTGGATTTTGCAGTGAATTTGTCGCTAATATATAATTTATCTTGCAAATTCAAAT
Source organism: Somniosus microcephalus (assembly GCF_052327205.1). Classification (NCBI taxonomy): domain Eukaryota; kingdom Metazoa; phylum Chordata; class Chondrichthyes; order Squaliformes; family Somniosidae; genus Somniosus; species Somniosus microcephalus. Next base: position 26,240,275 of record NC_141008.1, on the reverse strand, counting down.
AGGATACAACACATTACAGTGTATTCCTACTAAAGAGTTAAGTAAACTAAGTTACACTGAGGAACAATCTGCTCTGGAAATTATATTTTGAAGGTGCCGTTTGGCTAAAGGGAAGGTTCATTCTGCACTACAGTCGATTCTTGCTGTAACAGAAACTTTTAGGAAATATCTGTATTTTCTGTAAATTCCACATACTAACGTCAAAACCCAAAGATTACTTTTCTGTAATTGTTCACCTCTGCTGTAACATTGATTTTGCTATTTCGCCTTCAACAGTACAATGCCCCAATGTTTCCTTTGCCGATGATCTTCTCGTTTATACATTCAATTAACTGTCCTAGAAATGCATTGGTGCCACGCCCGTTTTACAGCTATAAAACAGCCGCCTAAGTGTCCAGTATGCTGGGTAGTGTGTGGACGCACATTCTATGCCAGAAGTATGGTTAAAGGCTTCTCCAGGCATCCATGGTCCAAGCCTGAAACAAGTGTTAGACCCTTTGCCTATGCAAATGTGTTTGAGGCCCCTTTTCCAAAATTAATTAGCGACTGACCGCTGTATGCATACTGTGGTCAGTATTCTCAGGCGCTTGGCAGCCAAATCAGTGGTCCTCAAAGCGACCACTGGAAGTTTCATTCAGAAAGGTAAGTTTTAAATTTTTTACTTACCTTTATTGTGGACTCCTCCCAACTCCACATTAAATTTGCGTGCCGTTGCCAGCCAGCATTGGCCTATCCCGATTGCCTCCCACCCTCTCCCCCGACTCTGCTTACTGCCTGGGCTGACGTCCAAGCTGGCCATTCTTCGTTCATCCTGTGACTGGCGAGCTGCCTCTGGGACCACAACTGGCGCTCGCAGCTCTCCGGTATTAAATAGAGGCCGGCAGGCCAAGTTCGCATGGTCCTGCCATCTTAATCATTAGGCACATGCAGCCTGCGCTGCACCGGGATTGTGCTCCAATTCCTTAAGCCAATGTTTAAATAATTTTAGAAGTAAAAAGCTTAAACTATATTGCAAAATATGCTGTGAAATTTCAAAATTCTTATGCTTTTAGTTCATTACCATAAAGTCCATGAGTTATACTTTTATTATGTTACTGTCTTTTTAGTAAAATCATACGTTTATTAGGCACATTCCTTTATTTAGAACAAATTTTACTGTAATTTCTTAGTAAACTTTCAATATCTGTACCAGACTTTAAAGAAAAAACATGTTGTGCTGCTCATTACCAATTTTTTTCCTATTATCCAAGCTAATTGATATGTCAACTGTATGGAATTATTACTGGAAATTAAAAATATTTAACACTGCTTTTTATATAAAATATATATATATCAGTATTGTCTCTCTTTTTTGCAGTTCACAGCAAAGTGTTGCCTACAAGTTCAGAAAGATTGCAGAGCTCCTACACATCCTCAGCCTATCTTCCTGTGAACTACAAGCTCTCAAATGTACAGCTAGCCTTTTTCTTAAATAAAGCCAAACCAAGCCCACAATGGAACAGCACCAGCTCACTCCAGCGCTTGGAACATTTTGTTGTATTTCAGACAAAGGAACTTCCAGTGGTGAATGCTACATTAGGACCTTTCTCCGTGGATCGGACCCTCCCAAAAGATGTTCTTCATCCCACCAGTACATTGGAAGTACTGGACCGATTCACCATGAATTGGAAGGTCAGAGCCTTTATTATCCAACAGAGGGTTCCCTTTAACCAGCCACTTGTTCAAGTGCTATTCTATGTGGCAGGCCGAGATTGGGATGATTTTGATGATGTGGATAAGTTGCCATGTGCTAGACTTCATGCTTTCCGAGATGTGAGAGATATTAAGAGCTCCTGCAGGCTGAGAGGAATCTTAGCCATGTGCCTAGTGCAAGTTGACTTGCCCCTTGCCTGGTTTAGTTCTGCCACCTCAACTCTAGGAAGAAAGAAAACCATGGATAATTTGGATATAGTCAGTGAAAATCTTCAAGTTGAACTCTACTACACCTTGCATCCTCCAGATGGAAATGGAGAATGCAATGCTGGCAGTGATGCATCTTCTCGTAAAGGGAACAATGTTAGGCAGGATGGCTCTCACCAGCAGCCTCTGCTACGTATAGGAAGCATCAACTTGTACCAGCCTCTCCAAGCTCAGTTAATTCAGGAGCATAGGCTTGATGGCAATATCTTCATACGCTTGCCAGGAGGACCACTAAAACCTGGGGAAATCCTCAGTATCTCTGTGTTTCTAACACCAAATTCAACAGTGGAGCAATTCACTCTGAGGTATGGCATATTTAATTGTTTTTACTTTAGCTTGCAGGATGATTTTGAAAACCGTATATTAGTTATATATTAATCATTACAAAATGTACATAAATCACTTGTAGTTCCTGAAAACTCTACCCATAATGTCAAAACATAAAGATTACTTTTCTCTAATTTTCCTTCTCTACTGCCAGATGTTCATTCTGCTATGTCATCTTTAATGAGATAGGTCTATTTGTTTCCTGTTACGAGTTGTCTTCTCTTCTATGCAATCAATTAATGGTGACAGGATGCTGACCATTTTTCATTAATGGAAAAGGAGAAAATGTGCCTTTTTATTGTATTTAAAGAAAATGAATATCCAAGGGTATGCATGAGTTCAGTTATTTAGAGGATATAGCAGATCAGGCAACTCACAGGGAGATAGGTCTCTGATGTTTGGCATCTCCATCACCCAATGGGAAGAGAATATGTTATATTCCCCTTGTTATGACATCTACAGCAGAAAAGAGCACTTTTGAGTGACCCCACAAGGTGCTTCAGACATCTATATATCCCCAACTGACATGGCAATCTTAGACAACACTACAATCATGCACGCCATAATTGTTACTAAGCTCGGTAGGCATATAGTCAACGTAAGTATGAGCTGATGCGCTTTAACGGAAGGGTGATGCACCATTATCTGTCTCTGACCTGCTACAATTAGATAGCTTGCTTCATATTAATGGAGACAGAGCTTGGCAAAATAGCTTCGTAAAAGAAAAGTTGCTGTATGACCTACAGTCGTCCTGTGCACTACTTCCAGCCAGAACCTCAAATTGGAGAAGTAGCAAAAATTGCTTTATGCTCAAAAAGTTCTTGAAAAATGTAGGCAGAGATCAAGTCATATTTTCAGGAGAACCAAAATTTTGCAATGCTCACTGCTTTAATTTGGGAGACCTTATTACAGTATAAGCAACGCTTCGGCAAAGAAAAGGAAATATTAGTAACGATCTTCCTCTCTGGGACAGGGTCTTTACCTCTGAGGACACTTACCAAATTTTAATTAAGGTGCAGTATATACCTAATGCCTTATTCATGGATTAAGTGAAATTTATGTAGCTCCATACACAATATATTTAATAACTATGAAAGGGAGGCACTCTGGTATCTCGGCAGCATCATGTGACTTATCTAGTCAGCCCTCTTTGATGCCTGGCCATGTACGTATCAGGATACAGGACTACACTGCCCATGTACCTGCAGTGGCAATGCAGTCTAGTGAAGAGTTCTCCCAGGACTTGGAAGTCCTGAGATGGCCTCCTTGATCCCAAGAGGCTCGTGATAGCACAGCCAAGTACCACTGGCATCCCTGTCCCTTAGATATCAACTTGGCACAACATTAGGGTAGGTTAATGAACAGCACAGAGAGGCAACAGGGGTATGTACAACAGTAATAAGCATTTGATGTAAATAAATAAAATAAAACCGCTTTGTGATATGTCCCTTGTTCAAAAGTTGGCCTGATTTTTGTGTTTGACAGGATGTTGGAAGGGCATATGCCTCCTGGTTGAACTGTTGCCTCATAGACTTCTTCAGAGATATCATCGAGGAAGCATAATCTGTAGACTCTGGTGAAAGGGTATTTCATAGTTAATCTCTATTGTATTACTCTTATTCTGCATAATTTCCTTGTCCGCCTTATCCTGTTTGCCTCCATTATAGAAATACACATGGGAATACCCATAGTGAACCCCATAGTAGGTACTCCAAGGGCGAGAAGCGAAAGATTTCCTTGCCAGAAACTACCGAAAGACAGTTTACAAAATCCTTTCTTAATTGCAAATCTGAAGAGATTTTTTTATTTCTTTTGATCAAAGCTGATGGTTCAGATAAAGTTTGTGGGCACTGAAAGCCTGTGAACTCAACCACTTCGTTCAGGTAACTTACCCCTCTTCTATAGGCTTAACTCAAGTCAGGTGCAATTCTGTTGTAAATGATGACATTTCTGGGACAGTAACTTTTGCCCTCATTATTCAGTCATTTACACCTATGCACCATTTTGGCACGAGATGCATCGTCTTCTGGCAGCCAATTCTACCAGAATTTAGTGTGTATTTTAGAAAGGATGTAACTTTGCTGTATGGTAAATATGCCTGAAATTACAGTGCCTTACGTCAGAACTGTGTTACTCTTGCACCCAAAAAAATGTTGGAGTTTCGGGACCAAGGTAGACACTCTGAGAAAGCTCACTATTCACTTCATCTACTGCCCCATTATTTGATACTGCACTGGCCATGTTAGTTGTCAAGATGACCTTTGGCAGGGTAAAGTGAAAGTACCTGTTTTATACTCTCTGGATATTTGACTCGGCTAACTATACGGAACTCTGTAAGCACCTCTGTAGCATCAGATGACATGATTTCCTCATATTCTGGATGGCTGGGGGTACCAGAAAAATCTGACTGCTGATCCCTGCTATTTACATTAGGAATGCAGCCTTTGGCGGTTGCTGTCAGTTTACACATCCACATGTATCTTCTTTGGGTACAGAATTCAAGATCTCTTTGTATGCAGATAATGCATCGTGTTCTGCAAAGCCCTTCTACAAATATCTGCAATGCTTCATCTCTTTCAAAAAATTGGATAATTCTCAGTTCACGAGATGAATTAGAATAATATTGAGGTGCTTCCACTAAATATGTTGGAACTGAGTGTCAGGTGCAGTGTAAAACGGTTGGATACTACCCATTTTGTGCCACCGCCCTAAGATGAATTTCTAGGCTGCATTATTTTATGGTTAATCTACATATGTTCAGCCTGAATTGAACTTCCAAAGAGCGGGATTAAACAGAGTGTGCTTAAACGAGTGTTTTATTTGGGAATTTGGAAAGAGTGGGAATTCAAAGAAGAGGAGGAAGGAGTTGTTGCTTTTTGCCTACACTACTTGCAGTGCTTTGTGTTGCAGGTAGCTATTTAATTTCAGTACCCATAACTTAATCTAGATCAAGTAAGTAGTCAAGAAACTACACTGTAAACTAAGTTACCTAATTACAAATTTAATTCAATTTATAAAACAAGGTCATATAGGGATGGCAGGTGGTGTGCCGCAACTGCAGCATGTGGGAGTTTGTGGAGAGCATTGTGATCCCGGACAACCACGTTTGCAGTAAGTGCCTGCATCTTGAGGAATTCAGCTCTCAGTTTTTTGAGCTGGAGTCTGAGGCGCAGACATTGCAGGGCATCAAGGATGGGTGAGTTGCCTGGACACTTTGATCCAGGAGGCTGTCACACCCCCTTAAGTTAGGTAGTGGTACAGGTCTGGTTAGTGGTCAGGGACAGGAGGGCGTGACCAACTCAGGCATGTAAGGGGACCCCAAGTGCAGTGCGGGATCACCTCGGCCTTTGCCCTTGTCCAACAGGTATGAGGTTCTTGCTACCTGTGTGGATGAGGGAAAAGCCTGCTGGCTGACCATGGTGCAGGAGGCCATTCAAGCGGGGGGAGTGAAGGGGAATGTAGTTGTGATAGGGGACGGTGTAGTCAGGAGGATAGATACTGTTCTCGGCAGCCGCAACCGAGAGTTCCGAAGAGACATCTCGCGGCTGGAGAAGAACTTAGAGTGGGAGGGGGAGGATCCAGTTGTCGTGGTCCATGTAGGAACCAACAACCTAGGTAGAACTAGGAATGAGGTTCTGTTGAGGGAGTTTGAGGAGCTAGGATCCAAATTAAAAAGCAGAACTTCAAAGGTAATAATCTCTGGATTGTTATCTGAGCCACGCGCAAATTGGTATAGGGACAAAGCGATTAGAGTTTTAAATGCGTGGCTCAAAGAGTGGTGTGGGAGGAAGGGGTTTCAGTTCATGGGGCACTGGCACCAGTATTGGGGAAAGAGGGAGCTGTTCCGTTGGGACGGGCTCCACTTAAACTGGGCTGGGACCAGTGTCCTGGTGAATTGAATAACTAGGGCAGTAGACAGGGCTTTAAACTAATGAAGGGGGGGGGCGATGGGTGGGTGGGTGGGAGGAATCAGGAGTAAATTTAAAAGCTGCGAGAGAAATGTCAGGACTCCAGAGTAGAGTTTTGGGTAAAAATAAGCAGAGTGGGTCAGGAAGGGACAGAGAGAGTAACAAAGGTAATAAGGCATCAGTGACTAAGGTGACATCAGGGAAAATTAGAACAAAGTCAAAGCTAAATGCACTATATCTGAGTGTGCAAAGCATTCGCAACAAAATAGATGAATTAATAATGCAGATAGAAATTAATAGGTTTGATCTAATAGCCATTACGGAGTCGTGGTTGCAAAGTGGCCAAGGTTGGGAACTAAATATTCCAGGATACTTAACTTTTAGAAGAGATAGGCAAAATGGAAAAGGAGGCGGGGTAGCCCTGATAATAAAGGATGGGATAAAGACAGTAGAGAGTAAAAACTAATGGGACTAAAGGTAGACAAGTCCCCTGGACCCGATGGCCTGCGTCCTAGAGTCTTAAAAGAGGTGGCTGCAGAGATAGTGGATGCATTGGTTGTAATCTACCAAAATTTCCTGGATTCTGGAGAAGTCCCAGCGGACTGGAAAACCGCAAATGTAACGCCGCCATTTAAGAAAGGAGGGAGACAGAGTAGGCAACAATCAACCAGTTAGCCTAACATCTGTCATTGGGAAAATGCTGGAGTCCATCATTAAGGAAATGGTAGCAGGACATTTAGAAAATCATAAAATAGTCAAGCAGAGTCGGCATGGTTTTATGAAAGGGAAATCGTGTTTGACAAATTTGCTGGAATTTTTTGAGGATGTAACGAGCAGGGTGGTTAAAGGGGAACCAGTAGATGTCATGTATTTGGATTTCCAGAAGGCATTCGATAAGGTGCCACATAAAAGGTTACTACACAAGATAAGAGCTCATGGGGTTGGGGGTAATATATTAGCACAGGATAAATGGGTCATTTTCAGGTTGGCATACTGTAACTAGTAGGGTGCCGCAGGGATCAGTGCTGGGGCCTCAACTATTTACAATCTATATTAATAACTTGGATGAAGGGACTGAGTGTAATGTAGCCAAATTTGCTAATGATACAAAGATAGGTGAGAAAGCAAATTGTGTGGAGGACGCAAAGAATCTCCAAAGGGATATAGATAGGCTAAGTGAGTGGGCAAAAATCTGGCAGGTGGAGTTTAATGTCGGAAAATGCGAGGTTTTCCACTTTGGTAGGAAAAATAAAAAAGCAAATTATTACTTAAATGGGGAGAGATTACAAAATGCTGAGGTACAGAGGGCTCGGGGTCCTTGTACATGAATCACAAAAAGTTAGCATGCAGGTACAGCAAGTAGTTAGGAAGGCAAATGGAATGTTGGCCTTTATTGCAAAGGGAATGGAGTATAAAAGTAGGGAAGTCCTGTTATAACTGTACAGGGCATTGGTGAGACCACACTTGGAGTACTGCATACAGTTTTGGTCTCCTTATTTAAGGAAGGATATACTTGCATTGGAGGCAGTTCAGAGAAGGTTCACGAGGTTGATTCCGGAGATGAAGGGGTTGTCTTATGAAGAAAGGTTGAGCAGGTTGGGCCTATACTCATTGGAATTTAGAAGAATGAGAGGGAATCTTATTGAAACATATAAGATTCTGAAGGGGCTTGACAGGGTAGATGCAGAGAGGATGTTTCCCCTCGTGGGGGAATCTAGAACTAGGGGGCATAATTTCAGAATAAGCGGCACCCTTTTAAATCGAAATGAGGAGGAATTTCTTCTGAGGGTCGTGAATCTTTGAAATTCTCTTCCCCAGAGAGCTATGGAGGCTGGGTAATTGAATATATTTAAGGTGGAGATAGACAGATTTTTGAAAGGTAAGGGAGTCCAGGATTATGGGGAGCGGGCAGGGAAGTGGAGTTGAGGCCAAGATCAGATCAGCTATGATCTTATTGAATGGCAGAGCAGGCTTGATGGGGCCAAATGACCTACTCCTGCTCCTACATCTTCTGTTCTTCTGTTCTTATGATCTTAGCTCTGAAAATCAAGAAGTAGAATCAGTTTGGGTGGAGCTAAGAAACAGCGAGGGGCAGAAAACATTGGTGGGAGTTATTTATAGGCCCCCAAACAGTAGTTGTAATGTAGGGCAGAGTATAAATCAGGAAATTAGAGGTGCATGTAACAAGGGTAATACAATAATCATGGGAGACTTTAATCTACATATAGACTGGGCAATCCAAATTTGCAGTAATAGTGTGGAGGATGAATTCATGGAATGTATGCAAGCTAGTTTTCTAGATCAGTATGTTGAGGGACCAACTAGGGAACAGATCTAGTATTGTACAATGAGAAAGGGTTAATTAATAACCTTGTAGTAAAGGGGCCTTTAGGGAAGAGTGACCATAATATGATAGATTTTTATATTGAGTTTGAAAGTGAGATAGTTAAATCCGAAACTAAGGTCTTAAATCTAAACAAAGCAAACTTCATAGGTATGAGGGGCGAGTTGGCGAAGGTAGATTGGGAAACCACATTAAAGGTATGATGGTAGAGAAGCAATGACAAGCATTTAAAGAATTAATTCATAATTTACAACAAATATACATTCCTTAATGCACAAAAACCCCACAAGAAAAGTGGTCCAACCGTGGCTAACAAGAGAGTTAAAGATAGCATTAGATCAAAGGAAGAGGCTTATAATGTTGCCAAAAAAGAGTAGTAAGCCAGAGGATTGGGAGGATTTTAGAATTCAGCAAAGGAGCACCAAGAAATTGATAAAGAAAGGGAAAATAGAATGAGGGTAAACTAGTGAGAGACATAAAAACAGGCTGTCAAAGCTTCAAAAGGTATGTAAAAAGGATTAGCAAAAGTAAATGTGGGTCCCTTACAGGCTGAGACAGGAGAAATTATAATGGGGAATAAGGAAATGGCAGAGAAATTAAACAAATACTTTGGCCGGAATTTTGGCGGTGCTCGGGGCGGGTTTGGAGGCGGGACATCCGGCAAAATCGCAAAGATTGACAACGGGTCAGAAACCCGCTATCAAGCCGCCTCCAAACAATCTTCCCAGGTGTTGGGTCCCTGATTTGCGCCTGGACCCAACACCAAGTGGTGGGAAGAGGATTATAGGCACTGAACTGCTTTTTAACGGGTTGTTACCAGGCAGTTAGAGGCTTTTTGCAATTTTGACAGGTCTACTGCGGGCTTCCCAACATCCGGACACCACGCCAGGTAAGTGTGACGTGCTGTGGGTCTACTGTAATGTTTCTGCATTGATGACAACTGCAGAAGTGGTGTGAAGGATCCAATGGTACCCTGGTGAGTTCAAAGGTAAGAAAATGTTGGGGAAATCATTTTTAATGCATTTACACTTTTCTGTAGGTGACAAGTTTTGGATTGTGTGTATAGTCCCACCTCATTGGGAGAACCTCTCTCACCAGTGACAGATCGCTTCTGTTACCTCACCTGCAGATGCCACCTCTTCTAGCTTAAGGAGGGAGTCACTGGAGAGCCTGGGTGCAAGGGCTCACCTTTGTACAGTGATTGTCGGTGTTTGCAGCACCTCAATGCTGTCAAACACTGAAAAACCATCTGTCAATAAAAATGTGTGGCCCCTTTAAGAAAACCGGCAGATGACGTGTCATCAACTGATGTCATCTGACACCGGCTTCCTCTTAATTGACCAGCAAGCCCGCAGGGCGGGCTTAACAAGGCCAAATGATGCAAAATCGCGTCTGATGTCGTTGGGGGCGGGACTGGAACCCAGAAGGCAGCTGTCCCGTCCCCAATCCGCATCGATAGGAAAAATCGCAGCCTTTGTGTCTGTCTTCACGGAAGAAGCCACAAAAAAACTTCCCAGAAATAGTAGAGAACCAAGGGTCTAGCGAGAATGAGGAACTGAAAGAAATTATTAGTAAAAAAAAATAGTACTGTACTGGAGAAATTAATGAGACTGAAAAGCGATAAATGCCCTGGACCTGATGGCCTACATCCTATCGTTTTGAAGGAGGTGACTATAGAGATAGTGGATGCATTGGTTGTCATTTTCCAAAATTCCATAAATTCTAGAAAGGTTCCCGCGGATTGGAAGGTAGCTAATGTAACCCCACTATTTAAGAAAGGAGGGAGAGAGAAAACGGGGAAATACCGACGAGTTAGCCTGACATCAGTTATAAGGAAAATGATAGAATCTATTATTAAGGATGTGGTAACAGGGCACTTAGAAAATAATAATAGGATTGGGCAGAGTCAACACAGATTTATGAAAGGGAAATCGTGTTTGACGAATCTGTTAGAATTTTTTGAAATTCTAACAACTAGCATATAAGGGGGAACCAGTGGAAGTGGTATACAGTATTTGGATTTTCCGAAGGCATTCGATGTGGTGCCACACAAGAGGTTATTGAACAAAATTAGGGCTCATGGGAATGGGGTTAATATACCAGCATGGATTGAGGAATGGTTAGCAGACAGAAAACAGAGAGTAGGAATAAACTGGTCATTTTCGAGTTGGCAGGCTGTAACTAGTTGTAATAAGGATCAGTGCTTGGGCCTCAGCTATTCACAATCTACATCAATGATTTGGATGAGGGGACCAAATGTAATATATTCAAGTTTGCTGAGGATACAAAGCTGGGTTGGAATGTAAATTGTGAGGAGGATGCAAGGAGGTTTCAAGGGGATATAGACAGGCTAAGTGAGTGGGCAAGAACATGGCAAATTGAATATAATGTGGAGAAATGTGAAGTTATCCACTTTGGTAGCAAAAATAGAAAATAATGTTTTTTTAAATGGTGAGAGATTGGGAAATGTTGGTGTTCAGAGGGACCAGGGTGTCCTTGTACATGAATCACTGAAAGTTAACATGCAGTTACAGCAAGCAATTAGGAAAGCAAATGGGATGTTGGCTTTTATTACAAGAGGATTTGAGTATAAGAGTAAAGACTTACTGCAATTATATAGGATCCTGGTGAGACCACACCTGGAGTATTGTGTACAGTTTTGGTCTCCTTACCTAAGGAAGGATATACTTGCCATTGAGGGCGTGTAACAAAGGTTCACCACCTGGGATGGGGGGATTGTCCTATGAGGACAGATTGAGTAGACCAGGCCTATATTCTCAAGTTTAGAAGAATGAGAGGTGATCTCATTGAAACATACAAAATTCTTACAGCGCTTGACAAGGTAGATGCAGGGAGGATGTTTCCCCTGGTTGTGGGAGTCTCGAACCAGGGGTCGGCCATTTAGGACTGAGATGAGAAATTTCTTCATTCAGAGGGTGCTGAATCTTTGGAATTCTCTACCCCAGAGGGCTGTGAAGGCTCCGTCATTGAATATATTCAAGACAGAGATTGATAGATTTTTGAATATTAAGGGATATGGGGATAGTGCAGGAAAGTGGAGATGAGCTAGAAGATCAGCAATGATCTTATTGAATGGCAGAGCAGGCTCGAGGGGCCAGATGGCCTACTCCTGCTCCTATTTCTTGTGTTCTTAGGATTTACATAGGCATATGTATTGTACTCCACGTTTATCAGGTAGCTGAGGTTAATGTCTAGGAAACTACAGTCATTAAAAAAATACTTGGACAGCTGAAAGATCCCTTTTCTTTCCCTCCGAGGCAAAGGTAATGTGGCTACAATGGAATATGATGCTCCACCTAAACTATATTTTCATGATGCTGTCAGTTGAGATCCCTTTGCATCATGTCCGTGGCTGGCTGATCCTATAGAAGAGGGGAGGGGGTGTGGGGGACAGTCTCATTGAAAGCATTGTTCTGTGCCCCACTGCAGATTTGAGGTTTGTCCGGTCACATGATTTATATCCATTCTTGTAAATAGATAGGTTAACTGGTCTTAATGTTTAAAACTCTGAGGAAGTAGCCATATGGAGTAACTTGCATTTTTGCATAGGTCATACACCTTTTTAATTTAATAGAATAGGAAATGGATCATGGGAGCAGGCTGCAGTAAGAGCTATTTAAAAGCTCACTTTTTGCAAAGTCTAGGGAGAATATTTTTGCTCAAAGTTCTCCCTAAGCAATTACATATTTAATTTAAACAATATATATTAATAGAAGTACTACTAAGCTTTTGTTTGGCAAATATCAAATTTTTGACATTCCATATCAGATCATCTTGTCAATATGTCTGCAATGGCTCTGCTGATTGCAAAAAGGGCTGCAGTTTAAGACTGGCCTGATCTGAAGTTGCCTAAACTTGGGAAAACATGGAATTAGCTGAGTATGTCGCATATTCAGCAGGTAACTTGCAATAATGCTCAAGTTGGAGGGCGGGATATTGCATGAAGCTTTTCTTGGGCCAGTATGTCCTGTCTTCTCACTGCATAGAGGGTGTGAAGTGGCATCTACTGGAGCCTTGCTAGGATTTAATAGAATTCACTTTCAAGAATTTAAGGAGAATGGGGACAAAAACAATAATTTCCCTTTCCCAAAATTCATATCCATCTTAAAATATCTATGAAAAAAATAAGTTTTGTAATCTATTGATATATTGTGCTCCTCTATGCTTATTAGAATGTGGATTACTTGATCTTAGAAGAAAACCATCAGAAATTGTTCCAGGACCAGGTGCTTTACATAAAAAGGAGAAATCTGTAAAGTATGATACAGTAACTTTCTAAAAGCTGCAGCAAATTCTAGTACAAAAGCAAAATACTGCAGATGCTTGTAGGGGGTGGTGTTTGGGGTCAGCTTCACCTCTGACTTATGAGCGGTTCGAATCGCTCCCACTCCCTTGGTTCTAGACCTTGGACTTATTTGGGGGTTGTGACAAAAGTGCAGCAGACAACTGGTTTTGGTGCAAGAAACTTTGATCTTTATTCAAGAGAGAAAATATAACAACAATCTTAACACTCTAATAAAATGGGGAACACTTCGATACACACGAGGGAAATTACAGTAGAAAAATACCTCACCCCTCCCAATCTTTACTAGCTAAGTTGAGCTCTAGAGGACCAGGGATAATGCTCACCAAACGGATCCTTGACAGTTGAGCTGCTTCGCGGTTTTGGGGTTCGCTGGATGTGTTGGTTGGTGCCTGCCGTACCCTGGTTGGTTGTTTCGTAAGGCCCTTGTTGCCGCAAGGTGTCTGATGGTCACTGAAACTGTTGTTCTGGTTTCTTCTTGTGTGTTGACCTGCTTCCAGAACTGTGAACTTCTTCCAACTCGATGAACTCCTGAGAACTGCAGAGCTTGTAGAGAACTTGTTGTAACTGTGTAACTGCTGAACTCTGTCACTGCTGAACTGAACTGTACTGTCTTCTTGAGAAAACAGGCCTTCAATTATACTAATTGGGGCCTCCTAATCTGCGCGCCAAATCAATCCCGGTTTATTGTTAGATTTTGGCGGGCTCATTAATAGTAACTTGTTTATGAATGTGTGAAGTGGTTTCGGGATGGTTCCATGAGCTGTTGAGCTCTTACTTGATTGTAATCATTGTGTTCCGGTTTCGAGTTTCCTGACTGGGCCTGAGATTTCTACGGAGTTGCGCCAGGTGATTTGTTTTATGCATGTTTTGGATGGGTCCTGTAATTTGGGTGAGGACTGCTCTTCCGTGGGCCTATTGTTAGAATGTAAATTGTCTGATAGGGGCTGAGTGACGTTAGACAGTTCCCCAGACAGCTTGATTAACTGATTAACTCCAGTACTCAAACTGTCTATTACAGAGGTTGATCCCATTTCCTGTTGCAGCCTTTGCTTTACAAGCTGAAACATGCCTTTTAAAATGACAAATCTTGGTTCTTGACCTTGAATCTCCCTCTGTTAGGCCCAATATTTTATCACCCTGAAGTGGTTAGAAAAGAGTCCAAAGTCCTTTTCTTTATGGTTTTTCTGAGTTTTGGGGGATCTGTGAATTTTGAGAATCTTACAGTCTCCCCTGTGATACTTTACTTGCTAGAGTATCATACTGGGTGAGCGAAATTCTTGATCCTCGAGAGCCAACCTTCCCCTGTAGTTTACCTATCTAAGACCCAAAACATACATTCCCCCAAGCACGGAGGGGGTCCAACACCCCTGCACCACTTGGAAAATATATATGGTACATACATAGAAAAATAATACACGGTCACAAAACTTTATTTTTAATAACGATTAAGGCTGGTCCCATACTTGGTCATAGACTTTATTCTAACGTTCGTCCCATGCTCTCTCATGTCGGGATCAGAGCATTCTGTCCCTCCCCCTGCACTTTGTGCACAGTAAGTAGGAGACTATACCGAGCTGGCAGACCACTAAAATATGGGAAGCCATTCAGATCCAGGAAGGGACCTCTATATTTTTGAAAATATCCTGCCGGGGTGGATCTATGATATCCGAAATCTCGGCCCCTATCTCGACTGTCTTTTGTTCTAGAGTATAGAAATGTTTTTGTGATACTTCTACAGCTTTGAGTAGGGCGGTAAGATGTTCGGATAGAGGGGGAATTTTATAGCCGAAGAATGTGACATAGTCTTGCAGGTTGGTTATGTTTTCCCCGACAGTGGGGTGAACAGTGGAGGGTTCAGGAATGGGGACAATCCGTTCCTGGGCCACTTGAACTTCTGCCTCGGGTTTAAAGCAGAAACTGCTGTCACTCACCGGACACCAGATGTGCTGTCCATGCTGGTAGTGGGGCGCACTTGTGGTGACACAATATGTCCCACCCACTATGAATGCTACCTGTGGGGGAACATGGCCTTGTGCCATTACCTCCATGGTACAGTTAATAGGTCGTGCGCCAGCAGCTTTAAACCCGCACTGTGGTCTAGAATAGGCGTTCAAGTGCTAGGGACACAGTATTATGTGTGCACCCCGGCTCTGGCACCCGGAGAGGTCTGTACCTGTCATCGCGTGCTCCCACTTTATGACATAAGGTGGGACCGCTGCGAAACGGACGTGTGCACCTCCCTGAATAATCCCAATGTTCTCCACCCTGCAGGTCGGGCTGTCCCACCCATGACCGGCATCCTCACTACTATCCCCATGATAGTGTGATTGGAATGCCCGCAATCTACTGGGACAGGGTAGGCTTCAGAGGGTAGGCAGAGCTGACACGGGCTCAGCGAATTGCTAAACGGGTGGACAGCCGCGAGGTGCTTGTTGCTGATCCAGGAGGGGACTAAACCTTGTTTTAAATCCTCTAGGTTGCTGCGGCCCTCGCCCAGCAACCATACCCCGTTTAGTGCACACACCTCATTCTGTGCAGCCTGATCCGAAGTATTCCTGTCCTCCTGTATGAGTGCATTTACTGTTCTTGCGTGTCTTTCTAGCTCAGCAATGATCTCCTTTAAATGGACCGTCATAGCTTGGTCCTCGTGTAGCTCTGAGCCTAACACTGTGTTTTCTTCCGTTAGGATCTTTCGTAGTTGGGTTTTTAGACCATTTATTTGTGTTTGCAGTTCCATATCATCCAGGCTATTTATTACTGAGGATCCTGTATTGTAGGTTGTGAAAATAACCTTCCAGGTTCCCCTTCTTTGTCTCCCTGCGCCCATAGTGTGCACAGCATGTAATGTGTACAGCTCTGCTTTGTCTATGTTGGCAAAGTTGAATTCGTAGAATTTCCTAAACATTTCTTTTAGCAGGGCCTGGTATAGCTGTTCTGTCTCCTTACAGCACCATTCAGGTAAGTGTACTTCGGTAAGGTTTAGGATAACTGAAGCTACTGCAAAGTGTACCCCCTGGTATAGTACCTTTTCGGTCGGCACTAGCACTATCCCATTCCCTGGTCCCTTGGTGGTGGTAGGACACCTCTCTATTACTGTCCATGATGTCGTGGGCAGGGGCTTTCGGGTGCGTGCTACAAGTTCGGTGGCGTTGACTGGAATCAGGGAGTGTGGGACCGCGCACGCATGCAGGCTAGAATCCCACCCCATCCCCTTCCTGGTATCTTGCCATTGTCTGGAGAAGATGATGGATATGCCTGTGGGGCAGGCTCTCTCTCATCCCCACATGCAGATATAGATTCCCTGTTCCGATTCCCACCACTTATCCCAACACACACTCACTCCCCCTTGGGTCCCCGTTATCGTCCGGTAGGTGTCGTTCTCCACTCGGCTGTACGGTCCCCTATGTCGCTGCTGAGCTTCCTGAGCCACCACCACCTATCCAGGGGAATCCGTCCCTTGCATGTGAGACACACACGTTTCCCCTCAGTGACACTGACCCTTGTAGCAACGACCTGTATCCTGGGGCACGGGATGGAGGCCTCCCCGTAGGTGAACCCGGTCTGGCTGGAGTATTGTGTAGAGTTAGACCCCAGCCACCCTGGCCACCTTCCCTCATGGAAGTAAATAGCGAGCTCCTCCACACCCTGTTCTCCACCCCCAGTGGTAACGATCGGCGCTCTCTCTCCCGAGCACCCATAAATGTGGGAGTCCTCCACGTCACCTCGGGCACTGATGCTCACCCCTACCAGGGCGAGCAGGAGCAGAACCCTCCTCATGCCGATTTCCTCTCTGTAGGGACACGCAAAACAGATAGCCATGTCCCGAGAAGGTTCTCTGGCTTGACAAGTGATCGAGTCTCGAATTTAAACTTACTTATTGTAAAATAATTATAAAATAATAAACCTAAAACTACCAAAACTGTAAAAACACCTAACATTCATCAGAAAAGCTATGTACATCCGCCGCCCGTCTCCGGGAGGCCAGGCTAATGCCTGTTCGGCCTCTGTCTTGGGCGGCTTCTGGGCAGCTTGTACGCCTGGGTGTAAGGTGGCCTGTACCGCCGGGCCTGGAGAGTCCTTCTTAAAACAACTGGGAGTTTCCCTGAATCCCAGATGATCGGGGGAGTGTCTCCTCCTGTACGACAGCACACTACCCCCTTCGGTGTCGCTGCTGAGTCCCTGTCCTATCCTGTGGGTTCCTCACAGCCTGAGGCCGCAGGCTGGGGACCCCTCTCGTTCTCTTTGCCCACCGCTACCTCTCCTATGAGTCCCTCACCGTTGGAGGCTGCAGGCTGGGGATCCCTATTCCTAGAATGATCCCTGACCTTGGGCATTCTTTTTCGGGTTGTGACCCTTCTGGGGCTGAACCATTGAAACTGATGCGCTGGTGACCACGGTAGTTTTGGCTGTGGTGTGCGAGGAGACCTTCTTAAGGCTCCAGCTACCGGGGGTGTGTCCGAGTCCCAAATAATTGGTGGGATGGCCCCTTCAGTGACACAAGCCACTGCCCCCACCGGTGCGGTCTGTGAGTCTTGATGTGCCTCAATAATTCCGAGACTCGAAGTTAGCAGAACAAAAACAAGGCTTTTATTAACTTAGAAAGTAACACGTAAGAGAGAGAGATGTCTTCCTTCTGGAGACTGAGGCCAGACTGAAGCTAGCTTACAAACGGGGCCAGGTATGGGCGGAGCCCTACACACAGCACATTCCAGTATACAATACAGCACATTCCAGTACACAATACAATGAGGTCTGGGGGAAGGGAAATGACACTGAAACCGATCTCAGTCACAGGCAGTGGTGAATGGAATATTTCATCACATTCACCCCTTCTATAGATTTAGTCTGTTCGGGGGTTTGATAGTCCTCTGCGACCGACGTGGCTGTTGCGGTGCCGCGGGTGTCGGCTGGGTGTCCCCGGTAGCCTCCTGGGTCTCTGCCGGGGGTGCCGCCAAGGTTGTTGGAGGGGTAGTTGGTGGGGGTGCCGTTGGTCGGTATTCTTCCGGGGTTGATGAAAGAGTAGTGGGTGGGTAAGAGTTACTGTGATCGTCGTTGCCGCTATTGCCGTGGTTGTTGTCGATGCCGGCTGGGGCGACGTCTTTTATGGACACGGTGTCCTCCCTTCCGTCGGCGTGCCGGACATATGCGTATTGGGGGTTGGCGTGGAGTAGGTGTACTGGCTCCACGAGAGGGTCCGTCTTGTGGCCCCTCACATGCCTTCGCATGAGTACCGGACCTGGGGTGGAGAGCCATGACGGCATGGATACGCCTGAGGTGGATTTCCGGGGAAAGACAAACATTCGTTCATGAGGCGTGGTATTAGTGGCCGTACACAATAGCAACCGTATCGAATGGAGCACATCCGAGAGGACTTCCTGCCAGCGGGAGATAGGGAGGCCCTTGGTCCTTAGAGCTAGAGTGACTGCTTTCCATACTGTCCCGTTCTCTCGCTCCACTTGGCCGTTACCCCGGGGGTTGTAGCTGGTGGTACGGCTCGTGGCGATCCCCTTGGACAGCATGTACTGGCGTAGCTCTTCACTCATGAAGGACGCCCCCCTATCCGTATGGATGTAGCTCGGCATACCGAACAGGCAGAACAGGCTGTTGAGGCATTTAATGACCGTGGCGCTGGTCATGTCTGGGCAGGGGAAGGCGAATGGGAACCGGGAGTATTCGTCCACAATGTTCAGGAAGTAAACATTGCGGTCGGCGGACGGGAGGGGGCCCTTGAAATCTAAGCTGAGCCGCTCAAAGGGCCGTGTAGCTTTGATTAAGTGGGCTCTATCTGGGCGGTAGAACCGAGGCTTGCACTCAGCGCAAGTGCGGCAGTTCCTGGTCAGGGACCGAACTTCCTCAATCGAGTAGGGTAAGTTACGGGACTTTATGAAGTGGAACAGCCGCGTGACCCCTGGGTGGCAGAGGTCGTTGTGGAGGGTCTGTAGCCGAACCCCGGTGGCGCTGGCACACATCCCTCGTGAGAGGGCGTCAGGGGATTCGTTAAGGGCCCCTGGCCGGTAAATTATGTCGTACTCGAAGGTGGAGAGCTCGATCCGCCACCTAAGAATCTTATCATTTTTAATCTTCCCCCTCTGTTTATTATTGAACATAAACGCTACCGACCGCTGGTCGGTAAGTAGGGTGAAGCGTTTGCCGGCTAGGTAGTGGCGCCAGTGGCGCACTGCCTCCACGATGGCTTGGGCCTCCTTTTCCACGGAGGAGTGTCTGATCTCGGGCCCTTGGAGGGTCCTCGAGAAGAAAGCTACGGGCCGCCCCGCCTGGTTGAGGGTGGCCGCCAAGGCGAAGTCAGACGCATCACTTTCCACTTGAAATGGAGTGTTCTCGTCCACTGCCTGTAGCGTGGCCCGCTCAATATCCTGCTTAATGCTTTTGAAGGCGGCGTGGGCCTCAGCAGAGAGCGGGAAAGAGGATGCTTTCAAGAGGGGGCGGGCTTTGTTGGAGTAGTTGGGGACCCATTGGGAATAATAAGAAAATAACCCCAGGCACCTTTTCAGGGCTTTGGGAGTGTTGGGCAGGGGCAGCTCCCGTAGGGGGCGCAATCGGTCGGGGTCTGGCCCGATTTCCCCATTCTCCACCACGCTGCCTAGTATGCAGAGGCGCGTGGTGTTGTAAACGCACTTGTCCTCGTTGTAGGTGAGGTTGAGTTTTTGTGTGGTTTTCAGGAACCTCTCGAGGTTCGAGTCGTGATCCTGCTGGTTGTGACCGCAGATGGTGACGTTGTCGAGGTAGGGGAAGGTTGCCTGCAAGTGGTGGTCATCGACCATGCGGTCCATCTCCCTTTGGAAGACCGAGACCCCATTCGTCACCCCAAAGGGGACTCTGAGGAATTGGTAGAGGCGTCCGTTCGCCTCGAAGGCGGTGTACGGGCGGTCCTCTGGTCTGATAGGGAGCTGGTGGTACGCTGACTTGAGGTCGATGGTGGAGAACACCCGGTATTGGGCGATTTGGTTCACCATTTCTGATATGCGGGGTAGCGGGTAGGCGTCTAGTTGGGTGTACCTGTTGATCGTTTGACTATAGTCGATCACCATCCGTTTCTTCTCGCTACCCCTTACCACTACCACTTGGGCGCGCCACGGGCTGTTGCTGCGTTCAATAATGCGCTCTTTCAGGAGCCTGTCTACCTCGGTCGCGATAAACCGCCTGTCCTCCCAGCTGTACCTCCTGCTTTTGGTCGCTATTGGCCGGCAGTTAGGGGTAAGGTTCGCGAATAGCGAAGGCGGCTTTACCTTCAGGGTAGCCAGACCGCACACTGTGAGGGGCGGCTGGGACCCACCGTACTTGAGCGTGATGCTTTGGTGGTTGCACTGGAAATCCAGGCCCAAGATCACGCTCGCACATAGGTTCTTCATGATTAATACTTTAAAATTATCATATACGGTTCCGTTAACGCACAATTGTACCGTGCAGTAACCCAGAATGGTCGATGTCTGGGTTTTATCAGCCATAGAGATGGTACCCTGAGTAGGGACCACCTTTAGGGAGAGTTGCTGTGCCAGTTCTGGGTGGATAAAGCTCTCCGTGCTTCCACTGTCAATTAAGCATTTAACCCGGCACCCGTTTACCTCGATGTCCACCATTGATCTGGATAGCGGGTGCGGCCTGGTCTGGTCCACTGTGACCGATGCCACTGTAGGGCCCTGATCGATACAAGATGGCGTCCACGCTGTCTGCTCACAAGATGGCGGACCCCACGAGGTCGGGCAAGATGGCGTCCAAGATGGCCGCTCCCACGGCGCACACGCGGCGGTGGCGGGTTTTCCGGCGGTTGGTTTTCCGGCGGGGTTCCCTCTGCACACCTTCCCGAAGTGCCCCTTCTTACCGCACTTAAAGGAGGTGGTGCCTTTCGCCGGGCACAGGTTTCTGGTGTGCTTTGGCTGCCCGCAGAAGTAGCAGTTGGGTCCCTGACGCGTCGCGGCTGTCGTAGGGCTTCTGGGGGGAGAGCGGGGCCCAGCCGGTGTCGGGCTGTCGGGCGGGGAAGATGCCTTCCAAGATGGCGGCGCCCTCGGTGCACACGTGGCGGCGTGGACGGCGCGGGCTGAAGAGTAGGCGTCCGAGTTTCTCTGGGCCACATCCAGGGATCGCGCGGTGCCCGCAGCCTGTTTCAGGTCCAACCCCGTTTTTTCCAGCAGTCTTTGCCGGATGTAAGTGGAGCTGAGGCCTGTGATGAAGGCATCGCGAACAAGCTCGTCAGTGTACACCGTGGCTTTTACATCTCGGCACTTGCAGTCTTTGCCAAGCATTTTCAGGGTGCTTAGGAACTCCTCCACCGATTCCCCAGGTCGCTGTGCGCGGGTAGCGAGCAGGTGCCTAGCATACACCTCATTCGTAGGCTGCTGGTAATGCGCCTTTAAGATGTCGCAGGCGGCCAGGTACGTCTCGGCGTCTTGGATGAGGGGGTAAACCCGGTGGCTTACCCAATTCCGCAGAATTCCGAGTCTCATCCTCGCAGCGTCCGTAGCGTCTTTGACGGCTGCGGAATTGTCCAGGAAGAATTCCATACACTCAAACCAGTGTCCGAAGCGTGCTGATGCGTCCGGAGCATGTTGATCCAAATCCAAACGTTCGGGTTTCAGGAGTTGATCCATAGTGTTGAAAAATAAGTTAATAAAATTGATGTGCCTCAATAATTCCGAGACTCGAAGTTAGCAGAACAAAAACAAGGCTTTTATTAACTTAGAAAGTAACACGTAAGAGAGAGAGATGTCTTCCTTCTGGAGACTGAGGCCAGACTGAAGCTAGCTTACAAACGGGGCCAGGTATGGGCGGAGCCCTACACACAGCACATTCCAGTACACAATACAATGAGGTCTGGGGGAAGGGAAATGACACTGAAACTGATCTCAGTCACAGGCAGTGGTGAATGGAATATTTCATCACAAGTCTGCCACAGCTGCTGGCTGAGGATCTCTATCCTTAACCTTATCCTCTGCTTCCTGACCCTCCTCATCCCATTCCACCGGGTTTCCCCTGGTGCCATTGAACAGACCATGCTTCTGGCCTCAGACAAGGTTTGGGTCAATTTTTTAATCCTTTCTTCGCAGGGACCGTGATCAGAGTCTTTATAACCCCTACTTCTAGCTACCTTATGAGCTATTTTAATGTCCCTTAGCTGACCCTCCAAACCGTCAGCTCTCGTTGTTAATCTTGCGTTCTCCTCCCATAAGGCCTGTTCATTTAACCTGGCCTCCGTAACCTGGCACCGCAGGTATTCCCCCATATTACGGGAGGTCTCTTCCTGGGTGCGTCTTTCAAGGGGACACGGGTAGACAGGCTGCGCTGGTTCTAGTCATAGGTCTGGGTTGTATGGGACAGATGGGGTTAAAACACCAGTGGTGGTGGCTACCTTCCCTGGGCCATTTAATAAAGCTCAGATCACAGCTACGACTGAGTCTAACGTGGGGGGGAAGAGGTCGGTGTTTCTGTTCTTGGGGCAGGAACTGGGGTGTTCTTTCCTATGTTATCCTTCCACGGATTCCTACAGTCCCTTCACCAATGCCCATTCTTCCCGCACCCGAAGCAGTTGCGCTTCGTATCGGAAGGGTTACCCCCATCCTGGTGCCATTTTTTATTACTAGGTTTCATTTCATGTACCTTTCCTTTTGGTGGGCGTTCTTCTATCCCTCTACCGTTCCAGTAAGCCAGGGTCAGTTGTCTGACCACTGTATCCTCGGTGACCTGGGGGCCTTTCGGGTCAAACCAAAGCTCAGCCTTGGCTCTGATCCGTGGCAAGCTGTTTGCCACCTGGCTTCGGAGCCAGTGGGTCAGCTCGTCCTGATTCAGGTGAGTCCGGTCGAGAACCCCATTACAGGCACTCTTGTACACAGGCCACAGTCGGTCTGCGAAAGCCTGTGGGGTCTCCCCTGCTAGCTGTGTTTCCTCTCCACCCGGGAGAAGGGACTACCATCATTCATACCCATGGCCTCCAGAACTTCCTCCTGGATAGCAGCGTATCTGCCCTGCCCTTTTTTACTCTCCGCAGAGAGGGACTGGTAGAGGTTGCCATCCAGGGAAAAAAGGAGCATTTTTGCCATCTCTGCGTCATCGCAGTCGTTGATGCCTGCTGCCTGTTCCACTTCCATGAAGTGGACCGAGGGGTCCCCCTTTTGGGTGAGCTTACTCAGGTGGCTTATCATAGCCCTAAACTGTTGGGTGCCATGGGGAGCCACGAATTGGCTTTCAAGGGGTCCTTGACCCCCACCACCGCCGGGCGGGCCAAACTTTTGCTACCGGACACATCGGCCCTGGCCCCGACCTTTCCTGCATTGGTTCGCCCACCCCTCCCTGCTGCCAAACCGAGTTAAAACCCGGCACCACAGGTGGTGGTGGTTGTGTGCACTCCCTGTCGGCCTCACAAATTGTCCGTCCCTCCTGCTGCCAAACCGGGTCGTTCCCCGGCGCCACAGGTGGCGTCCGAACAGTTTCCCCTTGCACTTTCAGGTCCACCCGGGCTTATCAGGCATACCATACTTTTGGCCCTGGACAGAGCAAGGTTCAAACTCTCGATTTGTTTCTGGCAGGGGCCGTGAGCTCCCACCTCATACCTCCTAGTGCTTGCTATCTTGTAAGCTGCCTGGACGTCTCTCAACCTCTCCTCCTGCTCTCTTACTTGCTTGGCAAGGCGGGCGTTCTCTTCCCGTAACACCAGTTCACTGATTTTAGCTTCGGTGACCTGACACCGAAAGTATTCCTGTCTGTTTCTTTACTGTCTGCATTTTTTCCTGATTTTGGATGGTTAGTTCTGCCAATAATTTTTCCCCTGCTAGAGCCCTTGCGTGAGACAGTTGAGCTGTTTCCCGCAGCTCTTCTGCCAGTGCCTCAACGCATTTGTCTAAAAGCTGGATCTGTCGCTGGGAGCATACCAACCAGATGGCTTTCTCCACAGATTTCTTGTGGTCCTTGCTCTCAGTCCACTTGGCTGCAGCGTCCATTGGATGCTCAGCGCGCAACAGACTGAGCACCCATTTCTTTGTTATATTTACTTTCTCGAACACATAAGAGGAAATCCTCTCTTCCATCTTATTTCTCTCCTCAAAAACAGTGTCCACTGTATCACATCCCTTTTGCCAAGCTCCTGCCACGGTCGCCATTATGTAGGGGGTGGTGGTGTATGTCAGCTTCACCTCTGACTTATGAGCGGTTCGAATCGCTCCCACTCCCTTGGTTCTAGACCTTGGACTTATTTGGGGGTTGTGACAAAAGTGCAGCAGACAACTGGTTTTGGTGCAAGAAACTTTGATCTTTATTCAAGAGAGAAAATATAACAACAATCTTAACACTCTAATAAAATGGGGAACACTTCGATACACACGAGGGAAATTACAGTAGAAAAATACCTCACCCCTCCCAATCTTTACTAGCTAAGTTGAGCTCTAGAGGACCAGGGATAATGCTCACCAAACGGATCCTTGACAGTTGAGCTGCTTCGCGGTTTTGGGGTTCGCTGGATGTGTTGGTTGGTGCCTGCCGTACCCTGGTTGGTTGTTTCGTAAGGCCCTTGTTGCCGCAAGGTGTCTGATGGTCACTGAAACTGTTGTTCTGGTTTCTTCTTGTGTGTTGACCTGCTTCCAGAACTGTGAACTTCTTCCAACTCGATGAACTCCTGAGAACTGCAGAGCTTGTAGAGAACTTGTTGTAACTGTGTAACTGCTGAACTCTGTCACTGCTGAACTGAACTGTACTGTCTTCTTGAGAAAACAGGCCTTCAATTATACTAATTGGGGCCTCCTAATCTGCGCGCCAAATCAATCCCGGTTTATTGTTAGATTTTGGCGGGCTCATTAATAGTAACTTGTTTATGAATGTGTGAAGTGGTTTCGGGATGGTTCCATGAGCTGTTGAGCTCTTACTCTGTAAGTGCTCATTGAGTGTGGTTTCCCTCAACAGTAAGGAGTGTCTCCCATTATCAGACCTTCCAACCTGAGAGATGTTTTGAGGGTGCAGACTCTTGCCAACTGCTCAAAGCATAAGATGTAGCTAAATTGTCTGAGATTTAAGAATTGCTTTAGGCTTCCTTAAAATGTTGGTATTCAAAAACACTTTATTTATTCTGTTTAATACAACATACTCCATGAAACTAATTGAGGGAAATAAAGTACATGCAGGTAACTCTTCAGAAATCAGTGTGTTACTCATGAAATGCAGATAATTAGAAAAGTCTGTTGTCAATTACTTTTTTTAAACTCAAATTATTGATTGGCTTTGGTAGGAGAAAAAAGTACACTCCTCCATCCCCGTCATGTACAATTTGAGATGAGTACAAGTACATGATCTGCAGCAATGCCTATCCTGTTCAAAATTTGTATTTCTTTTGCAGAGTAAATGAAACATCATTCCATTATTTTTTTTTACTGAGAAATTGAGGTCATAGTGCAGGGCACCCCAAGATTGAACAGAGTAGGAAGGAAGATGAGGTAAGCTTGGCTGTTCACCTTTAGATTATCAGAAAGGGTAGGATTTAGGGGACTCCATGGCATTCAGGTTCTGGCAAAGAGGTGTTTATAACCATGAAGAGGAACCTTTTCCAGTGGCTGAAGGGTCAATAACCAGAGGGAACACATTGAAGGTGATTGGCAAAAGAACCAGAGGAGACATGAGGAAAATCCTTTTTACGTAACGAGTGTTTAGGATTTGGAATGCACTGCATGATAGGGTGGTGGATACAGATTCACTGGTAGCCTTCAAAAAGGAAATTTGATAAATACTTGAAGGAGAAAAAAATTGCAGGGATATGGGGAAAGAGCAGGGGAGTGGGACTAACTACATTGCTCTTTGAAAGAGCCGACACAGACTCGATGGGCCGAATGGCCTCCTTCTGTGCTGTACTATTCTATGATTCTACATGATTGTAGTCATTGTGTTCCGGTTTTGAGTTTCTTGACTGGGCCTGAGATTTCTACGGAGTTGGGCCAGGTGATTTGTTTTATGCATGTTTTGGATGGGTCCAGTAATTTGGGTGAGGACTGCTCTTCCGTGGGTCTATTGTTAGAATGTAAATTGTCTGATAGGGGCTGAGTGACGTTAGACAGTTCCCCAGACAGCTTGATTAACTGATTAACTCCAGTACTCAAACTGTCTATTACAGAGGTTGATCCCATTTCCTGTTGCAGCCTTTGCTTTCTTTACAAGCTGAAACATGCCTTTTAAAATGACAAATCTTGGTTCTTGACCTTGAATCTCCCTCTGTTAGGCCAATATTTTAACACCCTGAAGTGGTTAGAAAAGAGTCCACAGTCCTTTTCTTTAGGGTTTTTCTCCAAGTTTTGGGGGATCTGTGAATTTTGAGAATCTTACGTGCTGGAAATCTGAAATAAAAACAGAAAATCGACCTGAAATGTTAACTCTTTCTCGCTCCACAGATGCTGCCTGACCTGCTGAGTATTTCCAGCATTTTCTGTTTTTATAGCAAATTCTAGTACAGTAGATCGCTAGGTTTTCTCCATTTGATAATCCTAGCTTCTGTTGCTGTGTATTAATAAAAAAAAACATTTTCTGAAGTGATAGACTGTCATTTACTCAAAGAAAAACAGTGATTTCAGTAGTTAGACAGGCAGTTCTCAGGAGTGTGTAGTACTTCTAGAAGTCCCTCATGCAAAAAAGTTTCAAAACCAGTGGCCTTACATGGTCATGGAAACTAGTTACTGAATTAATTTTCAGATTTTATTCGTGGAAGGTCTTACTGATTAGTTTTCTGGTTTCATGTGTAGATCAGCTGTTGGAGTGTTGCAGAACTGGTTATGAGTTCTACACTTGGCACTGTTGAGCAAACCACTTTTGACATAAAATCTGTCAAATTGATGTAAACCAATGAGAATATCTTTCTCCTTTTCTCCCAACAATGGGAAAAAATACTAATCCCTAGGCTATTTAGCTCCTGGCTTGACGCATCTCAAAACAGGATCAGTGATGCTGAGGTACTGAAGCTGCATCCCACCTTCTACAGCACCAATACAGTGTTCTTCCATTGTGTTACACCATTCTGGTTCACTGAATTAAAATATATAATTGAATAACATGATCACTGCAGTACCTTGTGTTGAAGAGACAATTTTGTTACCCCACATTGGGCCATACGCCCCTCCATGCTAGTTCTCTTAATGTGATCAGCACTAGAAATTACATAGAAATGACAGCACAGAAACAGGCCATTCGGCCCAACTGGTCTATGCCGGTGTTTATGCGCCACACGAGCCTCCTTCCACCCTAACCCTATCAGCATAACCTATTCTTTTCTCTCATGTACTTATCTAGCTTCCCCTTAAATGCATGTATACTATTTGTCGCAACTACTCCATGTGGTAGCAAGTGCCACATTTTAACCACTCTCTGGGTGAAGAAGTTTCTCCTAAGTTCCTTATTTAACACTATGCTGTTAAAAAAAAAAAAATTTTAAAGGCACAAATTAATATGTGTATGTTAATCCCAATACTTTGTAACTATTTGACTTTTTTAAGGATGAAGCTCCCTGTTGGACTTTCTGACATTTAGAACACATTTATTTGATTCACTATTTTGTATTTCAAATTAAGTCAGATATGAGTGTGATGGATTTGGGGACTATGCACACAAGCATGTAATGGAACCTTACCTGGCCTGAATGGTCATACAATTTTAACTTCTATTTACTGTACTATTTGGTAAATTTCCCACTGGGTGTTAAAGTTAATGATGTTGGAATAGTAGGTTAAAAGTGATGGTAAACAGCTAAAATGCAGCAACAGTGTCTGCTGCCAGTACGAATGCTATTCTGAGTTTACTATAATTTCCAAACACTGAGTGCAAACATTAACAAAAATCAGAAAAAAGTATAGATTTGCATGATAAGACCTAAGCCTTATTAATGATAGGAATCAGCTCATGAGCTGGAATTGAGGTGTCAACAGGGCAGCAACAGTCGCAGGTATCAGAAGGGGATTCAGAGTAGTCCAAGGACTTTTGGAAAATGGGACTGTACATCACTGGCAGCAGCAGATCGTGGCCCACATGCTCAGCCTTCATAAAAGATTAATCACAGAAAACAAACTAACCCAGTAAACCCGCCTATCACACAGAAGCACTATTGTGGCCTCATGGAGAAGCAGTGCCTGATGAGGCTCAGTCATAAAAGGTGACTGTACCCAAGTGCCATCTGATGCATTAAGACCTGCAGAGGCAATCAACCATGTGACAGTGAAGGCCATCACTGTCCTCGACTTCCATGTCTCAGGATACTTCCAGTTACCCGCAAAGGACATGACGGGAATCGGCTGCTATGCCATTCACTACTGCATTAAGGATGTCACTGATACAGTTTCACTGTCCACACAAGTACAGTATATTAAGATCAGCAATGTCATCACCAAATTGAAAGGCAGCATAATTTTTTTTTTATTGTTGGTTTTACCAAGATGTAGCCATTCATGTGCCTTACAACAACCTGGTGAGCATACCTGGATCAGAAGTACTACTGTTCCATCAATGCAGAAATGGTATGTAGTCACCAGGAAAAAAATCATGCACATCAGGTATCTGAAGCGAATGGGTATGCTATTTTTATTAATTATGTCTGCAAGGTTGTGCCCCCATGATTAATTCCAACCAGCATCTACTTGCATTGAAATGCCTCAATATAATCCCCATGATAACTGACAGCAATAGCGGTGTGTGCAAAAAGCCTTCAGTGATGTTACCAGAGGTGCCTACCTCAAACAGCAATATACCCTGGACCAGTATCGGAGTCTAGAGTGTCTTGAGATGTTGCCATCCCAAGCTCCATGCTTACTGAGGCCTATTGGGCTGTCACTTGTGTAGAGTTTTGTGGTAGCCCAGAGGTGGTCTTGATGGAAGTGTCAGCTGGCATATCTGTCACTACTGGAGGGCATGCTTTATATTGTCCAATGATCTCTATAAATAGCCTGCTGGAGAGCAAGAAGTTCTATGAATTCCTCTGTAACAATATAGGAATTTTAACTTGTTAGGTTTGAATAAATGCTAAAGGCTGTTGTAATCCAGATCAAAGGTGGATTCTAATATCTACTATTAAATCTATGTGCTGTTCATGTATGCTTAGTCTGCCTTAAAGCCACATTTCTCATTGATCTAGGTGTGAATTGGATTGTGCATTTTACCATATTGCGAAAAGGATAGGGATTTGTCAGCAGATGTTGAAATCCCGTGGCCGCAGGTACTAAAGTGTTAAAACAGTTAAGATTGCAGAAGATTTTTATCATTAGATTTCCATGGCATTTTCTTTATAATATCTAATCTTAGAAAATATTAAGATAATTTGCCACTAATATTGCTGTTTTGATCCGGATTGATTTTTTAAAAATTTCATTTATGGGATGTGGCCGTCGCTGGCAAGGCCAACATTTATTGCCCATCTCTAATTGCCCTTAAGAAGGTGGTGGTGAGTCGCCTTCTTGAACCGCTGCAGTCCATGTTGTGAAGGTACTCCCACAGTGCTGTTCGGTAGGGAGTTCCAGGATTTTGACCCAGTGCAGGATCGGCAATATATACTTCTAAGTCAGGATGGTGTGTGACTTGGAGGCGAGCTTGGAGGTGGTGGTGTTCCCATGTGCCTGACGGCCCTATCTTCAAATGAATTAAGGGTTTAAAATGAATGGATCTTTCTGTACTTTGCAATTTTTCCTGGCTTTCTCAGATATAATCAGACCTAAAGAACTCTTGAGTGTTCAGCTTACTTATTTCAAGTGAAATGGCAGGCTTGAGAACAAGAAGCTGAGTTATTACAGGAGTCTTTTTCATTTCAAGTCACAGAGAAGTTGATTTTTATTTACATTTTACTGGTACTATGTATTACATGCCTAATATTTTTGCTGCTGTAAACTATTTTAGTGCAAATAAATTTGATTAGTTGTTTTCAATTATATGGCTCTGATTTAGCGTGATATTTTCAATCATCTGAAAAACTGAAGATAGAGAGAATCTCACTTAAATTCCAGCACTCAACTTACTGCAGTGAAATGTAATACAAGAAGGAAGGGAAGAATAAACCAGATTAATGAAGAAAGGAGGGAGGGAGAAACCAGATAACTATAGACCTATCAGTTTAACATCAATTGTGGGGAAGTTATTGAAATCTGTTATCAAAGACAAGAGTGACTGACACATAGGCAAGTATCAGCTGGTCAAAGAGTGTTCTATGGATGTTGTCCTCATGGACTTCCGGAAAGTATTTGATAAAGTTCCACATGAGATTATTAGCAAAAAGTAAAGTGCACAAAATTGGAGGTAATCTTCTGATGTGGTTTAATAATTGGTTGGGAGGTAGGAGACCAAAAGTAGGGAAAAAGGGTTTGTTCTCTGGTGGGATGTGACAAGTGGTGTTTCCCAGAGATCTGTACACTTCATTTCTATCAACGACTTGGATGAAGGAACAGAGAATTGTATATCCAAGTTTATAGATGACACTTAAGTTAGGAATTTGCAGTACGTTGCGTGGATGGGAACAGGAAGCTGTAAAGTGACATACACAGACTAAATGAGGGGGGAAAATCTATGGCAGACGGAGTTCATTGTGGGGAAGTGCGAGGTCATCCATTTAGGATGTGAGTAAAACAATTCAAAATATTTTCTGAATGGTGAGAGACTAGGAGCTGTAGAGGACCAAAGAAATTTAGGTGTCCATGTACACCTCACTAAGTAAAGTAATCAAAAAAGCTAATGGAATGTTGGCGTTTATCTCAAGGGAGTTACAATTCAAAAGTGAGGAAGTTGTGCTTCAGTTATACAGAGCCTTGGTCAGACTCCCATCTGGAATACAGTATTCAGTTTTGGGTACCAAACCTCAGGAAAGATATATTGGCCTTGGGGTACAGTGCAGATTCACAAGAATGATACCAGGGCTTAAAGGGTTAAATTATGAGGAAAGGTTGCATAAACTTGGCGTGTAGTCCCTTGAGTTTAGACTGAGTGGTGATCTAATTGAGATATTTAAAATGATTAAGGAATTCAATAGGGTACATACAGAGAAACTATTTCCTCCATTGGGGGAATCCAGAACCAGAGAGCATAATCTTAAAATTAGAGCTAGACCATTTAGAGTGAAATCAGGAAACTTGTTTTTACAAAGTGTAGTGGGAATCTTTCCCCCAAAAGGCTGTGAATGCTGGGTCAATTAACATTTTCAAGACCGAGATCGATAGATTTTTGTTAGGTAATGGTATCAAGAGATGTGGAACAAAGACGGATAAATGGAGTTGTGGTACAGATCAGTCATTATCTAATTGAATAGCGGAACAGGCTTGAGGGGCAAATTAGATTTTGCTTATGTTGTCTTATTTGAATAGTTTTTAACATACAAGTTCTGTATGGCTTGGATATGGATGTAGCGCGTTAAATCTATATTCCCCAATGTTTCTTAGGGGGGAGGGGAGTTCGTAGCAGTTCCATCCTAAACATTAGACAAGCAACAGCTGTGCTTACTTGTGCAAGATACTATGACTGTGACAGTGAAAAATGGGAAGAATCCAGAGGTCAGTTATTTGAAATGAGCGTGTGCATTGATAAAAATCTTAGGTCATCAATAAAGATGGTCTCCTTTATCTTCATTTGATATGATGAAATATCCATTCTAGATTAATTAAATAATGAAACGTATATCATCTGCAGACAGATTAAAGTGGAGACTGTCTCTGTCTCTCTTTCTCAGACACAGTTCTATGATTTTGCAGTTACAGCAGAAAGCTGTCTGTATTTTAAAAATCTGAGCCAGCCTAGCTTTGAAACTAGTGGGACTGGTGCGCCCATGTTTGGAGACATAGTAATTTGCATATTTTTTTTATAATCAAGGAATACAGGGAAATAAATTTTTTTCACTGTAAAAACTATATGCTCATTCATATCTTTTATGTAAATAAACCAGTTAATGGTCAAATGCCTGTGCCTTGTCTCGGAAGAATGGTTTTCAGTCCATCTTCCATGGAGAGAGGAGAATTTGAATGGAAGGACGTGTAATATTTCATTAGACAGTATACTGAGCAAGCATTCTCTGTTATGATCCCTGAATCATGCTATCATTTAACTAATACTGCAACAAAAACAACTTGCATTTGTATAGCACCTTTTTAATGTAGCAAAACGTCCCAAGGCATTTCACAAGAGCATGATCAATCAACATTCGACACCGAGCCAATGACGGAGATATCGGGACAGATGACCAAAAGCTTGGTCAGAGGTAGGTTTTAAGGAGTGTCTTAAAGGAGGAGGGAGAAGTAGAGAGGTGGGAAGTTTCGGGAGGGAATTCCAAAGTTTAGGGTCTAGGCAGCTGAAAGCACGACCACCAATGGTTGAGCGATTATAATCGGGGATGTACAAGATGCCAGAATTGGAGGGGCACAGAGATCTCAAAGGCTTGTAGGGATGGAGGAGGTTGCAGAGGTAGGGAGGGGCGAGGCCATGGAGAGATTTGAAAACAAGGATGAGAATTTTAAAATTGAGGTGTTGCCAAACCGGAAGCCAATGTACATCAGCAAGCACAAGTGTGATGGGCGAACAGGATTTGGTGCATGTTAGGACACGGGCAGCAGAGTTTTGGATGAGGACAAGTTTATGTAGGGTGGAAGATGAGAGGCAGGCCAGGAGAGCATTGGAATAGAGAAGTCTAGATGTAACACAAGCATGGATGAGGGTTGCAGCAGCAGATAGCTGAGGCAGGGGCGGAGTTGGGTGATGTTACGGAGGTGGAAGTAGGCAGTCTTTGTGATGGAGTGGATATGCGGTTTGAAGCTCATCTCAACGTCAAACACAACACCAAGGTTGCGAATGGTCTGGTTCATATTCAGATAGTTGCCAGGGAGATTGTCAGCTGTGGCTCAATGGGTAGCACACTCGCCTCTGAGTCAAAAGGTTCTGGGTTCAAGTCTCACTCCAGGGACTTGAGCACATAAATCTAGGCTGACACGCCAGTGCAGTACTGAGTGAGTGCTGCACTGTCGGAGGTGCCATCTTTCGGATGAGACGTTAAACCGAGGCCCCCGTCTGCGCTCTCAGGTGGACGTAAAAGATTCCATGGCACTATTTCGAAGAAGAGCAGGGGAGTTATTCCTGGTGCCCTGGCCAATATTTCTCCCTCAATCAATATAACTTTTAAAAAAAACATTATCAGGTCATTATCACATTGCTGTTTGTGGGAGCTTGCTGTGTGCAAATTGGCTGCCGCGTTTCCCACATTACAACAGTGACTACACTCCAAAAGTACTTAATTGGCTGTAAAGCGCTTTGAGACGTCCGGTGGTCGTGGAAGGCGTTATATAAATGTAAATCTTTCTTTATGGAATCGGTGGTGAGGGAAGGGAGCTTGTGCGGGGGACCAAAGTCAATAGCTTCAGTCGAAAATTTCTGCTCACCCAATACTGGATATCGGATCAGCAGTGTGTCAAATCAGAAACAGTGGAGGGGTCAAGAGAGGTGGTGGTGAGATAGAGCTGAGTGTCGTCATCGTCCATGTGGAACCTGATGTTGCGTTTTCGGATGATCTCGCCGAGGTACAGCATGTAGATGAGAAATAGAAAGGATATATCCTTGGGAACTCCAGAGGTAACGGTGTGGGTGTGGGAAGAGAAGCCATTGCAGGTGAT
The DNA here is from genome assembly GCF_052327205.1 of Somniosus microcephalus. Taxonomy (NCBI): domain Eukaryota; kingdom Metazoa; phylum Chordata; class Chondrichthyes; order Squaliformes; family Somniosidae; genus Somniosus; species Somniosus microcephalus. The sequence continues at coordinate 26,206,813 of NC_141008.1, read as the reverse complement.
TCTCTGGCTACAATTGGATAGATAAAAATAGAACCAGACGAGCGCAGTCCCACCCACCTGTATGACAGGAGCAGCATTGGAGGAGGATAGTGTGATCAACCGTGTCAAAGGCTGAAGACAGGTCGAGAAGGCTGAGGAGGGATAGTTTACCAAGTTACAGTCACATAGAATGTCATTTGTGACTCTTTTGATAAGGGCTGTTTCAGTACTGTGGTGGGGGCAGAAACCTGACTGGAGGGAATCAAACATGGAATTGCAGGAAAAATGGACACGGATTTCAGAGGCGACAACACGTTCATGAACTTTGGAGAGGAATGGGATATTGGAGATGGGGCGGTAGTTTGCAAGGACAGAGGGGGTCAAGGGTGGATCTTTTGAGGAGAGGGGTGTTGATGGCAGATTTGAGAGGGACAGTACCTGAGGAGAGGGAACAGTTAACAGCATCAGCTAATATGGGGGCCAGGAAGGGAAGTTGGGTGGTCAGCAGGGGAGCAGGAGGTGGGTCTCATTGACGAGATGAGCTCGGAGAGAGCAGGATGGGAGGTAATCTAGAGAAAGATGCGAGATGAGGGCTAGGGCAGGGGGGAACCTTAGGGGAAGGGATGAAAGCGGCAAAGGCAACTGAACAGATAGTCTCGATCTTTGTGACAAGAAAGTCCATGAGCTCCTCATGCTTGTTGGAGGTGAGGGTGGAGGAGGGATTGGAGGGTAGTTTAAGAAGACGGTTTGTAGTGGCGAAGGGAAGCCAGATTCTTTGAATTCTAGGATGATCTTTGACTAGTGAGCAGTTTTGGCAAAGGAGAGCAGGACCCGATAGTGCTTTATGTGGTCCAACCAGACCTGACAATGAATGGGCAATACTGGGCAGAAAAAGATCACAGGTAAAAGATGTGAGATCCACTTACGACCAGTGACACTGAATCCGAGAGAACACCTAGTGTGAGTTGTGACCATGCTGACAGCTTTGGTTGGAATACTAAATTGCACTCGCAGAGGTAATTTAAACACTTAAAAAATTTAATGGAAACTGAAAAGTAACAAACTGATATTTGAAAATGTCAACAAGAACAAAGGAATTACATAGAGAAATTGCGTTAGTCCATTTTTCTGCAAAGGAAAAAGGGAAGGGGGTAATTTTAACTCTTAGTGATGGTATAAAACAGGTGATATTGAATTGGCCACACGTTATACACTCTACCTGGGTTTTCTTTCCGAAAGGGAAATCGGACAGGTTGTATAACAGGTGCCTGATCCGATATCACCTGTTTTATACTATCGTTGAAAGTTAAAATTACCCCCAAGGAGTGGACGTTCCCATTAGAAATGTTGGATTTGAAGGCTGAAGCGAGGGAATGAGAGCGACATAAGCAGGAAGGAGAATAGTGCAGATTGTAGGAAGAATGTCACAAATTGAAAACCCTTGAGGAAAATAAATGTCAGAGTAGCATAGTGGTTATGTTACTGGACTAGTAATCCAGAGGCCTGGACTAATGATCCGGCAACGTGAGTTCAAATCCCAGCACGGCAGCTGGGGAATTTAAATTCAGTTAATTAAATAGATCTGGAATAAAAAGCTAGTATCAGTAACGGTGACCATGAAACTATCAGATTTTCGTAAAAACCTATCTGGTTCACTAACGTCCTTTAGGGAAGGAAATCTGCCATCCTTACCCGGTCTGGCCTATGTGACTCCAGACCCACAGCAATGTGGTTCACTCTTAACTGCCCTCTGAAATGGCCCAGCAAGCCACTCAGTTGTAAAAAACCGCTACGAAAAACAATAAGAATAAAACTGAACGGACCATCGACCATGACAATGGCACACCCAGCCCAGTTGACCCTGCAAAGTCCTCCTCACCAACATCTGGGGACTTGTGCCAAAATTGGGAGAGCTGTCCCACAGACTAGTCAAGCACCAGCCTGACATAGTCATACTCACAGAATCATACCTTTCAGCCAATGTCCCAAACTCCTCCATCACCGTCCCTGGGTATGTCCTGTCCCACGGGCAGGACAGACCCACCAGGGCTGGTGGCATAGTGGTATACAGTCGGGAAGGAGTGGCCCTGGGATTCCTCAGCATTAACTCTGGACCCCATAAAGTCTCATGGCTTCAGGTCAAGCATGGGCATGGAAACCTCCTGCTGATTACCACCCACTGACCTCCCTCAGTTGATGAATCAGAACTCCTCCATGTTGAACACCACTTGGAAGAAGCACTGAGAGTAGCAAGGGCACAGAATGTACTGTGGGTGGGGGACTTCAATGTCCATCACCAAGAGTGGCTCAGTAGCACCACAGCTGGCCGAGTCCTGAAGGACATAGCTGCCAGACTGGGCCTGCAGCAGGTGGTGAGAGAACCAACACGTGGGAAAAACCTACTTGACCTTGTCTTCACCAATCTACCAGTCGCAGATGCATCTCTCCATAACATTATTGGTAGCCGTGACCACCGCACAGTCCTTGTGGAGACGAAGTCCCTTCTTCACACTGAGGACACCCTCCATCATGTTACATAAGAAATGGGAGCAGGAGTAGGCCATTTGACCCATCGAGCCTGCTCCGCTATTCAATAAAATCATGGCTGATCTTCTACCTCATCTCCATATCCCTTAATTCCCTTAATATTCAAAAATCTATCGATCTCTGTCTTGAATATACTCAACGACTGAGCCTCTACAGCCCTTGGGTAGAGAATTCCAAAGATTCACCATCCTCTGAGTGAAGAAATTTCTCCTCATCTCAGTCCTAAATGGCTGACCCCTTATTCTGAGACTGTGACGCCTGGTTCTAGATTCCCCAACCAAGGGAAACATTCTCCCTGCATCTACCCTGTCAATCCCTGTAAGAATTTTGTATGTTTCAATGAGATCACCTCTCATTCTTCTAAACTCTATAGGCCTAGTCTACTCAATCTGTCCTCATAGGACAATCCCCCCATCCCAGGAACCAGTCTGGTGAACCTTCGTTGCACTCCATCTATGGCAACTGTTAACGGGCTGTTAAGTGGCTATAATCCTCTTCCCGCTGCTAGGAGTCAGGTCCATGCGGAAATCGGGGACCTGACTCCCGGGAAGATTGTTTGGAAGCGGGTTTGGGACCCCCTCCCATTTTTGGGGATTTTCCCAGCTGTCCCGCCTCCAGACTCGCCTCCTCAGGGCTGGTAAAATCCAGCCCAAAGTATTTGTTTAATTTCTCTGCCATTTCTTTATTTCCCATTATAATTTCTCCTGTCTCAGCCTGTAAGGGACCCATACTTACTTTCGCTAATCCTTTTTACATACCTATTGAAGCTTTTACAGTCTGTTTTTATGTGTCTCGCTAGTTTACTCTTGTATTCTATTTTCCCTTTCTTTATCAATTTCTTGGTCCTCCTTTGCTGAATTCTAAAATCCTCCCAATCCTCAGACTTACTGTTCCTTTTTAGCAACATTATAAGACTCTTCCTTTGATCTAATGCTATCTCTAACTTCTCTTGTTAGACCACTTTTCCTGTGGGGTTTTTGTGCCTTAAAGGAATGTATATTTGTTTTAAATTATTTATTAATTCTTTAAATGCTTGCCATTGCTTCTCTACCATCATACCTTTAATGTAGTTTCCCAATCTACCTTAGTCAACTCGCCCCTCATACCTATGAAGTTTGCTTTGTTTAGATTTAAGACCCTAGTTTCAAACTCAAGTGTCAGCTGTGGCTCAGTTGGTAGCACACTTGCCTCTGAGTCAGAAGGGTGTGGGTTCAAGTCCCACCCCAGGGACTTGAACACATTAAAGCTAGGCTGACACTCCAGTGTGGTACTGAGGGAGTGCTGCACTGTCGGAGGTGCCGTCTTTCGGATGAGACGTCAGACAGAGGTCCCGTTTGCTCTCTCCGGTGGATGTAAAAGATCCCATGGCACTCTTTCAAAGAAGAGTGGGGAGATATCCCCGGTGTCCTGGCCAATATTTCTCCCTCAACCAACATAAAAACAGATTATCACATTGCTCTTTGTGGGAGCTTGCTGTGTGCAAATTGGCTGCCGCGTTTCCTATATTACAACAGTGACTCCACTTCAAAATACCTCATTGGCTGTAAAGAGCTTTGAGACATCCGGTGGTCGTGAAAGGCGCTATATAAATACAAGTCTGTCTTTTCAATATAAAACGCTTATCATATTATGGTCACTTCCCTAAAGGCCCCTTTACTATAAGATTATTAATTAACCCTTTCTCATTTCTCCAGTTCCCCGTTTTCTCCCTCCCTCCTTTCTTAAATAGTGTTGTGTGGCACTACCACCGTGCTAAATGGGATAGATTCAGAACAGATCTAATAGCTCAAAACTGGGCATTCCATGAGCCGCTGTGGGCCATCAGCAGCAGCAGAGTTGTATTCCACCACAATCTGTAACCTCATGGCCCGGCACATCCCTCACTCTACCATTACCATCAAGCCAGGAGACCAACCCTGGTTCAATAAGGAGTGTAAAAGACCATGCCAGGAGCAGCACCAGGTGTACCTAAAAATGCAGTGCCAACCTGGGGAAGCTGCAACACACGACTACATGCATGCTAAAAAGTGGAAGCAGCATGCTATAGATAGAGCAAAGTGATCCCACAATCAGCGGATCAGATTAAAGCTCTGCAATCCTGCCACATCCAGTCGTAAATGGTGGTGGACCATTAAACAACCAACGGGAGAAGGAGGCTCCATGAATATCCCCATCCTCAATGAGAAGGCAACCAACTTCAGCCAGAAGTGCCGTGTGGATGATCCATATCAACCACCTCCTGAGGTCCCCACCACCACAGAAGCCAGTCTTCAGCCAATTCGATTCACTCCACGTGATCTCAAGAAACGGCTCTGCGCACTGGATACAGCAAAGGCTGTGGATCCTGACAACATCCTGGCTGTCGTGCTGAAGACTTGTGCTCCAGAACTAGCCGTGCCTCTAGCCAAGCAGTTCCAGTACAGCTATAACACTGGCATCTATCCAACAATGTGGAAAACTGCCCAGGTAGGCCCTGTCCACAAAAAGCAGGACAAATCCAATCCGGCCAATTGCCACCCTATCAGTCTACTTTCAATCATCAGCAAAGTGATGGAAGATGTCGTCAACAGTGCTATCAAGCAGCACTTACTCACCAATAACCTACTCACTGCCCAGTTTGGTTTCTGCCAGGGCCACTCGGCTCCAGACCTCATTACGGCCTTGGCCCAAACATGGAAAAAAGAGCTGAATTCCAGAGGTGAGGTGAGTGACTGCCCTTGACAGCAAGGCAGCATTTGACGGAGTGTGGCATCAAGGAGCCCTAGTAAAATTGAAGTCAATGGGAATTGGGGGGAAAACTCTCCACTGGCTGGAGTCATACCTAGCACAAAGGAAGATGGATGTGGTGGTTGAAGGTCAATCATCACAGCCCCAGGACATTGCTGCAGGAGTTCCTCAGGGCAGTGTCCTAGGCCCAATCATCTTCAGTTGCTTCATCGGTGACCTTCCCTCCATCATAAGGTCAGAAGTGGGGATGTTCGCTGATGACTGCAGAGTTCAGTGCCATTTGCAACTCCTCAGATAATGAAGCAGTCCATGCCCGCATGCAACAAGACCTGGACGACATTCAGGCTTGGGCTGATGGGTGGCTGGTAACATTCGCGCCTCACAAGTGCCAGGCAATGACTATCTCCAACAAGCGAACGTCCAACCAATCCACCTTGACGTTCAACGGCATTACCACCATCAATATCCTGGGGGTCACCATTGACCAGAAACTTAACTGGACCAGCCACATAAATACTGTGGCAACAAGAGCAGGTCAGAGGCTGGGTATTCTGCAGCGAGTGTGTCACTTCCTGACCCCCCAAAGCCTTTCCACCATCTACAAGGCACACGTCAGGAGTGTGATGGAACACTCTCCACTTGCCTGGATGAGTGCAGCTCCAACAACACTCGAGAAGCTCGACACCATCCAACACACAGCAGCCCGCTTGATTGGCACCCCATCCACCACCTTAAACATTCACTCTCTCCTCCACCGATGTACAAGATGCACTGCAGCAACTCGCCAAGGCTTCTTCGGCAGCACTTCCCAAACGCACGACCTCTTCCACCTAGACAGACAAGGGCAGCAGGTGCATCGGAACACCACCACCTCGAAGTTCCCCTCCAAGTCACACACCATCCTGACTTGGAAGTATATCGGCCGTTCCTTCATCGTCGCTGGGTCAAAATCCTGGAACTCCCTCCCTAACAGAACTGTGGGAGTACCTTCACCACATAGACTGCAGCAGTACCTTCACCACACAGACTGCAGCAGTTCAAGGTGGCTCACCACCACCTTCTCAAGGGCCACTAGGAATGGGCAATAAATGCTGGCCTTGCCAGCGACGCCCACATCCCAGAAATGAATAAAAATAAATGTGCTTCAACTGGCAGAGAAACACCTATCACCAACATTTCTGGTAGGTGAGGTTACAGAACACTTTGCAGTTTATTAAATCTAACCTAATTCTTACTTTTTAAAAGAAGTGGGCCTAGAAATTGGGTTGAGGCGCCAAGTTCGCCTGGGCGCTGGTTTTTGTGCAGCGTTCGGAGCTGTAGCGATCGTCAGAAATTCAGTTGAAGTGCCCCTAGAGGGAGACGGGGTGAGGCTCGAGGCGCTCCGCGTCCCTCTTAAGGCGCTGAAACTGAATATCGCAGCGCAACGTGCCGCAGCGCCACACGCTGCGGCACGGCACGCTGCGGTACTGCAGGCCTTCCTCCCACTGTTAAGGGGGAGGGGCCTGCAACAACGCAAACCCCGATCGCGAGTGCCGGCAAAAGAGCCCGGCACCAAGGAGAAGTGCCGGGCTCTCGGGAAACAGCCGGCAATGCCGCGGGGGGGGGGGACTACTAGGAGGCTGGGGACGGAGGTGCTGGCAGGCGGCTGCCGAAAAAAGCAGCCGCCCCGCACCTCCACCTTAACTTGCACCTCTGCCGGCGCAGCAAGGCCCCGTGAACCGGGCGCGGGTAGCGAACGGCGCTACACCGGCGTTCGCTACCAAATATCGCGATCGGGGCACGAATGGGGCGCTGCGCACACCGATGACGTCATCGGTGGCGGCGCAGCGCAATAGGCTAACGCCACCATTAGCGCCTCTGCTGAATATCGCGGGAGGCACAGCCAATGGCGCTACAGCCATTGACCGCCTCTTTAGGTGCTAACAGGTGGCGCTACTCACCCAATTTCTCCCCCGTGGTGTCTTAACAAATTTCGGTTGTGCTGTAGATTCTTATTCACGTTCGGTGGCATTAGTCTCTCTCAGAAGTGAATCTCTTGTGTCTGGAGATGACTCACACCGTCTAATACCTACTTATATGAGAATGTAACAATGCATCTCCCTTGGCAAACGAATTGGATACCTTAAACTCGTATGTAACCCCCCATGTGTGCTCCAATCTTCCACTAGGCAGAACTGAAGAATACTCTGGTAAGATGAGGTTGATTGAAAAATCAAGAAGCTGATTATTTTGCAAAATACAAGTGACTAGACAAAAGTAGCAATTCCAGGCTTTATTAAACTTCTACAATGCTTCCCGTAACAACGCAAAACATCAAATACACATAATGCTATCTAGACTAGTGGATGGAATATTCACATTTTGTTTTATTTCCTTTGTCAGTTTCTGGCTGGGAAAACTGATCTGCTATATCTCATTCCCTGTTCAGACCAAAACCTTCCTTCTCATAGCTTCTGTTGCACTAGACTAACCTTGAACATATATTTTTCTCTTATTTTTGTTAGTTATGACCTCAGGAAATGGAATCTCACAGGGATACCTATGGCTATCACTTGTGGTGAGCTCAAATAAACGGAGTTATCACAATTAAAATAGACATGAACGATTACTGAAATGTACAAACTAACTGCCTGAAACATGTAGGTGCAAACATCTGGTCTGGATCCTAAATTTCATCCATCTGCTCTGTTGTCCTGTGAACTTAACTTTTGAAAGCTCACTTTAACTTAATAGCAGTATATTTAACATATATTGCACCATGGTAACCTATGGCAGCATAATCAGAAATCCCAAAATGTGATTTCATATGGACGTTTGAGTTACGCCCATCATGTGGAACGAAGATTTATGGATAAGTTGTCTCATACTGTCACATAGTGAACATAAGAATTAGGAGCAGGAGTAGGCCATACGGCCTCTCGAGCCTGCTCTGCTGTTCAATAAGATCATGGCTGATCTACAACCTCAACACCACTTTCCTGCCCCATCCCCATATCCTTTGATTCCCCATGAATCCAAAATTTAATCTATCTCAACCTTAAATATACTCAACGACTGGGGCAGAGAATGCCAAAGATTCACAACCCTCTGAGTGAAGAAGTTCCTCCTCGTCTTAAAAGGCTGACTCCTTACCCTGAGACTATGCCCAGTAGTTCTGGACTCTCTAGCCATGGGAAACAATCTCTCAGCATCTATCCTGTCAGTCCCCCTCAGAATCTTGTTTGTTTCAATGAGATCGCCTCTCATTCTTCGAAATTCCAAAGAGTATATACCTAATCTACTCAATCTCTCCTCATAGGGCAACCCTCTCATCCCAGGGATTAGTCTAGTGAACCCGCCTCTAAGGCAAGTATATCCTTCCTTAGATAAGGAGACCAAAACTGTACACCGTACTCCAGGTGTGGTCTCACCAAAGCCCTGTACAATTGTAGCAAGACTTCCTTACTCTTGTACTCTAACCCTCTAGTAATAAAGGCCAATGCCATTTGCCTTCCTAATTGCTTGCTGTACCTGCATGCTAACTCTGTTTCCTGTACAAGGACAACTAAATCTCTCAACACCAACATTTAATAGTTTCTCATCTTTTAAAAAAGATTCTGTTTTTCTATTCTTCCTCCCAAAGTGAATAACCTCACCTTTCCGCGCATCATACTCCCATCGGCCCCCTTATTGCCCACTCACTTAACCTGTCTACATCCTTTGTTCTCCTCACAGCTTACTGTCCCACCCAGCTATATATCATCAGCAAACTTGAATACATTACACTCTGTCCCTTCATCCAAGTCATTAATATAGATTGTAAATAGCTGAGGCCCAAGCACTGATCGTTGTGGCACTCCACTAGTGAACAGCCTGCCAATCTGAAAATGATCCATTTATTCCAACTCTCTGCTTTCTGTCCATTAACCAATCCTCTCTCCATGCTAATACATTACCTCCAATCCCATGAGCCCTTATCTTGTGTAACAACCTTTTATGTGGCACCATATCGAATGCCTTTTGGAAATCCAAATATAATACACCCACTGGCTCCCCTTTATCTACCCTGCTAGTTACATCCTCAAAAAACTCTAATAAATTTGTCAAACATGATTTCCCTTTCATAAAACCATGTTGACTCTACCTAATCATACTTATGATTTTCTAAGTGCCCTGTTACCACTTAATAATGGATTCCAGCATTTTCCTGATGACTAATGTCAGGCTAACTGGCCTGTAGTTCGCTGTTTTTTCTCTCCCTCCTTTCTTGAACAGCGGGGTTACATTTGCTACCTTCCAATCCATGTGACCTTTCCAGAATCTGGGGAATGTTAAAAGATCACAGCCAATGCATCCACTATCTCTGCAGCCACCTCTTTTAGAACCCTAGGATGTAGTCCATCAGGTCCAGGGATTTGTCGGCTTTTAGTCCCATTAGTTTCCGAAGTACTTTTCCCTACTGATATGAATTACTTAAGTTCCTCATTCTAATTAGCCCCTTGGTACTCCACTATTTATGGTATACATTTTGTGTCTTCGACTGTGAAGACAGATACAAAATATTTATTTAAGGTCACTGCCATTTCCTTGTTCCCCAATATAAGTTCCCCTGTCTCAGCCTCTAAGGGACCAACGCTTGCTTTTGCTACTCTCTTCCTTTTTACATACTTGTAGAAGCTCTTACAACCTGTCCTTTAATTCTTGCTAATTTACTCTCATATTCCATTTTGTCCCTTTTTATCAATTTTTTAGTCATCCTTGGTTTCTAAAGCTCTCCTAATCATCAGGCTTACTATTATTCTTTGCAATATTATAAGCCTCGTTTAATCTAATACTATCCTTAACTTCTTTAGTTAGCCGCGATTGGATCACTTTTCCCATGGATTTTTATTTCTCAGTGGAATGTATATTCGTTGAGAATATTGGAATATTTCTTTAAATGTTTTCCACTACTTTTAATCTAGTTTTCCAATCTACCTTAGCCAACTCGCCCCTCATACCTACATAATTGGTTTTATTTAAATTTAAGACTTTAGTTTCGGGCTTAAGAATGTCACTCTCAAACTTAATGTGAAATTCTGTCATATTATGATCACTCTTCCCTGGAGAATCCTTTACTATGAGATTATTAATTAACCCTGTCTCATTGCACAAAACTAGATCTAAAATAGCCTGTTCCCTGGTTGGTTCCATGACATATTCTTCTAGGAAACGGTCCCGAATGCATTCTATGAACTCGTCCTTCAGACTACCCTTGTCAATTTGATTTGCCCAATCTATATGAAGATTAAAGTCCCCCATGTTTATTGTATTACCTTTGTTACATGCTCCTATTATTTCTCTCTTAATACTCTGTCCTATGGTTTAGCTACTGTTAGGGGGCCTATAAACTACTCCCACTACTGTTTTCTGCCCCTTGTTATTTCTTATCTCCACCCATACTGATTCTACCTCCTGATCTTCCGAGCCAAGATCCTTTCTCGCTACTGTCCTCAACTCATCCTTAATTATCAGGGCTACCCCATCTCCTGTTCTAGCCTGCCTGTCTTTTTGAAATGTCAAGTACCCTGGAATATTTAATTCCCAACATTGGTCACCTTGCAACCATGTCTCTGTAATGGCTATTATATCAAAGCCGTTTATCTCTGTGCCACTAATTCGTCTATCTTGTTACGGATGCTTTGTGAATTTAGATAAAGGACCTTTAATTTTAACTTTTTAAACAGTATTCCCTGCTTTGACCTTATTCGCTGATGCACTATTACCTTTAAACTCTCTGTCCCTTCTTGTCCCACACTGCTTATTTTTACCCAATTCACTGCACTGGTCTATTTCCTTGACTTTTCTCTTTAGATTACTAAATTTCCCCTCACCTGTTCTCTTCCCCCCCCCCCCCCCCACTCCTTTTTAGTTTAAAGCCCTATCTACAGTCCTAGTTATTCAATTCGGCAGGACACTGGTCCCAGCCCAGTTTAAGTGAAGCCCATCCCAATGGAACAGCTCCCTCTTTCCCCAGTACTGGTGCCAGTGCCCCATGAATTGAAACCCCTTCCTTTCACACCACTCTTTGAGCCACGCATTTAAACTGCTAATGTGTTTGTCCCTGTGCCAATTCACGCGTGGCTCCGGTAACAATCCAGAGATTATTACCTTTTGAGATTCTGCTTATTAATTTAGACCCTAGCTCCTCAAACTCCCTCAGCAGAACCTTGTTCTTAGTTCTACCTATGTTGTTGGTTCCTACGTGCACTATGACAACTGGATCCTCCCCCTCCCACTCCAAGTTCTTCTCCAGCCGCGAGAAGATATGCTTAACCCTGGCACCGGGCAGGCAATAGAGCCTTCGATACTCCCTGTTGCTGCTGCAGAGAACAGTATCTATCCCGCTGACTATACTGTCGTCTACCACTTTTTGAATGGCCTCCTGTATCATGCTGCCGTGGTCAGTTTGCCCATCCTCCCTGCAGTCGTTCTTCTCATCCATACAGGTAGCAAGTACCTCATGCCTGTTGGACAAGTACAAGGGATGAGGCTCCTCCATCACTATATCATGGGTCCCCTTGCCTTCCTAATTGCAGTCACACCCTTCTGTCCCTGACCACTGACTAACTCTAAAGTACTAATTAACCTAAGAGGTGTGACTGCCTCCTGGAACAAAGTGTCAAAGTAACTCTCCCCCTCCCTGATGCAGCACAATGTCTGCAGCTCAGACTCCAATTCAACAACTCTAAGCCGAAGTTCCTCGAGCTGCAGGCACTTAGCGCAGATGTGGTTGCTCGGGATCTCATTGGTCTCCACTAACTCTCACATGCTGGCACTTATGACACACGACCTGCACTGCCATGTATTCTCTTGAATTCAGAAGAATGAGAGGGGATCTCATTGAAGCATACAAAATTATTACAGGGCTTGATAGGGTGGATGCTGAGAGAATGTTTCCCTTGGCTGGGGAGTCTAGAACCAGGGATCACAGCCTCAGGATAAAGGGTAGGCCATTCAGGACTGAGATGAGATGAAATTTCTTCAGAGGGTGGTGAATCTTTGGAATTCTCTACCCCAGAGGGCTGTGGAGGCTCAGTCATTGGGTATATTCAAAACAGAAGTTGATAGATTTCTGACTAGTAAGGGCATCAAGGGATATGGTGATAAGGCCGGTGAATGAAATTGAGGCAGAAGATCAGCCATGATCTCATTGAATTGCGGAGCAGGCTCGAAGGGCTGAATGGCCTACTCCTGCTCCTATTTCTTATGTTCTAACCTTATTTTATTTATATAATTAGTTAGTTTTTATTCAAACAATTAATTTTAGATTTAGTTAATTAATTCTGTTTAAGTTATTAATTTAATAAAGTTATAGTAGTTAATACTCCCGGTTCTGAATTTAATCCACTTACCTGACCTGGAGAGCAAAAGAGCTAAAATACTCACCAACTAATCACCTACCTGCTGTCCTGTGATGTCACTCTTTTTCTGTTTTTAAATCGCCGCTCAGCTCCCTTTATGCCGCTCCCGCTCAGGACCGCATTGTGTCCTGGGCCTTCTCTGATGCTCCCTTTATGCTGCTGCCGCCGCTCAGGTCCACGCTGTGTCCTGGGCCTTTTCCAGTGCTCCCTTTATGCCGCCGCTCCCGCTTAGGTCCACGCTGTGTCCTGGGCCTTTTCCAGTGCTCCCTTTATGCCGCCGCTCCCGCTTAGGTCCACGCTGTGTCCTGGGCCTTTGGTGCTCCCTTTATGCCGCTGCCGCCGCTACCTTTCAAGTCCGCGCTGAAAAAGTGGTAAAGATGTGTCAGCTGTGGCTCAGTGGGTAGCACGCTCACCTCTGAGTCAGAAGGTTGTGGGTTTGAGTTCCGCTCCAGAGACTTGAGCACCCAAATCTAGTCTGACACTTCAGTGCCGTGCTGAGGAAGTGCTGCACTGTTGGAGGTGCTGTCTCTTGGATGAGATGTTATACTGAGGCTCCGTCTGCTCCCTCAGGTGGACGTATTAAACAGATTATCTGGTCACTATCACATTGCTGTTTGTGGGCGCATGCTATGCACAAATTGGCTGCTGCGTTTCCTACATTACAACAGTGACTACACTTCAGAAGTACTTAATTGGTTGTAAAGAGATTTGGGATGTCCTGAAGTTGTGAAAGGCGCTATATAAATGTAAGTCCTTCTTTCAATGTTTTCTAGTGTTAATCCAGTGGACAGTACAAGCTATGATGTTGTAAAATGCGCTGTTCTTGATGTTTATGCTTGTTTATAACAAGTGAAACATATAGGCAAAAGTTTAAGTAAGGAAGTTGGACCTCATTTTGTATCATTTTCCACCGTGATCCCATCTAATATTAGGTAGGATCATGGAGGACAATTTGCTCTCCACCATGTTTATAATGCAACAAAGTAGGCCACATTGAATCATAGAATGATACAGCTCAGAAGGAGGCCATTTGGCCCATCGTGCCCATGCCGGATCTTTGAAAGAGCCCCAATTAGCCTCACTCCCCTGCTCTTTCCCCATAGCCTTGCAAATTTTTCCATTTAAAATCTTTATCCAATTTGCTTTTGAAAGTCATTATTGAATCTGCTTCCACCGCCCTTTCAGGCAGTGGATTCCAGATCATCATAACTCACTGAGTAAAAAAATAAATCTCTCATGTTGCCTCTGGTTCTTAAATCTGTGTCCTCTGGTTATTAACCCTTCTGCCACTGGAAACAGTTTCTCCTTATTTACTCTTATCAAAACCCTTTATGATTTTGAATACCTATCAAAACTCTTCTTACCTTTCTATGCTCTAATGAGAACAACCCCAGTTTCTCCACGTGACTGAAGTCTTTCATTCTTGGTACCATTCTCTGCACCCTCTCCAAGTCCTTGACATCCTTCCTAAAGTGCGGTGTATGAATTTTCTAGAGATTGGACACCCTAGGACAACTGCCTATTCCTTTAGTGCTTGACTACTATAGTCTGAGTGACAGCAGGCCGACAAAGCAACTCTTGTAGCGTGCCTCCAAACCTCTGTCAGCCCTGCTAGTGCACTTTGCACAGATGAATGTATAACCATGACGTATCACAAAACCACATTGTTCTTTATGCTACAGAAACTTAATTTGCAACTGTAATAAATTTTATTAGTAAGAGTTTTTGGAAAATTTCAGTTCCACAATACAGTTTTGCTACAATTATGTTGAAAATTGATTAAGAACATAAGAAATAGGAGCAGGAGTAGGTCACTCGGCCCCTCGAGCCTGCTCCGCCATTCAATAAGATCATGGCTGAATTGGTCTTGGCCTCAACTCCACTTTTCTGCTTTTTCCTCATAACCCTTGGCTCCCCTGTAGTTCAGAAATCTGTCCATCTCAGCCATGAATATACTCAATGACTCAGCCTCCACAACTCTGAGAATTCCAAAGATTCATGACCCTCTGACAAGAAATTCCTCCTCATCTCCGTATTAAATGGGCGACCCCTTCTTCTGAAACTATGCCCCTTAGTTCTAGATTCCCCCATGAGGGGATTCATCCTCTCGGCATCTAACCTGTCAAACCCCCTCAGAATCTTAAATGTTTCAATAAGATCACCTCTCATTCTTCTAAACTCCAATGAGTATAGGCCCAACCTGCTCAACCTTTCCTCATAAGACAACCCATTCATCAAAGGAATCAACCGAGTGAATCTTCTCTGAACTGCCTCCAATGCAAGTATATCCCTCCTTAAATAAGGAGACCAAAACTGTATGCCGTACTCTAGGTGTGGTCTCACCAACACCCTGTACAGTTGTAGCAAGACTTCCCTACTTTTATACTCCATCCCCCTTGCAATAAAATCCAACATTCCATTTGCCTTCCTAATTACTTGCTGTACCTGCATGCCAACTTTTTGTTTCATGTACGAGGACAGCCAGATCCTTTTGTGTTGCAGCATTCTGTAGTCTCTCTCCATTTAAATAATATTTTGCTTTTCTATTCTTCCTGCCAAAGTGGATAACCTCACATGTTCCCACATTTGACTCCATCTGCCAAATTTTTGCCCATTCACTTAACCTATCTATATCCCTTTGTAACAACAAAAAACGCTGGAAAAACTCAGCAGGCCAGGCAGCATCCGTGGAGAGAAAAACAGAGTTAACGTTTCAGGTCGAAGACCTTTCGTCAGAACCTGAAACGTTAACTCTGTTTTTCTCTCCACGGATACTGCCTGGCCTGCTGAGTTTTTCCAGCGTTTTCTGTTGTTATTTCGGATTTCCAGCATCCGCAGTATTTTGCTATTGTATATCCCTTTGTAGACTCTCTGTGTCCTCCTCCCAATATGATTGAATTTTTACATTAAGTTTGAGACTGATGTAGTCCAATCTGAAACTAAGGTCTTCAATCTAAACAGAGGAAACTACAAGTGTATGAGGGACAAGTTGGCCATGGTAGATTGGGAGACTACACTAAAATGTATGAAGGTGGACATACAATGGCTAACATTAAAGGAAATAATGCATTATTTGCAGCAAACATATATTCCTCTAGGGCATTAAAAACCCAAAAGGAAAAGTGATCCAACTAGGGTTGCAAAATTCCAGGAATTTTTAAGAGGAAACTTTCCATGGGAATTTTCAGGAATTTTGGGAATTTATGGGAATTTTGAGTTTTTTTGCACACTGATGGTTTTTGTCTCTGACCCTTATATTATCTTTGTCATCAAAATAGACATACTGATCCATACAAATAAAAACAGGCTTTCAAAACTTTATTTAGGTTATAATTTTGAACTTTATTGAACCCCCACAAAAAAGACCCATCTAAAATAAAATAAAAAGAGCGTTGGCTTATTTAGCCTGTAATTTGTCCTTATTTTGTCCCTTTGAGTCTTCTACTCATGAGTCTTCTGAGTCTTCTACTCATCATTGCTCCTCCTGATTCTCTGGCTCTGACGTTTCCATTTCCTCCTCTGTGTCACTATCTAGCTGTGTGGTGGACACTTCTGTATCTTGCTCAATAAGTTGTAGGTTCACCCGGATAGCCACCAGTTTCTTCACTCTCTTGTTAGTTAGCCTGTTGCGCACCTTTGTATGCGTATTCCCAAAAAGTGACCAGTTTTGTTCAGAGGCCGCTGATGAAGGTGGGATTTGGAGTATCACCAATGCAATGGGTGACAGGGCCTCAGATGCACAAAGTCCCTTCCACCAGGTATATGCTTGCATGATTCCCATATCCCGTCCCCATTCCAAAGACCTTGCTTGGTAGAGAACTTTGCCAGACTTCCCAGAACTTTGCCCACGTCCAGATTGAGGTGGCGTAAAAGGGTAGAAATCACACTGTAAGCACTGTTGATCTGTTCTCCAGAAAGTATTGGTCTCCCAACATGCTTTGGGTCCAGCATGTGTGCTGCAGCATGAATCAGCTTGACACAAAATTCTTGACGCGTCTGTATGAATTGAACAATTGTCTTCTCCTCTGCTTTGAGCAGCAGGGATGTGGGTAGGGCAATGCTGATTTGTTCTTTTAAATCAGCAAAAAGCCTGAGAACATCTGACAAGACAGTGTCATCTCCTTCAACCTGAGCAATTGCAGATGCTACTGGTGAGAGTAGTTTAAGGCTGCTAACCACTCTCTCCCAAAACACATCATTCAGCAGTATTTTCTTGATGGTGGTTTCCATATCCCCAGACTGGGATATTGCCATTTCTTGCAGCGACTCCTTACCCGCCAGAAGGCTGTTGTACATTTTATGACAACGCCACTCCATGTTTACCATCATCTTCTTGAATGGAAGCAGAGGAACTCTGGGCTGACTGCTGTGAGCTTTGAGTGAAGCTGTTGCATTTGGATAAATGCTGCTGCATCTTTGTGGCATTCTTTACATATGACTTTGTACAGTGTTTGCACATGTGCACAGTCTTTCCATCTTTAATGCCTGGGGTAAAATGCTTCCACACATCCGACGGTAAACATGGCATTGTTCTATGCAGAGAAATAAAGGGCACTCGTCTCTGTGTCGAACTGCGGTCGATCAGCACGATTGCAACAGGGTGAGTAAATTTTTCCTGATGCTCCATGTGATGGAAGCATGACCTATGCAAGCACGATGCTACATCACCAATAGAGGGAGCTAATCGCTCATCCGCTCATCCAACCAATCAGGACACATTTGTTCACAGTCACACACAAAACGATTAAAACAAGCCAAGTAAGAAGATAAACATATATTGATTAAGAAATTCCTTAATAATTAAGATTCCATCTCTGTTAGTAGTTTTAAGTGTGAGAAGTCACACAACACCAGGTTATAGTCCAACAGCTTTATTTGAAATCACAAGCTTTCGGAGCGCTGCTCCCTCGTCAGGTGAATTGAACAATTGTCACCTGACGAAGGAGCAGCGCTCCGAAAGCTTGTGATTTCAAATAAAGCTGTTGGACTATAACCTAGTGTTGTGTGACTTCTCACATTTGTCCACCCCAGTCCAACACCGGCATCTCCACATCACAGTAATTTTAAGAGAGGACCTGTGGAAAAAAAAAATGAAAAAAATACAAAAAAAACCAATATTATGCTAGCATGTGCTTTTTTGGGCAAAAGTCGCAAAATTCTCAAGCTAAACTTCACGTGAAAAATTTCCGGAAATTTACAGATACTTTCCACCCCTTCGCAACCCTAGATCCAACCATGGCAACAAAAGAAGTTAAAGCTAGTATTCAGTCAAAGGAGGAAGCTTATAAAGTTGCGAGAAAAAGCGGTCAGCCTGACGATTGGGATCTTTTTAGAAATCAGCAAAGGGACACCAAGAAATTGATCAAGGGAAAATGGAATATGAGCACAAACTAGCGAAAAATATAAAAATGGATTTTAAAAGCTTCTATAGGTATGTGAAAAGGAAAAGACTGGCGAAGGTCCTTTACAGTCAGAGATGGGAGAATTTATAATGCGGAATGAGGAAATGGCAGAGAAATTAAATAAATACTTTGTTTCTGTCTTCATGGAGGAAGACACAAAAAACCTCCCAGAAATACGAGAATGAGGCACTTAAAGAAATTATTATTAGTAAAAAAAATAGTACTGGCAAAATTAATGGGACTAAAAGTCAATAAATCCTAAGGACCAGATGACCTACATCCTAGGGTTTTGAAAGAGGTGGCCATTGAGATAGTGGACGCATTGGCTGTCATCTTTCAAAATTCTATAGATTCTGGAATGGTTCCTGAAGATTGGAGGATAGCAAATGTAACCCTGCTATTTAAGAAAGGAGGGAGAGAGAAAACGGGGAACTACAGACCTGTTAGCCTCACATCAGTAGTTGGGAAAATGCTGGAATCTATTATAAAGGATGCAATAACTGGGCACTTAGAAACTAATAGTAAGATTGGGCAGAGTCAACATGGATTTATGAAAGGGAAATCCTGTTTGACAAACCTATTGGAGTTCTTTGAGGATGTAACTAGTGGAGTAGACAAAGGGGAACCGGTAGATGTGGTGTATTTGGATTTTCAGAAGGCCTTCGATAAAGTCCCACACAAGAGGTTGGTGAACAAAATTAGGGCACATGGAATTGGGGATAATATACTAGCATGGATTGAGAATTGGTTACCAGACAGAAAACAAAGAGTAGGGATAAACGAGTCTTTTTCAGGATGGCAGGCTGTGACTAGTCGGGTACCGCAAGGATCGGTGCTTGAGCCCCAGCTATTCACAATCTATATCAATGATTTGGATGAGGGGACTAAATGTAACCTTTCCAAATTTGCTGCTGCTACAAAGTTAGGTGGCAGTGTCAGATGTGAAGAGGCTTCAAGGGGATCTCGACAGGCTCCGTGAGTGGGCGAGAACATGGCAAATGGAATATAATGTGGATAAATGTGAAGTTATCCACTTTGGTAGAAAAAACAGAAAGGCAGAGTATTCCCTAAATCGTAAAAGATTGGGGAATGCCGATGCTCAAAGGGACCTGGGTGTCCTTGTACATGAGTTACTGAAAGTGAATGTGCAGGTGCAGTAAGCCATTAGGAAGGCAAATGGTATGCTGGCCTTCCTTACAAGAGGATTTGAGTACAGGAGTAAAGAAGTCTTACTCCAATTATATAGAGCCTTGTTGAGACCACACCTGGCATACTGTGTACAATTTTAGTCTCCTTACCTAAGGAAGGATATACTTGCCATAGAGGGAGTACAACGAAGGTTCACAAGATTCATTCCTGGGATGGCGGGACTGTCGTATGAGAAGAGATTGAGTAAACTAGGCCTGTATTCTCTTGAATTCAGAGGAATGAGAGGGGATCTCATTGAAGCATACAAAATTATTACAGGGCTTGATAGGATGGATGCTGGGAGAATGTTTCCCTTGGCTGGGGTGTCTAAAACCAGGGGCCACAGCCTCAGGATAAAGGGTAGGCCATTCAGGACAGAGATGAGATGAAATTTCTTCACACGGTGGTGAATCTTTGGAATTCTCTACCCCAGAGAGCTGTGGAGGCTCAGTCATTGGGTATATTCAAAACAGAAGTCGATAGCTTTCTGACTAGTAAGGGCATCAAGGGATATGGCGATAGGGCTGGTGAATGGAGCTAAGGCAGAAGGTCAGCCATGATCTCATTGAATGGCGGAGCAGGCTCGAAGGGCCGAATGGCCTACTCATGCTCCTATTTCTTATGTTCTTAACTTGCTTTCCCACCTATCTTTGTATCTTCACCAAATTTGGCTAAAGTACACTCGGTCCCTTCATCCAAGTCATTAATATAGTTTGTAAATAGTTGAGACCTCAGCACTAATCCCTGTGGCACCCCACTAGTTACAGTTTGCCAACCTGAAAATGACCCAATTATTCCAACTCTCTGTTGTCTGTGAGTTAGCCAATCCTCTATCCATGCTAATATATTACCCTCAACACCATGTGCTCTTATCTTGTGCAGTAACTTTTTATGTGGCATCTTATCGAATGCCTTTCAGAAATCCAAATACACTACATCTACTGGTTCCTTTTTATCCACCCTGCTTGTTACATCTTCAAAGAACTCAAATAAATTTGTCAAACACGAGATTTCCCTTTCATACAATCAAGCAGAGTCAACATGGTTTTATTATGATTTTCTAAATGTCCTGCTACTACTTCTTTAATTATGGATTCCAGTATTTTCCCAAAGACAAATGTTAGGCTAACTGGCCCATAGTTTCCTGCTTTCTCTCTCCCTCCGTTCTTGAATAGGGGCGTTACATTTGCGGTTTTCCAATCCGCTGGGACCTTTCTAGAAACTAGGGAATTTTGGAAGATTACAACCAATGCATCCACTATCTCTGTAGCCACTTCTTTTAAGACCCTAGGATGCAGGCCATCAGGTCCAGGGAACTTGTCTGCTTTTAGTCCCATTAGTTTCCCTAGTACTTTTTCTCTAGTGATAGTGATTGTTTTAATTTCCTCCCTCCCTTTTGCCCCTTGATTTTCCACTATTATTGGGATGCTTTTTGTGTCTTCTACTGTGATGACTGATGCAAAATATTTGATCAAAGTCTCTGCCATTTCGTTGTTTCCTATTATTAATTCCCCAGTCTCATCATCTAAGGGACCAATGTTTATTTTAGCTGCGCTCTTCCTTTTTATATACTTGTAGAAGCTCTTACTTTCTTTTTATATTTCTTGCTAGTTTACTCTCATAATTTATTTTCTCCCTCTTTATTTTTTTTAGCCATCCTTTGCAAGTTTCTAAAAATGTCCCAATCTTCTGGCCTACCATTAATCTTCGCAACATTGTATGTCTTTTCTTTCAATTTGATATCCTCCTTAACTTCCTTAGTTAGCCACGGATGGTTCATCCTTCTCGTAGAGTCTTTATTTCTCACTGGAATATATCTTTGTTGAGAGTTATGAAATATCTCCTTAAAAATCTGCCACTGCTTATCTACCGTCTTACCTTTTAATCTATTTTCCCAGTCTACTTTAGCCAACTCTGTCTTCATACCTTTGTAATTGCCTTTATTTAAGTTTAAGGCCTAGAAATTGGGTTGGTAGCGCCGGCGCTGAGCGCCTAAAGAGACCTAGAATTGGGGCGAAGCCCTATGTTGGGGCGAACGCTATGAGGATAGCGCTGACTCAGAAATTGACTATACATTGAGCGCCTGCGCTAAGTGTTTGCGCGTGCCCGCGAGCGCAAGCAGCTCATGACGTCATTTCAGTGTGCAACGCCTTTTAGGAGCGCCTGAGCGCATATTGGGTGGCGCCCGGAGCCTTAGCGCCCAGCGCTATTAGTGACAGTTCGAGGGAGGGCTAACGGGCCCTTCTCGGAGTAGGGGGGCGCTATTTAAAGGGGACAGCTTCAGTGCAGAATCTTCTGCCACTTGGCCTGCTCATTGCGCTCGCTGCTAGAGAGAGTTGGCGAGCTAATGTGGAGCGGAGTTCTGGGATTTGAGCTTTACAGTACTTGGTACCTTCAACCCTGTCCGAAGCACTTGCACCACTACACCTAAAAGCCTTTTGACCAACTGGCATCGGAATGGGAGCTTGTTTGGAGGGCGACGGCCTCATCGCCCAACACTGTGAAGGGGCAGAGAGACGGCGGGAGAGAGGGCCGGGATTGGCCAGAAGGAGGAGGGGCAATGGAGGTCCGCCAATCCGACGGGATGCTGCGAGGGTCTTTAGGCAGCAGGTGACAAGCCTTGACATGTCGGAGGAGCAGTGTTTGGGAAGGCTCCGAATCTGGAGGGACATTGTTACTGATCTGTGCCACCTGCTTGGTCAGGATCTGTAGCCGCGTGAACGCTGCAGAACCTCTCTGTCTGTGATGGCTACACTGACTGATGGCCTCCATTTTTATGCCAACGGATCCTTTCAGTCAGCCATTGGGGACAATGCGACTGTCGCTCAGGCTGCAGTCCGCTGTTGCATCCGGCAAGTGACAGATGCCCTTTATAGGCGAACGCGTCCATTCATTACCTTCCCTCGGACCCTGCACAAGCAGGAGGAGGAGGAGGATGATGGAAGGGCTGCTGAAAGTGGAAGGGCCATACGTCGGAGGCTCCTCTGGACTCGTATCGACACCCCTGTGGCGGAATGATGAGAGTCTTAACTCATGCGCACTTTGGATGTTTGAGGGCCTCTGCATGCCAGCATCACTGAAAGTAGTCACGTGTAACCCCTTCACGGTTCTCTAGATATATGAGAGATGTGGTCTCTGTTGTAGACAGTATTCTATAGTCCAGTAAGGAGATCACTACTACAATGGCTTAATTCTAATGATCTTACTTTATAGTTTTAACGTCAGACAGTATAAGAAGATTACGGGTCAATGACCTAAATTAGACATTTGCATACATTAGAATGAATCTAGACATAATAAACATACATTCTCCATTTATATGGATTCAAAGGAGAATCTGTCCCTGTGTCCAAATTCGAGTGCACTCTTTCGTTGGCGCGCTTAAGTTGGAGCTCATGGTATGTATAATGTCTGCAAGACTTACGACTCCGAACCCCTTCGTTGAATTCTCTTCACGATCACTGAATCCCACTTTGAGTTCTGGATGCAGAGCTACTAATACGAAGGGCGGCGGCCGAGTTTGGAAACCCGGGACGGGATGCGGCAGCCATTTGCCTCCTGAGCCCTCTTTTCAGAGCTCCTGCCCTCTTCTCTTCCAGTCGCTCGCGTTTCCCGCTCGAAAAACCCGACTGCACCCCTTCCTCCTGGGGTTTCTGCCTGGAGACTGCGCAGCCTCACTGTCTGCAACAGTTGATACTGGTGCAGAATTATGGAAAGTCTGCTCTTAGTCACATTGTGTCCTTAAAAGTTCTTGCCGTACCTTCACATGGGCAACTTTAACCCAGGGATTTATAACAATGATAATACAGTGTCTACGTTAAAGATTGATAACCATACTTAGCGTACATAACATTTCCAGTGGGTATTACACATGCACCAAGCAACATTGAAACTTCTGTTTATTGACACAAAAGTCTTTCATTACAGCTAAACAACGTAATGTGAGCAGAAACCATAACTTTCAAAATAACTGTGACCTGTTCGGCAAAGCCGAAAAACTCAACAAACCTTCTGCAACTATAACAGCAGGTGAGGGTGTCCTTGAATTTGAACAAACAAATGTCTCAGCACCTCCCTCTACAACTGGCCCCTTGAGGGAGAACGACTTCTCTTTCGCGCCCGGCCCCTTCCCTCCCTGCTGCACCTACGTAATTGCACCCCAGTGGCGGGCTCAAGGCTGGGGGACACCTGCTGACTGTCTGGAAGCGCAGAAGCCCCTGAGGTACGGCCTCGCCGACTTCTGGGCTTGGAGGGTGCGGACACAGGATGCTTGCTGTGACCATGGCTGGAAGCAGTGTGGCCTGCAGGTGGTGGCAGCTGCAATGCAGGCGTCCCAGCGCTGGCATGTGCAATGGTCTCCTGCCGAGACAGGACACCTGCACCATGGTCGGACGACACACTGGCTATCTGAGGGGAGCGGCTCGGCTCATCCGCCACAATCGCAGGCTCCACGGATTCCTGGCCTTGTACGGGAGTGGAAGGGCCCGGGGTGATCCTATCTGATGCAGCGAGGGTGGCTGCACTGAGAGATCGCGTTGCGTCAATCTGGCTGTGGAGGAGCCCAGCAAGTGACTGCGTGGCAACAGTGAGGACCTGTGTGCCAGGTGCCAGTGCCTCGGAGAACGCCTGGACAGTTCTTCCCATGGCTTCGGACAAGGCAGGAGCCGACCGCTCCACTGCCTCGGACAAGCCCTGCACAGACCTTTCCAGGGATTGTCCGAAGCCCTGAACAGTCCTTTCCATTGCCGACTCAAAGCCGTGGACAGTCCTCTCCATTGTTGGGCTGAAGCCCTGGATAGTCCTGTCCATTGTGGCCCTGAAGCCCTGGATAGACCTGTCCATTGTTTCCCCGAACACCTGGAGAGTCCTCTCCATTGTTGCCCCGAAGTCCAACATACTCCTAGCCAATGAATCTATTGACTCAGGCATCTTCTCCACTGCAGCCATCAGCTCCGTGTGTCTGACCCGGGCCTGTTTGTTCATCTCTGCCAGGCGACGGACCTCATCTGCACTCTGTGCAGCAGTCATGACGACCTGCCTTGCCCTGTGGGGAGATGGTGGCCGAATTTGCCTATCCCCCCTGCGTTGCTCCATGCCGCTTGGTCCGGCAACTGGTTCATCCTCAGAGCCACCCCCCCTCCCCTCCAGGGGACTACTATCCCCAGTCTGCAGATGTCTCCGCTCCCCGGATTCTGCAGCGGCTGGTCCGGATTCCTCCTGGTCCTCGCCTCCGCTGGCACTGGCACTGGCAGCTTCAGCGCGTTGAGCCCGAGTTGGTGCTGCTTCATCTGAAAGTGGGAGGTGGAAGAGTGGCTTTAGCAAAAGGACAGGTTTGCTGAAAGGCATGCCAGATTGCGGCAAGGCTCTGACATGGCTGCACACTGAGGATGCATGCTGGTGGGGGGACCAAGTGGAAGGCAACAGGTGGAAAAGGTGAGAGTCTTACCCTCGCTGTCGGTAATGGGGTCGGCAGATGCAGTGGTCACTGGACCAGACAGACGTCCTACAAGTATCTGGTGCACTCTCTCCTCCAGATCCGTGAGAGTGACTACTTGTGCAGGTCCGCCACCGGTTCGACGCTGCTCCTTTCTAATCTGCGCCATCTTGGACTGCAGGGGAAAGAAGGGGAGGTTCTGTTACATGAGGCCTTGAGACCTCATCGCATGCCCCCATGGTGCAAGAGCCCTTACATGAGGCCTTGAGACCTCATCGCATGCCCCCCATGGTGCATGAGGCCTTGAGACATCTGTCCATGTGTGTGGCCAGAAAGGGCCATGGGTGCATACTGACAGATGGCCATTGGCGCATCATTGCAGCAGGATGCCCGAAGTCAGCTGCAGATGGAGGGAAGCACAAGTTTGGTAAACCATCACTCACCCTAACGATCCGTGTGAGGTCGTTGAATTTCTTCCTGCACGGAACAGGGGTCCTGGTCGCCATGCTGCTGGAATTCACCCTCACAGCAACCTCCCTCCAAGATCGTCGATAAGCCTTCTGATTTGGCCTCTTGCCATTATCCGGATACAGGACCTCTCGACGGTGTTCAACTGCAGCCACCAAGTGGTCCAGAGCCTCAGTGCTGAAGCGCTCTGCTCTCTGCCTAACCTTCTCTATAATGCACAAGTTTCTAACGCCAGACAAGGGCGAGCGCCGAATCTGAGGC
Organism: Somniosus microcephalus; assembly: GCF_052327205.1. Classification (NCBI taxonomy): domain Eukaryota; kingdom Metazoa; phylum Chordata; class Chondrichthyes; order Squaliformes; family Somniosidae; genus Somniosus; species Somniosus microcephalus. Next base: position 26,181,425 of record NC_141008.1, on the reverse strand, counting down.
CTACAGGGCGTTGGGTGTTGAAGCTCAGTCTGACTGACCCACCCCTTTAAGAGCCGGCCGGCGCCTGTAGGTCTCGTGCTTTCCCGCAATTGAGTTCACCTGCGCTGCGCCCGTCCGCGTCGATATTGAGTAGCGCCTGACCTTTTGCGCCTTAAGAGCACCGTGCAACGGCTGTTTTAGCGCCTCAAGCCCCTTTGGGGGCGATGCAACCCAATATCGCGCCAGGCGGCGATAAGTTTCGTGTGGCTATAAACTTTGCGCATCGCCAGTTCTAACGCCTCAAGCGGGGCTATACCCAATTTCTAGGCCTAAGACTCTAGTTTCAGACCCAAGTTTCTCACCCTCAAACTGAATGTGAAATTCTATCATGTTATGATCACTTTTCCCTAGAGGATCTTTTACTATGAGATCATTAATTAATCCTGTCTCTTTACACATTAACGGATCTAAAATGGCCTGTTCCCTGGTTGGTTCCACAATGTATTGTTCTAAGAAACTGTCTTGAATATATTCCATGAACTCGTCCTCAAGGCTTCCGGTCGCCTGTCACTTTAATTCACCGCTCCATTCCCACTTAGACCTCACCGTCCTCGGCCTCTTGCATTGTTCCACAGAAGCTCAACATAAGCTCGAGGAACAGCACCTCATCTTTCGATTAAGCAGTTTACAGCCCTCGGGACTCAACATAGAGTTCAACAATTTCAGATCATAACCTCGGCCCCTATCATATATATATTTTTTTATCCACACGTTTTGTTTGTGCCTTTTTTCTCTTCCCTCCCACATGGCAGCTGTCTTTCATTCTGCCAGCGCAATTCACACTTCATCTAGAGCCATCCTTTGTTTTTTAACCTATCCCATTACCATCTCCTCTTGCCTTGAATATCTCTTAATGCCTCTTTACTTCTCCTGCCTTCCATCCTATCACAGACCTTCCCTTTTGTTCTTTCATCCCCTTCCCCATTTCCCAGCCCCTAAACTTGCTTTAAAATCTGTTCCATTTCCTGCTTTTTTCCAGTTCTGACGAAAGGTCTTCGACCTGAAACGTTAACTCTGTTTCTCTCCACGGATGCTGCCTGGCCTGCTGAGTTTTTCCAGTGTTTTCTGTTGTTATTTCAGATTTCCAGCATCCGCAGTATTTTGCTATTGTCCTCAAGGCTACCTTTGCCAATTTGATTTGTTCAATTTATATGAAGACTAAAATTGCCCACGATTATTGCAGTACCTTTCTAACAAGCCCCCATTATTTCTTGATTTATACTCTGTCCTACAGTGTACCTACTGTTAGGGGGCCTGTAGACTACTCCCACCAGAGACTTCTTTCCCTTATTATTTCTTCTCTCCACCCAAACTGGTTCTACATCTTGATCTTCCGAGCCAAGATCATTTATCACTGCTGTACTGATCTCATCCTTTATTAACAGAGCTACCCCACCTCCTTTTCCTTTCTGCCCATCCTTCCAAAATGTCAAGTACCCCTGAATATTCAGTTCCCAGTCTTGGTCATCTTGCAACCACATCTCTGTAATGGCTATCAGATCATACCCATTTATTTCTATTTTTGCCATCAATTCATCTATCTTGTTACGAATGTTGCGTGTATTCAGATAAAGAGTCTTTAATTTTGTCTTTTTATCATTTTTCCTTACTCTGACCCTATTTGCTGGTGCACTCTTATGCTTGTATGGTCTGTCCCTTCATGTCACACTCTGGTTATCATTGCCCCTATTGCTACCCTGCACTTTTGCCTTGTCCTTTCTCTCTAACTTTCTAAATTTCCCCTCACCTGAATCCTCCCTGGTTATGGTAGTGAAGTGCTAATATTACTGGACTAATAATTAGAGGCCTTGGCTAATAGGATTTGAACTCACGTTCTTTGGATTATCATGGCAATTTGACTATCAAATTCAGTTTAAAAAAAAACTGGTGTCAGCAAAAGTGACCATGAAATTGTTGGTCAGTGGCAACTGGTTTACTAAGGTCCTTCAGGGAAGAAAATATTCTGTCCTTACCTGTGACTGAAGTCCTATACCAATGTGACTGACTTTTACCCTCAAAAGTGGCCTAGAAAGCCACTCAGTTGTATCAAACTGCTAAGAAGGCAGCCCACCACTACCCTCAGTGGAAATCAAAATTGGGTATTTTCCAGAATGGGTAGCTGATTCGCAATGTGAGTTGAAAATCTACCTGAAAGTTGTCAAGATTGTTGTCCCTCTTCCAGCTTTAGTTCTTTGTGCTGGCTATGCAATACCTTTTCCTTTGTAATTAGAGAATGCAGAGTTCAAGGAATGTGATTAGCAATAATACCATTGCTATCAGCCTTGCAGGTGCAGGCAACCTTTAATCACCCCTTCTTTAATTCTCGTAAAACCTATTGTTACAGGTAATATGAGTTTTCACAATGGTTTGGAGTGAACAGTGCATTATTATTTCCTCTGAGTAGGTCAGTTTTCCTTCACCCAGATAATGAGACCTAGGGCACAAAAGGTAAGGTGAGTTACAACATCCCTGCTAAGCTGCACTGCCTCCTGCGCGGCCTGCCTCCCCCCACTGCGCGGCCCATCCAATTTTTTGCGCATGCACAGTACCTACAATGGAAATGCCGGTGTGCAGTTTGCGTGGTACCTTGCCAATGACTGCGCAGTTTAGAGGGAACATTGGTGAGTCATACTTCCATTGTACCTACAGGATGTGCATGGGAAAATGGGCTTTCCCTTACCTTGCTCACTCTTTTGAGGTCATTAAACCTCTTTGTGCACTGTGTAGCAGTATTTGAAGTGGCGGGGGTTACACTCACTGCCTCTGTTACCTTCCTCCATAAAGTATGGACTACCCTTTACTCAGGCATCCTGTCCTCAGTCTCCAGGTGATTTTCCCTTCTGGACCTTTACTTTTGTTAGAAGGACACCCACTGAAGTACCTTGTTGCTGGCCCCTCTGATTCTGCTCCTTCCTCACTAATTGCTGCACTGATCTGCTGTTCCCTGCAAAAAATTGTGTCTCTTTAAAGAGCTGCAGAATTGTAAACACTGCAGCAGAACTCAATTTTTTTCTCTCCTAGTGACAGTAGACAAATAGCTAGCTGCAAATGCGTAATCCGGGCCAGTCTGGGGAAAATTGAACAGTTAGTGGTGAAATCATGGAGGGGTGGAAATGACGTAGGTGGGTGGGTGGAAGTCCTGTCCTGCCACATACCCACCAACGGGAAGAGAATCCAGCCCTTCATGTCCAATATATTTAATATGTTTGTGCCATTTGAGTTTTCAAAAAATCTTTGAAATCTACTTTTGAAATCTAGAGTAATTACACCAAGCTAATTATTTATACTAGTTCTGTATGAGCAGTTTTAATAAAGTATTAATAAGCTATACATAATTTATATACTAATAGAAGTCATGGAATATTGACAAAACTGTTGATTATCTGTAGTTTTACGTAAAATAATTTTTTTAACTCCTCAAAATGTCCGTAGCTAGAAGTTAAAACTGGAGTATGGATTTTAACTCTGAGGCGTAAAGTTGGGAGGAGCCGATGAACTTCCTGCTTGAGAGTCACTGTCGGAGGCTTAGCTGATTTTACAGACCAGGCCTCATTAACATCTTGACGGCCAGCTGCCCACCAGAAATTGGGGTAAAGGCAGCCTGAAAGCTGCCTGCTGCTACTTATGTAAATCGCAATAGCAGGGAATTTGGCAGGGTTTTACCAGCAAAAAATACTAGCAATAATGTACAAAGATTTGTGTGTCAAGTCAAAAACAGCAGGATGAATGTAGACTAATATGGCAAGCCCACTTCAAATGGTGAAATTCTTCAATAAATAACTTGAAGGCCTCCCAGAACCCAATGCACAGTGTAAGCGGTTTTTGATCCTAGCCCAATTGCTAGACGGACGGTTCGAATCGCCCCCACCTTACGAAAGTTCTATACTCGGGAATTATTATTCAGAGTGTAAATGGAATAAGTCACGGACAGGAATGCTTCGGTGAAAAATCAAACTTATATTTATTTGGTCTAACATACACTGGCTAAAACATGCACTACTAAACAAAATCACTGTCTCTGTGGAGAATAAAATCCAGGTTACAAACAACATACATACAGTACACAACTGGGGACTATAACGAGCAGTAATTCCCTTGTTGCTACGGTGGACTCTAATTCCCGCCCCCCCCCCTCCCCCCACCAACGAATTACCCAGTCGCATAAACCCCTTCGCCTGGCTGAACCAAACGAAGCTCACATCCCAGAATAGCCCAAAAGCTTCACTTCTGAGGAAAACCCTGAGCCCCTTACACCTTACCCAGCTTGTCTGGCATATCTGGTTACCGGCTTGGGACACTCGAGACTATGCTTACCACCACACACAGTCGGTCTCGATCGCTTCGCTCAGCGGCTTCCTCTGGTACTTCTTGTTAGGTCGATCTTGGTGGAGTGAGAGAGAGAATGGTGGAAAAGGATCTATCTTTATAGGAGTCTGGCTACCCCTATCTTTCCCGCCAATCTTTAAAATCCTTTTGTTTCTAAGCACTCCGGTGCTTAATCAGTGATGGGTCATCATCGGACCCATGAGTATTCCGTGATTGGATTAATGGCCCTAAGTCTGGGACATATCTTTTGGTCTTTGTGTTGGGAAAAACTGGCTCCTCTTCGGCTGGCTGAGGCTAGTGGGTTCATTGTTCTGCTTCTCTTCTGAGATGGAGGTGAGAAGTGCTTTTGCATATTAGAGTGGCTTTCTAATAAGTTCAAGTTCAATGGCCCCCTTCCTTTTTCCAGGACTGTCGGGCGAACCCATACATTATGGATGACTGACAGTTCTTTTGTCACAGCCAACTGCCATGCGTTCTCTGGAGTTTTAACAAACCAGCCCCTCACACATCTGCACGGGGCGATCCAACCACAGCCCATAAAGTCCACAAAAATATTCTCGACTGAGTACATTCTTCAAACAGAGACTTTGCGATGTCTTCAACAGGCAGAGTTTGGGAGGGTGACAGAGGCCCAGGCTTTCATTGTGGGGCCCAGAGGTGCACTCCTGCCCCTCCTTGCCTTATACATAAAATGTTTTTACTTACCGCCACTGTGCCTAGCAGGTTTCAATGGTTGGAGTGACCAAAGCAGTTAAAATTGCATCAGCGACTGATGAGTGATAGGACCCTGATTTGCATATATTAAGGAGGAGTCCTCATGCCTCATATGGAATGTCTTAACCGTCTGAAGTAAAATTGTCATGGGGCAGTATCCGAGCAGGAAAAAGAGCCACTCAATTTTAATTCCTGTTCCACCTGGTTTCTGCTGGGCAGCTGGAGTTTCAATCCCCTCTTGGTTGTAGCAAGAGACATGCAGGGAAAAGATTGACTAGCAAGGAGGCAGAGTTTATAAAGATTGATTATTAAAGCTCTGATATAATTGCACTTAAATTCCATACTCTGCAGTTGCTACATTTATATTCACTGGAATTAGCTGATAGAGCAGCAGATTTTGTCTAAATTAGAAAGAATGTCAAAAATAAAAACATTTTAGCGGCCCCAATTGGGAAATTAAAAAGTGCTGCATATAGTCTGCAGCAGAGTAGTTAACGTCAGTTTGATATGGTAAGCACAGTCAGTGGGTATTTATAGAATGCCATTCTCATCCCACAAGTAGCAATACAGGAAACTTTCTGGTATCCGGCACTGACGGGACCGAGCTGGTGCCGTTAGATCAAAACTGCCGTATAAACCAGCGCTAATGTTGAAACATAGAGCTTTTCAGCTCCGTGTGAATCAACAAACCCTGTTGTTTAGCAACAGCTACAAAACAGTCAGCTGCAGCTGCAAGCGTCTCTAGCTGAAGCTGTTGCTTAGCTACAGACCTTGCAGAGCCTGACTGGGAAAGAAAAAGCAACGAGAAGTAAAAAAACTTATAGAAAACGGCTCCTGAATTTTGCCGGTAGATAGAGCTTTCCAGACTTTTAACCTCCGGTTAAACAAAAGTTTCCTGTACATCCTCAGAGTGGAATAAAATGGCATTCCAGAATTATCCATTGAATAAGCTCTTAAAATATGCTTTGATTTAATTTTGGTGGACAATTATAAGTGTATGGCGCTTTAATATTCCCCAGTGTCATGTAAGGCAGCTTTTATCTTATTAGAAGAGATCCTTAGATACCACAAAGGAGATCTCTTAAGTAATATTTTAGGTTAAACAATATGGGATATTGCAACCCCAGAGATAGCTTAGTTGTTGATCACGGAATTAGCAAAAATATGTAACTCCATGCTAAATGCTACCGAAGAAAATGGATGAGTGGATCAGACTGTCAATCATAGACGTGGAACGCAGACGTAAGTTTATGAATGTGAAGGATGTGAGGCTGGCCATGAAAGCATTGGAATAATTTCTGATGAAAGATCATCGACCTGAAACGTTAACTCTGTTTCTCTCTCCACAGATGCTGCCTGACCTGCTGAGTATCTCCAGCATTTTCTGTTTTTATTTCAGATTTCCAGCATCTGTAGTATTTTCTTTTTATAAAAGCATTGGAATAGTTGAGTTTGAAGGTGTCAAAGGCATGAATGAGAGCTTCAGTGGAAGACGAGATGAGGTAGGGGGCAGAAGCAAGCGATGTTACAAAGGTTGGCTTTGTGATCGAGATGATATGGGGTTGGAAGCTCAGCTTGGGGTCAAATAGGACACTACAGTTGTGAAAATTCTGGTTCAGCTCGAGACAGCAGCCGATGAGTTTGTGGCGGCGTTGAAAACAAGAGTTTGGTCTTCCAGAAATAACAATAGAAAATGCTGGAAAAACTCAGCAGGTCAGGCAACATCCGTGGACAGAAATTTGAGTTGACGTTTCGGGTCGAACCCTTCTTCAAAACTGGAAAGAAAAGATGGATCGGAGGCAGGGCTGCGATCGGACAAAAGAATAAAAGAAACAAAAGAAGTAAAAAAGAGACAATGAAAGGTGTTAGAAGCTAGACGAGATGGTAATAGGCTGAGATTGGGTGTAAAGTGTACTGGCAGGGCAAGGGATAGCTGCCAGGTGTGAGAGCGAAACAGAAGGAAAGGGTGGGGGGGGGGAAAGGAGTGGAAAAATTACAAGAAAAATTGAAATAGGTCTGAAATTGTTGAACTCGATATTGAGTCCGGAAGGCTGCAGAGTGCCTAATCAGAAGATGAGGTGCTGTTCCTCGAGTTTACGTTGAGCTTCCGTGGAACAATACAAGAGGCCAAGGACGGTGAGGTCCGAGTGGGAATGGAGCGTTGAATTAAATGACAGGCGACCGGAAGCTCGGGGTCACCCTTACGGACTGAACGGAGGTGTTCCGCAAAGCGGTCACCCAATCTGCGTTTGGTCTCCCCAATGCAGAGGAGACCACATCGTGAGCAGCGAATACAGTATACTAGATTGCGAGAAGTACAAGTAAATCGCTGTTTCACCTGGAAGGGGTGTTTGGGGCCCTGGACAGTGGGAAGGGGGGAGGTATAGGGGCAGGTGTTACATCTCCTCCGCTTGCACGGGAAGGTGCCAGGCGAAGGGGAAGGGCTGTTTGGGGTGATAGAGGAGTGGACTAGGGTGTCTCGGAGGGAGCAGTCCCTGCGGAATGCTGAAAGGGGAGGGGAGGGGAAGATACGTTTGGTGGGGGGATCACTTTGGAGGTAGCGGAAATGCCGGAGGATGATCTGTTGAATATGGAGGCTGGTGGGGTGAAAGGTGAGGACAAGGGGAACCCTATCGTGGTTCCGGGAGGGAGGGGCAGGGGTGAGGGAGATAGAACTGACACGGTCGAGGGCAGTGTCAATCACGGTAGAGGGGAATCCTCGGTTGCGGAAAAAGAAAGACATGTCTGAAGCACTGGTGTGGAAGGTGGCATCGTCGGAGCAGATACGGCAAAACTGGGAGAATAGAAACATAGAAGATAGGAGCAGGAGTAGGCCATTCGGCCCTTCGAGCCTGCTCCGCCATTCAACAAGATCATGGCTGATCATCCAAACCCTAGCACCCGGTCCCTACACCGACAGCCATCCCACCCAAGCCCTATCCCGTAACCCCACGTATTTAATCCCCCCTAACATGAAGGGTCAATTTTTATCATGGCCAATCAACCTAACCCGCACATTTTTGGACTGTGGGAGGAAACCGGAGCACCCGGAGAAAACCCACGCAAACACGGGGAGAATGTGCAAACTCCACACAGTCACCCGAGGCCGGATTTGAACCCGGGTCCCTGGCGCTGTGAGGCAACAGTGCTAACCACTATGCCACCGTGCTTACAGGGTCCTTACAGGAAGTGGGGTGGGAGGAAGTGTAGTCCAGGTAGCTGTGGGAGTCAGTGGGCTTGTAGTGAATATTGGTCGATCACCTATCCCCAGAGATGGAGACGGAGAAGTCGAGGAAGGGAAGGGAAGAGTCAGAGATGGACCATGTGAAGGTGAGGAAAGGGTGGAAATTGGAGGCAAAGTGAATGAAATTGTCAAGTTCGGGATGAGAGCAGGAAACGGCACCGATACAGTCATCAATGTATAGGAAAAAGAGGTGAGGGAGGGGACCCGAGTAGGACTGGAACAAAGATTGTTCCACATAGCCCACGAAAAGGCAGGCATAGCTAGGACCCATGCGGGTACCCATGGCAACACCTTTGATTTGGAGGAAATGAGTGGAGTTAAAGCTTCCATGGTCTTCCAGTTTTGGTTCTGATGAAAGGTCATCATCGACCTGAAACGTTAACTTCGTTTCTCTGTCCACAGGTGCTGCCTGACCTGAGTATTTGTAGCATTTTCTGTTTCTATTTCAGATTTCCAGCATCCGCAGTATTTTGTTTTTGTATTTGTTGTAGTTTGGTCTTCCTGATGTTTAACTGGAGGAATTAATGGGAAGTTAACAGAGTTTGTGGTGGCGGCTGAAGACTTCCTAGTGTTTAAGTGGAGGAAATTGCAGCTCAGCCGCTCACCTCTTCCACTGCTAGCTCCTGACCCTGCTAACAGATCAACAATTGAGGTCACTCCCCAAATATCCCAACAGAGCATTCGCTTACTTGTGGACAGCTTCCATGGCATTCACAAGCTCATCGCAGATGATTTTATTGACACCCTAACAATGATAGAAACATAGCTCTCCGGTGGTGACTCCCTCCCTTTACAGATGGTTCTCCACCTGGCTGTTCTTTCCACTATCATCCGGCTCAAGCTGCCATGGTGACAGCATGGCCATAATCACCAAATCTCACTTCAGCATCTCCCCATACTCCTCTGGCACCTTTTCCTCCTTTTAGCACCCCACTGTTTCCTATCCCTTGCACCTGTCTTTTAAATCTCATTGTTTGCCAACGCCTCGTGTTATCTTTACTGTGATGTCCTTCCTTCCTTCAGTATCTGCATCAAGCGACTCTTTATGTTAAGTGATTTCATCCTACACCTCAAATCCCCTAATCTTGGTATGGGCATCAGGGATATGGAACAAAGGTGGGTAAATGGAGTTGAGGTACAGATCAGCCAAGATCTAATTGAATGGTGGAACAGGGTCGAGGAACTGGATGGCCTACTCCTGTTCCTATATTTCTATAACAATATCAACTTCCCTTTTAGGCTGCACACTATTGGAAGGTTGAGACGAAAGAGAGGCTACAGTTTAGATTAATTAGGATGCTGTCTGATATGAGGAAATGCAAATGTGAGGAAGACTTGAAAATTTGGAACTGTTTTTGTTCAAACAGATGATATTAAGGGGTGATTTTATAGTGTTTAAAATTATGAAGAGACAGAGTAATGAATAACAGATTGTTTCCAGTGGTTGAGGAGTCTACAACGAGGGGACATAAATATATGATGTGGAGTTGCCGGTGTTGGACTGGAGTGGACAAATGTGAGAAGTCACACAACACCAGGTTATAGTCCAACAGCTTTATTTGAAATCACAAGCTTTCGGAGCGCTGCTCCTTCGTCAGGTGAAGTGAAGAGATGCATACAGACACAACTTATATAGTCAGAGAATAATGTCAGATGTTTACAGGTAATCTTTCTAACTGCCCTTTATCACACCTCGGCAGAGATATAATAACAGCAATCAAAGGTGTGAATGGTGTCCAAACAGGTCAGTCAGGAAAACATTACATCAAAGAACAATGAGGTGGGGTCACAAGGGGTCAAATGTTGCAGATGCTGGGGTCTGTATGAAAAACACAAAACAAACAAAACAATAAAAAAAAGGAATTTTTTTTTGCTGGAAATCACAGCAGGTCCAGCCACATCTGTGTAGAGAGAACAAGCCAATGACGACTCGAGTCTGGATGACTCTACGTCAGGTGGGGTTACATGTAGCGTGACATGAACCCAAGATCCCAGTTGAGGCCGTCCTCATGAGTGTGGAACTTGGCTATCAGTTTCTGCTCAACGATTTTGCGTTGCCGTGTGTCTCGAAGGACGCCTTGGAGAATGCTTACCCGAAGATCGGAGGCTGAATGTCTTTGACTGCTGAAGTGTTCCCCGACTGGGAGGGAACACTCCTGACTGGCGATTGTTGTGCGGTGTCCGTTCATCCGTTGTCGCAGTGTCTGCATGGTCTCGCCGATGTACCAACAGTAGACAACGTTGGCCGAGTCACATGAGTATGTACCATGTACCTGGTGGGTGGTGTCCTCACGTGTGATGATAGTATCTGTGTTGATGATCTGGCATGTCTTACAGAGGTTGCCGTGGCAGGGTTGTGTGTTTTTCATACAGACCCCAGCATCTGCAACATTTGACCCCTTGTGACCCCACCTCATTGTTCTTTGATGTAATGTTTTCCTGACTGACCTGTTTGGACACCATTCACACCTTTGATTGCTGTGATTATCTCTCTGCCGAGGTGTGATAAAGGGCAGTTAGAAAGATCACCTGTAATCATCTGGCAGTGTTGTCTGACTATATATGCTGTGTCTGTATGCATCTCTTCACTTCACCTGACGAAGGGGCAGCGCTCTGAAAGCTTGTGATTTCAAATGAAGCTGTTTGACTATAACCTGGTGTTGTGTGACTTCTCACATCTATATATATAAATCGGTCGATCTGTCTGTCCTTCTGTCTGTCTGTCATCACGTGTGAGTCTGGCGGGCTATGCGCTCGAAAGTTACAGGGCGTACCTACGCGTGCGTTACGTCGAAAGAAAGCTTACCTTTCCAAAACAGTCTTAAGCGTATTTACGTTTCGGCCGGGCTAAAATCGCGCCCGCGGTATCCGAAAAAACCTTCAACATTCCGCTCATTAGCATCTCATTATCCGCTCATTAGCGACAGAGTGACCTCGAGGTCGACCAATCGTACGCCGGGTTGCTGCCACGTGCGGCCGGGCCCTCCTACAGTCGAGTGACGGGACGATTGACCAATCCTACGCTTTGGTCACCTGACGGTCGACCAATCGGTGCGTGTGTGGGCGGGCCTTATCGTTCTGAACTGAGGTGAGTGGCCGCCATCTTTATTCTCACCTGTGTGTTTAGTTGTTAGGATCGATTTTTTTTTTTAATGTGTAAAACGTCAAAACACAATGTCTAAAACGTTAAAACACAATGAAGATGGTGTCCCATCGTCTTAACAGCCATTTAAAAAAAAAATAACTTTTGGTGTTTTCAGCAAGAATGCGCGTTCCTTCTCCGTGGCAGCTTTTTAAAAACATTAAAAAACTTTCAAGATGGCCTCCCATCTTCTTAACACCCGTTTATTTAAAAAAAAAATTACAAAAAATTTCTGTTGCTTTCACAGACTGCGCGTTCCTTCTCTGTGGCAGCTTTTTAAAAAAAAAAAAAAAAAAAATTTCTCTTGGTTTCACAGACTGCGCGGGTTACCCCGGCAACCGGGCCCGCCGGCCGTCTCTCTCAGCCGCAATTGGTGGACTTCAAGCCGGCTCGGCCGGGGGGGCGGGGCTCTCGGGAGTGCGGGGCTCGGAGAGCCGGGCTCTCGGGAGTGCGGGGCGAGGCTGGGCGGCTGGGGCTCGGTGAGCGGGGCACTCGGGAGTGCCGGGCGGGGCGGCGCGGCAGGGTTACCCCGGCAACCGGGCGTGGCCGTCTCTCAGCCTCAAGACGGCTCACGCCTGTTCTCGGCTCGGGAGTGCGGGGCGGGGCGTCTGGGGCTTGGAGAGCGGGGCTCTCGGGAGTGCGGGGTGGGGTGGCGCGGCAGGGTTACCCCGGCAACCGGGCGCGGCCGTGGCCGTCTCTCAGCCTCAAGCCGGCTCACGCCTGTTCTCGGGGCTTGGTTCCATTTGCGGCCGCGGGCCACTCGCCCTCTCTCTCTCCTTCTCTCTGTCTCTCTCCCCCTCTCCCCCCCCCTTCTCTCCCACGCTCCCCCCTTCTCTCCCTCCCCCCTCCTCCCCCTCCCCGCCCTCCCCCCTCCTCCCCCTCTCTGCCCTCCCTCCCCCTGCCCGCCCTCCCTCCTCCCTTCCCCCCCGCCCTCCCTTCCCCCCCGCCCTCCCTTCCCCCCCCGCCTCCCTTCCCCCCCCGCCCTCCCTTCCCCCCCCGCCCTCCCTTCCCCCCCCGCCCTTCCTTCCCCCCCCGCCCTTCCTTCCCCCCCCCGCCCTCCCTTCCCCCCCCGCCCTCCCTTCCCTCCCCGCCCTCCCTTCCCCTCCCCGCCCTCCCTTCCCTCCCCGCCCTCCCTTCCCTCCCCCGCCCTCCCTTCCCTCCCCCGCCCTCACTTCCCTCCCCCGCCCTCCCTTCCCCCCCCCCGCCCCCCCTCCCCCTTCCCCCCCCCCGCCCTCCCTCCCCCCCCGCCCTCCCTCCCCCCCCGCCCTCCCTTCCCCCCCCGCCCTCCCTTCCCCCCGCCCTCACTTCCCCCCCGCCCTCCCTCCCCCCCGCCCTCCCTCCCCCCCGCCCTCCCTTCCCCCCACCCCCGCCTTCCCTTCCCCCCAGTCGCGCGCTCTCTTACCCCCCGTCGCGCGCTCTCTTACCCCCGTCGCGCGCTCTCTTACCCCCGTCGCGCGCTCTCTTACCCCCGTCGCGCGCTCTCTTACCCCCGTCGCGCGCTCTCTTACCCCCGTCGCGCGCTCTCTTACCCCCGTCGCGCGCTCTCTTACCCCCGTCGCGCGCTCTCTTACCCCCGTCGCGCGCTCTCTTACCCCCGTCGCGCGCTCTCTTACCCCCGTCGCGCGCTCTCTTACCCCCGTCGCGCGCTCTCTTACCCCCGTCGCGCGCTCTCTTACCCCCGTCGCGCGCTCTCTTACCCCCGTCGCGCGCTCTCTTACCCCCGTCGCGCGCTCTCTTACCCCCGTCGCGCGCTCTCTTACCCCCGTCGCGCGCTCTCTTACCCCCGTCGCGCGCTCTCTTACCCCCGTCGCGCGCTCTCTTACCCCCGTCGCGCGCTCTCTTACCCCCGTCGCGCGCTCTCTTACCCCCGTCGCGCGCTCTCTTACCCCCGTCGCGCGCTCTCCTACCCCCCGTCGCGCGCTCTCCTACCCCCCGTCGCGCGCTCTCCTACCCCCCGTCGCGCGCTCTCCTACCCCCCGTCGCGCGCTCTCCTACCCCCCGTCGCGCGCTCTCCTACCCCCCGTCGCGCGCTCTCCTACCCCCCGTCGCGCGCTCTCTTACCCCCAGTCGCTCTCTCTCTTACCCCCAGTCGCGCGCTCTCTTACCCCCAGTCGCTCTCTCTCTTCCCCCCAGTCGCTCTCTCTCTTCCCCCCAGTCGCTCTCTCTCTTCCCCCCAGTCGCTCTCTCTCTTCCCCCCCAGTCGCTCTCTCTCTTCCCCCCAGTCGCTCTCTCTCTTCCCCCCCAGTCGCTCTCTCTCTTCCCCCCAGTCGCTCTCTCTCTTCCCCCCAGTCGCTCTCTCTCTTCCCCCCAGTCGCTCTCTCTCTTCCCCCCAGTCGCTCTCTCTCTTCCCCCCAGTCGCTCTCTCTCTTCCCCCCAGTCGCTCTCTCTCTTCCCCCCAGTCGCTCTCTCTCTTCCCCCCAGTCGCTCTCTCTCTTCCCCCCAGTCGCTCTCTCTCTTCCCCCCAGTCGCTCTCTCTCTTCCCCCCAGTCGCTCTCTCTCTTCCCCCCAGTCGCTCTCTCTCTTCCCCCCAGTCGCTCTCTCTCTTCCCCCCCAGTCGCTCTCTCTCTTCCCCCCAGTCGCTCTCTCTCTCTTCCAACAACAACATGCCCTCGAAAAAGCCTCGGCACCGCCGGGTACTTTAGCTAGTATAAATATATGTAAGAGCTTTAGGACAGAGAGCAGGAGAGAAAACATTTTACACCGAAGGTTGTAATGCTGTGGAATGCACTACCAGAGTCGGTGTTTGCGGCAGAGATCGTGTCAAATAGATTAGATAAATGGGTGAAAGAAAGGGGAATAAAGGGATATTCAGAAGTTAACATGCAGGTGCAGCATGCAATTAGGAAGGCAAATGGTATGTTCGCCTTTATTGCAAGGGGTTTGCAGTATAAGAGTAAGGAAGTCTTGCTGCAATTAGATGGGCTTTGGTGAGACCACACCTGAAGTACAATTTTGGTCTCTTTACCTAAGGAAGGATATACTTGCCTTGGAGAGGGTGCAATGAAGGTTCACTATATTGATTCCTAGGATGAGAGGGGTCTCCTATGAGGAGAGATTGAGTAGAATGGGCCTATGCTCGTTTGAGTTTAGAAGAATGAGAGGTGATCTAATTGAAGTATATAACATTTTTAGATGGCTTGACAGGGTAGATGCAGAGAGGTTGTTTTCCTTGGCTGGAGAGCCTAGAACCAGGGGTCATAGTCTCAGGACAAGGGGTCTGCCATTTAGGAGTAAGATAAGGAGAAATTTCTTCACTCAGACGGTTGTGAATCTTTGGAATTCTCTACCCCCAGAGGGCTGTGGATGCTCAGTCGATGAGTATATTCAAGAATGAGATTGATAGATTTTTGGGCACTAAGGGAATTGAGGGATATGGGGATAGGGCGGGAAAGTGGAGTTGATGTAGAAGTTCAGCCATGATCTTATTGAATGGCGGAGCAGGCTCAAGGGGCCATATGGCTTACTGCTGCTCCTCTTTCTTATGTTGTTATGATATGGAAACAGGACACGTACATGGGATTAGCACCACTGCTCGTGTGGAGGATGAGCACCAACACTGACTGGTTGGGCTGAATAACCTGATTCACTGTTGTAATTTCTATGCAATTCCATGTTTAAAAAAAAAATGCCTTCAATGCGACAAAATGTGTCATGGCACTCACAGTTTGGGTTCAGACCTGATTAGGAAGAGAGTTGTGGAAGTTGGCCAAAGAGAGGTAGATTTTGATGCGCTATCAATAACTCAAAAGACTGAGATTAAGCGAGTAATTAACAGGCTTTTATTAACAAGAGAATGAAGGTGTGCCTCGAGTGGTCGACCGGTCCAGAATACAAAGGGGCTGTGGAGCAGTCACCTTTATACCTGGATTCGTGGGAGGAGTCAGCCGAGGCATGTACAGGCATGTACACAGTGGAATACAAACAGTGGTTTACCACAGATTTTAAGATGGCTTTTGAAGGTAAGAATAATATATGGATGTGACGGTCACGGTGAGTGGCATTGGGGTCTTTGAGCTGGGTGGTTTTAGTGCTGTGGACCGCTAGAAATAATACTATCTAGATTTAATTATAAAATTATAAGATGTTTTCCTCGCAGGTGTTAAAGCAGTCATTCACCCTGATTGCAAGATTTTAATCATTTAAATAGTTGAATAAACCTGCCAAAGGCTGTTAAGAACCACTGGACCATTGTAATGCTAGGTTACTGAGTCACTATTCTGTGAAGCTCATGCTGTAATTCCACCATTGATCCTTCCAAGGTCACATTTTCTATGATGGCCTTAGAGCTATACAGAGATCCAACAAAATCACAAATGACAAAAAAATCTAAAAACTGCAGTTAAAAAGAAGAACTTGCATTTCCAAAGCACCTTTCACAACCTCCAGACATCCCAAAGCACTTTACAGCCAATTAAGTATATTTTTTAAGTGTAGTCACAGTTTCAATATTGGCCAGGACGCCCGGGAGAACTCCCCTGCTCTTCAAAATAGTGTCATGGGATATTTTACATCTACCTGAGAGGATAGATGGAGCCTCAGTTTAATATCTCATCCGAAAGAAGGCACCTCTAACAGTGCAGTGCTCCCTCAGTACTGAATTGGAGTATCAAGCCTAGATTATACTATTATTAGTACAGTGGGTCACAGAAGCAGCACAAATTAGAGACATTTCTCTGACTATTGTCCTGCATTTTTTCCTAGTAGAGATAAAAACACTGGCAGCAAAGCTCTGAGTACTACATAAGGAGTAGTTTATTTGTGGCTTTCATATAGGTTGTGTTTTGTTTTTATGTTGTTTTCTGTTAAAAGCAGGATGCCTAGAATTCTGTGGCACCTCCAGGAAAATTTCTGCAACAAGCCCAGCCAAGTCCTGTGGCGTGAGAAAATGATTCTGCCAGGGCTTGTGGAGTTCTCAATCTCAATATAATTATTTTTAAAATCATTGCATCTGTTTATCCATGGTTTGTGGGATACTCAGTATAATTATTTTTAAAACATTGCATCTAAAAAGTATTGATCTGGTGATTTATGTTTAGAAACATTTTGCATTTCAAATAGTTTAAAAGCTGTTTGCAGTGCTAAACCTGAATTCTGCACATGCCGTTTAGCTGTTTACAGCAATTATTGCTACCTAACATTTCCCGTCTCACCTCTTTTCACCTAGCTAAGTGAGACAATTAGATGTGAAGTGTCAATTCAGTATTAAGTAGTCACAACTAGTGTCGAATGTACCAATACCAATATTATGGTGTTGAGAATCTTGTGTGAATTGGCACCAGTTTTCTAATCCCATTGATTTGCAGTTTGTTGGTCCCCAAGCATTTCACACATTGCATATTTATCTCCAAATCAATTTATTTAAGGAGTTTAATAGAATTACATAATCCCTATGCATTAGAAGATTGAGATGAAAACAGAAAATGCTGGAAACCCAGCATCTGTGGGGAGAGAAACAGAGTTAACATTTCAGGTCGATGACCTTTCATCAGAACTCATCAGTTGACATAATTTAGGCTCAGCACAAGGCAGTGGCTCCAGTACATTAATAATGTGAACAGCTCTGGAAGTAAAACAATAGTGGGGAGAAATTTCCATCAATAGGCTGGCCATCTTTTTGATGTGATAGTATACTAATGAGGTTACGGAATTGTACTACAGGTGTACTATGTTCTTGTAACCCGATTACTGTGAAGCCACCCTGAAATTCTTTTGTTTGTCTAATAATGAAAGATAGTTATATACACATTATATTGTAGTTATTTGAGATGAGTTCTGCAATTTGTGGTTTTTGCTTTTACTGATGAAACTTCTCCATTTACGTGAACGCAAGAAAAATCAGGGAAGAGGAAAGACCATTTGCCTCTTCGAAGTTCGTCCGAGAACATCAATTTTCCCATCCTAGTATCTAATTGTAGGAACTGGGGTTCCTAGCCGAAGAATTGAGATCGACTCAGAAAATCAAAAACAATAAAATTTAATGAACAAACGAAGCTGTACAGGAAACTGTAGGACACAATGCCAATAGGTCTGGTCTGCTTGAAAGCCTCTCTGGAAACTGCCAGCAGGTTCCGAGCTCAACTGCTAGCAGGTTCCGAGCTCAACTGCTAGCAGGTTCCGAGCTCAACTGCTAGCAGGTTCCGAGCTCAACTGCTAGCAGGTTCCGAGCTCAACTGCTAGCAGGTTCTGAGCTCAACTGCTAGCAGGTTCCGAGCTCTACTGTTAGAAGGTTCAGAGCTCTACTGCTAGAAGGTTCCGAGCTCTGACGTTATCACGTTCTTCCCACCATTGAGAGATCACGTGACGGACGGCATGACGTCATCACGCGGAGTACAGGAAAGAAGCCTGTTGTGTCTGTGTATAATAAGACACAGACTGCAGGAGAACGGTACAACAGGTGTTTACTCAACGTGGCTCACACGGGAACTGATCTGTACAGATTACTACTCAGTGCTATATACAGGTGTGGCCACTGCCGGTACTGCAGTATACATGAGCTGTAAAAGATAGTTCCCCCCTTAAAGGTATATACATTACAAAGCCCTAGTACAGTTAACAGATACATTAAAGGTGCAGCCCCCAGCTGTACTACATTGCTGTAAAAGGAATTATATACAATTGTCCGTAATCCTCTGGTGGTTCCGCCACATGTGCCCCCCCCAGAATTGCTTTTAACAGAGAAGGTAAGGCAAGAAGGGGGTCTGACGAGTCTGTCCGACCGACTGCGATACCCTGGCAGCTGGAACGGAGCGCTAGAAGACGAACTGGCCGTTGGCTGTGGTTGGGATAACGCTGCAGACGGAGGAGAAGAGGAGGCCGGCTGTGGTCGACCTGGTGAGGCGGGCACTGGCTACTCGGCGGATGACTGTGGCTGTACTGGACCGGCAGTCGACGGTGGACGACCACGATGAGGCGGCTGAGCTGTGATGACTGGTTCGCTCAGATCCAGATGCGCCGGTTTCAACCGGTTGATGGAGATGTGGTCAGGCTTACCGCCGACGTCGACTGTGAAGGACTTGTCACCTGACGAGATGACGCGGAACGGACCTGTGTAAGGCGGTTTGAGCGGGTTTTTGCGAGCATCCTGCCGAATGAACACGTATTCTGCGCTCTTAAGATCCACCGGGACATGGGAGCGCTGCAGGCACTGGGATGAAATTCCTAGCCGCTTCCTGGTGGCTGACGAGCTGATGAGCTGGGGACCAGGGTTCCGTGTGAGGAGGAAGAAAATCGCCAGGCACTCTGAGTGGTTGGCCGTAAACCAGCTCTGCTGAAGAAGAATGCAGGTCGTCCTTAGGCACCGTGCGAAGAACTAGCAGCATCCAAGGGAGCCTGTCCACCCAACTAGGCCCACGGAGACTAGCACGCATTGCGGCTTTAAGGGACCTGTGGAATCTTTCACACAGACCGTTCGCCTGTGGATGGTAGGCGGTGGTACGATGAAGCTTGGTGCCCAAACCTTGAGCTATGGCGTTCCAAAGCTCCGAGGTAAATTGTGGCCCCCGGTCGGAGGAGATGTCAGCCGGTACCCCGAACCGAGCTACCCACGACGAGATGAAGGCTCTGGAGACGTCTGCCGCTGTGGTGGCAACCAAAGGAATTGCCTCTGGCCACCTGTGGTGCGGTCTACCACGGTGAGGAGGTGAGTGTACCCGCAAGAGGAAGGGAGAGGACCAACCAGGTCCACGTGCACATGGTCGAATCGACGCTCCGGAACCGGAAAAGTGGCGACTGGGGCCTTAACATGGCGTTGTATCTTGGACTTCTGGCAACTCACGCAGGTATTGGTCCAGTCACGGACGTCGAGATGCATGCCCTTCCAGACGAATTTCTTTGCCATGAGTCGTTGTGACGCTCTCATGCCAGGGTGTGACAACCCGTGGATAGTGGCGAAAATTCTCCTGCGCCATTTGACTGGAACGATTGGACGTGGGACGCCCATCGAGATGTCACACAGGAGTGTGGTCCCTGCGGCCTGGAAACTGACATCAGCCACTTGTAAGCTGGAAGGTGCGGTCCGGTATGCCTGCACTTCAGGGTCTGCCTTCTGTTCTTTTGCCAAACCAACATAGTCGACTCCCAGGTGTACTGCGTGGAGCTGGGCATGGGAGAGACAATCCGCCACCAGGTTGTCTTTGCCCGAGACATGTTGTATGTCGGTTGTAAATTCAGATATGTATGTAAGATGACGTCGTTGCCGTGCCGACCATGGTTCCGCTGTCTTGGCCATCGCAAAAGTAAGTGGCTTGTGGTCTACAAAAGCCGTGAATGGGCGTCCTTCCAGTAGGAAGCGAAAATGGCGGATGGCCAGAAACAATGCCAACAACTCCCTATCAAAAGTACTATACTTGCGTTCGTTCTTCTGCAATTGGCGGCTGAAGAAAGCCAGTGGTTGCCATGTGCCGTCAACCCACTGCTCCTGTACTGCCCTGATGGCATAATCAGATGCGTCGGTGGTAAGGGCAATGGTTGCGCCCGGAAGGGGATGTGCCAACATGGTCGCAGCAGCCAAAGCGTTCTTAGTGTCGAGGAAAGCCTGGTCCATCTGGGGTGTCCAATCGATCGGGTCTTTGCCCGATTTACCTCTGAGGGCCTCGTACAAAGGTTGCATCAACAATACCGCCTTGGGGACGAACCGATGATAAAAATTGACCATTCCCAGAAATTCCTGGAGGGCCCTGACAGTCTGAGGCAGAGGGAACGAGGTGACTGCTTCCACCTTCGTGGCCAGCGGGACGGCGCCTTCTGAGGTGATTCTGTGTCCCAGGAAATCAATGCTGTGCAACCCAAACTGGCACTTGGCCAGGTTGATAATAAGGCCATGTTGGCTGAGACGAGAAAAAAGGGTACGCAAGTGCGTAATGTGTTCTTTCGTGCTGTTACTGGCAATAAGGATGTCGTCTAGGTAGATGAAGATGAACGGCAGATCGCGCAACACGGAATCCATGAGACGTTGGAAGGCTTGTGCTGCATTCTTCAGCTCAAACGGTATGCGAAGGAACTCAAAAAGCCCGAAAGGTGTGATGACGGCAATTTTGGGGACGTCCTGAGGATGCACAGGCACTTGATGATAGCCTCGGACGAGGTCTACTTTGGAAAAGATGGAATTCCCTGCCAGATGGGCCGAAAAATCCTGAATGTGAGGAATTGGGTACCGATCCAGTGTGGTAGCCTCATTCAGGCGTCTGTAGTCGCCGCATGGTCGCCATCCACCGCCCGGCTTAGGAGCAATGTGTAATGGCGAGGACCAAGGACTATTCGAGCGTCGAATAATACCCAGGCGTTCCATTGTATGGAACTCCGCCTTGGCGGCTGCGAGTTTACTGGGTTCCAGCCTTCGAGCTCTCGCATAAACGGGGGATCCTGTCGTGGTAATGTGGTGCGTCACACCGTGCCTTGCGACTGAAGAAAAAAATGTGGGCCTGGTGAGCTCAGGGAACACACTGAGCAGACGAGAGAACTCATTTGGAGATGGGACTGCACAGGCAACTGACCAAGACATCGCGGTGCTTTGGTGGCAGGGGACCGAGTGAAAAGTGGAGGCACTGATTAGTCGGCAGTGTCGGACGTCTACGAGAAACCCGTTTGCGCAGAAGAAATCTGCCCCCAGGATGGCCTGTGAGACTTTCGCCGTGATGAACTCCCAAACAAAACGTTGGCCGCCAAAACTCAACTGGACCCTACGCTTTCTGAACGTACGAATGGCCGCACCATTGGCTGCCTTGAGGGGGGGACCTTGACCGCTGGATTGAAGATCTAGCTTTGACGCTGGTAGGATACTGCACTGGGAGCCAGTATCACAGAGAAAACGTCGCCCTGACAGGGAGTCTGTAATGTACAGGAGTTTCCCTGCGGACCCGACGGCCGTCGCAACTCTGGCGCGTCCCTTAAGCCTTATTGATCTTCTCAGAAACCGCTGGTTTGAGGTAGGTTTTTTTTTTGGTGAGAAACTGCAGGGCGGACGGCAATTTCTGGCCTTCGCGCCGAAACGAGCGTGGTATGCACACCAGCCTGCAGGAGGAGGAGTCGGATTCGCTCTTGTGGGGGATGGGCACCTCGTGGCTGCACAAGATTGTTGTGAGACGGTGAATATTTTATCCGCTTCCGCGGCAAGTTCAGCACAGTCCGTGATCGCGGAATTGGCCAAGGCCGTCTGTACTGGCTCTGGTAGTTGACAGAGAAACAGCTCGCGGAACAGAAAACATTACGATTCCGAGCCCAAAAGCGTGAGCATTTGGCTCATGAGCTCTGAGGGTTTTGAGTCCCCGAGGCCGGGCATGGAGATAAGTCTGCGAGCGCGCTCCGACTTGGACAGACCGAAAATCTGCAGTAAACGTGCTTTTAAAGCTTCGTACTTGCCATCGTTCGGTGGACTCTTGGAGGCTGACGACCCGCGAGGCCGTGGTGCTGTCGAGGGCGGAGACCACGTAATAATAACGGGTTGAATCCGCTGCTACTCCCCGGATTGCAAATTGGGCTTCCGCCTGGAAAAAGCACGCGGCCGGTTGTTGCTCCCAAAATTGCGGCGTTCGTGTCCATGATGTAACTTCAACGAAAATTGTTCGAAGAAATCGGGGTCACCAATGTAGGAACTGGGGTTCCTAGCCGAAGAATTGAGATCGACTCAGAAAATCAAAAACAATAAAATTTAATGAGCAAACGAAGCTGTACAGGAAACTGGAGGATGCAATGCAAATAGGTCTGGTCTGCTTGAAAGCCTCTCTGGAAACTGCTAGAAGGTTCCGAGCTCAACTGCCAGCAGGTTCCGAGCTCTACTGCTTGCAGGTTCCGAGCTCTACTGCTTGCAGGTTCCGAGCTCTACTGCTAGCAGGTTCCGAGCTCTACTGCTAGCAGGTTCCGAGCTCTACTGCTAGCAGGTTCCGAGCTCTACTGCTAGCAGATTCCGAGCTCTACTGCTAGCAGGTTCCGAGCTCTACTGCTAGCAGGTTCCGAGCTCTACTGCTAGAAGGTTCCGAGCTCTGACGTCATCACGTTCTTCCCGCTGTTGAGAGATCACGTGACGGACGGCATGACGTCATCACGCGGAGTACAGGAAAGAAGCCCTGGTACAGTTAACAGATACATTAAAGGTGCAGCCCCCAGCTGTACTACATTGCTATAAAAGGAATTATATACAATTGTCTGTAATCCTCTGGTGGTTCCGCCACATAATTATATTTTGAATCACCTGAATGTTTTTGACTCTATCTAATTGCTTAGTTCAAATATTTGTCCCCTTGCATAAAGTACTTTTTCAGAGATAACTTCACCAATTTCCATCTACATCCTCTGACCCTATTTTTATTACCATATACTTTGAAGTAATAATATTGGTTTAAGTTATCTATGCCATTTAGTATTTTATATACTTTAATGAAGTTTCTCCAATTGTCCTCAGTGTTTGTCACTTGTACATTTGGGATCATAGATACATAGATACATAGATACATAGAAGATAGGAGCAGGAGTAGGCCATTCGGCCCTTCGTGCCTGCTCCGCCATTCGATGAGATCATGGCTGATCCTTTAATTCAGTATCCCGTCCCCGCCTTCTCTCCGTAACCCTTAACCCCTTTTGCCCGTAGAAATATATCTAATTCCCTCTTAAATATATTTAATGAGCTGGCGTACACTGCCCTCTGTGGCAATGAGTTCCACAGGTTCACCACTCTCTGAGTGAAGAAATTCCCCCTCATCTCTGTCCTAAATGGTTTAGCCCTTATCCTTAAATTATGTCCTCTAGTTCTGTTCTCACCCGCCAAGGGAAACATTCCTTCTGCATCCAGTCTGTCTAGACCTGTCAGAATTTTATACACTTCTATGAGGTCCCCTCTCAATCTTCTAAACTCCAGTGTGTACATCCCTAAACTACATAGTCTCTCCTCATAGGTCATTCCCGCCATTCCTGGTATCAGCCTGGTGAATCGCCGCTGCACCCCCTCCATGGCAAGAACATCCTTCCTCAGATGAGGCGACCAAAACTGTACACAGTACTCGAGGTGTGGTCTCACCAGTGCCCTGTACAGCTGCAGCAAGGTATCCCTGTTCCTGTATTCTAACCCTTTTGCTATGAAGGCCAGCATACCGTTTGCCTTCTTGACCGCCTGTTGCACCTGCATGCTCGCCTTCAGTGACTGGTGTACAAGAACACCCAGGTCTCTCTGTACTTCCCCCTCTCCCAATCTATTGCCATTTAAATAATAATTTGCCCTCCCGTTCCTGCACCCAAGGTGGATAACTTCGCACTTGTCCACATTATAGTGCATCTGCCATTTATCCGCCCAATCGCCCAGTCTGTCCAAATCGCTCTGGAGCTTCCTGGTCTCTTCCTCTGAGCCCACCCCCCCTCCTAGTTTAGTGTCGTCTGCAAATTTGGAAATGCTGCATCCGACTCCCTGATCCAGGTCATTAATGTAAATTGTGAACAGCTGGGGGCCCAGGACAGATCCCTGTGGTACCCCACTTGTTACTGCCTGCCATTCAGAAAATGAGCCGTTTATTCCAACTCTCTGTTTTCTATCTGACAGCCAGTTCCCTATCCACGCCAAAACTTTCCCCTTTATCCCATGAGCCTCAATTTTCCATGCTAATCTTTTATGTGGGACCTTATCGAAGGCCTTTTGGAAGTCCAGGTACACCACATCTACTGGCTCTCCCCCATCTATTCTACCAGTTACTCCCTCAAAAAATTCCAATAGATTAGTCAAGCACGATTTACCCTTTGTAAATCCATGTTGACTCTGTCCTATCCTGTCCCCATTTGCTAAGTGCTCCGCTATTTCATCCTTAATGATGGACTCCAGCATTTTGCCCACAACTGATGTAAGGCTTACAGGTCTGTAATTACCTGCTTTTTCCCTACCCCCCTTTTTGAATAGTGGGGTAACGTTAGCTACCCTCCAATCCATCGGCACTGTTCCCGAGTCTAATGAATTCTGAAAAATCATCCTTAGTGCATCCGCTATCTCTAGGGCCACCTCCTTCAGTACCCTAGGATGCATGTTATCAGGCCCTGGGGATTTGTCCACCTTCAATCCCTTTAGCTTCCTTAACACCATATCCTTAGAGATATTGATTTGCGTCAGTTCCTCCTTTGCCAATGTCCCTATTTTTCCCGATATCCCAGGGAGGTTTTTTGTGTCTTCCTTCGTAAAGACTGACCCAAAGTATGCATTTAGTTGATCTGCCATTTCCTTATTTCCCATTATATATTCCCCCGTATCTGACTGCAATGGACCAACTTTGGTTTTCACCAGTCTTTTCCTTTTGATATATTTATAAAAGCTTTTGGAGTTAGTTTTTATATTTTCCGCCAGCTTGTTTTCGTAAGCTATTTTGCCCCTCTTGATCATGCCCTTTGCCCTCCTTTGCTCTATCTTAAACTGTTCCCAATCTTCCGCTCTGGCGCTTTTTTTGGCTATTTTATACGCCCTATCTTTGGATTTTATGCTGTCTCTAATTTCCCCTGTTATCCACGGTTGAGTCACCTTTTTAGATTTCCTTTTATGCCAGATTGGTATAAACAATTTTTGCAATTTTGTCATTCTATCTTTAAATGTTTGCCATTGTTTATCTACCTCCAGTCCTCCCAGGAACGTTGTCCAATCAGACCTACTCAGTTCCCGTCTCATGGCATCATAATTCCCCTTGTTTAAATTCAGGACCTTAGTCTCTGAGTCAATTTCTTCGCTCTCCATTTCGAGTGAGAAATCGATCATGTTATGATCGCTCTGACCCAAGGGTCCCCGTACAACAAGATTACTGATTAGTCCCTTCTCATTGCACAGTACCCAGTCCAATATAGCCTGTTCCCGAGTTGGTTCCTCGACATATTGATCCAGATAACCATCCCTTAAACACTCAAGGAATTCCTCCTCCTCATTATTTTTACTGATTAGGCTAGTCCAATCTATATGTAAGTTAAAGTCACCTATGATGACAGCTGTGCTCTTATTGCACGCTTCTCTAATTTCCCTCGTGATGCCCTCCCTAACCTCTATTTTACTATTTGGAGGCCTATATACCACTCCTATTAATGTTTTTCGCCCCTCGCTATTTCTTAGCTCCACCCATATAGATTCTGTATTAACTGAGTTAATATCCTTCTTTTCAATTGCATTTATCCCCTCTTTTACTAGCAATGCTACCCCTCCTCCCTTTCTTTTTTGTCGATCCTTCCTAAATACTGAATACCCCTGTATGTTAAGCTCCCAGCCCTGCTCACCCTGCAACCATGTTTCCGTAATCCCAATTAGATCATAATTATTAACCTCTATTTCCACAGCTAATTCATCTACCTTGTTCCTGATGCTTCTCGCATTAAGGTATAAAACCCTCAGGCTTTTTTTATGCTCACATTTTTTATGAATTAGTTTGGCCCTTTGTTTTTTGTTCCTCACCCTTTTACCATTTATTTCTGTCTGCCTTTCACTTTCCTCTATTTCACTACATAGGTTTCTAGCCCCCTGCCATACTAGTTTAAATGCTCCCGAACTGCTTTATCAAAAATTACCCCGAGAACATCAGTTCCATCTCTGCACAGGTGTAGACCGTCCCTTTTGTATAGGTCACACCTACCACAAAACTGGTTCCAATGCCTCAAAAATTTAAAACCCTCCCTCTTACACCACTGCTCAAGCCACGTATTTAGCCTAACTATCCTGTTCTCTGTACTCTTACTAGCACGTGGCACTGGTAGTAATCCAGAGATTACTACCTTCGAGGTCCTACTTTTTAGCTTGGCTCCTAACTCCCTAAATTCTACTTGTAGGATCAATCTTGCTACTCTTTTCTGTACCCTTTCTAATATAGGTACTGTATATCTTTTTATGGCTCAGTGACCTAAACTAAGTTTTATGTGTGGCCTAACCAGTGTATTGCAAGCCTCAGCATAATTTCCGTACATATATAGTCTAGTGTTAGTCATATATTCTACCACCGTTGTCTGGATATTGATAATTGCTCTTGCTCCCAAGTCCCTTTTGAAATCTTCCTCCAATAATTCAGTTCCATTCATTGGTTTCTTATGTCCCACTTATTTTGAAGTATGGTTAATATTTTACATTTATCAGTGTTAGTTTGCAGTTGCCGTGTCTCCCAATTCACAAAAAATCTTGCAGATCTTTTCTTGCATGCTTTGCTCCCATTGGTCTTCCTACATTTTGTGTCATCAGCAAATTTGATAAGATTACAGTTGGTTTTAGTATGCTGGTCATTTACTTGGAATAGAAATGATAAGGATCCAAACACTGATTTGTTTTGAACTTCACTCATTACTCCCTTTCCCCCTTCCACCAGTTTGACATTACACCTCACAAGCCCTTTCAATTTACTATTTTTAATCAGATTCTTGCACAGTCCCCTTCTCTAGTTCCTGTGGCATTTAGTATAATAAGCACTTAGGTCACCTAAATTATGAAAAATTGCACCATTTTCACAACAACAACTTGCATTTCTATAGCGCCTTTAACGTAGTAAAACACCCCATACCGCTTAAAGTTTCAGTCGCCAATGGGAGTCATAATATGCCTTTGCTTGGTTCCCATTGGTTCCAAAACTTGAGTGTAAGGAGACGAGCTAACAGATTTGCTATGGTACCTGTGTACTTTTGTGTTGTGTAGTAGCATATGTGCACTATTTTAGAGGTGTGGCTCATACACAGTATATTTGCATGCACAAAAGGAGGACTAGGGTTTAAATTCAAGCCCTGTCTCTCTCCTCAACACTTCTAACGGAGTATAAAGATGCGGAGTGATTATTTCCACGCTGTTCTGAGTTCCATTGCGCATGTACACTTGATCTGGTCATGCATGCGCACTTCACATTGCGGCAGCTGTGGCCTGCACTAGCACGCTTTCCTCTGCTCCCTGTGGAGAAGGTCCGGGGATCGAAATGGGGGTGGGAGGAGAGAGGGAAGGGGAAGAGAGGAGCTCGGAGAGAGGGGAGGGGAAGAGAGGAGCTCGGAGAGAGGGGAGGGGAGGAGCGAGGGGAGGAGCTCGGAGAGAGGGGAGGGGAGGAGCTCGGAGAGAGGGGAGGAGAGGAGCTCGGAGAGAGGGGAGGAGAGGAGCTCGGAGAGAGGGGAGGGGAGGAGAGGAGCTCGAGGGGAGGGGAGGAGAGGAGCTCGGAGAGAGGGGAGGAGAGGAGCTCGGAGAGAGGGGAGTGGAGGAGCTCGGAGAGAGGGAAGGGGAGGAGCTCAGAGAGAGGGGAGGGGAGGAGCTCGGAGAGGGGAGGAGTTCGGGGAGGGGAGGAGGTCGGGTCAGGGACTTGAAGGGGCGGGAGGCCAAGAACAGTGATGGGTGTGGGGGAGGAGTGGAGAACGTGATCCAGGTCCAAAGGAGGGGGTAGAGAGCAAGAACGTGATCAAGATGGGAAGATAGATCACAATTTCCCGCCCTCTTATGCCAGCCCCTTTTATACCTGCACCACCTCTCCCCCCAACCCCCCCACCACAGCGCCCACCTACAACCCCCACCCCCCACTCCCCCACCTCCCCCCATCCCCCCCACCCGCACCCCCCAGGCTGTTTCTTCCCTAATTTAAAATGGAACATCAGAGATGGTTGGATTGAAAGAGTGCATTGACTGTCTTTGATCAAAAATAGTAAAGATAAAGCCTCTCTTTGATGGGGCCAGTCTGCTTAAAATGCAAATGACAATCTGAAAATATCAAGAGTTCATCATCATGTTAATAACCAATGTAAATTGTGCCATTGCATTGTAAAGTAACTTTTCAATTGCTTCCAGTTTAATCCCTGTAATATTACATTTTATTCCTGGGGAAATATGAGAATCTGCATTACTGTAACAGGGCAAAAGAGCAATATTGCTTTGATATTTGATTTAACTAAGTTTGATGAGCAATTTTCTCCAAAGGGAAAGCATCCTTAAAAAAAAGTGCTGTGCCCCCTGCTTGTCAGTTCTCTGTCTCATTCTGAGTATCTTAGAAGGAAGATATTCTGTAATGACATCTTAAATTAGTCTATTCTCATGGAGAGACTTGCAGAAACAAAAGTCATTGCTAGTGCAGAATTTATTGGACTGTTTACTTTTACTGGGAAGCCTGGGGCTAGAAGGGTAAATGAATCCCTTGTGGACTGTTGCTGGATCTTTTATAGTTGTCATGCTGTGTAGTATATTTGGCAAATATCTTTGCTTCTGTAAATCATTTAATTGTAAATAAACATTAATCAGCAGTACAACTGTGCATGAATTAGATCCAGCATTTAATATTTTTTGCCTTTTGGATCAGGGCAGGAAAGGTAGTGAGCAGTACACAAATTTCATTGTCGAGGGTTGCTATTAAATAGGGTAATTGTTAGCCTTAGGTTGTAAAACCAGTCGTATGCTATCTGATCACAAATGGCACAGTGTGTTGTTATGTAGCCTTAGCCAATAGTTGAAACAGAAACTGGCCTGGGCTTTCTGATTTTTTTCTGTCAGTGTTGCTGTGTAACTTGGGCAGGCAGAGACGGAAATTGATGCAGGGATATGCAGTGTGAGTTTCTGATTCATAAGAACATAAGAACATAAGAAATAGGAGCAGGAGTAGGCCAATCGGCCCCTCGAGCCTGCTCCGCCATTCAATAAGATCATGGCTGATCTGATCCTAACCGCCAATCTACTATCACAGAACCATCTCCTGAATCTAACAGAATTAGACACACGAAATAGGAGCAGGATCAGGCCACACGGCCCCTGGGCCCGCTCCGCTACCCACAGGACCATGACCGATCCGAACCTAGACTCATGTCCAAATTCCTGCCCGCTCCCCATAACCCTTTATTCCCTTTACTTCTAGGAAACTGTCTATTTCTGTTTTAAATTTATGTAATGATGTAGCTTCTACAGTTTTTTGGGGCAGCATATTCCATGGACCTACCACCCTCTGAGTGAAGTAGTTCCTCCTCATCTCAGTTTTGAAAGAGCAGCCCCTTATTCTAAGACTATGCCCCCTAGTTCTAGTTTCACCCATCATCGGGAACATCCTCCCCGCATCCACCCGATCCAACCCCTTCACAATCTTATATGTTTCAATAAGATCGCCTCTCATTCTTCTGCACTCCAATGAGTAGAGTCCCAATCTACTCAACCTCTCCTCATATGTCCATCCCCTCATCCCCGGGATTAACCGAGTGAACCTTCTTTGTACTGACTCGAGAGCAAGTATGTCTTTTCTTAAGTATGGACACCAAAACTGTATGCAGTATTCCAGGTGCGGTCTCACCAATACCTTGTACAACTGAAGCAATACCTCCCTATTTTTATATTCTATCCCCCTAGCAATGAAAGCCAACATTCCATTGGCCTTCTTAATCACTTGCTGCACCTGCATACTAACCTTTTGAGATTCGTGCACCAGGACCCCCAGATCCCTTTGTACTTCAGTACTTTCCAGTTTCTTGCCATTAAGATAATAACTTGCTCTACGATTTTTCCTGCCAAAGTGCATAACCTCACACTTTCCAGTATTGTATTCCATCTGCCAAATCTCTGCCCACTTACTTAGCCTGTCTATGTCCCCTTGCAGATTTTTTATGTCCTCCTCACTCACTACTTTCCCTCCCACCTTAGTATCATCTGCAAACTTTGATATGTTACACTCGGTCCCCTCCTCCAAATCGTTAATATAGATTGTAAAGAGTTGGGGACCCAGCACTGACCCCTGTGGAACACCACTAGTTACTGATTGCCAGTCCGAGAATGAACCATTTATCCCAACTCTCTGCCTTCTGTTAGATAGCCAATCCTCTATCCATGCCAGAATATTACCCCCAATCCCGTGATTTTTTATCTTAAGCAATAATCTTTTGTGTGGCACCTTGTCAAATGCCTTTTGGAAGTCTAAATACACTACGTCCACTGGTTCCCCTTTATCCACCCTATATGTTACTTCCTCAAAGAACTCCAGCAAATTTGTCAAACATGACTTCCCCTTCATAAAACCATGCTGACTTTGTCCTATTAAATTATGATTATCCAAATGTCCTGTTACTGTCTCCTTAATAATGGACTCCAATATTTTACCTACCACAGATGTTAGGCTAACCGGTCTATAGTTTCCAGCCTTCTGTCTACTGCCCTTTTTAAATAAGGGCGTTACATTAGCAGTTTTCCAGTCTGCCGGGACCTTTGCTGAGTCCAGGGAGTTTTGGAAAATTATTACCAATGCATCCAGAATCCCTACCGCCACTTCCCTCAAGACCCTAGGATGTAAGCCATCAGGTCCAGGTGATTTATCCGCCTCGAGTCCCATTATTTTACCGAGTACCACTTCCTTAGTGATTTTGATCGTGTTTAGCTCCTCCCCCCCCTTTAGCCCCCTGTTTGTCCAGTGTTGGGATATTCTTAGTGTCTTCTACTGTAAAGACTGATATAAAATATTCATTCAGTGTTTTTGCCATCTCCATATTTCCCACCATTAATTTCCCGGTCTCATCCTCTAAGGGACCAACATTTACTTTAGCCACCCTTTTTCTTTTTATATAACTATAAAAACTCTTACTATCTGTTTTTATATTTTTTGCTAATTTACTTTCATAATCTATCTTCTCTTTCTTAATCAATCTTTTTGTTATTTTTTGCTGTCTTTTAAATAACATTGGGCACCTGAAGTGCCCACCTATTGACCAACAAGTACATGTAATTTAATGCATGTAATACGTGATTGTTATGTTCATAAATAAATAGACGTTTTCATTATGAGCAACTAGCTTTTGCTAGTCATTTATTCAGCCATGTGGACTAGTGTACAGGCATCCATCTTGACTACTGCCTTGTGGGTAGCCCCCTACTAAACATACAGCTCCACCTAGTGTACCATTCTAGAATGACATGTTACTGATCATTACAGTGATGACTTCCACTCTTGCGCCATTGAGTATGAGAGTCATGAAAGTCATCAAGACTGCAGCAATCAAAAGTACCGGGCAACAGAAAACGCTGGAAAAACTCAGCAGGCCAGGGCAGCATCTGTGGAGAGAGAAACGAAGTTAACGTTTCAGGTCGAAGACCCTTCGTCAGAACTGGAAAAATAGCAGGAAAAGGGATAGATTTTAAAGCAAGTGGGGGCTGGGAAAAGGGGGAGGGGATGAAAGAACAAAAGGGAAGGCCAGAGATAGGATAGAAAGCAGGGGAGATTAAGAGACATTGAGAGACATTAAGAGATATTCAAGGAACAAAGGAACAGTACCTCATCTTTTGATTAGGCACTCTACAGCCTTCTGGACTCAGCATAGAGTTCAACAATTTCAGATCATACCTTGGACCCTATCACATATATATATTCATTCTGCCAGGGCCATTCACACTTCATATAGAGCCATCCTTTGTTCCTTGAGACCATGCAGGCAGATTTCTGAGTGAATGGCCATGTGTAGAGGGAGGTGGTGCCAAGGCAGCAGGAGGCTTGAAGTGCACTGTGGCTAGGTGCTAAGGAGACAGCACATACATTGCTCTGTGAAGTTAATGGTGGCTGATCATCTCTGCAGGTCATTAAGTTTTTCTGCACTGCATTACTCTCCGGGAGTTGTGGAGGTGGCACGAACAACCAATAGCACTTCCTTGCAACAGGCTGCTGCTATTGATCTCGATGGCTTGTGCATTGTCCCCCATTCCTCAGGCTATTCCTCCTCCTCCTGACCTCTTGAAGGGACACCTCCAGTTTCCCATCTGAAAAGTTGGCAGAGTGCCGCCTTCTCCCTGCCCTGACATCATCACAAATTCCTTGTGTATCCATCCTCCTCTGACGTGCACAACTGACATTTTAAGCAGTTGCAGGACTTTAAATCCTACAACTACATAATGTACAGGAAGGAGTCAGAAGAAAATGCAGTCTGAATGCATATAGAACTACTTCCATGGAACATTATATAGAAATTCATAGATATCTAGGAACAGTTATAAGGTAGTAATAGACAGGTTTCAGTTGAATAAAACCTCAGTAGTTGATGTTACCTGAATCCTGATGTTAAATGACAGCCTCAAAATCAATCCTTGGTAGATACAGGAAACTTTGGTTTATCCGGAGGTTGTATGGCCGGAAACCTCGCTCTAACGGCAGAAATCAGCAGCCGTTTTGGTTAGGTTTTTTTTCTTCTCCTAGCATTCTTTTAACAGGCAGGCTCTGGAAAGCGTCTTTGTAGCTTAGCAACAGCTTCAGAGACGCTTCCAAGGTACGGGCCGAGTGTTTACAAGCTGTTGCTGAGCAACAGTGTTTGTTGTCAAATACGGAGATTTTCATCTCCGTATGCTTCAACGTTAACTTTGCATGTCCGGCAGTTTTGATATATCGGCAACACGCCGGTCCCGTCGGTGCCGGATATCAGAACTTTTCCTGTACTATATTTTGGGGAGCTTGTTCTAATTTTTGCCAGCAGCAACTGCAAGTGTTCTTCAAATCCTTGATGTTTGGTGACAGTCACTCAAATGGGCAAAATTCCTCAGTTCACTAATTTGAGCAGAAAAATTGGTGTGCCGTTTTCATTAAAATTAATGAATGGAGGAATTTCACCCTTTTAGGATTAATGATTGTTATGTAACTGCACGTTTATCAAGAGAATCTGCAGTGGATTAGCAAGAAATTCTATGTCCAGTAAAGTGTGTGTGGGTTGTTTATTGCTAACTATTAGACCTATCAATAGGTTATAAAAGTCATGCAAAATAGCCAAGAACCAGGCATGAATCTCGCTTAAAATCTCCATTTCTAAGAATTTTGTTTGTCTTTCCATTAAAATACTTCATGATTCATTACCTACCAATGGCTGCAGCACATGTACTCACTGGCACTATTCTTGAATAATGAACTTCAAGCAAATTAGCATACCGCCTCATTCCAATTTTCAACCTACATCCACATATATTGTAGCTATAAATGAACAGAAAAAACAATTACTAAACAGGCATTAGTAAAATCTTTTAAAGACAAATGTTAATGAAAAGGATACTTGGCTTCCCTCGGAAAAGGGTGTATTGTTCCATTTTTCAGTTATCCTAGGACCACTTGAGGGCTGATTTTAACCACCTTTGCCCGCCTGGGGATGGAGGGGAATTTTGTGCCATGTTCATGACTCATTCCCGCACCCCACCATTTTTAAATACCTATATTCAGGCACAGGAAGGCTATCCGCCCCAGAAGAGCGCGGGCCTAATTTTTAAATGGTAGTGTCCACCAATAACTTCACATTTCTCCACGTTATATTCCAATTGCCATGTTCTTGCCCACTCAGTCAACCTGTCTATATCCCCTTGAAGCCTCCTTGCATCCTCCTCACAACTTACATTCCCACCCAGCTTTGTATCATCAGCAAACTTGGATATATTACATTTGGTCCCCTTCTCCAAATTATTGATGTAGATTGTGAATAGCTGAGGCCCAAGCACTGATCCTTGCGGTACTCCACTAGTTACAGCCTGCCAACTCGAAAATGACCCGTTTATTCCTGCTCTGTATTCTGTCCATTAACCAATACTCAATCCATGCTCGTATGTTACCCCCAATCCCATGAGCCCTAATTTTGTTTAATTACCTCTTGTGTGACATTTTATCGAATGCCTTCTAAAAATCCAAATACACCACATCCACTGGTTCCCCCTTATCTACCCTGCTAGTTACAACCTCAAAAAATTCTAGCAGATTTGT
Source organism: Somniosus microcephalus (assembly GCF_052327205.1). Lineage (NCBI taxonomy): Eukaryota > Metazoa > Chordata > Chondrichthyes > Squaliformes > Somniosidae > Somniosus > Somniosus microcephalus. The sequence continues at coordinate 26,147,329 of NC_141008.1, read as the reverse complement.
CAAACACGATTTCCCTTTCATAAATCCGTGTTGACTCTGCCCAATTCTATTATTATTTTCTAAGTGCCCTGTTACCACATCCTTAATAATAGTGTAAGCGGTTTTTGATCCTAGCCCAATTGCTAGACGGATGGTTCGAATCGCCCCCGCCTTACGAAAGTTCTATACCCGGGAATTATTATTCAGAGTGTAAATGAAATAAGTCACGGACAGGAATGCTTCGGTGAAAAATCAAACTTATATTTATTTGGTCTAACATACACTGGCTAAAACATGCACTACTAAACGAAATCACTGTCTCTGTGGAGAATAAAATCCAGGTTACAAACAACATACATACAGTACACAACTGGGGACTATAACAAGCAGTAATTCCCTTGTTGCTACGGTGGACTCTAATTCCACCCCTACCAATGAATTACCCAGTCGCATAAACCCCTTCGCCTGGCTGAACCAAACGAAGCTCCCACCCTTGGAATAGCCCAAAAAATTCATTTCTGAGGAAAACCCTGAGCCCCTTACACCTCACCCAGCTTGCCTGGGATATCTAGTTACCGGCTTGGGACACTCGAGACTGTACTTACCATCACACACAGTTGGTCTCGATTGCTTCGCTCAGTGGCTTCTTCCTCTGGTACTTCTTGTTAGGTCGATCTTGGTGGAGCGAGAGAGAGAGAATGGTGGAAAAGGATCTATCTTTATAAGAGTCTGGCTACCCCTATCTTTCCCACCAATCTTTAAAATCCTTTTGTTTCTAAGCACTCCGGTGCTTAATCAGTGATGGGTCAGCATCGGACCCGTGAGTATTCCGTGATTGGATTAATGGCCCTAAGTCTGGGACATATCTTTCGGTCTTTGTGTTGGGAAAAACTGGCTCCTCTTCGGCTGGCTCCGTGCTGGCACTTTGTGGAACAATTTGTCAGTCCCATTCCCCCGCTGTATCCCCGTAGCCCTGCAAGTTTATTTCCCTCAAGTGCCTATCCAGTCTCCCCTTGAAAACATTGAATGTCTCCGCTTCCACCACTTCCGTCGGCAGCGAATTCCAGTTCCTCACCACTTGCTGTGTAAAAAAGTTTTTTCTCATATCCCCCTGTATCTCTTGCCCAAAACCTTAAATCTGTGACCCCTCGTCCTTGTACCATCAACTAGTGGGAACAGCCTTTTCCCGTCTAGCCTATCAAAACTCGTCATAATCTTGTACAAACTCAACCTTCTTTGCTCTAATGAAAACAAATCCAACTTCTCCAACCTGTCCTTGTAGCTAAGATCCCCCATCCCTGGAACCATTCTGGTAAATCTCCTCTGTTCCCTGTTAAGGGCCTTCACATCCTTCCTAAATTGTGGTGACCAGAACTGGAAGCAATAATCCAGTTGTGGCCTAACCAGTGCTTTATAAAGGTTCAGCATAACTTCTCTACTTTTGTACTCAATACCTCTATTTATGAAGTCCAAGATCTCATATGCTTTGCTAACCTCCCTCTCTATGTCCTGCCACCTTCAGGGACCTATGCAAATTAACTCCCAGGTCCCTCAGTCCCTGCACACTCTTTAACACTGTGCCATTAAGTGTATATTGCCTCTCCCTCTTCCAAAATGCATCACCTACTACTTCTCTATATTAAATTCCATCTGCCACTTGTCTGCCCATTCTGCTAGCCTTTCTATGTCCCGTTGTAGTCGATTGGCATCATCCTCACTGTTTGCCACACCCCCAAGTTTGGTGTCATCAGCAAATTTAGAAATCCTACTCTATTCCAATATCCAGATCCTTTATATATATATATCAAAAGATGTAGTGGCCCTAGCACTGACCCTTGGGGAACACCACTGTCTACCATCCTCCAGTCTGAAAAACAGCCATTTACCACAACTTGCTGTTTTCTGTCCTTAAGCCAATTCCTTATCCAAGCTGCCACTGACCCACCTATTCTATGAGCCTCAATTTTGTAAACCAGCCTTCTATGTGGTACTTTGTCAAATGCCTTCCGAAAATCCATGTAGACAGCATCCATTGCATTCCCTTCATCAATCCTATCTGTTACTTCATCAAAAAAGTCAATTAGATTAGTCAAACATGATCTGCTATTTACAAATCTGTGTTGGCTCTCCTTAATTAGCTTAAACCTCTCCAAGTGCCCGTTAACTTTTTCCTTGATTATTGTTTCTAAAACTTTACCCACCACTGATGTTAAACTGAGCAGCCTGTAGTTACTAGGATTGTCCTTGTACGCTTAAGAGAAAACCACTCACAAAGCACGGTATCCAGCTCTTCAAGCTTAGGCTTACGAAGTGTACGCAATTTCTCTACACTCTTAGATGTCTCTGAGCTTGAGTAAAACTTGAGCAGCTTATCCTTCTGCGACTTGGTGTCGTAGATTGTTGACGAACCAATTTTGAATTCATTCATAATGTTGATACGCTTCTCTCCCCTTTCTTGTCGTTGGCATATGTCGATTTTCTGTTTTAAAGTTAACACCACTCTCTTCCTTTTGCTTGGACCAATTTTTGGGATTTCCATAATGCATGCAATAACTACCAGCAACGTGGGGGACACACAGTACCCCTGTAAAATGGTGGATCAGAGAGACTACCGGCAGCGCGGGAGAGTCAGACTCCTGTTACAGGGGTTTTGAGGTGTTCCGACTCCCGACAGCGCCAAGAAGCCGAGTAGTGGCAGTTTGGAGAACTACCCCCCACTGACTAACTCGGCCATCGCGGGAGACTCGGACTCTGACTCGGCAACATTGCCGGTTATTGAGGTGTTGTTTTCAGCGTGAGAATTTTGCCGGTTAATAGAGAATTCCGGATATTTAGGTGCCGTTTAAACAAGAGTTTCCTGTACTAATTTCTTTCCGTTCCTCATTCTCGCTAGACCCTTGGTTCCCCACTATTTCCGGAAAGTTTTTTGCATCTTTTTCTTTGAAGACAGACACACAGTTTTTGTTTTATTTCTCTGCCATTTCCTTATGCCCCATTATAATTTCTTCTGTCTCAGCCTGTAAGGGACCCAAATTTACTTTCACTAATCTTTTCCTTTTTACATACCTATAGAAGCTTTTATAGTCTGTTTTTATATCTCTCTAGTTTACTCTCATATTCAGTGGTGATGTTATTACTGCAGGCTTCAGGCATGAGTCAGAGACAGGCATGTGCCATGATTGTCCAACAGGGAGTATTATTTCATTTATTATTACAGCTTACTATAGTTCATTATTTTATTCAAGTAAGGGAAAACATACAGCCCCTTTTCTATCGATGGACAACCATCACTGACTGCCTGGAAATGTGAGGTCAACTCATTTGAATATTTAGATCCGAGCATCCTTTGTTTTCGCTAGCCACATTGCAGAGCACTAGACACCTGGAGCACATTGCAAGCTTTAGGATCCCATGCCCAAAAATACAGAAGGCGTCAATAGAAAGGAAAATAGGGTGGGGTTACTCATGGTCAATTTGCTAACGCCCATTTTGTGCCACTACCAAAAGTTAAAATTAGCCTTCTAGAGAGTCTTGCTTGACTCAACGCTAAGCACGTCCAACTAATGCAGAGCTGCCATCAACAAAGCCACTCTGAAATAATTGTATAGGTTCAGATGAAGAAAGTCCTTTGGCCCATTTATACTCTTCTTTTCAGAATACGAACCCTACCATCTTCCCATTACAGTATCTAGCTATTTGTTTAGTAAATCCAGTGTACTGGGCTCAACCACCCTTCTTGCCATCTGTTCCAGATTCTCTACTTTTTCCCTACCAGCTTTGTACATTTGTCTATTTTTTCTTGGTGTCCTTTTTAATTTTGCTTTAAAATCATTTGGAGTTTTACTACTGAATCCAGGTTGTCCTCTGACCATAGAATTCACTGACATGAATGTTGGTTAAGTTTTAAAGTTTACAAAGAGAAAATGAGATATTTGACTCTTTCCTGACATTAAAATATAAAAAATTGTATTAGGAAGTTCCCAAGCAGTCCAGTCTTGCAGGAGGTGGAGGAAGCTCAAAGTTGTGTACAAGATTACAAGATGGTCTTACACCACCTGCCCAAATTTATTTTGGGCAAATTCACATGTCTGAAGAGGATACATACTTTTCTTAGTGATAATTTACTAAGCAAGTTAATACAGGAAAAATATTGGGGTTATTCAGATACAATTTGTGTTACTATGCAAGAGGGATAAGCTTTGATGCGGTGAATGATTATTCAAAATTCATAAATTTTTCTTACGTTCTTATGTTGCCCCAATAAAGTTATATTAGCTTAAAATGTATACTATCTGTATCCCTAGCAGTCATGTAGAATGCTATAGATCGCAAACAGATTTTATCATATACTCTCTTGTAGATCAGTGGACCTAACGTTATACGATGCAGTATAACATCCCATACAGTAGGGAACTCTGACATTTTTGTGCAGAGAAGGCAAACTGGGGACATTGTTAAATAAACTTGAAAGAAAGACTTGCATTTATATAGCGCCTTTCACGAACACCAGACCTCCCAAAGCACTTTACGGCCAATGAAGTGCTTTTGAAGTGTAGTCACTTGTAATCTAGGAAACGCGGCAGTGAATTTGCGCACAGCAAGCTCTCTCAAACAGCAATGTGATAATGACCAGATAATCTGTTTTAGTGATGTTGATTGAGGGATAAATATTGGCCAGGATACCGGGGATAACTCCCCTGCTCTTCTTCGAAATAGTGTCATGGGATCTTTTATGTCCACTTGAGAGAGCTCGGTTTAACGTCTCATCCGAAAGATGACACCTCCGATAGTACTGCACTGGAGTGTCATCCTAGATTTTTGTGCTTCAGTTTCGAGTGGGATTTGAACCCACAACCTTCTGACTCAGAGGCGATGATACTACCAACTAAAAAATCCCATGACACTATTCGAAGAAGAGCAGGGGAGTTCTCTCCAGTGTCCTGGCCAACATTTATCCTCAACGAACATCACTAAAACAGATTATCTGGTCATTATCACCATGCTGTTTGTTGGACCTTGCAGTGTGCAAATTGGCTACCGCGTTTCCCTACATTATAGCCAATTAAGTTCTTTTGAAGTATGTTGTAAAGTGCTTTGGGACGTCCTGAGGTTGTGAAAGTCACTATGTAAAACAAGTTGTTTCTTTCTCATTAGTTTGATTTTCGGATGGCACTTTAATTTTTTAAAATTCATGCACACAGTTGCAAAGACATTTTATTATCTATGAATATATACAGTAGCAGAGCATCTATTACATTCTCTACAATGCATTACATTGTATACATTTGTTAAGGTATTTAGTTTTCATTGTTGAATTGCAGTAACTGTAAAAATATATTACATGTTTACAGTGTGTTTCATGGAAGCATTAGAGTTTTGCTGGTGTGGTTATAATCAGTATTTTCTTTTACTTAAATAGGCCTCTTACTAATTACAAGAGTTAATTGAGGATTGATGAGAGTTTCCATAGTAATTTATATTCCTAGATTAAATGTCAGGTTTGAGAAGATGGAAGTTAAATTGTTGATGATATTCCTGGAACACTTAAAAGGAGGCATAATATGTAGGCAAGTGCTGTATTAAAGACTCAGACAATGGACTTGGGCTAAATTTAACTGATCTATAATAAAAAGTAGATAGTCTTTTTTGACAATAATTGAGTAGGTTCAATTTCAGTAGTATAGTATTTAAAACTTTTCTTTTAATTTCAACATACTTTGCATTTCACATATACTGGACTCCACTAAACTCAATGAGGGAGAAATTCCCTACCTTAGCGCCACCCTTTAGTGCGGTGGCCATCGCCCTTCCGCCAGCTGGTGGCTGGTCCCGTGGTGTCCTCCATTTTGGAAGTCCCGGTAGTCCCTGGCGTTCTTAAGTAGCACCCAGCAAAAAAAAAGGCGAACTTCAACCCTAGCGCTGAGTTCAGGGCTGGGGCTTAAGCATGCCAGGTAAACTTAGCAGACTGATGGAGGTGCTGCCAGTACCTCTTAAAAGGGACACACACATCTTTCAGGTAAGTTTGCATTTAAACTTTTGGACTGTTTTTTTGATTTTATTGAAGTAGTGGCTTGCTGCAATAGATATTAAAAGTTTTTTAGTTTGTAGGTAGTGCTGCTGGATGCTTGCAAGGCCTTGGCTGGTAAAGGAAGGCCTCTGAGAAGACAGAAAATGCTGGAAATACTCAGCCGGTCAGGCAACATCCGTGAAGACAGAAACAGAGTTCACGTCGCAGGTTGAGATGCTGCCTGACCAGCTGAGTATTTCCAGCATTCAGATTTATAGCATCCACTCGCAGAGAGAAGAGGAAGCAACAGAAGAGGAGGAAGAAGAGGGAAGGATGCAACCCAGACAGCCCCTTTCTGGCAGGGATATCTGGGATGGAATCATCCGTCAGTGGTCCCAGTGACCACAACCCCAATTCCCCTTTCAACAGTCCTAAACCTTACATTCCCTCTGTTACTGACCATCACAGTGTTCTCTTGGCCACAATGCTGAAATAAAAGTAACCACAAAGTTAACTTTCCAATCCAACTTTATACATCTATCCATCCAATACAACATCAAGAAATCAACTCATCACCTTTATGCATTCCATTAGTGATTGTCTTGTGTGTGCTTTTGCCTATCCTACTGATATCATGCAGTGCTACCCCAGTGGCTGCAGCATGGCTGGTAGATGGCTGCTGACTTACAGTGGGGGACACTGCAGATGGCCTTGCTAGTCGATCATGAGGAGCTGGTGGCTGGGAGTGTCAAATCAATCTTCCTCTTGTTCTTCTTCACTCTCCACTCCCTCTTGGCCAACCACTGATTGGGCAGGCTACATTGCTTGGGTGTGTAAAATGAGGAAGGCACAAGGGTGGAGTTGTGGTGAGGGGATAGCAGGAAAGCAAGAGGTGCATGCCAGAAGGAGGATAACGTATGAGGTTACCAGCATCTTCTATCCTTCTAGCCCTACTGCTGGCCAAGGGCTCAGTCATGCCCTTGCCAAAAATAGCCTATACCATCTCCTCCAAGGGGGTGAGGTGAGGCTAGGAATGGGAGATATGCCTCGTGATTGGTACAGATTGTTGGTTGGTGAGTGATTGTGTTGGGGTCTTGTATTGAGCAGTATGTGAGGTTAGTGGTAGGAGACGGCTCTTGAAGATGAATTCACTGACCTTGACCAGTAGGAAGTTGGCTGTGGTTGTTGGAGGTCATTCACCTCAATCACATGACATCACTGCAGGAGTTCCTCAGGGCAGTGTCCTAGGCCCAACCATCTTCAGCTGTTTCATCAATGACCTTCCCTTCATCATAAGGTCAGAAGTGGGGATGTTCGCTGATGATTGCACACTGTTCAGCACCATTCGAGACTCGTCAGATACTGACGCAGTCCGTGTCCATATGCAGCAAGACCTGGACAACATTCAGACTTGGGCTGACAAGTGGCAAGTAACATTCGCATCACACAAGTGCCAGGCAATGACCATCTCCAACAAGCGAGACTCTAACCATCTCCCCTTGACATTCAATGGCATTACCATCGCTGAATTCCCCACTATCAACATCCTGGGGGTTACCATTGATCAGAAACTGAACTGGACCAGCCATATAAATACTGTGGCTACAAGAGCAGGCCAGAGGCTGGGAATTCTGCGGCGAGTGTCTCACCTCCTGACTCCCCAAAGCCTTTCCACCATCTACAAGGCACAAGTCAGGAGTGTGATGGAATACTCTCCACTTGCCTGGATGAGTGCAGCTCCAACAACACTCAAGAAGCTCGACACCATTCAGGATAAAGCAACCCGCTTGATTGGCACTCCATCCACCACCTTCAACATTCACTCCCTCCACCACCGGCGCACTGTGGCTGCAGTGTGTACCATCTACAAGATGCACTGCAGCAACTCGCCAAAGCTCCTTCAACAGCACCTTCCAAACCCGCGACCTCTACCACTTAGAAGGACAAGGGCAGCAGACGCATGGGAACATCACCACCTACAAGTTCCCCTCCAAGCCACACACCATCCTGACTTGGACGTGTATCGCCGTTCCTGCACTGTCGCTGGGCCAAAATCCTGGAACTTCCTTCCTAACAGCATTGTGGGTGTACCTACACCATATGGACTGCAGCGGTTCAAGAAGGCGGCTCACCACCGTCTTCTCAAGGGCAATTAGGGATGGGCACTAAATGCAGGCCTAGCCAGCGACGCCCACATCCCATCAATGAATAAAAGTAGTCTGAGGTCATGAAGCTTCGTGGGGGCAACACTGCTGCCAGTGACGGCCTCGGTGATCTGGTCCCACATCGTTCTTTCTAGAGGGCCTTTCTTGCGGTGTTGACCCCCTGCACAAAGCTGGAGTGCTACGTTTGAGACTCTGGGTACCCCATCCCTGGCTTGCTGGCCATTTGTGCTAGTGCTGAACCACTTTTACCATTTCTTTAGGTGCGGAAGACTATTCAGCTTTAAGAGCTGAAGACTGCCATTTGGGACTTATTTGTATCGTTTATTTTTTTTGAAAGGCAGCAAGTGCTGAAAAATACATTTTTCACATTTTAATGTTAATTTTTGAACGCATTGTCCCTTTAATTGATAGCCCTTTAAATTACCCACAATTCCTTGCACACGCCACAGCCTCGCTCCCAGAGGCTGTAAGAAGTTGCAATGCCGCTCTTGGACGGGAACTTCGGGTCGGATGCCTCCACTAACGTCACCAGGAGGGCATTACATGGTAAGTTAGCGCTATGCAACAAATTTCCAGCCCACAGCATGAATTTTTGGCCAGTAGCGCTGCAGCCATTTTCAGCGCCGTAAGCATGAGGCCGCGGTGACAGTTGCAGGTTTTTGTCGATGTCCAATTTTCCCCCCAATAGTTTTACAATAACTTGCAGCTACAAAATTCCATGTTAATGGTTATGAAGATATCGGCATCACTTGTTTCTTGAACATTAATGACCTGGTGAAGCTCCTGCATAGATGTCTCCATCTCATCACAATTGGTGCAGTTCACCAAAGTGTTTGCTCTGTACCACAAAGCGATCAATGAAAAACAGAAATAATACAACCAGATCTTTTTTTCTGAATTGATGCTATGATATTCAATTTTAGAATATTGTGCTTTGTTCAAAATAAAAAAGATGTATACTTAATGAAAATGATTTTGATTTTACTAATCTGACTTTGAGATCCCGATGCAGCCAGGACCATATACTTGCAGTCATACCAGTTCAGTTGCTGTTTAAAGGTGACTTCCATGCATTGTAGGCTTAGTAGACCCACTGTCCTCTTTTCAGGATTATATCAATACATACACATTCTTATACATGATTATGGTTGCTGATCTCCTACGCCAGGGCTCAACTCAACATCCCACTCATTCCACTAAAGTTGTTCATTTGGACCCTTTGTGGTGCCACTCGATCCTGCCATGACCTGCTATTATATACCGCCTCAGCCTACAACAAGCACATTGATGGCAAAATCATTACAAATTATATAGCACAGAAATTTATATATGTGCTATACTTGTACTATCTTGCAACTCCTCAAATAGTTTCACTTTGCTCATTATTATTCTCATTAAGCCACTAGTGCAAATAATTTCCCTTCTCCAATTTTCACACTTATATTATCTCCTTCAGCAGGTCATCACAGTTTATGTTCATCCATTCACAATTTCAAAACCTTTCTCTTCATATAGTATTTTTTTTGTGATGATAGCTTCACTTATTTGTTTTTTCCCCCCTAAACACAGCATATTTTTCTGCTGTGGCTACAGCAACAGGACATTTCTAATTTCAATTGTTAATCAAGATAGGGTATCTCTCTCTCTCTCCAGTATGTGGAGTACAATTTGTGGTTAATTCCTTTAAGCGGATTTCTTTCTTGATGTCTCTGAAGTTTCTTTGGGCCTCCTTCATTACTGTATCTCATAAGAGAGACTGCATTAATTCCCTGAGTGACCTCCTCCCAGGCAAGGTATCAGTGGGCTTTGGTGGTTGTGTAACCTAAAGATTTCCTGCAGCTATCTACCATCTAAGACATGGGGTGAATTTTCCAGGGGGTCAGCGGGTGCGATCAGTGGTGGGTTGGGTGGGAAAGTTTTTTTTATAGACAGCGGGTTGGGAACCCGCTGCCATGCGCCTTTCCCAAATGTCAGTGCTGAGCAGACCCGACGTGCAGTGACAGGGGAGGCAAATCAGGTTATAATGACCTTTTTAACAGAGGATTAACAACTATTTTGAGCTCATCATCAGAGTTTACCAGGTCGCCCACGGGGTCCAGGCTTCTCAGGGATCACGTCTGTTAAGCTGGGTGGGAGTTGAATGGCCATGGAATCATCTCACTACTTGACAGCTGGAAATGTGCTATAAAAGCTCTTATCTCACAGCTGTTCACTTTCCAAGCTCAGAAGCTGTTGCTTACTGCATTTGGAAGACAGATTGAGCTTTATGCAGGTTGCAAGTGTTTGGAGTAAACTCTCTATCCAGTGTCACCTCATTGGAACAATCTCACCATTGACAGATTGCTTCTGTCATCTCAACTTCACTTGCCATCTATTACATCAGAATGGGTATGGTTTATACGCTCTCATTTTGGTCCTCAGAATCTGACCACGATCAGCCGCAACACCAGCAGAACCAGGCACACCAGCAACACCAACAAAAGACTACCAACCTTCTCGACCACCTGATGCTGCAGAGGGCATCGGCGTAGGGCTGGACTGCGCTGTAGGCAATACCCCCAACAAAGGCTATACAGGCAGAGGATTAGCTTCCTCAACATGACTGAGCACCACTGCCAAAGGAGGCTCAGGCTATCACGCCAGGTCGTTGCAGACATTTTCAGATTGCTGGAGCAAGGCCTGCAGTCCAGAGGAACGGGTGGACACTCTTTACCAGTAGCTGTCAAAAGCCACCATTGCCCTCAACTTCTTCGCCTCAGGCTCCTTTGAGGCATCTGCAGCAGACATTTGCGGCATCTTGCAGTCGGCCACCCATAGATGCATCATCTAAAAACATAGAAGATAGGAGCAGGAGTAGGCCATTCGGCCCCTCGAGCCTGTTCCGCCATTTAATGAGATCATGACTGATCATCCAAATTCATTACCCTGTCCCTGCTTTCTCCCCATATCCCTTGATCCCTTTAGCCTTAAGAAATATATCTAACTCCTTCTTGAATATATTTAATAAGTTGGCCTCAACTGCCTTCTGTGGTAGAGAATTCCACAGGTTCACCGCTCTCTGGGTGAAGAAATTCCTCCTCATCTCAGTCCTAAATGGCTTACCCCTTATCCTTAGACTGTGATCCCTGGTTCTGGACTCCCCCGCCATCGGAAACATCCTTCCTGCATCTAGTCTGTCTAGTTCTGTTAGAATTTTATAAGCTTCAATGAAATCCCCTCTCATTCTTCTAAACTCTAGCGAATATAAGCCTAATCGACCCAATCTCTCCTCATACGTCATTCCTGCCATCCCAGGTATCAGTCTGGTGAATCTTCGCAGCACTCCCTCCATGGCAAGAACATCCTTCCTCAGATAAGGCGACCAAAACTGCACACAATACTCAAGGTGTGGTCTCACAAGAAGGTTGTTGCTTTTATTTTGTTCCATTCATTGATCTTGACCAAAACTGGCATTCTAAATGGAGCCGCGTAAAGTGCTGTTGAGCTGGGCACCGCGACTCAGCTGTTTAAAGTGCTGGTGAATGCAGTGCAGGTATTGAGTCACCCTCAGGATCTATCACAGTGAGCCCAGCTAAGGACAATAAGCAGCCCATCAGTAATGCCGTTACCCATTCATGTGGTAGATGGTGCAGATTAACAATGTCACAACTGAGTCACACTGTCTAACAACACTGAGGCACTGCCACTGAAGTGATCAGTACAATCACAATAATGTTGTATCAGATAACTTTGATCATTAAAAGAAAAAAAGAACTTGTCATTATATAGTACCTCTTCACACCCTCAAATGTACCAAAATGCCTCAAAAGACTTTTATAAGTTTCAATGAGATCCCCTCTCATTCTTCTAAACTCTAGCGAATATAAGCCTAATTGACCCAATCACACAGGTTACCGATGCCCTCTTTGGAAAAAATCCGCCAATTATATCAACTTTTCCACTGATGAAGCCAGTGTTACTGAGTGTGTGCTCGGCGTTGCAGCTCTGGCTGCCTTCCCATGGGTGCAGGGTGTCATCGACTGCACATGTGACCATCAGGGCACCCCATCATAACCCAGCAGTCTTTGCCAACCGCAAGGGCTTCCACTCCCTCAATGTGCAGCTCGTCTGCAAGCATAGGAAGATCATCATGCATATGTGCGCCAAGTTCCCTGGCAGCTGCCATGACTCTTTGGTCCTGCGCCATTCCACCGTCTCTCAGCTCTTTGCACCTCCAAACAGACTTACAGGATTGGCTGCTTGGAGACAAGGGCTATCCACTGAAGACGTTGCTCATGACCCCTTTGAGGAGGCCAAGAAATGAGGCTAAGGAACATTATAATCAAAGCCACATCTCTACCAGAAGTATCATAGAGCAGACAATAGGGTTCCTCAAAATGCACTTCAGATCTGGAGGAGTCCTTCAGTACGCACCAGCCAGGGTCTCCAGAATCGTCGTGGTCTGCTGCGCCCTGCACAACATAGCGCAACAGCGAGGATTAGTGCTGCATGAAGAACAAAGCGCAGAGTGCACAGCTTCTTTGGAGGAGGAACATGAGGTGGAAGACTATGATGAGGAAGACCTGGAGGAGCCGGCGGTTCAGATTCCACCAGCATGCGACCACATTGCTGTCCGTGAGGCCAGAGATGGCCTCATGGCCAAATTTACTTAACTTTACGCAGCACAGCCATCTGGCTGGCACATGCGTAGCCAGGTTGTCATCACCCCACAGCAACACCATAAAGCATCCCTAAAATGGCCAGTCCATTCTTTTCACTGTCACCACCATTGCTGGAGCTTAAGATAGCCTTGACCGTTCACTCTTTCACTTCCAGTTGTGCGCACACATTTGTTGAGGACTGCAAAGTTTTCAAAATAAATGATTTAATACAAAAGATGAATTGAACGTCTTTGGCGGTCGTTCTTTGGGTTTGGAGCCTGTGAGGGCCCCACCAAAGTCTGCTCCTCCTGCAACTGTGCAGGAGCAGACTCGGCCATTGTTGTCCGGGGAGGCATCTGGGGCTCTGACCGAGGGGTTCGCAAGGGGGGAGAAGTGTGAGCGCTTGGAGAGGAGCCCCCACTTCCATGACCCCTCTCACCATCATCTCTCTCATGGGCCACCCGCACTTCTCTGCTAGCAAGCAGCTGGAGAGCACCTTGCTGTACATCAGTGGGGCCATGAGGACCCACGTCTACACTGACATCCCTCCTAGAAAGGATGTCTATGAGCCTCTGGTTTCTATTCTCCATAGATGCCCATCTATCCTCTATAGATGCCCATTTATTTTGCATAGACACCATGTGCTCGTGCGACTGGCGCATTAGGTCCTCCATGTAGGTGGCCATCCTATCCATGAAGAAACCTACAGCCGCAATTGCCTGCGCCACGGTGGTGCTCATGCTGGAGAAGGATTCCTCAATTCTTTGAACACACTCAGTCACCGCGCTTGCAAAACCTCTCAGAGCCTCCTGCACTTGTTCCTGCAGCTCCAGGATAGCCCTCTTCCTGGATGGCACCCGCAGCTCAGTGTCTGCATGCAGCTGAGCAGAGCTAGGAGGCTCCTGCACCCTCCGACGAGGAGTCTCCACTGCTGACCCTGTCTCCACCATCTGCTCTTGCTCATGTGTGCTGTGTGAGACACCAGGTGACAACACTACTCTATGTCGCGACGGCCCCACCGAGGTGTGTGTATCTGTGCTGGTGCTGGCTTGCCTTGTCTCGGGAGACGCTGCCCCCTCAGGCTGGAGGCTCCTCTGAGGAGTTCACTCGCTCTTCCTTCTGGACAGTCGTCGGACCTGTAGGAGAGTAAAGAGATCAATTAGATATATCATATGTAGATTGCATACAGATACCATTAAGCACATGATGAGCATTCAATATTACTTGACATCAGCCCCCATAGGATTGACTGATGAATGCCATGTAGCTGTATGGAAACTGATTCTGTCACCAGGTTGTTCTGATGAGCCCCTCTCTCCGTCCCCCACTTCCAGCTGGTCGAATACTCCAGGAATCTCCAAGGCAGCCCTCTCTGCACTGGTGAGGATTCCTAATGATTGAGGGCCTCCTCCCATTCTCCCCCCCTCCCTCTTGTGGGTTTTCTTTACCTGCAAGAAGGGAAAGAAGAGAAGGTTGAGTGAGAGTGATGGAATGAGTGTAAGGAATGGATGGGTTAGATCTTTAGAGGGAGACAATGATGGAGTGGGGTGGCAATACCAAGTGGCCTCCTTGTGTGTTAATAGTTGGTACGATTGCATTAGGATGAGGGTGAGTGTGAGGGGTGGTTAGTTTGATAATGTAGATAGATAGAGAGAGAGGGATGGGTGAAGGTGCAAGGGATGTTGTGGTGTGTAAGGATGTGCAGGAGTAGGGTTGGGAAGTTAGAGTGATGGGGATGTGATGAGAGGCACAGCAGCATGAAGGTAAGTGACCTTTCCTGATCTTAGAAGATCATTGAAGCTCTTGCAGTACTGCACCCAGGTTCTCATCACCACAGACCTGCTTGTCACCTCCTCCGCTATCTGCAGCCAGGCTGCCCTGGTCTCCTGGGGCGGTCTCTTGCGGCCATCGGCAGGGAAGAGAACCTCCCTGCGTGCTCTGACTCCCTCCACAAGCACATGGAGGGTGTCATCGCAGAATCGAGGAGCAGCCCTCTGCCTCAGTGCTTCTTTGGCTTCAAGATGAGTTCACAATCAGTAGGCTCAACTGTCATAAATGAGAAGTGAAATCAAATGGGGCCATTACCCCTATAAATATACTGGCACCAAACGCGTTAGCGCTGATGTCACCAGACCTGCACCTTTTAACTGTATCGAGTAACGCACAGGACGGGCTTTAGAAGCCCCATTACGGAAAAATCTTTCCTTGCAATGGGCAAGGGGCTTACGACCCACCATCTACCTCGCTCACCACGAACCTGCCCAGGTAGGGGAGATCGCGGCCATAGTGTGGCTCGTAATCTGCGCTTTCCTGCCAAGTCTGCCTTCCATTTCTCTGGAGAAACTTCAATTCTCCACAGCTGCTTCAGTGCCCACAGTCACTTTTACGTCATTTGTTAGACATCATAAGGTGTTTAATAATTGCTGCATAGCTTGCCTTTGTGCAATTTTTTATTGCTAGTAATAATAGCATGGAGAGAAATTTCAGCGGTCAGCTGATAGCACAGGGCACACCATAGTCATGCTGTGGGAAGTATAACACTAAAACCAGACACATTTTGTACAGGTGTCTTTTGTTAGCTACTTGTCTTGTTAACATTTTGGCATATTGTTTGTTACTTATACTGTTGTTTCATAGGACTCATGTATCTGAAGCCCCGTCAAAAATGTATGAAGAATGGACAGATCTGGCAAAAAGTCAGGGAGGGGCATGAGCAGAATTTTTTTTTCTCAGCGAGTTATGATCTAGAATGCATTGCCTGTAAGGGTGTTGGAAGCATATTCATTAGTAACTTTTAAAAGGGAATTGGATATATACCTAAAAAGGAAAAAAAGGCTATGGGGAGTGGTACTAATTGGTAGCTCTTTCAGCAAGCTGGCACATGCATGATGGGCCAAATCACGACCTCTTGTGCTGTATGATTCTATCTGTGTGCCTTAACCCTTGACTAACTTCACCCCAGTTTATTTCTAAACACAGTGAGGTAGATGTGGCAGTAGTCCTGCTATCTGTAGCATTGAAGTATTTATTTCCATTTTCTGTGTGAAAAAGAAAAATAACCTGATGCAGAAATGCAATAAGCTGGCGATTAAAATTAAAATGTGATATTGTGCTGTGGAGGTTTTGAACATTATGCACAGCAGTCAATTTTTCTGCTAGGTGTGTCAAAGAGAAAGTTTTCAAGTCCATACACTAAAATTAGCATACTAATTAATTCTCGTATTACAGGCATTAATTCTTCTTAAACTGGTGCATTGCTAATTAGAATTTAATTACACCTCTTTCTCATATGTAATTATAGTTTACAAACTGGAACAAGACTGACTTAGTTATATGTACAGAACTATTTGCATTGAAAAAATTGTTTAAATCTACAGTAGCTTAAAAAGCAATTTCTCTTTTGAACATTTTTTTAAACTAGCTTTGAAGTCTCTGATAATTTTATTGTTTGTGAATTTGCTTTTTGCACAGCTAGATCTAGATGCCATCTCTGGTCAAATGGTGAGTTTAAGTAAAATAAAGTTATTTATTTTTATGTTCTGGAGATGCAGACAACAGTCGCAAGGCCACGTTTATTGCCCATCCCTAGCTGCCGTGCGTAGTAATTGTTTTTGGAACTAAGTGACTCTCAAGGGCATCAGGAGTCAACTGGAGTGGGACTGGTAGGTATAATAGGTTCCCTTACCTGAAGGACATTAGTAAGCAGTTTTCATTGTCATTTTTTCAGGTGCAAGCCCACAAATGTATTGAATTAAATTTCACAATTTTCCATGGTGGGATTTGGCCACTGGGTTGCTAGTCCAGTACCATAACCACTACACTGCCATAACTATAAAATATTCTGTCTCAGTTTCTTGATAGGAGCATGGATGCTGCATGAGATTATTGTAACTGTAAGTTGAGGGTATTTGGTTGTCTACCACTCATGCCATTTAAATAGTGAAGCAGAATCTGTAGTGCATTAAAATCAGTGAGCAACTGTGATTGTAACCATTGTGCAGCATTCAGTTAGATTTATGTGCAGCAAGACTACATCATTGTATTAGTTTAGCATTTTGCGATGTAAACATTTTTTGCAGCAAAACAAATATATTCTTTCGTTTGTAATTGTTGCAGTCCACCTCTATTACCATCTGCCAAAAACAAAAAGGGTGGAAATTGAATTAATCTAGAACTCAGGTTGCTGCCAAGTCATTCTATTTTGAGCCAGAAAGTTTGCCACAACTGCTGTGTTGCACAGATGCCTACAAGGTAGATTTCAAACTGGAGTCCCTGACCCCCAGGGAAACCATGATGGCATTTCATGGGGTCTTTGATGATTTCTGAATTTTTTTATATTTCTGTTGCTGTATATATGCTAATAAATAATGATTTCTACAATGATAGTACTGCTTTTCTTTGGATTTCTGACAGGCCCAATTTTAACTGGGATTGGAAATCAGGCAGGCAGGTTGTGAACCAGTGCCAAAATATGATAGAATTCTTCATTAAAATGGAGACTGAAGTAGTTGACTCAGAGACTAGGGACCCGAATTTAAATAAAGGAAACTACGATGGTATGAGGCATGAGTTGGCTAGGATGGATTGGAGGACATTACTTAAAGGGTTGACGGTGGATAGGCAATGACAAACGTTTAAAGATCGCATGGATGAACTACAGAATTTGTTCACCCCGTTTGGCATAAAAATAAAACAAAAAAGGTGACTCAACCGTGGCTAACAAGGGAAATTAGGGATAGCATAAGATCCAAGGAGAGGACATATAATTTGACCAGAAAAAGCAGCAAATCGGAGGATTGGGAGCAGTTTAGGATTCAGCAAAGGAGGACAAAGGGATTAATTAAGAGGGGGAAAATAGATTATGAGAGTAAGCTTGCCGGGAACATAAAAATTGACTGTAAAAGCTTCTATAGATATGTGAAGAGAAAAAGATTGGTGAAGTCGAGCGTAGATCCCTTGTAGTCAGAATCAGGGGAATTTATAATGGGGAACAAAGAAATGGCAGAACAATTAAATACATACTTTGGTTCTGCCTTCACAAAGGAGGACACAAATAACCTCCCAGAGATGTCAGGGAACATAGGGTCTAATGAGAGGGAGGAATTGAAAGAATTCAGTATTTGTAGGGAAATGGTGTTAGGGAAATTGACCGTATTGAAGGCCGATAAATTCCCAGGGCCTGATAATCTACATCCTAGGGAACTTAAGGAAGTGGCCCTAGAAATAGTAGATGCATTGCTGGTCATCTTCCAAAATTCTATAGACTCTGGAACAGTTCCCATGGATTGGAGGATAGCTAATGTAACCCCACTATTTAAGAAGGGTGGTAGAGAGAAAACGGGGAATTATAGACCGGTAAGCCTGACATCGGTAGTGGGGAAAATGCTGGAGTCCATTATAAAAGATGTAATAGCAGAGCACTTGGAAAACAGTGACAGGATCGGACAAAGTCAACATGGATTTACAAAAGGTAAATCATGCTTGACTAATCTACTGGAATTTTTTGAGGATGTAACTGGTAGAATAGATAAGGGAGAACCAGTGGATGTGGTGTATTTGGACTTTCAGAAGGCTTTCGATAAGCGATTAGCGTGTAAAGTTAAAGCACATCGGATTGGGGGTAAGGTACTGTCTTGGATAGAGAACTGGTTGGCAGACAGGAAGCAAAGAGTTGGAATAAACGGGTCTTTTTCCGAGTGGCAGCCAATCACATTGCTGAATTCTCTCAGACAGGGAATCAGGAAATGAGAACCTGCTTTTATCCAGACATTTAAAAAATGTTAGAGAGCAAAACAAAGATTGGTGCTTTCACATAGGAATAAGGTAGTACCTGAAATATGATGAACAAACTTTAAAACAAAATTAAAAAATGTTTTTAAATTTCTTAAAAATTGTAATTTTTATCATAATGGAGAAATTTGACACTCCACAAAATTTAAATTAGTTTTTCCGGGCCATAACATTTGTGTAGCAGTCAATAGACTGTTAGGCTTTGTTGGATTAGGCTTTAACAATTAATGGGGTATTTACCACGGAAAAGCCCAAGTTTTCATCAAGTTTCACTGAGTTTGTACAGTGTTGAACCAGTGAATGACTGACCACAACTTCAGGATTTCCTCGTTTAGATGCGCATGCGCTATGTCCTGAAGTTGCGGTCAATTTCAAAGGGGTAATAATGGCGAACGCTGTTAGTTCGCCGTTATTACCCATCGCAAATTCAGGCCCAATAAATTTGCTGGCCAATGCTTCTCTTTTTTTAAATCAGTGAAATCATAGGCCTAGATATTCAGTGGCGCCCCAGATATTCAGTTTCAGCACCCCAAACGGAAGCGGGGCGCTGCTCGAGGTGCCCCGCGTCCCTCTTGGGGCGCTGAAACTGAATATCGCAGCGCAACGTGCCGCACGTTGCGCTGCGGTTCTGCTGGCCTTCCTCCCCTTCTTAAAGGGGAGGGGCCTACACCAGCGCGATCAGAGATCGCGAGTGCCGGCAAAAGAGCCCGGCACCGAGGAGAGGTGCCGGGCTCTTGGGACACAGCCGGCACTGCCCGGGGGGGGTGCTCAGGAGGCTGGGGACAGTGGCGCAAGGAGGTGCTGGCAGGCGGCCAGCAAAAAAAATGGCCGCCCCGCACCTCCCCTTTAATTAGTGCCACTACCGCCGCAGGTCGGCCCCCCTGAACCAGTCGCAAATTGCGACCAGTGTTACAGCCGGGGGCGCGACCCAATATTGGGGCGGTAGCGGGGCGCTGCGCACACCGATGACGTCATCGGTGGCGGCGCAGCGCTACAGGCTAATGCCGCCATTAACGTCCCGCTAAATTTCACGGGGGGCGTGGCCAGTTGCGCTAAAGCCACTAAGTGCCCTCTTTGGGCGCTAACTGGTGGCGCAGCCCACCGAATTTCTAGGCCATAATGTTCACCAACCAATTGCAAGAAAATGCGTGACACTGGTTCAGGTTGAGGTCCTGTTTAATTTTTCTCTGTCTTCTGACAACTTTGCCATTGTTGGAGAAGGATGAGCATGAATCCACTGCTGCACAGTGTGTGAATGTACCAACGTGCAATGCTTCAGAAACCAACTTGGGACATTTGAAGTATAATTGGCATATAATGAACTTCAATAAACAGCTTAACTCAAAACAAAATTTCAGCATCTATCATAGATTCAGATTGTAAATAAATAATTTTCAAGTATCACATAACAAAGCAATGTAATTTCATTTTATGGGAACTCTTTAACAGAAGAATTTTTGAAAGCATTTTACAAAATGGGAACATTAATGTTAATGGAAATGATAGTCAGAGTCCTTAGATATTGTGAAGTTGGCAAAAATCAATTTGAAAATGACCTGTAACTTACACATAGAGGTGGGTGGGAAGGAACTAGCTCACAAAGAGGGAGCAAATTATTTGAAAAGTGAGTAAAAGGTTTGTGAATTGTACAGGATCCTTCATAAATGATTCCTTCATTTGTATATATGGCTTATATTTGAATAGATGAAGTGCTTCATTGGTTAATGAGGAGGAAAGGGCACCAGAGAGATCAAGGGAAGCACACTGGTAGGACACATCTATAGTACGTACCAGCTCCTTGTGACTCAGAGGATTAGTGTTTTAGGAGACACCAACAGAGCACAGAATCTGTCGATGAGATCTGCCATGTGATGGGAATACCAGTCACAGGAACGTCACCACATCCTTCAACATCTACGCCACAGCATGCTTCCAGGAACGCACAGAAGATATCTGTCCTATCAATAATTTGCGTTGTACTACATAAAACAAGTGACAGATGCAAAAATTTACATACACTTTAGTACTTCTTCTTCTTAGGCAGTCCCTTGGAACCGAGGATGACTTGCTTCCACATTAAAAATGAGTTCGCAGGTGACTGATTAGTCCAATGCGGGACCTACAGTCTCTGTCACAGGTGGGGCAGACGGTGGTTGAAGGGGCGGGTGGGTGGGGTGCTTGGGTTGACTTGTGCTGCCTGCGTTTGGCTTCCGCTTGCTCTCGGCGAAGAGACTCGAGGTGTTCGGCGCCTTCCCGGATGCTTCTCCTCCACTTTGTGCGGTCTTGTACCAGGGATTCCCAGGTGTCGGTGGGGATGTTGCACTTTTTCAAGGAGGCTTTGAGGGTGTCCTTGAAGCATTTCCTCTGTCCACCTGGGGCTCTCTTGCCGTGCCGGAGCTCCGAGTCAAGTGCTTGTTTTGGGAGTCTTGTATCGGGCTTGCGGACAATGTGACCCGTCCATCGGAGCTGATTGAACGTGGTCAAAGCTTCGATGTTGGCCTGCACGAGAACACTGACGTCGGTGCGCCTATCCTGCCAATGGATTTGCAGGATCATGCGGAGGCAGCGTTGGTGGTACCTCTCCAGTGCTTTGAGGTGCCTGCTGTACATGGTCCATGTCTCTGAGGCATACAGCAGGGCGGGTATTACTGCTGCTCTGTAGACCATGAGCTTAGTGCCGGGTTTGAGGTCCTGGTCTTCAAACACTCTCTTCCTCAGGCGACCGAAGGCTGCACTGGCACACTGAAGGCGGTGTTGGACTTCGTCGTCGACGTCTGCCCTTGTTGACAGTAGGCTCCCGAGGTATGGAAAGTGGTCCACATTGTCCAAGGCCTTGTTGTGGATTTTGATAATCGGGGGGCAGTACTGTGTGGCGGGGGCAGGTTGGTAGAGGACCTTTGTCTTACGGATGTTTAGTGTAAGGCCCATGCTCTCGTACGCTTCGGTGAAGGTGTTGACAATGGTTTGGAGTTCGACCTCCGAGTGAGCGCAGACGCAAGCATTGCCAGCAGCAGGAGAGGTAGATGCACTTTTCCACTATTATGATTTCCCTAAGTTTTACAAGGCCTTTTGAGCAACTGTACACAATTTCATGCCCTACATTAAGAGGAAGGGCTATTGCTCAATGAACAGGGAAATGGTATGTGACCACCTCATTAAAGTTTCTGCAATGGCTGCTATGTGGGAAGCATTCACAACTGCATTCTCAATCATATCTACCCCAATCCTTCAAAGGGGATGTAAGTTGACTTTCAGGATACCTTGGTTATAAACTGCAACCCTGTCTCATTACAACTGTATGCCACCCCATACCTGAATAAAACAGAGCTACAACAGCCTTTATGACTGCTCAACAATGTTTCAGAAGTTTGAACCACTCAGCATCTATCTTGTAATGTGATCCAGAGAGACCTAGCAGAATTTCAGAAAAATTGTGGCGTAGCTATGGTGTAGGAACAGAGTTAAGTTGTTTTTCCCAAGGAAATTCACATGTAACTGATTTACGGTGAAAACATGCAGAAATATCGCCACACACAAATTTCCTCGATCATTTGCGACGTTCTCAAGTTACATAAAAATAGAAAATGCTAGAAATACACAGCAGGTCCATTAGCATTTGTCAAGAGAATGGACATGATAATGTTTTGGGTACAAACCCTTTGTCAGATACCCAAACATTAACCTGTTTTGTCTTTTTACAGACGCTGACAGACCTGCTGTGTATTTCCAGCATGTAATCTCTTCAGAGAACTTATTTGGAATACAGCTATATGATTAAGGTGACCTGGATCAAATACAAACACTTAACAAATGTGTAATAAGCACACAAGCTCATACAGCAAAATCCTGATGTTACTTTTGTTTATTTTGGTTTACAGCTGAATAATCACAGAAAACCATTTCCCTTCCATTGTTTGCACAAGACTCAATGTGTACATCTCTTGCAAAATATAATAAAATATATATTTGCTGGTAATTTACTCAAATTAAAACAATGATATCACTGTGGTAGAGCATATGTACTTAAAAAGGACCAGGGTAGACTACCTCACTGAGCAAAAGGTTTGTAATATTTGTGGGGGTGGGGGGGATTTGCAACTCGCGGTCGCCCATTTAACGCTGGTAAAATTGGAATTGGGTCTCCAAATTTTGTCTGATCTCTCAAGCTCAATGTCTGCTGTAAGTGCGTACAACATCATTTTAAGTTGGGCGTGTTTTAGTTGTCTAAGGCACCCACCTGAAACCAGAGGGTGCCTAATCAATGTATGTAAATGAGGCTCCTGCATCTGGTTAAGGACGCTTCTGCTACATTCAACTTCCTAAGTGTTGGATTTGCCCATTCTAATAACTGCCAACAAATTCTGTGTGGAACAAGTCAGGAGAGACTCTAACAATGTTATTTAAATGAATCCTCAGCTATAGTTAGGCAAGTACCTGGTTAGTCATTTTAGACCGCTATTTATTTATGTCTATTTCTGGCTGTGTGGTTTGCTGTACTTGATTACAAAAGTTGTGGCAAGTTATTTTTGGAGCTGGAGGACAACCAGGGGCTTCTGCACCAATTTCTTTGCAAACTTTGGTGTGCTGCTCAGTCTGTTATTGTGGCTGGAGAGCCAGTGGGAGGAAGAGCAACATGCAAGAGTAGAGATACCTGCAGCTGCAGGAGGCCTTACCCCACACAAGGTTACGGGAAGAGAACATTGTACCTCCAGTTATGTGAGGAGTGTTAGATCCGTGTGTTAATGGAGACACGGAATGCAGGAGTTGATTTAACAAGTGTTTACTGAACAAAGTCTGGAGGTGAACTAACAACACAAGACGCTACACAGGCTTATATACCCGAGTGGTCACTACTGGTACTACAGTATACAGGGGCTTCAAAAACATAGTTCCTCTTAAAGGTACATACACTACAACTCCTCCCCTTTTAGATAAATAGTACATAACATTTTAAGTAATCATTAAATAAAATTTTTACAAGAACAATAATATACACATTTGCTGAAGTTAATCAATTACAAATTCAGTCTCTCTGGAGGCTTCCTGACTCGGTCCGGATAACGCCTCGGTGGTGTAGTAGGTTCTTTTGGCAAGGTCGATTCGGCCTCAATGCCAGTGTCGGGTTCATCTGGTTCCAGTATCACCGGATCGGAGGTAGATACTATGGGTATCTCTGCTTCATCACTAGGCGTATAGAGTTGTGGTGTAGGTTGTCCTTTTTTGGATGACTCTATGATCTGGTCAGCATGGCACCTTATTATGCTTTCTCCAATGTCCACGGTATACATCAGCGGTCCTAGTCGTGTGCAAATAGTTCCAGGCTGCCATTTCTCGGTACGGTAGTCCCGGGCCAAAACTGGTTGACCTATCTGGAAGGTTCTAGTTGGCCTTTCATTCATGCTTTGAAATTGCCGGTTTTCTACGTCCCTTCTGACGTTTGGCTTGACCAAATCCAGCCGACATCTTAGTCTTCTATTGAAAAACATCATGGCGGGGGTTTGGTTTGCAACCACATGTGTTGCATTCCTGTACGCAAACAAGAAGTTATCTACCTTATGTTGTAGATTTATGTCTTCATTACCCATGGCCTTTATGGCCTTCTTGAAGGTCTGGACAAACCTTTCAGCCAATCCATTGGTGGTGGGATGGTATGGGGCGGACGTGTAGTGCTTAACCCCATTGTTTTTTAAGAACGTCCTGAATTCTTCGGATACAAATTGTGGTCCATTATCAGAACAGATCTGTTCAGGCAGCCCATTCCTGGCGAATATGGTCCTTAATACTGTGATGGTTTTTTCCGTGGTGGTGGAGGACATCTTTATTACCTCCGGCCACTTGGAGTGTGCATCCACCGCGATTAAGAACATTGAGTCCATAAATGGACCAGCAAAGTCGATATGTACCCTTTGCCATGGAGATGAGGGCCACTCCCATGGATGTAGAGGGGCTTGTGGTGGGGCGTTTTGGACCTTCTGGCATCCTAGACAGCTCTTGGTCATTTCTTCGATGTCTCCATCGATACCTGGCCACCACACAAACGCTCTGGCTAAGTTCTTCATTTTCACTCCACCCAGATGCCCCTCGTGAAGCTCCTTTAGCACTCTATCCTTGAGTTTGGGTGGAATCACCACTCTGGATCCACACATCAAGGTTCCTCGGCACACTGACAGCTGTTCTCTTCTTTGCGAGAATGCTGGCAACAGTGGTTCGCCATGTGCTGGCCATCCCTTCACCGTTAAATCGTAGACTCGTGAGAGAGTCGGGTCATTTCGCGTTTCCTTTTCAATGGTAGAATTTGTCACCGGTAGACATTCCACTATGATTGAGTGGAATATCTCCACTGGGTCCACTGTAGGCGCCTCTTCCACCATTGGCAACGGTAGGCGCGATAACCCGTCAGCATTCCCATGCTGTTTTGTTCCTTTGTACTCTGTTATATTGGTGTGCCCCTAGGAAAAGGGACCACCTCTGTAGCCTTTGTGCTGTCATGATGGGAACGCCCTTTTTAGGGGTGAATATGGAGACGAGGGGTTGATGGTCAGTCAACAAGGTAAATTTTTGTCCGTGTAGGTAATGGTTGAATTTCTTCACCCCCCCACACCAGGCTGAGTGCTTCCCTGTCGATCTGGGCATAGTTACGCTCAGCTGAGTTCAATGAGCGTGACGCAAAAGCTATCGGCCGCTCCGAGCCATCAGGGAATCTATGCGATAATACCGCTCCCATGCCGTAAGGGGATGCATCGCACGCCAGTCTGATTGGCAGTGATGGGTTGTAATGAGCCCAAAGATGTGCGAGTTAGGTTGATTGGCTATGATAAATTGACCCTTAGTGTTAGGGGGATTAAATATGTGGGGTTACGGGGATAGGGTGGGATATATGTTGGTGTAGGGGTTACGGGGATTGGGTGGGATATGTGTCGGTGCAGGCTCGATGGGCCGAAATGGCCTCTATCTGCACTGTGGGGTTTCTGTGATTCTGTGGAACACTTCCCTGGACGTGATCAAGCCTTTGCATTTATGGAAGGCACGTTTACAGTCTTCGCTCCATTTCCAAACTACTCCCGTTTGTAGCAGTGCGTTAAGCGGGTGCAGAACCGTCGACAAGTTTGGTAAAAATTTATGATAGTAATTTACTAATCCCAGGAACGACCTTAATTGTGAGACATTTTCAGGCGCTGGGGCCTTTACGACCGCTTCAATTTTTTCAGGTGACTTATGCAACCCTTCTTCGTTAATGACATGGCCACAATATGATATTTGTTTCTGGAAAAATTGAGTCCCCGGAATCCCTTGCAGGACTTGCTCCATAGCTCTTTGCCAGATAGCCGGAGCTGATGCCACTCCGAAAACCAGTCGATTGTACTGGTACAGGCCTTTCTGTGTGTTTATCGTGAGATAACTTTTAGAGGCCTCCTCAACCTCCATCTGTAGATATGCCTGTGCTAAGTCAATTTTGGTGAAACGTTTCCCTCCGGATAGTGAGGCGAAAATATCTTCTATCCTCGGAAGAGGATACTGTACCGTGTGAAGAACCGGGTTTACAGTCACCATGAAGTCCCCACAGATGCGAACTTTTCTCTGTTCTTCAGATTTATCATTATTCAACAGTTTCTTCATGACCGGGACGATGGGTGTTGCCCACTCGCTCCAATCTACCTTGGATAACACGCCTGCTTTTTCCAAATTCTCCAGCTCTGCCTTGACGGCTGGACGAATTACATATGGCACCGGCCTTGCCTTAAAAAACTTGGGAATTGCCGCATCTTCCACTTTTATTGAGGCGGTGGCGCCTTTCAGGGTTCCTAGTTCCTGTTGAAACACTTCTTTGGCATTAGCCAAGATTTCTTTTAATCGTCCAGGTATGACGTCATCATCGTTTTTTTTCTTACTGGTCACCGTCAGTGCCTGAATGGAGTGCCAGTCTAAACGTATCTTTCTGATCCATTTACGTCCCAACAACGGTGGACCACCATCTTGCAGAACGTATAAATACAACTTCTGTATTTCCTTGCCGTTGTATACAACAGGCACCCTTATTTTCCCTCTGGGGCATACTTTCTGCCCCATATATGTCTTCAAGACAATGGATGTGTCTTTCAAAGGTATATGCGGAAATAGCCGCTCGTAATCCCGTCGACTCATGACGGTCAGAGCTGATCCTGTATCTAGCTCCATTTTGACTGGGGACCCCGCTATCGTGAGGGTAACCCAAATGGTCTGGTAAGCTTCATTGGCAATTACATTATGTAATTTGAGACAGCTTAGTCTCTTGTTTCCGGAGTCGCTATCGCTCTTCTGGTCTTCGGAGCTACTGTCCATCATCATTTGTACCTTTCTGTACTTTTCCTTATTGACCTTTTTACTGTCAGTGGATTTCTTTCCAGATCTGCATACACGTGCAATGTGTCCCATCTTTCCGCATTGCCTGCATGCTTTGTCCTTGAACCAGCAGTCCTTCTGGTCATGGGTGGATCTGCCGCAGCGATAACATCTCTCGAAACCCCGTGTCATTTCATGGGTGCTGAAGTCCTGTGGCTTTTGCTGTATCTCTGCAGCTCCGCTTGCGGCTGCTTCGTATGATACAGCCACACTGAAAGCCTTGTCCAGTGTCAAATCTTTCTCAGAAAGTAGTCTTTTCTGTGTTCCTTCGCTTAGGAGACCGCAGACGAATTTGTCTCGTAGAGAATCTGCCAGTCCTGCCCCGAATTGGCAGTGCTTTGACAGCTTTCGTAATTCGGTGAGGTAATCAGCGTTACTTTCATTCTTGTGCTGATTCCTCCTGAAGAATTTGAATCGTTCCGCTATCAGCAGCGGTGTTGGCTTTAAGTGCTCCTGTAAGGTATCAACAATCTCATTAAAATTCTTGTCCATCAGCTTGGCTGGAGTGATCAAGTTTCGTAACAGCCCGTATGTCCTTGCGCCCATCAGATTTAGAAGTACCGATGCCTTTTTATCATCCGCTACTTCATTCGCCTTGCAATATACCTCCACTCTTTCCACATATGTGGTCCAATCTTCTATATCACTATCGAAAGCAGTAATATTGCCAGTCTTCGGCATCTTGAAAATCTAAAATGGCGTTTCCCGCCGCTGCCGCTGCTGCCAATGCTGTTCTCCGCGGTTTCCGTTGCGACCTGCAGCTTTTCGCGGTATTTCTATTTTTTTTATATATCGCTTCAATATTCTCTCCGTAATTGGAGAACCGTTCCCGTCGTGGAGCGGACCCTCTGGGACTTTCCCATCCCTCTGCTCGGTCCGAACGCCGACCTGCTTCGCAGCACCGGCCGCGCCCTGAGTGCTCCACCCTCTCTCTCTCTTTGCTTCTGCTTCCCGACTCGCTGCCCGGCCCCGTTGCAGAGCCACCCGATCGAGTTCTAGCCCGCCGCAGCCCAGGAAGGATCAGTGCACTACCTGCCACCAGCCCGTTTAGCTGGGGAAACCACAGATTGGAGACCAAGCCTGGCCCTCGTTTTCGAGTTTCTTCGAGTTATTTTTTTTTCTTGCTCCTGGCTTCGACCTTCGTCTGAGGAATCGATCCCCTTGAGGTGCTGCCGAATTGCAGGTAAGTTCGTTTCTAACTCGTCGCCACTGTTAGGTCCGTGTGTTAATGGAGACACGGAATGCAGGAGTTGATTTAACAAGTGTTTACTGAACAAAGTCTGGAGGTGAACTAACTACACAAGACGCTACACAAGCTTATATACCCGAGTGGTCACTACTGGTACTACAGTATACAGGGGCTTCAAAAACATAGTTCCTCTTAAAGGTACATACACTACAAGGAGCAGTGTGTTCAATAGCCCCGCATCACCGAGGAGGCTGTTACGGAACTATGTCACCTGTTGCAGGAGCAACCACAGCCAGGTTACACACTTCATTGCCTGTGCCTCTGAAGGTGACTCTGGCCCTGAATATTAATGCCTCAGGATCATACCAGGTTGCGACAGTTGACAAAAGCAAAATTAGTCAGTTTGCTGTGCATTCCTGCATCAAGCAGATCAGGGATACGCTCTCCGTCAAAGCAAACAAGTTCATCTCATTCCCTGTGGAGACAACAAAGCAGGAAGCCATGGCTCTAGGCTTTGTCTGGATTGTAGACTTCCCCCCGACACAATGAATAATTGACTGCACTGACATAGCCCTCCAGAATATGTCCAGCGTATACACGGACAGAAAAAGCTTTTGCTCGCTGCATGTGCAACTAGTATACGACACCAGACAGCACATCATGTTAGGTCTGTGCCAGGTTTCCTGGAAGTTGTCATGATGCCTTTATCCTGCGTTAGTTCTCAATAACCACTCTCTTCCACCCAGACTCTCGGGTGTCAGGCTGGCTGCTTTGGTACAAGGGGGTACCTCCTGAACACCTGGCTCATGACACCTGTCAGAAAACCACGCATAGATGGGTAATACAGTCAGGTCTGGAAGTGTCCTGCAATATAGCCCTGAGAGATTCTTCAGATTCACTGTAGTTTGCTGCATGCCCCATAACTTTGCCCTGCAAAGGGGACAACCGTTAGAACCACTTGTGGAGGCGAAAAGCAGGAAGAACAGCAGCACACCAAGGATGCAGAGGAAATGTTACTTCTACTAAGCCTGCCAGCTGCCAAATTAATCCCCAACAGATCATCTATGAATACTTTAGTTGAGTCATTCCTCCCCACACGCATCAATGTCTGTACTATCATCAGACCCAGTCTTTCTACACTCCAGACAAGTGCTCGCAACTTAAATACGAGCATAGATGTTTTCATCACATCACTTGGTATGGTCAACAAATACTCATCTAAGGAAACTGCACAATGGTGTTTTAAATCGCCATAAAACAAATTGCAAAACTAAAGGTCGTCCTTGTGCAAACCCCTAGTGCCTGTCTTAAGAGTTCTTTTGCCTAGTCTAGTGCTTCTATCAGGTGCTATCCCAGTGGCTACAACATAGCAAGTGGAAAGCTGTTGTTCATGAGTGCACTGGAAATGGCTGTGGTGGGTGACTTCAAGCAGCTCTGTCCTTCGAGGGCCTAGTGGCAGATTGCAGCATCTTGATCCAGGAATTCTGGCCTAGCTGGCTTTCTGGCACCAACATGGACACTGGTTAAGAGGCTGTCAAGGAACAAGAATGCTGTCAGGACAGCATGTGTCTCTGTCAGGGCATCACTGCCACTACCATGGAGCTGTGCCTCAGCAATCCCAGTACTCTGCACGAGAACAGAGCACAGAACTGGTCTGGGCACCCCTTAATGCTTAACAAGCTGGAGAAGATGTTGGAATCCAGAGCCTCAATGGCTGCAGTCTGACCTTTCATCAAAGCTGTCACCCCAGTCTTCATAAGGGAGGGCTCCTATAAGATACCCTAGTCATGTATGCATATATATGTAGGGTTAGGGTTTGGCTTAATCTCATATGATTAAGGTTTTTTCTTTTTATTTATAAATAGCTTGTGGCTTTGTACTGCAGCTAGAAATAATAACATGGTTAAAGTTGTTCATTCCCAGGATGCTTTAGAGTTTAATGTGTGAGAGTACAATTTAGCTGATTGTGTTTTTTACCTTGTGCTGAAAGTGCAGGATGTGAGATTCATGCCTGTTTGACTAAAACTTTGTCAATACATTGTGAAAGGAGATAGTCTTGAGATAGGAAATGGGACAATAGGCCCAAGATGATTAGTTACATGCTTAGATGGTAAGAAAAATAACAACAGAAAATGCTGGAAAAACTCAGCAGGCCAGGCAACATCCGTGGAGAGAAAATAGAGTCAACGTTTCGAGTCAAACCCTTTGTCAAGACTGGAAAGGCACAGGAAATGAAATAGATTGAGAGGCCGGGCTGGGAGAGAACAAAAGAGAAGTGAAGAGACATTAAGAGGTATTCAAAACGAGACGAGATGGTGATAGGACTAGTGGAGACAAAAGACGGCTCTAGATTAGGTGTGAAATGTGCTGGCAGAATGAGAGGCAGCTGCCATGTGGGAGAGAGGGAAAAAAAAGGGGGGGGGGGAAGGGCCAAAACAAAGGTGGGGATAAAAAATAAGTAAAAATGAAATGGGGGCCAAGGTTATGATCTGAAAATGTTGAACCAGATATTGAGTCCGGAAGGCTATAAAGTGCCTAATCGGAAGATGAGGTGCTGTTCCTCGAGTTTACGCTGAGCTTCCGTGGAACAATGCAAGAGCCCAAGTACAGTGAGGTCTGAGTGGGAATGGGGCGGTGAATTAAAATGACAGGCAACCGGAAGCTCGGGGTCATCCTTACGGACTGAACGGAGGTGTTCCACAAAGCGGTCACCCAATCTGCGTTTGGTCTCTGATGCGCTATCAATTACTCAAAAGACTGAGGTTAAGCGAGTAACTAACAGGCTTTTATTAACAAGAGAATGAAGGTGTGCCTCGAGTGGTCGACCAGTCCAGAATACAGAGGGACTGTGGAGCAGTCACCTTTGTACCTGGACTCGTGGGAGGAGTCAGCCGAGGCATGTACAGACATGTACACAGTGGAATACAAACACCCACACAGGCAGGTATAACAGTGGTTTACCACATTCATCCCTTGTTTAAAAATGAGTCCGGCGGGGTGAAGTGTAATAAAAGTTTGTGTATTGGAGTCTCTCCGGAGGTCTTATCTGCCGCTGTGATCGACGTGGCGACGGCAGGGGTAGTGAAGCTTCCGGCGTCGAGTCCCGCGTAGGCTGGGGCACTGGTGTGTAGTCCTCGTGGGTGTCGAGCGGGTCGCGGGGCCCAGGCGTGCCGTCTGCTGGGGTTGGATATTGGATCGTGGGGGGGGGTGGTAGTGGGTAGTGGGTTACTGGGGCCCCCGAGGGTGCGAGGTCTCGTATGGAGACTGTGTCCTCCCGCCCGTCCGGGTACGCAATGTAAGCATACTGGGGGTTGGCGTGGAGGAGGTCGACCCTCTCGACCAGGGGGTCCGTTTTATGGGTCCTCACGTGTCTTCTCAGTAGGACCGGCCCTGGGGACGTCAGCCATGGCGGTAGCGATGTCCCCGATGTGGACTTCCTTGGGAAGACAAACATTTTCTCATGAGGGGTGGCGTTAGTGGCGGTGCAGAGCAGTGACCGAATAGAGTGGAGCGCATCGGGGAGCACATCCTGCCAGCAGGAGGTCGGAAGGCCCCTAGACTTTAAGGCTAGCAGGGCGGCCTTCCAAACTGTCGCATTCTCTCTTTCCACCTGTCCGTTCCCCCGGGGGTTGTAACTGGTGGTCCTGCTTGTGGCAATACCCCTAGCGAGCAGGTACTGGCGAAGTTCGTCATTCATAAACGATGAGCCCCGGTCGCTATGGATATAGCTGGGGAAACCGAACAGGGTGAAGAGGTCGTTCAGACATTTAATGATCGTGGCACTGGTCATGTCCGGGCAGGGGATGGCGAACGGGAAACGGGAGTACTCATCAATAATGTTGAGGAACTACACATTGCGGTCGGAGGAGGGGAGAGGCCCTTTAAAATCAACGCTCAGGCGCTCGAAGGGGCGAGTGGCTTTTATCAGGTGAGCCCTGTCTGGTCTATAAAAGTGCGGTTTGCACTCAGCGCAGACTTGGCAGTTCCTGGTCATGGTCCTGACCTCCTCAATGGAGTAAGGCAGGTTGCGGGCCTTGATGAAGTGGAAGAACCTGGTGATCCCCGGGTGGCAGAGGTCATTGTGGAGGGCCCGCAGTCTATCGATCTGCGCGCTGGCGCAGGTGCCACGCGATAGAGCATCCGGGGGTTCATTGAGCTTCCCGGGCCGGTACAAGATCTCGTAATTGTAGGTGGAAAGTTCGATTCTCCACCTCAAGATCTTGTCGTTTTTGATTTTGCCCCTCTGCTTGTTGTTAAACATAAAAGCAACTGAACGCTTGTCAGTGAGCAGGGTAAATCATTTTCCGGCCAGGTAGTGCCTCCAATGACGCACAGCCTCCACAATAGCCTGGGCCTCCTTCTCAACAGCGGAGAGTCTGGTCTCCAGGCCCTAGAGGGTTCGTGAAAAGAAGGCCACGGGTCTCCCCGCCTGATTAAGGGTAGCGGCCAGGGCAAAGTCGGACGCGTCGCTTTCCTCCTGGAAGGGGATGGATTCGTCCACTGCGTGCATGGTGGCTTTGGCAATGTCTTCCTTGATACGGTGGAAGGCTAAGCGGGCCTCTGCCGTCAAGGGAAAAGAGGTGGACTTGATCAGCGGACGGGCCTTGTCCGCATAGTAGGGGACCCACTGGGCGTAATAGGAGAAAAACCCTACGCACCTCTTCAGGGCCTTGGGGCAGTGGGAGTTCCATAAGGGGACGCATCCGGTCGGGGTCGGGACCGATGACTCCGTGTTCCACAACACAGCCAAGGATGGCGAGGCGGGTTGTGCGGAATATGCACTTCTCCTTGTTATACGTCAGGTTGAGGAGTTGGGCGGTGCAGAGGAATTTTTCGAGGTTTGCGTCATGGTCCTGGAAGTCATGGCCGCAGATGGTCACATTGTCCAGATATGGGAAAGTGGCCTGCAACGCATTTTGATCGACCATCCGGTCCATCTCCCTTTGGAAGACGGAGACCCCGTTGGTGACGCCAAAGGGAACCCTAAGGAAGTGATAGAGGCGGCCGTTTGCCTCAAAGGCAGTATACTGGCGGTCCTCAGGGCGGATAGGGAGCTGGTGGTACGCTGATTTCAGGTCAATGGTCGAGCAGACGCGGTACTGCGCGATCTGGTTGACCATATCAGCTATGCGGGGGAGTGGGTAAGCATCCAGCAGGGTGTAGCGATTTATTGTCTGGCTGTAGTCGATGACCAGGCGCTGCTTCTCGCCGGTCTTAACGACCACAACCTGGGCTCGCCAGGGGCTGGTGCTGCCCTCAATAATCCCCTCCTTCAGGAGCCGCTCCACTTCGGTTTTAATGAAAACCCTGTCCCTGGCACTGTATCGCCTGCTCTTTGTGGCGATGGGCTTACAGTCGGGGGTGAGGTTAGCAAACAGTGGGGGGGGGGGGTGGTGACTCTGAGTGTGGAGAGGTTGCACCTGGTGCGCAGCGGGCAGTTTGGAAGCTGCTGGCTGCGGACTGTGAGTGGGGGGAGGGGTCCACCGTACGCCATCGTAACACCTTTAAGGTGGCACTGAAAATCTAACCCCAGTAGAACGGCAGCGCAGAGGTGGGGCAGGACCAGAAGTTTAAAATTATCGTACACAGTCCCGTCTACTAAGAGTGTCACCACGCAGTAGCCGCCAATGTCCGCCGACTGGGACTCGGAGGCCATAGAAATCCGCTGGTGCGCAGGCAGGACTGGGAGAGAGCAACGCCGCACCGTGTCGGGGTGGATGAAGCTCTCCGTGCTCCCAGAGTCAAAAAGGCAGGTTGTTTCGTGACCATTTACCTTAATGTCCATTGTGGACCGGGCCAGTTGGTGCGGTCTCGCTTGGTCCAGCGTAACGGAGGCCAGCGTAGGGGTCGGTGTGTTGCTGCGGGTATCACATGAGGCGGTGTTGGGGGCCTGCTGCGTCCCGGCTGGCGTCCAAGATGGCGGCGTCCATGATCCCCATGTGGCTGGAGGCGTCCAAAATGGCTGCTGTTCCGGTGGTTCGCACATGGCTGGGGAGGCCCAAGATGGCGGCCCGCACGGCCCACACGCGGCGCTGCTGGGGTTCGGGGTGGCTTTGGCCCTGCAGACGCTGGCGTAGTGTCCCTTCTTCCCGCAGCCCGAGCAGATCGCATTTTTCGCCGGGCAGCGCGCTCTGGGGTGTTTGGTCTGGCCACAGAAGTAGCATGTCTGGCCTTGGGACACTGCTGCGGTAGTTGGGCCGTGGCTGGGGTGGCACGGCGCTATGAGACGGTCCTACCGTGTCCCAGGCTGTCGTTCCCCGCGGCGTCCACAGTGCAGAGGAGTAGGCATCCATGCCCCGGTAGGTTGCGTCCAATGATAGTGCGAGTTCAGAGGCCTTGTTGAGGTCGAGGTCACTCTGCTCCAACAGTCGCTGTCGGGTGTAATTGGACCTGTGGCCCGCTACAAAAGCGTCCCGGATAAGTTCCTCTGTGTACACAGCGGCCTTTACATCCTTACAACCACAGGCCCGGCCAAGCACAGACAGTGCCTGAAGGTATTCCTCGGTCGATTCCCCAGGTTGTTGTTTACGACTCCCCAGGAGGTGCCTGGCGTACACCTCGTTCACTGGGCGCGTGTACTGGTCCTTGAGGAGCTTGAGAGCTGCCGTGTACGAGGTCGCGTCCTGGATGACCGAGTACGCTCGGTGGTTCACTTTGGAGGTCAGGACATCCAGTTTGTCCTCATCCGATTTGACCGTTGCAGCGGAGGCGATCAGGAATCTTTCAAAGCACCTAAGCCAGTGAGCAAACTTGGTGGATGCGTCCGCCTCCCGATGGCCTAAGTCCAGGCATGCTGGTGTGAGGATCTTCTCCATTATAAAAAAATCTTGTTAATAAAATTGATGCGCTATCAATTACTCAAAAGACTGAGGTTAAGCGAGTAACTAACAGGCTTTTATTAACAAGAGAATGAAGGTGTGCCTCGAGTGATCGACCAGTCCAGAATACAGAGGGACTGTGGAGCAGTCACCTTTATACCTGGACTCGTGGGAGGAGTCAGCCGAGGCATGTACAGATATGTACACAGTGGAATACAAACACCCACACAGGCAGGTATAACTGTGGTTTACCACAGTCTCCCCAATGTAGAGGAGACCACATCGTGAGCAGCGAATACAGTATACTAGATTGCAAGAAGTAGAAGTAAATCGCTGTTTCACCTGGAAGGGGTGTTTGGGGCCCTGGACAGTGGGATGGGGGGAGGTATAAGGGCAGGTGTTGCATCCCCTGCGCTTGCACGGGAAGGTGCCGGGCGAAGGGGAAGGGGTGCTAGGGGTGATAGAGGAGTGGACTAGGGTGTCTCGGAGGGAGCGGTCCCTACGGAATGCTGAAAGGGGAGGGGAAGGGAAGATGCGTTTGGTGGTGGGATCACTTTGGAGGTGGCGGAAATGGCGGAGGATGATCCGTTGAATGTGGAGGCTGGTGGGGTGAAAGGTGAGGACAAGGGGAACCATATCGTGGTTCCGGGAGGGAGGGGCAGGGGTGAGGGCAGAAGTGCGGGCAGAAGTGCGGGAGATAGAACGGACATGGTCGAGGGCTATGTCAACCACGGTAGCGAGGAATCCTCGGTTGAGGAAAAAGGAAGACATGTCAGAAGCACTGGTGTGGAAGGTGGCATCGTCGGAGCAGATGCGGCGGAGACTGTGAAACTGGGAGAATGGAATAGAGTCCTTGCCGGAGGCGGGGTGGGAGGAAGTGTAGTCCAGGTAGCTGTGGGAGTCAGTGGGCTTGTAGTGAATGTTGGTCAATAACCTATCTCCAGAGATGGAAACAAAGAAGTCGAGGAAGGGAAGGGAAGAGTCGGAGATGGACCATATGAAGGTGAGGGAAGGGTGGAAATTGGAGGCAAAGTGAATGAAATTGTCTAGTTCAGGGCGAGAGCAGGAAACGGCACCGATACAGTCATGAATGTACCGGAAAAAGAGGTGAGGGAGGGGACCCGAGTAGGACTGGAACAAAGAGTGTTCCACATATCCCACGAAAAGGCAGGCATAGTTTGGAACCATGCGGGTACCCATAGCAACACCTTTGATTTGGAGGAAATGAGTGGAGTCAAAGGAGAAGTTGTTTAATGTGAGAACAAGTTCGGCCAGGCAGAGGAGGGTAGTGGTGGATGGGGACTGGTCGGGCCTCTGTTCAAGGAAGAAGCGGAGCGCCCTCAGGCCATCCTGGTGGGGGATGGAGGTGTAGAGGGATTGTACGTCCATGGTGAAAAGGAGGCGGTTGGGGCCAGGAAACTGGAAACTGTTAAAGTGGCGGAGGGTGTCCGAAGAGTCGCGGATGTAGGTGGGAAGAGACTGGACAAGGGGAGAGAAGGTAGAGTCGAGATAGGAAGAGATAAGTTCGGTAGGGCAAGAACAGGCTGAAACAATGGGTCTACCGGGGCAGTCCTGTTTGTGGATCTTGGGAAGAAGGTAGAAGCGGGCTGTGCGGGGTTGGGGAACTATGAGGTTGGTGGCCGCGGGGGGAAGATCTCCAGAGGAGATGAGGTCAGTGACAGTCTTGGAAACGGTGATTTGATGTTCGGTAGTGGGGTCATGGTCCAGGTGGAGGTAGGAGGAGGTGTAGGAGAGTTGGCGTTCAGCTTCCGCTAGGTAGAGGTCGGTGCGCCAAACAACAACAGCACCACCCTTGTCAGCAGGTATAATGACAATGCCAGGTTGGATCTAAGAGAATGGAGTGCTGCAAGTTCAAAGGGAGGTAGGTTGGAGTGAGTGAGGGGAGCAGAAAAATGGAGACGGCCAATGTCACGGCATCAGTTAGCGATGAAAAGGTCTAGAGAGGGTAAGAGGCCAGGGGGAGGGGTCCAGGTAGAATGGGAATTCTGAAAGCGGGAAAAAGGGTCAGTCGTGCGGGGGGAAGACTCCTGGCCAGAGAAGTGGGCACGGAGACGAAGGCGACGGAAAAAGAGCTCAACATCGTGTCGAGCTCGAAATTCATTGAGGTGGGGGCGTAGGGATGAAGCTCAGGCCTTTGCTGAGGACTAATCGTTCAGGGTCAGCGAGGGGAAGGTCAGAGGGGATAGTGAAGACGCGGCAGGGGGCGAGATTGGGAGAAGGGGGGTCAGAGGAAAGTGAAGGAGAAGGTGGTTCTGGAGGGGTGTTGGTGTTCAAGAGTTGCTGAAGCTTGCAATCCTTGACATCGGAAAGGAAGAAAAAAAGTTTTTTGTTGAAGCGTCGGATGAGTCGAAGGATGAAATGGAACTGTGGACCCGGACAGCTTTGAGATAGAGTGCATCAGTGCTGCTGAAGAGAGAGGTCGAGAGTGTTCATGTGGCGCCGCATGGCGTTGAGCGTGGATCTCAAGATGCGGCGAGAGCAGTAGTTTGAGGAACGATGCCCCTCCCTCCCGGAACCATGATAGGGTTCCCCTTGTCCTCACCTTTCACCCCACCAGCCTCCACATTCAACGGATCATCCTCCGCCATTTCCGCCACCTCCAAAGTGATCCCACCACCAAACGCATCTTCCCCTCCCCGCCCCTTTCAGCATTCCGTAGGGACCGCTCCCTCCGAGACACCCTCGTCCACTCCTCTATCACCCCCAGCACCCCTTCCCCTTCGCCCGGCACCTTCCCGTGCAAGCGCAGGAGATGCAACACCTGCCCTTATACCTCCCCCTTCCCACTGTCCAGGGCCCCAAACACCCCTTCCAGGTGAAATGGCGATTTACTTGTACTTCTTGCAATCTAGTATACTGTATTCGCTGCTCCCGATGTGGTCTCCTCTACATTGGGGAGACCAAACGCAGATTGGGTGACCGCTTTGCGGAACACCTCCGTTCAGTCCGTAAGGGTGACCTCAAGCTTCCGGTCGCCTGTCATTTTAATTCACAGCCCCATTCCCACTCAGACCTCACTGTACTTGGGCTCTTGCATTGTTCCCCGGAAGCTCAGCGTAAACTCGAGGAACAGCACCTCATCTTCTGATTAGGCACTTTACAGCCTTCCGGACTCAATATCGAGTTCAACAATTTCAGATCATAACCTTGGCCCCCATTTCATTTTTACTTATTTTTTATCCCCACCTTTGTTTTGGCCCTTCCCCCCCCCCCCCCTCTTTTTTCCTCTCTCCCACATGGCAGCTGTCTCTCATTCTGCCAGCACATTTCACACCTAATCTAGAGCCGTCTTTTGTCTCCACTAGTCCTATCACCATCTCGTCTCGTTTTGAATACCTCTTAATGTCTCTTCACTTCTCTTTTGTTCTCTCCCAGCCTGGCCTCTCAATCTATTTAATTTCCTGTGCCTTTCCAGTCTTGACAAAGGGTTTGACTCGAAACGTTGACTCTGTTTTCTCTCCACGGATGTTGCCTGGCCTGCTGAGTTTTTCCAGCATTTTCTGTTGTTATTTTGGATTTCCAGCATCCGCAGTATTTTGCTATCGTAGATGGTAAGCAAGTTGGCTTTTGGAAGTTTTACAGGAACTACCTAATATCTGGGGATCTTGTTAACAACACACTCTTGTTATGCCACAGTGAATCATCTAGGACAGTGTGTGTGACTAGAAGCTTAGAAAGATCTTGAGCTTTCCTTCACAATTTGTAGATAGAATCAGGCTTGAAAGGATCGACGAAGGTTACATCTCTACCCAGAGGAAAAACGGGGTAATTGTGTTTATTTCTCTGTATGTCTACTACTTAGAGACTTTGGCCGCGAATTTATTGATCGATGCGGCTTGGAAGCGGGTTAGCTGGTTTCCGGGTTCCAGTCCCGTCCCCAACTTAATCTGGCCCACAGACGTGATTTTACATCAGTTGGCCTTGTTAAGCCCACCCTGTAATTAAGAAGCCGCTGGTCAGATGATGTCATTTGATGATGCGTCATCTGCTGGTTTGCTCACATTTTTTCTTTGACAGCTCATTTCTCAGTGTTTGACGGCATTGAGTTGCTGCAAACACTGACAATGACTGTTCACGGGTGAGTTCTTGCACCCAGACTCTCCAGTGACTCCCTCCTTAGGCTAGAACAGATGGTAGCTGCAGGCGAGGTTACAGAAGCGATCTATCACTGGTGAGGGAGGTTCTCCCAATGAGGCGGGATTAGACATACAATTCAAAACTTGTTACCTATAGAAAAGTCTAAATGCATTAAAAATGAATTTCCCAACAATTCCTTACCTCTGAAACTCACCAGTGCACCATTGGATCCTTCACATCACTTCTGCAGCTGTCATCAATACAGAAACATTACAGCAGACTCACAACACGCCACACTTACCTGGCGTGGCGTCCGGACATCGGGAAGCCCGAAGCAGAAGTGTCAAAATTGCAAAAGAGCCTGTTAACTGCCTGTTAGCAACCTTTAACAGGCAGTTAAGTGGCTATAATCCTCTTCCCGCCGCTAAGTGTCGGGTCCATGTGCAAATCGGGGACCTGACACTTGGGAAGATTGATTGGAGGCAGGTTGACAGCAGGTTTCCTGCCCACTGTCAATCTTTGCAATTTTGCCGGATGTCCTGCCTCCGAACCCGCCCCCTGAGTGCCGGCAAAATTCTGGCCATTGTTTGGGAGGCCAGCGACCATGGCCAGATTTACTTCACTTGATGCTGTAAACCCTGGCTGCCCCATGATGCATCAGGTTGACACCATCCCACACCATAAAGCATCCCTTTAATGTCCAAGCCATTCCATGCACACTCATCACTGTAGTGGGGTGGGGAGAAGCTTTGTCTGAACATTCACTGGAACTCAGTAAGATACTTCTCAAGGTGCCCACAGATCTGTCCAATAAGGGGCCAAAGACTTGGTCGAACACAATAAAAGGATTACGTTCCAACTTTATTTGGTGTCAGATTCAAATGTTACTTGCACTCTGCTGCAATGTGTATAGAGGTGACTGCATGGTCCATGGTTGACTACAGTGCTTCAATACCAATGCAGATGACCCTACACTAGTTGGAGTAGGACTCCTCCATATTGTCCGACATTGTGGGCACATGCATCGAGCAGTTGTTGCTGTAAAGCCATCAGTCTTTTATAGGCTGCCCTGAAGATCTTCCTATGTATCCTCTACAGCCAAGCTAGAACATGAGCTTGCCTTCCATTGCGCTGGTTCCTGGGGTGTCCCATTCCCCATTCCTTGTTCCTGTGTACTTGTACTCTGATTTCCTTATGCAGAACCCCCTAATTGACTCTCTCAAGTATGTAGGGTACTGATTTCTGAGCTGGTGCTTGCAAGGGTAAGCTCGAGTGATGGTGCTTCTTTTCTGAAAAAGAACAGAACTCAAAATGCAAGGTCTGACTGAGATGGAAAATTAACATTGGTTCAGAATTTGTTGAATAAATAACGGCATATGAATGATGCATGCTGTTATTAATGTGAAAATTGGCCAGCAACTTGTGGCGAAGAAGAGATATGGGCCTAGAAATTCAGTTGTTAGCACCAGCCGCTAGCGCCTTAAGAGGGCGAGAAGTGGGGCGCGAAGCGACTAGCGCCCGGGCGCGGCGCAATCTGCGCCTCTCGCGAAATTCAGTTAAGATTTAGCGCCGGCGCAAAACCTTTGCGCGCGCTCAGCTGCGCGCGCAGATCCTGACATTATTTCATGGTGCAACGCCCTTTGTGCGCCCCGAACCGGAACTTCAGTGGCGTCGGCCTAATGTGCACCTGGCGCCCCCAGCGACTGGTAAAGGGGAACGGTTCCCAGTTGCTGCGGGGCGCGGGGGGCGCTATTTAAAGGGGACTCCTCCTGCATTATAAGTGGCAGTCATTTTGTGCCAATCCTTCTGTGTGAGAGAGAGATATTTGGAGAGAGACAAAGGCAGAGAGCTTTCTGCTTTGACTCCGCGCTCGCACAGGTACTTCTGCCTTCAGGCCAGAGCTTTGCACTTGGATTTAACTTTCAGTGCCATAGCCTTGAGTCGCCACGTATAATGGGGGCTGCAATGGGTGGAAACGTTGGCTTTCTGCATTGCATTCAAAGGGCTCAGACGCCGTGAGAGAGTGCCAGTCATGGCCAGATGGAGAAGGGCCAACAGGCGTCGGCACAGGAGGCCTTACCCACCCAGGGTATACCGCCAGAAGTTCTCATATCTGAACATGTCTGAGGAGCAGTGTGTTCAGAGGCTGCGATTCAGAAGGGAGGTGGTCACGGAGATCTGCCGCCTGCTTCGCAGAGATCTGCAGCCACAGCTGAGGAGCAGGACGTTTCTGTCGGTGGCAGTGAAGGTGACGGTGGCTCTCAATTTCTATGCCACCGGCTCCTTCCAATCCGCTACTGGGGACATTGCCAACATCTCCCAGTTCGCGGTACATTGCTGCATCCGCCAGGTGAACAATGCCCTTTTCAGAAGGAGATGTCAGTACATCTCCTTCCCCATGACCCTGGACAAG
Organism: Somniosus microcephalus; assembly: GCF_052327205.1. Taxonomy (NCBI): domain Eukaryota; kingdom Metazoa; phylum Chordata; class Chondrichthyes; order Squaliformes; family Somniosidae; genus Somniosus; species Somniosus microcephalus. The sequence goes on along the minus strand of NC_141008.1, from coordinate 26,105,851 downwards.
CAGCAGGAGTGTGCAATGGGATTTGGAAGAATAGCGGGCTTCCCCATGGTTCAGGGCGTAGAACTGATGAACCAGCAATGGTCAGGCCTTGCTTCAGGGCTGCAGTGTGCAGGGCATGGCAGCCAAACAAGTCGACCCTCCCCCTTTAAGAGCTGACCGGCTCCAGCGTGTCTGCCTTCATTGAGCAACTCGCCGCACCTGCGCTGCGCCCGCCCTCGGTGTTAGCACCCCGGATCGCCGGCTTAGCGCCTAATGATAGGCGTGCATCGACTGCTTTAGAGCAGCAGCAACCTCTTGGGGCGATACAACTGAATATCGGCAAAGGTGGCGCTAAGTTGCGCCGGGCGCAAAATTTAGCGAACACCCGGCTGTAGCGCCCCAAATGTGGCTATACAGGTAGACTACCCTTTATCCGGACTTCCGAAAACCGAAACCCTCTAAAAACCGAAGGTTTTTTCATTCAGCGTAAGTCGTGCGTACGAATGAAAAAACCTTCGGTTTTTAGAGGGTTACGGTTTCGGAAGTTCGGATAAAGGGCAAGTCGTGCGCACGACCCCCCGCGGACCCCGCCGGCCCTGACAACCGCCGACCCCGCCAGCCCCGACAACCGCCGACCCCCCCGCGGACCCCGCGGGCCCCGACCCCCGCCGACCCCGACTGACTTACGCTGAGCGTCAGCGTAGTCGTGCGCACGACCCCCCGCGGACCCCCGCCGACCCACCTTCCGAAATCCGAAATTCTCCTTTATCTGAAACTCGGCTGGTCCCGAGGTTTTCGGATAAAGGATAGTCTACCTGTACTGAATTTCTAGGCCATGGTACCATAGTGGTTATGTTACTGGACTGTAATCCAGAGGTCTGGACTGATCCGGAGACATAAGTTCAAATTCCACATAGAAACATAGAAGATAGGAGCAGGAGAGAGACATCGGCAGCTGGTCAATTTAAATTCAGTTCATGAAATAAATCTGGAATAAAAAAAAGCTAATATCACTAATGGTGACCTTGAAACTACTGGATTGTCATAAAAGCCCATCTGATTCAGTAATGTCGTTTAGGGAAGGAAATCTGCCATCCTATATGTGAATCCAGACCACAGCAATGTGGTTGACTCTTAACTGTCCTCTGAAATTGTGGCTCACCACCACCTTCTGAAGGGCAATTAGGGATGGGCAATAAATGCTGGCCTTGCCAGCGACGCCCGCATCCCGTGACTGAATAAAAAAATACCCTGTGAATTACGAATGGCCACAAATTGCTGGACGATTTGCGCCACTCTGCTGTTAGCTTTGTGAAACAAGCATCTTGCTGTTAATTTCATTAAGTTGCTGCATTTGCATATTAATTGACCATTAAACTTGCCACAGAAAGTTAAGTCTAATAATTAATAGCACAAATGCCTTTTTAATGACGTGATAATTGTTAATGACTGACAATCAACCTCTCCTGCCCAGCAAGTGAACAATTTAAACTGTGGAGTCTCATTCCTTCAGGTAGTAAATTGTTGGAGATTTTAAAACTATCAATTTTTAAACGTAATTTTTTTCTTACTTTTCTGTTTCTTTCCTCTTAATCCAATCTTTCTTACTCTCTATTTCTTTCTGTACCTGATTTGACATTGAATTCACCCATTCTACATCACCCTCCTTCTCACTCCTTTCTCTGTTTATCTCTCAATCCTTAAATCTCAGTGGTTAAGATACAGTGTTGGTCCCGCCGTTCACTAAGGTCCCAGATGTCCCGTTGCCCTCACCGCGCCATTATCAATACCCACTCCCAGCAACTTACAGAGCACAAACATTTTGAGTTGAAGGGTACAGGAAAAAGTCTAAATAACCGGACAACACTGCGAGAGGCCCCGCTCCAGTGCATTCTGGCCCATTATTTTACTAAAATTAATAGATAAATATATTGGAGATGCACCCACAATTTTTTGTTTCTATTTAATTAAAGTTACAAATACATTCAAAAGTTCAGGAAACATCATAATCAGCAAAAGTGAAGCTCAACATTTTTTTCAGACATTTGAACCCTTCAACTGGATTATTTTCTTAAATTCACATACTTTTCCTCAGCCTCTTCAGATCTATGGGCTAGAATTTGCAGTGGGTATAACGGTGTACTCTGAGAGTACGCCGTCATACTGCCTTTGAAATGGAGTGCAAGTTCAGGATTTCTGCATGCACTAAATCCCGAACTTGCGATCTGTCAAGTTCCGACTTGACAGATGATCCGCATTGACGGGGAAATACTAATTGCTGGCGCAGATTTGGGAATTGCCCACCAACTGCCCAGCAATTACACCTGAACATTTTTATGGCTGATGCAAACAGGTGCAGGGCTTGTTTGTATAGAGTAAGGGGATACCTCCTGACAAATCTAAGTAATTAAAAAAACTTATGAGGCCGGAAATGGAAGGATTTTAGGATTTTGTCCATGAAAAGTATTTGTTGTCCATGAAAAGTTTGGAGGAAGCGGTTGCTACATTGAGCGTTTTTGTTTGCATCTATGTGGACCATAAGCTTAAAAAAAATCTGTTCTGAAAGCATAGATGTTTATGCACAGTAAATCCCAGAAGGCTCTAGTAATGAGGGTTTGTTTTTTTTCCTTCCGGAAATCATAAATGAATGCGAGACCTTCTGTTTCCTGATTTGAGCACCGACCCATGTGATCCCAGGTACGCTTCCATACACTGTGCGCCCCTGGGATCCATGGGCCACACCAAGCTGCCCTCTACTACACAGTGTCAAACAGTGAGTTCGCGAAGGAGGGTCCCCATCAGGTAAGTTCGCATTCCGTTCGGATGTCGGCAGCGTAATCTGTAGTTAAGCCACCGACCGCAAAATTCAGGCCTACATTCCTAATACTACATTCCATTATGTGAACAAGAAAAGAGGCAGCCGGCCTACTTTCAGACCTCTGTCGAGCTCTAGGAAGTGCATAGGAGTGGCCAGAGTTACAAAGACTTGTTTTCAACTTTTCATGCCTAACTTGCTTAGCCCTTCCCTGGTTGATACAGCTGTTATAGTTTGGAACCTGTTAGATGATTTTTTTTTTCTAAGACTCTTGCTGACTTTGTGGAAGGCGGCTGCTTTGTGCGAATGTTAAGTTTTAAATATGGAAATTTTGTCACAGGCTTAGGGCATAGGATACTTCTGATTTTATAACTTTAGACTGCAAGGTATATGTGACTCACTTGACAGAACTTGCAGATCTTTTTATTATAGACTGCTAAATTTGTTATTTGATATATATTGTAGTAATTTACTAGGGAAGCAAAGCATCACTGTTGTGCAGTAATGCAAGTGTATTAAAATGCTTCATCCTGAAATGTCTATGGAGATTTCTAGGAATGGTTCAACTGAACAGATGTGTATGTGGTTTGATTTATTTAACAGAGAAGCCACTGCAGCTAAAACAAGATGAAAATGCTGATACAAATTAATATAAAACAGCTCCAGAGAGACTTCAACGTAAGCTCGAGGAACAGCATCTCATCTTTCAATTAGGCACTCTACAGCCTTCTGGACTCAACATTGAGTTCAACAATTTCAGACTATAACCCCCCATTTTTTCAGGCGGCAGCTGTTGATGATTCTGCCATCCCCATTTGCAACATTTAATCTCTCCTGCCTTCAATCCTAGCACAGACTGTCCCTTTAGTTCTTTCCTCCCCTCCCCTCTCCTCCTTTCCCTGCCTCTGCACCTGCTTAAAACCTGTTACTTCTCCAACTTTCTCCAGTTCTAACGAAGGATCACAGACCTGAAACGTTAACTCTGTTTCTCTCTCCACGGATGCTGCCTGGCCTGCTGAGTGTTTCCAACATTTTCTGTTGTTATTCCAGAGACTTGTTGCTTGTACTACAATAATTTGTAATAGTATAATTGTCTGAATCTTAATTTTTTTTGTGTATGCTAGAGATTTTAGGGGAGAAATTGGTCCCCTGTCAGCCTGTTTTTTGGATTAGTGTTGGGAGTACTAATTTCTAGGCACGACCTTGCACACCCGATCTGCTAATCAGGGTCCTGAGGCCTGTTTTAGGATCCTTTTTGTACTGCCTGAACTGCTGGATTTTTAGAAAATGACTGATGCGAATGCCCCTGCTTCTTGGATGGTGCTGTGCAGGTCCTTGTGGAGCAGGCAACCAAGAGGAAGGAGGTTCTCTTCCCCCACAGACAGACGCCCTACCAAGTAGCTCAGAAACAATGGTCAGAGGTTGCAGAGCAAGTCAATGAGAAAAGCATTGCTCCTAGGAGCTGGCAGCAATACCAGAAGAAATTCAGACTTGAGATAGTTGCTAAGGTAAGACTCCACTTCACAGCTCTCTTACATTCTGCACAGCCCGATATCACTCTGCTAAAGCCACTGCAAAAACAAACCTTCCTTCCCCCGCTTCCCATCACTCTCCCCCAATCACAGCAGCACACTTCACTGCACCTCCTTCTGCTTACACTTCCACATTCTGTACCTGGCACTGCTGATTGAATTCCTGCCCCCTCTTCACCACACCTGCTGTGCTCCGAATTCCTGCCCCCTCTTCACCACACCTGCTGTGCTCCGAATTCCTGCCCCTCTTCACCACACCTGCTGTGCTCCGAATTCCTGCTCCCTTTCACACCTACTGCTGCTGCACTCCGAATTACTGCCCCTCTTCACCACACCTGCTGCTGCACTCCGAATTACTGCCCCTCTTCACCACACCTGCTGTGCTCCGAATTCCTGCCCCTCTTCACCACACCTGCTGTGCTCCGAATTCCTGCCCCCTCTTCACCACACCTGCTGTGCTCCGAATTCCTGCCCCTCTTCACCACACCTGATGCTGCACTCCGAATTACTGCCCCTCTTCACCACACCTGCTGTGCTCCGAATTCCTGCCCCTCTTCACCACACCTGCTGTGCTCCGAATTCCTGCTCCCTTTCACACCTACTGCTGCTGCACTCCGAATTACTGCCCCTCTTCACCACACCTGCTGCTGCACTCCGAATTACTGCCCCTCTTCACCACAGCTACTGTGCTCCGAATTACTGCCCCTCTTCACCACACCTGATGTGCTCCGAATTACTGTCCCCTCTTCACCACACCTGCTGTGCTCTGAATTCCTGCCCCCTCTTCACCACACCTGCTGTGCTCTGAATTCCTGCCCCCTCTTCACCACACCTGCTGTGCTCCGAATTCCTGTCCCCTCTTCACCACACCTGCTGCTGCACTCCGAATTCCTGCCCCCTCTTCACCACACCTGATGTGCTCCGAATTACTGCCCCTCTTCACCACACCTGATGTGCTCCGAATTACTGCCCCTCTTCACCACACCTGCTGTGCTCCGAATTCCTGCCCCCTCTTCACCACACCTGCTGTGCTCTGAATTCCTGCCCCTCTTCGCCACACCTGATGTGCTCCGAATTCCTGCCCCCTCTTCACCACACCTGCTGTGCTCCGAATTCCTGCCCCCTCTTCACCACACCTGATGTGCTCCGAATTCCTGCCCCTCTTCACCACACCTGATGTGCTCCGAATTACTGCCCCTCTTCACCACACCTGCTGTGCTCCGAATTCCTGCCCCCTCTTCACCACACCTGATGTGCTCCGAATTACTGCCCCTCTTCACCACACCTGATGTGCTCCGAATTACTGCCCCTCTTCACCACACCTGCTGTGCTCTGAATTCCTGCCCCCTCTTCACCACACCTGCTGTGCTCCGAATTCCTGCCCCCTCTTCACCACACCTGCTGTGCTCCGAATTCCTGCCCCCTCTTCACCACACCTGCTGTGCTCCGAATTCCTGCCCCCTCTTCACCACACCTGCTGTGCTTCGAATTCCTGCCCCTCTTCGCCACACCTGCTGTGCTCCGAATTACTGCCCCTCTTCGCCACACCTGCTGTGCTCCGAATTACTGTCCCTCTTCACCACACCTGCTGTGCTCTGAATTACTGCCCCTCTTCACCACACCTGCTGTGCTCCGAATTCCAGCCCCCTCTTCACCACGCCTACTGCTTCCCGCTGAATTACTGCCCCCTCATGGTAGCTGAGTGATTATGGTAATGAATTGGCAACGCAGAAGTCATGGCATGATGTGAAATTTAATTCATAGATGGGAAGACATTCATTTCTGTTTCCTTCTCAGCTTTGGTAATCCATATTAGATGTTTGTTTTGACTAATAAGCCTTGGGTGTTAACAATCATTAAGTGGCCCACCTAAACGAAGGTGACTCAGCTGAAATTTGCAGTGGATTTAGCACATGGGGCAAATGATGTGTACAGCCTGCATCTCGCAAACGACAGTTAAATGAAAGTAGCCAGCAGCTGGATAGCTACCAAAATCTCTTAAATGTATGTTTTAAAAAAAAGAGGGGCTGATTTTTCTTTTAGATTTGACACCTGAAGTTGCTGCACCTGTTAAAACCTCGTAATACCCAGATTTGTCGGACTGGGTCAGTATCGCACCCTGGTCACACCTCCAGAGTAGATCTACTCCCTGGGTAGAGTCTTTAACTTGGAAGTGGACATGAAAGTTAGCTGCTGAGAAGCCTATAGCTGTGGCAACGGCTTCCATAGTTAGGGTCTTCTTGTTGGAGAACAACAGGTGGAAGGTCTCTAGGAATGAAAATTGATGGAGAGGCTGTGACAAAAGTGGTACTTACTTCTTCAGGCCTCCCTTGCTTACTGCTTAAACAATGGGAAGAACAAAGCCATTGTCACTGTCCCTCACTATAAATTCCATGGGGGAGAAATTCAGTATCGCCCCCGTTTGGGGCGCTAACTTTTAAAAGTTGAAAAAATTAACGACAGGCGCTAATGTTTTTCAACTTTAAAAGAAATTGGGCTTTGTGCTCCAGGACGGAAGTGGAGCGCTTGATTTAGCGCTCCACTTCCTTCCTGGAGCACAACAGGCAGCAGCCGGGGTGGTAGGTGTGCAGCGCTACCGCGTTGAAAGGCTCCTTCCCTTCCTAAAGGGAAGGGCCATCACTGCAGGCTCTGCAAAGGGAATACTTAGCTGGTCCCCGACGGCAGCCGTGATCCGGCCTGATGCACTGCAGCAGAGTGCCGGGCTGATCGATCGCTGGCAAAGACAAATGAAAAAAAAAGAGAAAGAGCATTTCAGAATTTTGTTTACTTACCTTGGCCACCTCGCCTTTAAGTATCGCGCCTGACCTCCCAATGAATGCCTCCTGCAGCTGCCGGTGTTTTCGTCCGGCGATGCTGCAGGGGGCAGAACCGAAGTTCTAGACCGGGATGATGTGCTTGGCGATGATGTCACGATATCCGGGTGAAGGAGATCAGGGCGCAATGCCATACTGCCGCCGCAAACCTCCCGCCGAATATAGTGGAAGTCGATCGCGCCGTGCCCGGTCGGTATGTGCTTAGCTCCCCATTATCTTCTCCCGGAGGCGATAACAGGAGGCGCTAAGGAGGCCAATTTCTAGGCCTACAGCTTTGTCACCAATTATTCAGACAAATAACAAATTAGCTGTATTTTTCAAAGGAACAAGAAAAAAGATCTTTTGACAATCAAACCTATTCCTTCCATTGGTCATGCATAGTCAACTCTAACGTGAACATTACAAGGCCCATTTAATCTCTTGAGATACCCCAAAGGAGGATCAAGCAAAAATCCAACATCACTTTCCTTGCCATGAAAAATCCATTGTCCAATTTAATTGTATTTGTCTGTATTGTATAGTGTCAGCCTTCGTTCTTGCCTCTGAGTTAGAAAGCTGTGTGTTTCAAGCAAGCCCCAGTCCAAATCTTGAGTCCATAATCTATGATGACACCAGTGGCAGAATTGTTTTTCAGATGAGATGTTGAACCATGACCCTATCTGCCCTCTCAGGTGGATATAAAAGATCCCATGGCACTATTTGAGGAAAAGCAGTGGAGTACTCCTGGTATCCTAGCCAACAGCACCAACAAAAACTGATCAAATGATCAATCATCTCAATGCTGTATGTGGGACCTTGCTGCATGCAGATTAGCTGCTGCTTTTACCTACAAAACACTTCAAAGTTAATTGTAAAGCAATTTGGGGCATCTTAAAGATGTGAAAGAGACTATATAAATGCAAATTCTTTGTTACTTATATCCTTATAACCCTCAATCTGGTCCCCAAGTAGATAGTTATTTGACTCTTATAAAGGATGTTAATTGATATGACAATAACTGCTGTAGCAGAGCGTTCATTGCCCTATTGTCATTTTTGGGGAAGGAGTGAAATTTCTTCTAATCTGAAATTTTTCTTTAGGCTTGTTAGCTTTTTTTACTAGCTGCTTTCTCGATCAAGAACTATAAAAACAGATTAGATTGACACTAATAATTTAAAAAAGGTTTAGGAAAAGCAATATTTGCAGCATCTACGCTAGTTATTGTATTAGTTAAAGTATGCATCAGCGGTTTGTAACACTAGCAGTGCTGCATCATCACTCAGAGAAATATGATACATGGTTGCCAGTTGTTGACCATTCAAGCTCAGTGATATTTTACATTTCAGAATTGCCTGTTTCTTCAACCTATCAATGTCCCTTTTAATAAAGGTCAAATTTGTCAAGATAGATGTACAATTTATATTGTGCAGTATATATATGAAGTACAGATAGTTAATGCTTTATTGAATGTCCATATATTTCACTTTTAAAATGTGATCGATTTATTATTTGCACAAAGCTGCTGTAATATTACAAGATTTTCAGCATTATTTACATCTTAAAGCATGAACATTTCGATCATTTTTTGTTCTAGGAAACAAGATATGGCAGATTTTTGTTTTTACTGCCTGGGCATTAAACATTGTTTGAGCAGAGCACAGAAGGATCACAGGCTGGTAACATTACCTGCCTGATTTTCCTTCCATTTATTATATTAATGTAAGGAAAATCTGGTAGATTCAAAAAGTGGCCTATGATTCTCACCACCAAATGTTCCTCTCTGTGCTTCTCCCAGGCAATGCTTAATACCCTGGCGATAAAGACAAAAAATTACTCTAATCTGTTTTCAACCAATGCTTTGGGGGCTTTTAGATGTGCCTATTTACAGGAATTAGACTTTATGGGCAGGATTTTCATTGGGCTGTGGAGGCGGAATTGGAGGTGTGTGGGGGGTTAAAATCTCTAAATCGGGGGGGTCATGAACCCATCCCGCCCCCAACCCGCCTCCATGCCAGTTTCAAAGGAGGCGGATACCCAACCCGTGCTGGGACCCACCTCCCCGAGGCGGGAAGGGGATTAATGCCAATTAACTGCCTGTTAACAGGTAGTTAACAGGCAGTTTTTAGCCTAATCCCCATTTTTATCTCTGAAGTGTGGGATTCCCGATGGCTCCAAACCACGCCAAGTTAGCGAGGCGGACCGTCGGGCTGAAGGACTTGGAGGGTTCGAGATGTCCGTTGTTCAGGTGAGTGATGGGTGCATGAGTGCAGAGGTAAGTGTGTTTGGTGTATGTAAAGTGTTTAAAGAAGTTTAATTACCTTTACTTACCTTTTACAGCCTTCCTTCCTTCAGGTCTCTGGAGTCCCTCATCTCACTGGCACAGAAAGCAGAATGGCTGCGAGCTGTCAAAAGTTGCAGCATTCAGCTTTCTGTTCCGGAGAGATCTCTAAATCAGCCTGAGAGGAAGGAATTAACTAGAGTACAGATTGTCAGTGTTTGACAGCTGGGCGGGCTCAACAAGGTCAATCAAGTGAAACACGCGTGGGTTGGCCACAACTCGATGGAGGCGGGACTACAACCCGAAAGTTGTAGTCCCGCCTCCTACACGCCTCCAGTTTCAAAATCCAGCCCTATGGCTTTAAAGAGACAAGTCAGGTGAAATTTATCTCTCTCTGAGCAACTAATCCATTGGGGCAGATTTGCATTTGTATTGCCTAGGCATGTATTATTGCCTGGGCAGAGCACAGGAAAGATAATCAGATGGGGAGGAATATACATTCCAAGAGAAATAAAAATTCCACAGGAAAAGTAATCCATCCGTGGCTAACTAAGGAAGTTAAGGATAGTATTAGATTTAAAGAAGAGGCTTATAACGTTGCAAAGAATAGTAGTAAGCCTGAGGATTTGGAGAGCTTTAGAAACCAGCAAATTGATTTAAAAAGAGAGAAAATAGAATGTGAGAATAAACTAGCAAGAAACATAACAAAAGATTGTAAGAGCTTCTACAAGTATGTAAAAAGGAAGAGTAGCAAATGTAAACATTGGTCCCTTAGAGTCTGAGACAGGAGAAATTATAATGGGGAATAAGGAAATGGCAAACACTTTAAATAAATATTTTGTATCTGTCTTCACTGTAGAAGACACATATAGCATATCAAAAATAGTGGGGAACCAAGGGGCTAATAAGAGTGAGGAGCTTAAAGTAATTCATATCAGTAGAGAAAAAGTACTTGAGAAACTAATGGGACTAAAAGCCGACAAATCCCCTGGACCTGATGGCCTACATCCTAGGGTTCTGAAAGAGATGGCTACAGAGATAGTGGATACATTGGTTGTAATCTTCCAAAATTCCCTAAATTCTGGAATGGTCCCAGCGAATTGGAAGGTAGCAAATGTATCCCCGCTATTCAAGAAAGGGGGGGGAGACAAAACAAGGAACTACAGACCAGTTAACCTGACATCAGTCGTTGGGAAAATGTTGGCATCCGTTATTCAGGAAGTGGAAACGGGGCACTTAGAAAAACATAATGGCTGGAATTTTCTGTAGGAAGACGGGTTGGGGGTGGGGAGTGGGGGCGCCCTGCTGCGGTTGGAAAACCCGGGAGGCTGGGTTTGCCGCAGATCCTACCGACTTTAACGACAGGGCATGATTTGCATGTGAGGCTGGCTGCGGGCGGGTAGGCCTTCAACTGGACAAAGGAGGGAGGGAAGGTTTGCGTGAGGGCCGGGCTGTTAAAAGATCCTGGGTGGGGGTGGAGGGAGAACCAGGGATCGGGGGCCAGAATCGGTGGGAGAGGGGTAGAGAGGACGGGGGATCGGGCAGCCGGGCAGACGATCGGGGCGAGGGGGTGGGGTGCGGAGAGAGGACCAGGGCCGGATGATCGGGGTGGGTAAAGACAAGATTGGGGCTGACCACCGGAGGATCATGACTGGCCTCAGCATCATCATTGGAGGGGCGAGGGGGGAATGGGAAGGCCTGAGGGGTGATCGGAGGCCTCATGAGGGGGTCTCTGATGGTGGGAGTGGGGACCCTGGATCCATGAGTTAGGTATAAAGCCACTTACCTCCTGGATACAGCAGTCCCCGTCTGCTTTGACTGCCGGGTTTGACAAATTGCATGAAACCTGTCCACGTGCAGCTAAAAACAAAAAATGGAGTTTAAAAAAGAGGCTTACAGCATCATTATATTTAAAATGACGTTCCGCTCCCTTGGGCGCGGGTTGGTCGCCCACCCACCTCGCCTCCGTTAAAATCGGAAGTTGGCAGGTTGGAGGTGGGACGTCGGGAATCCCATTTTTAACAATTTAACTACCCTCACGCTCCAAACCCACCCTTTTTTAGGTTAAAATTCCCCCCAATATGATTAGGCAGAGTCAACATGGTTTTATGAAAGGGAAATCATGTTTAACAAATTTATTAGAGTTTTTTTGAGGATGTAACTCGCAGGGTAGATAAAGGAGAACCAGTGGATGTAGTATATTTGGATTTCCAAAAGACATTTGATAAGGTGCCTCATAAAAGGTTGCTACACAAGATAAAGGCTCAAGGAGGTGTGGGTACTATATTAGCATGGATAGAGGATTGGTTAACGGACAGAAAACAGAGAGTAGGGATAAACGGGTCAATGTTTGGTTGATAGGCTGTAACTAGTGGGATACCGCAAGGATCAGTGGTTGGGCCTCAGCTATTTACAATCTATATTAATGACTTGGATGAAGGGACCGAGTGCAATATATCCAAGTTTGCTGATGATACATAAGAAATAAGAGCAGGATTGGCCAAACGGCTCCTCGAACCTGCTCCACCATTCAATAAGATCATGGCTGATCTTCAGCCGCAACTCTACTTTCCTGCCTGATCTCCATATCCCTTGATTCCAAAAATCTATCTATCTCAGCCTTGAATATACTCAATGACTCAGCATTCACAGCCCTCTGGGGTAGAAAATTTCAAGATTCACAACCCTCTGAGTGAAGAAATTACTCCTCATCTCAGTCTTAAATGGCCTACCCCTTATCCTGAGACTATGCCCCCTAGTTCTAGATACTCCAGCTAGGGGAAACAACCTCTCAGCATCTACCCTGTCAATCCCCTTCAGAATCTTGTATGTTTCAATGAGATCATCTCTCATTCTTCTAAACTCCAGACAGTATAGGCCCATTCTACACAATCTCTCATCATAGGACAGCCCTCTCATCCCAGGAATCAATCTAGTGAACCTTCGTTGCACCGCCTCCAGGGCAAGTATACAAAGCTAGGTGGGAAAGTAAGCTGTGAGGAGGACACAAAGAGCCTGCAAAGGGATATAGACAGATTAAGTGAGTGGGCAATAAGGCGGCAGATGGAGTATAATGTGAGGTTATTCACTTTGGCAGGAAGAATAGCAAAACAGAATATTTTTTAAATGGTGAGAAACTATTAAATGTTGGTGTTCAGCAAGCTTTAAGTGTCCTCGTACAGGAAACACAGAGTTAACATGCAGGTACAACAAGCAATTAGGAAGGCGAATGACATGTTGGCCTTTATTGCAAGGGGGTTGGCGTAGAAGAGTAAGGAAGTCTTGATTCACTTGTACAGGGCTTTGGTGAGACCACACCTGGAGTACTGTGCACCGTTTTCATCTCCTTATCTGAGGAAGGATATACTTACCTTAGAGGCGGTGCAACAAAGGTTTACTAGATTGATGTCTGGAATGAGAGGGTTTTCCTATGAGGAGCGATTGAGTAGATTGGGCCTATATTCTCTGGAGTTTAGAAGAATGTGAGAGGTGATCTCATTGAAACATACAAAATTCTGAGGGGAATTAAGCAGGTAGATGTTGAGAGGTTGTTGCCCCTGGCTGGAGAGTCCAGAACTAGGGGGAATAGTCTCAGGGTAAGGGGTGAGATGAGGAGGAATTTCTTCACTCAGAGAGTTGTGAATCTTTGGAATTCTCTACAACAAAGGGCTGCGGATGCTGAATCGCTGAGTATATTCAAAGCTGAGATAGAAAGATTTTTGGACTCTAGGGGAATCAAGGGATATGGAGATCAGGCAGGAAAGTAAAGTTGAAGATCAGCCATGATCTTATTGAATGGCGGGGCAGGTTCGAGGGGCCATATGGCCTGCTCCTGTTCCTAGTTTTTATGTTCTTCTGTTCTTATCTTATGTTCTTATGTAATTAGTTCTCCAACAAAAGAAAGAATTCTACTCCCCTGTCCAGCCAGACTTTCAGTGATGGCCTGATTATTGAGGGGTACCAAATGAGCACTTAGGCACTACAGTATCAGGTGGTCTGCATCATTATTGTCTTTGTTTTATTGAGATCAGACTTTTATATCTTTGTGACAGAAAATGTGCGAACGGTTATAATTTAATCTCAATGTTTAGAGGATACCCATAAACTAATGAGTCTGGAAGTTACCGTGAGCAGCTCAAACACTCAATGCATTTGTAACAAATTTCTCTCTTGACTATTTTAATAGAGATGTTAACCTGTTTTAAAATAAATGAGTTAGCTCCTACATTAATAATACCTGAGAGAGATTTGATACAAGCGTGTTAAGCATTTGTACAAAAAAGCTCACTGTAATTTACAGGCTATGGTTTTTTCTCATGGTATATGTGTCATCTGAAATGCTTAATAAAATATGGGGGAAAACTACGCCGTGATACTGCAGGCCTTCCCACCTTTATTAAAGGGGAGGGACCTTACGCAATGCGACCCGGGGCCCAGCTGAGCCACCAGGGATCGGAGTGCCGGCAAAAGAGCCTGGCACTCAAGAGAAGTGCCAGGCTCACGGAGCGCAGCCGGCACTCCGCAGGGGGGCTACACAGAAGGCCGGGGACAGCAAAGGGGGCAGGTGCTGGCAGGTGGCCAGGAACAAAAGTGGCCGCCTGGCACCTCCCCTTTAATTTGCGCCGTCCTGGCCGCAGGTAGGCCCCCTGACCCTGTCGAACATAGCGTCCGGCGGTAAGTCAGGGGGCGTTACCGAAGATCGCAGCTGGGGCGCGAGCATGGAGCTGCGCACGGTGATGACGTCATCGCCGGAGGCGCAGCGCCATGGGGTGCTAACGGTTACCGCCGCTGCTAACCTCCCGCTGAATTTCACGGGAGGCATTGGCGGCGCCGTATCCAGGCGCTAGTTGCTTTGCGCCCCGTTAGCACCAATGGGAGGCACAAATCAACAGAATTTTTCCCTCTATCAGACTTATTACGCACGCCCAACCATCTCTAATTCTATATATTGAAGCTTATAAGCAAAAGCACTCAGGCTTAAAACTAGCATTGTGGGTAGGCCATCAGTTATAGAAACCGACTGACTTTCATTTCCATTGAACGAATTCTGAGAGAAAGGTGTAGTGCTGAACACTTGTGCTCCAGAACTAAACATGTCTTTAGCCAATCTGTTCCAGAAGAGCTACAACACTGGCATCTACCTGACAATGTGGAAAATTTCCCAGGTAGGTCCTGTCCAGAAAAAACAGGACAAGTCCCATCAGCTTACTCTTAATCATCAGCAAAGTGATGGAAGGAGTCACTAATAGTGCTATCAAGCGGCACTTACTCACCAATAACCAGCTCACCAATACTCAGTTTGGGTTCCCCAGGACCACATGGCTCCAGACCTCCTTATAGCCTTAATCCAAATATGGATAAAAGAGATCAATTCTAGAGGTGAGGTGGGAGTGACTGCTCTTGACATCAAGGCAGCATTGTGTGGCATCAAGGAGCCCTAATAAAATTGAAGTCAATGGGAATTGGGGAAAACTCGCCACTGGCTGGAGTCATACCTAGCAGAAAGGAAGATGGTTGTGGTTGTTGGAAGTCAAACATCTCAGCCCCAGGACATCACTGCAGGTGTTCCTCAAGGCAGTGTCCTAGGCCCAACCACCTTCAGCTGCTTCATCAATGTCCTTCCCTCCATCATAAGATCAGAAGTGTTGATGTTTGCTGCTGATTGCACAGTGTCCAGTTCCATTTGCAACTCCTCAGATAATGAAGCAGTCCATGCCCCCATGCAGCAAGACCTGAACAAGATTCTGGCTTGATTGGCACCTCACCCATCACCTTAATCATTCACTCCCTCCACCACTGACGCACCATGACTGTAGTGTGTTCCATCTACAAGATGCACTGCAGCAACTCGCCAAGGTTTCTTCGGCTGCACCTCCCAAACCCGCGACCTCTACCTCCTAGAAGGACAAGGGCAGCAGGTGCATGGGAACACCATCACCTGCAAGTTCCCCTCCGGGTTACACAACAGCCTGACTTGGAAATATATCATCGTTCCTTCATCATCGCTGTGTCATAATCCTGGAACCCTCCCTAACAGCACTATGGGAGTACCGTCACCACACGGACTGTAGTTGTTCAAGGCGGCGGCTCACCACCACCTTCTCAAGGGCATTTAGGGATGGGGAATAAATGCTGGCCTTGCCAGCGACGCCCACATCCCAGGAACGAATAAGAAAAAAAATTAGGAAGGCAAATAGTATGTTGGCCTTCATTGCAAGGGGGTTGGAGTACAAGAGTAAGGAAGTCTTGCTGCAGGGTTTTGGTGAGACCACACCCAGAGTACTGTGCACAGTTTTAGTCTCCTTACCTATGGAAGGATATACTTGCCTTAGAGGCGGTGCAACAAAAGTTCACTGGATTGATTCCTGGGATGAGAAGGCTGTTCTCTGAGGATAGATTAAGTAGAATGTGCCTATACTCTCTGGAGTTTAGAAGAATAAGAGGTGATCTCATTGAATCATATAAGATTATGAGAGGGCTTGACAGGATAGATGCTGAAAGGCTGTTTTCCCCTGGCTGGGGAGTCTGTAACTTTGGGGCCGTAGTCTCGGAATAAGAGGTCAGCTATTTAGGACTGAGATGAGGGGAAATTTCTTCACACAGAGGGTTGTGAATCTTTGGAATTCTCTACCCCAGAGTGCTGTGGATGCTCAGTCGTTGAGTCTATTGAAGGTTGAGATTGA
The DNA here is from genome assembly GCF_052327205.1 of Somniosus microcephalus. Taxonomy (NCBI): domain Eukaryota; kingdom Metazoa; phylum Chordata; class Chondrichthyes; order Squaliformes; family Somniosidae; genus Somniosus; species Somniosus microcephalus. The sequence continues at coordinate 26,089,751 of NC_141008.1, read as the reverse complement.
TAGATTTTTGGACTCTTAACAGAATCAAGCGATATCGAGATCGGGCTGGAAAGTGGAGTTGAGTTCGAAGATCAGCCATGATTTTATTGAATGGTGGAGTAGGCTCGAGGGGCCATATGGCCTACTCCTGTTTCTATTTCTTACGTGAAATATGCAGGATAAGTTGTGTGACTGGCTTTTGCAGTGGACAGGGCCAGTGGTAGAGCCATAGTGGCTCTACTACTACAGTAACTCAGTTACGTGTTGGTAGTGAGGGAGGTGTTACGTCCGTGTAATAATAAGAAAAGGACTGCAGAGAACGGTACAACAGGTGTTTACTCAACGTGGTTCAAACTGCAACTGAAACAACAGATTACTACTCAGCGTTATATACAGGTGTGGTCACTGCCGGTACTACAGTATACATGAGCTGTAGAAAGTAGTTCCCCCCCTTAAAGGTACACACATTACAATTCCTCCCCTTTTAGATTAACAGTACCATAACACTCACTTAACAATTAAATATCAAACTAATTACAATTAACACTTTTAACATGCAACATTAGCTGAAAATAGTCTATTTATAAATTCAGTCTTTGGGGAGGCTTCCTGATCCTTTCTGGATAGCGCCTTTCCCGAGTGTCTTGCTCTTGGTGCGGAGGCGATTCTGGCCCCCTGTCGGCAGTTGGTTCATCAGCTTCCGATGCTACTGTTTCTGGGGTAGATGCTACCTGTACGTCGGGTTCATCACCAGGTACGTATGGGCGAGGCATGGGGTTGACTCGTTCCTGTGACTCTAGGATCTGGTCAGCATGGCGTCTCACGATGCTCTCCCCAACGTCCACTGTGTACATTAGTGGCCCCTGCCGTGTGCATATCGTTCCTGGTTGCCATTTTTCTGTTCGGTAGTCGTGGGCCAAGACTGGTTGCCCTACATTGAAGCTCCTTGTCGGCTTCTCATTGATGTGCCGGAATTGCTTACTCTCAACATCTCTTCGTACATTTGGTCTGAGCAAATCCAGATGAGATCTCAACCTTCGGTTAAAGAACATCATGGCCGGGGCCTGGTTGGTGACTGCATGTGTCGCATTTCTGTAGGCTAACAGGAAATTGTCCACCTTATGCTGCAGTGGAATGTCGTCATCGCACATGGCTTTTACTGCTTTTTTTAAAGGTTTGTACGAACCTCTCAGCCAATCCATTTGTGGCTGGATGATACGGGGCGGATGTGTAATGCCTTACCCCATTCCTTTTCATAAATCTTCGAAACTCTTCGGACACAAACTGTGGTCCATTATCAGAGCAAATCTGCTCTGGTAAGCCGTTCCTGGCAAAAATGGTCCGTAGGACTGCAATAGTTTTCTCCATGGTGGTGGAGAACATTTTGATCACCTCAGGCCATTTCGAGTGCGCATCCACGGCTATTAAAAACATTGAGCCCATGAATGGACCAGCAAAATCAATATGCACCCGTTGCCATGGAGATGAGGGCCACTCCCATGGGTGTAGAGGGGCATGTGGTGATGCATTTTGGACCTTCTGGCATCCTGAGCAGCTCTTTGTCAGGTCCTCGATTTGCTGATCGATCCCCGGCCACCACACATAAGCCCTAGCAAGGCTTTTCATTTTTACCCCTCCCAGATGACCTTCGTGAAGCTCATTGAGCACTCTCTCCCTTAACTTGGGTGGAATTACCACTCGGGATCCACACATCAAGGTCCCCTGGCATACTGACAGCTGTTCTCTTCCGAATGAGAATGTTGGCAACAGTGAGTCGCCATGTGCTGGCCATCCCTTCACCGTCAAATCATATACCCGAGACAGTGTCGGGTCATTTCGGGTCTCCTTCTCTATACCAGCATTAGTTACGGCAAGCATTCAATTATAGTCGAATGAAATATTTCGACAGGATCCACTGCTGGTGCTTCCTCCGCAGTAGGCAGTGGCAGGCGTGATAGCCCATCAGCGTTTCCATGCTGTTTCGTGCCCTTATACTCGATTTCATATTGGTGCGCCCCTAGAAAAAGGGACCATCTTTGTAGCCGTTGCGCAGTCATCACTGGAACGCCCTTCTTTGGATTAAAGATGGAGACAAGTGGTTGGTGGTCAGTCAGCAAGGTGAACTTCTGCCCGTGCAGATAGTGATTGAACTTTTTCACTCCCCACACTAGGCTGAGGGCCTCCCTGTCAATCTGGGCGTAGTTATGCTCGGCTGAGGTTAGTGACCGAGACGCAAAGGCTACTGGCCTCTCCGAGCCGTCTGGGAATTTGTGCGACAGCACCGCTCCAATGTCATAGGGTGATGCATCACACGCCAACCGAATCGGTAGTGCTGGGTTGAAATGAGCCAACACCTCTTTTGATGTGATCAATGCTTTGCTCTTCTGGAAAGCTCGTTTACATTCGTCACTCCACTTCCATGGTACCCCCGTTTGCAGTAGGGTGTTCAGTGAGTGTAGTACGGTAGACAAATTTGGCAAGAACTTATGGTAGTAGTTCACCAGCCCGAGGAACGACCTCAGTTGTGACACATTTTCCGGTGCTGGAGCCTTGACTACTGCCTCAATCTTTTCAGGGGACTTATGTAACCCCTCTTTATCAATAACGTGGCCACAATACGAGATCTGCTTCTGGAAAAACTTGCATTTGTGGTGATTAGCTCGGAGCCCATATTCCTTCAATCTAGTGAGCACCTACTCCAAGTTGGCGAGGTGATCACTGTCATTTTCGCCCGTGACCAGGATGTCGTCCAAATAACACTGGGTCCCTGGAATCCCTTGCAGGACTGGTTCCATTGCCCTTTGTCAAATAGCCGGAGCTGATGCTACCCTGAACACCAGCCGGTTGTATTGGTAGAGACCTTAATGAGTGTTGATCGTGAGGTACTGTTTCGAGGCTTCTTCTATCTCCATCTGCAGGTACGCCTGGGCCAGATCAATCTTAGTGAAGCGTTTCCCTCCAGATAGCGAGGCGAAAATATCTTCAATCCGCGGAAGCGGATATTGTACAGTGTGAAGGACTGGGTTCACGGTCACCTTAAAGTCCCCACAGATGCGAACCTTCTTTGGTTCCCCAGGCGTATTACTCAACGACCTCTTCATTACAGGAACGATGGGTGTAGCCCACTCGCTCCAGTCCACTTTGGACAGTACTCCTGAACGTTTCAAACCTTCCAGCTCTGCTTTGACGGCTGGGCGGATCGCATAAGGTACCGGTCTGGCCTTAAAAAAAACTTTAGGCTTGCATTTTCCTCTATTTTGATCGTCGCTGTTATGCCTTTTAGTGTTCCGAGTCCCTGCTGGAACACTTCTTGTGCGTCAGTTAGCATTTTTGACAGTCGTCCAGGTGTGACGGCGTCATCCTTTTTGGCATCTACAGTCAGTGCTTGTATGGAATGCCAATCTAGCTGTATCTTCCGGATCCATTCACGTCCTAGTAGTGGTGGTCCTCCATCTGGCAATACATATAGGTCCATTTTTGGTGTTTCCTTGCCGTTATATATAACGTTCACCCTTATTTTTCCTTTGGGGTAGACTTTTTGCCCCGTGTACGTCTTCAAGACAATCTTTGTATCGCTCAAGGGTATATGTGAGAATAGCCGCTTGTAGTCCCTTCGGTTTATGACTGTTAGGGCTGATCGTGTGTCCAATTCCATTTTCACTTGGACTCCTGCTATCTTGCGCGTGACCCAGATAGTTTGGTGATCCTCCGTTTTGATCACATTATGTAGCTTCAGACAACCCAGCTCCTTGCTTCCGGAGTCTGTATCACTCTTCTGTTCATCTGAACTACTCTCCGTCACCTTATGTACCTTCTTGTACTTCTCCTGTGGAGATTTCTTGCTGCTGGTTTTCTTTCCCGACCTGCAGACTCTTGCTATGTGTCCTACTTTTCCACACTGTCTGCACACTTTGTCCTTGAACCAGCAATCATTATGGTCGTGTGTTGTTCTGCTGCAGCGATAGCACTTCACTGTTCCGTATGACATTTCATTTGTGCCATATTCTTGCGGTCTCCGTTGTATCTCTGCAGCGCCCCGTGCTGCTGCTTCGTGTGATACTGCAATGCTGAAAGCCTTGTCCAGCGTAAGATCCTTTTCTGATAGAAGCCGTTTCTGGGTTCCTTCACTTTGAAGCCCACACACAAACTTGTCCCTTAAAGTATCTGCTAGTCCTGTTCCAAACTGGCAGTGTTTCGATAGCTTGTGCAGTTCAGTTAAATACTCAGCATTACTTTCATCTTTATGCTGGTTCCTTTTGTGAAACTTAAATCTTTCTGCTATCAGCAGTGGTGTGGAGTTTAAGTGGTCCTGTAGGATTGACACTATGTTTTCAAAATCCTTTTCTACTGGCTTCTCTGTGGTTACTAGGTTTCGTAGTAAGCCATACGTTTTTGCACCCATTGAATTCAACAATACCAGCGCTTTCTTGTCATCTGGCACTTCATTCGCCTTGCAGTATACTTCTATGCATTCGACATATGTCGTCCAATCTTCGACTTCATTGTCGAACGATGTGATACTGCCACTCTTCGGCATTTTTGGGTGTGGTTAGACTGGCTTAAAATGGCGTCTCCCGCGCTTTCCTTTCTTCCCCGCTGCGGCTTAAAATGGCATCTCCCGCGCTGCTGCCAACTCCGCTCTCGGCGGTCCTCGTGGCAAATGGCGACGCCCTGTGGGTTTCGTGCGCTGCTCCTGCGCTGCTGCCAACGCCGCTCTTTGTGGTCCTCGTGGCAATGGCAGCGCCTCGCGTTTTCCTGCGCGCCTCTCTCCCCCGTTGACGCTGCTCGGCCCTTGACCACCGGCTGTGCTCTGCTCTCTCTCGCCTCTCTTCCCCCGTTGACGCCGCTCGGTCCTGAACACCGGCTGCGACCCGTGCGCTCTGCCCTCTCTCTCTCCCCCGTCGACGCTGCTCGGTTCTGTGCCGCTCGGTCGGGCTCTAGCCCGTCACTGTCCGGGAAGGGTCTGCGCAGTACCTGTTGCCAGCCCGTTTCGCTGGACCACCGTGACTGGAAAGCCAAGCCTGGCTCTTGACATCCTCCCCTGCGAAGCTCAAATCTCCGCTGGATGACTGGGCGGTTGCCCGTGGTCGACGCCCGTGCTTCTGGACTCTACCTTCTTCCACTGTTCTCCAGGAGCGAATCCCTGGGAGGTGATGCAGAGTTGCAGGTAGGTTCGAACTTGCTCGTTGCCACTGTTACGTCCGTGTAATAATAAGAAATGGACTGCAGAGAACGGTACAACAGGTGTTTACTCAACGTGGTTCAAACTGCAACTGAAACAACAGATTACTACTCAGCATTATATACAGGTGTGGTCACTGCCGGTACTACAGTATACATGAGCTGTAGAAAGTAGTTCCCCCCTTAAAGGTGCATACATTACAGGAGGGAAGGAGCTGTTCCCCGGCTGCTTATTTATAGCTGGTAGTGGGCGCAGGGCTCTGGCACTATTTATTAGTGACAGACTTGTGAGTGCGGCGATTCAGAATGTGTTTGTGTTTCAAAACAACACATCTGACAGAACCACCTATGGTCCAAGGTCCTGCCAACAAACGTAAGAGAGCCATCAGGCTCGAGGGCTGGCACCATGGCCTAGAGTCAGTGTCCCATGAAGGGTGGGTCGGGGTGGGGTATGGTGGTGTCACAACAGATATACAGGCAGCAGGGTTAAACCTTGCAGTCATAACTGTGCTCCATTTTAAACCAAAACAGGCCAAAACAGGAAAAATAGAAAAGATTCCAAGAAATAAATGATAAATTAATTCTGGGAGATTGCACTGAAATTAAGAAAAACCTTATAGCCTACCCGAAAATCAAACTGAGTTGTATATAGTACATTATTTGAACTGATATGCATGCATGATTGATGAGGTTCGTGATTATGTTGTAAATTTGTAATTTTTATGTGTTTTCTATCTTTTAAATACAATGTTCAGAAATATATATTAGACTTGGTTAGAACCAGAATGGCTGCAGAAGTACTCAGTTTGCAAAAATGTTTTGAAGCAATTTTATTGAAATATTTTATGGTTCTTGCTGGTTGTTCATTGGTACCAATTTCACTGCTAAGTAGTTGCTCATTGACAGTTTTGCTATTCAATGCAGTCATATTTAAAGAATTCAACTTATACAGTTGACATTGCTTTGGTGTGATGCATTTAAACAAATCATGGTTTATTTCCCCATGGATACTTTCCTGGAGGGACACCTACCCGAAAATCTTTGAGTGTACATAGATAAATATAATATATTGATATTTGACTCTTTGGTGCAAGTTTTCCTCTGGGAATCGATCTGTTTTCTATCTGACCATTCATCCTTTGCCTGCTCTGTGAAATGACCATGGAGCAAGGCTGGGAATTGGGATTCTGACAGATTTCTCTGATGCAGAACAGAACCAGAAGAAAGGAGGCGATGGGACGCAGGAGGATTGGCTGAGAGATAATAGATGGCCACCTCTGTTGCCAGACCGTCCAAGGCTCTGATGGTCTCGGAGTTTTTAGGGGCCTTCTGCCCCTTTTAGCAAATGCCCATCCTTTGAACTGCTGTAACGAGTGCCGCACTACAGCATCACAACAGTTATCTCCCTGGAAGGTGTAGACTCCCTCGGAAGAGTGGAGATACTGCCTAGAAGCCTTTGCTGCATATGTAATTGACTCCAAACCAGGGAAATGGGTCATAGTGGGATCAGTCGGCTGGCAAAAGTTTACCTTAACCTACTAGCCATGTAAATACTGACAGGGTACTGGAGGAAAATCTAGGCCTTTGTTTCAAAATGTGACAAAATGTGCTAGCTTGCTTGATTAACAAATACCACGCGGTTTGCTATTACTTATGGTATATACTTGAAAATGTGAGTTTTTTAAAGTTAATATGCATTATTGTAATAACATACCTTTTTCCCTGTTGACTTTACTATTTTCCAAATAATGTGTCATGGTGGACAGTGACAATCAAACTGCAATTTGATTTATGTACCAAATGATTAAGCTATAAGAGATATAATTTACCCTGTGGTTAGGCTAGAAAAGAGGTAAAGTCAGAAGTGGTATCAGGATTTACTTTCCATGGTAATCCAGAGATTCTTTATACTGGGAAAAAATGTATAAGTTTATATTTGAAAGCTTTTGGCTCACTCGGCAGCATTCTTGCTTCTTGAGTGCAGAACTGATGGAATGCTGCATTGTCCATCTGGCAAAACTTGTCTGTCTATTCAGGTAGGCGCTGAAGTTCCTATGTGATGAAGAGCAAGGAACTCTCCTGGTGTTGTGGCCAACATTTTTCCCTCAATCAACTTCAGCAAAAATAGTCTAACTGGTTGTTCATCTCATTGCAGTTTGGGGATCTTATTAAGTACAAAATGGATGCCACATTAGTCCACATGGCAGCAGTGACTGGAATTCAAAATTATTCATTGTACATGAAATACTTTGGGATGTCTGGAGAGATGTCATAAAATGCTAGATGAACAAAAGGGCTCTGAACTTCCACGGGAGTCCGACTGGTCTCCTGACATTTATGCCGTTTCCCTGGGATTCCGCTGGTCAGCGACTGGAGGTATAATGGGAGATCGGTAAAGCCCCATCAGAATTTCAGTCAACTTTTAGTCTTTTCTTACTCATTTATCTTCTGTAAATATAGGGATGACTCAAATCAGTGTATTTTGACACAGAATGATTCATACAAGATATTTAAAAATATGGATGTGGCCTATACACTGTGTTTCACCCACGTATTCTGAAGCATAAAACAGTATATTTTTATGTATTGTGTATGCAGGAAACTTTGTGATATCCGGCACCAACGGGACTGGCGTGTTGCCGATCTATCAAAACTGCCGGACATACAAAGTTAATGTTGAAGCATATGGAGGTTTTCATCTCCGTATCTGACAACAAACACTGTTGCTTAGCAACAGCTTCTAAAGAGTCGGCTGCAGCTGCAAGCATCTCTAGCTGAAGCTGTTGCTATAGCTACAGACCTTGCAGTGCTTGACTGGAAAAAAAAAAGAACGAGAACTAAAAAAACTTATAGAAAACGGCTCCTGATTTTTGCAGTTCGATCGAGTATTCCGGACATACAACCTCCGGATAAACCAAAGTTTCCTGTACATGGAAAGGTCATATCATGGAACCTTCTTTGAACTACTCAGAAATGCAGAGACACGGGAATTTTTCAGGGGGTCAGCGGGCGCGATTGGTGGCGGGTTGGTTGGGAATATGTTTTTTGACAGCAGGTCGGGACCCTGCTGTCAACCCGCTGCCACGCGCCTTTCCCGAATGTTGGGTCTGTCAACGCTGAGCAGACCCGACATGCAGCGGCGGGGGAGGCAATTCAGGTCATTATGACCTTGTTAACAGACCATTAAGAACTATTTTGAGCTCAGCTTCAGAGTTTACCAGGTCGCCCACGGGCTTTACGCTGCTCGGGGATCACGTCACGTCAGCAGGTCGGGAGTTGAATGACCGTGGAATCATCTCATTACTTGACAGCTGGAAGTGTGCTTTAAAAGCTCTTATCTCACAGCTGTTCACTTTCCAAGCTCAGAAGCTGTTGCTTACTGCATTTGGAAGACAGATTTAGCTTTATGCAGGTTGCTAGTGTTTGGAGTAAACTCTTTATCCAGTGTCACCTCATTGGAACAACCTCTCTCACCATTGACAGATCGTTTCTGTCATCTCAAGTTCATTTGCCATCTATTACATCAGCATCGGTGCCCTTGAAACTATCTCACCTTGGTCCTCAGAATCCCACCACGAATAGCCCCAACACCAGCAGTACCAGGCACACCAGCAGCACCAACAACAACATCAAACTTCTCTGCAATCAACTGATACTGCACAGGACAGAGGGCATCAGCACCCAACCACATTGCTGCCCGGGACGCCAGGGATGGCCTCACCATGGCTAGAGTTACTTCATCTGACGCTGTACACCCTGGCTGCCACATGACGCGCCAGGTTGGCACCACCCCACACCAACAACATAAAGCATCCCTACAATGCCCAAGCCATTCCTTTCACACTCCTCACCATTGCGGGGGGGGTGCCCTTATGTCTCACCATTCACTGCAACTCACTAAGCTACTTCCAAAAGTGCACACAGAACTGTCCAAGAATGCAAGGTGTTCAAAATAAAGGTTTCAATGTTTGACAGCACATTAATAGAAACGTCACATGAGCATTGGCCTTGTGTGTTGTTAGTTGGTATGATTGCACTAGGATGAGGGTGAGTGTGAGGGGTGGCTAGTGAGATGGGGAAGTGATGATGTAGATAGAGAGGGATGGGTGAACGTGCAAGGTAAGTTGGTGTGAGTAAGGATGCGCAGGGTAGGGAAGGCAGAGTGATGGGGATATGATGAGTGGCACAGCAGGATGAGATTGAGTTGCTTTGCAGTAACGTTTTGTGATCTACTGAGATCATTGAAAGGTTTGTGCCACTGCAGCCTGGTCCTCCTGATGACATCCCTGCTTGTGTCCTCCTTACAATGTGCAACCAGGCTATGTTGCTCTCCCGGGAAGTTCTCTTCCTCCATTGGAAGAGAAGAGAACCTCCCTGCGTGCTGTGACTCCCTCCATAAGCATATGGAGGAAATCATGGGAGTGCCTGGGTGCAACTGTGCACCTCTGTACAGTGCTTGTCAATGTTTGCAGCATCTCAATGCTGTAGAACACTTGACAGCACAACTGTCAAACTAAATTTGCGCATGGTCCTTTTAATGAAACCAGCTGATGATGCATCATCAAAGGACGTCATCAGACCAGCTTCCTTCAATTGGCCATCAAACACTGGGTGGGCTTAACAAGCCCAATCAGAGGAAAATAATTTTGGACAGCGAGCTGGAGCCAGCAGCGAGGTTGGGACCTGGCACCGAAGTCACCCGCCACGGACCCGCCGAGGTTGGTAAAATCCAGCCCACAGAATCAGTTGATATGATGCAAAATCTGATTGTTCTGTACAGTTGAGCCCCACAAGGCAGCAGCTGCAGGGCGAAAATATTAAATGCAGGCTGATTAAGTGTCATATTCCTGGGCAACTTCTGTGTCTAATACAAATTTAGGTGGAATATTTGTTCAGAAAATGTCAAATGAAAGAAAAGTTGGGTTTTGGACCCCAGAGTGAAGCAAACAATCTCCAGTTGTTTGTCTGTTCTTCAACTCTTTTGTAAATTATTTCATAATTGTTATTGGCAGTTCTTATGTGCCAGGGCTGAGAGGTATTGATTTTATTTTATTTTTACCTAGTGTAAGATTTGTGAGAAGGCTATTCAATAACATGTCAGTAACGAGGTTAGATGTGATATAAGGTGATGACAATAGAGTGTGCTACTGTAAGAAACATTTATTTTTGACAGTCTTTGACTACATACTGTACTTTGATCTCACACCTGCAAGAAGGATAACAGGTGAGGGCAAAAGTAAATGGTTAGAAGGACAAGGGAGGATATATGTTGATAAAGAGAGGGAGAAGGACAAGGGAGGATATATGTGGATAAAGAGAGGGAGAGGAAAGGATAGAAAATAATTAATTGCTGCGGCACAAGAAAAGTGATCATATAATTTAAAGAAAACTTTACAGCAGTTTTATTACATCAACTACCATCACTGAGAACTGCATAGACCATGGGGACATTTTGTTTCTTTTGCTGGGGGTAGTACTTTTCCATTTAACAGTACATCCTCTCATCTTGTCAAACTCAAAAGTAAGCATCCTCTTATGGTCTCTTAATTCTTTGTCTACGGCCAATAAAATTGGTCATATTTTCACATTGTTTCAACACGAGAAAGGAAATTGCACAGGCACAAATTTACCTCTCTAATCTCTATTTTCTTAAATTACTTTTGATCTTATTGAAAAGCTAATTGAATGTTGGCCTTTATCTCAAGGGGAGTGGAATTCAAAAATGATGATGCTTCAGTTGTACAGAGCCTGGGTCAGATCCCATCTGGAGTACTGCGTTTTGGGCACCGAACCTCACGAAAGATATATTGGCCTTGGAAGGGGTACAGGGCAGATTCACCAGCATAATACTAGAGCTTAAAGGGTTAATTTATGAGGCTGGGTTGCATAAACTTGCATGTATTCCCTTGAGTTTCGAAGGTTGAAAGGTGATCAAATTGTTATTGAAAATGATTAACGGATTCGATATGGTAGCTACAGAGAAACGATTTCCTCTGGTGGGGGAATCCAGAACAAGAGGGCATAATCTTAAAACTAAAGCTAGACCATTTAGGAGTGAAATCAGGAAGCACTTTTGCATACATTGGGTAGTGGAAATCTGGAACTCGCTCCATCAAAAAGGCTGTGGATGGTGGGTCACTTGAAAATTTCAAGACTGAGATTGATAGATTTTTGTTTCGTAAGGGTAACAAGGGTTATGGATCAAAGGTGGGTAAGATCAGCCATTATCTATTAAATGTCAGAACAGGCTCAAGGAGCTGAATGGCCTACTCCTGTTCTTATGTTCCTAAGTTCCTAACTATTGAATTTACATCAAGTTCTGAGTTGAAAATTTACCAGCCGTAGTAAGTTTTTTTCTATTAAGGGCGACAACTTAATATCTTCTAGTAGGCCACAACCTCATAACCTGAAATTTGGACTTTAATGGTCCATGAAGCTATGATGTCACAATATTCTGATGCAGCTCTACATGCTTTCACTCATCAGGAAATACATCGAGGTTACAACACAGAAACAGGTTATTTGACCCCTCCATTCCATAGCAGCATTTACCCTCCAGGCGAGCAAATAGTTCTTATCATGTTTACCCACCCTGTTCCCAGAAACCTTAAACCTCTTTTCTTTCAACCACTTATTCATTCTAATCTTGAATGTTGACATAGTTTTTGCCTCAACCACCAATCCTGGAAGTGAATTCCACATCCTCAGAACTCTCTGTATAAAGAAATTTGTTTTCCCCTCTGTTCTAAATCTCTTCCATTTAATCTTCTATCTATGGCAACTCATTCTTGACCCTTCAACTACTGGAACCAGTCTGCTTCTATCAACCCTGTCCCATCCTTTCATAATTTAAAACATTTCTATCATTTTGCCCCATAATCTGCATTGTTTTAATGAGAAAAGAACAGTTTTTCAAGCCTTTCTACATATTTGTATTTCCTCATACTAGGCTGTATACTAGTGAATCTTCGTACCCTCTCTGAAACCTTAACATCCTCCAATGGTGTGGAGCCATGTTCTCCCCCCAAACATGCACGCACACGCCTACACACACACATTCTCATTCCAAATAAAGGTTCCTCCATCTGATTGCATGAGGCTATAACTGGGGCCAGATTCATTGCAGTAGCTGTACAGAGCTCTTCCCTAATGATGTGCTTTGGTTGGCATGTGGAAAAGGGAAGGACATTCCCAGTAATACCAGTGACACATGTTTGTGGAATACATTCACTGAGTTTAAGCAATGCTGCTGTAAGAAAGGGGGAAATCTTCATTTCTGAGTCACCCTACTAACTAACTGGATTAAATGAAATAAGTATTATGTTATAGTCTTAAGTTTGTATTGTTTTTATTCTGTAACTGATACGCAGTCCACAATGATGCTTGAATAATCATGTTTTCAAAACTAGTGTAATATGCCCTGGGTAGAAGCAGTAATGGAAGAAATATAGGCATTGGGCCTCTCTTGACCAACATTTAAAAAGTGCTTCTCAGCAAACTTATTAATAAGAACAGACATGATGTCTCTGGGAACAGAACTAGCAAGGTCATATGTGGCTGCCACTGTGTGGAATGTTATGATATCTGCAGGGAATTAAAAACATAGGCAAACGGCAGGAGTTTCATTGGGCCGTGGAGGCGGGATTGGAGGCGTGTGGGGGGTTAAAATCCCAAAATCGGGGGTCCTGACCCCATCCCGCCCCCAACCCGCCTCCATGCCAGTTTCAAAGGAGGCGGGTACCCGCCCCACACTGGGACCCGCCTCCCTGAGGCGGGAAGGGGATTAGTGCCAACAGGTACTTACAGGCAGTTTTTAGCCTAATCCCTATTTTTAATGTTGAAGTGTGGGATTCCCGACGGCTCCAAACCACGCCAAGTTAGAGGAGGCGGACCGTCGGGATGAAGGGCTTGGAGGGGTCGAGATGTCCAGTGTTCAGGTGAGTGATGGGTGCATGAGTGCAGAGGTAAGTGTGTTTGGTGTGTGTAAAGTGTTTAAAGAAGTTTTACATACCTTTACTTACCTTTACAGCCTTCCTTCCTTCAGGTCTCGGGAGTCCCTCATTTCACCGGCACAGAAAGCAGAATGGCTGTCAAAAATTGCAGCATTCAGCTTTCTGTTCTGGGGAGATCTCTAAATCATTCTGAGAGGAAGGAATTAACTTGGGAGTACAGATTGTCAGTGTTTGACAGCTTCAAACAGCTGTGAAACGCTGATATTTCATCTGTCAAAAGGTCTTGACAGATGGACTATCAATCTGTGACATCACCTGTTGCCGGGTGGCCCTTAATTGGCCTGCTGAGCCCGCTGGGCGGGCTCAACAAGGTCAATCAAGTGAAAATCGCGTGGGTTGGCTAGAACTCGATGGAGGCGGGACTACAACCCCAAAAGTTGTAGTCCCACCTCCTACACGACTCCTCAATGAAAATCCAGCCCATATCTTTACCTAAGGAGAGATGTTCCGTTTGTGTTGCCAAACTACCCTAGATATGACTCTTGATGGTCAAAAACAGATGATGCCAGGGTGTCATGAGATGAGGACCTGACGGGGGCAGGCGGGATCATTAGGTACGTGGCATTACTGTAATTAGACAAGGGGGTGATTGTGTGAAAACCAATACAGATGCTTTGGGCCGTAACATCCAGCCACTGTCCTTGGAGATAAATTTCTTACTGCTACGCATGCCGTTGCAGTGCACTTAGACATCGGCATGATCATGTCTTTTTGTAATGGACTGGCTTTCGTGCTTGCCACTACTGTCCTACCTCATACTTGGTTACCTTTGTGAGTATATCAGTCAAGACAACTGAGTTTAAAGTTAATTTAGGACAAGGTTAGAAGAAGTAAGATGACAATAGAGCAGATAGTAGCAAAAAGGATCCAAAGCTATTTTTACTCATGCACTTAGTAGACAGAGGGTAAAATAACAGGTAGGTTCTTTAAGGGATAAGAAATAAAATAGATGATTAGGAAGTAACAATGCTAGTAAAGGAATTCTTTATATCAATCTTCACATTGGAAGACTGTAGACAAAACCTGAATCCCTTCATTTTACCTCAGGAATCTATAACATATGTAGATATCAATGAAGCATGTGTTATTAAAAAAAATGCAAGTGGTAATTGCATCCATGGCACCTGGCCCAGCTGGTTGGTATGCACTATAGAATCCTGAATGAAATGAGAGAAGAAATACGTGAGACTCAGCTTTAACCATATAAGAATGATGTAAGTACAGGAACAGTGCCCAAGGATAGGGAATGTTATTCTGTTACTTAAAAATGAAGTGATTAGCATCAATGGTGAGGAAAATGTTGTAGGGTATTTTACAGGGTATGCTCTAAAAGATTGCAGACACCATAAGGAGTAGTAAGTGTAGATTTAGAAATGACAGGTCAAGCTTCACAAATCTACTGGATGTTTTTGAGAAGAAATCTAAATCAGTTGACAAAAACTATTCACCGGATGTAACCGTAATCGATTTTCATTTGGAATTTAATAACATTTCACCCATGCAGCTGAAAATAAGGCTCATCAAAGGAATGGTAAATTAGCTAACTCGATTGATTGCTGACTTAGAATAGAAGGCAGAAGGTGATGATCAATGGCAAAAATTCATGCAATGACTAGTGCATCTATTCTGGGTGCTCTGCTGTTTATGCTATTCATAACTAATATGGAAGACTATAGGGGCCTGGTTATAAGAATGAGAGAGATTGATAGCATTCAAAGAGACCAAGTATGCGGAGTGGCTAAGGAATGCTAAGTAGATTTTAATGTAGATTTATAAATGTTTGGATTACATACATGCTGGAAAAGAAAACATGGCGTGTGTACACAATGTAAGGAAGAAACAACACTGAAAATGATACTGATGCATTGGAGGGGATTTAAAAAAGAGCAGTGTTATAATTTTGAGACTCGGCGATTAAAGCTCTGAAAGGAGAACTGAAATGTTTTACTTTAGAAACAAGGGATTGAATTTTCTTAAAGGTTCTTCCGCTTCACCGCTGTAGCTTCGCTGGAGGTTCGACGGAAACCCTTTTTAATCACTTAAATGGGGTTTTCAACAATGTTATGGCCGGCGAGCGGGAGAAGTCCTGAGGAAATTCACCCCCAGGAGGAGTGAGAAGATATAATCCAGGTTTATAAAATGCTGTAATAATGGCTCCAATGACTCAGCTGGTTTACCAAGTGAGCTTTAGAGACTAGAAAGGTCCCAGCTTTGATCAGTCTCATCTGGGGTGGTATTAATGGTGGTACAATCCACCTCAATGCCCCTGGATTAGAGGGTGAAAGCCTACTTCTGATTGCTATCAAGACTGAAAGCGTGCCTGCATGGTTGATGGGTGAGGACAGGCAGTAGTTAAAAGGGGAACTCACTTACTACTTTGAGCCTGCCCCAGGATCATTAGGATTTCATAAATACCTATTAATACTCACATAATAAGATCAAAGTGCAATTTATTATTTTTTCAGAAAATATAAACAAGTTTATATATGTATTGCCATTCTAATTTTTCAAAAATACTTGTCCAAATCTAAAATTGTCCCATTACCAACAGCTGATTGTTTCACATGTTCAATTTTTAAACTCAAATTGTTTTGTCCATTTCTTTCAGCACTCCTGTGATGGAACTCCAATTTCTCTGATTTTTGTTCTCCTGGCTCTAAATTCCTCTAATCTCCACTCTCCCATATCCTAGCCTCTCTGATGTCTTGTGTTCCTGGTTGCTTTGAAAAGAATGATCTTTCTTAAATTGCACCCTAAATACTACCTTATGCAGCAGGTGACTCAAGTCAACTTTTCATGTGTGCATCATAATCAGCAGATGTTGAGATTATGTTGAGTTAGCAGCCATTGAGATAGTCTGAAAGCGGATTTCTTCCGTGAGTCCTTCAACAATAACTTCCACGTGATTCATTTAACAACTAGCTTTAATATATATTGACTCAACAGTGTTATAATACAACTGTCTTCAGATTACATTAAATGACAAGCAAGCAAATGACAACATGATTCTTAGGCCCCGGGGTGATCAGCCCCGACTCCCTAGACTGCCTGCTCGGCTGTGGACTTTGACCTTCCTGAAAATTCTACCTTTTGGAGGGAACAGGCTCTACCTTTATACTATTCGGCTACCTTGGGCTGCATGTAGGCATCTCTGCCTTTATCCCTTAGTCATTAATCCTGCCCCCATGCTGACTTGGATGAGCCGTGCTATGCATTGCCACAGAGTTCCAGACCTCATCTTTTGTCTTGGCCTAAGAAACAGCATGTCCCTCTCAGGAATGCCTAAGACCCTGTTACCTGAATACCACCTTACTTATGGCCTTGCAGGATATGCTCAAGTCTACTGCTAAAGCAGTTTCCCGTGTTATGGGTCTTTAGGTATGTGGGTCTCTTAGCAACCACCTCCCTTATCTAGGTACGGATCATCTCTTGACAATGGGTGTTATCATCATTCTGCAACTTCAGCATTCTCTGACTTTTAGTTTCCAAACTGTCTTTTGTTCATACGCACAGACAAACCCAGCACTTACCACTGACATTCACCCTCTTGCTAAAATGCTGGAGCAAAGCGAGCTGGGATACTTGACTATTTTCTTATATTTAAACCACGTTAAAATATTCGAACATAGTCCAACAATGGAAATTAATATCAGGATGAAAAGATGTTTTGTAGATAGTTCAGACCTTTAGATAATCTGCTGACAGTGAGGGGCAGCAACAGCAGCAGGATCCGCCTAGTAGTGAGGGAAACAGCAACAGCATGGCGACCCCAGATAGGAAATACACTAAAGCAGCAATTATCAGCTGAACTGTGCTGCCAGTAAATTAGCAATAGGTCTGTTTTCTGCACAGTAAGTCTCTGAACTGTCAGTCTGCTGGTGACAATGGAGACACTTCAATCAGTCTTCCTTTCCACACCCATTGAACTGAGCTACTTTCTTCTCCATGATCTCTTTGGGGTACCTTATGATAACACACCCAACCCAACAGGATGTGAAATAGCAGCAGCATTGCCAGTAGGGATGACAGCAAAGCCAACAAGAGCATCAACAAAGGTTGGCACGGCCAGGCAGAAACCTTAAAATGTTTAAAATTTAAACAGATGAACTTATCTTTAACAGGGGACTGCTCAATAAATCAGACTCAGAGCATCAGAATTGAAGCAGATGAATAAATAATCTAGATGCAAGCATGTTATTTTATTAGGACTGTGAACACAGAATTAGAAGAAATGAGCAGGACCAACAATTTATAATGACTGAATAAGAACATAAGAAATAGAAGCAGGAGTAGGCCATTTGGCCCCTCGAGCCTGCTCCGCCATTCAGTAAGATCATGGCCGATCTTCTACCTCAACTCCACTTTCCTGCACTATCCCCATATCCCTTGATTCCCTTAATATCCAAAAATCTATCAACCTCTGTCTTGAATATACACAAAAAGACTGAGCCTCCACAGTCCTCTGGGGTAGAGAATTCCAAAGATTTACCACCCTCTGAGTGGAAAAAATGTATCCTCAACTCAGTCATAAATGGCCGATCCCTTATTCTGAGACTGTGACCCCTGGTTCTAGACTCCCCAGCCAGGGGAGAAACGTCCTCCCTGCATCTACCCTGTCAAGCCCTGTAAGAATTTTGAATGTTTCAATGAGATCACCTCTCATTCTTCTAAACTCTAGAGAATATAGGTCTAGTCTACTCAATCTCCCCTCATGGGACAATCCCCTCATCCCAGGAATCGGTCTGGGGAACCTTTGTTGCACTCCCTCAATGGCAAGTATATCCTTCCTTAGGTAAGGAGACCAAAACTGTACACAATACTCCGGTGTGATCTCATCAATTCCCTATGTAATTGCAGCAAGACGTCTTTACTCTAATACTCAAATCCTCTTGTAATAAAGGCCAACATACCATTTGCTTTTCTAATTGCTTGCTGTACCTGCATGTTAACTTTCAGTGATTTGTGTACAAGGACACCCAGGTCCCTCTGAACACCAACATTTCCTAATCTCTCACCATTTAAAAAATACTCTGCATTTCTATTTTTCCAACCAAATTGGGTAACTTCACATTTCTCCACATTATATTCCATTTGCCATGTTCTTGCCCACTCACTTAGCCTTTGAAGCCACTTTGCATCCTCCTCACAACTTACTTTCCCACCCAGCTTTGTATCATCAGCAAACTTGGATATATTACATTTGGTCCCCTCATCCAAATCATTGATATATATTGCGAATAGTTGATAAGTCAGATTCTGTTTCGATTTTATTAGATTCTGTGATTTTTACCAGTGTTTTTGGATTGCATTTCGTGATTCCATCAGTTTATCATTAGGGCATTTGGTTTATAGTGGCTAACGAGTTCAAATTCTGTTTTTATGACATTAGACCATAATTTTTCCTGTATTTTGGAGATCAAGCTCCTTGATTCTGTCCATTTTTCTGTAAAAGAATTGGGGCCTTTGACGAGTATAAAATGAATAAACCTCAAGCAGGCAGGCTAAATGTCAAAGGTGTTGCCTCGAGGTGTTGCAACAGAGTGAAGCTGCTACCCTTAGGATTCCATTGAACCTGCTGGAATTCCGAGTCTGGTGGTTGATAGGTGAAGGCAACATTCCATTTGTGTATATGTATTTTGCCTTTGCAATAAAGAGAATTTAGTTGGAAAAATACTTCTAATATCCAGAATACTTTCAAATCATGAAAGGGATTTGAAAGTATAAGTCACTTATAAACTAATATCTGCAGCATTGTACCTAGGATATGCTACCAGAACATGTCATTGTTTCCCACCTCACCATTGCACTAAAATGAACATGTGGAAAACTACTGGGAGGGCCAGTACTAGATTGTCCTTAATGTCTTGCATAACAATAGGACCATGCTTGGCACTATCCCAAGCCTCGAGAAAAAAGCCTCCAGAATTTCATCTGGTAAAATCAATCTCAGCTCTATCCTTTTTGTCCTTCCCCACAGAAATATGCAAGAGTTTATTCACTATATAGATGCAGCTAGAATAATCTATTATATAAGGCAATAGTAAGACTGCTGTAAAATTTTGCTTAGGTGTTTGTTTAGAAAAATATCGACCAATTATTGCCATAGAACAAAAGAACGAGACTGGTTAGCAGAGAAACAATGAGAGTGAATTTCTGTGGGGGTTCTCTGCTGGTCCATCTTCCTGGGGTTTTCGCAGCTTTTCTGCCAAAGTTATAGTGGACAAATGGGAGAACCCCCACAGAAATTCACACCTAATAACTCTTGAAAGATTGAGATAATTCAGCAGGTTATTAAAAATGGCAATTCAAATAGATAAGGCCAGTAAAAAGACAAACAGAATCCACGGTTTTGTAGCCACAAGCATAGAGTACAAAAGCAAGGAAGTAATGTTGAACTTGTACAAGACCCTAGTAAGGCGAATCAAGTGCCATTATAGGAAGCATATAAAAGCAATGGAAAAGTTGCAGCATAGATTCACCAGGATGTTATCTTGCTACTTTAGGTAAGCAGAGTTCTTTTAAATGCTTTTAAAAGGAATTAGATAGTTGCTTGAATAAGAGGAATATTAACAGGTTATGGGAGGTGAGACTAGGGCCGCCATGGAGGCGGGTTGAGTGCGGGACAGCTGGTTTCCGGCTTCCGGTCCCGCCCCTAGCTGCATCCGCTTCACAGATGTGATTTTTGCCTTGATTGACCTTGTTAAGCCTGCCCTGCGGGCTTGCCGGCCAATTAACAGGAAGCGGGTATGATGATGTCATTTGATGACGCGTCATCTGCCGGTTTCCTTAAAGGGACCATGCACAATGTTATTTTGACAGTTGATTTCTCAGTGTTTGACAGCATTGAGGTGCTGATAACACTGACAATCACTGCACAAAGGTGACCTCTTGCACCAAGACTCTCCAGTGACTCCCTCCATATGCTGGAATAGATGGTAGCTGCAGGTGAGATGACAGAAGCGATCTGTCACTGGTGAGAGAGGTTCTCCCAATGAGGTGGCAGTGGACATGGATTTAAAAACTTGTAAGCTAAAGAAATCTGTAAATGTATTAAAAATGCAGTGCCTAACATTGTCTTTCCTCTGAGACTCACCATGTGCAACATGGATCCTTCACACCACTTCTGCAGCTGTCATCATTCCAGAAACATTACAGCAGACTCGCAACATGCCACACTTACCTGGCGTGGTGTCCGGATGTTGGGAAACCTGAGCCAGAAGCGGCAAAATCCAAAAACAGGCTGACAACTACTGGCAAGTACCTGTTAATAGGCAGGAAATTGCCTTTAATCCACTTCCCGCCGCTAGGTGTCGGGTCCATTCGCAAATCGGTGACCCAACACTTGGGAAAGCTGTTTGGAGGCGGGTTGATGGTGGGTTCAGGACCCGCCGTCAATCAATTACACTTTAACCTCTGACCCACCTCTCTGAGCGCTGACAAAATCGCCGCCTAGGTAACTCATGTGGAGAAAAATACCAGCACAGACTTGATGTGCCAAATGGTCTGTTTCTGTAATGTTAGATTCTGTAAATCTATGATTAAAGTTTGGATAGACTGCAGTTAGTCAATGTTGTTTGGAACATATGGTACAATAGAACCTCTCTCCATCTCAAGTATACTTTTTGATACCGATCCATGCAGTTTAGAAGCGTACAGATTAAAACAGAATGCAGCTCTTGTTACTTGTATCCCAGTGAATTAGGTGTACATTCAAAACCTTGTTCACCATAGGTGTAAGCATTCTGATTCTTTGATTTAAGTTTTCTTCTACATTTAATGTGCACTATATAGGAACAAAGAAATGGCAGACCAATTAAATACATACTTTGGTTCTGTCTTCACAAAGGAGGACACAAATAACCTCCCAGAGATGTTGGGGAACATAGGGTCTAATGAGAGGGAGGAATTGAATGAAATCAGTATTTGTAGGGAAATGGTGTTAGGGAAATTGACGGGATTGAAGGCCGATAAATCCCCAGGGCCTGATAATCTACATCCTAGGGTACTTAAGGAAGTGGCCCTAGAAATAGTAGATGCATTGCTGGTCATCTGCCAAAATTCTATAGACTCTGGAACAGTTCCCATGGATTGGAGGATAGCTAATGTAACCCCACTATTTAAGAAGGGTGGTAGAGAGAAAACGGGGAATTATAGACCGCTAAGCCTGACATCGGTAGTGGGGAAAATGCTAGAGTCCATTATAAAAGATGCAATAGCAGAGCACTTGGAAAACAGTGACAGGATCGGACAAAGTCAACATGAATTTACAAAAGGTAAATCATGCTTGACTAATCTACTGGAATTTTTTGAGGATGTAACTGGTAGAATAGATAAGGGAGAACCAGTGGATGTGGTGTATTTGGACTTATAGAAGGCTTTCGATAAGGTCCCGCATAAGAGATTAGCATGCAAAGTTAAAGCACATGGGATTGGGGGTAAGGTACTGACTTGGATAGAGAACTGGTTGGCAGACAGGAAGCAAAAAGTTGGAATAAACGGGTCTTTTTCTGAGTGGCAGGCAGTGACTAGTGGGGTACCGCAGGGATCGGTGCTAGGACCCCAGCTATTCACAATATATATAAATGATCTAGACGAGGGAACTAGATGTAATATCTCCAAGTTTGCAGACGACACAAAGCTGGGTGGGCGTGTGTGCAGTGCAGAGGATGCAGAGAAACTCCAGTACGATTTGGACAGGTTGGGTGATTGGACAGATTCATGACAAGTGCAGTATAATGTGGATAAATGCGAAGTTATCCACTTCGGTGGCAAAAACAGGAAGAGAGATTATTATCTGAACAGCAATAGATTGGGAAAAGGGGAAGTGTAACGAGACCTGGGTGTCCTTGTGCACCAGTCGCTGAAGGTAAGCATGCAGGTGCAGCAGGCGGTTAAGAAGGCAAATGGTATGTTGGCCTTCATAGTGAGAGGATTCGAGTACAGGAGCAAGGAAATCTTGCTGCAGTTGTACAGGGCCTTGGTGAGACCACACCTTGAGTATTGTGTGCAGTTTTGGTCGCCTTATCTGAGGAAGGACGTTCTTGCCATGGAGCGAGTGCAGCGGAGATTCACCAGACTGATATCTGGGATGGCAGGAATGACGTATGAGGAGAGATTGGGTCGATTAGGCTTATATTCGCTAGAGTTTAGAAGAATGAGAGGGGATCTCATTGAAACTTATATAATTCTAACAGGACTAGACAGACTAGATGCAGGAAGGATGTTCCCGATGGTGGGGGAGTCCAGAACCAGGGGTCACAGTTTAAGGCTAATGGGTAAGCCATTTAGGACTGAGATGAGGAGGAATTTCTTCACCCAGGGAGTGGTGAACCTGTGGAATTCTCTACCACACAAGGCAGTTGAGGCCAATTCATTAAATATATTCAAGAAGGAGTTAGATATATTTCTTAAGGCTAAAGGGATCAAGGGATATAGGGAGAAAGCAGGAACAGGGTACTGAATTTGGATGATCAGCCATGATCTCATTAAATGGCTGAACAGGCTCGAAGGGCCGAATGGCCTACTCCTGCTCCTATCTTCTATGTTTCTATTTTCTTGTTTGAATCAAGAGTTAGTCCCAAGAACATGACACATTCCAGAAGAAGAACCAACCTAGAGAAAATAGTTGCACTGGTTAAGCAATGGTTGCATTGTTTGGACCATTGTGGAGGCTGCCCTGCAATATGCCCCATAGAAATTTACCAAAATTCTACTAGTGCATGTTGCATAATATTTCTGTGGAAAGAGACAAAAGCCTTGATGCAGATGAGTAGCAACAAGCTATGGCACTGTAGGAGGGCAATAAAGTTGACCAGGAGCCAACAGAAGCAGAGCTGCCACTACAGTAAATATCATTTCACACCCTGTAAATGATAACCGTTCAAGAGAAAATAATTTTACATGAGAGTTATCATTTTTGTTTTCTATAAAAGTATTTCATTTACTGCGCTGAAGTTCTTTCTATTTTTGTGTCTTAAGTGTAAACTTGTTTTTTTCTCGAATGTTCCCGAGTACTTCCTGCATTTAGCTGATACTATATGTAGCAGATTTACAGTAGACCTATTCAGTCTTACACTCCCTGCTAGAATTTCACCTTCCTGCTGTCAGAAAATAAATTCTTGTTTTTACAAGCTGCACCTATTCCATCCACCTCCCACAGATGTATGTGTGCTTTCTTATGGATTTGCCTACTATTAAACTGTCACAGAACATAGTTTTCTTTGTCAGTATCTTCAACCCATGCAGAAAAAAGTGGAAGTACTGTCAGTGACCTGTCAGTTTTGTAGAACCTATTATAACATCCTACTCCTCAGTGTTTGACTTCAAACTCTTCTCTGATAATCGCATGCCAGCAAGCTAATTCACGTTTTGATGTTGTCATGGTTTATTTAACAATATGCTCTGATTTTTCATTGAGAGGGGTTTGAATTCCATATTGGCCTCGACTCATAAAATAAATAGAATTGAAGAAACAATTAATCTACTACAGTATTAGGTCTGAGCATAATTTAATGATTTCTCCCTCACTTTCTGGATAAGTTGTACAAATGGCCTTGAGTCTTTTAAGTACACTCTTAATTGTCCATTTTGAAGTGAAAATTGTTTTTAGACCGTTTCTCATTGATTTTTCAAGGGGGGAAGAGGGCTCTGGTCATTTGCTCTTAGTCATTATTATTAAAAATAGTTCAATTAATTGAGCATTGAAGTACCACTAAATTGTGTTCAAAAATTCTTATTGAGAGTAATAGATTATTCTCTATCTGTGATGTCTTCAGGTTTCACACATTAACCACAAAATGAATTATTGAGCAATATTGAACCTGCCACATTATGGCACCAAATGCTTTGCTCTATGTTGCAGTAACTACAAACATGATTGTTCCAGTTAATTGACATCGTCTTTGTAAAGTCTGTGTGTTATATGGCGAATTAATACACAGACTACAAGAGTAACTTTAACAGGACTTTACTATTCGAAGGTCAGGGCGAATCTGCCCAATAAATCCTTACACAGCACTTATATACCGGTGTGGTCACCACCGGTATTACAGTATACAGTAGCCAAGATAAAGTAGTGCAACCCTTAAAATAGTTCTCTTAAAGGTGGAACGTTACATCCACTACAATCCTCCCTTTTTAGGTTAACAGTACATATATATTCCCATTAATGTAACATCATAACATATATACAACTTTATGTAAAACAGTTCACAGATTCAGTCTCTCTGGAGGCTTCCTGACTCTGTCCGGATAACGCCTTGGTGGTGTAGTAGTTTTCGGTGGTGTAGTAGGTTCTTCTGGCAAGGTCGATTCTGCTTGAAGGACAGTGTCAGGTTCATCTGATTCCAGTATTACCGGATCGGAGGTAGATGCTCTGGGTATCTCTGCTTCAACATTAGGCGTATAGAGTTGTGGAGTAGGTTGGCCCTTTGTGGATGACTCTATGATCTGGTCAACATGGCGCCTTATTGTGCTTTCACCAATGTCCACGGTATACATCAGCGGTCCTAGCCTTTTTCCAATAGTTCCAGGCTGCCATTTCTCGGTACGGTAGTCCCGGGCCAAAACTTGTTGACCTATCTGGAAGGTTCTAGTTGGCCTTTCATTCATGCCTTGAAATTGCCGGTTCTCTACATCCCTTCTGACGTTTGGCTTAATCAAATCCAGCCGGCATCTTAGTCTTCTATTGAAAAACATCATGGCGGGAGTTTGGTTTGTGACCGCATGTGTTGCATTCCTGTACGCCAACAAGAAGTTATCTACCTTATGTTGTAGATTTATGTCTTCATTACCCATGGCCTTTATGGCCTTCTTGAAGGTCTGGACAAACCTTTCAGCTAATCCATTGGTGGCGGGATGGTATGGGGCGGACGTGTAGTGCTTAACCCCATTGCTTTTTAAGAACTTCCTGAATTCTTCGGACACAAATTGCGGTCCATTATCAGAACAGATCTGTTCCGGCAGCCCATTCCTGGCAAATATGGTCCTTAATACTGTGATGGTTTTTTCCGTGGTGGTGGAGGACATCTTTATTACCTCCGGCCACTTGGAGTGTGCATCCACCGCGATTAAGAACATTGAGTCCATAAATGGACCAGCAAAGTCGATATGTACCCTTTGCCATGGAGATGAGGGCCACTCCCATGGATGCAGAGGAGCTTGTGGTGGGGCATTTTGGACCTTCTGGCATCCTAGACAGCTCTTGGTTATTTCTTCGATGTCTCCATCAATACCTGGCCACCACACAAACGCTCTGGCTAGGTTCTTCATTTTCACTCCACCCAGATGCCCCTCATGAAGCTCCTTTAGCACTTTATGCTGGAGTTTGGGTGGAATCACCACTCTAGATCCACACATCAAGGTTCCTCGGCACACTGACAGCTGTTCTCTTCTTTGCGAAAATGCTGGCAACATTGGTTCGCCATGTGCTGGCCATCCCTCCACCGTTAAATCGTAGACTCGTGAGAGAGTCGGGTCATTTCTTGTTTCCTTTTCGATGATAGAATTTGTTACTGGTAGACATTTCACTATGGTTGAGTGGAACATCTCCACTGGGTCCACTGTAGTCGCCTCTTCTACCACTGGCAACGGTAGGCGCGATAACCCATCAGCATTTCCATGCTGTTTGGACCTTTTGTATTCGATGTCATATTGGTGTGACCCTAGTAAAACGGACCACCTCTGTAGCCTTTGCGCTGTCATAGTGGAAACGGCCTTGTTAGGGTCGAATATGGATACCAACGGCTGGTGGTCTGTCAGCAATGTAAACTTCTTGCCCTGCAGGTAATGATTGAATTTCTTTACTCCCCACACAAGGCTGAGAGCCTCCCTATCTATCTGAGCATAATTGCGCTCAGCAGAGGTCAATGATCGGGATGCAAATGCGACTGGCCTTTCCGAGCCATTTGGCAACTTGTGTGAGAGTACTGCTCCAATACCATAAGGGGAAGCATCACAAGCTAGACGAAGAGGTAGCGTTGGATTGAAGTGAGCCAACACTTCCTCAGAGGTGATCAATGCCTTGCTTTTGCGAAAGGCCTTCTTACAGTCCTCGCTCCGCTTCCATGGTACTGCTTTCCGCAACAGAGCATTCAGCGGGTGCAGCACCGTGGGTAGATTTGGCAGAAACTTATGGTAATAGTTAATCAACCCCAGAAACGACCTCAACTGTGATACATTTTCCGGAGCGGGGGCCTTCACGACAGCTTCGATCTTTTCAGGTGACTTGTGCAGGCCCTCTTGGTCAATGACATGACCACAGTACGAGATCCGTTTCTGGAAGAACTCACATTTCTGGCGGTTAGCTCGAAGGCCATATTCCTTCAACCTGGTGAGCACCAGTTTCAAATTTGTGAGGTGTTCCTCCTCGTCCTCTCCCGTAATCAGGATATCGTCCAAGTAACACTGAGTGCTTGGAATACCCTGTAAGACCTGCTCCATGGCCCTCTGCCAAATTGCTGGAGCCGAAGCCACTCCAAAAACCAGTCTATTATATCGATACAAGCCTCTGTGCGTGTTGATTGTGAGATACTGGCGCGACTCTTCCTCGACTTCCATCTGTAAGTATGCTTGCGCCAGGTCTATCTTGGTGAAGTGTTTCCCGCCAGACAATGAAGCAAAGATATCCTCAATCCGCGGAAGCGGGTATTGTACCGTGTGAAGCACCGGATTAACTGTGATCTTGAAGTCTCCGCAGATGCGGACCTTTCCCGGTCCCCCTGGCTTGTTACTCGACGAAGGCTTCATGACGGGAACAATGGGCGTGGCCCACTCACTCCAGTCCACCTTAGACAGTACCCCTGAACGTTCAAGCTCTTCCAGTTCTGCCTCCACAGCAGGTCGTATCGCGTAAGGTACCGATCTGGCTTTGAAAAATTTTGGGCTTGCATGTTCGGCAATCTTGATCTTTGCCTTAATTCCTCTCAGTATTTCCAGTCCCTGCTGGAATACCTCTTTAGCCTCGTCCAATATTCTGGACAATCGTTCAGGTTTGACATCTTTCTTTCCGGAATCTACCGTCATTGTGTTTAGGGAGTGCCAGTCTATCTTTATTTTCCTGATCCACTCCCGCCCCAGAAGTGGTGGACCTCCCTCGGGTAGTACATATATGTCCATTCCTTGGTGTTCTTTGCCCTTGTGTCTCACCTTGACTTTTATCTTTCCGATGGGGTATACTTTATGCCCCGTGTATGTCTGCAATACTATCTCCGTATCCCGTAGGGGAATATGTTTGAATAACTTTTTGTAATCTTGCTTATTCATGACCGTCAACGCCGATCCGGTGTCCACTTCCATCTTCACTTGGACTTTTGCAATCTGTAGTGTGACCCAGATAGTTTGTCGGTCAGTTTCCTTACTCACATTGTGAATCCTCAGACTACCCAGTTCCTTGCTGTTGGAGTCTGAATCCGAATTCTGTTCATCTGAACTCTTCACAGTCACCTTATGTACCTTTCTGTACTTCTTCTGCGGTGAGTTATTGTTGCTGGTCTTCTTTCCTGACCGGCATACTTTAGCTATGTGACCAAGCTTGCCACATTTTCTACATTCCTGGTTTTTAAACCAGCATTGGTTCTGGTCGTGTGTTGTCTTCCCACAACGATAACATTTCGTTGTACCCAAAGTCATTTGATCCACGCTGAGTACCGCTGTCTTCAGCTGCATTTCCGCCGTGCCTCTCGCTGCGGCTTTGTGCGATGCTGCAATAAGGACAGCCTTATCAAGTGTAAGATCGTTCTCTTCGAGCAGTCGCTTTTGTGTTTCTTCCTTCGACATCCCACACACGAACTTGTCTCTCAGTGCCTCTGTCAGATTTTCCCCAAACTGACAGTATTTTGCTAGCCTACGCAGTTCAACCAAGTACTCCGCGTTGCTTTCCTCTTTTCGTTGCGTTCTCACGTAAAATTTAGATCGTTCCGCTAACATCAGCGGTGTGGGGTTCAAATGATCCTTCAGGACAGCAACAATATTAGCGAAAGACTGATCCGCCGGTTTAGCTGGTGATAGAAGATGCTTCAATAGCCCGTATGTCTTCGCACCCATTGAGTTTAGTAAGGTTAGAGCTTTATCATAATTTGCTATCTTATTGACCTTACAATATCTCTCGATGCGTTCTACATACGTGGCCCAATCTTCCACATCGGAATCGAAATCGTTGATGTTACCACGCTTAGGCATCTTCACAATCTTTCTGAGAACAACAACGAAATTTTTCTTTACTTTTTAACTTTTTTTTTCAAAAATGGCGGTTTCCCGCGCTTATCTTCTTCCCCGCCTCCGAGGATGGCGGTTTCCCGCGCTTGTCTTCCTCTGGCGGGGGGTAAGCTTTGCCCTTGGGCGACGACCGCTGGCTTTCGGGTTTCGCAGCCTGCACGCCGGCTTCAGTTTATTCTGAAGCTCTCCCGCTCGCTCGGGCTCTGTCTCTCCCTCAGCGGCTTTCAATCGCGCCTCCCCAGCCCTCTCGCAGTCCGGTCCTTTCCTCCCCCGGCTGCGGCTGAGTTCTCCGCGGTTTTATTTATTTATTTCTTCCCGCGCCTTACGATCCCGGTCGCAGCGCCTCGCGGCCTCGGTAGCTGCCCGGCCTTTTTCGCCGGTCGCGGTCGAGCTGTCTCCCGACGCTGTTGCGTCTCCCAGCCCGCTTGTAGCCCGGTCTCTCACACCGGCTGCGTTCCCGCTTGTAGCCCGGCCTCTCACACCGGCTGCGTTCCCGCTTGTACCGCGGCTTCCGTGCCCTACGCTGCCCCAGTCTCAGCGTCTCTGGCCCCGACTTCTGTCCGGCTCCTTTCCCCCGACCGTGGTCGAGTTCACCGCCCTTATCCTCCGTTTCTTTTTATTTCCCCCCCTACTCACAGTCAACGTGGCCGACTTGCTTCTCGTGGCTGATCGGCTCACTCACCACCGTGACAGAAGGGACGATCACTGCCTGTTGCTGATGGAAGGCTTCGTGTCTGAATTCTTCCTTCTTCCTTGCTATGCAGACTCGAGTCTTCTCTCAGCAGAACGACGAGGGCGGATGCCTCTTCTCGACGCTCGTTAACTGCTTCGGATGTATCGCTGCCGCAGGGTAAGATCGAACTCGTCGCCACTGTAAAGTCTGTGTGTTATATGGCGAATTAATACACAGACTACAAGAGTAACTTTAACAGGACTTTACTATTCGAAGGTCAGGGTGAATCTGCCCAATAAATCCTTACACAGCACTTATATACCGGTGTGGTCACCACCGGTATTACAGTATACAGTAGCCAAGATAAAGTAGTGCAACCCTTAAAATAGTTCTCTTAAAGGTGGAACGTTACATCCACTACAATCCTCCCTTTTTAGGTTAACAGTACATATATATTCCCATTAATGTAACATCATAACATATATACAACTTTATGTAAAACAGTTCACAGATTCAGTCTCTCTGGAGGCTTCCTGACTCTGTCCGGATAACGCCTTGGTGGTGTAGTAGTTTTCGGTGGTGTAGTAGGTTCTTCTGGCAAGGTCGATTCTGCTTGAAGGACAGTGTCAGGTTCATCTGATTCCAGTATTACCGGATCGGAGGTAGATGCTCTGGGTATCTCTGCTTCAACATTAGGCGTATAGAGTTGTGGAGTAGGTTGGCCCTTTGTGGATGACTCTATGATCTGGTCAACATGGCGCCTTATTGTGCTTTCACCAATGTCCACGGTATACATCAGCGGTCCTAGCCTTTTTCCAATAGTTCCAGGCTGCCATTTCTCGGTACGGTAGTCCCGGGCCAAAACTTGTTGACCTATCTGGAAGGTTCTAGTTGGCCTTTCATTCATGCCTTGAAATTGCCGGTTCTCTACATCCCTTCTGACGTTTGGCTTAATCAAATCCAGCCGGCATCTTAGTCTTCTATTGAAAAACATCATGGCGGGAGTTTGGTTTGTGACCGCATGTGTTGCATTCCTGTACGCCAACAAGAAGTTATCTACCTTATGTTGTAGATTTATGTCTTCATTACCCATGGCCTTTATGGCCTTCTTGAAGGTCTGGACAAACCTTTCAGCTAATCCATTGGTGGCGGGATGGTATGGGGCGGACGTGTAGTGCTTAACCCCATTGCTTTTTAAGAACTTCCTGAATTCTTCGGACACAAATTGCGGTCCATTATCAGAACAGATCTGTTCCGGCAGCCCATTCCTGGCAAATATGGTCCTTAATACTGTGATGGTTTTTTCCGTGGTGGTGGAGGACATCTTTATTACCTCCGGCCACTTGGAGTGTGCATCCACCGCGATTAAGAACATTGAGTCCATAAATGGACCAGCAAAGTCGATATGTACCCTTTGCCATGGAGATGAGGGCCACTCCCATGGATGCAGAGGAGTTTGTGGTGGGGCGTTTTGGACCTTCTGGCATCCTAGACAGCTCTTGGTTATTTCTTTGATGTCTCCATCAATACCTGGCCACCACACAAACGCTCTGGCTAGGTTCTTCATTTTCACTCCACCCAGATGCCCCTCATGAAGCTCCTTTAGCACTTTATGCTGGAGTTTGGGTGGAATCACCACTCTAGATCCACACATCAAGGTTCCTCGGCACACTGACAGCTGTTCTCTTCTTTGCGAAAATGCTGGCAACATTGGTTCGCCATGTGCTGGCCATCCCTCCACCGTTAAATCGTAGACTCGTGAGAGAGTCGGGTCATTTCTTGTTTCCTTTTCGATGATAGAATTTGTTACTGGTAGACATTTCACTATGGTTGAGTGGAACATCTCCACTGGGTCCACTGTAGTCGCCTCTTCTACCACTGGCAACGGTAGGCGCGATAACCCATCAGCATTTCCATGCTGTTTGGACCTTTTGTATTCGATGTCATATTGGTGTGCCCCTAGTAAAACGGACCACCTCTGTAGCCTTTGCGCTGTCATAGTGGAAACGGCCTTGTTAGGGTCGAATATGGATACCAACGGCTGGTGGTCTGTCAGCAATGTAAACTTCTTGCCCTGCAGGTAATGATTGAATTTCTTTACTCCCCACACAAGGCTGAGAGCCTCCCTATCTATCTGAGCATAATTGCGCTCAGCAGAGGTCAATGATCGGGATGCAAATGCGACTGGCCTTTCCGAGCCATTTGGCAACTTGTGTGAGAGTACTGCTCCAATACCATAAGGGGAAGCATCACAAGCTAGACGAAGAGGTAGCGTTGGATTGAAGTGAGCCAACACTTCCTCAGAGGTGATCAATGCCTTGCTTTTGCGAAAGGCCTTCTTACAGTCCTCGCTCCGCTTCCATGGTACTGCTTTCCGCAACAGAGCATTCAGCGGGTGCAGCACCGTGGGTAGATTTGGCAGAAACTTATGGTAATAGTTAATCAACCCCAGAAACGACCTCAACTGTGATACATTTTCCGGAGCGGGGGCCTTCACGACAGCTTCGATCTTTTCAGGTGACTTGTGCAGGCCCTCTTGGTCAATGACATGACCACAGTACGAGATCCGTTTCTGGAAGAACTCACATTTCTGGCGGTTAGCTCGAAGGCCATATTCCTTCAACCTGGTGAGCACCAGTTTCAAATTTGTGAGGTGTTCCTCCTCGTCCTCTCCCGTAATCAGGATATCGTCCAAGTAACACTGAGTGCTTGGAATACCCTGTAAGACCTGCTCCATGGCCCTCTGCCAAATTGCTGGAGCCGAAGCCACTCCAAAAACCAGTCTATTATATCGATACAAGCCTCTGTGCGTGTTGATTGTGAGATACTGGCGCGACTCTTCCTCGACTTCCATCTGTAAGTATGCTTGCGCCAGGTCTATCTTGGTGAAGTGTTTCCCGCCAGACAATGAAGCAAAGATATCCTCAATCCGCGGAAGCGGGTATTGTACCGTGTGAAGCACCGGATTAACTGTGATCTTGAAGTCTCCGCAGATGCGGACCTTTCCCGGTCCCCCTGGCTTGTTACTCGACGAAGGCTTCATGACGGGAACAATGGGCGTGGCCCACTCACTCCAGTCCACCTTAGACAGTACCCCTGAACGTTCAAGCTCTTCCAGTTCTGCCTCCACAGCAGGTCGTATCGCGTAAGGTACCGATCTGGCTTTGAAAAATTTTGGGCTTGCATGTTCGGCAATCTTGATTTTTGCCTTAATTCCTCTCAGTATTTCCAGTCCCTGCTGGAATACCTCTTTAGCCTCGTCCAATATTCTGGACAATCGTTCAGGTTTGACATCTTTCTTTCCGGAATCTACCGTCATTGTGTTTAGGGAGTGCCAGTCTATCTTTATTTTCCTGATCCACTCCCGCCCCAGAAGTGGTGGACCTCCCTCGGGTAGTACATATATGTCCATTCCTTGGTGTTCTTTGCCCTTGTGTCTCACCTTGACTTTTATCTTTCCGATGGGGTATACTTTATGCCCCGTGTATGTCTGCAATACTATCTCCGTATCCCGTAGGGGAATATGTTTGAATAACTTTTTGTAATCTTGCTTATTCATGACCGTCAACGCCGATCCGGTGTCCACTTCCATCTTCACTTGGACTTTTGCAATCTGTAGTGTGACCCAGATAGTTTGTCGGTCAGTTTCCTTACTCACATTGTGAATCCTCAGACTACCCAGTTCCTTGCTGTTGGAGTCTGAATCCGAATTCTGTTCATCTGAACTCTTCACAGTCACCTTATGTACCTTTCTGTACTTCTTCTGCGGTGAGTTATTGTTGCTGGTCTTCTTTCCTGACCGGCATACTTTAGCTATGTGACCAAGCTTGCCACATTTTCTACATTCCTGGTTTTTAAACCAGCATTGGTTCTGGTCGTGTGTTGTCTTCCCACAACGATAACATTTCGTTGTACCCAAAGTCATTTGATCCACGCTGAGTACCGCTGTCTTCAGCTGCATTTCCGCCGTGCCTCTCGCTGCGGCTTTGTGCGATGCTGCAATAAGGACAGCCTTATCAAGTGTAAGATCGTTCTCTTCGAGCAGTCGCTTTTGTGTTTCTTCCTTCGACATCCCACACACGAACTTGTCTCTCAGTGCCTCTGTCAGATTTTCCCCAAACTGACAGTATTTTGCTAGCCTACGCAGTTCAACCAAGTACTCCGCGTTGCTTTCCTCTTTTCGTTGCGTTCTCACGTAAAATTTAGATCGTTCCGCTAACATCAGCGGTGTGGGGTTCAAATGATCCTTCAGGACAGCAACAATATTAGCGAAAGACTGATCCGCCGGTTTAGCTGGTGATAGAAGATGCTTCAATAGCCCGTATGTCTTCGCACCCATTGAGTTTAGTAAGGTTAGAGCTTTATCATAATTTGCTATCTTATTGACCTTACAATATCTCTCGATGCGTTCTACATACGTGGCCCAATCTTCCACATCGGAATCGAAATCGTTGATGTTACCACGCTTAGGCATCTTCACAATCTTTCTGAGAACAACAACGAAATTTTTCTTTACTTTTTAACTTTTTTTTTCAAAAATGGCGGTTTCCCGCGCTTATCTTCTTCCCCGCCTCCGAGGATGGCGGTTTCCCGCGCTTGTCTTCCTCTGGCGGGGGGTAAGCTTTGCCCTTGGGCGACGACCGCTGGCTTTCGGGTTTCGCAGCCTGCACGCCGGCTTCAGTTTATTCTGAAGCTCTCCCGCTCGCTCGGGCTCTGTCTCTCCCTCAGCGGCTTTCAATCGCGCCTCCCCAGCCCTCTCGCAGTCCGGTCCTTTCCTCCCCCGGCTGCGGCTGAGTTCTCCGCGGTTTTATTTATTTATTTCTTCCCGCGCCTTACGATCCCGGTCGCAGCGCCTCGCGGCCTCGGTAGCTGCCCGGCCTTTTTCGCCGGTCGCGGTCGAGCTGTCTCCCGACGCTGTTGCGTCTCCCAGCCCGCTTGTAGCCCGGTCTCTCACACCGGCTGCGTTCCCGCTTGTAGCCCGGCCTCTCACACCGGCTGCGTTCCCGCTTGTACCGCGGCTTCCGTGCCCTACGCTGCCCCAGTCTCAGCGTCTCTGGCCCCGACTTCTGTCCGGCTCCTTTCCCCCGACCGTGGTCGAGTTCACCGCCCTTATCCTCCGTTTCTTTTTATTTCCCCCCCTACTCACAGTCAACGTGGCCGACTTGCTTCTCGTGGCTGATCGGCTCACTCACCACCGTGACAGAAGGGACGATCACTGCCTGTTGCTGATGGAAGGCTTCGTGTCTGAATTCTTCCTTCTTCCTTGCTATGCAGACTCGAGTCTTCTCTCAGCAGAACGACGAGGGCGGATGCCTCTTCTCGACGCTCGTTAACTGCTTCGGATGTATCGCTGCCGCAGGGTAAGATCGAACTCGTCGCCACTGTAAAGTCTGTGTGTTATATGGCGAATTAATACACAGACTACAAGAGTAACTTTAACAGGACTTTACTATTCGAAGGTCAGGGCGAATCTGCCCAATAAATCCTTACACAGCACTTATATACCGGTGTGGTCACAGTATACAGTAGCCAAGATAAAGTAGTGCAACCCTTAAAATAGTTCTCTTAAAGGTGGAACGTTACATACACTACAGTCTTCAACAGACATTCAATTTCTCAATGTGAACATAACTAAAAACTTAAATTTTGTTTTTAAATTATTTCACCATTTGATACCATAGTGACTGCTTTCCTTCTTGGAGAGCTCTAAAGGGTACAGACTGAAATGAATTTGTGTCCCAATGTAGCAACAAAATAGCAAAATACTGCGGATGCTGGAAAACTGAAACAACAGAAAATGCTGGAAACACTCAGCAGGTCAGGCAGCAACGTGGAGAGAGAAACAGAGTTAACATTTCAGGTCTGTGACCCTTTGTTCTGACGATGCTGCTTCATATACTGTACAACAACTGCCATTGTTCCAACTCCAATTCCTAATCAGGTTTATCCAGTGCTGGTCAGATTATTTTATCCAGTCAATCTGCACACTTCAGCTCTGCTTGAATTAATATGTACAAGCAAAGCAGTACTGCATGTGTGCTCTGATGTACTTTGTGCTTTGTGCCATGATGCTGTACGGTGTAACACTCCACATTACAAATACACCATCTGGAAAACCAAATTATAGCACAAAGTACAGCCACTAAAGAGATTTGCTTTTTCATACTATTACAAACCAAATAAATATTTGAGTAAAGGTAATCAGTTTATTGAAAATAGCTAAAGCACATGCTAATTGGGTGGAATCTGGAAGAGGGGAGAGGGAGAGCACACAATGGATTTTGCCTGGCCATGAAATGTTGATTTGTTTCTCTGGGAGTGGGGTGGAGGTATTGGGATTGGGGGGTGTGGGGAACAATAAGCAAAGCTCTAATCATGGAGCCACAGCTGAAAGGACATGACCGCAAAGGCTTGCAGAGTACCTCTGAGAAGGATATGTGCAAGGGTGATGAACCAACATTTAGAGGCAGCTTACTTTTGTCACTTTACCAGAAGAACCCAGGAAGTATGCAACCATTACATTGCCATTTAGTTACTGTTTGAAATTTATGAACAACAAATGACTGTGTGGCACAAGTTGAATGAGGGAAAAACATTCATAAGAACATAAAAAAATAGGAGCAGGAGTAGGCCATTCGACCCATCAAGCCTGTTGCATCATCCAATAAGATCATGGCTGATCTTCTACATCAACTCCACCTTCCCGCACTATTCCCATATCCCTTGGTTCCCTTAGTATCTGAAAAAAATCTATCGATCTCTGTCTTGAATATACTCAACGACTGAACATTCACAGCCCTCTGGGGTCGAGAATTCCAAAGATTCACAACCCTTTGAGTGAAGAAATTTCTCTTTATCTCAGTCCTAAATGGCCAACACCTTATTCTGAGTCTGAGTTCTAGATTCCCCAGCCAGGGGAAACAACCTCCCAACATCTACCCTGTCAAGCCGCTAAAGAATTTTATGGCCCGTAATTTCTGATAGGAGGCATTCTTCGTGCGGATGCTTCTTATCGGGAAAAAATCTACACCCTTACCTGAGGGCTCCCGAGGTCCGGACTCTTCCGCTCTTGGGCCTCTCCTGGTGCATGCGCGCAAAGGCCCAGGTATCGCGGGGTGCAGGCAGTTCGCTCGTGTCCCTGGGATCACATGGGCCAGGCGAGCCAGTGGAAGAAGGGAATCCCCCTTCATACTGTATGACTGGGGATCACCGAAAAAAAAGACACATTAAATAACTTTTTTTTATCACGTTTTTCAAATGAGTTAAAATTACATTAAATTAAATATTTTAAACAAAAATTTAATTTTTTGAAAAACATAATTAAAGTTTTTTACAGGGCTAGAAATAAACTTACCTTTTTTAAAAGTATTTTTACATTATAAATGAGGGAAAAAATACTTTTTTAAACTCTTATGCTGGTAAAAGCAGGCCTTACGCCTGCTTTTACCAGGCGTTAGATTTTTAAGGGATTTCAGCGGGCAGAGGATCTGCAGAAAGCGGAACTCTCCCCCCGCAGAGGCCCTTCTCCAGGGCAGGCTTGCGATCTGTCAAGAGGATTCTTGACAGATCGGAAGTGCCGGTTTTCAGTGCATGCGCTTCGCATGCCTGAAACTGGCACTTGCGAGGTCCCTACGGGTGTGTACACAGCCGTAGGCATCGGAAATTACGGGCCTATGTATTTCAATGAGATCACCTCTCATTCTTCTAAACTCTAGGGAATATAGGCCTAGTCTACTGAACCTCTCCTCATAGGATAATCCCCCCATCCCAGCAATCAGTCTGGTGAACCTTTGTTGCACTCCCTCTAAAGCAAGTATAACTTTCCTTAGGTAAGGAGAGCAAAACTGTACACAGTACTCCAAGCGTGGTCTCACCAAGATCCTATATAATTGTAGTAGGATGTCTTTACTCTTAGCCTTTATTGCAAAAGGATTGGAGTATAACATACCATTTGCTTTTCTAACTGGTTGCTGTACCTACATGTTAACTTTCAATGATTCGTGTACAAGGACACTCAGGTCCCTCTGACTACCAATTTCTCACCATTTAAAAAATATTCTGGTTTTCTATTTTTCCTATCAAAGTGGATAACTTCACACTTCTTCACATATATTCCATCTGCCATGTTCTTACCCACTCACTTAACCTGTCTATATCTCTTTACAGCCTTTTTGCATCCTCCTCAGAACTTACTTTCCCACCTAGCTTTGTATCGTCATTGATATAGATTGTAATTCCTGGTCAACTACCTTGTGGCTTTGCAGTGGAACTGCAAGCTGACTCACAGTGTTACTATACTGTACCCGTACTGGGTTTCCAAGCTAACATTAAGTGACAAATGTTTTATTCATTGTAAAGGCCTCATATACTGACACCTACAGGCGTAACTCGTACTGCAGATAAATGTGGACACTCTTACAATGGAAAAATGCTAATGATGAATCTGACAGAGGTTTTCATTTGATTTTAAAGTGAAATATAGTTACCTAGCTGCCTATTTTAATATATAATAGATGATATCTTTCTCAGGGTAGGGGACATTGTTGACTGTACCCAAATAATGTTTTGTATGACTTTTCGAAATCAAGCAGGATAGCGGCAGAAATTATGGGAAAATGAGGCAGTGAAGTGCACTGCCGTGAGCTTGATAACCCTCCCCATGCTCCTGCCAGGACCAGCACTGGCTGCCCCTTCCCTGCCTGCTGCATGTAAATGCCAGTGGGGGGAAGGGTGGTGGGAGCTTTGTCACTTCAATTCAATTCAAATTGCTTTATTGGCATGACAAGGTACATCTTATGTTGCCAAAGCACAGAAAAACATGTATGATTGAACACGTAAACGCAGATCTAGCCATACAGTGTATAAACAGATATATCCCTGTATGTATAAATATACACACATATAATATGCATATAATCTTTTCTTAGATATAATGGTTGTCCCTCTGCTTATGGCAAGCTGTAACATAGTTTGCCGCTAAAGTTACGCAATTTCTCTGTTCCCCTAATAGATATGGGAGTTTTTGGTCGTCATTCAAATTTTTGAATTCAGGGCATATTTTTATGAATTTTGGGTAGAAATTCCCCCTTATGTCCTGATAGTTTCCACAAGTTGTGAGGAAGTGCATCTCTGTCTCCACCACTCCCTGACTGCAGTGAGAGCATATCCTGTCCTCTCTTGGCAGCCAGGTCTGCCTGTGTCTGCCTTTTTCGATGGCCAGGCTATGCTCACTAAGTCTGTACATAGTCAAGGTTTTTCTCAATTTGCTATCTTTTACCATGGTCAAGTATTCAGCCATGGTGTATTGTCTGTTTAGGGCCAAATAGCTATCGAGTTTGTTTTGGGTTTTTGGTGTTTCTGTCCAATAGGTCAGATATTTTTCCTTTTGTTTAGTGACCATTGTGTTGGGTCGAATTCTCTGCTAGGATGTCACTGTCCTGGAGCTGATTATTATTAGTAGTGTTAGCAGTTACTTCACTGAGTCCCAGGACTAGTTGACTGAGGGGACTCTTCTCTATGATCATCTCTTGGCATTTCAGGGCTTTGTAATGATAGCAGTGGGGGTTGCTCATTTTTAGGTGTTTCCAAAATTTGATGGCTCTTTTTTGGTCCCATTTCCCTCCCTCCTGCCCCTGTTACTATCACTCCCCAGGAAGGATGGGCAAAAGTTTTACCCAATGTGGCATACTTTGTGAACTATTCTTAACCCCTAAAAATAAAGAAAGAACTAGTATTTATATAGTGCCTTTCTCGACCTCAGGACATACCAAAGTGCTTTACAGCCGAAAAAGTACTGTTTCAAGAGTAGTCACTGTTGTAATGTAGGGAAAAGTGACAACCAATTGGTTCACAGCAAGCTCCCACAAACAGAAATTAAATAAATGACCAGATATCTATTTTAGCAATGTTGGTTGAGGGATAATGTTGACCACAGCACTAGGAGAACTCCTTTGCTCTTCTTTGAATATTGCCATGGGTTCTTATACGTCTATCTGAGAGGGCAGATGGGGGGCTACAGCCTAATGGATGGAATAAGTGTGGATTGGATGTAAGGTTTACAAGCCAGTTTTTTGAGATAGTGAGGGTCTTCTACCTCATAGAAGATAGGAGCACGAGTAGGCCATTCGGCCCCTCGAACCCGCTCCCCCGTTAAATGAGATCATGGCTGATCATCCAAATTCAGTACACTGTCCCTGCTTTCTCCCCATATCTCTTGATCCCTTTAGCCTCAAGAAATATATCCAACTCCTTCTTGAATATATTTAATG
The DNA here is from genome assembly GCF_052327205.1 of Somniosus microcephalus. Lineage (NCBI taxonomy): Eukaryota > Metazoa > Chordata > Chondrichthyes > Squaliformes > Somniosidae > Somniosus > Somniosus microcephalus. Next base: position 26,050,425 of record NC_141008.1, on the reverse strand, counting down.
AATTGGCCTCAACTGCCCTCTGTAGCAGAGAATTCCACAGGTTCACCATTCTCTGGGTGAAGAAATTCCTCCTCATCTCAGTCCTAAATGGCTTACCCTTTATCCTTAGACTGTGACCCCTGGTTCTGGACTCCCCTGCCATCGGGAACATCCTTTCTGCATGTAGCCTGTCTAGTCCTGATACAGAATTTTATAAGGTTCAATGAGATCCCCTCTCATTCTTCTAAACTCCAGCGAATATAAGCCTAATCGACCCAATCTCTCCTCATACGTCATTCCTGCCATCCCAGATATCAGTCTGGTGAATCTTCGCTGCACTCTCTCCACGGCAAGAACATCCTTCCTCAGATAAGGCGACCAAAACTGCACACAATACTCAAGGTGTGGTCTCAGCAAGGCCCTGTACAACTGCAGCAAGACTTCCTTGCTACTGTACTCAAATCCTCTCGCTATGAAGGCCAACATACCAATTGCCTTCTTAACCACCTGCAGCACCTGCATGCTTACCTTCAGTGACTGGTGCACAAGGACACCCAGGTCTCGTTACACTTCCGCTTTTCCCAATCTATTGCCGTTCAGATAATAATCTCTCTTCCTGTTTTTGCCACCGAAGTGGATAACCTCGCATTTATCCACATTATACTGCACTTGTCATGAATCTGTCCAATCACCCAACCTGTTCAAATCGTACTGGAGTTTCTCTGCATCCTCTTCACTGCACACACGCCCACCCAGCTTTGTGTCGTCTGCAAACTTGGAGATATTACATCTAGTTCCCTCATCTAGATCACTTATATATATTGTGAATAGCTGGGGTCCTAGCACCGATCCCTGCGGTACCCCACTAGTCACTGCCTGCCACTCGGGAAAAAAACCCGTTTATTCCAACTCTTTGCTTCCTGTCTGCCAACCAGTTCTCTATCCAAGACAGTACCTTACCCCCAATCCCATGTGCTTTAACTTTACACGCTAATCTCTTATGCGGGACCTTATCGAAAACCTTCTGAAAGTCCAAAAACACCATATCCACTGGTTCTCCCTTATCTATTCTACCAGTTACATCCTCAAAAAATTCCAGTAGATTAGTCAAGCATGATTTACCTTTTGTAAATCCATGTTGACTTTGTCCGATCCTGTCACTGTTTTCCAAGTGCGCTGCTATTACATCTTTTATAATGGACTCCAGCATTTTCCCCACTACCGATGTCAGGCTTAGCGGTCTATAATTCCCCGTTTTCTCTCTACCACCCTTCTTAAATAGTGGGGTTACATTAGCTATCCTCCAATCCATGGGAACTGTTCCAGAGTCTATAGAATTTTGGAAGATGACCAGCAATGCATCTACTATTTCTAGGGCCACTTCCTTAAGTACCCTAGGATGTAGATTATCAGGCCCTGGGGATTTATCGGCCTTCAATCCCGTCAATTTCCCTAACACCATTTCCCTACAAATACTGATTTCATTCAATTCCTCCTTCTCATTAGACCCTATGTTCCCCGACATCTCTGGGAGGTTATTTGTGTCCTCCTTTGTGAAGACAGAACCAAAGTATGTATTTAATTGGTCTGCTATGTCTTTGTTCCCCATTATAAATTCACTGATTCTGACTACAAGGGACCTACGCTTGACTTCACCAATCTTTTTCTCTTCACATATCTATAAAAGCTTTTACAGTCAGTTTTTATGTTCCCTGCAAGCTTACTCTCATAATCTATTTTCCCCCTCTTAATTAATCCTTTTGTCCTCCTTTGCTGAATCCTAAACTGCTCCCAAAGATCAGGTTTGCTGCTTTTTCTCGCCAAATTATATGTCCTCTCCTTGGATCTTATGCTATCCCTAATTTCCCTTGGTAGCCACAGTTGAGTCACCTTTTTTGTTTTATTTTTATGCCAAACAGGGATGAACAAATTCTGTAGTTCATCCATGCGATCTTTAAATGTTTGTCATTGCCTATCCACCATCAACCCTTTAAGTAACGTTCCCCAATCCATCCTAGCCAACTCGCGCCTCATACCATCGTAGTTTCCTTTATTTAAATTCAGGACCCTAGTCTCTGAGTCAACTACTTCTCTCTCCATTTTAATGAAGAATTCTATCATATTATGATCCTCCTCAAGGGGCCTCGCACAACAAGATTGCTAATTAATCCTTTCTCATTACATAATACCCAGTCTTAAGATGGCCTGATCTCTAGTTGGCTCCTCAACATATTGGTCCAGGGAACCATCCCGTATACACTCTAGGAATTCCTCCTCCACAGTATTGTTACTAATTTGGTTAGCCCAATCTATATGTAGATTAAAGTCACCCTTATTGCACGCGTCTCTAATTTCCTGTTTAATGCCATTCCCAACCTCAGCATTACTGTTTGGGGGTCTGTATATAACTCCCACTAACGTTTTCTGCCCCATGGTATTTCTCAGCTCTGCCCATACAGATTGCACATCATCAGAGCTAATATCCTTCCTTACTATTGTGTTAATCTCCTCTTTAACCAGCAATGCTACCCCACCTCCTTCTCCTTTTTTCCTGTCCTTCTTGAATATTGAATACCCCTGGGTCACACTGGAGCCATGTCTCCGTAATCCCAATTATATCATATCCATTTACATCTATTTGCGCAGCTAATTCATCCACCTTATTACGAATGCTCCTCGCATTAAGACACAAAGCCTTCAGGCTTGATTTTTTAACACTCTTAGGCCTAGAAATTCAGTTGTTAGCGCCAACCGCTAGCGCCTTAGGAGGAGGAGAAGTGGGGTGCTAAGTAGCTAGCGCCCGGGCGCGGCGCGATCTGCGCCTCTCGTGAACTTCAGTTAAGATTTAGCACCGGCACAAAACCGCAGCGCCCGCTCCGCTGCACGCGCAGATCCTGACGTCATTTCATGGTGCAATGCCCTTGATGCGCCCCGAACCGGAAATTCAGTGGCGCCGGCCTCATGTGCGCCTGGCGCCCCTAGCGACTGGTAGAAGGGAACGGTTCCCAGGCGCGGGGGGCGCTAATTAAAGGGGACTCCTCCTGCAGTATAAATGGCATCCTTGTTGCTCCAATCCTTCTTTGTGAGAGACGGATATTTGGAGAGAGACAAAGGGAGAGAGCTTTCTGGTTTGACTCAATGCTCGCACAGGTACTTGTGGCTTCAGGCCAGAGCTTTGCACTTGGATTTAACTTTCAGTGCCATAGCCTTGAGTCGCCACATATAATGGGGGCTGCAATGGGTGGAAACGTTGGCTTTCTGCATTGCATTCAAAGGGCTCAGATGCCGTGAGAGAGTGCCAGTCATGGCCAGATGGAGAAGGACGAACAGGCGTCGGCACAGGAGGCCTTAC